>NC_086448.1:479012586-480433211 GCF_028390025.1 Pseudophryne corroboree | reverse complement strand
AGCTGCAAGATATCACATCACAACAGTGATGAACCAGGGTCAGGAGGAAGGGAGAGTGAAAAAGAAATATGTGGGGGATATGTGTGGACTGTACAGTGGGGATATAATTGGATAGGAAAGCTATGAAGGTAATGTGAGCTGGTCTGGAATTTAATAAGCCTGTCTGAAAAGATGAGTTTTCAAGAAACCTTTGAAGGTTTGAAGACTAGAGGAGAGTCTTAATGTAAGTGGTAGCTGTGATAGAGTGACTATAGCTGATGTTTGTTTACAAATATACTGTATATTATATAAGTTAATCAAAAGCAAAACATTTGTACAGGTTTAGCAATCACTGATAAGCTACAAAGCAATTACATTCTGGATCATTCAGTTTCCATTTTGTAATCAGTTATCCATATTATTCCTCTATCTACCGATTTTTATCAGCAACCTATTAAACAAATCAAAGGGTTCTTACCTGAACTACTAGGGAGGATTAGAATAAAATACAACACAGAGAAGGGTAGATGTAAAGGTACTGGATTAGAAGTTGATACTTGCTGCATCACACATGAGTGTCCCTCATTTTTTATATGAAACATTGGTGTGAGTAATAGAGAATAATAGCTAAATGATTATTCTCTAACAAGTTCAACATTCCATCCTCCCTTATTTACTGCATCTGTAGTCTCAAACAGACTTGCATCAGGGAGATTCTTTTGCAAATTGGTATACAGAGCTTGTGATTCCTACTCTATAATTAGATCAGTCATTTCTTTCTTAACTTTAACCTGCAAAATCCCTCTATACATTGTATGCAAATAATACCCCTTTCAGACCACACAAATAACATTGTATCTACCCGGCATATTGCCATGTAGAAACAGGTCAGTATGCGGCGTGAAAGGGCCATGATCAAACTCCTGAGTTGACTGACCCAGTAACTCAACCCAGGAATAAAGCAGTGTTATTCCTGGGTTGAATACCGGGTCAGTGGCAGATGCAACCTGGGACTCATTCACTACATAGGGTGAGGCAGAGCATAGATGAGCTCATCTCCCAGAGCCATCCCTGCTACCACCTCTACCCCCACTCCTATTGCAACCAACCCAGCAAATTTCCAGGTTGGAAAGCCTGCTGTTAGTGTCCAATGCCAGATCCCACCTGGGAAGGACCCATTTCCAATTACCGGGTAGGATCCGGTACTGGCGATGTGAAAGGGGTATTTTTGTTCCACACTCAAAGCCAATAAATACTGTAATATGCCTAAAAAAATTATGCCAAACACTTTATCCTAACCACCCAAAAAAGACATACCCTTTTCCAGCACCTATTTTCCTCACATCTTTCCTTATTCAAGTGTCTTATAACTTCTGAATGTTTTATAATCTATATAAGTACAAAATTGTTGACCTACTACAGCACCTGTACCACCTACAGCTGCAAACAATTGTTTCAGTACCATTTTATTCTGTAAGCTACTTTCCAAATTCTTCCACTATTTAATTAATATAAGTTGTCCATTAATTGATTGTATTTGTACCTTGAAATACACCGTTTAAGCTAGTTTATCACTAAATAAATAACAACACAGACACCACTGCATAAGATTAATGAGAAAATTATATTTATTAATTGTTCAAATTATATTTATTAATTAGTGTAGAGGGTGGCAAGGAAAATGCTACCATTAACCAGCTCCAGTCACATAGATTAAAAACTGGCGGCGACTAAAATGCCCCACCTCTGTATGAACATAACCTGCGCTGTGAAGCACTCACCACCCTTTACTATGGCACAGTATGGATGCGCCCTCAGAGTAGTGCCCATTTTCCCCTCTCAAGGGCAGGACATACCCACCATATTTCAAAAGGGTAAGTGCCCCTTAATGACCACTTATACCACACGTGACCGCTAGCCAGTAGCACCTTCTTGCCCACTTTTTCATTCGTACGTCCATTAATGAAATTAAATCTTATCAAATTGCTCTAGAAAAGCAACTATTTGGGTCAGTGTGAGGTACTTCCAACTGGAAATGAGGCTGAACCATTGCAGAACTACACATAAATAACTCCTGTGAAGTAATCATAACAAAACCTTTAATAAGCTAGAACTCCTAGCCAATGCAAAAAAAATCTAAACAAACCCAAACTACCTAGCAACAGTGATACATTAGCCAGTCAAAAAGATTCAGTCGCTTATATGGCCTCAAGCTTATGCAGCCTTCACCAATTCGAAACAACAAATCCTCTGATAATCTGTTCCATTAGACTCAGTGATTCTGAAGTCACCTTTTTTCCATGAAAATAGGGGACATAGTAAAAATACTGCAGCAGTACACTCAACATATGAGAATCTAAAGGATAAATACCCTCTTTTTACTTCCCTCTAGCTATGCTGTTCCATGCATATCAGATCACCTGGCACCAGGTTATGTTCTAAATGTCAATTATTCAGATATTGATCTAAGTTGTCAGTAACTCTCACAGAGGTAACTACATATAAGAGTATACATTTTCCTCCAAATGAAACCACAAATAGGTCCATTTTAGATTAAATAATTCTATAGCCACTACTTTAGTATAAATGAGCCCCATATTTGCCATAAAGAAATCCATATTTTTTCTTGCTGCATCAATACAAGTTACTTGTCAGAATCAAAACTATCCTTGTAGTGTATAAGGTATTTTTTAGAGCCAAATCCAACATTTTCTACTAAATACCAACAAGAACTTAGAATAGTAAATGAGCAGGTACTAGGCTTCATTATTACTAAAGTTGATCCGGTACAATTAGTGAAGAAGAAAAGAATAAAGTACTTCTCTGTGCCGCACAATATATAACAATGCATAAGATTCAGAAGCTTTATTAAGACTCACCTGAACATTACACACATAAAACATAAATAGGAAAGTATTGGATACATTGACTCCCCAATGTCAGTGTAATTCTATTTATTATTTTTTATTAATTAAAGGTATAATATCTCAGTTGCCCAACAGGTTAGATAAATATTTACACTGGACAATTGTGAAAAGAGAAAGTGCAGCATAAGTAGTGGAATTGAGAAAAAGACAGGGTATGACACAATTACACACAATTATTGAAAAATCAGCAAAATTGTAATAATTAGTAATAATATCTACAAATGTATCTGATCCTGATATTTAGCACTGAATAGTAATACAAGATTCTGGTAGCTATAAAATGTTATTCTATAATCAAGTACGAAACAGCAGCAACTTCTTGTCAGATAATTAATTAGAAGTAATTTGCAAATATATCCATTTAAAATCAGCCAGTTAGATTTCTGTGTTCTACTTTACACTGTGAGAGAAAACCACTAATACTGCTCAGTCAGAATTTTTCTGGCTGCTTGAGATGATAAGAAAACATTTTGTAATTAGAAAACAAAATCAAGAGTAATAGACAGCTGATATGATCCTGATATGTAGTAATCATTAGTAACACAAAGTTCTGGTTGATATAAAAAGCTACCGTATTATTCACACAAATAAGAACCAGCAGAAACTTTTAGATATTAATAGTAAGCAACATTAAGTTTTACATTCACAATTTGAGAATCATTCAATTTCATTTCTGTGTGCTATTTTGAACTGTGAGAGAAAAAAACCTTTGATATTACAGTCAGAATAACTATGGTTGCCTGAAATGGTTTGAATACATTTGCAGTAATCAAGTGCAAGTGGTAATATATATAAATATATATATATATATATATACATATATATATATATATATATATATATATATGTGTAAGCCCTCACTCACTCACTCACTCACTCACTGGCTGACTGAGTGATTCATCACTGAGGTCTAGATGCATCTCATCACTTGGAAAGTGATAAAATAGAGAGTGAAAAAGTGCCAGCCAATCAGCTCATAACTGCCATTTTTCAAACACAGACTGTGACATGGCAGGTAGGACCTGATTGGCTGGTACTTTTTCAGTCTCCATTTTATCACGTTTGAAGTGATGATGCATCTAGCCCTAAATCTCTTACTTTCAAATATTTTAGGTAGCTGAGATTTAACATAGGCATACTGCAGGCGGGAAATAGAAAAACAACTTACTTGAAAAGGGGGTTGACATAATGACATCATTACCAATGCATAGATGCGTGAATGATAATGCCCAAATGGACAATAGGATCAAAATTTGGATTGCACATTCAGTGTGTAGAATTTCTTAAACTACATAAATGGTCCTGTCACTTTTTACCGTATCACTCACTCACTCTCTGACTAATCACTAATTCTCTTACTTCCTGATATGTTTGGAAGCTAACATTTAACATAGATATTCTTTCGGTGGGAAATAGGAAAACTGCATAATTTGAATTTGAATAAACCTCTCCTAAGGGGATGAAAAGGGATTTCACATAATGACATCATTAGCAAAGCTTGGCGTAATTTGCATCAACGATAAAGCCCAAATGGACAATTGGATCAAAATTTGTATGGCACCTCCAGTGTGGAGAATATCATTAACTATAAAAATGGTCCCATCACTTTTTACCATATCTGCTATGGGTGCTCCTCGGGTAATGCAAAGAACCATGGATTAATTTTTACTTACATTAAGACATCTCAAATTTAAATCTCTATAGATTTACCAAATTCTTAACACTCATTTATATCTACAACCATGAAACTCAGAAACTCACGTGCGAAGAACAGGTAGAACAGCTAGTTAAGAAATAAAGTTGCAAAATCATATGAGATTTTCTAACAATATATGGTTTCAGAAGTAAACTAGGAGACTGCTGATTTTTAATGGTGTGCTCTCATATAATTGATATTAGTGTTTGAATTGTACAGTAGGTGCCTGAAAAAGGGATAGTAAAGGCTGAGAACTTACAGGTCTCTGACTACTACTGTCCCCATTTTGCCTAGGCATTAAATAAGGGGGTAGGCACAATGGCTCAGTGAAAATCAGTATGTAGGAGAGGGCTGTATCTGCTATTTGGTGCACTCCATATGAATTGTCCTGTTGCAGCAGTAGTGTAGGGTAATCAATGGGAGGTCCCCAGTGTGAGTACTTCTGAGCACACAAGATTTATTGATATTAGGAATGGCATGTGGGGTACCTCTGAGCACTACAGAGGTCCCCTGAGACTGGACAAGTGGTTCACCAATGGGGACTTTTCAATGGGCTGCTGAAGGCCTTGATAAAGCTAGTATGTTAAATATATGTTGGCATTTTGCTGTGATCCTGTGTGACCTGCAGGTATGATTAATTATACTCTTTAAGAGATGTGTATGTGTGAATTTGAAGTTTCCAAGCAAACCAAAGGATGTAATGATTCTTGGAATTTAGATGAATATAAATTAATATATCATGCAGGAGATTAGCATGAATAGGGAGAGATGCGTTTATGTGACTGGCGGTCAGGAGACCGCCAGTCACAATACTGATGCCAGGATCCCAGCATCTCAAAATCCCGCCAGTCAGCATGTCAACCAACAGGTACTATTCCCACTTATGGGTGTCCCCTGTCAGCCATCCAACAGCTGGGATCCCAACATTGGTATTGTGACTGGCAGTCTCCTGACTGCCGGTCACACAAACTTATTCCAAATAGGGCATAGTATCATATTCAGCCTTAGGGGATCAGTAATGAGCATACGTATTTAAGATTTAAAGATTTGATACAATTTATATACTTGTAGTGAATGTGTGGGTTTCATCTAAATGTGAAGTAAAGCTGCAAAACTATGGTACAGTATGCATGATTAAATTAAACACAGAACAATGGCATAATATTTTTGGGGAAAATTCACCTTTGACATTTGATACAATATAACATATATAACTTGTGTTATTTTCATCTAAATACCAAGTAAAGCTGCTTTACGGCATGATGAATGATTAATTTAAGCACACACAAGTAAATAACATTTGCCGAGAATGTATATGAGCCATAATAATGTATTGAATGCAAACAGATATACTGCAGTATCTAATATTGACTTGGTAGTGAAACTATGGACCCATAGAACTAACATGCCTTTATAGTATGATCATATCAGCTTTTGTTGAGGAACTTTTGACATACTGAATGCAGCATATTTGACAGGAATTCAGAGTAGAAGTTCTCTAATAAGGACATTGTCTCACTATAAACGGTTGAACAGTGTAAGTATTCACTGTGGCTTGGCTCATATGAGTTGATATCACTTTTGTGCAACTATGTAGTTATACTATGATAATGTTGATATTATCTTAAACCGTAAAGCTATACCTCTACAGACACTTTTACCGTGGAGCCGCTATGGCCGCTAGACTGAATACACATGCTACGCACTTTGTACGCTATTTGCGTACAGAGTCCCGTACGTGCTACGTACTTGGCGTACACACGCCGCGCTGAGCGTACAAAGTACGCACAGAGCACGCACACACACTTGATAACCTTAAAACCTTATTAGTGATACAATGTATTGATATGATTACACTTTAAACCCTTAGCAGCAAAGTACTGCAACGATGTTAGACCTTAAACCTTAAGTAGCGCTGACGGTATAAAGTACCCGCAGTGCGTACACCTTATCAATGCTTATAAACCTTATACAGTTAAATCTGCTTTTAAACCCTTGCAGGAAAGTGAGGACACAACACAGATTTGTAGTTGAAACCACAGGGTTCTAAGGCCACCGCGGATTATTTCAAAAGATAACATAGTACAAATCATACACTACAGGCTAACAAGATAAATCTAAAACAGAGTAATGGCTACAGAGAATGTACATACGTGAGAATGTTCGCAAGCGCAACCCGGCCGGTCCTCCGCTAGTCAGATAGAAAGCGTTCAGAGTCTTCTGACCGGCCAGGCAACATCGGTCTTTTTATACACAACTTACATACGCAATACAATGGTCACTGTAATCTCATTGTCCATTGGACACAGAGATGTGTCTCTTCATTACAGGAGAGGTCATAGGTTGATTTGAAAAGGTGGGCGATGTCTTCCCCAACTGCTCTTGTGGGTGGTATCATCTGGATTCCCGCCGCATACATAATATACAGTAAATACAGTTAATATCTATATTCTACTTCTGCACATAACTATACGCTGGAACATGCGATCTTTCTCTAACCAACACCGGAATGTTACCCTTAAAATACCCTACAGCTGGATACTAGACATCACCTTCCAACCTTTATCTGACCCTTCCTATCATGCAAAGGCGAATCCCTTAGTCCTGGAACTGTTTAAACTATTGTTACTCGCTGATGTGGTGTAGGGGAACTATGTGTACAAAATGTACTATTTGGGTTAAATATGTAATGTTCTAATAACCCTCTATGCGCTCACAAACCCCGCCGTAAATACCCATATCACGCGCATGATCGCAGGAGTGATCCTACGCAAATTGCGGATATGTGCACGCACGGCGGACTGAGTGCACGCGCAGCGGGCATGTGCATGGGGTTAGTACAGGGTATAAGCATTACAATATTTTTCGACTTTGACAGTCCACCCTTTGGCAGTCAACAATAACTGCCACTATCTGAACATTAAACAGGAAAAATATACAATGCAATATCTACAGGTGATTGGATAAAAATATACAATACATTATCCACAGATAATTGGATGGTAGGAGGAGAGGTGTAGGCGGGAAATGTATGACCTAGTGGGATAGTAAAAGCATGCATGTATGAATCCATGTCTGAGGGGCATGTATCATCATGCCGTATATGTTCTAGATAAGCTTCGAGGTATTGCGAAGTATACATTAAATCCTTCTCATCCCGTATTAAGGGTCTTTAAGTGGGCCAACAAACACTACCGAGCTCTTTTCGGCTTCTTGTTCCAACAATTGGGGTGCACATTTAGTTGATGATACATGGAGGGGGAACACATGTGAATGCTAATATGTGGATATCACCTGTTGACTATGTGTGTCACTACATGAAGGTTGTAGAGATGAAGATAAGACACATCAAACATACATTCACATAACATTCGCGTAATCATTCTTGGGTGTTGATTGAAGTCTTCTCCGGATGGGTGTATTTTTGCTGAAGGAAAACAAAGGAGAAACGGGTGAAAGAAACGGACTGTGGAATCACATCTTATCACAACATTGTCTCTATTGATGGGTCATAAATTAAATCAGTTGCTGTAACAATGCCCCCGCTCCTTAAACTCATCACTTTGGTACCACACTTGCGCCGCGTTAAAATTCGAACACATCTAAATATCAAACCAATCATTATGACAACTCCCAGGATACAAAGGAGAAACTTTCCTACACTCACGATAACATTTTGTGCCCATTCTCCTAAACCTGAGAACCAATTTCGTGGGTTCAACCATGAGACCCAGCCGGTCAGTTCATTACTCACAGCAGTAAGGATAAGGTTGTGTCTCCTCCGGAACTCCCACATCAACTGCAAGATATTGTCCATCTTTTGATCTATGACCTCGGTTGGGTCATCCATGCTGTTTGTAATATACGTGCAGCACTTCACATCATACTGAATTGCCAAAGTGACACAATACCCGCCTGTCACCGCTGTGATATAATTGAGGACCATCCTGTGCTGGATCAGTTCCATTTTGTAAGCTTGCAACTCCCTCCCTGTATACCTGAAGGTGTCATTATACATCTCGGTGATATTATCTATTAGGTTCGCTAGCGCGTGGATATAGCTATAACTTATAATTCCTCTGGCTGTACGGGTGATATCTAACGCGAGTAGGAATTGAATCCCGGTGGATTCGTGAATTAAATCAGAGGCTGCGTGCTCTGCCCTATCTATAAGGTGTCTCTTAACGATGTGTTCATAGTGAGTGTGAGTGTAAGGAGCTTGAGCATTGCGGTGAACGTCTTTCATCTTATCATGGGTTATGGTCATAACTTCTGGCAACACTCTTCCAATGTAACACAATCCCTCTGAGTTTGGGGCAAGCAACCTATACGCCTTCCTCCCGCATATGAAATATGCATCATCGGGGAGAACATATGGGACAGAATATGACATTACCATATTGCAAACCTTCCAAGTGAAAAATCCTATCCCTAACTCTCTCATCTGTTCAGTACACGTATCAGGCTGTATGATATGCGCACAGTACCCTGGTGATACTTCTCCAACCTGCATGGTCCTACTTCCTAGAGTATACCTATACCGAAAATACCTTCCACCGTCGGCTATTTGGCGTATAAGTTCAGAGTATACGGGCATTCTGTCGGCTCTGTGTGAAAATGCCATGGTTTGGTTATTCCATGTCACTTCCCAATTTCCCGGCTTTCGGGAATTGGAAATGTTGAAACACACTAAGGATCTATCTACATGGTACTGGTGGAGCTTGACACTAGGGGGCCTAGAAATATTAAATTTCTTGTCCACCGGTCTCCGACCCCGTAATTCAAGTACCTCATCTATTGTTAAAGGATACGGTACTAGTCCTGACTTGCTCTGACCTTGAGGTACTTGTGAGCACACCCAGCACTCTGTTTGGTTCAAAACCTTACCCACTAATGAGTGATAATCACTCAATGGATAACGGTCCATGTTGATATTAAGGCTGGACTGACATCTCTGGATGCACCCGTCCTCAACTATGTTTTCACAATTTCTACAAATACAATTTTCCTCAGCCAACAACCCTTCACAGTGCCTCCTAGTTTCTTGACTACCAGATCGTTTTCTGATACTCGCCTTTGCTCGGTGGATGTGTTGGTCTTGGAATTCTACAAATTCGTCCTTGCCATCAGAACCCATTCCAGATCCTTTCTCGACCTCTCTGGTATTCTCACCGAAACAGACTGCTCTGGTCAACAACAGGGTCAACAGGAAAACCCGGAATGCAGTCTCTTGGGGTAAGTCCATCTTGTTAAGGGGGGGAGAAAGGGAGCAAGAAGGGGGGAAAGGAGGGTAATGGGAGATGGAGAAAATAGTAAAAAGGAAAAAGAAATTTGGTGCGACAACCCCCTCTGGTCTTATAGTTCTCCGTGCTCAGGTGCCGTGACAACAGTCCTGCCTCTCAACCTTCCCGGAACAGACACTCCAGTGATACGATTTCCTCTATTCTCTGTTCTTTGTCACGGGCTCTCTCTGGGTCAGCGACCTTCTTACAGTGGGACGAGTGGACCCAAGTCTCTCTCTCGGCAACCTTTAATGCTGTCGTGCTGGTTAGTAAGACTTGGTACGGTCCTTCCCACCTGTCAATGAGGCAACCTGAGCGTAGAAAATTTTGAATCATTACATAATCCCCAGGTTCAATGTCATGACAATTACTGTTTGGTAGGTCAGGAATCACCAGTTATAGATTTCTGTTTTGATTCCTCATCTTAACCAAATATTTTACACTCACCTCATTATTGCATTTCAAATCATCCTGGGGGTCAATCATTACATGGGGTTGTCGACCAAAAAGAATCTCAAAGGGTGATAGGTTAAGGGGGGACGTGGGAGTGGTTCTGATGCTGTACAATACAAGTGGCAAAGCTTCTGGCCATACCAATCCAGTTTCAGCCATCACTTTGCTTAGCTTGTTCTTAATAGTGCTGTTTACTCTTTCCACTATCGCACTCGCCTGTGGGCGGTATGGAGTATGCAGCTTACTATTAATTCCCATCAGTTTGCACATAACTTTAAAGACTTCACCTGTAAAATGGGTACCCCTATCACTTTCAATTATCCTAGGGATACCATATCTGCACACAAATTCCTGCACAATTTTCTTTGCAGTGAACGTAGCAGTATTTGTGGCAGCGGGGAACGCTTCTACCCAATTTGAAAACACGTCAATACAAACTAACACATATTTTAAATTTCTGCAGGGTGGTAACTGTATGAAATCAATTTGTATTACCTGAAAAGGGCCGTCTGTTTGCGGGATATGGGATGGTTCTGTTTGTAATGACTTTCCAATATTCTTCCTCAAGCAGATAAGACGTGTCATTGCTCTCTTACCCGCATGAGAAGAGAATTCTGGCGCACACCAGTAGGCTCTCACCAGCTTACACATACCCTCTTTGCCCAGATGAGTCAGACCGTGTGCCGCCTCAGCTAAGCTTGGAAGATATGCTCTGGGGGCTACTGGCTTACCCTGTCCATCTGTCCAGAGTCCAGAGGACTCCTGGCCATATCCCTTTGACCTACAGACTGCCTTTTCCTGTGGAGAACATAAATTTTGCATTTCACTTAAATTTTGTGTGTTGACGGTATTGAATACCATCAGTTGTGTGATATCTGTCTGTATGGGGGTGCTAGCTGTTGATTTAGCAGCTTCGTCTTCCCGGCTGTTACCAAGTGACACTGGGTCTTGACTGTAAGTGTGGGCTTTGCACTTGATAACAGCCACTCTGTCAGGTTCCTGTATCACTGTTAGAAGCCTTTTTATATGGGATGCATGCGCTACAGGTGTGCCAGCTGCCGTCATGAAATTTATGAGGCGCCATAGGGCCCCGAAATCATGCACTACTCCAAAGGCATACCTAGAATCTGTATATATATTGGCTGACTTACCCTTAGCAAATTCACACGCTCTGGTTAGGGCAACCAGCTCAGCAACTTGTGCTGAGTGCGGTGGGCCCAGGGGTTCAGCTTCTATGATACCTTTGTCATCTACGACTGCGTATCCAGTACACAAGTCTCCCGAGTCCGTCTGTCTGTGGCAACTACCGTCAGTGTGAAAAGTAAAATCTACGCCTTCCAGTGGGTTGTCACTAATCTTGGGTCTTGCAGTGAAAGTTTGGTTCAGATATAACGATCTGGTTTGTTCGAGGAGACCATTTCCTGTTAAGGTAAAGCCAGTATGGAGAACCCTGGTATCCAGTTTCGGCAGTACCCACACATTCCAAGGAAAGTGCGGATCTGCTGCTGGGTTTGTGGCAGAGTCATGTTCTAGTCTAGGGGGTCGATATACGTTGCTTTTATAATTACAGTTCCGTGCGTAATGTTCTTCCCTCTGGCAATTATAAAATATTACTACATACGACTTACCATCAGGGGTCTGGGGTTTTGGCTGATGTGGCTTCGTTGTCAGGGCTTTTATACTTACTGTCATCAGCTTATCCCCCTGTGACTCCCTGTGCTTAATGATGTTCTGATCGTGCTCGATAGCGGACTCTCTTAATGCAGCCACCGAAATACCTCTCCAGTTAGGTTGAGTGGTTTGTACCCTTGTTCTCAATGTTTCTTTTAAGCCGTCCATTAATACTGACACTGCTACCTCCCTGTGGTGTACATTTTCCTTAATGTCCTCGACCCCAGTGTATCTAGCCATTTCCTGCAGTGCTCGATGGAAATATTCAAAAGCAGTTTCACCTTCTTTTTGTCTTATGGAAAAGATTTTATTCCACTTGACAACAGTAGGGAAATATACTCCTAATTGTAGATTGATCTGTCGTACATTTTCCTGAGTGTATTCATCAGTGAGAGGTACTTCTATGTCTAATTTACAATCAGCAATGAATTTCACAGGGTCAATATTGGAGGGCAAACATGCCCATAGCACTGTCCGCCAATCTTTGTTTGTGGGTTCGGTGGCGTTGCCTAATTCTCTAATAAACCTCTGACATGCGGCTAGATCCTTTCTGGGATCGGGAAATTCAGACATAATTGTCCTCAATTCTGTCCAGGACCAAGGACAATGCATAGCAATGTTCCTGACGGGAGTAATTCCCTGAGCGTCAGTCTTCCCATTGGGGACTGCGATCACCCTGACAGGATTTAGTTCAATTACATCATTCTGAGTTGCTTCTACAATGTAAGTTGCAATTGTCTCTGCATAATGTACTGTACCGTACTTACCTGTGTACACGACCTCACCTGTCCCTCTGCTAGGGGCCTTTGCTACTGTTCTTACTGGTTGGGCCGTGCCCACTTGTGTGTCTTGTATGGTGGCTGCTAGAGAGAGTGCCGATATCGTGCTGGGCTCATCTTCTTGGTCGCAGTCCTGAGGGAATTTTTAGATGGGATACAACTTGCACGGGTTAGTATTAATACATTTATCAAGTTCACTCTTATCATATAGTAATATGCCATTGTCTGTAGCCACTTTCTCCCCTGTAATATACGGTGGTGGTGGTGGTGCAATTGCTATCAGTTTCCTACTAGGGTTGGAACCGGCTGCGTGAGCTAGTTCCCTCTGCATATCACCCTCTTGTTGCCATAAATGTAAACAGTTTGCGTTTCTTATCCTTTCTTTTCGGGATTTTAACAGACATATCCTAATCCTTAAATTCTGCAACACCTCTGGATTAAAACTGCCTACCCTAGGGAATGGTTCCCTATCTTCCGCAGTCATACGTTCCCATTCATTGCATAAAACCTCTGCGTGTGATCCATATTTCTCACACAATTATGTACCTCGCCGACCCCTTGGGCCGCGGAATATCAACCTGAACCCTGGTTGATCGTCCCTTACTTGAGCAACTGGCCCCCATCTTTTGCAGGTATTGCCTTCTCAGCTAATTCCTACAAAGAAACAAAATACTCAATAATAAGGCAACTGTGAAAGTTCTACGAGTGCTCTCACCCACTCACGCCCACGTTGGCCAATACACCTAAACACTGTCGTCAGCGCCGGTACGTACCCAACCTAGGGCCCCTGTGTAACCTCTATTTACTGGAAATGTGTGGGAGTGACTTACCCTTCCCAGTAAATATTGGTCGTTGGAGATTTCCTGAGTGACCAGCGAAACTCCCTTAAAATAAAAAAAATTAAACACAAATCACGTTGCGTGTGCTACACCTAGCGCTTATGATCCCGCGATTTTATGCAAAGAACGTAAAAGGGTATCACGTTGAGCTAAGTATTGCACCCACGAGCGCAGTTCAATCGCACAGCGTATAGGTAACTGTTACTTATCCGCCGTATGACCAATGGAATCGTTTTTCAGGCTGCGAAGCCTCAGCCGGAGCGTTTTTGAACGGGCCTATATGGGTTCTGCGCCAACCACCTGGGCTGTGCTCTCTCAACAAAAACCTCACTGACCTTTGGTCTGCGGTACTCTATACCTTCGCTGACCTTTGGTCTGCGATCTCTACTACTTTGCTCCTTTGTACCTTAATCAATGTTAACGTGAGCAAGCAACTCTCACGCCACCAAGTGTCCACTCACCTGGTGTGGTCTCCTACGGGATCCCGAATTCCCTGGGTCCACAAAACCTTTATTGTTTGCACACTCACGCTCGTTCACTCATATACACTTTGTTTTTTCTGTACAGAAAATTAACTTTCATTCAGATAAAACAGCCTTAGTTCCAGAGGTAATACAGTAAAAAAAGTTTTTAAACTAAATATTGGAAACTGATCAATTTGTGCTATTATCGCATGGCTACCGTCTCGCGCCTAAACTAAAACAATGCTATTGTGTGATTTGTACTTAGCGGTCGTACTTTTACGCACATTGCGTAAACACGCCACGTGTATATACCTTTACGTTGCGTACGCAGTCCCGTACTCTGTCCGAGACACGTGTACAAAGGCCGTACGTCCGCAGTACTACAAATCCCACACTTCTATAAATGTAAGCGATATTTAACTATAATCGCTCACTTAACACAACACACAGTTTCTTCTGTATAAACCTTTACAACTGTTAGGGTCTCCTGCCCTGTGCTGCCACGTCGTCATGGCAACCGGGAGACAAGTGCTAGCGGAGTAACCTGAGCGCAGTTGATACTCCGGTTCGGGTCTTTTGCTGTGCAGTGGTTATAGGCTCTGTGCATGGCAGGGGATCCGGTGCTGGTTTTTGTGCTCACAGTCTGTGAGGTCTGAGTGGGGCGTGGACAGCACCTGCTTTATAAGGCCTCTTTTCAGGGTAAGCAGATGCTGCTGAATCTTTGTTGGTTAGTCAGTTTCTGAAAGTTAGCCAGTACTGTGTAGCTTTGTATTTGTTTGTTGCTTACTGCAAATAGGCCTGGGGATTTGGTATTACACTCTGCCAATCCAGACCTAGCAGTAAGACCGGAGTCAGTCGTTCAGCTTGCTGGGGTTCTGTTACTACTCTGTGAACTTAGCAAGTTTGCGGCTGTATTCTAAGACTTGCCTGTCTAATCCTGTCTCACTGTGCTAGGTGTCAGGGGTCAGTTTAGTGGCAGTAAACCGAACCTGTGCACTGCAAGTGAGAATTAGGATTGTGGAGAATCTCCTTGTGCCTATCATTCCATCTCTGACCAAGGAGTTTACTGCCACACCCGTTGGTAACCCTTTAGGGTTTTGCTGTTGCCCTTAGCAACAGCATTTCGGGTTTTCTATGTATTAAAAACACAACATCTTGCTTTTCACATCTGAGCAGTTCTAATACAAGGGAGATACCCTGTTCCTTAGCCTCTGGGCTTCTCTGTTCACGTTGTGTGTATTTTGTTACCCTTCCACCTTCTGTGTACGTTATGTCATATTCCCTAGTCTGTCTGTGAGTCCATGTGTTTTGCATAACAGTTCAAACACCAGTACATTCCTGCAGGCACTGGAGTGCATAACAGTCCTGACACCAGTACTTTCCTGCAGGCACTGGTGTGCATAACATATTCAGCAGCCCAATACTCCTGTTGAAATTTTGTGGGAATATGGAGCATACCCCTCAAAATACGTTGCAACAGGTGGTTGATCAGGTGCAGGTCCTGACTCAAAAATGTAATGATTTGTCCATTAAAATGCACACCTCCCAGGCTGCTGGCGGAGCTCCCGCAGCAGCAGCACCTGCAGGGGTTAAGGAGCCGAAAGTAAATCTCCCGGATCGTTTTTCTGGAGATCGCTCGCAGTTCTTTTGTTTCAAGGAGAGCTGCAAGCTATACTTCCGGCTTAGGCCTCAGTCTTCTGGGTCGGAGATTCAGCGGGTGGGCATAGTGATTTCCTTGCTACAAGGAGACCCACAGGTCTGGGCATATGGGTTGCAGCCTGACTGTTCGTCGCTTAAAAGTGTTGATGCTTTTTTTACGGCACTGGGCATGTTGTATGATGACCCTGACAAGACGGCCTCAGCCGAGGCTCAGATTTCGATCCTTAAGCAAGGGCGAAGGCCAGTTGAGGTTTACTGTACGGAGTTTCGGAGGTTGGCCCATGATACCCAGTGGAATGACCCAGCCCTGAGACACCAGTACCGAAGAGGTCTTTCTAACCAGATAAAGGACCAACTGGTACAACATCCCTTGCCTGATAGCTTGGATCAGCTCATGCAGTTATCCATCCGGGTGGATAGACGGCTGAGAGAGCGTAGGCTTGAAAGGGAGACTGAGATTTCCTTCCTTCCCAAGGGAACCTCAGACTCTGAGGAATTTTCCGAGGAGTCTATGCAGATTGGGGCTACCCGCCTCTCCTCGCGTGAGAAGATGCGGAGGAGACAGCAGGGGTTGTGTTTGTACTGTGGGAATAAAGGTCATGTGGTAGTATCATGCCCAGAAAAGCCGGAAAACTTCAGGGCCTGAGGGTGATGGGAAATATCCTGTCAGGCCAGAAGTCAGAATTTCCCAAGAAGACTTTTATCATTCCGGTGACCTTGAAGATCCTCGGTCAAACTGTCAAGACTGAGGCCTTTGTGGACAGTGGGGCCGACGGGGTTTTTATGGACCGCCAATTCGCCCTGAAACACTCTGTTCCCTTAGTACCCTTGGCATCGGAAATTGAGATTTGTGGGTTAAACGGGGAACCATTATCCCAAGGTAAAATTACCTCTTGCACTAGCCAGATTTCTTTGTTTATTGGAGCCACACACTCTGAAAAATTGTCCTTTTATGTGACTGTCTGTACTTTTGCCCCATTGGTGTTGGGGTTACCCTGGTTAAGGGCCCACAATCCTCAATTTGACTGGGTCTCTGGGGAGATTCTTAGTTGGAGTACTGATTGTTTCAGGAGTTGCTTGAGCCTTCCAGTCAGGTTCTCGCAGCTAAGTTTGCCAGGATTGCCAGGGTGTTATGCAGATTTTGCGGACGTGTTCTCCAAAAAAGTTGCAGAGGTACTACCTCCCCATCGCTCCTATGACTGTGCCATTGATTTGTTGCCAAATGCTAAGCTTCCCAAGAGCAGGTTGTACTCCCTGTCACGTCCTGAGACTCAGGCTATGGCAGAGTACATTCAGGAGAACTTGGCTAAGGGATTTATCAGACCTTCACAGTCTCCAGTTGGGTCGGGGTTCTTCTTCGTGGGTAAAAAGGACGGTTCGTTGCGACCCTGCATCGACTTCAGGGAATTGAACCGTATCACGATTAAAAACTCATACCCACTGCCTCTCATTTCGGTCTTGTTTGACCAGCTTCGTACTGCCACCATTTTTTCTAAGATTGACCTACGCGGTGCGTACAATCTAATCCGAATAAGAGAGGGGGATGAATGGAAGACTGCCTTTAATACCCACTCGGGGCATTATGAATATTTGGTGATGCCTTTTGGGCTCTGTAATGCCCCGGCAGTCTTCCAGGATTTCATGAATGATGTGCTCAGGGAATATTTGGATAGATTCTTAGTTGTATACTTAGATGACATCCTAATCTTCTCCCATTCCCTGGAGGAACATCGGAAGCATGTACGCTTAGTCCTCCAGAAACTCAGAGACCACCGGCTTGGGGCGAAGCTGGAGAAGTGTGAATTTGAAGTTCAGCAAATCGCATTTCTAGGATATATTATCTCCCCAGAAGGTTTCCAAATGGAGGGTTCCAAGGTACAGGCAGTCCTGGATTGGGTGCAGCCCACTAGTTTGAAGGCGCTTCAGCGTTTCCTGGGCTTTGCGAATTTTTATAGACGATTTATCGCTGGATTTTCGTCTATAGTGGCGCCCTTGGTGGCACTCACTAAGAAAGGGGCGGATGTTGCTCACTGGTCTTGTGAGGCTAAAGCGGCTTTTGCCCGTCTCAAAAGGGCATTTGTTTCGGCCAAGGTGCTGCGACACCCAGATCCAGAGCGTCCTTTTGTGGTGGAGGTGGATGCCTCTGAGATGGGTATTGGGGCAGTGCTTTCTCAGATGGGAGTGTCAGATAATCGCCTTCATCCCTGTGCTTACTTTTCCCGTAAATTTTCGCCTGCCGAGATGAATTATGACGTGGGTAACCGGGAATTGTTGGCTATTAAGGATGCACTCGAGGAGTGGAGACACTGGCTTGAGGGGGCTAAGTTTGTGGTCTCAATTCTCACTGACCATAAGAATCTGGCATATTTAGAGTCAGCGAAGCGTCTCAATGCCAGGCAGGCACGATGGGCTTTGTTTTTTGCTCGCTTTAATTTTTTGATAACATATCGCCCTGGGTCAAAAAACATCAAGGCTGATGCGCTCTCGCGGAGTTTTGCTCCAATCCAGGAGACCACCGAGGAGCCGTTGCCCATTGTTTCCCCATCATGTATTAAAGTGGGCATTACCCAGGACCTCTTATCATTAGTCCTTAGAGCACAGGAGCAGGCTACTACAGACCTTCCGGTAGGTCTTTTGTTTGTGCCTCCTAGGTTAAGACAACGAGTGTTCCTGGAATTCCATGCCAAGAAGTCTGCAGGTCACCCGGGTATTGCCAGAACTCGGGAGTTGCTATCTAGGGCGGTGTGGTGGCCCTCGGTGGCTAAGGATGTGGATCAGTGGGTTCGGGCATGTGACATCTGTGCCCGAAATAAGACTCCTAGAGGGGTTCCTGTTGGCCCACTACATCCACTCTCTATCCCATCTAAGCCATGGACCCACATTTCAATGGATTTTGTGGTGGACTTGCCCAAATCCTCGGGGATGACAGCCATCTGGGTTGTCGTTGACAGGTTTTCGAAGATGGCGCACTTCGTTCCACTGGTTGGGCTGCCATCGGCCAGATGCCTGTCTGAATTATTTATGCTGCATGTTGTGCGTCTCCACGGGTTGCCACTTGATGTGGTCTCTGACCGCGGATCCCAGTTTGTAGCCAAATTCTGGAGGGCATTTTGTTCCGATCTCCAGATTTCTGTCAGCTTGTCGTCGGGCTACCATCCGCAGTCTAATGGGCAGACTGAAAGGGTGAACCAGTCCTTGGAGCAGTTCCTCAGGTGTTATGTCTCCAAGTGTCAGACTGACTGGGTTGCTCATCTGTCCATGGCGGAGTTTGCCTATAACAACGCGGCTCACTCTGCTACAGGGATCTCTCCCTTCCTTTGTGTGTATGGGCATCATCCTAAGGCCAATTCTTTTGACCCCCTGGACTCCACGCCTGGTGGTTCCTCTGTGGTTTCGGTCCTTAGAGGTATTTGGCGGAAAGTGAAGAAAGCCCTTGTGTCTGTGTCATTAGTGACCAAAAGGGTTTTTGATAAGCGGAAAAGACCCTGCAGCTTCAAATTAGGAGACTTCGTCTGGTTGTCTACCAAGAATTTGAAGTTGAGACAGCCATCTCATAAGTTAGGCCCCCGGTTCATCGGCCCTTATAAGATCACCAGGGTTATCAATCCGGTGGCATTTCTGTTAGATCTGCCCCGTTCTTTGGGTATCAATAAAACATTTCATTGTTCCCTTTTAAAACGGGCGATTAGTAATCCTTCTTCCAGTGGAAGACCTTCCCCTCTTCTGATACGTGGCCAGAGGGAGTTTGTTGTTGAAAGGATTCTTGACTCCAAGGTGGTTCGGGGTCGGCTGTCATTTTTGGTGCACTGGAAGGGGTATGGCCCGGAGGAGCGGTCGTGGGTGCGCAGTTGTGATCTTCATGCCCCCAGACTGATACGCTCTTTCTTCTCGCAGTTCCCCGATAAACCCGGTGGTAGGGGTTCATTGACCCCTCGTCAGAGGGGGGGTACTGTTAGGGTCTCCTGCCCTGTGCTGCCACGTCGTCATGGCAACCGGGAGACAAGTGCTAGCGGAGTAACCTGAGCGCAGCTGATACTCCGGTTCGGGTCTTTTGCTGTGCAGTGGTTATAGGCTCTGTGCATGGCAGGGGATCCGGTGCTGGTTTTTGTGCTCACAGTCTGTGAGGTCTGAGTGGGGCGTGGACAGCACCTGCTTTATAAGGCCTCTTCTCAGGGTAAGCAGATGCTGCTGAATCTTTGTTGGTTAGTCAGTTTCTGAAAGTTAGCCAGTACTGTGTAGCTTTGTATTTGTTTGTTGCTTACTGCAAATAGGCCTGGGGATTTGGTATTACACTCTGCCAATCCAGACCTAGCAGTAAGACTGGAGTCAGTCGTTCAGCTTGCTGGGGTTCTGTTACTACTCTGTGAACTTAGCAAGTTTGCGGCTGTATTCTAAGACTTGCCTGTCTAATCCTGTCTCACTGTGCTAGGTGTCAGGGGTCAGTTTAGTGGCAGTAAACCGAACCTGTGCACTGGAAGTGAGAATTAGGATTGTGGAGAATCTCCTTGTGCCTATCATTCCATCTCTGACCAAGGAGTTTACTGCCACACCCGTTGGTAACCCTTTAGGGTTTTGCTGTTGCCCTTAGCAACAGCATTTCGGGTTTTCTATGTATTAAAAACACAACATCTTGCTTTTCACATCTGAGCAGTTCTAATACAAGGGAGATACCCTGTTCCTTAGCCTCTGGGCTTCTCTGTTCACGTTGTGTGTATTTTGTTACCCTTCCACCTTCTGTGTACGTTATGTCATATTCCCTAGTCTGTCTGTGAGTCCATGTGTTTTGCATAACAGTTCAAACACCAGTACATTCCTGCAGGCACTGGAGTGCATAACAGTCCTGACACCAGTACTTTCCTGCAGGCACTGGTGTGCATAACAACAACTAGGCCAGGCTGCGTGTGCGTCTTACACTTACTTCCTTAAATATTAACTCTATATTTTAACTAAATAGCAACAAATTTTCTCAGTACAGGTCAAAATGAATCTAATAATCAATTCTTATGGCAATAATGCGGGAAGATATACAAAGTACAAGTGTACAGGTGTATGTGTGTGTTGTGTGCGCATTTGGCGCCAAAACAGAAATTTCACAGATTTTAAAAATAGCTTTGCGTTCTTACCTTATGGATCCCTCCAGCATCCCTACAAACCATGCAGGGCAGACGCTTATTTAATCAGCACTAGTGTATCCACCAACCAAGAGAAGGCTTCCGGGGGATACCTTTCCGCCCTTTGTTGATAGATAAAATCTGCATAAACCTGCTAGGCTGCGGGTATGAGGAAAAGCCGGATGATGCCCCCAATTGATAATGTTGATATTATCTTAAACCATAAAGCTATACCTCTACATACACTTTTACCGTGGAGCCGCTATGGCCGCTAGACTGAATACACGTGCTACGCACTTTGTACGCTATTTGCATACAGAGTCCCGTATGTGCTACGTAATTGGCGTACACATGCCACGCTGAGCGTACAAAGTACGCACAGAGCACGCACACACACTTGATAACCTTTAAACCTTATTAGTGATACAATGTATTGATATGATTACACTTTAAACCCTTAGCAGCAAAGTACTGCAACAATGTTATACCTTAAACCTTAAGTAGCGCTGACGGTATAAAGTACCCGCTGTGCATACACCTTATCAATGCTTATAAACCTTATACAGTTGAACAACAAAGAGAAATTCACACAATTCTCCACATGCGCTCACATATAATGAACAATCTAAATCCTTATACTTAGATGGAAAGGGAGTTCATCCACATCGGTCACAATAAGTCCAAGAAATTCCGTTGAAACTTCCTCTGGCCCGTTGAGCAAAAGGAAAAAAGAAAAAAAAAAACAATATGGTGTAGTATGTTTTTCTAATGTTCAAGAAAAAGTCTTATCAGCGGGTTATGAATAATGGAGGCGTAGTGCTTCACAAAGGTTATTCTTCCACCAGAAATTATTCGTACCGTACTCACACCCAAGTGCAGTAGAGACCACTCATAAAGGTATCTTTATCTTCCTCCACCTTCTATAACTTCTTTCTATTTTAGTCAAATAAGAGGTAATGGCGTACCTTACTTACAATGAGTAAGGATAACGCTTGCACATAAAGGTTTCTTTATCTGTATGTGTTTCTTCCTCTATTCTCGGCACTCAAGTTATTCTTTCTGGCACTCCAAACGATCAGTCATGTATGGAGGTGAATATCACGATCCAGAAAAAAGACGACAGGGGAGCAATATAGTGTAGTATGTTTCTAAATATATACAGTTCTCATATATGAACAGTGGGTGGATAATATTTAATATTCCACCACCAAGGTTCTATAAAGATCGTACCGTACTCACACCCAAGTGTGGAAAAAACCACTCGTAAAGGTATCTTTTATCCTCCTCCACCTTGTATCATCATCTTCTATCCCTTAGGTCCCTTAATACCACACCTAAGTGCTTAGTGGTATATATGTATGTCTCACCAGACTTACGGTAGGTCTGGTTGTTGAAGGCACATAAAGGTATCTTTATCTGTGGCTTTCTTCTTCTAACGTTGCTGCCCAGAAATTCCTCCTGATGCTCAAACCAAGTCACAATAATAGGGGTATTAGACCCCAATAAAAACTTGAGGTATTGATAAAAAAATGATTTATTGTAAAAAATTATTTTGTTTAAAAAAATTCATAAAATGATCCAAATAAATTCGACATACACAGCTCAATACCACATCTTGGTGTAAAGTATAAGTTGGAAAAAAAAATAAAAAACTTTAAACACCTGACCTGTAGGGTGAGGTCCGGACCAAACCCAGATGGTAGATGGAATCTTTAGATGTGCATATAGAGCCGTGTAGTCCTCTCTCCACCAACGCGTTTCGACAAATGTCTTCCTCAGGGTGTACTGGAGAGTGACTGGGGTATCCTGTTTATATACCCTAGTTGGTACCTCCCCTTCCGGGGGTGGGGATTTCCAGTTAATTTAATTTTGTCTCTCTGTGCACATCTAAATGACAATTATCACACTATAATATGCAGACATAGATTTATATTGTGGGTTATATTCAAGATCTATATATTTTCTCCTCATTATAGTGTTTTAACCATTAATTGCGTTTCAATGGAACGCATGTTACTTCCGCCGGAAGTGACCATAAAAACGTCACTACTGACGGAACCAGCGCAATGTAGAAAATTAGCTTTCTCTAGACCTATTTAACCCTCCGTTGGAATTGTTCCCGTCAGGGATAGTATGAGGGAATATGTGTAAAGATAATGTTAATCCTTAAGTGTTTCATTTGTGCTCTATCTAACGTGGAGCGTTGTACTTCTTCCGCCGGAAGTGACGCCGATTACGCCACCCCCGCCGGAAACTGTTGGTTCTGTAATGCATTCCACCTTCTGTGGAACGCATCGAGCTTCCGCCGGAGATCTCATTATAGAGAGTTCTACATTTTTTTACATTTTTTTAATAAAAAACTCCTCATTAGGATTAATATATGGTAATATTCTATAAAAAGATATGTTTTATATGTATTTAACTATCTAATGTCTGGCTTACATAAATCATCGTCACTTCCGCCGGAAGTAGTCATTACATAATTGTTTCCATAATTATAGAAATAAATAAAATAAAAAATGAAATTTTTTTTTAGGAAATTAACAATTCCGGGGGACATGACAGTTCTGGCAAAGTTGCCCCAAGAATTAGGAAACTTATTATTTATGTAATAGATTGCATCTCCATCCTAAATGTGGAAGATAAATAATGTATGAGTTTAAATACCTCTATAGAACTGGCCTCTCCTAAATTATTATTCTCTATATTCACCTGGTACTAATAATAGAATATAAAGGGAGCTTACAGTATCTAAAATTTATTAAAAAATATTGAAATATATAATATACCATTCTCCTTGTTCTATAACAAATGGAAGGATGGAGGAATGTGAGCTATATTATTTCGGTCTACGTAAGGTAATAGGAGATAGGATTAATATATCCTTTTTTACAGAAACCATTTTGTTTCAAAGTCTGAGTTTAGTCCTGCTGGTTGTAGAGTTCCCAAGTTGAAAATAGTTTTCATTTCTGTTCTTGCTAATACCTCATCTAAATTGTTTTTTCTCCAGTTTCCTTTAGCTATTTGGATACCACAAAACGAGATGAGATCTGTTGGATCACATCTATGTGTTTCTTTAAAGTGTGCGGATACACTGTGTGTGGGTAATCCATTTCTAATATTACGAAGATGTTCTATCATACATTCTTTTAGTCTTCTACTTGTTCTCCCTATATACTGTTTTTGACAGGAACATTCGAGTTAATATACTACATTTTTACTATGACATGTAATATATTCTTTGATGGTATAATCCTTGTTTTTACTATTGGATTTATAGTTTTTGATTACCCGTTCCTTACTTTTACAGTTTTTGCACATAGCGCACGATCCACATCTATGGAACCCTTTAGTTTTTATCAATTGAAGTTTTTGGGGTTCCTGTATCGCACTCCTCACTATCTGGTTCTTTAAATTTTCTGCTTTTCGATATATGAACGTGGGTTTTTCATGTATATATTGTCTCACAATGGGGTCTCTTGTTAAAATGGACCAATGTTTGTTAATTATCATTTCTAAATCTTTATATTGACTGGTGAATTTTGAAATAAACGGAATCCCTAGATCCTTCTTCGTTTTTGGTCCATTTATTTTGATCTTTATCAGTTCACTTCTTTCAACTTGTTTAAATGTGTCAAATTCTTTGTCTATATCCTCTACTGCATACCCCTTTTGAACAAACCATTTTTTCAACTCTTCTCCTTGACATGTATAATCTTCTATCTTGGTGCAATTTCTCCTTAGTCTATTAAATTGCCCTCTAGGAATAGATGTTAGCCAGTTTTGATGATGATTACTGTCTCGGTTAATGTAGGAGTTGCAGTCTGTAGGTTTAATATACGTTTTCGTGAGGATTTCACCATATTCTATGAAGATGTTAAGATCAAGAAAATTTATATTAAGATTACTGATTTGAAATGTAAGTTCAATATTCTTATCATTAACATTGAGATCTTTGCAGAAATTATCCAAAGACTGTCGGTCTCCCTTCCAGACGAATAGGATATTGTCTATGTACCGAATCCAGAACACCAGGTTCGCCCCGAGCCCGCACCCCACCGTAGATCTCTCCCATTCTGCCATGAAGAGATTGGCGTAGCTAGGGGCGAACCTGGTGCCCATGGCTGTGCCTCTAACTTGCATATAAAAGGAGCTGTCAAACCAGAAGAAGTTGTTAGTCAAAATTATTTCAATCCCCTCCAGGATAAACTTTTTTAGGTCTTCATCATGTTCCTCCAGATCCAAGTAATGGGCTATTGATGATAATCCTTGTTGGTGGTCGATAATAGTATATAGAGAGGTGACATCAGATGCCACCAACCAACAATCAGGTTCCCATGTTATGTCTTTCAATAGAGATTGATCACATGTAGCGAATCTCTAGTATAAGATGGAGTTTTTTTCACAATAGGTTGCAAAAAATGGTTGATGTAATGTGAAAGGTTGGAGGTGATGGATTCTGTCCCTGCCACAATAGGTCTTCCGGGCGGGGCTTCCTTGTTTTTATGAATCTTAGGTAACGTATAAAACACTGGAGTAGATGGTTTCAAAATTTCAATATATTTCCTGGTGGTGGAGGTAATAGTTCCTTTCTTTTCATATAACTCTAGGAATTTAGTAACCTTCTTTCCTATTCCTCCCAAGGGATCCCCTCTTAGTTTCTTATACGTATGTGTGTCATCGAAAGAAAGCCACAGATAAAGATACCTTTATGAGCCTTCAACAACCAGACCTACCGTAAGTCTGGTGAGACATACATATATACCACTAAGCACTTAGGTGTGGTATTAAGGGACCTAAGGGATAGAAGGTGATGATACAAGGTGGAGGAGGATAAAAGATACCTTTACGAGTGGTTTTTTCCACACTTGGGTGTGAGTACGGTACGATCTTTATAGAACCTTGGTGGTGGAATATTAAATATTATCCACCCACTGTTCATATATGAGAACTGTATATATTTAGAAACATACTACACTATATTGCTCCCCTGTCGTCTTTTTTCTGGATCGTGATATTCACCTCCATACTTGACTGATCGTTTGGAGTGCCAGAAAGAATAACTTGAGTGCCGAGAATAGAGGAAGAAACACATACAGATAAAGAAACCTTTATGTGCAAGCGTTATCCTTACTCATTGTAAGTAAGGTACGCCATTACCTCTTATTTGACTAAAATAGAAAGAAGTTATAGAAGGTGGAGGAAGATAAAGATACCTTTATGAGTGGTCTCTACTGCACTTGGGTGTGAGTACGGTACGAATAATTTCTGGTGGAAGAATAACCTTTGTGAAGCACTACGCCTCCATTATTCATAACCCGCTGATAAGACTTTTTCTTGAACATTAGAAAAACATACTACACCATATTGTTTTTTCTTTTCTTTTTTCCTTTTGCTCAACGGGCCAGAGGAAGTTTCAACGGAATTTCTTGGACTTATTGTGACCGATGTGGATGAACTCCCTTTCCATCTAAGTATAAGGATTTAGATTGTTCATTATATGTGAGCGCATGTGGAGAATTGTGTGAATTTCTCTTTGTTGTCTACCAGTTTCTCAGCACGTTAGGTGAACGTGTTCACATAATTTACCATTTGCAGCTCCGGAGTGCGCAGTAGGAAGATATCTATTCGTTTTTTCTGTGTATTAAGTAGTTCACCTAAGATATCTTCTTTGTAGCACCAAAATGTTTGCTCATAGAAATGTGAGGAGAGAAAAACTAGAAGAAATTTTTTCCAGAAAAAATTATTCAGTAATTGTAGTGGATGATGATTTGGAAAATATTATGGGGAAATTAGAATCCACCCTCTTGAAGGAGGGCAGGATATGGTGGGAATTGATATCCTTAGAACGTTATTTGAGTGATAATACTATTCCAAGAGGGCTAAGAATAGACAAGCCACCTACTTTTACGAATCGGTCTCCAGCCTTTGAGGATGAATGGTTCAGGATATTAGATTCCTGCTCTAACTCATTAATGAACCTTATAATCAGAGAAAGAGGGAAAGAATTAAAAACAGTAGAAACTGAAATAGAAAATGTAAAGAGTTTAGTAGAGCCTTTCTCCAATCTATCCGATTATAAAGAAATGGAGGAAGATATTATAGAGAAAATAAAGAAAAATTAGAAAGAACTTATGATCAAAAAGAAGAAAAAATATGATAGAGATGTCATTGACTATAAAGAAGGTGTTCAGCACAAGCTTTCAAACAAGGCAGTACATTTCTCAAGAAATGTGATTACTACAAGACCCAAGCCCAGAGATTACTCCCCACAACGATTTAAAGATTACAAGACATCTAGGAGGAACATTACGAGATTCGAAGAAGAAAAATTAGACAGAACAATAGACCAAAGGAAGGACAGAAGAGGATATAGAAGGGATAGGAGTTATTCCAGACATAAAAGAATAGTAGAAAATAATCATCGTCAGGAAGTCTTTGAAGAACCACGTCATACAAGACAAAGAAAAGAATCTTTCTATAAAGGAATGGAACGATACAATCGGAATCGACAAAATTCAACCAGAACAAGAAGGTACCAAGAACAATATACCCCCATTAATACATCGAATAGATATGCTTCTCTAAGAAACAAAGAAGATGATAGACGTTTTTTATGGTAGAGGCAGACTCTGTCTGCCCCACATATAAAACAAGAAGAGGAACTAGGGGGAAAAATAACAAAAAGAATAGAAACAAACAAAAGTACAAAAAAAGGAAAGAAAAGAAGAAAGAGAAGAAGGTGAATAACCCTACCAATATTACAACAGGGATTCTATGTCAAGAATACTTAGGATATATCAAGATTTATAATTTAAGTAAACATGTTTTAACAGCACATGAGGAAAATGTCCTTAAAAAAGGCCTTACATTTGCACCTACAAACCATATAGATAGGTTCGATACCTATATAGTTCTAAGGCGATTCATAAGAAAATTAACCCTGAAGAAGTTTTTTGCGGATAAACCTCTGGAGAATAATGATGAGGAGAATATAGGAATCCATTTAAACCCAAATCAATATTCTATCCAGGTTTCAAAAAACGATGTTTCATTGAAACATTTGAAAGGTTGGTTAAAGAAGATATTGAAAAGTATGAATTCAGAAAGGTCAAACATCCTAATTTAAATAAAAAAGAAAGAGAAGCATTAAAGAATCTTAAGGAGAACGAATCTATTATTATTAAGCCGGCCGACAAAGGTGGGGGAGTAGTGATACAAAACATTGAGGACTATAAGAAGGAAATACAACGACAACTCGATGACACACATACGTATAAGAAACTAAAAGGGGATCCCTCGGGAGGAATAGGAAAGAAGGTTACTAAATTCCTAGAGTTATATGAAAAGAAAGGAACTATTACCTCCACCACCAGGAAATATATTGAAATTTTGAAACCATCTACTCCAGTGTTTTATACGTTACCTAAGATTCATAAAAACAAGGAAGCCCCGCCCGGAAGACCTATTGTGGCAGGGACAGAATCCATCACCTCCAACCTTTCACATTACATCGACCATTTTTTGCAACCTATTGTTAAAAAAACTCCATCTTATACTAGAGATTTGCTACATGTGATCAATCTATTGAAAGACATAACATGGGAACCTGATTGTTGGTTGGTGGCAGCTGATGTCACCTCTCTATATACTATTATCGACCACCAACAAGGATTATCATCAATAGCCCATTACTTGGATCTGGAGGAACATGATGAAGACCTAAAAAAGTTTATCCTGGAGGGGATTGAAATAATTTTGACTAACAACTTCTTCTGGTTTGACAGCGCCTTTTATATGCAAGTTAGAGGCACAGCCATGGGCACCAGGTTCGCCCCTAGCTACACCAATCTCTTCATGGCAGAATGGGAGAGATCTACGGTGGGGTGCGGGCTCGGGGCGAACCTGGTGTTCTGGATTCGGTACATAGACGATATCCTATTCGTCTGGAAGGGAGACCGACAGTCTTTGGATAATTTCTGCAAAGATCTCAATGTTAATGATAAGAATATTGAACTTACATTTCAAATCAGTAATCTTAATATACATTTTCTTGATCTTAACATCTTCATAGAAAATGGTGAAATCCTCACGAAAACGTATATTAAACCTACAGACTGCAACTCCTACATTAACCGAGACAGTAATCATCATCAAAACTGGCTAACATCTATTCCTAGAGGGCAATTTAATAGACTAAGGAGAAATTGCACCAAGATAGAAGATTATACATGTCAAGGAGAAGAGTTGAAAAAACGGTTTGTTCAAAAGGGGTATGCAGTAGAGGATATAGACAAAGAATTTGACACATTTAAACAAGTTGAAAGAAGTGAACTGATAAAGATCAAAATAAATGGACCGAAAACGAAGAAGGATCTAGGGATTCCGTTTATTTCAAAATTCACCAGTCAATATAAAGATTTAGAAATGATAATTAACAAACATTGGTCCATTTTAACAAGAGACCCCATTGTGAGACAATATATACATGAAAAACCCACGTTCATATATCGAAAAGCTGAAAATTTAAAGAACCAGATAGTGAGGAGTGCGATACAGGAACCCCAAAAACTTCAATTGATAAAAACTAAAGGGTTCCATAGATGTGGATCGTGCGCTATGTGCAAAAACTGTAAAAGTAAGGAACGGGTAATCAAAAACTATAAATCCAATAGTAAAAACAAGGATTATACCATCAAAGAATTTATTACATGTCATAGTAAAAATGTAGTATATTTACTTGAATGTTCCTGTCAAAAACAGTATATAGGGAGAACAAGTAGAAGACTAAAAGAACGTATGATAGAACATCTTCGTAATATTAGAAATGGATTACCCACACACAGTGTATCCGCACACTTTAAAGAAACACATAGATGTGATCCAACAGATCTCATCTCGTTTTGTGGTATCCAAATAGCTAAAGGAAACTGGAGAAAAAACAATTTAGATGAGGTATTAGCAAGAACAGAAATGAAAACTATTTTCAACTTGGGAACTCTACAACCAGCAGGACTAAACTCAGACTTTGAAACAAAATGGTTTCTGTAAAAAAGGATATATTAATCCTATCTCCTATTACCTTACGTAGACCGAAATAATATAGCTCACATTCCTCCATCCTTCCATTTGTTATAGAACAAGGAGAATGGTATATTATATATTTCAATATTTTTTAATAAATTTTAGATACTGTAAGCTCCCATTATATTCTATTATTAGTACCAGGTGAATATAGAGAATAATAATTTAGGAGAGGCCAGTTCTATAGAGGTATTTAAACTCATACATTATTTATCTTCCACATTTAGGATGGAGATGCAATCTATTACATAAATAATAAGTTTCCTAATTCTTGGGGCAACTTTGCCAGAACTGTCATGTCCCCCGGAATTGTTAATTTCCTAAAAAAAAAATTCATTTTTTATTTTATTTATTTCTATAATTATGGAAACAATTATGTAATGACTACTTCCGGCAGAAGTGACGATGATTTATGTAAGCCAGACATTAGATAGTTAAATACATATAAAACATATCTTTTTATAGAATATTACCATATATTAATCCTAATGAGGAGTTTTTTATTAAAAAAATGTAAAAAAATGTAGAACTCTCTATAATGAGATCTCCGGCGGAAGCTCGATGCGTTCCACAGAAGGTGGAATGCATTACAGAACCAACAGTTTCCGGCGGGGGTGGCGTAATCGGCGTCACTTCCGGCGGAAGAAGTACAACGCTCCACGTTAGATAGAGCACAAATGAAACACTTAAGGATTAACATTATCTTTACACATATTCCCTCATACTATCCCTGACGGGAACAATTCCAACGGAGGGTTAAATAGGTCTAGAGAAAGCTAATTTTCTACATTGCGCTGGTTCCGTCAGTAGTGACGTTTTTACGGTCACTTCCGGCGGAAGTAACATGCGTTCCATTGAAACGCAATTAATGGTTAAAACACTATAATGAGGAGAAAATATATAGATCTTGAATATAACCCACAATATAAATCTATGTCTGCATATTATAGTGTGATAATTGTCATTTAGATGTGCACAGAGAGACAAAATTAAATTAACTGGAAATCCCCACCCCCGGAAGGGGAGGTACCAACTAGGGTATATAAACAGGATACCCCAGTCACTCTCCAGTACACCCTGAGGAAGACATTTGTCGAAACGCGTTGGTGGAGAGAGGACTACACGGCTCTATATGCACATCTAAAGATTCCATCTACCATCTGGGTTTGGTCCGGACCTCACCCTACAGGTCAGGTGTTTAAAGTTTTTTTTTTTTTTTTTCCAACTTATACTTTACACCAAGATGTGGTATTGAGCTGTGTATGTCGAATTTATTTGGATCATTTTATGAATTTTTTTAAACAAAATAATTTTTTACAATAAATCATTTTTTTATCAATACCTCAAGTTTTTATTGGGGTCCAATACCCCTGTTATTGTGACTTGGTTTGAGCATCAGGAGGAATTTCTGGGCGGCAACGTTAGAAGAAGAAAGCCACAGATAAAGATACCTTTATGTGCCTTCAACAACCAGACCTACCGTAAGTCTGGTGAGACATACATATATACCACTAAGCACTTAGGTGTGGTATTAAGGGACCTAAGGGATAGAAGGTGATGATACAAGGTGGAGGAGGATAAAAGATACCTTTACGAGTGGTTTTTTCCACACTTGGGTGTGAGTACGGTACGATCTTTATAGAACCTTGGTGGTGGAATATTAAATATTATCCACCCACTGTTCATATATGAGAACTGTATATATTTAGAAACATACTACACTATATTGCTCCCCTGTCGTCTTTTTTCTGGATCGTGATATTCACCTCCATACATGACTGATCGTTTGGAGTGCCAGAAAGAATAACTTGAGTGCCGAGAATAGAGGAAGAAACACATACAGATAAAGAAACCTTTATGTGCAAGCGTTATCCTTACTCATTGTAAGTAAGGTACGCCATTACCTCTTATTTGACTAAAATAGAAAGAAGTTATAGAAGGTGGAGGAAGATAAAGATACCTTTATGAGTGGTCTCTACTGCACTTAGGTGTGAGTACGGTACGAATAATTTCTGGTGGAAGAATAACCTTTGTGAAGCACTATGCCTCCATTATTCATAACCCGCTGATAAGACTTTTTCTTGAACATTAGAAAAACATACTACACCATATTGTTTTTTCTTTTCTTTTTTCCTTTTGCTCAACGGGCCAGAGGAAGTTTCAACGGAATTTCTTGGACTTATTGTGACCGATGTGGATGAACTCCCTTTCCATCTAAGTATAAGGATTTAGATTGTTCATTATATGTGAGCGCATGTGGAGAATTGTGTGAATTTCTCTTTGTTGTCTACCAGTTTCTCAGCACGTTAGGTGAACGTGTTCACATAATTTACCATTTGCAGCTCCGGAGTGCGCAGTAGGAAGATATCTATTCGTTTTTCCTTATACAGTTAAATATGTTTTTAAACCCTTGCAGGAAAGTGAGGACACAACACCGATTTGTAGTTGAAACCACAGGGTTCTAAGGCCACCGTGGATTATTTCAAAAGATAACATAGTACAAATCATACACTACAGGCTAACAAGATAAATCTAAAATAGAGTAATGGCTACAGAGAATGTACATACGTGAGAATGTTCGCAAGCGCAACCCGGCCGGTCCTCCGCTAGTCAGATAGAAAGCGTCCAGAGTCTTCTGACTGGCCAGGCAACAATGGTCTTTTTATACACAACTTACATACGCAATACAATGGTCACTGTAATCTCATTGTCCATTGGACACAGAGATGTGTCTCTTCATTACAGGAGAGGTCATAGGTTGATTTGAAAAGGTGGGCGATGTCTTTCCCCAACTGCTCTTGTGGGTGGTATCCTCTGGATTCCCGCCGCATACATAATATACAGTAAATACAGTTAATATCTATATTCTACTTCTGCACATAACTATACGCTGGAACATGCGATCTTTCTCTAACCAACACCGGAATGTTACCCTTAAAATACCCTACAGCTGGATACTAGACATCACCTTCCAACCTTTATCTGACCCTTCCTATCATGCAATGGCTAATCCCTTAGTCCTGGAACTGTTTAAACTATTGTTACTCGCTGATGTGGTGTAGGGGAACTATGTGTACAAAATGTACTATTTGGGTTAAATATGTAATGTTCTAATAACCCTCTATGCGCTCACAAACCCCACCGTAAATACCCATATCACACGCATGATCGCAGGAGTGATCCTACGCAAATTGCGGATATGTGCACGCACGGCGGACTGAGTGCACGCGCAGCGGGCATGTGCATGGGGTTAGTACAGGGTATATGCATTACAATATTTTTCGACTTTGACAACTAACATAATTAGCTTGTATATTATCCCCTTAAATTGATAGTCACACACCAATCACATTTATATAGAGCAGAATAAAACACATTTTATATATATTAATTAGCACTTAATTTATTTTATTTTCTCAACTATCTGTAAAACATTTCAAATATTTTAACTCTATTTAGGGATTAAAAGTTTTTTTATTTCATGCAATACAAATGTATATATTTAGGTATTTTATTTTTTCAAATATTTAGTTGATATTGTTACAAATTCTGGATTCTAATATTTGAAAGCATATCCAACAAACAAACTGTACAGTAAATTTTAATTGAACCAGATCGGAAAAGAGTGCAACTGGAACAAACTGATTTTCCTTGTTTATTTCTGTGCTTTGTAGATATATATGTATATATATATATATATATATATATATATATATCCATACAGCGTAACGCCGGCACTCTGGATGCTTTAAGGGCCGTATGTTCATTTGGTGTGAGATTATTATATACCCCCGGTGTTTTCTCCTTAGTTGAATCTTCCAACAATCTATTAAACGTTTTTAGGGAGGCATTGTTTGACAATGGATCAAATTTGGAACTTGGTCCCAATAGTTTTACCCTGTCTGGGAGGGTGTTCATTGCTTGTTTACTGGTGGCTTTCCCAAAGTGTTCCTTCAATTTAAGTGTCCGATTAAGTCTAAACATATCTACCTTCCATTGGAAAGGGTTAGGTTTGTTTGTGGGAACAAATGTTAAGCCTTTTGACAACACGCTTACCTCCACAGTGGATAACGGGTTTGAAGACAGGTTAAAAATTAGGTCCTCCTTGCTCTGGGTGGTCTCCCCCTTCTTTTTCCTCCTTGTTTGGCCCCCCGTCTGGTAGTCCTGCCTCTCGGGCAGCTAGCACGTCCCGAGTCTTTACCCCTAAAGGGGTCATCCTGGCAGTACCGCCCGCATTGATACTAGTGAAATCATCCGAATCGCTTGCTGATGTTGTGGCGGTATGGATCCCTGGAGTTTGCTGCCGGAATCTGGGCACCCTGTTGCTGGAAGGTGGATTGCCAACAGTCCCAAGCCACAAATAGACTCGGTGTTGCGCATAATCCTGTTGCACTTTGTGTAGCTTCTCGCGTTTGAATTTAAGCAGCTCCCGTCGATATTGTTCCACTTGCTCACCAAGTTTGGTAACACTCGCAGGTTCATATTTGGTTATATTCTCCCTTGTTAATTTGTATTCCCATGTTGACTCCTCTATTACGAGGAGGAGCAGGACCATGGAGCACTTATTCAGCACTGCAATCCACCTTTTGCAAAAGCTGATGTTGTGCCTTCTTATGGTAGGTGCATTGTGCACACGAAAGCCTCTCGGTATTTGTTTGGCACGGAAATAGTCAGATAACGTCCGACTATGGTAAAGATAGTCCACTTCACGTTTCTTTAGTTTAAGCAATTCCCTGAATGCATCATCATTGGTGGTGATGGGTATATCATCAAAAGCTGACTCTTTGTTCAAGATGCTTTCAGCCTCCAGATCAGAGAAACTTAGCGTGTCGTAATTATCGCATTGTAATAGAAAAGTGGTGACTTCATCCTCCACTCCCTGTTTGGCTGCCATGCTAGAATGATTGCTTGTAGCCCGTCCACATCTGTGTACCACGTCCACAGTGCGTGCAAAAAAAAGTGCTGGTGCAGTAAGTGAGAGAAATTCCTTAAGGTGCAAAACTGGTAACTGATTCCAGGTGCCTTGCGTGACAGTCCCCACTTGCATAAGTCTGACACTGTCCAATATGTCCATACAGTGTAACGCCGGCACTCTGGATGCCCCCTAGGGCTTGCTTACTCTGGTGCCCTCCATCTGGGTTTGGCAACCCCCATATGTAGATCAAAAAATGAGGCGGCACTCATTAAAAGCAAACAGGTGTATATTCAAATCATCACATCACATCAACGTTTCGGGGAACAAATCCCCTTCATCAGGATGAACAAACAGTGCAGAAAGTGAAATATATAGACAGACTCACCCAAGGAGACTTCCCACTGCACATCACCGCAGTCCCAGCATACCTGGCTCCGCCTCCCTCACTTCCGGGTATGTCACTTCCTGCGGAAGTGACAAAATGGGTCCCTGGCTGGTAACCACGGTGATGCTGTAAACAAAACAGAGGATCATCAATGGGACCAATAATCAGCACTCCGTGACAGAAATTACAAGACATTATGTCTTATTCTATATTATATTTCATCAAAAAAGCTTATTTAGAGTAAGACCCACTCTGGGGATAGAAAGTGCATCTAGTGCTTTTGGAAGCCACCTGGCTTAACATTAAAGGTGCATAAAGTAAACATCAGGTAAAATTTATAAAGTGGCTCTGTGTAAAGTGTATTAAAAGTGCTGATTCATATCCACATGAAAATTCCTCCTTAGTGCATTACCAACTTACATAAAAAGCACTTAGTGACAAAGTTAAAAAAGAGAGAACATATAAACATTACACAGATGTACTGACAAGGCATAAAAACAATAAAACTGCACCTCTTTTTGTAAACAACAGCAGTACATTTAGTAACAGCACCACTTAGTGTGAAAACTTGTTCAATATAACTTAGCAGTCATTACTTTCAGATTGATAAACATACATTTTCGCCGTTTAAAGGAAGTGGCTAAGGCCCAGTGTCTCATTCAGCCCTTTTGGTCGTAGAGTATCCAATCTATGGATCCACCTAGATTCTAATTGTAGTAATTTTTTGGCTCTGTTACCCCCCCCCCCCCCCCCTCCCCGTATGGATTCAGGCACGTGATCTATAATGCAATATTTTAAAGTGGCCATATTATGTTTCCATAACGCAAACTTTCTGTTTGAAAGTGAATAAGTCTTTTCTTTCCAATTTTTTGACCTTTTCTAATTGTTGTGTCAAATGATTGATTTGACACAACAATTAGAAAAGGTCAAAAAATGTACTCACTTTCAAACAGAAAGACAAAAAAGAACTACCTGTAACATTCATAACACAGTTCAATAGCAATCATAAAGACATTGAAAAAATCTTTGAAAAACACTGGCATATTCTTTCTTTTGATGAGGACCTAAAGGAATCTATCCCCACCAAACCAAAAATAATGTATAAAAAAGCCAACAATTTAAAACAACAGCTGAGTCATAGTTTCCTACTGATTTCACAAGAGTCAAAGAACCGTACAAAAACCGAAGGATTCCACCATTGCATGACCTGCATTGGTTGTAGGAATCAGAAAACTTCAATCAAACCTACAACCACTTTCAAATCCAACATAACAAAAGAAGAATTTGAAATTAGAAATCAAGTAACCTGCCACACAGAAGGGGTCATTTACATCCTGGAATGTACATGTGGAAAACAGTACGTGGGGCAAACGAAACGAAAACTGAAAATAAGGATAGCAGAACATGTATATAACATAAAAAGAAGCCTGAAAACACAGTGTTTCATCTTATTTCCTCACAAAACATAATCAAGATCCCACTGGGTTAAAATTCATTGGGATTCAAAAGATCGAAGCCCATTGGAGAGGAGAGGATATCGTAAAAACACTAAAGAAAAAGAAACTGAATGGATATACAAAATGAAGAGCTTAGAAACATACGGTCTAAATATTGATATAGAACTAAACGTCTTCCTGTAATCCTCCACACACACATACTAAATAATTTTAATTTCCTAAATATTTATTATTTATTTGTTATTATTATTTTTCATTTTTATTTTTTTATTTTAATTTAATTTAATTTTTATTTTTATTTTATTTTTTTCACCCCACACCTTCCCTTTTTTTCCCTTCCTATAAGTGCAATGGTTTATATATTTTTAAACCTTTTTAAATTTGGGAATAATCCATACATATACCCCTTCCCTTTTTTACCATGAGGATGCCGCCGGGAAACTCACTTCCGGTCACGGGCACTTCCTGTTTCTTTAATAAAGTTATCATATAAACAAGGACAAACAACTGCAAAGATTTCAACATCTCCTTGAGAAAGAATCCGGACTTGGATTTGAAACGCGTTGGAGAAGAGAAGAAAAGAAGCAACCTTTAAGGACACTAACTCCGCCGCCGCCAGCATTCTTACTACCGGAAGTAAAGACCCGAACTTCCGGTCACGGCGGATCGGATGGAGCAGCGGCTACAGTGCGGCTAGCGGGAGGAGGACGTGGGAAGGCAGCTACGGCCTAACAGGCAGGAAAGGCCAGCCTGCCCATCAGCCTAATTGCTGCCACCAATACCGGAACCTCCAGTCACGCTTGTATCAGAAGAATAGGGTAAGTCAGGGTTAGTTATACCCCAAGAGACTGTGCCCTTCTGATTAAGTGTCCTAAAGCTCCATACTAATTATCCTTAAAGGAGCTGTAAACATTGCACTTTACCCTCATCCCCCCTTTCCCATTTTATTTTACTTTATTATTTATTATTACTTTTATTTTTTATTTTTTTTTATTTTTATTTTTATTTTCATTAAAAAAAATGTAATTAATATTTTTTTCTTTATTTAATTAATCATTTTTTTCTTTATTATTTTATTTTTACTTTTATTTTTTTTATTTTTATTTTTTTATTTTTTTTATACTTTTGTTTTCACTAAGTATTTTTACAGAACACTATACATTAGCACACACAAGCGCTCGGTTTAACAAAAATTCTAACAATCACCAATAAACAACCTGAGCAGCTTTTTCTTCACAGTGCAGCAAACTATATCAAATTTATTCTATGACATCCTGGCCATTCTCCAGCCTTAAGGAAAGAATAAAAATGGAGTTTACTAGGAAGTCCTTCAAGATTAAAGTTACACACATGAAAATACTTGAAATTGTGTAGCAAAGCACGGGTATTCAGCTAGTTAGGGGAATAATTTTGTTTGCTTCTACTGCATGTACAGATGTGCCCACTTACATCTAACCTCTCTGCATGATAAACAGCCCTTCTAGTCACTACATGTCATGGCATGACTTGGTAGCACCAAGTGTCTTTTTGTGCAACTTTATCCATTAAAATGTATCTTATTCACCAAATGAGCTGTATAGGATGCACAAGCTATGTGAATAAGATGCAAATCAGACTACTGATTAAAAGCATATACAACATGCCTATATTCTGTGTGTAACTGCAGCTGTATCTGCATATGAAATGCTAGAAAACAAAGTAATGCAGCATTTTGTATATATAGATACAGTACCAGTTGTATACAGATTTTAGGCCTGCCGTATATCATTTTAATCAGTATTAGTTTCTTGTGTCTTATTCACATAGTAATGCAAATGTTTTGGAGTTGCCCCGGATCATCTCACTTATGCCAGGCATCTCCCACTGCATGACACATTGAGGCAAGGTGTATATGGACACATCTGCGTGATATGTTTTATATTAGGTAAAGTGACATGTTTGTTATAAGTGCTCTTGCAGCACCTGTATAATTACCCATCCCGCCTCACTAATCATAATTCTTTACATGTCTATAATACAACACACACTGCAAGTAAACATTTGTATCCATTTGCTCTCTAAGCATGGGTGGTATGAACATAGTTAAAAAAAAAACATACCATCTTGCAAAATGCTCAATGTGTATTTTCATCCTCATGTACTGTATATCTTTAACCACAATGTTAATCATTATCTCTTGTACTGCCTCCATTATTTAATTAGCTCTATTGCTCAAATTGTTTCCACCTCCTATGATAAGCTCTTATCCTTGTACAAACTAATCTCTTCATTTTAAAAGCACTGCATTTATTTATACTGGTTAGGAAAAAAAATAATATAGTGTAATGATTTGGCTATGAACATTAATGGGTGATCAGGTTGTAAAATGTTTAAATAATCTATTTGACTACAGACCCAATTTGCCATCTGTGCAAGGGGTAGATATATTAAACTGGCACATATCTTGCCAATATAGCTTGGTAGAAAGGCAAAGCAGAAAGCACTAGCGATGAGATGTATCAACATCTCATAAACCAGTTTGTGGGAATAAAAATTATCTTCTTTGGTGACACTTGCAAGATCCTCCAACAGCACATCAGCCTACAATGTGTCTCCTCTCCTTGACAGCTCCAGTGCGCATGTGCACGATCTTGCAAGCCTTCCTCTCACATGCAGCCTGGAGCCTGGCAGATGCATGATCCACTACATTAGCTGTGAACTGGCAATGACATCTGCAGTTGTTGAGATTAATATGTACCACACAATCATATTGCTACACATTAAACAATAATAATAATTAAATGTTTTAAGAATAAATCACTATACCCTTTTAATACCATCAGAAGTATGGAGTAGTGTTTTTGGGGTAACCAGCGCTAAAGAATCCTTGATGAGAGGATTACCTTGAGAGTTGAAGTAAGCATTCATGTGAGCATTTGGTAAAATATACCTTGATATGTTTCTTCCCTCATATCCTATGTAAGAATTTAAAGTGAGCATAATTTCTCCACATGGACTCATGTGGTGACATTCTAAGGAGATAAAAGATCACTGTCCCATTACCTAGGGGTTTTACCTAATATTTGTGTACAACATACCTCCCAACATGACCCTCTCCGGGAGAGACAGAATGCTCTGCTCCTGGACTTCCCTCTTAATGTATGATTGCCATGACCTGTGATGAAACACCTTTCTTATCCATTAACCTGTTCAAAACAGGTGCCTGCAATCATAAATTAAGAGAAAAGTCCAGGAGCAGAGCATTTTGTCTCTCCTTGAGAGGGTCATGTTGGGAGGTATGGTACAATACTGCTTATGAACATACTACACTATAGTATGTAAATTCTCTTAGTTTTTCTGTTATGTACATACTCTGAGTAATAACTGCGGATCAAAAATCTGATCCCTAGAGCAGGGGTAGTATGTGTAGTTCAGCTGTTGTTGAACTACACATACAAGCAAGCTTAGCTATAGGTTTGCTATGTGACCATGCTAAAACTGTTGCAGAGCATGCTGGGATGCATAGTTCAAAAGAGCACCCCTCAAAGGGATCTACTGCTTCCTCCTTTGCCCCTTGCCAAGGGAATCTGTTGTTAAAGTACTTTGTATTAAATCACAGAGGCACTTCCAAACATTTTATTTATCTAGGTGGGAAGCCTATTATTTATCTAACTAAAGGGTTACTAATGTAAATATTTCTTTTTGCTTCTATTGTTTCACCACCGAGGCAGGTGGTCAGCGGTCACCCATACACACTGAGTGATATGACTGCTCATATCGCTCAGTGACGTCATGTAGCTTCAGGCCGTGCATGCAGCTCCTGGACAACAGTCCAGATCAAGCTTGTATGCACTGCCGACAGCGACAATCATTGCCGACCCGTGGGGCCGTGCATTTTTAGTTGCAGGCGGCATACACACTTGTTGATAACATGAGCAACATCGCTCAGGATGGGGGAAAATGAGCATCGTCGCTAATTTTATCGGCAAGTATGTATGGGCCTTAAGAGTAAGTAAGGTTTTGGGGGGGCACACTTTGTAATGTTTATATATTTAAAACTGTAACTTTTACTTAATAATACAAGTAAAATATCAATCAACAAGTCTATGTAAATACTGACTCATAATATTTTAAAACAATTTGTCACTATACCTTGGTAGAATTTTAAGTGTAGTCTAATACACATCAGACTGACAGGGCTGTAGATATCCACACAATGTATATTACTAAATGTGTACTCCTTCCATCATTATCCATGTTGTCAAGATGAAAATATATTTTGTCCAAAGCACCAACTCACTAGCATATATGCATGGGAGATGTACTATAATAGGGTGCAATTTTTTGTGCAAGTTCAAACCTGTACCTTCTCGCATACTTGGACGGTGCAAGTTGTTTCCACAAATCACATAATGTAATAGGGTTTTCAGGTACAAACATAAATCACATGCGACTTTTCATGAGATTTCACACCAGGAAGCATGCATGTTTTTATACCAACCACCTATGAAAATTACACTTGAAAGAAAGTCACCCATTGGCATCATCAATTGGCGACCAAAAGTGGCATGAATTATACCTCACATACCTTATATAAATGCAAATTTGCCCTTTAAAAGTTAGTAAGGTGTTCTGGGATGGAGTAGAGGAGTTCCAGTATGAGAGAGAAGGATGATGCTGTTGCTCCTGCATTAGGTAAAACATGGACTGGGTAGAATGTTCACTTTTCCTATATCCTGCCATTTATGGCACAGATTGCATTCCATAGACTCAGAGATTTAGCCATGTTTTGTGATTTTTCTTTATTTGCTTCTTTAATATACTACTTTATATATATTCTGTTATAGCAAACCATTTTTTTTTCTTATTTAAATTTTTATTAGAATTTGTCGAAGATTACACAAACATAGGATGGGAAGAGGGTAAAGAAATAAAAAGAAAAAGGGAGGGAAAGGGTAGGGTAACGCAGCCAAGTACATTCAGTACATCGAGAGAAGATTGAGCCATATGGCCATACAATATCCCAGCATCAGAGGAAACACAGTATACAACTATTATAAAGCTACAGTATAAGATTCAACCCGTAGTGAGTCCAAAAGAAGTGCAAAGTAAGGACAACATACCAACCAACAAATTTACATTAACAGTGAGACACCATGTAGCTAATATTTAAAGGGATTGGAGAATTCTGTATTTACTCCAGGCAGACCATTTTGATAGGATGGGAACCCTATTCAAGGAGCTACAATAAGGGGCACCTGCCATTTCAAATCAAAGTGGGATTGCACAGCAATTTCGACCTCGGTAAATGTAGGAATTAAAAGTGTGCGCCAATTCCGTGCTAGTAGACATTATGCGGAAGCTAAAATTTGACCCATTACATATCTGTCTAAGGGGAAATAATTACTGGTATCAAGTGTAATAAAGCTAATTTTGAGTTAGGAGTCAAGGAAAGTTCTAGTACCATTGAAATAAGCCAGAAAACCTGGTTCCAAAAATTAGTAATTAGAGGGCAGGACCAAAATATATGATAAAGAGTACCCACTCTTCCACAATTACGCCAACATTCATTAGATGTAGTGGGCCACATTTGATGAAGGAGAGCGGGTGTTAAATACTGTCTATGTAGGATTTTATAAAATTGTTCAATATGAGACATGCATTTAGACAGAGAAAGTATGGAATATTGATCGCAATTCGTTCTTTGATATGGTGCAAGTGAGGTCATTTTCCCATTTGCTAAGTGAGGATAGTTTTGGAGATGAATTTGAGGTAATCAAAAGTGAGTACCATCTAGAAATGGCACCTCTACTTTTTGTTTTAGCAATCAGATCAAGTATATATCTAGGGATAGATGACGATTGATGGGAGAGGTGATACACTCCTGAACCAGTGTCTTAGCTGAAGATACTTATTAAAGTCTCTCTGTAGTATAAAGAACTTAGATTGAATTTGAGAGTACAATATTAGGGTTTCCAAATCCATTTTATTCTGCAACTTCAATATGCCCTGGGATAACCAAGAGTCAAAAGTTAAATCTGGAATCAGACATGCTAAACCTTTAAATAAGAGTTCTCCTGAAGAGAGGGAAAGTTTCTCCACTTTGTGCACCAAGATAGACCAAGCCCTACGGGACGCCTTTATTGAGGTGGAGAGGGCTTCTATGTGTTTCCCCTCCATGAAGTGTAGCCATTGAATATCCAATAGGGGGAAAGGGTATATGAGGCCTCATTCAAGCTGGACCCACACTTTAGGGTTATTTGTCTCCATCCAAGCCCCTAAAGATGAAAGAATACAGGCCGCCTGATATAGCTGTAAATCTGGAAAGGACAGACCCCATATGTTTTGGAAAGAGCCAATGTATTACGTGCTAGTCTCATTTTCTTCCCCTTTCAAACATATCTCTCCAGCACCCTATAAAATTTAGTAAGTAGAGAAATAGGTAAGAAAATAGGGATGGTTCTAAATAAATATAACAATTTGGGAAGCAGGACCATTTTCAGGTCCACTATACGGCCTAACCATGAAACATTTGCATCAGCCAATCATTCGTCAAACAAGAGAATTTGTTTTATAAGGGGGGATAATTGCAGGAGATTAAGTCTGAAATTTTCGGGGATAGCTGGATTCCCAGATATTTAAGGCTTCTATCTTGCCAGGCATAATCATAACTGGATTTCAGAAGGTCAAGTAAACTGGATGGGAAGTTGATAGGGAGAGCTTCTGTTTTGGAGCAATTCAACTTGTAGAATGATATTGAGGAGTATTCTTCCAATAAGTCATGCAAATGTTGAAGGGAAGTAACAGGATTCATGAGAGTCAGTAACATATCATCAGCAAAAAGGCAGATTTTCTAAGAATGGTCAAATAGAATTGGACTTGTTATCTTAGAGTCGATTCTAATGCTTTCCACCAGGGGTTCTATCACAAGGGCGAAAACTAAGGGGGACAGAGGGCAACCCTGATGAGTACCATTCGTGATTAAGAAGGGAGCCGAGAGCATACCATTAATAAATACTGAGGAAGTTGGGTTAGAGTATAAAGCAGCGATCGAAGATAGGGCTCTGCCAATAATCCCAAAATTAAGTAATACTGCTTGTAAGTAGCCCCAGTGCAGCCTATCAAATGCCTTCTCTGCATCCAGAAAGAGCATCAATAGAGGTTTCGCTGAGGCAGAGAAGACATCCAGAATATCAATCACCTTCCTAGTATTATCCCTGGCCTGATGTCCTCGAACAAACCCCACCTGGTCCTGATGGATCAGGGACGGTAATAGAGGATTGAGTCTATTAGCTATAAGTTTAGCGTATATTTTAACATCTGTATTTAGAAGAGCAATTAGATGGTAATTAGCTAACATGGAGGATTCTTCCCTGGTTTGGGAAAGGCTACAATTCATGCTTCAAGCATTTCCCTAGGGAAAGCCCCTCCGGTAGAGGCTTTATCAAATACAGACCTTAAAAGCGGTGAAAGAATATCTATAAAACATTTGTAAAATGTGTTAGAGTAGCCATTGGGACCCGGTGCCTTATCCGTCGGAAGACTACAAATCACCTTATTAATTTCTTCAGTAGTCCAGGGGGCTTCTAATAATTGGAGAGTAGCAGCATCTAGAGAAGGAAGATTAACACCCTTTAGAAAGATTGCGATTTCTTCAGCTGTGGGCTGTGGGGTCAATGTGTCTTTATTCAAGTTATATAAAGCAGAATAATAATGAGTGAAGGCATTAGCAATTTCTAATGGGTCTGAGACTTTCACTCCTTTCAAATTCGTAACTTCTCTAATACACCCTTTAGCAATTTTACCCATTTTACTCAACTTCCACGCCAGTATTCTACCCACCCTGTCACCTTGAACGTAAAATTTCTGTTTAAGTTTAAAAAGGTTTTTGTGGACCTCCTTCAGAGTCAAAATATTCCATTCTTCTCTAGTTTTAAAAAGTTCTCTGTGAACTGACTTATTAGAAGGGAAAGAATTAAGTTTGGATTCTAGGACACCTAAACAAATTTCAATATCAGTTTGGAGTTTTCTCAATTCCCTGCTATGGCGTGCAGCTGTTTGAAAAATAGAGCCCCGTAGCACCGCTTTCAAAGCGCACCAAGATGGGTCATTAGTGGCTAAGTATAGAGAAAGAGATCGGGAAATGCTAGTTTTGGACTCCAAATCAGCCAAAAGGTACTCGCCAATGTGCCAATGTCTGGGAGAATGTTTCACATCATTCAAGTTCCATCTAAGACTTAACGCTGATTGATCGGACCATGATACTGGCAAGATAGAAGTTTTCTTTATCTGCTGGAGAGTCCATTTATCAGAAATGGCTAAATCGATCAGGGAAAAGGACTTATGTACTGGGAAATAAAATGTGTAGTCTCTACAATTAGGATTCCTAGCTCGCCAAAATTCATATAGATTGTATTTGGCCAGGATCCGTCTGAATGATTTGGACCGATCACCAGTAGTGGGTATCCAAGGAGGATTGCAGGGCATTGACTTATTTAAATGAGAATCTAAAACCAAATTGAAGTCTCCTATTACTAATACCGCTCCAGAGCAGTTAGCTTGAAGGACAGTACAAAATGTTCTTATAAACATGATTGGGTTAGTATTAAGGGTGTATACTACTACTAACGTAACCTGTTTGCCTTCCAATTTACCAATGAGTATTAAATAACAACCTTCAGAATTGGTCACCTGCTTCTCTAATACGAAATTGTAGGCGTGAGAAAGGAGAAGGGCTACCCCTGCCTTTTTCTTAGAACCATAAGACATATAACAATGACAAAACTTAAAATTTGAAAACTGTGGAGGTAAAGAGGATATAAAGTGGGTTTCCTGGAGAGCTACTATATGTGCCTTGAGTTTGGCAAAGTGGCACAATGCAAGTTTCTGTTTATTGGGCGAATTTAGCACTTTTACATTTAATGATATAACATTGACCATGAGGCTCGGAAAAATATGGGCTGTTAAAATATCTGGACTTTACAAAATGACTTCTGTAAAAATATGTGTACCAGGGGTGAAGTAGAATAAACAATTGGAGTAGGGGAATATGGTGAAGGTGTACCCAGAAATGTATCATCAATAAATCTCAAAAAAAGGGAATAGAGAATACAAAACAAAAAAGGAAGAAATAGAACCTGAGAGGAACTACTTCCAATGACTGCCAACTGCTGGAGGCACATGTGGGATCATGTGAGAGACATCAGCCTCCACCACTCTCTTTAGGCTCTGTACCTGAAATAACAAAGGTGAGCAACACATATGAAACATCAGAGCTGACCTACGCACAAAGTGTAACTATAGGAACTAGAATTAAGATGTAACACCACAACTCAAGGGCATCCTAGCTAACTGATAGAAATATTTACCACCCACCACACTGCAAAAAACATCATAAAAAACTCAAAGTACGATAGACTGTGGATAGTACAGTAGGTTCTGATATTTTAATTTTAACTCCGGAGGTACAAATGAACCCTAGCTCTGGTTAAACAGTAAAAAACATCCTAATGAAACATGTTTACAATAATATTTGGTGCATTAGTTCACAGTAGCCCAGTCATTGGTGAGCCTGGGGCTTTTGGGTGGTTTCAAGGAAGTATCTTCTAATTTCCAAGTGACCAAAAGTTCAATACCATCATCAGGCATATTCACAACCGTCATGGTGCCATTCCAGTGAATGAGAAGTTTAGTCGGAAAACCCCATCTATAGGGAATATTGGCCTTCTGGAGGGCCCTGATTACCGGAATAGAGGACTGGCGGAGAGCTAGTGTAGCAGCTGATAAATTTACGAAACCTGAAGGTGTCCTAGGATAGGAGAAGCCATATCCAAAGATCTAGCTTTTAGGATCACCATTTCCTTTATGTGGTAGTAATGAAACCGCATGAGGGTGTCTCTATGAGCATCGGTAGGTGCAGCTCTGGCCTTAGGGAGGCGATGTAAATGGTCCAATCTTTGACAGGGAAATGCGGAATCAGCTTTTTAAAGATGTCCATGATATAATTATCCAACTCAGAGTTTGAAATGGATTCGGGAATCCCACGGACTGTAATGTTGTTACGGAATGACCTGTCCTCCAAATCTCCAAACTTACTATGTAGCGAAGCCACTTCCGTTTGGAGATCCTCATGTTGAGTTATAAGGTCATTATGGGAGCGAACTATTTCTTCAAATTTGTTTTCAAGATGATCTGTGCGGTGGCCGATATCATTGATAGACTGTTGGCAGGATTGTAAAGCAGTCTTGAATTCCAAAGAAATGTCCGGTTTAAACGAGGCAAGTGTTTTATGGAACCGATGGTCAGTGGAGCATTGTCACCCAGGTCACACGCCAAAACAGATGGTGATGTTGTGGGTTGGAATGAAGCGGTCAACGCGCATAGTTTTTTGTGATTTTTTTCTGAAGAAGTAGTGGGTTTAAGGCCCTGTGTGGGAGATGGGTTTTTAAAAAAGCTCACTAGGGGAACCCCAGAGGTTTCCTTCTGATGTTTGGCAAACCAAAATTTTACAACCCATCCACTCGCTACTTATAGAAAAAAGCTTAGCCGTGCTATGCATGGCATGCCAAAATGAGCAAAATAGAAAACATGTATGTGGACACATCTGAATATCCACAGCTACTTGGTGCAAAGTCACATTGTATGCCTGACCCACATAATAAGGATATGTGCTGCTCAGTGTTGGAAGCAGTGAATGCTGTAAGTCATTTATGGCACTATTTCAAAAATGTAAAAAAGCTTTAGTGATATAAATCAGGTCACAAAAGGAAAAGTGGCTAAGGAGTGCTGCGAGTCACTGAGGACAGGAGGAAGACGAGCAGCTTCCATTCAATAGACACAGTATGATGAGGAGCTTAAGTAAATATTTGGGCCTGAAGTACTAATAGACCCCATATTGTGGACAAGGATCAGAAGGCATTAAAACTGCATCCTGGTAAGTAATCAAACAAATGTCCCTCTTCTAACTGTAGCAACCTACATCAGTGTCAACTGATTATTCTTTAATGTCTTCACACCAAGAAATTCTTTAAAACAAATACATATATATATATATATATACTAGTCCATAGCAGCCGGCACTCTGAGTTATAATCAATGATGTGTCCCGTGCCAGTGTAGAAACTGCATACACTCCTTCTCAAATCACGGCACTGGAGACCAATTTCATATGCAATAGAAAGCTTGTATTGTAGGTAGACGCACGTTTCAGAGCTTCTGCTCCTTCCTCAGTACCATACAAGAACAAAATACAAATGACAATACACACATTTAAATACCTGTGGAGGTCCCGTCCAGCACCGCCGCTGTCCCCCTGGTTCCCGTTCATCACCGCTGCTCTCACTTCCGTTTCCGCTCTTGACCTCATGTTGCTAGGTAACACTGTGCTTGCGCGTCACCAGCCCCACAGTCTATAGAACAGGGCGTCACTGATACTGCAGCTCCGGAACTGGTTCACCCGGGGTCTATGGCACAAGCCTGACAGGGACCACAACAAAAGTAAACACATAAAACAGACATTAAAGAGAAAAAGCAAAACAGTGACATTAACATTAAACATATATATCCTAACTGAAGTACAAAAAACCACTATTAATTAAGGATCAGTTGAGAATGCATAGGTAACTAAGGAAACTATCTCACGGCACTGTTACCCAAAACATCGCTCACTCGGAACCATGTACCCCAGTGAGTTCTACCTGCGGGGCATATACCCTCTCAACAATAAAGTGCTGTGCTGCCGCTACATAACATTCCAATTTATCTTGTCATTCAGACCAAAAGGGGTGAATGTGTTAAGTCTCAGAATCCATCTTGATTCCTTTTCCAACAACCATTTAGCCCTGTCGCCTCCCCGCAAAGTAAGTGGGACATGGTCTATGCCAAAATAGCTTAAATCGCTTAGTTTATGGCCTGCTTGTTTAAAATGGTGCGCCACAGTTTGGTCTATTACCTTACCCTCAAGAGTGAGCTTGATAGCAGACCTGTGGGCTGCCATCCTCTCGCTAAGCTTACGTACTGTCTGGCCTATGTAGTACAGACCACATGGACAGACTATAATATATACCACAAGATACTCATGTATACTCGATACATTGACGACGTGTTCCTAGTGTGGGGAGGTGATCTGTTAACTTTTGAGGCCCTCATGTTGGAGATCAATAATGCATCATCTCCAATTAAGTTTACATACTCATGTGATAACAAGGTAGCTAATTTCTTAGATGTTAAAGTGATGCTAGAAGAAGGGGTTTTACAGTCAGAAATATATTCTAAACCCACGGATCGCAACACATTGCTGATCGCCTCTAGCCACCACCCTCCTGCACTAAAGAGGGGGCTACCAGTATCACAAATGATGCGCGTGGCACGCATCACTAGTGATCAGAGTAAAGTACCTCAACTTTTGGATGAAATGGTTTCAAAATTTGAGCGTCGAGGGTATGATAGACATCTATTGCAGACACAAAAACAGAAAGTATTGGGTATGTCCCGTAGTGATTTGCTTACATCAAATAAGAACAAAGAAAGTACCATCCTCCCTTGGAGCAGTGATTTTTCGGTAGCCAGCCCCATTATACATAGGGCCTCTAAGGCCCTTTGGCCTATTGTAGCATCAGATTCTGAACTCCCTAGTTTTAGGGAAATTAGACCAGTTGCAGCGTTCAGGAGAGGGCGAAATTTAAGGGACCGACTGGTACGTACGGACATAACAGGCATGGGCATGGGTGATGCACCCAATGTCTATCGCAAGGCTCCCGGTTGTTATAGATGCCCCAAATGTGCTACATGTTGCTACATGGTGGTGTGCAAAGATTTCAAGCACCCACACATCAATGACAAAAAATATGACATTAGATACGTCATTACATGTAGCACTTCGTTTGTGGTATATATTATAGTCTGTCCATGTGGTCTGTACTACATAGGCCAGACAGTACGTAATCTTAGCGAGAGGATGGCAGCCCACAGGTCTGCTATCAAGCTCACTCTTGAGGGTAAGGTAATAGACCAACCTGTGGCGCGCCATTTTAAACAAGCAGGCCATAAACTAAGCGATTTAAGCTATTTTGGCATAGACCATGTCCCACTTACTTTGCGGGGAGGCGACAGGGCTAAATGGTTGTTGGAAAAGGAATCAAGATGGATTCTGAGACTTAACACATTCACCCCTTTTGGTCTGAATGACAAGATAAATTGGAATGTTATGTAGCGGCAGCACAGCACTTTATTGTTGAGAGGGTATATGCCCCGCAGGTAGAACTCACTGGGGTACATGGTTCCGAGTGAGCGATGTTTTGGGTAACAGTGCCGTGAGATAGTTTCCTTAGTTACCTATGCATTCTCAACTGATCCTTAATTAATAGTGGTTTTTTGTACTTCAGTTAGGATATATATGTTTAATGTTAATGTCACTGTTTTGCTTTTTCTCTTTAATGTCTGTTTTATGTGTTTACTTTTGTTGTGGTCCCTGTCAGGCTTGTGCCATAGACCCCGGGTGAACCAGTTCCGGAGCTGCAGTATCAGTGACGCCCTGTTCTATAGACTGTGGGGCTGGTGACGCGCAAGCACAGTGTTACCTAGCAACATGAGGTCAAGAGCGGAAACGGAAGTGAGAGCAGCGGTGATGAACGGGAACCAGGGGGACGGCGGCGGTGCTGGACGGGACCTCCACAGGTATTTAAATGTGTGTATTGTCATTTGTATTTTGTTCTTGTATGGTACTGAGGAAGGAGCAGAAGCTCTGAAACGTGCGTCTACCTACAATACAAGCTTTCTATTGCATATGAAATTGGTCTCCAGTGCCGTGATTTGAGAAGGAGTATATATATATATATATATTCTTAATTTTTACCATATTTTGTGGCATTTGCATCGCCAGTAAATATATTTAAATCATTACTAGAATCAACAATTGTGTTGATAGATAGATACTTTCAAAGTAAATGCATTTCAACGGTGCCATGTATTTAACAGTATAAAAAAAGTTCACATGTGGCCATATCCCTGAAAAGTATAAATTTTTGAATGCAAAAAATGTTGTGTTTCAGTAATATGACTGTGTGGCACCCTATCAAAGTTAGAGGGCATTTTCTATTGTTGACAATATGTGACCTATAACCAACAAACTTTTCTTATGTGTTTGCTTGGCCATTACCACATAATGGATGGTGTTTGTTAACCTTTAGTATGCTTATTCTGTATAATGTACAAGTATTATAAAACAAAAAGTATCATTGAATGTTTCTATTTGTTTCACATTAGCTGCTTCTAGGAAAACGGCTTCATCAAAAAGACGGTGCAGTTTTTTGTCTACACAGGATGCTGGTAAGTACCTGGAAAAAAACAAAACATTAGAAATATTTGGATGGATTAGCAGTCCTCTGTAGGTATAATGTCACATAACATTAATTTTGATAGCATTGTGATAATAAGGGCTGCAACCATTACCTTTTGTAATTATGTCAAGACCATATCAGTGATGTTTTTTAGTCCGATACTTAAAACACACTGATGTAAAGTAGTATTTTTTCTAAAAGTTCACCTGAAATATAACATTAAAAACCATGCTTACATTGTGGTGTTTTCATTATTTAAATGGAGTCCTTACTGAATGCACTTGTCAGCAAGCACACATTTATTTATTTAACTTATGCATTGTGTGATATCCTAAATTACTACTAGCAGTATATTTTGTACAGTACCTAGTATGTTTATGTTTTTCCCCATTTTCAGGTACATCTTGCCTTCAGCTGTCTGTCTCCCCCAATATCAACATCACCAGCACCAGAGGTGTCACCCACAAATTTTGGCCTAGTGGCTTATTTATCTGAGGAGGAGATGGAAAGTGATACTTAGGAGCCAACAACCCCCATCCCAACTCCCCAGCAGCAACAACTGCCAGCAGACTCCACACAGAACACCTCCCCAATTATGTAGGAGCTGGGTACTTCCCTACACTCCATCAGAAAGTGCAACTTGGTCTTCATGGTCCATCAAATGATCCCAATTGATGCAATTGCCCACCAATAAAGGAAGGTCAACTGCACTGCCTTGGTGGCAAAGAGGACCAGCACCCATATGGCCTCCAACATCCAAATGCAGTTGGAACAACTCACACAGGCCACCAGAGATCAAACGGCGGCCACCTGTGAGCAAACAATAGCCATATGGGAACAAACCCAAGCTTTTGTGGATCTTCAAATGGAGGGCCTGGACCAAAGGGCCATTGCAGATGCACCCTCCTTATCTACCACTAGCTTCTAAACCATCAGCCCACTAACTTTCTCCACACTCACATCCCAAAGGCATACTCAGGTTTTTTTTTGTTTTGGTTTATGTTTATTGTTTATTTTTTGTTGATGAAAATGGCTAACCCAATGAAAAATGTGTCTGTGTTTCTCACTGATCTGTGCATGCTTCTGTTTTAGGTGCCAGTTGTAAATCATATCCTATTGCATTGCCCAAGTTTTATGTTTGCAATGGCAAAATATCTGGCTGCGAGTTTTACCATTGTGAGTTTTAGAATCTCTAGGAAACATGTGAATTTGTATGTTCTCGCACCCCATTACATTTCCGAGATGGGCAAAACATGCAAGTTTAGCAATAAACTCACATTTTTGCCCAAATCACATCCCATTACATCTTGCCCCACGTTCTTTATTTATTAACTTACTATGAATAAATTTGCATTCTGTTTTTAGAGACATAGCAGTTTATAAATCAGAATGTATAACATCTCCCACTTGGGTACAAAATGAATATCTCTCCAGAAAGTATAATATCACGCAACAGTGATAAATAAGCAATTGTCATCAGAAAAGGCTTCAATCATAGTTTATGACAACCATATGTGCAGAGTATAGGCATGGCATCTCTTACATTTGAGAAAAGACCTCTCTGTTAGTTATAATGATTCATAATTTATATTTTTCCATGGAACGTGGTACCATACAAAACAATGTTATCAACAATTTAAAAAAAAAATGTTTTAATCACATAAACAATCATATTGTGCGACAAAACATCTGTATGTGTATTTGTATGCTGACATCAACTTTCACAGGGGAAAGTGAGTATTCTGATGCACTTCTTGTGCTATTATTCCCTTCAAGCTGTCACCTTTGAACATATGCTGTGCAAGTGAATCATTTGCCATGGCTCCAATACATTACTGGTATGTTGGTGTCACAAACATATACTGTAACAATATGGTGGTTTAATGTCAACTGTAGAATAGTGATTGATCTTTAGATTAAGATGTCAAGAAAAGTGATAGAGGGACACTGTGTCTAAAGATAATTTATGTTTTTGTTGTTTTTATATGTTTTATTTGCTTGAGTACATTATGTTATATAAAAGAATAAGTATTAGTATTAGTCTGGATGATTGAGGGATGGCCACACTTTGTGCAAACTTTTTACTGTTAATACTGTATTTACCGTGGCCAAAAGGTGGCATTCTCCTGTTTTGGGCTCAGTTAGGTCTTCCATACTCGTACTTTAAAAAAAAAAAAAAAAAAAAAACTTAGGGGGTCATTCCGAGTTAATCGCTCGTAGCTACCTTTTTGCAGCCGTGCGAACACATAGTCGCTGCCCACTGGTGAGTGTATTTTAGTATTGCAAGTGTGCAAACACCTGTTCAGCCGAGCAGTACAAAAACAGTTTGTGCAGTTTCTGAGTAGGTCTGAACTTACTCAGATGCTGCAATCACTTCAGCCTCTCCGGTCCCGGAATTGATGTCAGACACCCGCCCTGCAAATGCTTTGACACGCCTGCGTTTTTCTAACCACTCCCTGTAAACGGTCAGTTGACACCCATAAATGCCTTCTACCTGTAAATCTTCTTGCATTTGGTTGTGTGAATGGATTCTTCATTAAATCCATCGCCCAGCAACGATCCGCTGTGTACCCGTGCAACGCACCTGCGCATTGCAGTACATACGCATGCGCAGTAGTGACCTGACTGCTGCGAAAAATGTCAGTGTGTGATCAGGTCGGAATGACCCCCTAAGTTCAGTAATAAGGAGACAGGTGAATGCACCTTTTATTAAAAAAAATAGTCTCTTCACTCTTCAACACAAGCTAAGGATATGAAACTATTTGAAACAAATACCTGGTACTTAGGGGATAATTCAGATATGATTGTAGCAGCAAATTTCTAAGCAGCTGGGCAAAACCATGTGCACTGCCGGGTGGACAGATATAACATATGCCGTGAGAGTTAGATTTGGCTGGGGTGTGTTCAAACTGAAATCTAAATTGCAGTGTACATATAAATCAGGCAGTATTTACTCTGCACAGAAACAAAATAACCCACCCAAATATAAATCTCTCTGCACATGTTATATCTGCCCCACATGCAGTTCACATGGGGTGCAAATCAGACCTGTTCGCTAGCAAGCGATTTTTGCACTGCTGCGATCAGGGGAGTGTATTACAGCTGTGCAAGTGCAAACGCATGTGTAGCAGAACTGTACAAACAGATTTTGTGCAGTCTCTGAGTAGCACATGACTTACTGAGTCTACGAACACTTCAGCCTGTCCGGTACCGGAATTGACGTCCAGAACCCTCCCTGCAAATGCTTGAACACGCGTTTTTCCAAACACTCCAGGAAAACGGTCTGTTGCCACCAGTGGTGCAAGTAGAAAAAATGTCTTATGGGTACTGTGTGCGCGCGCCGAAGGCGAGCTCTGATTGGCTCACGGATCGGCGCTGAAGTAAACTGAGACACCCACCGGAGACTGAGGGGAAGGAGAGGCGCAGGCTGCGCTCTCCTTACCTCACATCAGCGGCGGTGCGGCGGGGACGGCAGGTGAGGCGTGTGCGGCGGGGACGGTGGGTGCGGCGTGGAGCAGGGGAGGGAGGGAGGGAGGGAAAGAAGAGGAGCGGCGGCCCGTCGGTGTGGGTACAGCGTACCCACGGCTAAATTCTTACGGGTACGCCGTACCCACCCTTACCCGCCCACTTGCACCACTGGTTGCCACCCACAAACAGCTTCTTCCTGTCAATCTTCTTGCAAACGCCCATGCAAATGGATCCTTCGCACAAACTTATTGCTGAACGGCGATCCGCTTTGTATCCGTGCAATGTGCCTGCGCATTGCGGTGCATACACATGTGCAGTTTAGACCTGATCGCCCACTGTGCAAAAACGCAGCCTAGCGATCAGCTCTGAATTACCCCATGGTTTTGCCCAACTGCTAACAAATTTGCTGCTACGATCAGGTCTGAATTACCCCCTTAGATAGACAGCTATACTGACTGACTATGAGATGCTAGCAACTGGTAAACTGCTAATGTGGTGAAACAGAACATGGTTTGATAATGTAATATTCTAGTTTTTGTTGGATATTGTTGGATATTGATTTTTATTCTTTTCCCTACTTCCTCACCCCATTTTATATGTTTTTGTCCTGCATCCTTTGAAAGGGGTTTAGTGGTGTTGATTTAACCTACTATGATCTTGCACATACTTTTGTGCTATTTTATATCTTAGGGGGTGATTCCGAGTTGTTCGCTCGCTAGCTGCTTTTAGCAGCATTGCACACGCTTAGCCGCCGCCCTCTGGGAGTGTATCTTAGCATAGCAGAATTGCGAATGAAAGATTAGCAGAATTGCAAATAGAAATTTCTTAGCAGTTTCTGAGTAGCTCCAGACTTACTCAGCCATTGCGACCAGCTCAGTCCTTTTCGTTCCTGGTTTGACGTTACAAACACACCAAGCATTTGCCCAACCACTCCCCCGTTTCTCCAGCCACTCCTGCGTTTTGCAACTCGAACGCCTGCGTTTTTCCGCACACTCCCATAAAACGGCCAGTTTCCGCCCAGAAACACCCACTTCCTGTCAATCACACTACGATCAGCACAGCGATGAAAAAGCTTCGTTATGCCATGAGTAAAATACCTAACTTTTGTGTAAAATAACTAAGCGCATGCTCTCTGCGAACATTGCGCATGCGCAGTTAGCGGATAAACGCAGTATAGCGAAAATCAGCAACGAGCGAACAACTCGGAATCACCCCCTTAGTTTGTTGCAATGCACTGAAATTCTATGATTATTGTCTTAGAATACATTTTACTTATTCTTGCAAATACATGTGCACCCTTAGGTGCTTCAATGTTAATTTATGGAATTAAATTTAATAGATTTTTTTTTATTCATGATGATGACTTTTTTCAATATTAATTCCTTTGTCCCTTCATTAACATTATACTACAGATTGGACATTGTTGTAAAATTGACACATGCTGGCAACAAAACAGGTGGCAGGGGTAGAAATTATAACTTATGATATGGCTCTCAAACTATCTCCTAAATTCAAACCTCCCAATAAAGCACTGGAAGTTGCAAACTGCACACTAGGATGGCAACTGTGCTCTTTAAATATGATAGATATTAATTAGAGTTAGTCTCATTCTTAGGTAGGGATGAGCAGTTTCACTTCCCGAGGACCTTAACCCTCTGAACTTTACGATCTGAGCCGGGATCCAAGTCTGGCACGGGACTTCCTTACACAGATCTGAAAATGAAGCAATACATCATCATCCCACTGTTGAATTCCTGTGGGTTTTGTATTATATATCAATCTCCGGTAATCAGCGTCATCTTCACTCCAGCATTGGAGAGTGGACTGGACGGACGTGTCCATCTCCAGTACTGTGTCTGGCGTGGCATGGGGTTGGTGGTCTGTCTGCTGTATCAAAAAAGGGTGCTTTTGTATCTGAAAGGGATGCTCTCTCTGTCTGCTGTATCTGAAAAAGGGGTGTTCTCTGCTGTATCTGAAAAAGAGCTGCTCTCTCTGCTGTATCTGAATAAGGGGTGTTCTCTCGCCTGGATCTGAAAAAGGGGTGCTCTCTTTGTCTGATATATCTGAAAAAGGGGTGCTCTCTCTGTCTGCTGTATCTGAAAAAGGGGTGCTTTCTCTGTCTGCTGTATATGAAAAAGGGGTGCTCTCTGCTGTATCTGAAAAAGGGGTGCTCTCTCTGCCTGCTGTATCTGAAGGGGGTGATCTGTCCATCCATCCAGGGGCTCTTTTCAGTGTAAAATGAAAATAATAAAAGCTAAAAACAAAAAGGCTAAAAATATAATTATAAAAAATATATATTTTTTGTTTGTGCTATACCCCAGTGTCTATACGATTTTTATTTTATTTTCATAAGTACTGTGACACTGCTAGTCCGACTGCAGTATATTATTTCCTACTCATAAACATATTGTGTGATGCTGTTGGTGAAGTCAACCACAGTGTGTAATTATTATATACATTACTGACTCATTTGTGCAACGCTGTCGGTGAAGCTAAACCGCAGTGTGTAATTATTATACATATTTCTGACTAATTTTTGCGATGATGTCAGTGAAGTCAACCGCAGTGTGTTATTATTATATACAAGTTAGCTGATGAGAGATGTAAAATTGGCAATATGCGATACATTACACTAAGTGGCAAGGAAAGGCTAAGGCCTTGCCCTGGGTTTATGACTGGTGGTTCTGCATCTCATAATGGTAATGTAAGCCCTCCTCTCTGTAGAAGAGTTAAAAGATGAAACTTATTAAGGCACAGGAACCAACTGCGCATTCAGAAATATCACCAATCCCCAAGGAGAGTCTATGTGTGTCTGTGGTTGCGATGTATAAACCTGACCTTTCCATTAGTGTATGGGAAGAGGTGGCTACTTCCACCATTTGCACACCCTCTGCAAGTGTTGGGAGGAGCAGTGCCAGTCAACGTGTTAACATTCAAATTGAGGATGTCACTGTAGAAGTACGCCAGGATGAAGAGGATATTGGCATAGCTGGCACTAATAAGAATGTTGATGTTGAGGATTTTGATGATGGGGTTGTGGTTTGTTTAAATAAGGTTTAAGTGGTGACAGTTGTTGCCCATGGTATGAAAAAGCCCATTGTCATGCCTGGGCAAAAGAAAAAAAAATACACCTGTGGAATTATATCTCCCCACACCTGGACAATAACGGTCTAGCCATCTGTAGCCTTTGTAAAGTCATTGTAAGTAAAGGTAAGGACTATAACCAACTAAGAACCTCCTCCCTGTTATGCCAATTGCAATGCATACATCACAAGTTGTTAAAACATTCAGAAACTTTGGATAAGAACATAACCAGTCCAGTGACACCTAGCTCCCTTTTCTCTGTTGGATCCTAGCACCTGCAATCCCCACTACCAACACCCTAATTTTCTCCTCAATCAGGATCGGAAGTAGTCCTGTATCTAACTACTCTGGAAAATCCATGAGTGCTATGCCTACTGCTGCTGCTGTTGCTACTGGGATTTGATGTTCATCCCAGAGTGGGACCAGGAAGACTACTTGTAGCTTAACCAGTCCTTTGCAAGGAAGATGAAGTATGACAGCAGTCACCCAGTTGCAAAGTGGATTACTGGGCTATAACAACTATGCTGGTGTTATACTGCATCCAGTATCTGCCATTAGTGCAGTGTGATTTAGACAGTTGATTGACGTACTGTGCCCTGGGTACTAAATCCTGTCAAGATTCCAATTCACTAGGCAAGCAATTCCTAGCCTGTACATGGAGATTAAAAAAAGTGTTATCAGTGTCCTCAGAAATGCCATTATACCCACTGTCCACTTAACCACAGATATGGGGACAAGTGGAACAGGGCAAATTAAAGACTATATGACTGTGACAGCCAACTGGGTAGATTTATTGCCTTCTGCAGCACCAACAGAAGCAGCAGCATCTCACAAATGCCAACTCATTCAGAGGCATGCTACGCTGTGTATCACTGGTTTCAGTAAGAGGCACACTGCTGAGAACTTCTAAGAAAAATTCAGGGAAATCTTTTCAGAATGGCTTACCCCACTCTCCTGGGAAATTGTGATATCTGACAATGCAACCAATATCGTCAGAGCATTATATCTGGGCCAATTCCAACATGTCCCATGTTTTGTTCACACAATTTACTTGATGGTGCAGATTTTTTTTTTAAATGGCGTGCAGATGTTGTCGGTGGGCCAAAAAAAATTGTGGACATTTTCGACATTCAGCAACTGCATGTTGAAGACTGGAACACCAGCAAACACTGGTGGAATTCTTCCCTTTATATGCTTCAGCGGATAGAGGAAAAGCAAAAGGCCATTCAAGCCTACACATCCTCCTATGACATAGGGAAAGGAATGGAAATGCACCTGAGTCAAGTGCAGTGATGAATAATTTCAGTGTTGTGCAAGGTTCTCAAATCCTTCGAAGATGCCCCATGTGAAGTTAGTTCAGACACTCAGCTTAAGTGAGTTATTCCACTCATCAGGCCTTTGCAAAAGCGGCTGGAGAAAGTGAAGGAGGAGCTAAAATGGAGGAATTTCACTAAGTATGTCAGACTTGTAGATGAAGCACTTCATTTGCTTTGCCAGGATTCAAGGGTTGTCAATCTCTTGAAATCAGATTACTATATTTAAGCAACTATACTTGATACTAGGTTTAAGTCACGAGTTTGGCATTTCTTTCCAATGGGCATAAATTTTCAGAGATTCAAAGAGCTGTTGGTGATAAAATTGTCAGCCAAAGCAGAACGTGACAAGGCAAAATCTCCTCTTTCATTTTCTCCAGCAACTGCAGCTGCAAGGAAACAAAATAATTTTACAAAGAGATGCAGATAAGTCAGGAACAAATTTTACATCTGGTCTGGACTGAAGGATTTACCTGCAATTACTGACATGTCAATTGTCACTGCATATGATGCTGTCACTATTGAAAGAATGGTTGATGACTATTTCAGTGACAGCATTCAAATAGGCATGTCAGACAGTCCGTTTCAATACTGGAAGGAAAAAGAGGCAATTTGGAGGCCCTTGCACAAATGGGCTTTGTTTTTATTAAGTTTCCCACCCTCCAGTGTGTACTCAGAAAGAGTTTTTAGCACAGCCAGGAACCTTGTCAATGATTGGCATTGGAGGTTACTTCCCCAAAATGTGGAAAGGATGATGTTCATCAAAATCAATTACAAATTTCAAGAGGAAGACCTTAACCAGCAATTACCTTCAAAAAGTACAGAGGGACTTGTGATGTTGGATTCCAGTGGGGATGAATTAATAGTCTGTGGAGAAGAGGATGTACACACTGATGGGGGTGAGGAATCGGATGCTGATGACGACATTGTTCCTATTTAAAGGATTAAAGCCTGTTTGTGCACTGCCTATTGGCAGCTTGTTTTGTGGAGGCCCAAGCAAATCAATAATTTAAACCACAAGTGACAGTCCCTGACACTGAAATGATTAGCTTGGTACATTTTGCATGTCCTGTTTAATATACAACATAAGGGTGGATTAGAAGGGCCCAAGGACACTTCCATCTTGCACCTCTTTTCTTTGCATTATGTGCTCGTTGGAGCATTTTTTTGGCATAATTTATAAAACTGATATCCTGTCTGCCACTGCAGTGCCACTCCTAGATGTGCCACGTGTTCAGGATGCCCACTGTTGTTGCTTAGCTTAGTCATCCAGCTACCTTAGTGCAACCTTTTGGCATAAACTGGATGAAAATAATATTGTGAGCTGTGAGATGGTCAAAAGTGATGGGAAATTAGTGGAAAATAATGCTAGGTTAATAATACTGCAGGAACAAAAACGCCCCCAAATTATGTTATTTTAGCTGTTTTTATGTTTGTTTGTTTTTAAAAAATACAAATCCAAAACCAAATCCGCAAGGGAGGTTTTGGCAAAACACTAAGGAGATACAGATCTAAAACTAAAACATAAAACCTGAAAAGTAGCCTGGTGCACACCCCTAGTCTTATGGATTTTTTTTACATTTGGAAGAGCCTGGTGTTGACTTCTACCAGGTCCTATTAGGACATGTTATCCCAAAATTCTAGTGATTGAATAGTTTGGAAATTAAGAGTGCAGAGACACTAGTGTGCCAAACTGATTGCCTAGCATTACCATGCTGGTAGAGTGAATATATGCAAACTGCTGAGTGGTTAATTTGTGTGAATTGTAATTATGGCTGGCTATTGGTTATAAAGTTATGTAAATAGTTTATTTTACTGTTTTACTTGCAGTGCAATAAATATATAGTTGTACTTACTTTTGTCCTGTATCATAACAGTGGTGTTTATAAAAAAAATACACTTATACACAGACATGTAGTGATAGTGGAGTAAATGAACCAGGCACCTGCTCCAGCCAGGGCACAGGAGATCAGATGTCCAGTGTACTCTTGAGCAGATTAGTTCAGTGGAAGCTTGGCACAGTCCCCACTGGGCTTGTTCCATGTTCCCTTTAGTGGCTTGCCACAGTCCCTTACTCATACTGGCTGCCAAACTTCCAGTATTCACTTTCCACTGTGGAATGCAAACTGGAGTCAGTCATCTGCTTTGGCTAGTTGGCACTTCTGGGTGCCATTAGCCATGAGATCAACCACCTGGGAGCCCTGCAGGTGCCCTTATGACACTGGTCCATGGTCCACAATTAAGTCCAGCCCAATTTATCCTGCAACACCTGACAGATTAGTCTTTTGAGACGGGATGGTCAATTAATGAGGGGCCAATGCCTTTTTTTTCCTCTTGTGGCGGCCAAAGTGTTTTATTGTTTTCCTTTGGGGGCAACTTGTTTTATTTTCCTGTGGGTGCCATTGTGTTTATTAGTTTATTCAAGTGTCTGACAATGTGTTTTTTTTCTCCTGTAAGAGCCAATGAGTTTTGTTTTGTCCTGATGGACCAATATATTTGTTTTTTTTTTCTGTAGGGGGGCAATATATTTTTTTTTCTATGGGGGCTAATGTTTGTTTATCTTTCTTTTCTGTGGCAGGCATTGTGTTTTAATTTTCCCTGTGAAGGCCAATGTTTTTTATATTTTCCTGTGGAGGCTGATGAGTTTTTTATTAGTGAATTAATTTAATGGGCTGGACTACAGTAGTCCTTCATGCTGGACAAGCTCCCTCCCTGGCACATTGGGGGGAAAGACATGCATCAGCACACACTAACTCGAGGGGGTACATTTACTAAGATGGGAGTTCTATTTAATATGGGATGTTGCTCATAGCAACCAATCAGATTCCATGTATTATCTTCTAGAAGGTGCTAGATACATGAGAAGTAGAATCTGATTGGTTGCTATGGGCAACATCACATCTTAAATAGAACTTCCATCTTAGTAAATTTACCCCAGGTGTCGATTTTACATGCTCAATTAAAATAAATTAAAAGAGTAATAGTATTTTAAGAAAATTCTGAAAACAACAACAACAACAACAACAACAACAAAGAGGCATATTGTATTTGTGTACTGCATTAAAAATACTGATATTGTTGGTGGAATGTCCACAAAGTTGCCAAAATAGAGAAAATACTTGCTGCTTTCCTATTCTTTATTATTATTGCTCTAGTTCTTGATAAAGCACATGGTCACTGGTTGAGGACTGAAGCCAAATGCAGGGAATAAAATGTTAATTCTTTATCTGTGCAATGTGCCAAGTCCTTCCTAAAGTATGAAACTGTACAGTGACAAATTCATTTGACATTTTCATTTTTGATGGAAAAAGTTATCCTCATCCAAAATTTGCATGCAAAATAACATTTCTGAATGATTTTATAAATATACAGTATGTCCGATTTAGAGTCAGATGTCAGTGTACTTGCTATGCACACAGACAACTTTCACAAGTATTTTACTTTCAGTTATAGTATGTAAAAAGTTACTTTTTTATGCTTCAACAGGTGGATTAGGGGCATTCATATTCAAGTGCAGTACAATAAATATACAAATACATGCCCGACCCAAGCTGCAAATATGTTTATGGCTAAACTTATAAGAAATATTGAATTCATTTAATTTTATCTATATTGAGCCTAACCCCCTTGTGGTATTAAGATTCTTCTAATTACATTAGTATTTAGCTTTCTCACACTCTGACAATTCATAGTACAACTTCTCTGGTTATTTTTTGCAAACTAAGACAATTAGTGTTGCTCTTTGCTTAGAAATAACTTGTCATCTATAGTTATGTCCACAGTTGTGTCCACATACATCTATCTTTAAATCATGCCAAATATCCTCATTTGGACTGCCATGGACTTACTGTTGCTGCACCAAGTTTCCCGCCAGAGACATTTTCACAAAATTTGCATCTTAGTCAAAGCACTATTGTTAAAAAAATACAATGCACACCATGTACCCTGACACTGATGCTATAATTTCATGTAGATTCTATTAGGAACTTGGGGGGTCATTCCGACCCAATCGCTCGCTGCAGTTTATCACAGTGCAACGATCGGGTCGGAACCGTTCACTAGCAATCGCCTCTGTCTTTTTGACAAGCAGAGGCCATCGCTGGGCTGGAGGGGTAGCATGGCCGCCGTTTTGGGGCCGCATGTCAGCCAATGCAGGCATGGCTGAACCATGAGGGGGGCTGGACGCAGTGGCTGCATGACGTCACACGCAGTCGCTGAGACAAGGGCCAGCGATAAGCAACTTCTGGCCAGCCGCAGGAGCTGCACTGGCTGGGAGTTACTCAACAAGTACAAAAGCATCGCCACTGTGCGATGCTTTTGTACTTCTGCAGGAGGGCGGCCAGACATGCGGGGTGGGCTATCCTGTGCTGGGCATTCCCCTGCATGTCTCGGAACATGATCATAGCTGTGCTAAATTTAGCACAGCTACGATCAACTCGGAATGACCCCCTTGGTCAGTTATCTAAGTGAGGCTATAGACAGAGGTCATGCATCATTATACCTAATCTGTGACTTTATACCAATTACAATACTTTGCAATAAAAATACTAATCCTAAATGATGAGGACACAAGACTATGTATGCTGCTACTGGTCATGATCTGTAATGGGTTTATCATCTATCGGGCTGCCATTGCTGCAAGACATAGTGACCAACCTGTAGTGAGACATTTCTCTCAGGTTGGACTTAGCCACCTTACGTTACATCATCATTGATCATATTCCGGCCTCAGCATGGGGAGGTGATAGATCACTTAAACTGTTAAGATGTGAAGCATTCTGGATTCACCGGCTAGGTACTCTAGCACCACGGGGGTTAAATGAGCAGAATGGGTTGTACTGTTTTTTATAGCAATGTCTTTGTAGATTTATTTCATATATGACTGTGTTTGAATGCCTGCTAATTGACAGTGGGGTTTGATATTTCAGTAACATTGTATATTTGCAGCGTTGGTAATATTTCATATTGTGATGTATATAATATTGAATAATACTGTGTCTGTTTTGTAACAGTTTGTTTGCTATAAAAAATATATTGAATGATGATCTGTATATCCATGAGCTGGAGCAAGTAACAGGTTTTTAATTGGACAGTGGTTTGGACCTGGGACATGAGGTAACTGCTGAGCATCCTGCATCTGGTTCCAGACGCCGACATTTGCACGTGGGTGAGTGTGGGGATATAAGGATGCATTTTCATTTATTGTTTGTACCCTGATGACTATGCAATAAAACATTGAAATGTTGGAATATACCTGCATATTACTCCTTTATTACCTGTGTGCAGCCGAAATTTGGATTTTATATACAGCATATATATTAGAGATGTGCACCGGAAATTTTTCGGGTTTTGTGTTTTGGATTTGGTTCCGCGGCCGTGTTTTGGATTCGGACGCATTTTGGCAAAACCTCCCTGAAAATGTTTTGTCGGATTCGGGTGTGTTTTGGATTCAGGTGTATTTTTAACCCCCCCCCCCCTCAAAAACAGCTTAAATCATGGAATTTGGGGATAATTTTGATCTCATAGTATTAGTATCCTCAATAACCATAAATTCCACTCAATTACAGTCTATTCTGAACACCTCACAATATTATTTTTAGTCCCAAAATTTGCACCAAGGTCGCTGGATGACTAAGCTAAGCGACCCAAGTGGCCGACACAAACACCTGGCCCATCTAGGAGTGGCACTGCAGTGTCAGACAGGACGGCACTTAAAAAATTGGCCCCAAACAGCACAAGATGCAAAGAAAACAGAAAAAGAAGTGCACTGTGGTCGCTGGATGGCTAAGCTAAGCGACACAAACATCTCAATATCACAGGAATTATTTGTTCTAATCAATGGTATTATTGGTCCAAATCACTGGAAGAAAATGACAAAATCACAGGAATTATTAATTCTAATCAATGGTATTATTGGTCCGAATCACTGGAAGAAAATGACAAAATCACTGGAATTATTTGGCAAGATCACTGTAATTAATAATTATAAATCACTGATATTAATTGGTAAAATTTCGCTATCGCCTGCCTAGTGAAGTGGAATCTAGATGGGATTTTGTACCGAGGACACAATAACTTCATCAATTGTCTAAATCCCACTGCACTAATGGCGGAAAATGGGTACACGTCTAACAGCGCACTGATTATACTGAGAACTGATTATACTGATCACTGATGATACTAGGGAGAACTGATAGTGAGCAGCGAGAACAGCACTGGACTATTGTACTGTAGTATAATGGGCACCACAATGCAGCACTGACACTGAGCACAGATATTAAGCACTGATAAGGATACTAGAAGTGACACAGAGCTGCAAGATTCAGCAATGGCCTACTGTACTGTACTACTATAATATACTGGTGGTCACCACAATACAGCACACTGAGCAAAGATATTACCAGGTGTTTCTCACACATCGCTCAGTACAGTATATAGGGTGTATAATCCCCAGGTGTATCACACACATCGCACAGTATAGTATATAGGGTGTATAATCCCCAGGTGTATCTCACACATCGCTCAGTACAGTATACAGGGTGTATAATTAATTACCAGGTGTATCACACACATTGCACAGTACAGTATATAGGGTGTATAATCCCCAGGTGTATCTCACACATCACACAGTACAGTATATAGGGTGTATAATCCCCAGGTGTATCTCACACATCGCTCAGTAGAGTTTACAGAGTGTATAATTAATTACCAGGTGAATCACACACATCGCACAGTAGAGTATGTAGGGTGTATAATCCCCAGGTGTATCTCACACATCACACAGTACAGTTTATAGGGTGTATAATCCCCAGGTGTATCTCACACATCACTCAGTACAGTATACAGGGTGTATAATTAATTACCAGGTGTATCACACACATTGCACAGTACAGTATACAGGGTGTATAATCCCCAGGTGTATCTCACACATCACACAGTACAGTATATAGGGTGTATAATCCCCAGGTGTATCTCACACATCACTCAGTACAGTATACAGGGTATATAATTAATTACCAGGTGTATCACACACATCGCACAGTACAGTATATAGGGTGTATAATCCCCAGGTGTATCTCACACATCACACAGTACAGTTTATAGGGTGTATAATCCCCAGGTGTATCTAACACATCGCTCAGTACAGTATACAGGGTGTATAATCACCAGGTGTATCACAAACGTTGCACAGTACAGTACAAAGGGTGTATAATCACCAGGTGTATCACACGCCACACAGTACAGTATACAGGGTGTATAATCCCCAGGTGTATCTCACACATCACTCAGTACAGATTACAGGATGTATAAAATCACCAGGTGTATAACACACGTTGCACAGTACAGTATACATACTGGTCACTACAATTCAGCAGATATTGAGCACTGATCATGATACTAGAAGTGACACAGAGCTGCAAGATACAGCAATGGCCTACTGTACTGTAATATATGTATATTGCTGGTCACCAAAATGCTGCACTGCCCTACTATATACTGCTCACAATAATGCAGCACATATATGGATAGTATACTTGAAACAGAGCTGCAAGATACAGCAATGGCCTACTGTACTGTAATATATGTATACTGCTGGTCACCAAAATGCTGCACTGTACTACTATATACTGCTCACAATAATGCAGCACAGATATGGATAGTATACTTGACACAGAGCTGCAAGATACAGCAATGGCCTACTGTACTGTACTATATGTATACTGCTGGTCACCAAAATGCTGCACTGTCCTACTATATACTGCTCACAATAATGCAGCACAGATATGGATAGTATACTTGACACAGAGCTGCAAGATACAGCAATGGCCTACTGTACTGTACTATATGTATACTGCTGGTCAACAAAATGCTGCACTGTCCAACTATATACTGCTCACAATAATGCAGCACAGATATGGATAGTATACTTGACACAGAGCTGCAAGATACAGCAATGGCCTACTGTACTGTACTACTATAATTATATACTGGTGGTCCCCACAATGCAGCACACTGAGCACAGATATTTGCAGCACACTGAGCACAGATATGGAGCGTTTTCAGGCAGAGAACGTAGATATTTTCAGCACACTGAGCACAGATATTTGCAGCACACTGAGCACAGATACGGAGCTTTTCAGGGAGAGAACGCAGCCACGTCCTCTCCGTTCAATCTCCAATGCACAAATGAAAATGGCAGCGACGCGCGGCTCTTTATATAGAATACGAATCTTAGGAGACTCCAACAGCGGGATGATGATGTTCGGGCGCGTTCGGGTTAACCGAGTAAGGCGGGAAGATCCGAGGCTGCCTCGGAACCGTGTAAAATAGGTGTCTCAACGAACCGAACCCGCTCATCTCTAATATATATATATATATATATATATAGCAAAACTATTACCGGCACTCAATACCTCTGAAACTAAGATGCCCTGGTGCCTGCCGTCACTATGCAGTGCAGATATTTAGGTGTGGGGTGGTGGCACTCACTCGGGACTTGTACAGCATGATAAGAAGGAAGAGACGAGGCTCTATTCCAATGTTAACGTTTCAGTTTTATAACTTTTGTCAGAACACCATAATCAGTACAATTAACATACCTTTATACCTTCACCAATATCCGTGAACTCCTCCCATAACAATTTTAACTAAATTGCTCTTTGAGCCCTTCTGGAGTCACAGTATTTAAGCGGTGTATCCACCTAACTTCTCTTTGCAACAATAATTTGTTTCTATCACCCCCTCTGATATTATTGGGTTGTTGATCTATGATTTTGTATTTCAATGTTGCCAAACTGTGTTTAAACTTATAGAAATGCCTGGCCACTGGTTGTGCCTGACTATCTCCTTCTAAGGCTGCCCGCATTTTAGTTTAAATTGTTTCATTGAATATGTATATTTAATTTATTGATTGGTCTGTATTTCAATTCGTGCTGACTATACTGTTAATACATTCAGATGCGCATGTGGCAGCCTACGGGCTACCCTGGATCGATTGGGGTTAACACTGTGATTTTTTGTTAGATGTAGTTCCTATGGTAACCGGAGTGACGACGGGGTGGAATACTCTACAAGTACTGTAAGTTGATGACGTCATCCTTCCCCGGCCGACGTGACCGAGCCACGGGAGGAGTTCACGGATATTGGTGAAGGTACAAAGGTATGTTTATTGTACTGATTATGGTGTTCTGACAAAAGTTATAAAACTGAAATGTTAACATTGGAATAGAGCCTCGTCTCTTCCTTTTTATCACGCTGTACAAGTCCCGAGTGAGTGCCGCCACCCCACACCTGGATAGATATATATATATATATATATATGTTTAAATGTATCCAGTGTGCACTCTTTGGGAACAATTATACATTGAGGATGCCCGATACCTCTTATCTCTGTGACTCCCCCTCAACATAACCTAAGGTAAGGTCTTTATGGTAAGTTCAGAAACTTTATTCCCTTTATTTTTCTCTGAAATTGAAATCTGTGAATAGTTTCAAATCATATGTATACAGTACTTTGTAACTATGCTTTTTTAACTGTAATCTCTGAACCTATTCTTGAAATTAAAACTTATTTTCTTGTTCTGACCTCTGTGTTCTTAACCTACGCCTTGTGAAGTCCACATGCTACTGATTTTTAAAGTTTATTTACTGCAAGCGTAGCCAAAATGCACTGTGGCAGTGGCCTCTAAGTCTTAGGTGATTGCAGATTGATATATTTTAATGTTACGATAAGTGGCATAACGTTAATGTCATTACTGCCCGATGCACCAGGGAACTAGCATCCACAACAGATACACTTTCTAATAAGCATACTGTACATGTTGGTGTTTTTTGTACAAATTATTTTAACACAACTTTACAGTAGCTGGCTTAAGTTTGCATGCCCCTGTATTCTCCCATTGTGTATCTTTAAGACTATGGAGTCTCAAGTAGAAGATGCCTTTAAGAGGTAGGATTTATGCTGACTTTTTTCTCTTCTGCATGTACAGAATGGAAAAGGATATTTTATGCCAAAGAAAGGACTAATATCTAGATATATACAAGCATCTTACTATTTAAGTGCTTACAGGCATAGCACCTATGTACTGTATGCATTCATAATTAAGATATTTTTTAGTGCTTCACAACATACACATTTGTCCTCATACATTATTGCTGCAGTTGTGCCAAACAAAGGGGTTATTTGGTACCCGTGAGAATCTGCTAGTGCCAGGAATATTTCTCACATCTTTTTACTTGAAAATTCATCTAAGTCACAATGATATATGAGTAGAATGTGCCAGTAGACTGTGCTGCTTAATTTGATGTGTGACACTTGTAAATATGTGTGCAACTGAGTCTGAGTCTATATAAGAAGTGCTATGATGCAGCAGCTACAGCTTTTTTTCCATGTCAAGTTCCATTGTGCTACTTATACAGATTCAGTCCCACATAGAAATACAATTGTCATATTTCAAACTAATCAGCATTTTTCATATTAACGTATTTGTGCTTTTAGACTGTATAAACATCATTTAATTGACATAATATAAACAGTATGCTGTGGATTAGAAGCTATTCTATTCATATTAATTTACATGTGCTACTATATTTGTTGTAGAAACACCATTTAATTGATATCAGAGAAACAGACAGCTGGATACTTTTACTTTGTGTGACTGTGCAGAGTTTAAGTAGAGAAGGAGAAAATTATATTAAAGTAGTTAGAGAAAGTTATAATGTGATTGCTAATTGTGTTGAGTTTAATTTTAAACAGTTTATTTCTTGTTTTGTATATTTTTACATGTGAGGTGTGTTTTCTATATATTCTCTTTTCATGTACAGATTTTTCATACTTTTTTGTGTGTGTTTGCGTGTGGTTTTATTGAGTTTTTATGTATTACATTTTTGTTTGTGTGTTTCTGTTACAGTCCAGACATGTCTGGTGAGATACATCATAATCCTCCATAACCAACTGGATGATATTTCGGGCAATCAACATTGACTGTCAAAATCAATTTAAGTACCTGCTTGTTCAGCAATCATGCCTGCACCTAGTCAGTTTTTTTAACAGGTTTGCAGATGGTTTTATGGCAGTTTTTAAAAAGTTGCTAAATCTGGGGTTTCTGTTGCATTCTTTTCATGGTCTAAAACAAGCATACCCAACCTCGGTCCTCAAGGCACACTAACAGTCCATGATTTAGTGATAGCCATGCTTCATCACAGATAGTTAAATCAAAATAACTTAGGCATTAATTCAGTCAACTGTGGTTAAGCGTGGATTTCACTAAAACCTGTTCTGTTAGTGTAACTTGAAGACAAAGTTTGGGATTACCTGGTCTAAAACATCTATGGTGCGTTGAAATTCTATTCTAGTCCATTCTAAAGTGTGCTTTCTTGGAAGTTTTGCGGGATTTAGGACCAGCGCTTGGTAAACTTAAACCTAAATATGATGATCTACTGTAAATCTATACAATCTTTGGTGTCAGTAAAAACCAAAATGTTATCTCATATTGCAGAAATGCAATTAATACAGTGTTTTGGGGGATACTTTATCTGCTGAATTTCATTTTAGTTAAGCAGTATAGCACCTTAAAGTCATAATTGCTTAATTTTGTATGATCCACCATCTTGTGTCAAGATGTTGGACCATGATAATGCACATTTTAATTTAGAATATTTTTTAAATTAAAATATGAATTGCAATAACTAGGCTCACATAATTCTTTCTTTGTTGATAATGATGTAACATGAATTGAATCCAATAGTTACTCTGGATAGGTTTTTTTTAAATAAAACATTTTTTCTTCAACAAATAGTTATTAGCAGACATTACTGGATGTATGATATAATTCATGATTAACAGTGAGTTCAATTTAAGATGAAGGAACTAAATTGATTTTATTTGAGTTAGTGGTTTTCACTGCAATACAAAGCACTCTGGTGGGGCTGTAATATCGTCAGTACATGATAAATGTTATGACCAAGATAACCTAAGTCTCGAAAGAAAAGACACTGAACAAATTGTCAGCATGATTTACATACAAGTTGTCAACAGCATCTGGGTTGCCTTGCGTAGGAATGATGGGCAACAGATGTTCAGGGAAATGCTACCATCTGCCCCATGTGAATAATATCCATCAAGATACAATAGAAATAACTTTTCTACAAAAAGTATGACCTTCTTTTCTAACATCAACTCATATGGAAGCAATACAAAGTGCTCTTTGCAGCACAAGTTAATTTGTTACAATGTCAGTCATATAATGAGATACAAAAGAGTTTATTCATGAATCCAGTGCTCTGGATCTTTTCAGAAGATTTTCTACAAATTAATTTATATATACGTATGGTTGTCTGCAGATGATAATTTAATATGTTCCAATTATTTTTAAGATTTCTAAGATCCTTAACAAGAGGAGGGTGAATACAAATGCATAGTCAAAGGACACCCAAGGAGATGTCCTGAAATCTCTACTTTGCATTTTATGAACTTTACAGCTCACTCAGGAAACACATTATGAGATTTATATCTTCTTAATTATAATTGAGTCTAGAGGAACTGCAAACTAAACAGAATGTACATCATTCTGTTGTTTGTGTCTTTGGAATCCAAATATTTGGCTCCTACTTTTAAGATTCAACAAAGAGTTTCAATATACAAAGGAATGAAAAAAAGATAACAAGGTTAAAGGTGGCCTATATTTATTACTTATTATTTTACTTTAGAACCATTTTTCCATTTACAGCAATTTTGTTGTTTTAAAATAAACAAAAATTGGAGCGCTTGATTATGTGTAAAAACGCTCATACCTGTAGAATAAAATTATTAGTGAATGTATACAGCTCTTTTCTAAATAAGTTTAAAAGGGATTAAGTTGTTTTTAGTAAGCATGGGGATTCCTATAATCCGTTATAATCTTGGTATACGGGGGTGCAAGTTGTCTTTCCCTGCTATCCCTACCTGCACTTTTAGCCTTAGGATTAGATGTAATTCAGGAAAAACAAACAATAGCAGCGCTAATATGATAATAACACATGAAGGATTGAGTGATAAAAAACTTCACATTTAATATAAAGGCAATTTAAGCCACAATTAAAAGCATATATATCGAGCTCATATATCAAATGAATTAAATACTGAGGGTCTCAAAGTTAGCTGCCTGTAGTGTTATAGTCCGTTCCTATAAAATAAACTGGATATGCAGATGGGTGGATTAGATGAAAAAAGACTGACTGCGCAGTCTGACCAAACAACTTTACCAAAGCCGTAAGAGTCCCTTGGATATCTTTGATGTAATTCAAATGTCCAATTATGGGTTCCTCATTAGGTCCTCCTCATGGAGGTGATAAGATGATGGTTTTCAGAAACTTTTATCACCACGATTTTTCTGCTCCAATCAAAGTCCAGTTTTGGTCCGGATATACATAGGCAGTGAAGATGTATCAGATGATGAACCAGAAAAGTAACTGACGCGTTTCGCTGCAGGCACTGCAGCTTTATCAAAGGATATCTGTGTAACTGAGCTGGTCAGATATTTATACCATTGCTAATCACCAAACAATCTACACCTGTTCACTCAATCCTTCCAATACATAAAAATATTATTCAAAACACATAAAAATTACTTTAATCATACAGTATATATAATCCTAGGACAGACTCATATGTTAAATTTCTATTTCTTCTACCACATCTTCAGTAAAAACACGATTTAAAAATTCAATAAAAACCATGTTCTAAACACTTCCGGGTTGATCTGACATGTGACTTCGGATCCTCGTTAGCATATTCAGCTATTTAGTCACAGTTTTAGTGTATAATCATCTTTATTTATATATATATATATATATATATATATAAAGAACCTAAAATTCAAACAAAGATCTCGCATAAACAACAAATAATAAAGCTACATACTACATGGTTATCGATCACTTACGGGTTCATAATCCCGTTCTACTTCCGCCTCATGGAGCACACTAAGATGTTACTACTTCCTTTTCTGCTCCATGGAGCGCATCGTGATTACTTACAGACCTCTGCTACCGGTCACATGATGGCCTCAAGGCCGATAACGGGACCGGAAGCGGGGTATGTGTCGTGTGCTGTTGAGACCTGAACTCCCATGACACGTGACCTCCGCACGGCCGATCACGTGCCAAGGGGGACTGACATACTACAGCCTATCATGGAGTTCTAAAGATTAGTCTATTTCACACAGTCTGTTGTTATGGCAACTGACAATCATTTGGTTATAGTGGAGGAGTCTGGAGGTCTTAGAAGTACACTCACTGTTCCTATACTTGCAGTAAACAGAGGGATGCTTCTGGAAATATAACAAAATATATGTTTATCTATTTATACATTAATGGATATAATTATTTCTCTAATATGCATGGTATGTGGTTAAGCTAATTGCTCTATATTACTACACATTGTATCTATGACAATGAAATGTTCAAACATATCAATTCTTACACGGGAGGGGAAAAATAAGTGGAAAATCATTCATGATATATATATTTTTTTTGTATATATATATAGTATATATATATATATAGTACGGGGAATACCTCCTTAGAATAACTCCTTAGTTCCTATATATTTACATAGGGAATAAATACTCAACTTCATCAACCCATTAATTCAAAATATTTTCTATTAGTAAACTTCAACTCTATCCATATTTTCCTAAAAACATAGGGGATAAGCCTTTACGTAGAGCCATAGGGGATAATCAACACATTATTTTAAGATACTTTATGCTAATTAGTAAACTATAACCTTGTCAGTATTTCCATAGATGCCACGGATCTGAGTTATGTTATAAATTTCAACTTTGAACAGATGGTTTAGGTATAGGTTATAGAATCTAACTCTAAAAGACAAAACTATATGATGGAGATGGTTCTTCCTCACAGGTTCATCCTTATAGTTAGTAACCTCAAATAATAGTGTTTAGTTCCACTGATTCATTTAAACCCTCAGGGGAAAATACTGTTCATCTGGTACATCCAGAAGACCTCCCGTCTACACAAATTCCTATATCTGTCACCACCACGTTTAGTTTGAGGGATAAATTCAAGACCAATAAGTTTCAAACATTTTGGTTCTCCCTTATGGGTAACATCATAATGTTTCGATACACTATGTGTCTGAATACGTTTAATAATGTTCCGCCTATGTTCCAGGAAACGTATCTTGAGTGCGCGTGTTGTACGTCCTATATATTTTTTCCCACAGCCACATGTTAACATATAAATAACATATGGTGTGTTACAATTAATAAAACTTCTTAATTCAAATGGTTTCTTGGTACTCTCTATGGTGACTTTCTTTACCCGATTCATTATATGATCACAAGTTATGCATTTATTTCTACCACATTTATAACACCCCTTAATTTTTTCTGAATGTTTTTTCAACCAGTCACTATCACCCTCTCCAGCTATGGTGCTTTCAGTCAAAGTTTTCAAGCAACTAGGAGCCAACAGGTTCTTAAGAGATTTACTTTTGCGAAAGATGAGGTTTAGAGTTCAGTATAGGGAGAAGTAGGGGATCCTGTCTTAAAATCCCATAATTTTTTGAGACAATTTTTCTAATCTCAGAATGGCAAGTGTTATAGGTTGAAATAAAGGATATTTCCTCCGTTTGTGCTTTATTGGTATCTATAGTTTTTTTCGGTACCAGTAGATCGTCTCTCTTTCTGTTCCTTGCCTCTTCCAACGCTAAATCCACCAATGATTTGGGATAACCCCTATTCAGAAAAGCATCTGACATCCCTTTGGCTTCTATATTGAAGGAGGTGAGGTCAGAGCAGTTTCTACGAAGTCTTATCAGTTGACTCTTAGGAATACTCTTCTACATAGTTTCTGAAAACCATCAGCTTATCACCTCCATGAGGAGGACACCGTAACCTAATGAGGAACCCATAATTGGACATTTGAATTACATCAAAGATATCCAAGGGACTTCACCTCAAACGGCTTTGGTAAAGTTGTTTGGTCAGACTGCGCAGTCAGTCTTTTTTCATCTAATCCACCCATCTGCATATCCAGTTTATTTTATAGGAACGGACTATAACACTACAAGCAGCTAACTTTGAGACCCTCAGTTTTTAATTCATTTGATATATGAGCTCGGTATATATGCTTTTAATTGTGGCTTAAATTGCCTTTATATTAAATGTGAAGTTTTTTATCACTCAATCCTTCATGTGTTATTATCATATTAGCGCTGCTATTGTTTGTTTTTCCTTTTTTCTCATTGGTTGGGTGTGACAACCCATCAGGTGTAGCAGCAGCATTAGAGGTGCAGCACCGTTAGCGCCCGATCATATACCTGTTGGTAAAATTTGTTCTTGCTTTGATGTAATTCAGCCTGATGGCTGCGAGCGCCGGCATCTGCAGCTTCTGTCTCCTGCGGCTCAAGCTCTAGCTTGATTTCCCTGATGCTGTTAGCCGTGTGAGAACACGCTGGCGGCTTCAGTGCTTGATGTTGGTCAGCCTGACGATGCGGCACCGGCCTCAGCGACTCCTGTACACCTGCGGCTTTGGCTTGGTTTACCCGATGCTGCTGGCAGCTTCAGAGAGCGCTAGCAAGCTGTTAGCTTGTGTCTCTCTCTCCTCAATCACAATGGTCTCTCCAGGAGAGACCATTGTGATTGAGGAGAGAGAGACACAAGCGAACAGCTCAACAGTGCTCTCTGAAGCTGCCAGCAGCATCAGGGAAACCAAGTCAAAACCGCAGGAGTATGGGAGTCGCTGAGGCCAGCACCGCAGCCGTCAGGCTGACCAACATCAAAGCACTAAAGCCTCCAGCGCGTTCTCACATGGCTGACAGCATCAGGGAAATCAAGTCGGAGCTTGAGCCACAGGAGATAAAAGCTGCAAAAGCTGGCGCTCGCAGCCATCAGGCTGAATTATATCAAATCGTGAGGCTGAAAGTGCAGGTTTGGATAGCAGGGAAAGACAATTTGCACCCGTATACCAAGATTAAACCAGATTATAGGAATCCCCGGGTTTATAAAAACAGCTCAATACCTTTTAAACATATTCAGAAAAGAGCTGTATACATTCACTAATAATTTTATTCTACAGGTATGAGCATTCTTACACATAATCAATCGCTTTAATTTTTATTTATTTTAAACTGTCATTGTTAATACGGAGCTGCTTAAACATATATAAAGCGCTGTATTATTTTATATTCTAATTCTGTTGTTTTATTGAAATGTTAGGACAAAATAGATGTGCAAAACTGCTTTCATTCGAAATTACCATATTCATTAATCCTTTGAAGATTTTTAAAATACTAAATTAAATTAATCAAAATAAAACTCAAAAACAGGGTGTCTTTTTTACGTCCAGATTATAATGGTAGTTTTTTAATTTATATGTGAACTTTAAGTGCCATACAAATTTTATGGTCAATCAGATCACTCAGTACCCTTTCACATTGCATAGGATCAGGTGCCAAGATATGTCTGTGGAGGTGATGTGACACAGTATTATTAGTAGTAGTAGTAGTAGTAGTAGTAGTAGTAGTAGTAGTAGTAGTAGTAGTAGTAGTATTGGTAATTTTAAGCTTGTATGATAAATGGTATAATACATTCTGTACTGATATGAGGTTCTCTGAGCAAACATAGTCATGCTATTTAATTATTATTATTATTATTATTATTATTATTATTATTTAAATTGTACTTGATGGTTCTTTTTCTAATATATCTAATGTCATATTCTACTTGGGCAGTCTTAGAGATATCATCTATTGCCGCAGTCATATAGATTATAAATTCAGTATATGTGACTACATTTTTACTTCATCATTTATTTCTAGCATGATTTTCTACTATTTTGCTGTGACTAAACCTTTCTATTACTGATCATCTGAAAAGAAAAGCCTGCAGGCACCTGTATCAATCATTCCAATGCCTGCATTATTTTCAGAGCAGTTTGCTTACATTCAGTTCCATGTAGTGAGGAGTGAGCAAATTCCTGCAATACATTCATCTGAACAAGTGCTTAAAATTTTTTATATAATAAATAAATCACATAGAAAACCAATAGTTAGCTAGACAAAAGTTATAAAAAATGAATTCTGAATGAATTACTTTCTTTTATGTCATGGTTTCCACTTCCTGTTTCATTTTATAGCAATCCAATAGTTTCAATCTACTGTACAGTATCCAAATCTTGAATCAATCATGTTTTGGAAAAAAAAATAGTTTATGCAGAATCTGAAACTTCCCAAACAAGTTCACTTGTCCTAAAGTGTAAAGTCTTGAAAAAGATATTTAGAAATAGATATCATTACTTTAGCAAATGCTACAATGCTTTTAGAAGTGTTTGCAAATTCACACTCCTGCTGAGGTAGCCACTACAACCTGCATTATGTTTCAATAGAGAAATACTAGACTAATTGACTTTTCCTAAGAAAACAACCTCTCCATTATAAATTTACAATGTATTTGAATTTTAAAAAATCAGATAAGCTTTAGTTATTCAAAAATATAAAATTGATTGTGGAAAAAGAATGGACTGTTGAAACACCTTTAAGCAGATTTTCCAAGAGGCTTGTCTTTATCTTCCAATATTAATATTTTTTTCTCATTTATATCAAGAGCTAGTTTTCATGCAAAGCTAGAGTTCATTTTATCTTATTATCCCTTTGTCTGTACTGTTTATAAAATGCAGGTATTTTAACTTAATGAAAGTCAGCATTGCTATACAGGGTAGGACTTAAATACAGCATCTTATTCAGAGACAGGATGCTGCACAACCAGGCTCAATCCCAAAATGTATTTAGTGGATCAGTGTCTTGTCATTGTTCAGGGGGAACCTACAGTACAAGCTGATTGGATGAAGACAATTCTCCGCTCTTTTGCTGTGTGTGCTTGTATGGGTGCTTGAGCCTTGGAGAGTGTGTACCATTGATTTTATTAAAAATACTTTATTGAGTATGCTATTAACTGGATATCTCACTCTTCAAAGAAAACTTATTTTTTACTGCTAATGGCTTTAGTGAAACACAATAGCACCACTTGAATTGGTATAGTGACTGAACAGATAATTTGCATAACATTTAATGTGTATGACTCTAAATGTAACTATTCATTGTGTATATCATTCTATATTCAAAGCTTCTAACAGCATAATGAAAAATAACAACTTATAAGTAGCTTTTAAATTGCATTTATTTCTAGAATCACTTATGTTCTCACTGGGAATCAATAGGATATGCTTTAAGAGAATTATATTGGCAGCTAGTAAAGAAATGGAGGGACATTGAATGGTATGTTTTTCTAAGCTATAAATCCTGTTGTTTAGAAAGCAAAAACAACAAATATATTTCCTGCACCCCATTGACCCAAAGGAAATATACTGTACTGTATAAATTAATGTTTATTCATTTATCTTATTGTAGCTACACAATCAGACATATAAAAAGCTACATTTTCCCAAAGTTGCTAAAATTCTAGAGCTCAGAATTAAGAAATTAGTTTACAGGAACTGTACATATTGGATATGATGTAATAATGAAATAAATGTTTATATTCCTGACTATATATTTTAGATTAGATATGAGTCTACTGCAACAATACAAGTCAAACATTAGTGAGGACTCATAGACTTAAACCAGAGGTTCCCAAACACTGACCTCAAAGCATGCTACTTGTCTTTGTTTTATGTATATCTATGCTTGGCCACAGTTGACTTAATTAGTACCTCAATCAACTTGAATTAACCATCTGTGCTGAGCTATGGAAATACTTAAAACCTGATCCATTACTGTGCATTGAGGACCATATTTTGGAACCTTTGATATAAACAAAAAAGAACAGAACTAGGCTTAAATAAGATTTTCTTGAAAATCTATATCACTAATAGATACATTAAACTTGATCTAATAAGGTTGCCATGTAATTTTCTATTGTTCAGATACACACTCTGTTAATAAGACAGATGTACAGTAATACAGTCTCTTATTACATCTCAAGTTCATATGAGCCTTCCTTTTTTTCTTGTGTAAAACTGAGCAATTTGACTCAACACTAATATACAATTGGCCTCGTTATTAAAGTACAAAGCAACTCCTGTTTTTACTTTAAAATCAGTCAATATATGCATGATAAGGCATTAAGTCATGACACTCTCCACCAATCTGGGGTGCCAGAATAAACAGACCACATTATTTAAAGTTATGCATGATAGTTCCCTATATTAAAATATATGTAAGGTTGCCTCATTATCGCTGACAAATGTAAACAACATAATTGTCTTCTTCCTACCACTCCTCTATAAGCTGCACTTTACACAGATAATTTATCTACTAATGAAAGAAGGGCTTTGAATGATTTGATTAAAGTACTTTAACATTGTAATATGCACCGCCAATAAGTTGCATGGTATTAAATATGTTAGATTATAAAGAAGAAGCCTACCATCAATTGATTAATATAAAAAGTTGGACCAAGACCTTACTATGGTATTTGTCAGGGAATCGGATGATGTTTTAATGAGGGCAGCTGATCAAGGGTTCATATCTAAGAAAGTTGCTATGGGTTTACTTAATGAAACACCCAGATTTGCAGAGCTTTAATTAATCACTCAAATTCACAAGAGAACCACTAATCATCCAGGTTGTCTAATCATCACACTGCTGTATTTTTTTTATCAGGTATCCCAGTTTTTAGACATCTGTCTTCAGCTGTTAATTTAAATGGAGAATACATACTGTACTTGCAGAAAACCATTATGTTTCTCAATTAACTGGCAAATGTTATCAGTTAACCTAAAGGATTACTACTTCGTACAATTTACATTGTCAGTTTGTACATGAATATTCCATATAACAGAGGTATAGAGGAGTCAAAAAAACTAATAATAAATAAACAGAATTATTCTGGTCTAGATGTTTAATTATTTATTGAGCTATTAAATTTAGGGCCTAATTCAGCATGGGACGCTGCTCCAACAGCATTCACATGCTGAAGCCCTGTGCAGTGGGCACACATGCAGAAGCCACACTGCACATGTGCACACAGTGAGATGCAATGGCATCTTACATGTGTGAATGCTTCTGCCTTATTGACAGTCAGAGGCATTCCTGGTGTTGGAGGGGAGTTGCATAGGCATTTCAGGGGCAGTGTTGTGGTGTTGGGGGGGGGCATGGTCTGGACAATGCAGATGTGTCCACCCCATTTGTGGGGCAGGCCACATTGGCTGTGTGACATCACACGCAGCCGATGTGACCCAAAAGATGGTGGGTAGCCATCATTCTCTTGTGATGCACTCACATGTTTTTGGGGGTGGGGCCAGGACCTGGCATGCAAAGTGGACTTGCCCTGTGCTGGGTGTCCCCCTGCAAGTCAGAGTAAAGAGTTGTACAGCTGGGTTATACTGTAAACTCTCTCTCTGGCAAGAAAAAAGTCTTGTCAATACCCAAGCAAAATACTCCTAAGAAGGTGATTAAGATATCAGATAACTCTATGATCAGGGTTAATCAACTTTCTACAGCCAGTATTGATATCATAAAAGTGGCAAAACTGCATTGGCTATTATTAAAAACTGACCAGGATCCTTCTTTACTTATGGAGACTACATTGGTTCCATGCTACAAACATGGCAGAAAACAAGAGACTAAGTCATAAAAACAGATGTAACTAATATGGACAGCACCTCCTCAAAACATTTTTAGTCTAAGAAACCTGGATATTATCGATGGGTTCAGGTTCTTGGAGATGAAGATTATTTTCCTTATCCACATTCTGGAAGGAAAATTAAAATCAAATATATTGTAACATGAACCACATGATTTGTAGGGTTTTTTTTATTCGCTGTCCATGTGCTTTACTTTATATAGTAGAGACTACTAGGAAACTCAAAAAGCTTACGCCTCTACACCATGTTGTCATATGGTTGACCTTGGAGGGGAAAACCTCACTTCAACTTGTGGCTAAACACTTTAGGGAATTTAAACATGGTCGGACCACCATCCAATGTAAAATCATAGACCGTATACTGTACCTGAAAATGTATGCAATTGTGATAGAGCTACTGTAAGATGCTCTTTCAAAAAGAAGCACACTGAATTTTTGAGTTGAACAATGCCCAAAACTATGATTTGAATGAACAATTAATTATTAATTGATTTGATGATTTTCTACTGTTCCCATGTAGAAGTCCTATTAGTTGGCTTGATTATAGCTAATTCTGTACTTGCAGATATTATACTTATTATTTATGGTGATGGATATTGTTTATGTTGTTACTTAGCAACCATCTTTCTGGCAACAGACATCAGTCTAACCACTATGGGGAACCATGATGATGTCAGTGGAAGTACAGGACAGTGGCAAGCAGAGGCACCTATGTGTTGTTTGGTGATAGTATTTGAGGTAAAAACATTTTGTTGTAAATTGCTCCTGATGAAAAAAATGTTCTCAAATTTAAACACTGAGATAGATGCAAGTCTTTAGTATATTTTTTTATATATCCATGAGTGCAGTCAGGCTTCCACATCTATCTATCTATCTATCTATCTATCTATCTACACACACACACACACACACACACACACACACACACACACACACACACACACATATCATTAAGGTTCTACAGTACATTATGTATTATATGTATTGCCTAGTCCCCATGCAGTGCCTACTTGTACTGAAATTTATCGGCCTCTGTGATGGGCAGCTTGCTCATCCTCACAGATGTCGTAACCTTCCCAATGGTGTGTCAGTGATCTGATGCTGCATCCTAGGAGGCAGCTTGGATCATTACTGCAGCAAGAGGCAACTGCTTGTAATAGATTCCTCCTGTTGCATTGCCATAGCTCCAATAACATCTGAATTTATGCTCCATGTGTATATTATGTGCTGTATAACTAATGTCCTCTTTCTCATCCCTGAACAACTGGACATCTAAAACTGTATGCTTTAGCAAAAAATGTAATTACTATCTGTTATATTTTATGTTATACAAAGCTGAAGATATACTATCTCTCCTTCCAGAGTGAATAGGCATCTGGCCAACGTGTTCTGTAGAAAACAATGCTTGCATTCAGATGATGAGCTATAGTTACATCCTACTGTACAGTATGTATACTAGATTAGTATAATGTTGATTATGTACTGTCTTTCTCCCTGATTGGATGGACATTACCTGGAAAAAGGATCTGTTAGTTACTGTAGCTTTCTGATGCATGGCAGAATATTTGGCTTAAGAACCTGTCTATTCCAGGCTCACAGTAAGAGCAAGTAGGTAGATTATTTGGTTGTTTCATAGTCTAAAATGACCAGTGTGCAGTTTGTGTGCCTATTTCAGTATTACTACACCTCTGGAGCTTGGACGGTCAGGAAAGATTCTTCATGACACTGCAAATGTGTCTGAGATAAGCTTGCATACTGTACGTGACAGAAGGTTCCTGGCAGAGTATACACTGATGCTACACCCCTCCCTTTTATATTTCTTGCATGGAGAACCTTGCAATGAGTTCTATTTGGAATTGCCAGCAGCTCCATAACACATCATGGTAGCACCTTTTGAGCTCATCTTTTGCAGTGAACCTCTCATGCCTATTATACAGGTAGTCCTCTCACAGACTCAGGTGGAAGTTTCAGACTAGAAGAAAGAGGGACCAGTAGGATCATGCTCACTAGAGAAGAGGTATTCTTATCATTGTCTATTTTAAGTGTCTATGGATTGATGGCATGTTAGCATATGTCTGTATATGGACAATCTTCTGGCAGTGTTTTTTAAGGGACATGACCTTAGAGCATGTAGTAATTTCCTTTAGGGGTTTCAGTTGCTATGTTTATGTGAGTCTCATGGCTTCTCTGGTCTGGTGTTATCATTGTTGTCAGGGTTTCAACTGTCAGGGACAGTAATTGGCTCTTGTTAGTATTATCTTGTAGGGGCCATTGCACCCATCATGTCTATAGACTAGGCTTCTCAATTTTATTACCTTGAACAGTTATAGTTGTATCTCTATCCCTTGGGATGCTATTTTGGAGGATTGCGCCCTTCCTCTAAGTGGTCAGTATTTGCAATAAAGCTTTTCACTTATAAGGATGTCTGATTTTACAGGCCTTTTTTTTAGCAGTTCTTTTGGCCAGGTGTTCTTTTTCTTTGCCAAAGACATTGGGCCTTTTCTTATCTGCAGGTGATCAGAATCCTTTTCCCTGGCTATTTCTGGGCTAAGTGTTAGGCCTTGAAGGAGGGTGCAGTTGCTACATTCTCTGTTGACTCAGTTTGGATATGCCTACAGGTTCACTGGTCCTTGGCACACAGAGTACCTAGGTCCCACACTTTGATTAGAGTGCTTGTCTTTTTCCTGTGCAGAACACTACATTTGGGGCAATTTATTGCGTCTAGCAGTCTCTTGTGGATCTCTGGGTGATGCAGGTTCTAATTAATTTTTTTTAGGATGCTGATCTAATCTGTAGACTAGCCTCATAAACTGTTATACATTCCTCTTCAGAAAAGGTTAGCCAAGGTCCCTTGCCTCCTTTTCTTCCAACAGGTCATCCTATGCCAAGGATCATGTCTGCATCCAGATTGTCTGGTTTGGACAGTTTGTAGGTTTTCTAGGCTACAGGTATCCAGATCATGATTCAAGCTCATATACCAGTCATTTTCTGAATGTTATTATCATGTCTGGAAGCTTTATATTCTATGGTTTGAACATCTAGATCTTTAGGCTGTAGCTTGCTTTGGAAAGTCCCACAATAATTGGCTAAACACAGTGTCCCCAGATGGATAATAGAGGAAATTGGATTTTTGTACTCACCTTAAATCCTTTCCTCCATGCTCATCTGGGGGACATTTTGAACCCTCCCTGATATGTTGTTCTTGAGTTTATGGGCATTGCTCCTTTCTTGTAAGATTCAGTTCCTTGTTTTATATTATTGCTCGATGCAGCCTTGCTAAATGTGTAGACTGAGGATACAGTGGCAGAGTGAGGGGTTATATGGGCTGGAGGGGGAGCAGCATTATCTTGTAACTAGTTAGAACAAATCTTTTTGTGTCACACTATATAATACATATGAAATGGCTCAACGCAGTGTCCCCAGATGGACTTTAATGAAGGAATCTTTTGATGAGTACAAAATCACATTTTATATTAATTCCTCAGCATGAGGAAATATGCACAATATGCTATGTAATTATTACTATTAAAATGATTACAAATCTATAATCTCTCTTTTAATTTAAAAATAATATTTTGTTTATCTTCATATTCTTATCTAGAATAGAAAGCCTCTGAATGTAAACTATTGTAAATTCTGACACTCTGCCATAATCATTATAAAGGTTTGATCTGCTTTCCAATTATTCACTTGTTATAACAGAATTTAAATTAAATGTATATTAATCATCAATTATCAATATCGTAAGAGTGCACCAAAAGAGTTTTTAATTTTTGTTTTCTGCTCCTATTGCAAAAAGATATTGGTAGTCATCTCTGTATAATGTACTGCCAAGTCTAAACTCACCTCTGTATGCCACTGATTGCATGGTCTCTATTATTTAATAGACACCAAATTGTTTAATTGTATGCTGTTATGACCTGCCAGCAGAGGCACACAATATGTGCATATGCCCTTATTTGCTGCTACGTGTCAAAAATGCACTTTTTATAAAATATATAATATTAGTGAAAAAAAATTACATAAAGTGTATATGCTGATTTAAATAATAGATTCCAGCGACAACATATCTAAGAAATTGTGCAAATCAGGTTATTTTGCAAAGATGTTAAGTTCCACTTTTGCTTTTTCATTGTATACTATGTTTTCATACTGCATTCATATTTTGATGGTTTTACTGTATAAATAGAGCTAATTAATGACAATCAATGCATTCTGCTATGAGGTGGGAATGGGTTAGGACTTGTAGGTCAAATTCTACTGGTGAAACAGACTAGATATTCAGAAAGAAGAAAGAGACATATAGTCTCAAAAGGCCACGCACAGGCTACTCAGCAGTATAAATGAAAGGATGTAAGAACCAGCCTAATTTGAGGAGAATCATTAAATAGGTAAAATACCCTGTATACAATTGAAAGGGGCTGGAGGTGCACCAGTAAGCAAAATACAATCTTAAAAGGACACAAGTGAGAGAACGACCATAAGAAGGTCGTCACCCAGAGAAGGCTTACTTGGTGGCGCACTCTTTTTTGTATATTAATATGAATTATTATTATTAACTAAGTTATAACTTAGTTATTATTAAATTAGTTATAACTAATTTTTAATTTTATTTTTGTCACATTAGCAGATACGTGGCTATGTCATAAATCTATCTACTGTGAGATCATATTCACTCACATGATATGATAAATACGTACCGCGTAAAAGCCGTGTCATGACTCAGTGTCACTAAAAGTCAATTTTGACTAACCTGTTTTGACTGTATATTTATTTGACCTTTATCTTAATTAATTGTAATAAATGTTAAGTTTTAATTCTATAATAATTCATATTAATATACAAAAAAGAGTGCGCCACCAAGTAAGCCTTCTCTGGGTGACGACCTTCTTATGGTTGTTCTCTCACTTGTGTCCTTTTGAAACAGACTAGATGTAGGATAACACATTTAGGGGAATATTTGAATTTTTTTTTCCTGTAGAATAGTTTTAGAAATTTTGACTGATGTCTTAAAAATTACGCTGAATATTATTGCAGAAAATATTTGTTCATTTATTTTCATTAAAAGGAGGGGAAAAAATAAAACCTAACTATGTCATTTTAAAAAGTCTATCATATTTGCCAGTATAATGTGAGGGGAAAAATCATATTGAATAATTTTATTGTGTTCTGAATGCAGGGTGTTTTCTGCAGCTAATGCTCTCAGCTTATATTTTTGTGTGATTTTCTTTTCTATTAACTACTGTACTTAATATATTTACTTTATTTACTGTGTTAATATTGTATATCATTGTATAAAGTAGAAAATCAACATACTGTACATAATGAGTGTTCTCACCTAATACTTGATAAGTAATAAGGTTACTTTCAATATCACAGTGGCAATAATGTAATCTGTCAGATCAGAGTCTTTTTATCCTTTAATTTGTTCAAAGTCTCCTTCTGCCTGTGATGCTATTCTTTGATGTTACATCAAATGAAAAAAGATTAAAGTGTAACAAGAATTTATCACTGCTGACATATTTGTGACTTAGGACCATCAATATTTTTTTCAGTGTTGTGGCCAAAAGCCGATATCATCGTAAATTAACTTATGCCACCCTTCTAAAAGTGGTGTATTAATGTGAAGTACTGTACACTTATTTCATTGCATGCTAATGTTTTATATACTGTAAGCACTTGGTAAACTGGAGCAATACCATACAGTGTGTCAAAAAATAACTATATTTCTATTTTACATAAGTAATGTTTGCTACTAAATTACAAATATTACAAAATGTAATATAATGTTAAGAAGTAACTTATTAAACACCAACACATTCATGGTTAATAATAGTGTGCTCTTTGTATATACTTATTTTACATAGTCAGAATATATTTTGGAAAATGACCCTTGTAATAGGTACTTACTGTATATGAAATGAAGGCATAACTCACATCAAGATAAGACAGAGACATACAGTAGGTTGCGATACTGTTTGTTATCTTAGTAATATTTTAAAGACTAAAGTGTATTTTTATTTCTTATTAAACAGTGTTTACTTCACTTTGCAGCCAGATGAATCAATAAGTTTGACTTTATAGAAAAACAAAAATCAGTAAAAAACAAAAACTTGAAAAATATACTGTATTTAAACTAGAAGTGTCCCTAAAGAAATAGTCCCTAAGGACAAGGTTATTTTATAAGCCTTGAAAAACACTATTATTATTATTATTATTATTATTATTATTAGGGGTCATTCCGAGTTGATCGCTAGCTGCTTTCATTTGCTGCGCAGCGATCAGGCAAAAAAACAGCACTTCTGCGCATGCATATGTGGTGCAATGCGCACGCGCGTAGTACTATTGCAATGAATTATGTAGTTTCATACAAGGTCTAGTGAAGCTTTTCAGTCACACTGCTGGCCGCAGAGTGATTGACAGGAAGTGGGTGTTTCTGGGTCTCAACTGACAGTTTCAGGGAGTGTTCGAAAAAACACAGGCATGCCAGGAAAAATGCAGGCATGGCTGGGCGAACGCAGGGCGTTTGTGACATCAAAACAGGAACTGAATAGTCTGAAGTGATCTCAAGCGCTGAGTAGGTCTGAAGCTACTCTGAAACTGCACAAAATTATTTTGTAGCCGCTCTGCGATCCTTTAGTTCGCACTTCTGATAAGCTAAAATACACTTCCAGAGGGAGGTGGCATAGCATTTGCACGCCTGCTAAAAACTGCTAGCGAGTGAACAACTCGGAATGACCACCATTATTATTTACAAAACATGGAAGTTGGATATCTAAAAATGACATTACAATGTATGGTAAGCGGTGGGAAAATTACTTGATACATTAAGTAGTACAATAATAATTGTAGTTCGTGATGAAAGTGTGGGATAATTATTGTAAAGCAACAGCATCATAATCCTTGAATTATTAAACCATAATTAATAATTGGCATTTTTGTGTAGTTACAGTGCATGTCATGGTTTAAATATTAAGAGAATAAACAATATAAAAACTTGAGACATAAGCAAGCCATTATAGAAATTTGTCAACTGTAAATTGATAGCATATGTAACTGTAATTAACAATTTATATTAACTATACTTATATATTCATCTAGAGTTAAATTAATCTTTTAGTATGTGTTATAACAGCAATGTTGTGGATATCCATCTGCTTGGAATATCTGTGTATAGCCCGATGCTTTACTTTAGCAGCAATCACCTGATAAGATTCAGCCAGTGGTAGATGACTGCATCAGAAGCTTATCCAAGGTTCTACAGCCACTCTGTAAAACAGGGAAATCTCACTGGTAAGTGTAATTGTGGGTCTTCCCTTGTAGTCGAAGAGAAATATAAGTATTATTAGTCCTGCATATGAGATCGAGCTGTATTTTATCTGTTACTGTAACCACACAAAATGAGAAGGCATTTTTACCTCACCATATTAACAGCAGAACTAGCGTAAAGAACCTGATAAAGTATACAGTATACTGTATTTGTAGTATAAAAACTATTATCAGTTGGATTAAATAAATGGTGGTTGAGTGACATAGAATGGATTAATAAAACCTCATGTTTCATTAGCTATTTGAAAGGGAGCTCTGTGACTTTAACTTGCATATGAGTGAATTCATGCAGATGTCTTAGCCTGGACAATAGACTCTTCAGAATTTGATGGCAGATAAGAACCATTTGGCTCATCTAGTCTGCCCTTTTAGGGTTTGGTTATTAGGGTTAGAGTGTTAGAGTTAGAATCAGCATTTAAATTAGGAGTTTGGTCAGGGTATTATTGTTTGCATATTAGGGTCAGGGTTCCGATTAAGGATAAGAATTGAGGTGTTAGTGTTAGGGTAGTAGGAAATATTGTGGGGGTTTGGGGTATTCATTTTAAAGTGTTAGTGTTTCGGGTTAGGAATAATAATCATAATAGTAATAATCATAATTTTATTTATATAGCGCTCTGTCTCCCATAGTAACCAAGGTACCGACAAACATCAAAGACACAGCATATCGCTGATGGATCAACTGAGAGTGGATATGCAGGTGAAATCAGATTCATTTGGATAAAAATTCACTCTGAAATAGTGTAGAAATGAGCAAACTCTACCATGTTGAAAGTTGACACCAGTTTGTTGAGAACTCTCATGCAGAGATAGATTTATTTCCTTTATTTGAGAAACAGTTGAATGAGTGACTGAACCCTTGAGATCTTGTAGCAGGAAGACCCATTGTGACCGTGTGTCTAAAAAAACTCCCAGGTCAAGGCTGGAAGAAAAGAAGACTTTTGGAGATTTAAAATCCTACTGTGAGCCTGTAACAAGTTTATGGACAACTGGAATATGCATAAAAGGTCATCCAGATAGAGAAAAACCATAACCCCCCGTTGACCACGACAGACATCAACTTGGTAAATACCTGAGATGCAATTAAGCATCCAAATGGCAGAGCTTGGAATTGAAAAGGCTAACTGACCATTGTGAAATGGAGAAAAGATTGATTGCCCTGCCAGACTGGGATGTGTAGTTAAGCATGATTAATGTCCAAGGACACCACAAAGTCACTGGGTTCCAAAGATTGACCAACTGATCTAAGGAATTCCATTTGAATATAGAAACCAAAAGATGTAGCTTTAGAGAGTTTAGATTAAAACTGGAGTGGAATGACCCATCTAACTGTGAAATGAGTAACAGGTTGGAGTTGAAGCCTTTTCCTTGCTGAGGAAAAAATACAGGAACCATGAGGAAGGGGGCCCCAAAGGTCGAGGAGTCAAAAGAAGCAAATGATTGCTGAACCTGAGCAGATGAGCCCCCACTGACAAATTCCTCTGAGGGGGTGGAGGGGGACAGGAAAGACAGTCATGTAGTGGGCTTGTCAGTTGGACTTGGGAACAGTACAACATCCTGTTCTGGCCTGATGACTTCTAGGTCTTGATTCTCAGGAAGGACTTGTGTGAAAGGAAACTGCATATCCCCAAGTAGAAAGAATAAACTTTGCTATCCCTTGCAGAAGAAAGGACCAACAGTAAGACTTTGGTTATGGAGCAGAGGGAGAAAGAAAACTGGTCTTAGACTCAGCTGCAATGATCTTACCAATTTGGGTCCAAACAGGACTTTTTCTGTAAATGGAAGAGACTACAACTCCTTGATCCTCAGGAAGTACTTGCACGAAAAGAGACTGCACGTCCCCTAGAAGTGATAAACTTTTCTCTCCCTTTCAGAAGAAAGGACCAAGAGAAAAACTTCGGTTTTGGGGCAGATGAAGATAGAAAACTGGTCTTAGATGCAGTCATAATGATCTTCCCAACTCAGGTCTGGACAGTATTTCTCCTGTAAATGGAAGCGACTCCACATCCTTCTATGATTCAGCATCAGCCAGACATGTGCATAACCACAGAGCATAATGAGCAGCAATGACAGATGCAAAGGCCCTAGAAGACAAAACTCCCAAATCAATTGCAACCTCACCTCAGTACCTGGATGCCAATATGAGGTTATACAGCAATGGTAATAGCTCAGCACAGGATGTACTGTACCATTATGAAGGCTGTTATCCAAGGAATGGATGCTATGGCTGTTGACCCAACTCTGCTGCTTGTAGATAGAGACCTGTGGTGGTAAAGAGTCTTTAGAAAACCATTATGTTTCCTATCTGTAACATCCATTTGGGAGCAGAATAGCAGTTTGCCTTTACCAAATGAGCAATGGGGGCATCCACAGAAAGTACATTTTCCCATCTAGATCTGTCAGATGATGGGAAAGGATAATGGTTAACAATCTGCTTGGAAGACTGAAATTTGCAACAAGGCTGATTCCAGGCTTCCAACAATGAACCTTCCAGATGCGCAGAAGAAGGAAAGATTATTAATTATTTTTTCAGTAAAAGTCACATTTCTTCTGACCTTAGGAGTAATAAATACTCTGGACAAATCATAAAATGTGTTAACTGTATTGATGAGTGTATGTCATTTTGTATATACTTCATTATTTTAAAGAAAGTGTTGTATGGTAAAATACTTTTTTAAGCAAAACTGAAGGTATATATATTGTGTTTGTTGGCTTATGAGGCAGTCTTGTGCAAAACCTTGTCATGAGACTATGTATGTATACACATGAATATATCAAACAGCTTTTTCTCACTTGCTGTTTAAAAAGACTGATTTTGGGTTGAAAGATATTTACAGACTGAGATAAACTTTGGAGGTCCTCTCTGAGATAAAGCTGTGATTCATGTCAATGTTAAATGAATGGGAGTGGAGATCTGAAGTATGGAATCAAAAGTGGCCACAGTAGTTAATTATATTTTACTGTCTTACTATGATTACCATACAGCTATCTCGTCACCCCAGGAATGGGGTGCTCACCTGCACTCACCACCCCCAGGCAGGGGTGCAGTGGCCTATTACCACATTGCTTAAATAATATGCCAAAAACCCAGCACTCATCATTATAAGCTCACTAACCTAAAAACATCAATACATAAATAATGGGGTTTTAGTTCATGGATTGTACAATGCATTTAAGCTTGCTGCTCAGCATCAAGGGACCCCATTTCACTGCAAGTCCTACTCTATCTTCCAGAATTTTGAAAACCTGGCAACTGCTATCACATCAGAGTCAAATTGAAAATATGCTTCAAGGTTTAAAGCTCACCTGCCAACTAACTTATGGATTTTAAAAGTTAGACAGTCACCAACACAGCTCCAATATTACAACCTTTAAAAGCAATAAGTTAGTTGGCAGGTGATCTTTAAGCATGGAAGCATATTTTCAGTTTGACTTTTATGAGACAGCAGTTGCCAGCTTTTCTAAAATCTGGGTGACAGAGTAGGACTTGTAGTTAAATTGGGTCTCATGATGTTGGGCTGCAAGCTTAAATGCACTGTACAATCTATGAACTAAAGCCCCGTTATTTATTTATGTATTATGGTGAGTGAGCTTACTGCGGTGAGTGATGGGCTATTGGTATATATATATATATATATATATATATACATACTGCTCAAAAAAATAAAGGGGGACACTAAAATAACACATCCTAGATCTGAATGAATGAAATATTCGTATTAAATACTTTGTTCTTTACATAGTTGAACGTGCAGACAATAAAATCACACAAAAATGATCAATGGAAATCAAATTTATTAACCCATGGAGGTCTGGATTTGGAGTCACACTCAAAATTAAAGTGGAAAAACACACTACAGGCTGATCCAACTTTGATGTAATGTCCTTAAAACTAGTCAAAATGAGGCTCAGTAGTGTGTGTGGCCTCCACGTGCCTTTATGACCTCCCTACAACCCCTGGTCATGCTCCTGATGAGGTGGCGGATGGTCTCCTGAGGGATCTCCTCCCCGACCTGGACTAAAGTATCCACCAACTCATGGACAGTCTGTGGTGCAACATGGCATTGGTGGATGGAGCAAGACATGATGTCCCAGATGTGCTCAATTGGATTCATGTCTGGGGAACGGGTGGGCCAGTCCATACCATCAATGCCTTCATCTTGCAGGGAACTGCTGACACACTCCAGACACATGAGGTCTATCATTGTTTTGCATTAGGAGGAACCCAGGGCCAACCGCACCAGCATATGGTCTCACAAGGGGTCTGAGGGTCTCATCTCGGTACCTAATGGCAGTCAGGCTACCTCCGGTGAGCACATGGAGGGCTGTGCGGCCCCCCCAAAGAAATGCCACCACACACTATTACTGACCCACTGCCAAACCGGTCATGCTGGAAGATGTTGCAGGCAGCAGAACATTAAACATAGAAACATAGAAACATAGAATTTGACGGCAGATAAGAACCACTTGGCCCATCTAGTCTGCCCCTTTTTTATTTTATCCTTTAGGCAATCTCAACCCTTTTTTAACCTTGATTCTTTGTAAGGATATTCATATGCCTGTCCCAAGCATGTTTAAATTGCCCTACAGTCTTAGCCTCTACCACCTCTGATGGGAGGCTATTCCACTTATCCACTACCCTTTCTGTGAAGTAATTTTTCCTTAAATTTCCCCTGAACCTCCCCCCCTCCAGTCTCAATGTATGCCCTCGAGTTCTAATACTTCTTTTCCTTTGAAGAATGTTTCCCTCCTGAACTTTGTTAAGACCCTTTATATATTTGAAAGTTTCTATCATGTCTCCCCTTTCCCTTCTCTCCTCCAAACTATACATGTTAAGATCTTTTAGCCTTTCCGGGTAAGTTTTGTGATGTAGGCCATGCACCATTTTAGTTGCCCTTCTTTGTACACTCTCTAATGTATTTATATCCTTCTGGAGATAGGGTCTCCAGAACTGGACACAGTATTCCAGATGGGGCCTTACCAATGACCTATACAGTGGCATTATCACTTCTTTTTTCCTGCTACTGATTCCTCTCCCAATGCAACCAAGCATCTGACTTGCCTTTCTCATTGCTTTGTTGCATTGCTTTCCTGCCTTCAAGTCACTTGAAATAGTGACTCCTAAATCTCTTTCCTCCTCAGTAGTTTCCATTATAGTACCCTTGATACTATACTTAGCCTTTGGGTTTTTGAGACCCAAGTGCATGATTTTGCATTTTTTAGCATTAAACTGTAGTTGCCACGTTCTTGACCATTTCTCAAGCCTACCTAGGTCATCAATCATTTGTTTGACCCCTCCCGGTGTGTCTACCCTGTTGCATATCTTTGTATCATCTGCAAAAAGGCATATCTTCCCTTCAATACCATCTGCAATGTCACCAACAAAGATATTAAAGAGAACTGGACCTAGTACAGATCCCTGGGGTACTCCACTGGTAACATTTCCCTCCATAGATTGCACTCCATTAACTACAACTGTCTGTTTCCTATCCTGCAACCAGGTTCTTATCCATTTCACTAATTTATAATCCACCCCCAGGCTTTCAAGTTTATTTAGCAGTCTGTGATGTGGGACAGTGTCAAATGCCTTACTAAAGTCTAGATATGCTACATCTACAGCTCCCCCTTGATCTATTATTTTCATCACAGAGTCAAAAAAGTCAATAAGATTTGTTTGGCATGATCTCCCACCAGTAAATCCATGCTGTTTTGGATCCTGTAAGTTGTTCGATTTAAGATATTCCACTACTCTTTCTTTTAATAGTTTTTCCATTACTTTCCCTACTACTGATGTAAGGCTTACTGGTCTGTAGTTACTTGCTTCTTCCTTGCTTCCACTTTTGTGCAGTGGAACTACATTTGCTCCTTCCAGTCCTCTGGAATATCACCTGTATTTAGTGACTGGTTAAATAATTCTGTTAAAGGTGTAACCAGGACATCTTTTAGCTCTTTTAGTATCCTTGGGTGTATTCCATCTGGTCCCATTGATTTATCCACTTTTAGTTTTGAAAGTTCTGTTAGGACCTTCTCCTCTGTAAATGTATTTTCATCTACCTTATTTTTATGAATGTCCTTGCAATTTAACTGTGGCCCCATCCCTTCTTCTGTAGTAAATACTGAGCAAAAATAATTATTTAGGTGATCTGCTATTGCCTTGTCTCCCTCCACCAAATGCCCACTCTCTGTCTTAAGTCTTATTATTCCTCCATTTGATTTTCTCCTTTCACTTATATACTTAAAAAAAGTTTTGCCCCCTTTATCTACTGACTGGGCCATTTTCTCCTCAGCTTCTGCCTTTGCACGTCTGATCACTTTCTTAGCATCCTTCCGTCTGTCCAGATACTCCTCTTTGTCGTTATTATTTTGAGTCTGTTTGTATTTCCTAAAAGCCATCTTTTTTGCTTTCACACTAGTTGATACTACTTTTGTGAACCACACTGGCTTCCTTTTCCTGGTGCTTTTCCTAACCATTTTGATACAAAGGTCTGTTACACTTAGTAATGCACTTTTAATTTTTTTCCACCTCTCCTGCACCCCTTCCAAGTTCCTCCAGTCTCCTTGGCATCTCCAGACTCTGTCACATGTGCTCAGTGAGAACCTGCTTTCATCTGTGAAGAGCACAGGGTGCCAGTGGGGAATTTGCCAATCTTGGTGTTCTCTGGCAAATGCCAAATGTCCTGCACGGTGTTGGACTGTAAGCACAACCCCCACCTGTGGACGTTGGGCCATCATACCTCCCTCATGGAGTCTGTTTCTGATCATTTGAGTAGACACATGCACATTTGTGGCTGGCTGGAGGTCATTTTGCAGGGCTCTGGCAGTGCTCCTCCTGTTCCTCCTTGCACAAAGGTGGAGGTAGCGGTCCTGCTGCTGGGTTGTTGCCCTCCTACGGCCTCCTCCTTGACTCCTGATGTACTGGCCTGTCTCCTGGTAGCACCTTCATGCTCTGGACACTACGCTGACAGACACAGCAAACCTTCTTGCCACAGCTCGCAATGATGTGCCATCCTGGATGAGCTGCACTACCTGAGCCACTTGTGTGGGTTGTAGACTCCGACTCATGCTATCAATAGAGTGAAAGCACCGCCAGCTTTCAAAAGTGGCCAAAACATCAGCCAGAAAGCATAGGAGCTGAGAAGTGGTCTGTGGTCACCACCTGCAGAACAACTCCTTTATTAGGGGTGTATTGCTAATTGCCTATAATTCCCACCTTTTGTCTATTCCATTTGCACAACAGCATGCAAAATTGACTGTCAATCAGTGTTGCTTCCTAAGTGGACAGTTTGATTTCACAGAAGTGTGATTGACTTAGAGTTTCATTGTGTTGTTTAAGTGTTCCCTTTATTTTTTTGAGCAGTGTATATTTGAAAGAGGGGATTAATTCTCCTAAAATGTTGCACAATATACTTCACCAATTTCAAATAACCCTGGAGTGCCGTGCATTGATTCACCTTGCAAGGTTTGATCATCACAGTATTATATATCTACAGTGTATATATATATATATATATATATACACACATGCAGATGGGTCCTCCATTATCTTGACTGTTTCTGGGCCTAGAAGGAGATTTAGTCATGCCTAGGCGATAGCTTAGGTTGCTGAGTTTAATCACGGACATGTGCGTTGAGGCATGACTGGATACTCAGCATGCAATACACATCTCCACCACTGGGTGGCTAATGCTACACAATCCCAGTACTTTACTTTGAACAGCGTCGGATTGATCTACAGTACAAGCTCTGGCAAATGCTCAGTGACGACTGTAATGTTAATATGCAGTCCTGTACTGCATAGTGTACACACAGATGGTGACCAATGGTCAGACGGACAAGTAAAAAAGAAAAAACAGTTTATTCAGACGCAAACGAATGTGTTAAAACACTTGTATAGGCAGATGCAACTAATGTGTGAACACTTGTGTATGCAGACGCAACTAATGTGTGAAAGGAATAATGTAGCTCATTGACTTTACAGTATGTACAGTGCACAAAATGAGCGTCCAAGTCCCCTAATGACATAAACGAACACCAATGGAAAGGAATTGCTCTTTACAGTATTTTACACATGAACTTGAAAATCCTTCATGCAGTGCTGTGGGCTAGCGAAGAAGGCTCCCATCTGCCACGTTGAGAGTCCCGAGTTCAATTCCCAAAGTTTCAATCTTTTATTTTTTGTGTTCCCATGACATTCACTTTATTATTATTTTTTACTGTGTAATCCATTGTAAAACATTCAAAGGAAGGGTGCACACAGGTTACACACAAATCGGGGTAAATCTGCAGGAGTGACTCATTCGCTATCTAAAATACACAGCGGTAATGAGCACATATAGACATACCAGTAAATATAAATTAGTGTATTCTGACGCAACTAGCTGTTCAAGCAACACAGTACTGTAGATCGTTGGCGTTAGAGAATCTGTGTTGTGAGAATCTGTGTTGTACATTATAAGCTGTTCGTACTAATTAGTACTCTAATAGAAAAAACTGTACAGAGATACTAATGACAGTGATTTGGCATCCAGGAACTTAGGGAGGAGCTTTTATCTCTCTCCATTAAACATAGAAAGATTAAACTTGCCACTCTATGTTACAAGATGTTCGTGCTAATTAGTACACTAGTAGTGTACTAATTAGCACGAACAGCTTGTAACGTAGAGTGTCAATTTGAATCTTTCTATGTGTAATGGAGAGAGATAAAAGCTCCTTCCTAAGTTCCTGGTTGCCAAATCACTGTACTTAGTATCTCTGTACAGTGTGTTCTATTAAGGTACTAAATAGCTGTTTGTGCTAATTAGTACTCTAATATAAACAACTGTACAGAGATACTAAGGACAGTGATATGGCATTCAGGAACTTAGGAAGGAGATTTTATCTCTCTCCATTATACATAGAAAGATTAAAACTTGCCACTCTACGTTACAAGCTGTTCGTGCTAATTAGTACACTAGTATTGTACTAATTAGCATGAACAGCTTGTAATGTAGAGTGGCAAGTTTAATCTTTCTATGTATAATGGAGAGAGATAAAAGCTCCTCATAAGTTCCTCTATGCCAAATTACTGTCCTTAGTATCTCTGTGCAGTATGTTCTATTAGGGTACTAATTTATCTCTCTCCATTATAGTAGAACATACTGTACAGAGATCCTTAGGATGGTGATTTGACATCCAGGAACTTAGGGAGGAGCTTTTCTCTCTCTCCATTATAAATAGAAAGGTTAAACTTGCCACTCTACATTACAAGCGGTTTGTGCTAATTAGTACACTAGTAGAACATACTGTACAGAGATACTAAGGATAGTGATTTGACAACCAGTAACTTAGGGAGGAGCTTTTATCTATCTCCATTGTAATCTTTGTAAGTATAATGGAGAGAGATAAAAGATCCACCCTAAGTTTCTGGATGCCAAATCACCGTACTTAGTATCTCTGTACAGTATTTTCTATTTGCATACTAATTGGCACGAACAGCTAATTAGTACCCTAAATAGAACATACTGTACAGAGATACTAAGTATGGTGATTTGGCATCCTGGAACTTAGGGAGGAGCTTTTATCTCTCTCCATTATACATAGAAACATTAAACTTGCCACTGTATGTTACAAGCTGTTCATGCTAGTTAGTACACTAGTAGAACATACTGTACAGAGATACTAAGGATTGTGATTTAGCATCCAGGAACTTAGGAAGGAGCTTTTATCTCTCTCCATTACACTTAGAAAGATTACAATGGAGAGAGATAAAAGCTCCACCCTAAGTTCCTGGATGCCAAATCACTGTCTGTATAGTTTATACAGACACAAATTAACATGTTAAAACACTTGTGTATGCAGACACAATTAATGTGTGAAATGAATAATGTAGCTAATTGACTTTACAGTATGTATAGTGCACCAAATGAGCGTCTGAGTCCCCTAATAGCATAAATGAACACCAATGGGAAGGAATCGCTCTTTGCAGTACTTTTACACATGAACTTGTGAATCTTCCATGCAGTGTTGTGGGCTAGCGATGAAGGCTCCCATCTGCCATGCTGAGAGTCCTAGGTTCAATTACCAAAGTGCCAATCTTCTTTTTTTTTGTGTGTGTTCCAGTGACATTCACTTTATTATTATTATTTTTCTGTGTAATCCATTGTAAAACATTTAAAGGAAGGGTGCACACAGGTTACACACAAATCGGGTTAATATATTTTATTTTACTGTAGTCTTCACAAAGTGGGTATGATCCAAATCTCCTTAGTAAATGAAAAATATTTGTTATGGCAATTTAAAATTTACAAATAATTATGCACTTACATATATGCCCATTCTGTGTAATTGGTGGTTTACGACAATTTAGAAAATTCCTTATGGATGTAAATATATTTACTTATCACAACAATATGTATTAACCCCTTCTGTAAACTCTCCACATGATTATTCTAATCTGAATACTGCATCTATACATAAAAAACCCTCTCAGTCTTTAATGTTGCAATGTTGTTGCCAATATGTTGGTGCACTTAAATAATGTTTCTTTATTAGCGCTACATTTTATATATATTTCTATACTTTTAAAAATCACTTTTAAACTTGCAGCTGTTTTAATTTACTGCATCTGCTACTATTGTTCAAGACTTATGCTACTGAGTTGGATGCATCTCCCTGACAGGCTGTTTCTTTAAATATATTTGCTCTAAGTTTAACTCCAGTTGCAGGGGGCTGCATTATAACCAAAGTAAAGTATCTTTCGTCTAGGCTTTGTTTCCTTTTGTTGCTTTATGTCGGTCTATTAGCAGAGTAGAGGTAACCTGAGTATTGATACAAGAGTGCTGAAGAGAGATGTACTTTGACCCTTTTCCTACCCTACCGAGCAGCAATTCTTCACTTAGTATTTTTCTTCTTGTTTATTTAGTTAGGTTAGACCAGATTCTCAGAGGCAGTAAGTGGATACCTATCCATCTGGTAACGGTATTCCCAACTATGGGCTGTGCTGTTATGTAACAAAAATTGTTATTTTTACAAATACAATAGTTATTTCCTCTACTGTAATTGCTGTTCTCTTCAGCTCTTCCTTGATGATGTGGCTGCTGGAGGCAGGTAAAAGTTCGAAGGTATGAAGATTTTAACTGTGACAGGCAGACAGCTGGCATGAAGCAAGGGCTGCTATGAATGACAAGATGCTAGTCACTTGTCCTTAACCAGTAATGACACTCCAGATGGTGCATTGCTGTTGTTATTTGTCCACCTCTAGTGGTAACACAGTCATGAGCTGAAGCTAATGGTGCAGGCTCCACCCTTTTTGACAGACCACATCTGTCCTCCTTTTTGACAGGACAAATCACCTCCATCTATATAATGCTGTCCCTCTCTCAAACTGTAACCAATGTCTGTCAAATGTAAATGTTCAGTGTGCAGCTCTAAAATCCTCTGCCACCAGTGATGAAAAGAAACAGGATACAGACTTTCTGCTTGCAATAGACATCAGACAATACACTTCCATGCTTTTTGTCACTACATCTAATATTATATACAATATACTTAACATGTGACACAACTATTTAAAACATTTATTTTAAACAAAGGTCAAATGTGAATGGCTGAAGGTAAGAGAGTGTGATTGAGAAACCTTCATGCTGTTTGCATCAGGATAGCTTTGGACTTTCAATGTTACTTCTATAAATGCTGGAAGAATGAACAGATATTTCCAAGACATTTGACATTACAGTGAAAACAAATTAAAGAATACACTATAAGGACTTAAATAGCAGTGTATGAAACGTTTGTGAGACACCAGCACTACCTATTGAGGTAGTGTGGTTGCCTAAGGGTCATAGCCTCGGAGAGGTGTAGTATATTCATACAGTAGGCATGTGCATGGGGGTGCCTGGTGTGCACAGGCACCCCCTAATTTCTGACACCCCCTCACACACCACCTGCAGTGATCTCTGTCATTTCTGTCCCTGCTGTCCTCAGCGCACTGCCTGGACTGTTTTCTGTAGTGAGCATCTGTGCATTACATTACTGGCTCTACTGGCCTGGGTGCACTGATGGGGAACCTCCTGTGGCTCTGCCTCTGGATGATGTCACACCACACAGCCTCCCGCCCACCAGACATCACTTTCTATTGCCAACTGACTGTGCTCTCTCTTACTACTTGTGGCATGCCAACCCAACAGCATTCCTCTTAAGAGGAGGAGGATGCCGAGGACAAATTGTGTAAGGTGCACAACTATAGCCATTGTGTAAGGGGCACTACTGCAGTGGCCATTGTGTAAGGGGCATAAGTACTGTGTGGGCATTGTTTAAGGGGGACAACAACTGTATGGGCATTGTGTAAGAGGCACAACTACTGTAGGCATTGTGTAAGGGGCACAACTGCATTGTGTAAGGGGTACTACTGCAGTAGACATTGTGGGCATTGTGTCAAGGGCACAACCACTGTGGGCATTGTGTAAGGTGAACAACTACAGTGGGCATTGTGTAAGGGGCATAAGTACTGTGCGGGCATTGTTTAAGAGGCATAACTGCTGTGGGCATTGTGTAAGGGACACAACTCCAGTGGGCATTGTGTAATGGGCACAACTGCAGTGGGCACTCTGTATGGGCACTACTACTTTGGGCATTGTGTATGTGGCACAACTACTGTGGACATTGTGTAAGGGACACAAGTGCAGTGGGCATTGTTTAAGGGGTACTACTAATATGGAAATTGTGTAAGGGGCACATCTGGGGTGGATATTGTGTAAGAGGCACTGCTACCATGGGAATTGTGTAAGGTGCATAAATGCAGTGGACATTGTGTAAGGGGCAATACTACTATAGACATTGTGTAATGGGCAATACTACTATAGGCATTGTGTAAGGGGCACAACTGCTGTGGGCATTGTGTAAGGGGCACTACTACTGTGGGCATTGTGTAAGGGGCACTACTACTGTGGGCATTGGTTAAGGGGCACTACTACTGAGGGCATTGTGTAAGGGGCACTACTACTGTGGGCATTGTGTAAGGGGCACAAGTGCAGTGGGCATTGTGTAAGGGGCACAAGTGCAGTGGGCATTGTGTAAGGGGCACAAGTGCAGTGGACATTGTGTAAGGGGCACTACTACTATGGAAGTTGTGTAAGAGGCACAACTGGAGTGGGCATTGTGTAATAGGCACTGCTACTATGTGAATTGTGTAAGGTGTATAACTACAGTGGGCATTGTGTAAGGGGCAATACTACTATATGGATTGTGTAAGGGGCACAACTGCTGTAGGCACTGTGTAAGGGACACTACTACTATGGGCATTGTGTAAGGGGCACTACTACTGTGGGCATTGTGTAAGGGGCACTACTACTGTGGGCATTGTGTAAGGGGCACTACTTTTGTGGGCATTGTGTAAGGGGCACTACTACTGTGGGCATTGTGTAAGGGGCACTGAAGGGAATGAAGGGAGGTGGAGGCTGAAAGGCAGAATGAAGGGGAGCAGGCTGAGAGACAGAGTAAAGGGTGGGAGGCTGAAAGACACAGAATTAATGGTGGGAGGCTGAGAGGCACAGAGTAAAGGGGGAAAACTTTGAGACACAAAATGAGGTGAATTGTGAAAAATGAGTGGCAGGGAGACGCAGGCGGAAGATGATGGTGTGGATGGTAGATGATGCAGGGAAGGGGTGATTGTGGGGGTGAGAGATGATGCAGGGAGGGGAGGAGATAATATGGCAGAGAGATGCAGCCATGGGATATGGGTGTAGCTAAGAGATCCAGGGAGAAGATGATGGTGTGGCTGAAAGACACATGGGGCAGGAGTTGACACAAGTCTGGTTGAACCTCTGTTGCATAATGATGATCCTGGTTATATTCTTACACAAACGGGCATCTTCTGGATCATGTAATTTCCTACATGAATAGAGATTAATGACTGAAGATGGTGACTGTCCAGGAAGAAATTACTTTAGAGGTTCCTCGTTGTGAGAAACCACCATATACAGACTACAACATGTAGGTAAGATGCATATGGAATGGAAATTAATTCTCCCAGAGTTATAATAAACCGATATTGTGTCATGTTGACACATCCCTGTTTGCAGTGGCCATGCCCCTTGTGGTATGTGATTGATATTGCATTGAGTGCCAATAGGTGGTGCTAGACACACCCAATGGGCAGTGCTTGACATGCCCAGTAGGTGGTGCTAAACATGCCCTTCCGATGGTGCACCCCCTAATAAATGTTCTGTGCATGCCTATGAGTACATTTTAATAGTGATTGTAGCCCTATTACCATTGTTAAAATACTGAATATTCAAACTATAAAAGAAAAGATTACATTGCATAATGGGACATAATGTATCCATGCAGGAGAAACCTAAGTAGTCATAAATCTCCCCTGGGAGTCCAACAGGAAAAATGTTCATACTGTATGTATGGAAATAAATCTGTTCAATATGTGCATAAATGGTTAACAAGGTGTCCAAAGTTCATAGCAAAATAAAATTTTACTTAAATGTTTTAGGGGATATAGGAAAGGGGATATCATATCTAAACTTAAAGAAGTACAAGTATTGCAGTTATGGTTAGAAGAAGCTAAAATCCCCTTACCTTATATGGATTGGTATAGGACTGTAAAAACTCCTAGTGCTCCAGGAGAACAAAAAAACTCAGCAAATGATATATTGCCAATTGTAGTGGGGTTTATAAACACAGTTATCTCTACAGGTCAGTCAGCAAGGGAATGCTTAATGCAGAGACAGAACTAGGGAAGAAATAATAAAAGAGACTAAAAGTTCTGATGGACCCCACATGTTATATGAGGATTCTGAGGATCATTTAAGAGGAACTGTAGGAGATTCTAGTACAAAATAAAAAAACCTTATTGATAACGATTGGACAAATGTGTCAGACAGCAATATTACAAGAAATAGAACATAACAAAATAAATCCACACATGATATGTCTCCTCTAATCTTGAATCCCTAATGGACAAAGATCAAGGTACAAAGTGGATAGCACTCCCGTGAACTAGGACAGTAATAATTGTGATTGTTACTGAGTATAAAGATTACACTACTAAAACCTTCAAAGGTATTGATTAAACTACAGAGATTTTACAAAACACATTGTCCCACATTTGCAGATATCCTCCAATTATTTAATTATCTTTAACTGCAGATGGAACTTACTACTGTAAATACTAAGTGTAAGTGAAGTGAGGCTGATTTTCAAGCTCCCAGGGATGAAAACAGTGAAGCAATTGATGCACACTGTGAAATGCAATGAATAAACTGGGTACACACTTGTTGATGTCAGTGACATCATGCAAAATCCCCCACAAACAATATCACACATACACATTGAATGATATTGTTTGCGTCTCATCAGTGATGGCATGCACCCACATCAGGTGCATGCTATCTCATACAATATCTTTAGATTTCAAGTTGAAAACTAAAGATATTGTACATCATTAACTACCCACGGGAGCATGCTAAGTTAACAATATATGGTATACACACTTGCCGTTGTATACATCAATCCGCTGGTTCAGTCGATATATTGGGTTCACATCGGGAAGTGGGTACCCAGCCTAAGTTTGAAGAAATGTTTCCAATTATTGTTGGTTGGTCAAAAGTTTTTTTGACTAAGCAGATGTGAAGGACCCAACTCTGTAAATGACAATAAATTGTAAAGAACATGAGATTTTAATTGAAACAGGCGCTTCAAATTTAGTATTACAAAATAACATTATATTACGAGTGACTAACACAATTTTTAATGCAGTATGTTTAGCTGGACAAGTTATTTCATTGAAAGAAACAGAGCAGGTCACATTTACTAAAGGTACTATTACAAACAATAATTTTTTCCTTTTGGCAACTAATGCTCTTTCTAATTTATGAAGTATGGATTTATTATGCAAATTAGGATATTCTGTACTCCTGATGGAGTATTTTTAGACAATCCTGAAAAAAATGGACAAGTGGTGCAGCTACTGTAGCTCTTGATGTACAGTAAATGCTAATGTTCCTTATCATGAGACAAACAGAATTAAGACTTTATGGTGTTATCAATCAGGGCAAGACAAAACAGTGGATGACATGTTAGAATAAGTAACTACTGTAGTTAGTTGTGGACTGCAGACTCAAATAAAACTGGGAAAATTAAGGTTATCCTTATATATTTTAGACTGAAACCAAATGTGAGACTTACAGACCTCCTCAGTATACATTGCAAGTAGAAGCAGAACAATGGATTTTTCCTGTAATATGGTCATTTTTATAGCAAGGAGTTCTTATTAAAATACCATGTAATACTCTGATATATCCAAAGAAAGAAATGGTGGCCATGTATTCAGATTAATTCAAGAGCAAGGGCTATTAATGTAGTAGTTGAACCCTTATAGCTAACTGTTGCCAACAGAGTAACAGTTTTGATGCAGATACAATCTGAAGTTCAGATGTTTTCAGTCATTGATTTATGCTCTGCTTAATTTTTTTATTCCTATACATGAGGATAGCAAGTATTTATTTGCTTTCAACTAGCAGGGTCAGCAGTACACCTAGACCAGAATGCCTCACTGATTTGTAAATAGCCCAACCCTTTTTAGCCAAGCCCTAGTGTAGATTTACAAAATTATTATTTTTTACAAAGCTGTACACTTATCCAATGTGTGGATGATTTGTTGTTGTGCTCTGATTCATTTGGTGCATCAATTTCAAACACTAGTGAGTTATTAGCTCATTTAGCATGTTCAGGACATACAGTGTCAAAGAATAATCTGCAGTTATGCAGTTCACAGGTACTATACATAGGACAATACTTAGGTCAAGGAAAGAGACATTTACTGTACATGTATCTCCAGAAAGAATATAAGCAATACATGATTTGACTTTACCAGTGATTAAAAAAAATTCAGAGGAGTTCTGGGTACTGTTGGGATTTCTAGAAATGGGATACCTAACTAATCAAGTATAAATGCCCCTTTGTATGAATTCAATACTGACGCTGTTAAGGAACCACACATTCATTCTGATATCACAAAGAGTTATTTTGAACAGCTTAAACATTAATTTTATAAGACCATGCATTGGGTATACCTAATTATGATTTACCATTTACTTTGTTTTATCATGCCTCTGGTGTTTTAACACAGCCCCATAAGAACACTCCCAGACCCATTGCATACTACAGTAAACAATAGATCCTGTGGCAAGGGGACTTTCTGGTTGTTTAATGCTGTAGGAGCTACTGCTCAGTTAGTAGACAAATATGCTGATATAGTCTTAAGAAATCACTTACAGTGCAAGTCCCACATGCAATGGCTGCACTGTTAAATTGCCAACAGACTAGGCATGTGACTAATTCCATATAAGATCAAGAATGACAAGGATAGCGCAAATGCTAGTGTAGGAGTTCAAGTTATTCTAGAAACCAAGCAAACTATAGGCCATTAATGTAGATAATATTCAACTTTCTAGAGGAAGGACACTTATTAGACCAGATCAAACATCAAAGGACATACCCCACACTTCACATTTAGACTCTAATACTGGTACTAATAAAGCAGAAAATGGTGAAAGTGCTGTGAGACCAAATATGGGTCCTCAATATCGTCAAACAGACCTCTATAGAAAACAGTCACCTTTTTTGAGGAGGAACAACAGTGGCACACACATCCACCAAATTATCAACAAAACAGATACAATCCCCTGAGATTTAAAAACCTCTGAAAAGAAGGCAAGAACCAAGCTTAGAGGGGGCAAGAGAATTCAGAAAAAGAAGATCAGAAAGAAATTAAAGTGAAGAAACATTCACAACCTTTCAGCTAGAGTCCTCAGTGACAAAGAAATCAGTCTGCTAGACAAGGGTATTAAAATATTCCCCATCTCAACCACCCGATTTTTTTCATTTATTTGTAGAACTCAATAGGTCTAGCTAGAAAAAGATATTTTGCAGCAAAATCACTCAAAAACAGTAATGAAATAGGGCAAGTGATTGTACTAGATAATTATGATAGATTAAAGGTTGATATTTTGGAATCACTACAAGAAAGTGATTCAAATCTGGGGACTACCCCAATATTCAACATAGATAGAAATAGGGAAAAGAATCGAATCCCCAAATTCAAAAATAAAACAAATTTTTATCCTACCCAGTACAGAAGTGCCCCTATTGATATATTTTACATGAAAACCATAGACCAATTCAATACACTGTGCAAAAAAGAAAAAAAGAAATTCAAATATAAGAACAATCTCCCCATACAAGAAAGGAGGGCCCTTAAATCATTAGCAAAGGATCCCCAATTGGTTATAAAAACAGGCAGATAAAGGGGGATAGTACTTCAGGATGTAGGTGATTATGTTAAAGAAGCTCAGCGCCAATTAGGAGATATTACAACTTATCATAAAATGTAATCGAATCCCACCAATATGTATATACAACAGCTTAAACATCTTTTAGATGAAGCACTTTTGGAAGGTATACTGTCCAGGGAGGAATTTGCCTTTCTCTTACCAATGCATCCAATCACACCCACATATTATCACCTTCCAAAAATCCATATATCACTTGATGTACCCCCAGGGAGACCTATAATTTCTGGTGTCTGGTCACTTACTGCTAATCTTTCACATTTTGTTGATTATTATTTACAACCTCATGCCACTTCATTACAGTCTCATATTAAGGATACCACATTTTTTTTAAATCAGATATCGAAGATTGAATGGAAGGAATCTTATTGGTTCATGAAATGTGATGTCCAAGCACTCTATTCAAATATTCCTCATGGAAAAGGTTTATTAGCAGTTTACAATCGTCTAAGTACATCAGAACTCATGTCAGAGAGTATGCGTAAATTTATAGTCAAATGAATCGCTTTCATATTATCACACAAATACTTCTTATTCGATCACCATTATTATTTACAGACACTGGGGACAGCTAGGGGACGAGGTTCGCGCCTATTTTCGCCAATATCTATATGGGGGCATTTGAGGATGCGCACATATGGGGGCGGGATCTGGGCACGGACCTCGTGTTCTATGGACGTTATATAGATGATTTGTTTTTTATTTTTGATGGTGTTGGGGATCCCTCCTTTCTTTTGCACTTCACTTTCCTTTTGAACACTAATGAATTTAATTTAAAGTTCACTTGCACTATGGAGAAGAGGGTGGTCTCCTTCCTGGACATATCCCTTATAATAGAAAATAATCATATAACGACTCAGACATATAGAAAAGAAGTCGATAATTATAATTTTTTGCACTATGAGAGCTCACATCATAGACCTTGGGTTCAAAACATTCCATTTGGACAATTGAGACGTATACGCAGAAATTGCAGCAAAATGACCACATTTGAGATGTAGGCAGAAGAAATGTTAGAAGCCTTCAGACAAAATGGCTATCCTGAGGCGCTTTTACATTCAGCATTGAATAAAACTAGGAATTTGGAAAGGAATGACCAGCTTAATTATAAGGAGAAAGTTGATAACAAGGTTCTGGAGGCACTATCATTCATTTCCAAATTTGATAGAGCATCTGGACAAATTAAGAGCATTATAAAGCAAAACTTATCTATATTGAAGGTAGATCCATTGTTGAATGCTTGTATTGGAAAAACACCAAATATAATTTTTAAGAAATCTGATCATCTGAAGCATTGGTTGACACCTAGCTTCTTCATAGATAGAAGGGCACATATGGATACAAATCAGGAAATTAATCCTAATTGGTTGCCCAGTAGGACGAAGGGCTGCTATAAATGTGGTGCAAGATCTTGTATCACCTGTTTATTTATATGCAACAAGGTCCATAGGTTTGGTCCTATGGAAGATCAGGGAAAATTTGAGATCAGATCTTTGATAAATTGTAATTCGACATATGTAATTTACATTCTACAGTGTAGTTGCAATAAAACATATGTTGGTAGAACCACAAGAAATCTGAAAGTAAGATTTCTAGAACACAGGAGAAGCATTTTCAAAGACACTCATAGACAGGGAGTTCATAAACAATTTGCAGATTATCATTCTGGGAACACCAATGGTCTCACTATAACAGGAATCGAATGGATCAAGTCTATGGCAAGAGGGGGTGATAGATTTGGGAAATTATGTGTACGGGAAAATTTCTGGATTCACAAAATTTCTGGATTCACAATATGTTCATGACTCAATGAACATATAGAAATTGATATCTGAGGTTTTCCATATCTCATCTACCCCCTTTTCCCACCCACCTCCCCTCTTTCACCCTACATATAGGAAAATGTATATATTGTTTTGAGTTTATTTTTTCCTCCATTAATGGTATATATAAGTATTTAAATATTAAAATTTAATGTTTATATTGAATACATGTATTTATATATAAAAATGAATAAGAAAAGGATATAACTTAGTACATAAAGAAATGATTTTCAGAATGGTGATTGACCAATGGAAAATAGTCTGTCTTTATATGTATTATTCTAATATTTTTTTTTTAATGCTATGTCTATGGCTCTATGTAAAAACAAATTAAAATAAATAATAATAATAAGAGTCGATATGTTTGGTTCTAAAGGTTTTAATTTAATTATGTTTTCTCTTCTTTCTTTTTTTGTACATTTTGCATATAAATAAGATCCGATTAGCCATATTCTATTAATGAAACCATTGGGTTTTTTTTTATAATCTCTTTATGTAGTTTGGGAAAAACATCCAACATATAATATAGTCTATTCAATATCTAGTCTTGTCAGTGGTTTTAAAAGTGTTTGTGAGAACTTTCTATTGTTTTACAAATTCATTTATATACATTATTATGTCTTTATAAAGAGTGTTACTGATTGATTCTATGGATTTGGACTAACACCCACAGGTGTTTTAATTATTCACTTAGCTTTAAAAAGACATGAGGGAGAACAGAGTGTTACCTATTGAAAAAGTCACCGGAAGTGACGAAACACGTTTAGGACTCTGTACCTTCATTTGGGAAAAACGTTTACTGCAGCTGTGGACCTATTGCCGGCATCAGCGATTACAGACTCCCAGCAGAACGTGCACATCACCCCGAGATAGCAGCAGCAGGATTAGCAGCAACTGCGGAAGCCGGGGACACCCGGCGTGCAGCGATCAAACAAGGTACCACTCACCACAGGGGTCATATATGTGCATTCAGACTGCCATGTAGTAGTGTGCACTGCACGATATTTGGACTCGCTACAATCCATATTGTTCACTAGCAGGATCACGTATGTGCCCAAACTGCAATATTACACATACGGGAGTTCAGTAAAAAGCAGTACAGTGCCGTCTGTATACTGAATAGCTGGCATATTCAACACTTTACAGCTCTCAATCACTGACATTCAGTTCTTCAAATTACCCTTGTGGAAAGACTGCTCATAACTGCAACTAAGTATCTGGTTAAGTCTTCAGTGTGGAGAGTCTGTTGATGACTGTTACAAAGTATCTGATAACATCTCGGGACACTGCTGTGGTTATAGGTTATTACTTTTCCAACTAAGGTTTAATTTGTGTCACTCTGGAGAGTGTCTATTCTAGTATTTATTGCTTTTATAAATATGTCATTTTATTTATTTTTTTGTCTTTGAACGTAATTTTGATTATATAAATATAAAGTCTTATTTAATAACCACTGGCAATTCTTAGAGTAATTTTTTTGATACACTAGCATTTGTACTATCCTCTTCATTCTTGTTCTTATATGGTTGTTTACATTGGAACCTTCACAGAAAGGTCCTGGAGTACTGCTGCAGTGATTATAGAAATTTCTTGAGATTCTAATTCATTTGATTTTTGCCAGTGCTTTAAGGGTTATTATATATAATATAATTTATATTATATATATTTTTTATGTGACTAATTCCAGACTAACAAAAGTGGAACTGATTATCCTTATGGCTCCAAATATCACACTTGTCAGATGCAATGTTTAAAACCCTGAAACTTTAACTGTTGCTTCTGATTCTGAACCTTACAAGGTTCAAATAGAGGAGGAGGTACATTTGGATAAAAATGGTAATGATGTTGCATCAAGTGTAGCAGATGAGGAGCTTACATATAAGAGTAAACAATTGAACATTACACATTTTGCTCAGGACCCACATGACTGTATTGTGTATATTAAGCAAACTACTGATCATGAACAGATTTAACTGAGATACAGGGCCACTATGGAATCCTGATTTGGTTTTTTATGTATATGGTAATTGTCATCGAAACAATGATGCAAGAAATTTACTATTAGGATTTGCGATAATAGACAATAGCACAACTGAATAATCTAATGCTTTGCCACCGCCCCAGTCTTCACAAGTAGCATAACTAAAAGCCTTGGATAAAGATTGCCATTAAGCAAAAGACAAAATGGTTAAAAGCTACTCAGACAGTAGATATGAATTTGGTGTGGTGCATGATTTTTCAGAAATATGGTGACAGAGATATTTTGTCATAGCTAATAGTACAACAGTTGCCTATCATAAAGCTGTAAATGAATTACTACTTGCTATTCAGTTTCCAAAGCAAGCAGCAGTTATGAAGTACCAAGCTAATATGAAAGGGCATGAGAATATCACAAATTGAAATCATAGAGTTTATTTAGCTGTGAAGAATTAACTGTGCAAAGAGTTATTGCCCAAATTATTTAAAATACTGAATGTTGTAAATTCTGTTCAAAATGAAATGCTAAAAAGTTGTTAGGCCAGATGGGAAGTGCTAGGTTGTCAAATATATATTAAGATGGACTATGGTATTAAAAGGTAGGTACTGTAGGCCTGTAGCTTCAATGCATTCTTGTCAGCATTTGCACAAATAAGTCATGGATAAACTGTGGAGGTAAGACTGCTATGTATTATCTGTTTACAGATTTATACACCAAATTCAATACCTAATCACCTGCCGCCAATTGAATGAACATTTCAGATACTTCAAATTTAGTTCATTCAACTAGTGGAGGATGTTAGAATTTGTATTATTATGATTGATTTTCTAGTTTGTGAGAAGGTTACCCTGCAGGATTCCTGTGGCTGTTACTGCTAAGAATATACTGTAGTACAGGAATTTGTATATAGATATGGCATATCACAGTTAATTTTTTTCTGATTAAGGTACTCATTTTTCTTGACTGATATTTAAACAAATGTGTCAATCATAGGTTATAAACCAAAAGTTGCACACTCCTTATCATCCACTATTGAGTGGCGAAGTTGAATAACACAACATAATAATTTATTTTAAAATAACAAAGGAAACTGGAAAGCAATGGGCAGAAGCATTGCCATTGGTTTTATATGCTATTAGAGTAACCTATAAATTTATCACCATATGAAGTTCTTTTTAGAAAAATTGCCAATTTGACCCTGAATTCCAATAATAATCACATCCAAGTTAATAATGTGACTGCTAATTACATATTTACCATTTACTTAATCATTAAAACAGATTTAAGATGTTGTGATAGGCACACAACATGCTATCATTGACATAGCCTGTCATAATCTTAATCCTGGAAATTTGGTGATGATAAGAAATTTTTGAGATCTAGTCTGCTGATTGATGGTAAGGTCCATACCAAGTCCTTTTGACAACACCAACTGTGGTTAAAAGAGAAGAGCATGCAAATACATGCTTCTCATTGCAAAAAGGTAACAGATCCTGATAAAGTACAGTAAGTGGACATCAACCACTGACAACCAAAAAGAAAGGAATAATTCTGAGACCAGAAAAATGTTTCAGATCTTACAAAATCAAGATACTATCTTCTTGATGAAGTCAGAGAAAGGAAGTCTTGTGGTGAAAAAAAGAAACAAATTTAGAAAGAGATTGATATACTGATAATAGTACTTAAACGAACATAAACTTATGTTTATTGTTATTTGTGGTGACATTGGTGATGTTTACAATTGGTCTCTTTCTTGAAATGTGTGGTCACAACATTGAAAATGAACAAAAGAACACTAATGTGACAGGCTAGGAAAGGAGAGACAAGAGAAACTATACTCAAAAAAAAAATGAACACTGTAGAAATGTACCCCTAATTCAAACAGGTATTTGTAAATATTGTGAACACCACGTACAAAAGCAATATATAAAATGGATTGAAGATGATCCAAATTACTTCAGTGATCATTAACCTATTGATGTTTTCTATTGATAGGAAATAAGCGTAACACTAGTAATTGTTGAGTTTGTACTTAAGTACATCACAGGCATCATAATGTGGATCTAATACCAGTTCCATTGAATGCAAGTAACTTAAGTGGGAAAAAATGTGGTAACAAGACTAGGAGAGTACAGCAATACTATGACCTCACAAATAAAGTTATTAAAGTGTTAGAATGTTATTTATATATAACATGTATAGTAGAATTGCTGAAATAACAATAAGACAAAAGAGAGTGAATTATAGTACAAATAATATATATTATGGAGAATTTAAGGAATGTTTATACATTATTCAGTATAACAATTTAAATTGAGTTGATGAACTAATTAATATAACACTTAATGTAAATGTGACTAGCAGTGTTGTGTGGTGTGGTGAGGCTAATGAGCCTTTCCTGTCACACTAATGTTTAAGACAGAGTTTTGACTATATAAAGTATATGAAAAATATCTTCTGTGTGTTATTCTAATCATTTGTATAGTTAAAATTCTGAAGATAAAAATCTGACAGGTGAGGCACTGTCTATCTTTTTTACACATCTATGATCAAAACTCACCAAATTCCCAGCAGTATGTACTGCTGTACCTTTGTGTAATGCCTACATGAACACTTTGGCTCACATATTGTGTGTAAATCTGGCTCCGGTATTAACCAGTGCCTTGAGCATTTACCTCACTGCACATCCCTGGTGACTAGATGGATAAAATATTTTGTTTATCAGACTACTCGTTAATTAGTTTATGAAGGTGCTCAAAATTTGATAACTGATAGCCCATATTCACTTCCAGAAAATGTGTTATTTATATGTGTAACAAGAGTATATAAATGGATATGACCAAATTCTTAAGGTGTACGTTATATTAGTAAATTAAGTCATATCACAATTGTAATGGAACAGATGGACATTATTACTCAGAATATAAAACAGAGAAAGCAAAGGTCTATAAAAATTATAGATGTCAAACATAAACATAGTAGAGCACTCAAGTAAAATAGGGATTTTAATTTGTTTTACTCATGGACAAATTGGTTACTTAATGTTTTGCAATACAACAGTTAGCTGTTTATTAGATTACATTACATAAATTTATGATGATACATGTAAGTATGTTTCAAAAGAACTGCAAGCATATAAAACTGAATTAAATCAACATGTATTCATTTTGGATTATTTGACTGCCCAAAGTAGTGAATATTGTCATACATCAAAAACCGTGTATGAAATCCATTGATGTACTTATATCACTAATTCAACAGAAAACCCTGAGGCAGAACTAGATAAAGATACTAAATGCTAGATATTACAAAATTGAAGGACAAATTTAAAACAGACCTTATTGGTTTCCTATATTTTCAGGGTTTTTTAAATGGTGAAAAGGGTTAGTTTGGACTTAATGGAAATATTTCATTATATTTTTAATAATATATGTAGTGATTTACCTATTAGTGAAATGTGTACCAGGTATATTAGGAAATCTTTATAAAAGCTGTAACAGAAGCTTTGCAGAAAAATGTATCAAATTCCCAAGGAAAATTATTAAGTACATTGAATGGTGTGAAAAGGAAAATCAATTGTAAAGAAATAGAGGTAAAAAATATATATTTGTGCTACAACTATAATGTAAATTTTCTTTTATGATATTTAGAGTTACCTTATGACTATGTGATGTGAATAAGAACATTGTAGTCCTATCACTTGAATATTTGTATACATAGTGTTTTTGTTTTATTAGTTAAAAAATAAAAAGTGTGAATATAATTCACGAAGAGAAGTTTGATGAAGTGTGTTAGTGGCATAAAAACTATTATCAGTTGGATGAAATAAATGGTACTTGCGTGACATAGGATGGGATAATGAAACCTAATTTATAGCTATTTAAAATGGACCTCTGTAACTTTAAATTGTATGTGAGTAAATTCATGCCAGATATCTTAGCCTGGACAATACTCTCTTTAGGATGTAAAAGTTAAATACTCTGGATAACTCCTAAAATGTATCAACTGTATTTATTAATGTATGTCATATGGTGTATACTACTGTATTTATGCTGTATGATTAATTACCTTTTTTAAGCAAGACTGACTGTAGTGTACATGTATTGTGTCTGTTGATGTATGAGGCAGTCTTGTGCAAAACCTTGTCATGAGACTCAAACAGTTTTTTTACACTTGCTAAATCAAAAAGGCTGTATCAAACTTGAAATACTCTTAGAGTGATCCCTTTACCTAAAATATAAAATTGGCAAAATTTAAAATGGAGACTCACTCCCCCAGCACTAGTTTCTACAATCAGTATAATACTTTTGATTTTAATAATTAAAAAGCAACATTTACAGTCTACTAAATGTCTCAAAACAGGGTGAATGATGTCCCAAGTGTATTATTATATTTAATCACACTTCCCTTACTGAGATCTCCATATTATCTGATTATTATGCAGTATTATTTTTTACTCAGTGTGCATTAGGGATAACAAAATGTTTTTTTCTTACACAGAATTACCCCTCCCTTTTAGCACCTGAGTGACATCACAATCTGATTGAGCAGCTTGCCAATATATGTGCATTGTAGTTAGAGATCCATGGATGGGTCAGCATTAGGTGGGATTGCTGACTCCAGAGTGCCATTGGAGAAGCTAGGGGTTTCTCCAGGTAAGCTGGCTCTCAGATGCTGTAGGAGCCATTATCATGTGGCCTTACCCTGGGCATTCAGACCCAGACATATGAGTAATTATTTATGGGGTGGGTGTGGAGTGTGGTGGCCCCTATGTCGGTATGGCTGGACGGCTTCAGGTCGGCACCCCCTAACACTTTATTAACACTTATGATTTTCCCTATCACTTTGTATATATTTTTGTATTATTTTAATCAAACTTCACTTACATGGCACTTATGTGCTTCTTATTAACCCTTATTAATTTTCACCTGTGTGCTGATCTGGGGTAGCCAACCTGATGGGGTCCTGCACCCCAGACCCATACCTAGTATTAGGGACCCCCAGTGATGGAGATGCCTTGCCGATCGGCTTGGGGGCTTAATCCTATATCTTCAGATATGGGCAACTAAGATCTCCGTATTATCTGATAATTATGTAGTATTATTTTTCACTCAGTGTGTATTAAGGATAGCAAAATGTTTTTGTCCTAAGTTTATCACACATGATTGGGATTTCCAAATCCTCTTCACATCCCATTCTGCACTGTTGGGACTTTCTGTATCTCAAGCACTTCTTATAATTACTCCAAAATTGCATCATATATTATATGGAGGAAAAAATAATAATGTAATAGTATTTTTAATAAAACATATAAAAAAAACACTATATAACATAGGCACATAAATAAGTTCATACGGATCTCATTATCCTTTATCCGATTGCACTCCAAAATAGGACCAATGGCACAAGATGCTAAATTAAGGAAAATTACCAGCAAGTGAAGAACTGGCAGTTGTCAGCTCTCATATAAGCATTCATAAACCAAAATAATGACCCAGGCAGTGCTCTCTGGGATTTCCTCCAGCTGGCAGTTTTTCCTCCTCACACTCTGTCAAATGGACCCCACCAACATATTTCAACCCTCTCTAGGGGTCTTAATTTGTGACATTAATAAGGGCATCATTAACCACTATTTTATTATCCCTTTCTCCCCTTTTTCTCCTCAAACCCATCCTTTTTCTTCTCACCCCCCCATTCTTAAAATGCACTCAATCATATGTCACCTCTCTCAGGCCTGAGCATACACCAACTCTATATATGTTACCACATCCCAGTACCTACTTGATTATTGTTTATGTCCATCACAATGCCTTATGGAATTATAACCCCTCATTGGGTTTTACAATGGATTTAGTTTATTAAATTTCAGTTTCTTCTGCTCTTTCCTTTCCATTTTATTTTGCGGCATCTCTATCTTGTAGCCTTCATTTTCCCTCATTAATAGGATCAGAGATGCTGTCTCCCGTTCATCCCTGTCAGCTCAGTAGTCAGCTTCTAATTTCTAATGGAACCCCAAGGTCAAGAAAATAACTCTGGTTTCTCTATCTATAATCAACACTGATTATTTTCAGAGACTTTAAAAAAAAATCTTTTTATTGAGTTTTCAGAATTATACAACCAATACAAACATCAATAATAGGATAACATGAGGTGCATATTAAACAGCAAAAATAAAATGCATCATTGTTAAGTCTGACAGAATCCAATACTTTATTCTGACCCTCAATGTAGACAATAAGTGTTGACCAGCATACTGTACCATAGAGAATCAGTATAGTATGAGTATTGGATATAATACAAAAAAAAATGATATAGCCATTTCATTTACTGAACAAAGAGATTATATTTAAGATATAGGTATATAATTTATATAGTTATGCATATACAGTGGATGAAGGGAGAAGACAAAGGAAACCACACAAGGAAAAAGAGGAAAGGAAGGAAGTAAACAGGACATGGAAGGCTAAGTTTTAAAATAAGGATCAGACTGAGTACAACATTAAAGTACAATATAACAGATGTTAAACAACTAGAGACTCTGAACAGGGTAACCAGGAGTAGACATATGGGGTAGAGAAATCAGAGGTTTTAATTAGCAAGTGGGTTAGAATTAATTATCATTAAGTAGTGTTTAACAGTTGTCTCAACAAAAAAACATTCTGTCATCTCAAAATGTTTGAAATATGATTTTGAATAGGCAAAACTAGGTTAGCAATTTAGTATTCCCATTTCCCATAAAATTCTCTAATTTGTTTGATTTCATTAACCACTTGCCTGGCATGGTCGCATCAGATGCGACCATATCAGCAAGTGCTTTATCTGACCCTGCCGCAGAGGATGTGGCCAGGTTAGATAAACAGTGTTAGCGGTGGCAGGGAAGAAAAACTTCCCTCCACTGCTGCTCTCAGAGGGACAGAAAGGTCCCTCTCCCTCCCTGCATTCTCCCCTCAGTATTTGCCATGCTGCCGATCACGGCTGATCGGTCAGCACAGCAGGACCCCCCACCCAGCGGCTGCAGACAATAGCAGCCACTGGGAAAGTGTAAACCAACCTCCCCAAGCCACCCCTAACCCCTCCATGTGTACCTGGCAGCCATCTGGGGTGTAAAAAGTAACATTGTGATGGTCACAATGTTACCAATCTTCCTGACCGATGTTCCGATATTTGAGAAACAAAAAATAAAAATCCAACTTTTTTTTCTTTTTATTAACTAAAATGATTTTGAATAAGGTTAAAATCATGTTCTTCACCTATTTCACCAATAAGAAAACCAGACAATTTCTGAGCTTTTTTTGGAGGGGGGGGGGAAATCGTCAATGAAGTGGTCAAGTGTGTGGGAGATTTTGTGGTCCAGAATCACTTTCTTTACAAAGGTGAGTCTAATAGTGAGGCGTATTAGAACCTCTTTTTCCATACTTAAAGCCTAGTATTTAAAATTAGAGCAAAGGCAGGCTAATGGGACAGTTTATGTAGTGAACAAAAGAGGATGAATAAACAACATACAGTAACCTTATTACACATTTTTAAGTTAGATGTTATTACAAGTGTGAGTCTGTGTGTTTGTTAGTGTTTAAATTTGTATCTTGTAATGTGATCCATGCATGTTTCTGTGCATAAAAAATAGGAAATAGTTAAAATGTAGAAAAAAAATGACATGGGTTTTCCTAAGGCATGTCATAATATTTGAAAAAACACAGTATGCCCACACCATGAAAGTAGAAATTGAACAAACACGCTTACACACACTCACACATACTTACCTACACTCCCTATAGCCACTCATTTCTCTTGTCCAGTAGCATCCCTGTAAGTGCATCCCAGGATTGGCTGTGAGTGGCCACAATGTCAATCAAACTTTTCCCAGTAGACTTCAATTGTAATCCTGGAAATGAATAGCTTGTGACCTTCCCAGGAAATGTTATTATTCCTTTGAGAGGCAGTCCAAAATGACAGCTTGTGTAGATAATTTAAGCACTAAAATAAGATGACCCTCATGTGAGAAGTAGGGGTGCAAGGAGTTTGGCCCACTCGTTGTACCCTTTCAATGACCAAATCACAGCACTCAGCTTCTATACCTAGTAAAGATGTTAAAGTAATACAGAGAAAGTGGGCTAAGCATGCCCTTTCCCATATTCAGACAAATCAACCAACTTTATATTTTTTTTCCAGGACCAGTTTTCCACGTAGTTAATTTAGTTCCATATTTGGAGGTTATCTCTTTCAAGCTTGGTTACTGTATTTTTGAACTGGTATACATCATGGAAAGTGACTCCAATCCTATTTTCATCTTCTGACACCATTTGGGTAAGGTGCTGCAGCTGTGCAGTTATATCTGACACTGGCCTTCATTCCGAGTTGATCACTAGCTGCCGTTGTTCACTGCGTAGCAATCATTTAAAAAAACGGCAAAACTATGCATGCGTATGAGCCGCAATGCGCATGCGTGGCATATGGGTTCAAAGAGCGTCGTTGTGTTGCACTACGTCTACCGATTATTCCATTCGCACACCCGAACACAAGGAGATTGACAGAAAATGGTCAGTTGACACCCATAGTCTATGGGTGTCAACTGACCGTTTTCTGGGAGTGTTTGGAAAAACACACGCATGTCCAGGCGTTTGCAGGGCGGGTATATGACATCAATTCTGGGACATTCGTCACAGCAAACATCGCTCAGAATAAGTAACTACAGGGCTGGTCTTGTTCTGCACAAAATGTGTTTTTACCCACTCAGCTGCACAGGCGTTCACACTCTTGCAATGTGAAAATACACTCCCCCATGGGCGGCGACTATGCGTTTGTATGGCTACAAAAACTAGCAAGCGAGCAAACAACTCAGAATGAGGGCCACTGTCTGACTGAGAATAAAAGTCATGGTGGATTTATTTGCATCAACTAGATCAATTAGATGTCTGGCTTACCTAAGTGGAAGAATAGTCCTTTGAAGCTGCGGCTGCTTTTTTATCTGCTTTTATCTGCTTGAGTGACCACAGCTGTTTCAGCATCTGGCACCATGTAAGAGTCAGCCCAATGTTTCTCCTTCCTCTGGAGCAGCAGCTTCAGCTGAAGCTGGTGGTACAGGAATTTGTCCATAGGCAGACAGGCAGGTAGACAAGGTATGGAAGTATTAAGCGGGAGGCTATGGAGCTAGCCTAGATAAGCTGGAGATGCAGTGGGACCAGTAACTATGCTGCTGATGCTGCCATGACAGTATCATAAGTCTTTTTCAGAGACATTTAACAATTTGGCCATATTATGGAGAGCCATTTGCACATCAGTGAAGACTCAACTTTTATAATATCATTGAGTAAGTCACGACCCCCTGAAAAACACATTGATTACATTCCTCATGAAATTAAAAAATGCTTCAGCACAATCTCAAACATATTACTTTGTTGGACACTTGACTCCCTCAGCACTGGAACACTAAAGTTTATTTTCACTACACATTGATATTATCTTTGTGTTACTCCATAAAACATGTGCCTTGGTCCTCCAACTTACATTACTCTCATGGTTAGACCACTTTGGGGTATCCAGTCACCTTGAATAGGATTTCTGCCTTGGCCTCTCCCTTCTATTAAATCAGCCTGCTCATCAGGAGATTAAAGGAAGCTTTTAAAACATTTTTTAAGCTGAATGCATCAGACTATAAAATATTTGGATTGATTCACAAAGGGACAGACTATTTAGCAAAGAATGAACACTAAAAAGAAAACTTACCCAGAAAATAACCTCTCTTGAGGCCTGTATTGTATCGTTACTGTTACATCACCAGTTAATGCCCTCAGACAAACTCTATATATACTGTATTGGGTTCAGTCATTATTATTAGTTGTTTATTCCAAAATGGTTGTTAATAAAAGAGATAGTCAGTCCTATGAACAAAGATTGAAGAAACAAGAACTACATAGAAACAAGAGAGCAGCTGCACCATACAATAACTGGAATTATAATAAACCTAACCATACATCATATCTGAGGATCTTGGCATACATTTTGGCAATATTATGAGTCTGCCCACCAATCATCAAGGTAACTTCATCAAGCAGGTCCCTAAACCCTATAATATTAGGGACCTGACTGATGAGGCCACCATGACGGTTGGTGGGCAGACTCATAATATTGGCAAATTTTATGCCAAGAACCTTAGATATGATGTATGGTTAAGTTTATAATTATAATTACAGTTCTTGTATGGTGCACCTGCTCTCCTGTTTCTATGTTGTTGTACTAAGGGCCTAATTCAGGTCTGATCATAGCAGCAAAGTAATTAGCAGTTGGGCAAAACTATGTGCACTGCAGGGGGTAGAGAGAGTTAGATTTGAGTGGGGTGTGTTCAATCTGAAATCTAAATTACAGTATAAAAATAAAGCAACCAATATTTTCTCTGCACAGAAACAAAATAACCCACCAAAATCTAACTCTCTCTGCAAATGTTATATCTGCCACACCTGCAGTGCACATGGTTTCGCCCAACTGCTGACAAATTTGCTGCTGCAATCAGATCTGAATTACCCCCTAAGTCCCAGATAGGTAGCACACTGAATTACAAGTAGCCAGGGTGTACAGTCCAGGCCCCCTCCCCCCCAATAGAAACAAGAATAAAACAGAGCTAGATATGGAAATAATGTTAAATAGTAAAAAAAATATATATATATATTAATAAAAATGTATATTTATAATAAGACAACCAACTACAGTATGTCTCCAAGGATTTAACATCTAGCTTTAGAGATTTAGTTCCCAGCTCTGTGGTCATCTTTAGATCGTAATTAGCAATGGTTCTAATGTGCAAAGGAGTCCAACGCAAAGTAACTGGTATCCTATCCTAGCAGTTGGTATAGAAAAATTGCTGGTGATCCCAGGTGTGCACAACATCTCTCTGCCAGTAAACAAGCTCCTTGTCACAATGCCCAGTGTCCCAAAGCTAGTCACCTAATGCATTTCACTGTTACTTTGCAGCTTTTTTCAAAAGCTTGTGAAAATGACACAAAAACATCAAAAAGACACTGATCCAGACCCTCCACAGAAAAAGATTTATTTTTTTTTAGATATTTTCATGTTTAAGAGAGATAACAATTTGCTGTGATTTTTAACAAGTTATTTTTAATATAAGGCATTCAAATAAGAACAGATAAAGACAGACAGACAGATACTTAACATTGATAATAGTTTTGCAAACAGGAAAGCTGACAAGAGATATTAGGATATTTATTGAATTTGTAGTGAGAATTTGCAGATTTCATACAACTCAGCCCACTGAAATGCAAACACAGCAAACAAAGCACACACCAAGGTTAAGATGAATGGGCTCATTTCAGTCCAATAGTGAGTTAAAGATCAATGAGACACTCTCAGCAATAAGTGGTAATGATAAAAATGATTTACAGAGATGATTTTTACCATTGTGTCAGCTGTTGTATCAAAAGAACAATTTAGAGAACATTCATTTTGCATGATGTTGCATCCTACAATTTCTGGTTGTCTTTGATTGTTTTTCCTAAAAACAGTAATTTTGAGAAATAATTTTGAGAAAACTATCCAAGTAGTGTCATTATTAACCAGTCTTGATATAAACATCTAATCACAAGGCTATAAAGTGAGTGTTTTATGTTTATTAAAATGCCTTTTCAATGTTTATATTATCTGTCTTTTGAGTGTTTTTTTAGATTGTTTTAGGAATACAGATGAGTCGCTGCTCATCCTGCCCATGAATGGGTCTTGTTTGTTGCTGCATCGTGTTTAGTTGTGGCAGCTGCGACCCATTTGTGGGTGCATATGCAATCCTAAGTGAGTGTGTCCACATGAGCCTGCGCACATGCAAGGGGCACACTATTCGCAGCAAACCAGTTGCCTTTACAGTGAAAAGGATGCACAATGATCAGGGATACATCTGTGTATTGACAGTAAAATACCTTCAATTTTCTTTTTTCTTTTTTCAATATCCTGTTTTCAAAAAGATTTAAATTATTATTGCCAATATGATAATGGTTTGTTTAGAATCATCTGTCCAAAGGTTTATTTTATGGAACTTTTAACCACCAAAGACTTATTTAACTATTAAAACCGATGAAGTTAGGGTTTTGTTTACTAATGTAGTCATTGTTTACATGCCCTTTTTCACTAACTTATATACCTATGCCAGATCTTTGCAACCCTTCAATCTCCCTGCCCTATTCCCAATTTCGAGGATCTGTAGGGAAGAGTAATACTTAGATATGATAACTTTGCATATCAGAGAAAATAAGAGGCAAATAAAATCCATGGACTGTGTAGGTGTAATATGTTATAATTTAATATCACATTTATTTTGTGCTTACTGTATTTACTGAATTAACTTTTGTAATGAAAAATAATGTGTAATTAATTTAGGTATGTAACTTCCTGAGTTAGCATTCTGAATAAAGTTCACTTATAAAGAAACTGTATAAACTATTTAACTAGTTGCTAGTTCTAAGTAAAAATATATAGAGTTTCAAAGAACATGCCAGATTTAAACATCATTATATGTCTGTGTTATAAATTGTAAGTCTTGCTGTAACTATTGTAAAGCCTAACTGTTTCAGAAACCCTCTGACAAAAGGAAGAATATAAATACTTTTGTGTTAAATCACTAGGTGATAATAAAGGCCCTGGTTTCAAACACAAGGGGGTTATTTAGTATGGATTACAGATTCTGCTAAAAAGTAGAATCAGCAATCCTTTCTGTAGCATGCTGGTGGCCCCCCATCAGAGGGCAAACTGCCATCATGCAGAATGGCCTGCCCAGCAGCTGCAACCGCAATTTAATTGTGGTTGCAGCAACTGTGGATGACCTCCTGTAGCCGCAGCTAAGTTTAATAAAACAAACAAAGATGCATTATGTCATGGATTAGGTAGCTATATATGCCTCTTTATACTTATGGAGAGCAGGAGCATGTTGATTTTACAATGGAGTCAGAAGCCAAGAGCAACAGCCACAGCCTAAATAAACTTTTTTGGTGGGTTGAGAGCAAATTAGAACAATTAAGGTTCAAAAAGGGTTGAGATTACCTAAAGGATAAAAAAGGGGCAGACTAGATGGACCAAGTGGTTCTTACTGCCGTCAAATTCTGTGTTTCTGTGTTTCTATGTAACAATATAGTATTAATTACTATTAGTTGCTTTATTAGCACATACTGGTATCTTACACAACAACCATCCCTCTGGCATTTGTCACACAAGAATTTTTGCAGACAGGGATGAATTGCTAAGGATATAGGCATCATGGGTTGAATCAGGACAGCCAGTTACAACTGTCATGATTTCTTTACATTTTCCAGCTAAATTGCCTAATATTGTGATCTAGTGCCATCTATATAACATTAATGGAATAAGTATGATGTTTATAAGTATAAATATATTCAACTCCTAAAGCTGCTGCTGATGCTCTGATTCATCCTCCAGGGTTTTCTCAGTCAGGTGGTGTTTTGCAGTATGCAGGTAGGTGCGCAACATACCATGACCTTGGACATCCATTATTACTACTTCCACACTGCCCTACATGCTTTTGGGTACTTAAAAAGTCATCACTATTAATTTCCTACAATAAGATTGTTGTTTAGAAGCCAAAATCGAATGTCTAACATCATTCTAAAAGAATTTGGGATTTGAGGTTCGATTTGGAGATTGAATTAGAGTTCAATTTCAAAACAAACTTTAGTAAATGAGGGTATTCTATGTTGGGCTATGGGAAAACATTGATGTTTTTCTGAAATTCAGTTTCTTTTGGGAGGTGAGTTGAATTTGGCAATAGAATCAATTTGAGCTAAGCTTCTATCTCTAGAAGGAGACATTATCTAAAACTACTACTACTATTACTACTCCTGTAGATTATTGATATTGGTATTGGCTGAATGGAACAAAAGCATCACCCACTGAGTTTCAGTGAATGCATGGTCTGCACAAAGAGTGTAGAGGTCTTTTATTCCTTATACATCTTTAGAGAGAATATAACACAATAGTTATCGCAGCAGGAATTAATTTCACCTTCATCTTATTTGTCCTTAGTACTCTATTTTCAAAAAACCTCAGTTACTGAGATAAGTAACAAGATTAATCTCCCTATAGGATAACTTGGACTCACAGATCTTAATAAAAGTTACCCTAAAAAGACACCTAATACTTCCAGCAGCTTTCAGTTTTGCATATCTCTCTTCTGAATAAAGAAGATAATGATAAAGCAGTTTGAATTACCAGCCTTAGCGATACAAAAATATTTAGGTTACCCAAACTACAGTACTTATCTACTAATACTGGTATGTACCTATTCCATTATTATTTCATCATTTTAAACTGAACCGGATAATGTCAATTATGCTTAATTTGTATTAAGACATCTCAAGTGACTGCTTGCATATAGTATTCTTCTATCTTCGTAAACTATCTTTCTAAACAAAAAATCTAACTAAAAAAGGCATCATATTAGGAATCCTCCCAAAGATCAGTAATAAGAAATTATGCAGAAAGATTGGTATGCTCCATAAATCTTTGGTCAAAAATAAAAGTCTGCCAACTTATCTGCAACTATAACACTAATCTGCTTAGTGTATATTAAAGCTCTCAGTGATCACACCTTTGTGATAATTAATAATGTATATTATTAATGAAATTGTCCATAATGCAGGAATAATAAATATTTCTCCGGCTGGGTCCACAGGTTAGTCACAGGATAACAATGGGATATGATGGAGTGACAGCCGATTGGCACCAAATGATCACAAGCTTTCAGTCCTCCCAGGATGCAATGGGCTCATCCATATATACCCACCCACTGGCTCAGGCAAATCAGTTTTTTTGTTTGGTGTGGCAGGATCCGGACCATGGTCACAAGGCTGCTGTTCTCTGGCAGCCCTAAGCTTTTTTTTTTTGTTAATAGTCATACTATGTTTTTGAGTGATCTTTCCTAACAGCGTCTTAAATGCATATTGGAAACAGTTGTTCCAACAACTCTCTGCCGGGTCGCAACAATGCTTACCCACGGTACAAGTGCTGTCTTGACAGGCGTCTGTGTCAGATATACTAGCAAGTCCAGCAGACATTACCAGGCTGTGGCCGGAGCACGGGGAGAAGGTAAGGCATTGGTTCCACTTAGAATGGGAATACAGACACAGCCGCACTGGTTTGGGAGGAGACTACCAAACAGTAGCTGACATGCTGCCACCACGGGTGCTCCAGCACTAGGCTTTAGGGATCATAAGGCACCAGGAATAGTATGAGGCTGTGATCCCTAGGGTTGATGTCAGTGGTGGGGAGTCAGACGCACTCCTGGTCCCCCCTCCCCCCAGTTCATGACCAGTTTCCATCAGTCTCCCACCATGAACTGTTGCCTCACTTCCTCTCAGATGCTACTACGAGGGGTCTCAGTCACAGCATAGGCTGCTGCATCTGTGTTCACTAAACGCTACTGCGAGGAGACCCGGTCGCAGTACAGGCGTCTGTATGACCGGTGCGTCTGTATGCACAGTGCGTATGTGTCCACTTAAAGTTACCGGAGTGACAGTGTACACTAGTAGCATCTGGATCCACTCAGCGTTCGCTAACGTATTGATCGATCTTTGAAGTAAGGTGAGTCTCCCTGTATCCCACTCTACTGTGTACGGGTTATACAGCACTAAATTTCTATCTACTTTTGTCAGTATGAATAGTTAAATTTAAGTGCCTATTGCATATGAGTCTGTGTACATTACTGTGGTTTTCTTTGCTTTGCGTCTGAATATGTTAGGATCTGTATAGAACAGAATTCAGTAATATGTACTCCTACATACTTTGAAATGTGTTCATAGTTGATAATATGCTCATATGATTAATATATAACATGTGACTGATTGCTAGTGTGATTGCTGACTTTATATATGTTTGTCAGTGTTTCTTCTGAACCTCAATGCTGGTGCATGGGTAGGGTCAGATTGATATCACTTTAATAAGGCAAAGTGATTACAGTCACAAACTGTGTAGTACACTGTGAAAAGCTGATTATTTATCATGACTAAGAGCGGAAAAAGTGACGAGGTTACACTGACAGTAACACCCACACTCATAACATGTTTGTCCTGCAAAACGGGATTATCCTCTCAGAATCTGGCACATGATGGTTTATGTGCAAATAGTTTTGCTTTTCAGCAGATTGCAAGGCAGATACCTGTTCATCGGCAGGTAGACCCACCTTTGGAGATGTTTGCACAGACCTTGTCCAGTATAGCTGAATGGGTAATTCCTACAGCTTCAATACCAGCAGTAGGATACACTATTAACCCATACATGCAGCTCCCTTCTTACGGTATATCCCTTACAGCTCAGGATACACAGCAATCTGATAAACCGGGTGTAAATAGATCATCAAATTCACAGGCTACACAGGCTGATACATCAGATGATGATAGCTCTATATACTCTGCTTCAGCATATGAAGAACAGGTGGAAGGTATCAGCTCAGTGGATATAGCTGAATTAATTGGAGCAATGAAGGCTATTCTGTCCTTAGAGGATTCAGCAGAGCCAGTGTTAAAAACTAAGGCACCTGTGTTTAAACATCCCAAAACAGTTAGGGTCAAGTTTCCAGGATCAGATCAGCTGACGGAAATCATGGAAGAGGCTTGGTCTACACCCAATACAAAATACAGAATTCAAAGAAAATGGAATTCCAATTATCCTTTTCCAACTGGGGACTGTTTAAAAAGGGAAGTGGCTCCTAAGGTAGATACGCATGTCATTCGATTGGTGCAAAAATCTATATTGCCTCTGCAATCATTGAATGTTGTCACAGACAGGAGAGTGGATGGGTTTTTGAAAACCATATTTTCTCTGTCTGGGGCAGTCATAAGGCCAGCTATGGCTTCAGCTTGGATGGCAAAAGCAGTAGCTGAATGGGCTGAGGTACTGGAAGATGGGCTTTCAGCACCTACTAGGGAGCAAGAATCCCCATATAGCTCACATGAAACAGGCTGCAGTATTCTTAGAAGAAGTACTATTGCTTCTAAAGCATCAGCCTTAACAGTAGCTGCTCGCAGAGCAGTTTGGCTGCGCACATGGAAAGCTGATTCAGAATCAAAAAAAGGGTCTGGAATTTTTGCCTTTTGTGAAGAATATTCTGTTTGGTAAGGAATTGACAGATATTCTGGAATCAGAAGCAGAATCCAAGAAGGTCAGGTTTCCTGCCACATATAGCCCCAGGCCTAAGGGTCCGGTTTTTCGGCCATTTTGGTAGAAAGGAAAAGCAAAAGGAAAAAGTGATCATAAGCAGCCCCAATACAATAAGTTTGGTAAGGCAAAGAAGCATTGGGCCACCAGAGGGCCAGCTTCCAAACCAGAATATAAGCCATCAGCCTGATTGTGTGGGCCTCCACTTGGGGGACCCCAGGGTAGGGGGCTGACTTCTTCATTTTTAACAGATATGGCAGCAGTCTACAACAGATGCCTGGGTACAAGAAATGGTATCTCTGGGTTATATTTTCCCTTTCATGAATCAGCCTCCTCAAAGGTTCTTTTATACCAGCTCGTTAGTTCAGAAATTGCTTCAGTCAGGAGTAATTATTCCAGTACCCCCTGCACAACATGGACAGGGATTTTACTCTAAACCTGTTTTTGGTTCAGAAACCAAATAGGTAGTTTCGGCTGATTCTCATTCTCAAAATGCTAAAAAAAATACATTTGGCTACCACGGTTCCACATGGAGACATTACGCTCCATAGTTTTAGCCATGGAACCAGGGGATTACATGGTATCCCTGGATATACAGGATGATTACCTGTATGTTCCTATAGCACTGTCTCATCAGTGTTACCTCAGGTTTGCCATCCTCCAGCAACATTTTCAGTTCCAGGCTTTACCCTTTGGATTAGCCACAGCTCCCAGAGTATTTACCAATATTATGGTGGTTATGGCAGCTTATCTCCGAAAGCAGGGGCTAAGAATTTTTCCATACCTCGACAATATTTTAATCATGGCACAGTCCCAGGAAATGCTCTTGGGCCATCTCCAGCAGACAATAACTTGTCTACAGAGCCGCGGATGGCTCATCAATTGGGCAAAGTCATCCCTGATTCCGTCACAATGGATGATTCACTTGGGGGCTGTATTGGATTCAAGTCTCCAGAAAAAATTTTTTCTTTGGAAAAAGATATCCAAGTTGCAGTTAAGGATTCAGGAGTTGTTACACAGTCAAATAATATCAATTCATGCAGCAATGCAATTGATGGGTTTGATGGTGTCAACATTCGACATGGTGGAGTATGCACATTTCCACTCAAGGCCTCTGCAGCATCTGATTCTGGCCAAATGGAATGGAGTACATCAGACAATAAAGAAACAGACCATTAGCCTGGTGGCTGCAGACATCCAATGTAGACAAGGGGATACCCTTTTGGATATCAGATTGGGAGAACCTGACAACAGATGCCAGTCTTCAGAGCTGGGGAGCAGGGTCCAGAAAATTATGGTTCCAAGGACAGTGGACCATAGAAGAAAGTTGCCTGTCAATAAACCTGTTGGAGCATCAGGCCATATACATGGCACTGATTTAGGCAAAGGACACTTTGCAAGGAAAACCAGCCCAGATCCGCTCGGACAATGTGATGGCAGTAGCGCACCTCAACCATCAGGGAGGAACTCGCAGCAAAAAAGCAATGGAGGAGGTAAGTCACATACTAAAATGGGAAGAACTCCATCTTCCGGCATTGACCGCAGTGTTTGTTCCGGGAGTCCTAAACTGGGAAGCGGATTTTCTCAGTCGACACACCATTCAAGCAAGCGAATGGGCTCTACACCCGGAAAGTCTTTCAGACTCTGGTAGATAAGTGGGGTTTGCCAGAGATAGATCTCATGGCATCCTGTCTGAACAACAAAGTGCCAGCATATGGGTCAAGAACAAAGTATCCCGGAGTGATCTTTCTGGATGCTCTATCAGAGAAAGGGGACTTTTATCTGGCATATCTGTTTCCCCCGATCATCCTGCTACCCAGGGTGGTGAGGAAAATAAAGCAAGAAAAGGGTGCCGTGATTCCAATAGCTCTGGCTTGGCCCAGAAGGCATTGGTACACAGATCTGCAAAGGATGTCAATTGATGCTCCAATTCTGCTCCCTCAACATCCATATCTACTGATGCAGGGTCCTTGTTATCACAGGCAGCTGGATCAACTGTCATTGATTGCATGGCTCTTGAAACCTCTGTCCTGAAGTCAAGAGGATTCTCACAACAGGTAATTCAAACCATGTTCAGAGCAAGGAAACCCTCCTCAGCTCGCATTTATCACCGAATATGGCAGACCTATATTCATTGGTGCGGTGAAATAAATATAGACCCAAAATCTTTCCAAGTTTCCAGGGTATTACATCTCATTCAGTCAGGAATGGATAAGAGTTTAAAGGTGGCTTCCTTGAGAGTGCAAATATCAGCATTGACTGTATGGTTCCAAAAGAAAATTGCCAATTTACAGGATGTGCGTACTTTTTTCCAGGGAATGCTGTACATTCAACTACCTTTTGTTACTCCTGCAGTGCCTTGGGACTTAAGTCTAGTTCTCAAAGCCCTTCAAGTTGCTCTGTTTGAACCACTTAACAAAGTGGATCTTAAATGGTTGACAGCTAAAGTTATCTTTCTAATGACTATGGCATCAGCTAGAAGAGTGTCAGATTTAGGAGCGCTGTCATGTCGTTCTCCTTTTCTGATTTTTTATCCAGATAAAGCAGTTCTCAGAACTAGGTCTGGGTATCTTCCTAAGGTGGTGTCTAAATTCCACCTTAATGAAGAAATTGTAGTCCCGGTTTTTCAGGTATTGGGACTGTCTGCGGGAGAAGCATCGCCGGACGTAGTCCGGGCATTAAGGATCTACGTGATCGTACCAGTGCCATCAGAAAGACAGATTCTCTCTTCATTCTCTACGGATTTCACAAGAGAGGATGGCCTGCTACAAAACAGACGCTAGCAAGATGGCTTTGTATGATGATTTCAGAAGCATATTCTCAAGCTGATCTACCTGTTCTGGCTAATGTCTCTGCTCACTCTATACGTAACGTAGGTCCTTCATGGGCAGCATAACATGGTGCTTCAGCAGAACAGATATGTAAGGCAGCCACATGTTCTTCCATTAACACTTTCATTAGACATTATGCCTTGGATACTTTTGCTTCTCATGACGCTGAATTCAGACGTAAGGTTCTCCTGTCCAATCAGCAGCATCCCCACCACTAAATTGCTTTGGGAAAATCCCATTGTTATCCTGTGGATAACCTGTGGACCCAGCTGGATAAATATACGTTATGGTAAGAACTTGCCGTTGATAACTGTATTTCTCCTATGTCCACAGGTTCCACAGGGATCTCACCCTGACGCACCTGATTTGAGGATCTATCTACTCACTAAACCTCTTCCTTCTTGTACGGAAGGGTGTGCATGTATGTTCTTCTCGCCTGAATAGGGTTCTACGTCATGCTTCTGCCTAAATGCTTTGGAATATAACTGATTTGCCTGAGCCAGTGGGTGGGGATATAAAGACGAGCCCATTGCATCCTGGGAGGACTGAAAGCTTGTGATTGTTTGGTGCCAATCCACTGTCTCTCCATCATATCCCATTGTTATCCTGTGGAACCTGTGGACATAGGAGAAATACCGTTATCAACGTAAGTTCTTACCATAATGTATATTTTCACTAGTGATAAAGTGTAAATCAGCTGTGTTTATTATTGTGTTTTTATTTATAGGAATATCTATTAACATTCCTTAATGTTAGTTTATTTTTTTATTAATGATTTAATTGTATACTAGTTAAATGTAGAGATGAGCGGATTCAGTTTTACTCGGTTTTACTCGGTTCTCAAAACGGCATCTTATTGGCTCACGGATGTCACGTGTTTTGGATAGCGAATAAGATGCCGTTTTGAGAACCGAGTAAAACCGAGTAAAACCGAATCCGCTCATCTCTAGTTAAATGTAGTATGAATATTTAAAAGTTTTAATTTATGTTACATCAATCTTTAAAGAACAAGGAATTAAAATATTGGAGATTATTAGTACTGGTTAAAAAAAAGTCACTACCCATTTCCAGAAAAACAAAATATATTATTTACTTGTATTTACTGTGTGAGGGTGCGGCCCACCTCACTCTTTGCAGTCGGCATGGAAAAGAAGAATAAAATGAGCAAGTGTTACTGTCTATCCTCAAAACAGCAAACATACCTAGGGTATTGAACAAAACTATTAAGATATATTCAACAGTCATTGGTCATTGTTATCCTGTTTCACAATAGGGGGATGTACAAAACCTTAGGGAGTGGAAATTGAAGAGTAATAATGTACCATCCAATCAGCTCCTAACGGCCATGTTACAGGATATGTTTGAAAAATGGCAGGAGCTGATTGGTTGGCAGTTTATCTCTCTATGCTTTATCTCTCTCAGGGATTAGAACATATGCCTCTAAGCCATTAAACAGTGGTAAAGTCACCTCCCAGCCTGTTTATCAACTAACCCTCATGCCCTACAAATATTTTTTATTGGTGGCCCTTTCTATAATTAAACGTGAGTTGTTAGCTCATCTGTTGAAGGACACCACTTAGATTTCCACCCCAAAATTTTGTTTACCTCTCCATTTAATGATTAAACATCTGCTGATCAAATGATGTTTACATCACAAGACCTAAATCGGCATTTCCTAATGCAAGTTTTCAACACACCATTTGATTAGTCATGAACCAATCAAATGATGTTGTTTACATCACGTGATCTGATCAGCATTCTGATCTGCTTCTTGTTGTATACATTTTGTCTATTTATACAGAGTAGTTTGTTACAAAAAGAGATGTTTGGTTCAATTTCCGTGAAAATAGAAACCATCGGAATGTCCAGTATCTAAGTACTGGCTGGGTGTTTCCCACAAAGCTCAGATCCAAAAATGAGGCAAAATGTCATCTTTCCATTTTGGACACCATTTAACATATAACACAAGAAAGATAGGGTGTGGCGCACACATATGGCCACTGCTAACAAAAAAATAGCTGTCCTATGCCTGCCTTCACAGCCTGGCTGTGAAGGCAGGGGGCTTACACAAATCAGTGATGCACTCGCAATTATATTGCAATTGTATTGCTGCCGGCCATGTACTGCACATGCTGTTTAGTCTTGCCCTGTGCTGGGCAGCCCCCAGCATGTCATTGCAGCCAGTTGAAGTTTTGCTAAATTAGCTGGATGAGGGCCAATTTAGAAGTTTACATGTCAGATGGTACCTTTAAATACTGGGAGGAAAAATTGCAATTTGGAGCCCTCTGTGCAAAGTAATTTTGCTTTAGATAAGCTGTGCACTTTCAGTGTGTACTCAAAGAGAGTGTTTACTTCCTAACAATGTGGAACAGCTGGAGAAGGAAGACCTTTCCCGTTAATTACATCAAAGTACTGTATAGATATTTCTGTAATGGTGGAATCCAGTGGGTATGATTTAATGTGTGGTAATGATGATATCACCACTAATGAGGTTGAGGAGTCAGATGAGGAGAATGACATCTTCCAACTGTAGAGAGGATTAACAACACTGTTTGCTGCCTTAAGCCCATTGGTAAATTGTTTTGTTGGACCCAAATAAACCAAGCACTCTATCCAAAATATTGTCAGTCCCTATTGCAGTGCTTGGTTTGTTAAACTGCATGTCCTTTTTAATAGATAACAGGGTGGTTAGGAGGAGCTAAGGACAATTCCATTTTGCACCACCTTGCTTTTCATAATGGGCATCATTTTTGGGGGGCATTGGAGGTGTTCTTTTTTGCATTGACAACATTTTTATATCTAGGACATTCGTGTCAATATTTTATTATTTGCAATTGCTGACAAATAAATGTGTTTTTATTTAAAATCCATCCAATATTTATCCAAGTTACCATTTTTATATTTAATTTCATACATAGCGCTGTCTCCACTTTTTCTCCCTTAGTTAAGCATACAGTAGTTCTGGGGGCTGACAACCTCTGTGACTGTTGCTTTTTGACAGCACCTAAAGGTCTTCTGTTTTTATATGTTATTAAACTGCTGTATGTTTGTGCTGCTGCTCTCTCACTGAGTTTAGACCATCAACTGACTGCAAACTTTGGACAATGTTGATAAAAAAATAAAAAAACAAATATTTTCAAATGTTCATTAATAAAATTGTCTGTAAATGACTATAAATGAACGCCTTGATATTATTACTAATATAGTAAAAAAAATGCAAAATAAAAGATTGTATCTCTTGTGAAACCGAAGGAGTCATTTATATGTTACAATATCCATCTGTCTTACAATACATAGGACAAACAAAAAGGAAAGTGGAAAAATGAATTGCAGAACATATCTACAGTATAAAAAATGGATTACAAACCCACAGTGTCTCTAAACATTTCCAGGAGAAACATAACAAATATCCAGAAGGTTTACAATTCATGGGAATTCAAAAGGTTACCCTTAATTGGAGGGGAATAGATTTTTCTCAGGAGTTGAAAAGAAAAGAATCCAGATGGATTTACCACTTACACACCTTGGAACCTAATGGGTTAAATATTGATTTTGATTTTAACTCTTTTTTATAACATACACTTTTTTTTACTATAAACATATCTCTAAAACTTTTTATAGTGCAGTACCTACAGCTATTATTCATTTATGAATCTTTTTAAGTTCATTTAACCCTTAGTCAGGCGCAGCTGGTCTGACAGGTGTACAAAGCTGTACTCGCTCCCCTCTCCACCCCAAGGGGTCACAGCGGCCTGTCCCTCCTAGTACCTTCCTATCTCTAGGTGCTGTTCGAAACCCCCCTAGTCAGTGTTCCCGCCACCTGTGTGGAGTGCAGTAGTGACCATCCTGGCCTCGTAGGCACACTGCACCAAAACTCCTCCGACTTTTGAAGGATCTTTTTCCTTTTGTTTTCATCTATTGTTTATTCTGCTAATTTTATGAATGAAAATTACAAAGGTTTTGGATATTTTAAGGGAAATACTGTATGTAGGTTTGTCCAGGGTGGCCTCTCAGGTACACTGCGCCCAAACATATACTCGTGTTTGTGTTTTCTCTTTTTTGCTTCAGATTTTCTGCCGAAATGGCCCATAAAACCTACGATTTCTCTCTTTGTACGTCCAAATGAAGGTCACTGATCACTTTAAGAGTATTATAATTTAGTTAATTAGGTGCTAATGACGATTTTATAACAGGCGCCTGTCAGTCGCATTGCGCCTGAACCCGGGAGTCCCAGAGGTGCACTTGATGGAGGGTTAATTGGACAATTGAACCTAATTAACTAATAAAGTTTTTTAAATAAAAAGGACCACACTGAGACCAGCACTATCCTTGAGAAATGGTGTTACTGCCTGAAATGGTTTGGTGCAGCATTGTGATGCTGAGACAGAGTGCTGGGAGAAAAGTGAAGCAAGCAGCGGTGATGTTAACAGCTAAGTGCCACCAGACACACAGGCGGACATGCAGCAGCAGCAGAGTGAACGAGCCAGAGACAAGTCGAAGCGCCAGACAGAGGAAAGAATCCCGTCAGGTAGAAGTAGGGATAGTTAGTATTCCACTTTGAACGGCTCGCTCACATACAGCTATTGCTTGGAACCTTTGTCTTCATGGACTCCATCTAATCTTTTCAACAAAATGGCTGTTGCACATACAAAGAGAGAGAGAGAGAGAGAGAGAGAGAGAGAAATTTGCCTTATGGTGGTGCACAATGATACCTATAAAACATAACTTTTAATTCATATGGTATGTAAAAACTTGTGAATTATAGAATAAAAGATACATATAAGTGAAAAGTTAGAAAAAGTGTTTAAAATATGACTCCCCGCACACAGGGCTGTGTACATATAAGTGAAAATTTAGAAAAAGCATTTAAAATATGACTCCCCACAACAAAAGGGCTGTATACATTTTTTACTAACCTTCACCCCCTTTCTTTTTACAGGTACTATCACTATCACATCCCTAGCGCTCTTTTTTATATTTTCTGTTATATGACTATCCAATATTGGAGCAGCTTTATATATCAACAGCGCAGTGTTTTTTTTTATATTTAATATAGTAACCAGACTTCTGAATAAATTATTTTTACATCTTTTAGACCATTTAATAAAACCCAAAACCAAAATTAATTCTAAAACTAAAAAAACAAAACAGTGAACTGTGAGCAAAACCAAAGCCAATTGCAAATCATCTAAACGGTTTCAAAGCCACTATAAAAATAATCACCAGCCCCATGGCATGTGGAAATTTGACATTTGGCTGTGGTCTCCAATGTGAATAATTGTGTCTTTGTACACAAACACTTCAGCAAAACACCTGCAAAACTCTTATTTAGCCACCTCCCACTCACCACCCAGGAATAACCAGTAGATCTCCAAGACATTTGTGATACTGTGCTTCTCAGTCACAACAGCAACTTTGTATGCACACATTCTGTAACATATGCACCACAGGAGCTTTTGTTTGCTCAACTACATCAACATTGTCTTTGGATGTTACTCTGAATCACCTATATAATCATGTGAAAACATAATACAAGGTAATATTTTATACAACACTAACTTGATAGCACTATCATTATGGTGGTAGTAGTACAAAAACACAGGAAATAAATAACTTGCAACCCCTAACTTTCCAAGACATCAATAATTGTATAATTTGGTTCAAATTCAGATTATGGGACCCCATAGGGTAATATTACTAATCTGCTATAGAACATCATTAAACTTCTTCAAAAGATTAAAACATGCTTCCTCATGGGCACATTCATGTACCATGCTTTGGGCAAGGTGGATGGCTCCGTTTCAATTTGCTTTGCCTGTCACAGGTTACTATTACCAAAAGATGTTCACATGGACAGTAATAGTAGTCACCCAGGGTGTCCCATGTTCTGAACATGAGCCATTTTATTATACAATTGCCCTAATAAGGTTACTTGAAATAAATACATTTTATTCTGCTTTATCAGCTTTTAGAGATATCCTTTGATTAGAAAATAATGTTTTGTATATCTGTAGATAATAGAAAAAAACATATTAACATATTGTATCTTCTATATGGTCTCCTTCACATTTTATCAGGGATAGATTAAGCCTTTGGGGACCCTGGGGCACTTAGGACAGTGGGGCCTGCCCCCCACTCCTCCTCCTCTTGTCAGCACCACTCCCACTCATCATCAGTCTTGACCACAATCATTGTCCTGACCCCATTCACCTAGCCCTACAGTGGATATTGGAGCTCCCACACTTAGGAGGCTACTCAGGGCCACTCTTGTATATGCCAGACAGAGAGCAAAGTAAGAGGCTGCAGGGTGCCATCCATGTGCATACTGTATGTCACGAGTTAAAGATCATGCCATTGTGAGGGACTCTGGTACTAGTACTGTATATAAAATAAATCAGTTGGGGTGCGACAGGTGGTGTTTAGGAATGGCTTAAATGTGTGAGGTCACCCATCTGACAATATATGATAAGATTAAACAAGTTAATAATCAGCATTCACCCATCTGTAATGTATGGTGTTGGATATATTTGCAAATGGGAGAGGGGGACTGTGAACTGCACATCCTAATTACAAATATAGGGAATAGTGCTATCATGCTGAGAATTATATCTACAGTATGTATACTCTATAGTGACAAGCACTGTTCTGTTGTAATCCCAGCTACCCCGCAGCTGATGTGGGGTATTTAGTATGATTTACCTGCTAATGGGATGCCGGCTGTCCCACCAGACAGAATACCAGCAGCGAGCACAGCAAGTCCCCTCGCAGGCTCACTGCACCCACCACACTTCGAGGTTCTATTTTCCCTTGGGTGAAGGCGTCGACCCACCAACTGCCGGCATTTTACTGGCTGTCAAGATTCCAGCGTCGGGATCCTGACAACCGGTATATTAACTAAATCCTGATGTGGGTTCTAGCTAAGCTGTGTGGTGTGTGGCTGATAGATGGTTGTTAGGAAAGTTGCTTGAGACTCAGCTGCCTATACAACAGCAGTGGTGGTGGTGGTGTTGTCACTTATTGCAGCAGAGGACATTGGCTACTGAGGGGAGTTATCTGAGCTTATATCACATGTTCTAGTGGGTCCTCCAAGATGTGGCTAGTGACATAGCAGCAACAGTGGGTGGATTGCCGTGTGCTCTAGTGAGATACCAATGATTGCAATGGAAGTCCTGAGTAGCTGATCTTGTTACTTGTGGCCAATGGATAGGTGTCCTAGTGCCTAGTGGCTGCCGTGCAGTAACAGAGGTAGTGTGTCACCAACACTGCACATTACAGCAGTGTACTGCTCCAGCTGGGATGGGGGGTGAAAGGGGATCTTTAAAGAAGTGTTCCAGGGGCTTTGTGCCCAAATGCCCCACTTAATCTGGTTTACACCATTAATCCTGCCTTTGTTATTTTTAATGTGCATCTGATGTGTTTCTCCTTATCACCACTGCTCAAAAAAACAATAAGCTGTTATATTGTGTTTACCATGCCCAAGAAACATATTATCATATCTATATATAGTATATAAATGCAAAAGCCCTCACTCACTAACTGACTAACTGATTCATCATGAATTCTCTTATTTCCCAATATGTTAGGAAGATGAAATTTTAACATAGGTATTCTTCAGGTGGCAAATAGGAAAACTACATAATTAGAATGTTAATAAACCTCCCGTAAGGGGATGAAAGGTAGGTTGACATAATAACATCATCACCGTTTTGTGGATTGCATTGCGTTAACGATAACGGACAATCAGATCAAAATTTGGTTTGCACCTCCAGTGGGTAGAATGTAATAAAATACAAAAATGGTCCTGTCACTTTTTTCTGTATCTGCTACTGGTGATCCTCGGGTAATGCCAAGAACCATGGATTAATATTTACTTACATTAAGATGTCTAAAATTTAGATCTCTATAGACTTACCAAATTTTTAACACTCATTTATATTTTATCAAATCATAAGTCAGAGGGAAAGAACAACATTACTTTGAAATGTGGAAAAGCATACTTGAGCAGAGTGGAGGTAATATATTATGCAATATGAAAAATATACTACATAAAAAATCTAATTCTTAGTCCTTATGCATGCACAGCTCTAAATAATTGTCAATTGCATTATATTTTTAACAAAACACATATGCTCACTAGTCAATATCAACAGTAAATCATCATTACTCTGCTAAAAAACATTTAGTTCTTTTCTGCAATAAAGTGTTTTTTTTAAAAACAAAACAGCATTTTTTTCACCATGGTCATATCGGTCATATTATTAAAAGGAATTCAGCAGAGATGGACCACAAAGGAATTTAAAAAAACTCATTGGGTTAAATGTAATAGCCTGAAAATTGCAGGCATCAGTGGGTTTCCATTGGTTTGTGGGGATCGTGTGGGGGTGCAGCCAAGGTGGGCAGTGTGGTGGGCATCATGGTGTGATTGCACCAAAATGTCCCTGCCCTGCTATACAATGCAATTACTGACATTGTAAAGTGGCGGTGTGGCTACAATTAATCAATTCATCGGCAGGTCAGACAAAGTACTTGGGATACTTGAATGGTCTTCTGGGAGCACCACCTGAGATTTGTGATCCCACCAGCCACTACAGGAGACTAGGCAAGTATGCCTTATGCACAGATGGATTTAGACCTCATGGTGCTCTAAGCAAGACACCAACTTGGGGCCCCTTTCTTCAAACAATACATAATACTACCCTCTCCCCCAATCCTGGGGCTTCATTGCAGAGGGTAACATCAGCTTTTGCTGGGACAGGAAGATGGACTGACGGGTGAAATGATAATACAATAACCAATGTTAATAATCAGGTGAGGATGTATACATTGTAAACTGCTGAAACACTGGGATTATGGAGTGTGAATGAATTAACTCAGTGTATGGTATGAATGGGTCTATTTGAGCAAAAATAAAATGAATCCACAATGCAGATAGGCATGAAACAATGTCTATACAGTAGCTATTTTGAGGACTTTGTAGTGGTTATAGCTTTAGATGCCCATTTATCATATTATATTTGCAGCTATATACATGAAAACAATAATTTTTTAGTGGTTAGCCACAAATATTAGGTATCTCCTGAATGTAAGAAGGAGGGACCACAGCAGGTATCTCATTGCAACTGTCTATGAATGTGCTGGATAATACATAAAGCCGATATAGATTGTATATCGCAATGGAATCCTGGGCAGTAAGATCCCGCCAAGATTACATTCAATATGCAGTCCATGATAAATGTGCCCCTTATTGCATTTGGGAGTTTACACTATCTTTATATAACTTCTATGCAAGACTCAAAGTGCAGGATGGTGTCTTCTCCTTTGGTGCAACTTGCAGCACAGTCTCTTCTCCGCCTACTACTCTGATAAGAGGCTGGGGAATGAAGCAGTAAACTTGCTTCCTCCTTCTACAGATCGGAGCTGGTGACTAGGCAGATTGGCACCTCAGGGAGCTGAAGATTCATCATGCAGCATGGTATGATGGCCCAGCCAGCAGGGAGATTTATAGCAAAACTATGGAGGTGTTAAGTAATCGCAATGGGAGTCCCTGTGAGGACAGCAGTAGAAGCACTGCATCAGCAGTTGAAATACAGGGCAGAAAAAGCCTGACTCCTCCTCATCCTCTGCTGTCCTCTAACTGTTTGAATGTGGAGATAGTAACACAGCCACAGTACATACTTCGGGCCCTGTTAATTTTGCAAGAGAGTCCCTCCAGAAACTGCTGCGATCCTGCCCGGGAAGCAATTGGCACCATGGCTGTTCTGACCATTGGGGAGGGGGGGAGGGGTGGTAATTTCAGATTCATACCCAGTCCCTTAGAATTCTGGGGCAGTGAGAGGCAGACAGGCACCCAGCAGTGGGAGATGGAGCAGGCACCCAGCAGTGGGAGGCAGATCAGGCACCCAAAGCAGGGGCAGAGCAATCACCCAGCAGATGGAGACAGAACAGGCAATCAGCAGTGGGAGTCAGAGCAGGCACAGAGCAGTTGTCACATTCTAATCAATGCACTGATAGTCTGCTGGGGCCTGGAAATAGAAATGCACTCAATTAAACAGAAACAACAGCGCCTTGGAAGGAGCTTCAGTTAGCTTTATACCAGGCAAATTCAGGAAACAAACTGTGGACTAAGGATACCACCAATAGTGCATTTAATCCTGCTGCCATTTTGAATCATTGCCAACTGGATCCAACCTTCTGGACCACATAGCTGGTAATAAAATTGTATCTAGATGCTTATACTATAATTAGAGATGTGCGGTGGACACTTTTTCGGGTTTGGTGTTTTGGTTTTGTTCTGGATCCCCACTCGTGTCTTGGATCTGGATTGGTTTTGCCAAAACCACCCTTTTGGGTTTTGGTTTTGGACCTGGATGATTTTTGAAAAAAACATAAAGACAGCTAAAATCACAGAATTTGGGGTAAATTTTGATCCTACGGTATTATTAACCTGAATAACATTCATTACCACTAATTGCGAGTCTATTCTGAACATGTCACACCTTGCAATATTGTTTTCAGGCCAAAAGGTTTCACAGAGGTAGCTGGATGACTAAGCTAAGTGACAAAAGTGGGCGGCACAAATACATGGCCCATCTAAGAGTGGCATTGCAGTGGCAGACAGGATGGCAGTTTTAAAAACAAGGCCCCAAAGAGCACATAATGCAAAGAAAAAAAGAGGTGAAACGAGGTAGCTGGATGACTAAGCTAAGCGACACAAGTGGGCGGCACAAACACCTGGCCCATCTAGGAGTGGCACTGCAGTGGCAGACAGAATGACAGATAAAAAAACTAGGCTCCAGAGAACACATAATGCAAAGAAAAATAGAGGTGAACCAAGGTCGCTGGATGACTAAACTAAGCAACACAAATGGGCGGCACAAACACCTGGCCAAACTAAGAGTGGCACTGCAGTGTCAAACAGGATGGCAGTTTTAAAAACTAGGCCCCAAACAGCACATAATGCAAAGAAAAAAAGAGGTGACCCAAGGTCGCTGAATGACTAAGCTAAGCGACACGAGTGGGCGGCACAAACACATGGCCCATATAAGAGTGACTCTGCTGGGGCAGACAGGGTGGCAGTTTTAAAAGCTAGGCCCCAAAGAGCACATAATGCAAAGAAAAAAAAGAGGTGCAAGATGGATTTGTCCTTGAGCCCTCCCACCCACCGTTATGTTGTATAAAAAGGACATGCACACTTTAACAAACCAATAATTTCAGTGACACGACTCACCAAAAAAGAAGCAATTAATCTCTCTTTGCACAAACTGGCTCTACAATGGTAAGATGGTCATACTCATCCTCAGATCCCCCCCCCCCATTCAGTGTTTACATCCTCATCCTCACAGAGAAATAATATTCAAACAAAACCACATCATTTATGTATCAGTGGACTGCTTATGCTACTACCCAAAGTTTCTGAACTTGACATTGACTTATGATGAATGCACTGCAGGTGACATATAAGGGAGGATGTTCCTAGGTGGTTAATGTCCTTACCCCTACTTAATTCCACACTGAAGAGGTGGCTTTTTTGGTATTTTGCCCATGCATGACAATGGACTTTTTCATCCCATGGCCAACAGCAGTCTCCACTGGTGCCTTATTCAAACAAACCACATCATTATCAGAATCATCATCATCAACTTCCTCTGCAGAGCCAGCTACACCCATATTACTTCTCCTCACCCTGGTGTACTTCTAAAGTGACATCCTCAATCTCAATATCAGAAACTGGACTGGTGGTGCTCCTCCCAGCACTTGCAGGGGGCGTGCAAATGGTGGTAGGAGCCTCCTCTTTCCATAGAGTGTTGTGAAGGTCCGGCCTAGACATCTCAACCGCAGAAAGTGCAGGCAGCTGTTAGGCGCCGGGGTCCGCTCGTCGGTGCAGCCCGGCGCCTAGCAACCAGGGACGCCGTGCGCGTACAGCCGCCGGCTCCCTGGCAACGCTAGACGCCGGGCGCACGGAGCCGCACGGACCCTAGCAACGGGGACGCCACTGGCGGACCGCGTTCCCCGTTGCTGGGTCCATTTAAATTAGTAAGGGCACCTGTTTCCTGGCCGTGCAGCAAGGCAGCTGCACGGCATTCATGCAATCAGCACTGGCAGCAGTTGATTGGAGGGCTTCGGGTTATATGCTCTTGCAGTGCCTCACACAGACGCCGGTAATAGCTTCCTGCATGCTGTATCTGTTTGCTGAGAGTGTTTCCAGTCCTGCTGTATCCGGTCGTTCCTGTCCTCAGTTGTCCTGCACTCGGAAGTCGTCATCTGTTCCTAGAGTCCTGACTGAGCACCGTTAAACATCCAGTGGTGTTCGTGAGTCGCGGCGTAGCCGTGTGTTGCGGCTTGGCCGCTTTATTACTTATTATTTATTATTTGTGTTTCGGAGCTTTTGCGGAGGATTCCGCTCCCACAGATCCACTCTGGTATCCAGCGGTGCTGGGTAGGAGTAATGGACTAGTGGATTTTGGTTGTCCTTTTATCTGGCGGTTTTTCCGCGCATACTTCAAGTTTGGTTAGTTAGCTTGTTGCCCTTGGCCTGTTGTAGTCAGAGGTCCTCTTGTCATCATCCTGCCTCGGATTTTCCCTTTGTCTCTCACTAAGACCGGGGGGCACCGGAGTTGGGCAGACATAATCCGCCTTTCAAACGTGGCTGCCAGGGGCTCAAGAAACCATAGTCTCGCAAGGGATTTCCGATAGCACGGGTGAGACAATAGAGTTAGGGCACCAGGGGCAACTAGTCTTTCCTGCTCCCGTAACCAGCATTCCCTTCCAGTACTCTGGCCATTGTCATAAGATCTCCTCCGGTCAGGAGTACTGGAATCATAACATTATTACCGGCCCAAACCAAAACTTAAAATTAAACAGGGTTTGATTTTTTCCTTATTCAGTTTTGTAAGAGTTATCGGCCTCATGAATCCCACAGGTTTAGGGCCAAATCCTGGTCAGCTCCTAGTCAGCCAGATTCAAGAACTTACTCAGATGGTTCAGGATCTTTCCCTGTGGGTGAAGTCGCAGGAAGATCTTTTACGAACTTCCCCGAGGGTAGTCCCTGAACCAAAAATGCACTTGCCTGACCGTTTTTCTAGTGATAGGAAGGAGTTTTTTAATTTTAAAGAATCCTGTAAACTTTATTTTCGTTTAAGACCGACCTCCTCAGGTACTGAATCTCAGCGGGTTGAAATCATTATTTCTTTGCTCCAGGGGGATCCTCAGACCTGGGCATTTGGTTTAAAAGCAGAGGATCCGACATTGTTGTCAGTCGACGCTTTTTTGGGGTCTTTAGGGCTTTTGTATGATGACCCTGATAGAGAGGCATCCGCTGAGAGTCAGTTACGCGCTCTCAGACAGGGTAGAAATCCTGCAGAGGTTTATTGTACAGAGTTTCGCCGTTGGTCGAACGACTGTGGCTGGAATGACCCAGCCCTGCGCAGTCAGTTTCGCCTCGGCTTATCTGAGTCTATAAAAGACAGTCTCCTTCAGTATCCCGCTCCTGAGACTCTCGATAAACTCATGGAGCTTTCTATTAAGATTGATCGACGTCTCAGAGAGCGGAGGGCTGAAAAAGGAGCACCAGTCAGGACTACTCCATGTGTATTTTCCATTCCTGAGGACGTAGAGGAGCCCATGCAGATGGGTCTCTCCCGACTGTCTCCAGAAGAAAGAGCCAGAAGGCAAAACTCTGGTCTTTGTTTGTACTGTGGGGGTAAGGGACATTTTGCCCGTAATTGTCCGAACAAGTCGGGAAACGCCTCGACCAAGTGAATTGTGAGGGGGTTCACTTTGGTCTGCAGCTTATCTCCTCGAATAACTCCCTTTTAGTCCCAGCTAAAGTTTCCTTTGGCAGCCTCAGTTCTTCGGTGTCGGCTTTTGTCGACAGTGGAGCTGCAGGGAACTTTATGGACTTAACTTGGGCCAAGGCCTTAGGTATTCCTCAGTTAGCCTTGGGTAGGTGTATCACCATGCATGGTTTAGATGGGAGTCCCTTGTCCAATGGGGTTATTTCCCTCTGTACACCTCCTGTACTACTTACGGTAGGAGCTCTTCATTTCGAAAAGATCGAGTTCTTCCTTACCCATTGCCCAGCAGTTCCAGTGGTTCTGGGTCACCCTTGGCTGGCCTTTCATAATCCCACCATTGATTGGTAGTCGGGGGAGATTTCACAATGGGGTACCATCTGTAATAAGGAATGTATTACGTTTCCCGTTAGAATAGCTGCTGTCATTCCCGAACCCATTCCCGTGGAATACCAGGACTTTGTTGATGTCTTTTCCAAGGGCAATGCGGACATTCTGCCTCCCCATCGGCCTTATGATTGTGCTATTGAGCTAATTCCCGGTGCCACATTGCCAAAGGGAAGGTTATATGCTTTATCCGGGCCAGAAACTGCGGCCATGAATGAGTATGTTAAGGAGAGTCTAGGGAAAGGATTTATCAGGCCATCTAAATCCCCTTTAAGTGCAGGCTTCTTCTTTGTGGAGAAAAAAGATGGATCACTCAGACCTTGCATTGACTTTAGAGCCCTGAATAAGATCTCAGTTAAAAATACTTATCCTCTGCCGCTGATTTCTGTCCTCTTTGATCAGCTGCGTTCGGCTGTGATTTTTTCTAAAATTGACCTGAGGGGAGCATATAACCTCATCCGAATCAAGTCTGGAGATGAGTGGAAGACGGCTTTCAGTACTCAGTCGGGTCACTACGAGTATCTGGTGATGCCGTTCGGCTTGTCTAACGCTCCGGCAGTTTTCCAGGATCTCATTAACGATGTGCTCTGTGACTTTCTAGGAAGATTCGTGGTCGTTTACTTAGACGACATCCTGATCTATTCTGACTCAATTGAACAACATGTTACCCAGGTGCGTCAGGTTCTTCAAAAATTACGTGAAAATCATCTATATGCCAAGCTGGAGAAGTGTGAGTTTCATGTCACGGAGGTATCCTTTTTAGGGTACATTATTTCCCCTCGGGGATTCTACATGGAACCTAAGAAGCTCCAAGCCATCCTTAGTTGGGCGCAACCCACCAACTTAAAAGCAATTCAGCGCTTTTTAGGGTTTGCGAATTATTATAGAAGATTTATTCATTCTTTTTCCGACCTGGTTGCTCCCATGGTGGCACTGACTAAGAAGGGAGCGGATCCTACCAACTGGTCACGTGAAGCTGAGTTATCCTTTCAGGCCTTGAAACAAGCTTTTGTCTCAGCTCCAGTCCTCAGACATCCCAACCCAGAATTGCCCTTCATTGTTGAGGTTGATGCCTCGGAGGTTGGAGTGGGGGCTATCCTATCTCAAAAGGATCCGGAGTCTCTGGAATTACATCCTTGTGCCTTCATGTCCAGGAAATTCTCATCCGCTGAATCCAACTACGATGTTGGTAAACGGGAGTTACTGGCTATTAAATGGGCTTTCGAGGAGTGGAGACATTGGCTTGAGGGAGCAACACATACCATTTCAGTATTGACTGACCACAAAAATCTTCAGTACATCGAATCAGCTAAGCGGCTGAATGCCCGGCAGGCTCGTTGGGCTTTATTTTTTACTTGTTTCAAGTTTATTATCACCTTTAGGCCAGGTTCCAAGAATACCAAGGCGGATGCCCTGTCACGCAGTTTTCTTCCAGTTCATAATAACAGTCCTGTTACTCCCATACTTCCGTCTTCAGTCATTTGGGCAGGCCTCACACAATATTTATTTACCCAGTTAAAGCAGCTTCAACATCAAGCTCCAGGAAATACTCCTGCTGGTCGTCTTTACGTCCCTGAGTTTTTGAGAGCTACTGTTTTGACTGAATTTCATGATAGCAAAGTTGCCGGGCATCCGGGGATCTCTAAGACTTTGGAATTAGTCTCCTGCTCAGTATGGTGGCCTGGTCTTTCTAAAGACATTAAGGAGTTTGTTTTTTCTTGTCAGGTCTGTGCACAGCATAAGGTTCCCCGTTCCTTGCCTATCGGGCAACTTATGCCATTAAATGTTCCTCTCAGGCCATGGTCTCATATTTCCATAGATTTTGTGGTAGACCTCCCTCTGTCAGCCGGATTCCGAGTCATATGGGTGGTAGTGGACCGTTTTAGCAAGATGGCTCATTTCATTGCTCTTCCCCGACTGCCATCTGCCCAGGGATTGGTTGTTTTGTTTCTCCGCCATGTTTTCAGACTTCATGGGTTGCCCACTGATATTGTTTCTGATCGGGGTCAACAATTCATTGCACAATTCTGGAAGTCCTTTTGTGCCTCATTAAAGATGAAATTGTCTTTAACATCCGGTTACCATCCCCAATCCAACGGGCAGACCGAGCGAGTTAATCAATCATTAAAACAGTATTTGCGTTTGTACTCAGCCAAACTCCAGAATGATTGGTCCGAGTTTCTTCCTTTGGCGGAGTTTGCTTACAATAATTCTTGTCATTCCTCCACTAATGTGTCTCCATTCTTTTCAGTTTTTGGTTTTCACCCCAGAGCTAATTCTTTTTTTCAACATTCTTCTGTTTCCTCGCTAACCTTAACCTCTCATCTCAGAGTTATTTGGAAAAAAGTGCACCTTGCCCTCAGAAAAGCGGCATTTCGAGAGAAAATTTTTTCGGACAGGCTCCGACGTCCTTGCACTTTTAAGGTGGGAGACAGGGTATGGTTGTCGACTCGTAACATTAGACTTCGACAAACCTCAGCTAGATTGGGCCCCAAATTTATTGGACCATTTCATATTATTAAAAAAATCAACCCAGTTGCTTTCCGGTTACGTTTACCAAGAGCTCTCCGGATCGGAAATACGTTCCATTGCTCCCTGTTGAAACCATACGTTTCTTCCAGTAGATTTCCTCGGAAGATCTCTCAGGGGAAATCACCAGTAGATGTACAGGGACAACAGGAGTTCTTGGTGGAGAAGGTTCTCGATTCCAAATTGTCCCGGGGTCGGCTTTATTTTCTGGTGCACTGGAGAGGCTATGGTCCAGAGGAAAGGTCTTGGGTCCTGGATAAGGATCTCCATGCCCCGAGGCTCAAGAGGGCATTTTTTCGGGAATTTCCTCGGAAACCTGGCTTTAGGGGTTCCTTGACCCCTCCTCAAGGGGGGGTACTGTTAGGCGCCGGGGTCCGCTCGTCGGTGCAGCCCGGCGCCTAGCAACCAGGGACGCCGTGCGCGTACAGCCGCCGGCTCCCTGGCAACGCTAGACGCCGGGCGCACGGAGCCGCACGGACCCTAGCAACGGGGACGCCACTGGCGGACCGCGTTCCCCGTTGCTGGGTCCATTTAAATTAGTAAGGGCACCTGTTTCCTGGCCGTGCAGCAAGGCAGCTGCACGGCATTCATGCAATCAGCACTGGCAGCAGTTGATTGGAGGGCTTCGGGTTATATGCTCTTGCAGTGCCTCACACAGACGCCGGTAATAGCTTCCTGCATGCTGTATCTGTTTGCTGAGAGTGTTTCCAGTCCTGCTGTATCCGGTCGTTCCTGTCCTCAGTTGTCCTGCACTCGGAAGTCGTCATCTGTTCCTAGAGTCCTGACTGAGCACCGTTAAACATCCAGTGGTGTTCGTGAGTCGCGGCGTAGCCGTGTGTTGCGGCTTGGCCGCTTTATTACTTATTATTTATTATTTGTGTTTCGGAGCTTTTGCGGAGGATTCCGCTCCCACAGATCCACTCTGGTATCCAGCGGTGCTGGGTAGGAGTAATGGACTAGTGGATTTTGGTTGTCCTTTTATCTGGCGGTTTTTCCGCGCATACTTCAAGTTTGGTTAGTTAGCTTGTTGCCCTTGGCCTGTTGTAGTCAGAGGTCCTCTTGTCATCATCCTGCCTCGGATTTTCCCTTTGTCTCTCACTAAGACCGGGGGGCACCGGAGTTGGGCAGACATAATCCGCCTTTCAAACGTGGCTGCCAGGGGCTCAAGAAACCATAGTCTCGCAAGGGATTTCCGATAGCACGGGTAAGACAATAGAGTTAGGGCGCCAGGGGCAACTAGTCTTTCCTGCTCCCGTAACCAGCATTCCCTTCCAGTACTCTGGCCATTGTCATAAGATCTCCTCCGGTCAGGAGTACTGGATTCTTAACAGCAGCGCTGTATTTTCATAATACCCCTGTAATTTACAGCATACAAGACAGGGCCAGTGTACATTGATTTTCACTGTACCCTAGAATAATTACAGCATACAAGACAGGGCCAGTGTACATTGATTTTCAACGCACTCTAGAATTATTACAGCATATAAGGCAGGGCCAGTGTACATTGATTTTCACTGCACCCTGAATTTTTACAACATACAGGGCCAGTATAAGGTTACTTGAACAGCAACACCCCTATATTTTACAGTATACAGCAGTGTGCTTTTAATTTTTAACAACTGCACCTCTGAATTTTTACAACATACAGGGCCAGCAGCACCCCTATATTTTAAAGCATACAGCAGTGTGCTTTTAATTTTTAACAACTGCACCCCTCAATTTTTGTAGCATACAAGGTCAGTGTAATGTTATTTGAACAGCAACACCCCTATATTTTACAGCATAGAGTAGTATGCTTTTCATTTTTAACTGCACCCCTGAATTTTTCAACATTTAGGGCCAACAGCACCCCTATATTTTACAGCATACAGCAGTGTGCTTTTAATTGTAACAACCGCACCTTTGAATGTTACAAAATACAGGGTCAGCAGCACCCCTATATTTTACAGCATACAAGAGTGTGCTATTAGTTTTTAACTGCACCTCTAAATTAATACAGCATACAGGGCCAGCAGCACCCCAATATTTTACAGCATACAGGAGCAGTGTTCTTTTCATTTTTAACAACTGTATCTCTGAATTTTTACAAAATACAGGGCCAGCAGCACCCCTATATTTTAACTCATACAGGAGCAGTGTGCTTTTAATTGATAACAACTGCACCCCTGAATTTTTACAAAATACAGGGCCAGCAGCACCCCTATATTTTCTAGCATACAGGAGGACAGTGCCCCTGCATCCTGTACAACACCTTGACAGCCAGTACAGCAACACCCATGTACAGCTGCAGCACATGAAACATCAATGACAGCCAGTGACAGCCAGGACAGCCAGGACTGCACCCCTAACACAGCACAGGTACACCACAGTGACTGCAGCAGCACCCCTACAGAGCAAACACTAACCCCACCTGACACCACCACCTACAGAGACAGAGGTCTGTCTCCCTCACTTTCCAAGTCCGGAGTTAAAATGGCAGTAACGCGCAGCTGTTTATATGGAATCCAAACCCATGAGATTACGTCAGTGGGATGATGATGTTTTGCCTCGTTCTGGTTTTCAAGTCAAATGAGAAGTCCTGAGTCAGACTCGGATCTGGGCTTGGAGCATGAAGTTTGGGGGAGGGGTTCGGTTCTCAGGGAACTGAACCCGCTCATCTCTAATGATAACTAAGCAAGCCAGCATTTTAAACTGTCCATTTAATCTAATGGGGCACATTTTATTCTGCTCCTGCATTTATCACTTAATCAATTATTGACTTTTATATATCCCCATATATGTTTTTACTATTGTATTTGAACATTTGTATCTTAATAGTGAAGTAAAACATATATTTTTAGTGTGATCATATACTACTATTAGCGCTGTTTTGTCTATTTGTACCACTATTGTTTCAGGAGACCATCTCCCATTATACATCTGCTGGATAAAATACTTATATTAGCAACTGAATCTATATACTTGGTATATAACTATCTCTGCACTCAATTAAACAGCCCTGTCCGTGTGCGGCCCGGGCCATAAGTGGCTGCTTTGGCCGCATAGCAGTAAATCCACTACTGATCCTATGTACTAACTCATGCCACTACAATTACAGATTTTTGGACTTCCAAATTATTATTACATTTTATTTATAGGGCGCCACAAGTGTTTCACAGCGCCATACAAAGGACAGAACAGGGAGACAAAATTTAACATTACAGTAAATAAATAACAAAAATAGAGTACAGGTAACAAAGATCACCGCACTTCTTAAAACATAATACAGCTTAGATGTAAGTAGCGAGGGAGTAATCATTGTACTACTTGGGGCTGGTGGCCATAGATATAGATGAGCCTTTACCAGTAGGAGAGAAAGCAGGTAAAGATGGTCGCTGAGTAGGAGAGAGCTGCGAGTAAAATGTGTCGAGAAGAGGGATTTGACAACTAGAGGAAAGAGGGCCCTGCTCTGAAGAGCAAACAATCTAGTGGGGAGGGGTGATAGACAGATGACATAAGGTGCAAGCAAGCAGGAGGAAGCCTGATGGTAGTATGCAAGCAAAGCAGAGATGTTCAAGGCATGGGGCAGGGGGACGGAGAAGCAGCCTAAGGAATATATTGTACTATTCAATAGATCAGGTATAGGCAATCTGTGACACTCCAGCTGCAGGGAAACTATGCAACCCAGCAGGCCTTCCCAGTTTTAATATGCATTAACAGCAAAATTGTGGCATTGCATACTGGAATGTGCAGTTTCACAGCAACTGCAGTTGCTCCGTTACAGATTATATTAGTTTGCACAAAATGTGTTTAAAAAATAAATTGTTTGGACCTTTATAACGGTATCTAATAATATCTAGATAATAACTATATAGTGTGGGCTGACTGGTTCTTAGCAAACCTTTATGCAACAGAATTAACTATCATATGTAATGCTCCATTTAAAAATGCAGTATATTCAAGCAAGAGCATGACAAAATACATTAGTTATCTCATTGTTAAACAGTAATTTGCTGTAATTTTTTTTCAAAAGTGTTTCTTTAACATGATTAGGGCAAGCCCCCACACTGTATACTGTAGGTATAATTATGTCAATCAGTTCTTAAGCATAAAAGCAGATAATAATAACTCTGCTTTGGCAGCACTATGTTAAGTCACAATGGAGCAGAACAACAGTTGCATCAACCTTTAGAGTCCAAAAAGATGGGATACTGAAGCCTAAAGGAACTGTATTATATTATCCCTTTCATTTTTGCTTATTAAATTGCAAGCTTAAGTCTTGTTTTATTATTAAACATTTTACAGTCTTAATAACTGCTGTTTTCTAAAGGTCAGATCCCCCAAGGTAAGCCCTCTATTGTTTTGCTTTAGGCTTGGCTGTTCATTAAGTATTTAGTATAATTAGCATATCATTGGATGCACATTGCTCATTGTTTTTTCCTTATTGTACACTTGGTTTACATTGAGCTCACACAAACACGGAGTGGAAGAAGCTGCTTAACAATAATCACACATTAATACGTTTGTTTAGTTAATATTTTAAATGTGCTTAATTTAAGAAAATAAGCGTTGTGAGCAGTATCAGGATGGAAGATAAACAGTAGTAGCTCTATGGTCAACATGGACTAAAGTCAACAAGCTCTAAGTGTTGCTGGGTTCAAAAGTTTGACATGCAATCATCAAGCTGAGCCTCTTTTTCCATTAAAATGCATCTTATTTGCATAACAATGTGAATAGGACGCACATGCAGCTTTTGCTGAATAAAATTACACGTGACATGTACATCTATAGTCTATGCATTACTGTGGCTGTATCTGCATATGAAATGCTAGTGTTTTCTAGAAATCACTGTAATGTAGCATTTTGTATGCAGATACAGGTGCAGTCACTCACAGAATATAGGAATGCTGCATATTATTTAAATCCTCAGAGTCTGCTTTTGTGTCCTAGCATGCAGTTGCATGGGAATTACACAGGATGTGTCAGCTCACTCACCCGAGGCATCCCCCGCTGAGTAGCATATTGAGGTTAGATGTATGAGGACACATCTGCAACTGGATAGTCTAAATAAAGGTCTAATTATCAAAGAGCTCACAATTTGCAGGTTACTTCAAAGAAAATTACTTTAGCGACTAACATTATAAGGTCACTCATTTCAGATGAAACAGTGAAACTAAAAACTATTATCCACAAACACAATCATCTATTACAGCAATTCAGACTAATTTTAGTTACTTTTAACTGCAGTTTAGCATCTTAATTTACTGCTTACAGAGCCAGACATGGTAGCATTAAACATTTGCAGTGCTAAACATTACTCTGATCTAGAGATAAGCTGGTTCCGTTCTCAGATAAACGAACCCCCTTCCGAACTTCATGATCCATTCTTGGAACCGAGTCTGGCTTGGGACTTCCCACCAGACTCGGATCCCAGAACAAGACAAAATGTCATAATCCCGCTGTCAGATTCTTGCAGGTTTTGGATTCCATATAAACCGTCGTACATTGACACCATTTTCACTCTGGACTTGGAGAGTAAGGAAGACAGACCTCTGCCTCTCTCTGTGGGTGGTGGCATCAAGTGGGTTCAGCATGTGCTCTCTAGTGGTGCTGTCCTGTCACTGTGCTGTTAGGGGTGCTGTCTTGTCACTCACTGTGGTGTCATGTGCTGTTAGGGGTGCTGCAGCTGTATGTGGGTGTTGCTGTCCTGGCTGTCACTGTGCTGTACAGGGGCACTGTCCTCCTATATGCTGTAAAAATACAGGGGTGCTGTGAAAATACAGGGGTGCTGGCCCTGTCTTTTATGCTGTAAAAATTCAGGTGTGCTGCGAAAATAAATGTACACTAGCCCTTTCTTGTATGCTGTAAAAATACATGGGTACTGTGAAAATAAATGTACACTGGCCCTGTCCTGTATGCTGTAAAAAGACAGGGGTACTGTGAAAATAAAGGGGCACTGTTCTGTGTACTGTTATAAAAAAGGGGTGCTGTCTTATGAAATGGAGAACAAAAATTTGGAGGAAAACATAATGAAAGATCAGGAACCACTTCCAGTTCCTAATACTAGTACTGAAGCTGCTGCGGCCATCAGTCATGACATTGATGATGCAATTCCATCACCGTCATCTGCTAAGGCCAATACCCAATGTCATACAGGGCATGCAAAATCCAAGAAGCAAAAATTATAAAAACCCCCAAAAAAGAAATTATCTGATAAGAAATGTAAAATTGACAATCTGCCATTCACGATACAAAGTAGCAAGAAAAGGCTAAGGCCTTGGGCTATGTTCATGACTGGCGGTTTAGATTTTTATGAAGATGGAAGCCCTCCTCCCTCTTGAAAAATGTAAAAAATAAATGCTTGTTTAAGCACAGAAAAAAGAAATGTGCGCTCAGAGATATATCACAAATCCCCAAGGAGAGTCCAAGTGTGTCCACAGTTGCGATGTCTAGGCCTGACCTTCCTAAGACTGTATGGGAAGAGGAGGCCCCTACCATCATTTGCATGCCCATGCAAGTGCTGGGAGGAGCACTGCCAGTCCAGTTGCTGATATTGAGATTGAGGATGTTACTGTAGAAGTACACCAGGATGAGGATGATATTGGTGTAGATGGCGCTGAGGAGGAAGTTGATGATGAGGATTCTGATGGTGATGTGGTTTGTTTGAATAAGGCACCAGAGGATACAGTTGTTGGTCATGGGATGAAAAAGCCCATTGACATGCCTGGGCAAAAAACAAAAAAAAGCCACATCTTCAGTGTGGAATTATTTCTCCACAAATCCAGACAACAGGTGTCAAGTCATCTGTTGCCTTTGTCAATCCATGATAAGTAGCAGTAAGGACGTTAACCACCTAGGAACATCCTCCCTTATATGTCACCTGCAGCGCATTCATTATAAGTCATTGTCAAGTTCAGAAACTTTAGGTAGTAGCATAAGCAGTCCACTAACACCTAAATTATGTGGTTTGTTTGAATAAAGCACCAGTGGAGACAGTTGTTGGTCATGGAATGAAAAAGCCCATTGTCATGTCTGGGAAAAATACTAAAAATTCCACCTCTTAGATGTGGAATTATTTATCTGTGAGGGTGATGATGTAAACACTGAAGGGGGGAGAGGAATTGGAGGATGAGGATGAGGAGAGATTAATTGCATCTTTTTTGGTGGTGGGCCAAACAAAGCAATCATTTCAGCCACAGTCGTGTGGCAGACCCTGTCTCTGAAATGATTGGTTTGTTAAAGTGTGCATGTACTATTTATACAACATAAGGGTGGGTGGGGGGGCCCAGGAACAATTCCATCTTGCATATCTTTTCTTTGTCTGCCACATCATTCCAGGGGTGTTGCCCTATATGGGGAGCTGCCGCTCTGCCCTATCAGTCCAGGGTTGCTGCCCCATTGGTGTTTAATTCCAGGGGTGCTGTTGCCTGTCTGCTGTGCTGTGTAATTATCCAGGGTTGCTGTCTATGATGTATAAGTCCAGGGGTGCTCCTTATCTGCTGTATAACTCCAGAGGCGCTGCTGTATAATTCCAGATGTGCTGCTGTACTTTATCTTAGGTTTAAATTAAAACCTAAAGCAGAATATGAAACAATTGTCACCATCCCAACCAGATTTTAAAAACATATAGCCGCAAAGGTGGAAAGTGGCAATTTTGATGTAGTGTTTTCCAATGAGACCACATTTGTGGGCAAAGTCAGTCAGACTCAGAAAAGACAGAATCATAATCCCGCGCAACTGCCAGAGAAAACTAGATTTTCCAAAACACCTATGTCTATATCTCTGCCATATAATACCAGGAGTGCCCTGTCTGAACTTGCTCATCTACATCTTCTAGTGTGCACTGTATACCCAGCATTAGAATGAGGTTCTTATCAATTATTTCATGTTAGGGACTCACTCAAGTGAATGACTACAATTAGTCAACCTTAATCTTGGTTTATTATTAATGTTCCACATTTTGGGATTATTTACAAGATGCACATTTGTTGTATAGGGTTCTCTTCCTAAGGGCTGCATAAGGTTATCGCAATTCCTTGTGGTGTTAGAAGAACAGAGTTTCAGTGATCTTGCATTAGATCAGCTTTCCATTGTACTGCAGCACTAGATGGTCCAGGAGCTCCTGTGAGGCACAGTTACTGAATAAGGCCCATTATGGAGTCTCATGGTGGCTTACAGCCAGGAAGATGTCTGGCTTGCCAGGCTGAGGCATGCTGTTGGCACAGATGTTAGCATTGCTTCCTCTCATAGTCCTACTTATAGTATGAAATGAGTTTTCCATCAATTCCAACTTGCACCTCTTTTTTTATTTGCATTATGTGGTCTTTGGGGCCTAGTTATTAAAACTGCCATCCTATCTACCACTGCAGTGCCACTCCTAGATTGGCCAGGTGTTTGTGTCGCCCACTTGTGTCGCTTAGGTTAGTCATCTAGTTACCTCAGTGCAACCTTTTGGCCTAAAAACAATATTGTGAGGTGTTCAGAATAAACTGGCAATGAGTGGAAATTAATGTTATTGAGGTTAATAATACAGTAGGATCAAAAATTCTGTTATTTTAGCTGTTTTTATTTTTATTTTTCCAAAATAATCCAGATCCAAAACCAAAACCCGAAAGGGAGGTTTTGGCAAAACCAATCCAGATCGAAAACATGAATGGAGATCCAGATCCAAAACCAAAACACAAAACCCGAAAAGTGTCAGCCACACATCTCTACTCTGATCTAATAGAAAGTATCAAAGTGAACAGAACAATGGTAGTAGTCTGTACTAGTGATGTGCACCGGAAATTTTTCGGGTTTTGTGTTTTGGTTTTGGATTCGGTTCCGCGGCCGTGTTTTGAATTTGGACGCGTTTTGGCAAAACCTCCCTGAAAATTTTTTGTCGGATTCGGGTGTGTTTTGGATTCGGGTGTTTTTTTACAAAAAACCCTCAAAAACAGCTTAAATCATAGAATTTGGGGGTCATTTTGATCCCATAGTATTATTAACCTCAATAACCATAATTTCCACTCATTTTCAGTCTATTCTGAACACCTCACACCTCACAATATTATTTTTAGTCCTAAAATGTGCACCAAGGTCACTGGATGACTAAGCTAAGCGACCCAAGTGGTCGAAAGAAACACCTGGCCCATCTAGGAGTGGAACAGCAGTGTCAGAAAGGATGGCACTTCAAAAAAATAGTCCCCAAACAGCACATGATGCAAAGAAAAAAAGAGGCACAATGAGGTAGCTGTGTGACTAAGCTAAGCGACCCAAGTGGCCGACACAAACACCTGGCCCATCTAGGAGTGGCACTGCAGTGTCAGACAGGATGGCAGATTTAGAAAATAGTCCCCAAACAGCACATGATGCAAAGAAAAAAAGAGGTGCACCAAGGTCGCTGGAAGGCTAAGATAAGCGACACAAGTGGCCGACACAAATACCTGGCCCATCTAGGAGTGGCACTGCAGTGTCAGACAGGATGGCAGATATAAAAAATAATCCCCAAACAGCACACGATGCAAAGAAAAAAAGAGGTGCACCAAGGTCGCTGGATGGCTAAGCTAAGCGACCCAAGTGGCTGACACAAACACCTGGCCCATCAAGGAGTGACACTGCAGTATTAGACAGGATGGCAGATTTAAAAAATAGTCCCCAAACAGCACATGATGCAAAGAAAAAAAGAGGTGCACCAAGGTTGCTGGATGGCTAAGCTAAGCGACCCAAGTGGTTGACACAAACACCTGGCCCATCTAGGAGTGGCATTGCAGTGTCAGACAGGGTGGCAGATTTAAAAAATAGTCCCCAAACAGCACATGATTCAAAGAAAAAAAGAGGTGTACCAAGGTTGCTGGATGGCTAAGCTAAGCGACCCAAGTGGCTTACACAAACACCTGGCCCATCTAGGAGTGGCACTGCAGTGTCAGACAGGATGGCAGATTTAAAAAATAGTCCCCTAACAGCACATGATGCAAAGAAAAAAAGAAGTGCACCAAGGTCGCTGGATGGCTAAGCTAAGCGACCCAAGTGGCCGACACAAACACCTGGCCCATCTAGGAGTGGCACTGCAGTGTCAGACAGGATGGCAGATTAAAAAAATAGTCCCCAAACAGCACATGATGCAAAGAAAAAAAGAGGCGCAATGAGGAAGCTGTGTGACTAAGCTAAGCGACACATGTGGCCGACACAAACACCTGGCCCATCTAGGAGTGGCACTGCAGTGTCAGACAGGATGGCAATTCAAAAAAATAGTCCCCAAACAGCACATGATGCAAAGAAAAATTAAAGAAAAAAGAGGTGCAGGCATCGCAACCAACACAATTGGACTCTCCTTGGGGATTTGTGATTTAGAAGAATGCACAGTTCTTTGCTGTGCTTTTGCCATCTTAACTATTTTAAGTTTTCTAGCAGGAGGATGAGTGCTTCCATCCTCATGTGAAGCTGAATCCCTAGCCTTGAACATAGGCCAGGCCCTCAGCCGTTCCTTGCCAATCCATATCGTAAATGGTACATTGGCAAGTTTACGCTTCTCCTCAGACGATTTTGATTTAGATTTTTGGGTCATTTTACTGAGCTTTATTTTTTTGGATTTTACATGCTCTCTACTATGACATTGTGCATCGGCCTTGGCAGACAACGTTGATGGCATTTCATCGTCTCGGCCATGACTAGTGGCAGCAGCTTCAGCACGAGGTGGAAGTGGATCTTGATCTTTCCCTATTTTACCCTCCACATTTTTGTTCTCCATTTTTTAATGTGTGGAATTATATGCCAGTAATATATCAATAGCAATGGCCTACTACTATATATACTGCGCACAACTGAAATGCACCACAGGTATGGATGGATAGTATACTTGACGACACAGAGGTAGGTAGAGCAGTGGCCTACTGTACCGTACTGCTATATATTATATACTGGTGGTCAGCAAACTGTGCAAAACTGAAATGCACCACAGGTATGGATGGATAGTATACTTGACGACACAGAGGTAGGTTGAGCAGTGGCCTACTGTACCGTACTGCTATATAGTATATACTGGTGGTCAGCAAACTGTGCAAAACTGAAATGCACCACAGGTATGGATGGATAGTATACTTGATGACACAGAGGTAGGTAGAGCAGTGTACTACTGTACCGTATTGCTTTATATATAGTTATACTGGTGGTCAGCAAACTGTGCAAAACTGAAATGCACCACAGGTATGGATGGATAGTATACTTGACGACACAGAGGTAGGTAGAGCAGTGGACTGCTGTACCGTACTGTTATATATATAGTTATATTGGTGGTCAGCAAAATTCTGCACTATCCTCCTACTTTATACTACAATGCAGCACAGATATGGAGCGTTTTTCAGGCAGACAACGTATAATACTGGTGGTCACTGGTCACTGGTCAGCAAAACTCTGCACAGTCCTCCTACTATATAATACTGCTGGTCCCCAGTCCCCACAATAAAGCAATTAGCACACTGAGCACAGATATTTGCAGCACACTGAGCACAGATATGGAGCGTTTTTCAGGCAGAGAACGTAGATATTTGCACTTGCAGCACACTGAGCACAGATATTTGCAGCACACTGAGCACAGATATTTGCAGCACAATTTGCAGCCCACTGAACATAGAAACTGAGAGGATGACAGCCACGTCCTCTCACGATCATCTCCAATGCACGAGTGAAAAATGGCGGCGATGCGCAGCTCCTTATATAGAATACGAATCTCGCGAGAATCCGACCGCGGGATGATGACATTCGGGCGCGCTCGGGTTAACCGAGCAAGGCGGGAGGATCCGAGTCTGCCTCGGACCCGTGTGAAATAGGTGAAGTTTGGGGGGGTTTGGATCCCAAGGATCCGAACCCGCTCATCACTAGTCTGTACATTCAAAAAATAAGTGTGTGTACTTTGTTCTTTGTACTTTAGAAAATTATCCATTTCTATTGTCATGTCCTGTTATTTGCTGGCTCGATTCAATTTGTTTATCAGCTCGCATTTGGATGTTTGTTTCTTAATATATTTTTTTCCATGGCTCCAATGTACTTTATATTATACTGTAGTTACAAATAATAATCAATCTATGCTTAACTGGCTTTCTCTACATAAATAATCCACCACCATTTATGATAAATGTATTAACCTGGAGAAGAGATGAAGAAGTGATAAAGCAGTGATAATTGCAAGGTGATAACGCACCAGCCAATCATTAGGGATTTGAAAAATGACAGTTAGGTTAGGAGCCAATTGGCCTGTGTGTTATCACCTTGCACCTATCACTGCTTTATCAATTCTTTATCCCTTCTCCAGGCTTAATACAGTACATCTGCCTCAATGTTATCTATATAGCACTTTTCCACTGATAGAACTCAAAGTGCATTACATTTTCCTTTACAACACAAAATACAAAACAAGCTTACAAATATATATTAGTAAAATCCTTGAGTAAATATGTAAGTCTTGAGTCTGTTTTTGAAGAATTCTAGAGTGGGGGCTTCTCGATCTATGCATGGAAGAGAGTTCCATAGAGTAAGCTTTACCCCCAGATGAATTCATGGAGATTGTAGGTACTAATAGTCCTTCATCTACAGATCACAGTAATCGATTGGGACAGATACAGTAGGAATCAAAAGCTGCTTCAAGTACCTTGGAACCTTTTAATGTAGGGCTTTGAAAGTGAGTAAGCCAACCTTGAAAATAATTTGACCTCTTATAGGTAGCCAGTCAAGGGAATAGAAAATTAGTGTGATGTGGCTGGAACAGGGTTAGTTGGTTTATAGCCTGGCAGTTGCATTATGTACCATTTGAAAGCAGTGCAGTTCTTTTGCTGGGAGACCAAGGTAGAGGGCATTGCAGTAGTCTAGACATGATGATACACATGCATGTAAGAAGGCCCATTTACTAAGGGAATTAAGTGCTTGATTCCTCAGATGAAAGAATGAGGATTTGATTGTGGCTGAAACTTGATTTTTAAGTGTCCAGCCACTATCCAGGACAAAACCAAGGTTCTGTAAATGTTCAGTGTTTTTTACTTCTGAATACCCAAGTGTAAGTCCTGTTGGTTGGCTATGCTGCAGTCTTGTCCTGTGATCTATCATAAGGACTTCTGTTTTATTAGGGTTTAGTCACAACCAACTGGCACTCATCCATTCTTGAAGCTCAGGAAGACAGCCATCTATGGTTGTTATTGGGTTATCAGTATCTGAAGCAATGGACAGGTACATTTGTGTATCATCTGCAAAGCAGTGATAGACCAGGCCATGACGTTTGACTGTTTCATCCAGTGGTAGCATGTATACTGCAAAAAGTATGGAAGATAGTTTTGAGCCCTGTGGAACAACACAAGTCAGCGGCACTTATGAGGATAAGTATACTCCAGATGAAACTCTCTGTGACCTGCCAGTGAGAAATTCTTTTAACCAGTTGTGCCATCTAGTCCACAGAAATTCTTCAGAATTCCATTGTCTACAGTGTCAAATGCTTCAGAGAGATTCATAAGGATGAAGATTGAAGATTCAATTCATTTTTTTGCCATTAGATCATTAAACACACATACCACTGCCTTTTTTAGTACTACAGTATGTCTTCCCCTGAATCCTGACTGAAATGGATTATAAATTTTATGGCTGAAAGGTGGGTTTCTGGATGAGTTGCATGTCCTTTCTCAATAACCTTTCCGTGAAAAGGAAGATACTGGTCTGTAGTTGGTCGTGCAGTTGGGATCTAAAGAAGAATTTTGAAGAAGTGATCTGCCAAATGCTTCCATTAGTGGTTCAGGAAAACTGCATGTCTGCAAAGAGAATTTAACTATTTTTGCAAACACATGACCAATTATTTCCACACAGCTTAATCGTAGCTTAGTTGAGGTAGGGTCCAGAACTTAGGTGGTGGAAAACAACATTCTAGTAATTTCAGAAATGTCTTATAATTTAATTTGGTTAAAGCTATTCCATGAAGACAGGTGGCTTTCATTAGCAGGCTAGGTAGATTGGTACTCCTGTGGTGGCACTGTGGGGATTCAAGCCTGGATGGTGGATACATTATCTGTTAAGAAATTTTCAAACTCATCGCATCTTGACTGGGAAAGGGTTTTATCATGCTGCAGACATGCTGGTTTGCAAAGCATCTCCACTGTATGGAAAAGCTGAGCTAGCCTATTGTTTGCTTTCATGATATAATTTGAAAGGTTCTCTTTGTTCTTGCAGTTGATTGTTGATTGATATTTTCCAATATGTTTGATTCATCTTAATTTATACTCTATAAGGTTATTCTTCCTCCTTCATTTTTCAAGTCAACAACCCTTTTTCTTGAGTTCACTAATAATGTTGTTAAACAAAGGAACTAGACAGCGTGATTTGTGGGGTCATATCTGTACAGGGGTGATTATATTCATGCATCTGTCACATCCCTGTATAGTAATGGACTAGAGAACAGAGATCTTCACAGGCCCCCATTACTGCAGAGAGGTCCAGGTTTGCTGCAACAACCTGGGAAGTCATACCCCTCTTTGGATGATACTTGGTCAATTCCATGGGCAAAATTCTATTTTGAAGGGTTATGACTGAGAATTGTTTTGAGTGGGAGTTTGACCATGAGACTGGGATTATTTTTAGGTAAGATACTTCTTATCTACTCTGGAAGACAAGATCAAGAGTGTCATAGGAAAAATACAATCATTTCTTGTTGTGCACAAAATAAGCAGATGATAATTCAAATTAGGTGTTTTCAAGCCCTTATATTAACATAAAACAATACGGATAAAGTGCTTAACTGTTGATATGCCACACTCCACCAAACCTTTACTCCATACAAGATCGCTCCTATAATATTCTTCTTGATGCTGTTCATACTTTTGAAAAACTTTCTCTTTGGATATCCCTCATAGATTTATATATGAAAAACAAGACCAGACAAAGAAACTCAGTATAGTATGTTCAGTAACACAGATGTTTCTGAAATATCCAGGTTTCCTTATATCCTATGGGTATGTGTTGATCATAGGTATTTGGCCAACCTGTGATGGATGGATTAATATAAGTGCTTACACATATGCTTACTTCTGTTGAAATGATACATGCCCAAAATGTTTTTTTATCAGTCGTTTTACTTCCCTGAACTGCACACCATGTGAAACACAGATAATGTTGCTTACATGCATGCTTACATTTACCTGGTAATGGATCCTCACATAATGGTTTCTTTGACTTCTTAGTATCACAAGCCAGTAAACACTCTTTTCTAAAACAACATATATATTTTATACAAAAATGGGAAAAGGTACATATAAATCCATAACATAAATATGTCACCTATAGATTAGTAACCACATCCATAGAAAAGACATTGGGCATAGATGTCACATAAAACCTGGGCAAATCTCACCAGTGGATGCCTTCAGACGGGTTGCTAATTAGGAAGACGGTCCATAAAATGTTCTCAGCAGTCCACCAACGTTTTTCAACCACTAATGGTCTTTTTCAAGGTAATGCTGATTCCTTCCAGGAAAGGGATTTTGTACCCCTGATTGTCCCGCCCCTAATCCGATTGGTGGGGACAATTACATTTTACTTCTAGTATTAAAACTTTAGAAATAAACAGCTGAGACATCATTTACAATAGTACTCCATCATAGTGAATATACAAGGTATAAAAGTTCCCCTGAAATTCATAAAAAGCCCTTATGTTTGTATTACATAGATATAATAGAGTTGCTTCCTGGTTCGGCCTTAATGCTATGGTGAACGCACCGGACAGTTCAGCCAATCATTCTGCTCCCTCACTTGTGGAAACGCCTTATAGGAAGTTTGTTTAACCTACTGTTTGTATTTCAGCAGTGCCCGATCACTATGCTTCTGCCAGGCACCTGTTTTACAATTGGGGCTCTAGTGTTTAGGCACTATACGTTCCACTGTGCCATTTTCTTGCATTCCACGGTTTTATAAAGCAGAAGTATCTTTAAGAACTGCTTTCCACAGCCCGTTTAGACATAATACAGAAAAAAAATATATTTTTTATTAAAAGGCTTCATGTTTCATTTCTAAATATATAATATATGTTATACACACATATATATATATATATATATATATATATATATATATGTATATATGAATTATTCAGGATCTACCGGCATCCGGGATGCCAGCTGTCAATATACACAAAGCGGCATCCTAGCCGCCAGTATGGCAGTGGGATGAGTGCAAAGAGTCCCCTTGTGGGCTTGCTATGCTTACCACACTGCAAGCTCAGTGGCTCGCTGCTCTGTTCCCACTCCAGTGGGAATAGGCCTCTTGCGCCGCTATTCAAAATTAAATAAATTTATGATGCAAAAACTTTAATACCCCTTAGATTATTGGGGCCTTATACAGAGATGAATGCAGATTGCTGCATGCACAGCCAGATCTGCATCCATCTCCTCACATGCTGAGGGCCACCCAGCACAGAACAAGGCTGCCCAGCATGTGTGAGGCCACCTCCTGATGTATTTGCGATTAGATTGTGGATACATTGGAACTATATTTGACCATTGTTTACATCGGAGCAGCTGCATATGATTTCATGCACCAAAACCGAAAATGGTCCAGGTCCACCATGTTCACCCCGCTCCCCCAACATCACATCCCTGCCCCCCAAACACCTGCTGCTGTCAATCATCTTTTGGTTGCATCCATGGGAAAACTGTACTCGGCCCATATCAGCGGCCGGGTCTAAATCACCCCCTGAATGCGGATTTTGAGAGAAAATGGTTTCTTTAAGATTGCTTCATCAAAATTATATCTCTTTGGTCAAAATCTCACCTCCCTGCCACACTTACAATATCTTTATTATCATATAAAGGTCCAGATCTTTTAATTTCTATGTTTAAGTTAGGATTATTGATTAAAGACTCATCTTTTTAAGGTTGTTCCATGAAACTGTGTCTCCCCTGTTCAAATCCACCTTTTTATCACTGGAAAGAGACCTCTTTATATATCCACAGGAATATTCTTAACCCTTAAATAATAAGTAGAGCAAGCATGCTGTATTTATAGAATACGATTATGGATAAAATACAATATTTAGAGATACTAGGCATATAGGGGGTCATTCTGACCTGATTGCACACTGTCATTCATTGCAGCACAGTGATCAGGTCAGAAGTGTGCATGCATCGCAGTGCACCGGCATTTGTCTGCCATTTTGTGGGCGTGTTCTGGCCAATGCAGGTGTGGCCGGACCATGTAGGGGGCGGGCCGCAACATCTATGTGATGTGACATGCAGCTGCTGCAACCCGGGCAGCAACAAGTAGCTCCCGGCCAGCACGCAAAAGATGCACTGGCCGTGAGCTACTCCTGAAAAGCAAAAGCATTGCTGCTGTGCAATGCTTTTGTACTTTGGCGGGTGGGGCGGGCTTGACATGCGGGGTGGACTAGCCCTGTGCTGGGCATCCCCCCGCATGTCAGTGTGCCTGTTCGTAGCCCTGAAATATTTTGCAGGGCTACGATCAGGTCTGAATTAGGCCCATAATGCAGAGACCTCCAAAACCTACAAAACACATTTTCGAACATAATACTGGTTCAGATAACATATATAATATATTATAAACGGAACATGAAGCCTTTATTTATAATTTTTTTTTTTAGAAATGTATTTTTTCTGTATAATGTAAAAATTGGCTGTGGAATGCAGTTCTTAGAATGGTGGCTGTATCTGCATTTGAAATGCTATGGTACAGTGTTTTCCTGGAAATCACTGTATCTTGCCATTTTGAATGCAAATACAGCCACAGTCGCACACAGAATATAGGCACATATAATTTTAAACAGCATAAGCTGCTTGTGCATCCTATTGGCATAGCGATGCAAATATGATGCATTTTCAGCAAAGACTCCAAATGTTAGTAGATCTGCATGAGAGCTGCCGGTTGACTCCTTCTGCATGGTGTATCTTTTGTGTTTTGTGTTTTGTTGGATCTCCTTCATGTTTTGGATAAGTATTGGATTTGCCAAAACCGCGCTTGCGGGTTTTGATTTTGGATCTGATTTTTTTTTTAATCACAAAAATAGCTAAAATCACATAATTTGGGCCTGTTTTTGTTCATACAGTATTATTAACCTCAACAAAATTCATTTCCACTCACTTTCAGTCTATTCTGGACACCTCACAACTCACAATCTTGTTTTCATCCAGTTTAGGACAAAAAGTTGCACCAAGGTTGCTGAATGACTAAGCTAAGTGACAGAAGTGGGTGGCACAAATACATGGCACATCTCGGAGTGGCACTGCAGTGGCAGACAGGATATCAGTTTTATAAACTATGCCAACAAAATATTCCAAAGAGCACATAACACAAAGGAATGAGGTGCAAGATGGAATTGTACTTAGGCTCTCCCATCCACCCTTATGCTGTATATTAAGCAGGACATGCACAGGTTAACAAACCAATTATTTCAATTACAGGGACTGTCACTTTTGGCTGAAAAGACTGGTTTGTTTGGACCCCCTCAAAAACAAGCTGGCAATGGGCAGTGCACAAACTGGCTTTAGTACTTTAAATAATCACAATGTTGTCATCAGCATTCGAGTCTTAACCCCCATCAGTGTGTACATCCTCTTCTTCACAGTCTATTAATTTGTCCCCACTGAAATCCACTATCACAGGTCCCTCTGTACTTTTTGGAGGTAATTGCTGGTAAAGGTCTTCCCGGAGTAATTTGCAATTCATTTTGATGAACATAATCTTTTCCACATATTGGGAAAGTAACCTCCTAGGCCGATCGCTGACAAGGTTCTCAACTGCGCTAAAACCTCTTTGTGAGTACACACTGGAGGGTGGGCAACTTAAGTAAACCACAGCCAGTTTGTACAAGAGCCTCTAAATTGCCTCTTTTTCCTGCCAGTATTGAAACGGACTGTCTGACAGGCCTATTTGGATGCTATCACTGAAATAATCATCAACAACTCTTTCAATGGTGAAAGCATCCTATGCAATGACAATAGACATGTCAGTAATAGTAGGCAATTCCTTCAGTCTAGACCAGATGTCAAAACTTGTTCCTGACTGATGTGCATCACCATCAGCGGGTCTATTTAGAAAATGTAGTTTTCTCCTCGCAGTCGCAGTTGCCAGAGAAAATGAAGGAGCAGATGTTGTGTCATGTTTTACTTGTACTTACAATTTTCTCACCAACAGCTCTTTGCACCTCTGCAGATTTGTGCCTATTGGAAAGAAAGACACAACGTATGACTTAAACCTAGGATCAAGTATGGTTGCAAAAATATAGTGAACTGATTTGAAGAGATTGACGATCCTTGAATCCTGGAAAAGAGAATGAAGTGCTTCATCTACAAGTCCAACATATTTGGAGGAATTCATCCATTTCAGCTCCTCCTTCACTTTATGCAGCTGCTTTTGCAAAAGCCTGAAGAGGGGAATGACCTGACTCAAGCTGGCAGTGTCTGACCTAACTTCACAAGTGGCACCTTCGAATGGTTTGAGAACCTTGCACAACATGGAAATTATTCTTCACTGTGCTTGACTCAGGTGCATTCCCACTCCTTTACCTATGTAATAGGTGGATGTGTAGACTTGAATGGCCTTTTGCTGCTCCTTCATCCGCTAAAGCATATAAAGGGTAGAATTCCACCTCGTTACTACCTCTTGCTTCAGATGATGGTAGGGCAAATTCAAGAGTGTTTGCTAGTGCTCCAGTCTTTGACATGCAGTTGCTGAATGTCATAAATGTCCCAAAAATGTTCAGGCCACCAACAGCATCTCCTGCACGCCCCTGTCATTTTTTTTAAAAACACTGCACCACCAAATTATTTGTGCGAGCAAAACATGGGACACATTGGAATTTGCCTAGTTTTAACGCTCTCACAATATTGGTGGCATTGTCAGATATTACAAATCCCGAGGAGAGTCCAAGTGGGGTAAGCCATTGTGCAATGATTTCCCTGAGTTTTTCTAAGAGGTTCTCAGAAGTGTGCCTCTTACTGAAACTGGTGATACACAGCACAGCCTGCATCTGAATGAGTTGGTATTTGTGAGATGCTGCTGTTGGTGCTACTGCTGTCGGTGCTGCGGAAGGCAATACATCTACCCAATGGGCTGTCAAAGTCATATAGTCTTTAGTTTGTCCTGTTCCACTTGTCCACATAGCTGTGGTTTAGTGGGTACAATGGCATCTTCGAGGACACTAATAACACTTTTGTTTAATGTTCTTGTACAGGCTGGGAATTGCTTAACTAGTGAAGTGAAATCTAGACAGATTTGGTACTGGGGACACAGTACATCAATCAACTGTGTACATCCCATTTCACTAATGGTGGATACTGGACACATGTCTAACACCAGAATACCGTAGTTGTTATGGCCTCAGTAATCTGCTCTGCAACTGGGTGACTGCTGTCATACTGTACTTCATTTTCCTTGTAAAGGATTGTTGAGCAGTCAATTGTTTTTTTAAACTACAAGCAGTCTTCTTGATCCCCTTATGGGATGAAGATCAGCAACACCAGCAACAGCAGCAGTAGGCATAGCACTCAAGCATCCTCTGGAGAAATCATGGATAGGAGAGGAGTCAGTCATGCCTATGAAATTAAATACAGGACTACTTCTGATCCTGATGAAGAGGAAATTGATTATGAGGGTGTTGGTGGTGGGGATTACAGGTGCTTGGATCCAAAATAGAAAAGGAATCTAGGTGTCGCTATACTTGTTACATTCTTAACTGAAGTTTCTGAATGTGTCCACAACTTGTTATGTATGTGCTGCAAGTGGCATAACAGGGAGGAGGTTCCTATGTGGTTAAGGTCCCTACCTCTACTTACAATGGCTTTACAAAGGCTACATTTGGCTACACAGTTATTGTCGTGCTTTGGGAAGAAATAATTCCACACAGAAGAGATGGATTTTTTGTCTTTTTTCCAGGCATGGCAATGGGCTTTATCATACCTTGGGAGAAAACTGTCTACACTGATGCTTTATTTAAACAAACCACATCCCCATCTTCAAAATCCTAATAATCAACATTATCATTAGCGCCAGCGATTGCAGTGTCGCACAAATGAGTCAGAAATATACATTTTTACATACTGCGGTTTATCTTCACTGACAGTGTTGCACAAATGAGTCAGAAATATATATTTTTACACACTGCAGTTTAGCTTCACCAACAGCATTACGCAATAAGTGTATGAGTTAGAAATGGTAGTCGAACACTTTGGTTGACCTTCACCAACAGTGTTACACAGTACGTGTGTGAATAGGAAATAACAAACTGCAGTCTGACCAACAGTATTATAGTACTTATGAAAATAAAATAAAAATTGTATAGTAGAGTGGGGTACAACACAAACAAAAAATATATATTTTTTATAATTATAATTTTAGGCTTTTTGTTTTTAGCTTTTATTATTTTAATTTTACACTGGGGTGGAGCCCCTGGATTGATCGAAGGATGGACAGATCACTCGTTTCAGATACAACAGACAGAGCACCCCTTTTTCAGATACCGCAGACAGAGCACACCTTTTCAGATACAGCAGACAGAGCACCCCTTTCAGATCAACCAGACAGAGCACCCCTACCTGGACTGATACAGTAGAGCACCCCTTTCAAATACAGCAGACAGAGCACCCCACCTGGACTGATACAGTAGAGTTGGTGCTCGGAATTGGGAAATTCAGGCAGGTTAACTTTTCAGAAAAATTAACATGCACATCTCTATAGTTATAGGTCAGTCTATGACCCTTGCTCACACTAACATAATGAGAACTGAATCATGAGAATCAGTTTAAAGGCTATGTTTCACAAAAAAACCTGTACATCATATATTGCTTTGCATCAAATTCATACTGTTTCCTTTTTTTAAGTAAGATGTGCTATATGCTTGTTCTCACATATATATCCATGTTATTGGACATTCTGTTCCTGATTTGTCTCAGTTTAACCCCACATAAATATATATTGCATTAAAAAATAGTTGATATTCTATTTTACCTAGTTACATAAATTCAAACATACGTTTTACAAAAAATATGCAAACTGAAAAACTAAATAATTACTTGATCAAAATCAGTTAGCAGAATCAGCAATGCAAAATTATTTAAAATAGTATATACGGCTTAATTCATGTTTGGATGTAAAATGCACAGCTGCAAGGAGATTCAAAAGTATGGTTAATGCCGTCTTTATATATATATATATATATATATATATATAGCTGCTGTATATGGACCGGCATCCCAAACTCTAACTGAATCACTGGTGCCTCCAGGATAGTATTAGGTATAAAGAAATAAGAGTCTCTGCGGCACTCAAAGTCTTATCAAAAAGAATAACGTGTATTGGACAAATCACGCCACACGCCATCACGGTGTAATTTTGGCTATGGCAGGTTTTGGTATGTACTAGAAATAGCTAATTTAAATACTGGGCTTGTGTTTCAGGGGGATGTATATCGGTATCACAGGCTTTTATCAGTCAGTACTGTACATACATACCGATATGTACTAGATTGTCAACTTTCTAGTCAAAATTGAGCAACCCTCTTAGTCTATTTTTTCCTGTGATACCGACCCTGTGGGAGCATGCATCAGTATCGCAAGCTGTATACACACGGTGTGATATGTACTATGTTTTCTATCAATATGAACTACAGGTGTTCCCGCCAGAGACAGATACCAGATCAAGGCTGAACATCATTGCCCTGGCTTTGGATTCTTTCGGAACTTGGATTCTATAAAAAGCACCAATGCGTGGAATCTGCTCCATTTCCTGGAGCTCACATGATGGTGTGTGCTGCGCTAACTCTGCTGTAAAAATAAAACTACAGTATACAGAGGGGACCATTATGAAAAAAATAATTAGGGCAACATTAATTAAAAAATACTATATAGGGGAATATTAATAAAAAAACAGAATAGGGGAACACTGTCACTAAATAAATAAATGTACAGGGGATACACTGCTGCAACTGCTGTGTCCAGAGTCTAAAAAGGGTCTGTATTGGCAGTATGGAGGCATTAGTAAATTAATAATAGTGCGTGTAACTGTAGGGAGTACACTGCATGCTGCTGTATGTTGTGTAGACTCTGTTATAGTATTATAACTGTGCTGTGTCGAAAGTCTCACAAGGGGCTGTGCTGAATAGCCAGTGTGTATATGGGGCACAGTACTGTTTGCTGCATTATACACTGCTATATTTAACTGCACTGTGTCCAGACTCACAGAGCTGTGCTCTATAGTCACAGTGTAAAGAGACATGATGATATATGCTGCGCTATACTCTGCTGTAAATTGTACTGTTTGGTGTGCTGTGTTCACGCGCATTTATAAGCTCTTTGATTCTGTGCTGTGATCTGCAAATTGCAAGTTAAAAAAAACAAAAAAATAAAAATATAGTTCTGTTGTTCTGGTTCCCTGTACCCTAGTGTGCTTTCATAATGTGCATCTAACTCTGTGATTCATGCAGTTTGAAAGGAGTTGCAAGTTATATAAAAAACATATATATGTATTGTAAAGTTCTATAGTTTGTACTATTTGGTGTGCTGTACACTAGTGTGCTTTCTTCACATGCATCTAACCCTGTGATTTACACAGTTTGAAAGGAGCTACAAGTTATAAAAAAACAAAATATATTGTAAACTTCTATTGTTTGTACTATTTGGTGCACTGTACCATTGTGTGCCTTCTTCGTGTGCATCGAACCCTGTGATTCACACAGTTTAAAATGAGCTGCAAGTTATTTAACAAAATATTAAGTTCTATTGTTTGTATTATTTGGTGCACTGTACCCTACTGCACTTTCTTCATGTGCATTTAACCCTATGATTCACACAGTTAAAATGGATAACAATCAGTTTAGAAAACACCAACCTGCTGCCATCAGTCATGATGAGGATAGTGTAGCATCTACTAAAGTTGATGCTCAAGGGCATTGCGGATCTAAGTCAGGGCATCTAAATCCAAAAACCCAATATACAGTGGTAAATAAAAAAAACCTCTTATAAGGGGTTTGGGGCAGAAAAACATGAACTTGCCAACATGCCAGTCACCACCCGCAGTGGAATGTAAAGGCTCAGGCTTTAGCCTTTATTTCTGAGTGGTGGTTCTGCACCTCCATGTGAGTCATCTCCTTATGCCTCTCATGCTGCTTCAAATTCAGAGTCTAGGGGGTAAATTTACTAATATGGGAGTTATTTTTAAGATGGGATGTTCTCTTTTATCTAGCACCTTCTAGCAGATAATACCTGGAATTTGATTTTTTGCTATGGGCAACATCCCATCTTTAATAGAACTCCTATCTTAGTAAATTTACCCCTTGAGGAGGTGTAAAAAAAATGAAAACCACTAAGGCAGTAGAACAAACTGCAATCAGAAACAGAAATGTCACAAATACCTGAGGAAAGTCTAAGTGTGTCCCTGAGTGCTGTGTTTGAGTCTGACCTTTCTGACACTATACTCACAGAGAAGCCACCTTCAACTGTTTTTTCTCCCTGTGTGGGGATGGGCAGCTAAGTACTGCTGATGACATAGAAATTGAGGATGCCACTGTGGAATTGCAAGAGGATGAAGGGGAGATTTGTGTAGCTGGTGCTACACTAATGAGGTTGTTGATTATTGTTTGTTAGTAAGACATCAGTGGAAGCATCTCTTGGCCATGATAAGAAGGCAGCCATTGTCGTGCCTGGGCATAGGACCAACAAATCCACCTATTTTCTGTGGAATTATTTTTATCCAAGTCCTGATAACTTATTTACAGCCATCTGTAGCCTTTGTGGAACCACAGTAAGTAGAGGTAGGCATGTTAAGCATTTATGTCATCTGCAGCGAGTTCATGACAAGTTTTTTATAACATTTACAACTGGTGCTAAAAAATAACAGCAAGCAGTTCAGCATCAGCTAGCTCTTTTTTCTCTACAAGATCCCAAATCTGCAATCTCCACCAGCAACATCTTTGCCCTTAATATCCTCATTAATGATCAGAGATAGTCCTGCAACCAAATTTTCAATGTTAGGTGACTCCTCTTCTTTCCAGAATTTGTCAGAAGAATCATTGAGAGCTAGTTTTGCTGCTGCTTTTGATGGGGGTGGTTCTTCATCCCAGAAGTGGATGAATAAGACTGCTAGCAGTTGTGTTACAAAACATATGACTGTTAAACAATCCTTTGCAAGGAGGAGCATGTATGACAGTTCTCCCCTAGTCGCACAGTAGATTGCTGATGTCATGATTGCTATGCTAATATTAGATCTGCATCCAATATCCACCATGCAATGGGTTTTAAAATTAATTGACGGCCTGTGTACCTGGTACCAAATTTCATCTCGGTTCCATTTTACCCGAAAAGCCATTCCTCGGCAGTATCAGGGCGTTTAGAAAAATCTAATCATTACCCTAAAAAATGCCATTGTACCCAATGTCCACTTAACCACAGATATGTGGACAAGCAGTAGTGGGCAAACTAAAGATTACATGACTGTGACAGCCCACTGGGTGGGTGAATCACCTTGACCATAATCATCAGAAGCATTATCTAACAAACGCAAGAGCATTCATAGGCAGGCTACTCTGTGTATTACTGGCTTCACTAAGAGGCATACCACTGACAAACATTTAGAAAAAACTGAGGGATGTCATGGCAACATGGCTTACCCCACTTTGAATCTCCTCAGGATTTATGGTTTTTGATAATGCCTCACACATCATGAAAGCACTACAGCTGGGTGAATTCCAACACATCTCCTCATTTGCTCACATGATTAACTTGATGGTACAGGGTTTTTAAAAAAAATGACAGGGGCATGCAGGAGATGTTGTCTGTGGCTTAATAGATTTCTGGACATTTTAAGTATTTAGCAACAGCATGAAGGAGATTGCAGCACCTGCAAGAACAGTTTAATTTTCCCTGTCATCATCAACTGAAACAAGAGGTGGTAACAAGGTGGAACTCCGCCCTTTATATGCTTCAGCAGATGGAGGAACAACAACTCATGACTTTGGGAGAGGAGGGGGAATGTACCTTAGCCCAGTGCAGTGGAGACTACTTTTTGTCTTGTGCAAGTTGCTCAAACTCTTTGAAGTAGCCACCTGTGAATTGAGTGCTGACACTGCTAACTTGTGCCAGGTGATTCCTCTAATTAGGCTTTTGGAAAATCAGCTGGAGAAATTGAAGGAGGAGATTAAACAAAGTGAATCCACAAAGTATACAATGCCTACTTCAGTTTCTTTGGCAGCAGCCAGGAAAAAAAACTCACCGTCCCCAAAAGACCTAGTGGTCATGCAAAAAAGTCAACACAACATTTTGACATCTAATCAGGTCTAAATGAATTGCCCAGCATTTGTGACACCTCTACCGTAACTCCATCTGGTACAGTCACCATCCAAAGAATAGTGGAGGATTATTTTCATGACACCATAAAAATAAGCATGTCACAGAGTACCTTCAAGTACTGGAAGAAAAAAAGGCAATTTGGAGGCCCTTGCACAAACTGGCTTTGCATTACTTAAGCTGATCACCCTCCAGTGTGTACTCAGCACAGCCGGGAACCGTGCCAGTGATCGGCATAGGTGGCTACTTCCTCAAGATGCGGAAAAGATGATGCTCATCAAAATTAACTGGACATTCCAGGAGGAAGACCTTTCTCTGCAATTATGTTAAAATACAGAGACTTCTGTAATGGTGGATTCCAGTGGGGATTAATTAATATTGTGTAAGGAGAATGTAAACTTTGATGAGGGTGAGGATGAGGATTGCAATGATGATGACATCTAGCCACTGTATAGTTGTTGCCTTAAGCCAATTGGCAGCTTGTTTGGGCGCTCAAACAAACCAAGCAATACAGCCACAAAAACTGCAGTCCCTGTCACTGGCGGGCTTGGTTTGTTAAAGTGTGCATGTCCTTATTAATGTCCAACATAAGGGTGGGTGGGAAGGTCAATTCCATCTTGCACCACCGTCCATTTCTCCTACCGGTGTGTGGCAATGTTTCTTAAATGTGCTATAAACTGCCATGTGCTTGTGCTGATGCTCTGTCGCTTAGTAAACCAGCCAGATCGCTGCAGACTTTGGCCTAAAGTCATACAGACACATGTTGCCACGCTCAATGTGGATCTCTGCAACTCATTTGGTGTGGTGCTTATGGATGCTGGTGTGTTCATGTGTATATTTGCACCCATTCTCCATAGGTTCTCTATGGAGTGTCCACTGGTGCAACTAGTCACAGCTTGGCATACTAAGTCGAACACATGACAAGTGTGCTTGAGCATCCGTGTCACAGCCATGATGAACGTGGCTACATCTATATATATATATATATACACACACACACACACACACACACACACACACACACACACACCAGTCATATATTTCTATAGTGTGTTTTTCTTTTAAATATAACCTAAAATGGTAGAAAGGAAAGCAATAATCTGCAAAAGGTTAAAAAAAGTTTAGGTTTTCAAAAACTAGAAAATACAATACTATAAGTTATAAAAACAGGCCTTTTCCAGAAAGAAGTAATGAGTTAATAACTTATAGAGTAAATTATGCCTTGACAGTTCATGGAAACAATTACTACAGGTGTTTAAATTTGTATTTATTAATTGACCACAAACCCCCTATCTGATTGAATGTGGTGTTAGAACAGACTGAATTAAAGTGTCGCTGGAACTGAAAATTTATTTGGACAATACTGCATAGTTTGACAGAATATATTGCTAGCATAGTGGCAAGAAAAGAGCCATCAACACATGATTACAGTATATAACTATTATAACCATTAAAAAGCAGTTCTTTTCTTTAGAGAAATTGTCAGTGAGTACAGTTTCCTATGCCATCAAAAAGATAAAAACTGCAGGAAACTGACAGGAAGAGGCCGGAAGACCCCAAGCCACAATATAATCATAGGATAAGTTTATGGGAGTCATAAGTTTGCATGATAGACAGCTCACAGGGCAGTTTCAACTGTGAAGAGAAGACTGAGCTTCAGGTTTGACAGGGTGAGTGGCAATAAGAAATCTGTTGATAATATAGCAAAATAAGAAAAAAAGGATTGTCTGGGCCATGATTTGTGTCTGTGAACTTAAGAACTAACAATAAAATATGCTGTGCTATAAACATAGAGGCAAACAACAATAACTTAAATGATAATAAAAACATTTTTAAGGAATAGTACAAATGTTATATGCAACAAAGTCTCTTGGGAGAACAATCCATTTAAAAGCACTGATTATAGTACTTCAAAAGGTAAGTACAAAATTATTTAGTATAACTATACAATACCAAAATAATACAAACAAAATAAAAACACATATACTAAAGAACCTCATTCCAAATCAATTAATCTACAGTAAGTGAATGAGCAGTCGCTGATTAAAACTAAAAAAAAGAGTTGGTACTGTATATAGCCTGCAGATTTTTTTAATATACAAAAAAAAAAAGACAGTCTCTTAGAATTTGCTCACTGTTATACTTCAAGACCTCGAGGGCTCACGATTAAAATTTTAATTGGAGTATGCACCAAAACCAGAGTATTTCCATTTTTTAAGTACCAGTTTTTAAATACAACTTTCCTAGTGTTAATGTTGCTTCTAGTAATGCACAGGTGCAATACTCACAGTGCTATTGAAAGCAATAGTTACTGTGAGAGTTATCAGGAGAATCTAAAAAGCATGATGCCTGAAGAAATCAATAAAGCACTTAAAATGTCAAGGCATCATCAGGTGCAGTGGACAAATTGTATGTAGTGTCTCTACCCTTGACTCTAATAACAGGGGATCCCAATAAGGCACGTGTATACACAGTGCTGGTAGATGTACAGTAGACTGCAAGAAAGTATTATTGACCTATTAATGAAAATGTCATACCTGTGGCATGCAAATCAATGGTTCCTCAGTATGTTTAACTGACTGTCATACATGGAGTTGGAAGCGTGATGGTCTGGGGATATTTTGATGGAACCTGATTCTGCAACTTGCAGAGAGTGACTGGTATTTAGAAAGTAAAGGGCTAAGGTTTTAGCATCACCATGGAATAACCTACAGATATGTCCCATTACGTTGTTGCCCATAATGATTTAACATTGTGGGATGAGTGCTGTGGCTCAGCATTTTTCAGCAGGTAGCATGCTCCTACTACCCACATGCTATGAATGGGGGAGCTGGTGGCTGCAGGAGGCTATGGGAGGTAGAACAATGCCGCAATATGTATGCATCGTGGCAGTTCCATAATACGCTGTCTCCTGCGGCAACAATGTAAGAGGCACATCTCTATTTTCATCATAATTACCTGGAGAAAAATACATTATGGTAGATTTCAAATCATGGAATTGCCAGCACAATCTCAAGACATCAACCCTATCCAGCTGATTTTAAGAGAGCTGGACAGAAGGGTAAAAGCAAATTCACTAGTATAACATTTTGTAGAAACTTCTGCAGGAATGTTGGGAAAAACTTTCCAAATAATATATGAATTCCATTGAAGAAAAAAGGATATAAGGGTGGTCAACTATTACTGTATATCTGCAAATGATGGATACCTTGATGAAAGAAAACTTTATAACATTTTCTTAAGCAATATTTTTGTATAATTACTTTTTTATCTCGATTTTAAGATTGATATAATAAGTACAGTGAGACATTAAACATTGATTTCAATAAAACTAGGAAAGGGGGGGAATTCTAAAACTTTAGACTGTTTATACAATTGAGTGTGTGTGTGCTATCCAGCTCCTTAACCACTAACTGACATTTTATTACCCAAAACCTCATATATATTGACATTTTCTATTTAATTAAATGTAAAAAGTATTTTTAAAGCTATATTTAATTATACTAATAAAAAAATATATACCTATCACAACCTGGAGTCCATAGTCCTTATTGTAATTTTACTTCCCATCCCATCACAAATTTTCCACCTAGTGGCATAAGATCCCCTGAATTGTCAACCCACTGGTGGTAACAGATCCCCTGGCAGAATACTCACATTCACCCCAAGTGTCAATGGGCCCCAGTTAAGTATATCCCTTTCCCATGTATCACAATATTTTTTTCATATTATCTATGAAAGCCCTCACTCAATCAATCAATCAATCAATCAATCACTGATTGACTTACTTCCCAATATGTTAGGAAGCTGAAATTTACATAGGTATGCTTCAGTTAAAAAATAGATAAACTATGTAATTAGAATTTTAATAAACCTCCCCTAAGCAGAAGAAAAGAGGGTTGATATAATGACATTATTACCGATGCGTGGCTTGCGTTGCATGAACGTTAATGCCCAAATGGACAATCGGATCAACATTTGTATTGCACCTGCAGTGTGTAGATTAATAAACTACAAAAATATGAAAGCCCTCACTCACCCACTTACTCACTCACTGAATGACTCATCACTAATTCTCTTACTTCACGATATGTTAGGAAGATGAAATTCAACATAGGTATTCTGCAGGTAGCAATAGGAAAACTATGTACTTAAAATTTGAAAAAACCTCCCTTAAGGGGATAAAAAGTGTGTTTATATAAGGATATCATTAACGATGCGTTGCGGGAACGATAACGCACAAATGGACAATCGTATCAAAATTTGCATTGCACCTCCAGTGTGTAGAATTTAATAAGCTAAAAAAAAGGTACTGTCGCTTTTGACCTTATCTGCTACGGATGTTTCTCGGATAACGCCAAGAACCATGGATTAATATTTACTTACATTAAGACATCTCAAATTTAAATTTCTATTAATGTACCAAATTTTTAACACTCATTTATTATTACAACAGTGAAAAGTAAAAAGTCCCATGTGAAGAACAGGTAGAACAGCTTGTTATTATTAGTGATGTGCACCGGACATTTTTCGGGTTTTGTGTTTTGGCTTTGGATTCGGTTCCGCGGCCGTGTTTTGGATTCGGACGCATTTTGGCAAAACCTCACCGAAAATTTTTTGTCGGATTCGGGTGTGTTTTGGATTCGGGTGTTTTTTACAAAAAACCCTAAAAAACAGCTTAAATCATAGAATTTGGGGGTCATTTTGATCCCATAGTTTTATTAACCTCAATAACCATAATTTCCACTCATTTCCAGTCTATTCTGAACACCTCACACCTCACAATATTATTTTTAGTCCTAAAATTTGCACCGAGGTCGCTGGATGGCTAAGCTAAGCGACACAAGTGGCCGACACAAACACCTGGCCCATCTAGGAGTGGCACTGCAGTGTCAGACAGGATGGCACTTCAAAAAAATAGTCCCCAAACAGCACATGATGCAAAGAAAAAAAGAGGCGCACCAAGGTCGCTGTGAGACTAAGCTAAGCGACACAAGTGGCCGACACAAACACCTGGCCCATCTAGGAGTGGCACTGCAGTGTCAGGCAGGATGGCACTTCAAAAAAATAGTCCCCAAACAGCACATGATGCAAAGAAAAAAAGAGGCGCACCAAGGTCGCTGTGAGACTAAGCTAAGCGACACAAGTGGCCGACACAAACACCTGGCCCATCTAGGAGTGGCACTGCAGTGTCAGGCAGGATGGCACTTCAAAAAAATTGTCCCCAAACAGCACATGATGCAAAGAAAAAAAGAGGCGCACCAAGGTCGCTGTGAGACTAAGCTAAGCGACACAAGTGGCCGACACAAACACCTGGCCCATCTAGGAGTGGCACTGCAGTGTCAGGTAGGATGGCACTTCAAAAAAATAGTCCCCAAACAGCACATGATGTAAAGAAAAAAAGAGGTGCACCAAGGTCGCTTTGTGACTAAGCTAAGCGACACAAGTGGCCGACACAGACACCTGGCCCATCTAGGAGTGGCACTGCAGTGTCAGGCAGGATGGCACTTCAAAAACATAGTCCCCAAACAGCACATGATGCAAAGAAAAAAAGAGGCGGATAAAAGAGATGGATAGTATACTTAATGAATGACGACACAGAGGTAGGTACAGCAGTGGCCTTCTGTACCGTACTGCTATATATAGTATACTGGTGGTCACTGTGTCAGCAAACTGCAAAACTAAAATGCACCACAGGTATAGAATGTAGATGGATAGTAAACTTAATGAATGACGACACAGAGGTAGGTACAGCAGTGGCCTTCCGTACTGCTATATATAGTATACTGGTGGTCACTGTGTCAGCAAACTGCAAAACTAAAATGCACCACAGGTATAGAATGTAGATGGATAGTATACTTAATGACAACACAGAGGTAGGTACAGCAGTGGCCTTCCGTACTGCTATATATAGTCTACTGGTGGTCACTGTGTCAGCAAACTGCAAAACTAAAATGCACCACAGGTATAGAATGTAGATGGATAGTATACTTAATGAATGACGACACAGAGGTAGGTACAGCAGTGGCCTTCCGTACCGTACTGCTATATATAGTATACTGGTGGTCACTGTGTCAGCAAACTGCGAAACTAAAATGCACCACAGGTATAGAATGTAGATGGATAGTAAACTTAATGAATGACGACACAGAGGTAGGTACAGCAGTGGCCTTCCGTACTGCTATATATAGTATACTGGTGGTCACTGTGTCAGCAAACTGCAAAACTAAAATGCACCACAGGTATAGAATGTAGATGGATAGTATACTTAATGACGACACAGAGGTAGGTACAGCAGTGGCCTACCGTACTGCTATATATAGTATACTGGTGGTCACTGTGTCAGCAAACTGCAAAACTAAAATGCACCACAGGTATAGAATGTAGATGGATAGTATACTTAATGAATGACGACACAGAGGTAGGTACAGCAGTGGCCTTCCGTACTGCTATATATAGTCTACTGGTGGTCACTGTGTCAGCAAACTGCAAAACTAAAATGCACCACAGGTATAGAATGTAGATGGATAGTATACTTAATGACGACACAGAGGTAGGTACAGCAGTGGCCTTCCGTACTGCTATATATAGTATACTGGTGGTCACTGTGTCAGCAAACTGCAAAACTAAAATGCACCACAGGTATAGAATGTAGATGGATAGTATACTTAATGAATGACGACACAGAGGTTGGTACAGCAGTGGCCTTCCATACTGCTATATATAGTATACTGGTGGTCACTGTGTCAGCAAACTGCAAAACTAAAATGCACCACAGGTATAGAATGTAGATGGATAGTATACTCAATGACGACACAGAGGTAGGTACAGCAGTGGCCTTCCGTACTGCTATATATAGTATACTGGTGGTCACTGTGTCAGCAAACTGCAAAACTAAAATGCACCACAGGTATAGAATGTAGATGGATAGTATACTTAATGAACGACGACACAGAGGTAGGTACAGCAGTGGCCTTCCGTACCGTACTGCTATATATAGTATACTGGTGGTCACTGTGTCAGCAAACTGCAAAACTAAAATGCACCACAGGTATAGAATGTAGATGGGTAGTATACTTAATGAATGACAACACAGAGGTAGGTACAGCAGTGGCCTTCCGTACTGCTATAGTATACTGGTGGTCACTGTGTCAGCAAACTGCAAAACTAAAATGCACCACAGGTATAGAATGTAGATGGATAGTATACTCAATGACGACACAGAGGTAGGTACAGCAGTGGCCTTCCGTACTGCTATATATAGTATACTGGTGGTCACTGTGTCAGCAAACTGCAAAACTAAAATGCACCACAGGTATAGAATGTAGATGGATAGTATACTTAATGAACGACGACACAGAGGTAGGTACAGCAGTGGCCTTCCGTACCGTACTGCTATATATAGTATACTGGTGGTCACTGTGTCAGCAAACTGCAAAACTAAAATGCACCACAGGTATAGAATGTAGATGGATAGTATACTCAATGACGACACAGAGGTAGGTACAGCAGTGGCCTTCCGTACTGCTATATATAGTATACTGGTGGTCACTGTGTCAGCAAACTGCAAAACTAAAATGCACCCCAGGTATAGAATGTAGATGGATAGTATACTTAATGAACGACGACACAGAGGTAGGTACAGCAGTGGCCTTCCGTACCGTACTGCTATATATAGTATACTGGTGGTCACTGTGTCAGCAAACTGCAAAACTAAAATGCACCACAGGTATAGAATGTAGATGGGTAGTATACTTAATGAATGACAACACAGAGGTAGGTACAGCAGTGGCCTTCCGTACTGCAATAGTATACTGGTGGTCACTGTGTCAGCAAACTGCAAAACTAAAATGCACCACAGGTATAGAATGTAGATGGATAGTATACTTAATGAATGATGACACAGAGGTAGGTACAGCAGTGGCCTTCCGTACTGCTATATATAGTATACTGGTGGTCACTGTGTCAGCAAACTGCAAAACTAAAATGCACCACAGGTATAGAATGTAGATGGATAGTATACTTAATGAACGACGACACAGAGGTAGGTACAGCAGTGGCCTTCCGTACCGTACTGCTATATATAGTATACTGGTGGTCACTGTGTCAGCAAACTGCAAAACTAAAATGCACCACAGGTATAGAATGTAGATGGGTAGTATACTTAATGAATGACAACACAGAGGTAGGTACAGCAGTGGCCTTCCGTACTGCTATAGTATACTGGTGGTCACTGTGTCAGCAAACTGCAAAACTAAAATGCACCACAGGTATAGAATGTAGATGGATAGTATACTTAATGAATGATGACACAGAGGTAGGTACAGCAGTGGCCTTCCGTACTGCTATATATAGTATAGTGGTGGTCACTGTGTCAGCAAACTGCAAAACTAAAATGCACCACAGGTATAGAATGTAGATGGATAGTATACTTAATGAATGACGACACAGAGGTAGGTACAGCAGTGGCCTTCCGTACTGCTATAGTATACTGGTGGTCACTGTGTCAGCAAACTGCAAAACTAAAATGCACCACAGGTATAGAATGTAGATGGATAGTATACTTAATGAATGACGACACAGAGGTAGGTACAGCAGTGGCCTTCCGTACTGCTATATATAGTATACTGGTGGTCACTGTGTCAGCAAACTGCAAAACTAAAATGCACCACAGGTATAGAAAGTAGATGGATAGTATACTTAATAACGACACAGAGGTAGGTACAGCAGTGGCCTACTGTACCGTAATGCTATATATTATATACTGGTGGTCACTGGTCAGCAAAACTCTGCACTGTACTCCTCCTATATAATATTATACTGGTGGTCCCCAGTCCCCACAATAAAGCTGCACACTGAGCACAGATATGGAGTGTTTTTCAGGCAGACAATGTATACTGGTGGTCACTGTCAGCAAAACTCTGCACTGTACTCCTGCTATATAATACAGCTGCTCCCCAGTCCCCACAATTAAGCAGTGTGAGCACAGATATATGCAGCACACTGTGATCACAGATTTGGAGCGTTTTTTTCAGGCAGAGAACGGATAACTGGTGGTCACTGATCAGCAAAACTCTGCACTGTACTCCTCCTATATACAGCTGCTCCCCAGCCCTCCCCACAATTAAGCAATAGTGCACAGCACAATCAAGTTCAACAATAACAGAGAGGACGCCAGCCACGTCCTCTCCCTAACATATCCAATGCACGAGTGAAAATGGCGGCGACGCGCGGCTGCTTATATAGAATCCGAATCTCGCGAGAATCCGACAGCGGGATGATGACGTTCGGGCGCGCTCGGGTTACCCGAGCCATACGGGAGAATCCGAGTATGGCTCGGACCCGTGTAAAACGGGTGAAGTTCGGGGGGGTTCAGTTTCCGAGAAACCGAACTCACTCATCACTAGTTATTATGGGCAGTATGGATGGTGTAATGGTTAGTATTACTGCCTCACAGCACTGAGGTCATGGGTTTTATTCCCACCATGGCCCTAACTGTGTGGAGTTTGTATATTCTCTTCGTTCTTGTGTGGGTATCCTTTGGTTGCTCCAGTTTCCTCAAGCAAATTAAAAATACACTGGTAGGTTAATTGGATCCCAATAAAAATGAACCCTAGTGTGAATGTGTGTGCATATACATATAGGGAATATAGAAGATTGTAAGCTCCACTCGGGCAGGGACTGATTTGAATGGCCAAATATTCTCTGTAAAGTGCTGCGGAATATGTGAGCACTATAAAAATAAATAAATAAATAATTAATAATAATAATAATAATAATAATTATTATTATTATTATTATTAATATATATCTTCGGGCCCATAAACTCTTTTTTTTAGTGGCAGCATAAACTTCTAGTGCACATGCAGGGGCAGATTGGCCATAAGGATTACCAGGAAGATTCCTGGTATGCTGACATTCTGTGGGGCCTGCTTTGTGTGTTGACACTTGACAGACAGCCCACCACACTCATTACACTGCATTGTGCCCATTCATTCTGTTATTCCACCTCTGCAGTACAGCAATTCTGCCATCCAGTGATGTTGCCATAATTACACAGTATGTTATACCTCTTCTGCTGCTTCAACATACAAAATTTTACAGGGTCACTTTTAGTTCCCAATCTACCCCTGGTCTCAGACAAAACTGCAGCATAAGATGCAAGGAAGGCCACAACTATATACATTCAGTCCCTATGAGGAGGGATCCCAGCCCCCTCAACAGACCACACTCCCTCATCAGACCACACCCCTACTAGGGCTGCTTCCATACATTTCCTAAGATGGTTTTCCATTCCAATATGCCCCTGTGCACATGACATCCCCCACTAATAGCCCCCACCACTTGTTATAGCTGTGTTCCTCACCTTTGTGTAGCTAGAGAGGGGACACAGTGGAACGGTATCCGGTCTCTAGGTTGACAGTAACTAGGTCGACAGTGTCTAGGTCAACCACTATTGGTCGACAGTAACTAGGTCAACAGGGTTTCTAGATCAACAGGGTCTATAGGTTGACATGTTTTAGGTTGACAGGTCAAAAGGTCAACATGAGTTTGTCACTTTTTTTCTTTTTTTAAACTATTTCATACTCTACGATCCACTTGAACTACGATTGGGAATGGTAACCTGTGCAAAGTGCAGCGGTAGTGAAGCTAGGCACCTTGCCTAAAGCATGGCAAGTAAAGCGAGCCATGCAAGGGGACACGGTGCACTAATTGGGGTTCCTGGTCATTGTAAGGTGAAAATTACTCGAAATACATTAAAAAACTCATGCCAACCTTTTGACCAATACATTAAAAAATTCATGTCAACCTAGAGACCCTGTCGACCTAGTTACTGTCGACCAATAGTGGTCGACCTAGACACTGTTGACATAAGTGTGGTCAACCTTCCATACCACACCCCAGTGGAACATACTGTATGGGATGTGACCTGGCCAGATAATGATTTACTGATTGTGATTACATCACTAAAGTATTGCCAGGCAAGTGGTTAAGTGAAAATTACATTAGCTCTATTTGTGACAGATTTAAACTTTAAATAATTTGAAATAATAAGTTTCATGGCAAACAAATGCAGTAGTGTCTCAGCTCAATAACAATTCTTCCCATTTGCTATTTCTTATGGGAGGAACTTCTGTGACTCCAGTTTAGTCATTTTAATTTATACTCAATAAAAAAGGTGCACTGTGATTATCTCTGTTTTTAGAGAACCCAAACAGTTCATGTTTTCCACATCACCTGCCAGGTTCACTGTGCATGGCCAACTGTCACATTATGAAAATCAAAATGTGATCTGGAAAACACGACCTGTGTGGGGTCCTGAGGACTGAGTATATGAACTTGTGTTCTATGGAGTAGGGATTCTAATCACTTGGAAACTGCTTATTGCAAAGAGAAACATTTACTTTGCTTCTCCAAAGCAGCAACAGAAATGGTTCACATTTCAGGGCTCCAATTCACCTGGTACCTTCCCTTCCTTGCATTGTCTGCTTAAATTATTAGATGACACAGAACAGAGATCACATATTAGTTTCCAATATACCATTCCAAAATATTATAAATAACTTCCAGCCAAAACCAATAATTAGGACACATGGTTTTGTCAATTTTTATTTGAACTCATTATATTTAATAATTATATTTATTTTAAAAATGTGGACACCACTATGAAAAAAAAAGCTATTTTATATGTATGGGTTTGAGATGCAAGCTTATTCTGGATATTACAATATGTGTTTCATGTATTTAGCATCTCATCAAAATTTGATAGCACTCAAAACTTTTATATACACTGATGCTAACTATTTAGCAATCTCTAATGAATAGCATTATTTGAATTGCAATTTAATATATTAAATATGATACAAAACTATTATTGGAGTATACTAATTCCAAGAGGATTAGAAATAGCTGACTTTCCCTTCTCTTATTATGACTGTTGAAAGCAATTTTAATTACTATTATTATAATTTATTGATTTTGCACATATTAATTTACGAAAGATCTGGAAATTCGACAATGTAATTACCAAAGGGAAGATGTTTTATATTCCATACTGTAACTTGTCTAGATTAAAAAAAGCAATATGACTTGAAAAATATTACTTAGAGGGGATAAAAATCAAGTTTTAAGAAACATAAAATACCGAAAGCATTGAATATTTTAGATTGCTCTATGCTATTACTAGAAATTATAATACAAATTAATTTTTATATCAATTATATAAATCTTACTGCACAGAAGACATTCAATTAGCATAACCTGATACATTTATGTTTAATACAAGATTGTGAACTGAGTTTGGACATAATGAAATTGGCTGTATTCCTGGTACAAACATTTTTATAGTTTGGTAATACACTGAAATTAAGATTACACATTTTCTTTGTATTTTTCTACTTACGCAAATTTTCAAGCAATGTATTTGAACTTGTCAAATAGGCATAATACTAAAATTTTTACTTTTTATAATAAAACATGGTTTAGCAATATTCAAATCTCTAAGGGAAATGTAACTATATGTCAATAGAATCAACAATATTTTATGTTGTTGTTCATATATACTATAAGTGAAATAATAGAAGGAAATCTTATTCACAATTATACTTAGAATATAAAGTAGAGAATATTCAACTTATTTATGTAAAAATAAATCAGATTTAATTTTTTTTTTTTTACCAAATTCTACATAAACACCACCTGGAATCTGAAATTAAGGAATATGAAAAAAATATATCAGTGATAGTATATTTCCCTCAATTATTAATATAAGATTAAAATTCTGTATTACACAGTTGGAAAGTACACATTTAAACTATACTATTTTTTATCAATGTTCTTTTCTGTTTACAAGAGTCTCAGCAAAATTAGCTAGTTGAATTGTTAAAATACAACTTTAAACACTAACTTTTTTGAAAATTTGAGCATCCTAAAAAATGGGAAACGCAAAATACTTAACTTTACACAAAATAGCTGTGTGTGGTGTGGAAAATAAAACACATATCATCTTTTTCTTGTAGAAGAGTTATTTTAATTTGTACTTCTTGCCTTTCTGTAATATAATCATTTGAAGGCGGCAAACATGCCTGCAAACTTAAATCCCAAACACTGTAAATATAAAAGAGTGACGAGTTGAAAACCAATCAGATTGTTTTATAACATCTTGAATCCTACTGATAAAGTAAATAAAATTCATTCCTTCTTGTTCTGGTGGGAGCAGGTTTTCTTCTATTAGGGTTTGCAGTAAGGAAGCCAATCCCAGACCATTTTTTCAATCCCGGGTATCGGGATTGAAAAATGGGCAATCCCGGGACTCCCGGGATACCCGGGATTGGCTTTTAGCTATGTGGCTGCCCCCTTGCCCCGACCACCCTGCACACAAAACTAACCATATGCCGTGGATGGGCGGGTGGGGAACTCCACAATCTCTCTGCCCCAGTGGCGGCTGATGGTGCAGCGTGACTTCACGCTGCACTGGGGGAGCCGGAAGAAGGAAGCCAGGCAGCATCTGAGTGTCCTGAGGGTGCTCAACACTGATCCCTCAATCCCTGGGATTGGACCTTCCAATCCTGGTATTGAATCCCGGCTGTTTTTGGCCCTAAATCCCGGGATCTCGCCAATCCTAGTTTGCAGGTTGACGAATAGTAATGAACACAGGAAATAAGTTAATGACTGTTAATTAGAGTACATTGGAATACTGAGAGGACAAAATGCACGAGGGTTGATGGAAGATGTTGCTATATGAGGTATAATACCACTGAAGGATTATAAGAAACTACCATAATGAAAACAAGTTTCAAGACGGTGAACTGGAAATACAGATTATAAACTGTACAACAAAGAAATGCTTTTAATTTGTTTCCTTTCTAAAAAAAATAGTTCTACTTTACTAATTTAAGGTCATAAAAAATGAATATGACTTAAAAAAAAATGTATTAGCTCTAGTTTGTGAGCTACACTACTTGTGCTATATGTATTTCAGTAACATAGTCATAATGAAAAGTAATTTTAAAATAATCTGATATTTTCTTGATACATAATTTAATATAAATAATAGTTGTTTCAATTCAATCAATCATACCTAAGAATACAAAATAAAATAACATACTGCAACTGAAATAACTATCTCAAACAGTGGTCTGTTAATGAGAGCAATTTCTCTTTGCTTGTCATCTTCTGGGGCATCTCTTGTCACTGTCCAAAAGTATTCAGCAACCATAGTAGTGTTCCACCTACCCTGATATCATCTATGGCTGAAATGACTTTATGGGATTGTTTACCATGCTCGTCACTCACTCACCACAGTTGTCAGGGAAGAAGTCCAAAAGAGAGCCAAGAAAGTGTAATTTTAATGACATGTTATAGAGTCTAATTGAAGAGTGGTGTAACTATAGAGGATGCAGGGGATACAGCTATTATGGGGCATGGTGGCTTGGGTGGACCACAAAGGTAATCACACTGCACCCTCTAAAAAAAATGTTCTTCTTATTTTTTGGGGAATCACTGCTGCTGTGCAGGGTTCAGGGCCTGGCAGTGTACTTACAAGGAGGGAGACAGAGCCACTTATTCTGGAGCATATTGAAGTGTGGCTACCCCTGCAGAAGCAGCACTGGCAGTAAACAGTCAGTGCACATCCATCAGCTTTTGTAGGTGCAGCCACGCTTCAGGATACTGTAGCCACCAAACCTTAGAACAGCTGTATCCCCTGCAGCCTGTATAGTTAGTGGAGCTGGCCATGTCTGTCTGTCAAAGGCCCCTCTGATCCATCCATCTATGCTCCCTTTAGTCCATTCAACTATGCCCCTTTCTGCCCATTGGCCTGTCAATCTGTGCCCAAATATGGTGCTCTGTCTGTCCATCTGTCTGTCTTTCTGCCCATGCCCCTATCCATCCATCCATCCATCTATACCCCCATGTGATGCTTTATCTATTCATTTGTCTACATCCCCTCCCATCCGTTCACCTGTCTATACACCAATATAGTACTCTATCCATCTGTCTGTCCATCTATACCTCCATATGGTGCTCTGCCTATCTGTTCACACATGCCCCTGTCCTTCAACCACCCCATCCATCTGTCCATCTCTGCCTCCACCCTCATCCTATGTTGTAGTCAATTAGCAACTCTCCTTATCACTCTTTCACCCTCTCTCTCCCTAACATTCTACTCTCTCCCCCTAATATCATCTTTCTCTCACTCCCCTCTCTCTCCTGCATTGAAATTGTATTAGTGTAATGTGCATATTGTTTTAAGGATGGAAGGTGTCAATATGACTAAATATGTAGTTAAATACTGTATGAAAAATGTCCTTATTATAACTTTTAAATAAACATATACATTGTGCATATACTGTAACACATATGTTAATAATCATTATTTAGAATTTGTATATTAAACCAACTTGGCGGTACCGAAATAGAGAAAACCCAGATGAAAACTATATTTAATTTCCATACCCTTACACTAAATGGATTAAATAAAGATTTAGAAATAAAATGGTTCATGTGGTCTGCTTTAATTTATCATATATTCTTTGTACCCTGTTCTAGTGTTGTCCACATTATTTTGGTTTATTATTAAAAAAAATTCTCTTCTTTCGAGGGAAAAACCTTTTGGAATTACAAATTCATAGACAAATTAATCTGAAAGACTATCGCTTAAATTTTTCTACAAAATGGTGGTTTTTATATTAATTTCTGTTAATAAAACAAAAAAACGGCAGCATGATCTTCAGACCAAGATCAAAGATAACTACAGAATTTCAATTTAAAATATATACCTGAAGAGATTCCTAAGGAGAAGTAGGAAGGAGAAAAAGAAAAAAAAATTCAATTTAATTTGCCCTTAAACAAAATGACGGTGGCAGGACTTCTGGTCTGAGGTTCGGGATTCTGTGGATCATAAAGACTCTTTTCCATACTACAACAACCTATAAATATCTGGGAACTGAATAAAGAAGAACAGCATGCTGTATTCTGTACTTTATGACTATTTACGTACCGCTGATGTAATTTCCGGTTCTGGGTATGATGAACCAGGAAGTACCTCAGCTTCAGGCCGTATAAACTATTGGAAGCATGGAGGTGCATATATGCCTTGAAAAAGGAACATCAAGTTCTGAAACGCGTTGGTACCAGCACTTCCAGGGACAGTGGAGATTTTGCCAGGGAGGACTTTAAGATCTGGGAGCTTGTGCAGGGTAAGTCCGGACTGCTCAGCACTACTTTGTGACCTGCAGCTCCCCCACCATACTTCCGGTAGGACTCCTTATTTTATGCATGTTATAATGCTTTAATTACATTTTTTCATTACATTTTATATGTTAGCAACTGAATAGCACCATTTTTTACCTACCATTGTATTCTAGATGTTTGAAGAAGTTGTCAATATGAATAAATACAGTGGGGTAAATTTACTAAGGTCCCGATTTTGACCGAGATGCCGTTTTTTCATCAAAGTGTCATCTCGGTAATTTACTAAGCAATAATCACGGCAGTGATGAGGGCATTCGTAATTTTTTGGAAGTCCAACAAAAAAATACGAATGAATACACCATCGGTCAAAACGCGGCTGTTTAAGTATGAATCTCGGTAATTTACTAAGAAGCGCAAAGCAAAAAAAAATAAAACACTGCCGTGAAAAATTACAACTCATAAAAAAGTGCAATAAAAAAACAGACCTGCTTTTTTTTACCGTGATTGGATAGGCATGCACGGATCCATGAGATCCGTGCATGTATATCAGTGGGAAGGGGTGGGAAAGTGGTTATTTTCCCAAAAAAGAATGCGTGGGGTCCCCCCTCCTAACCATAACCAGCCTCGGGCTCTTTGGGCCGACCCTGGTTGCAGAAATATGGGGGAAAAAATGACAGGGGTTCCCCCATATTTAAGCAACCAGCATCGGGCTCTGCGCCTGGTCCTGGTTCCAAAAATACGGGGGACAAAAAGAGTAGGGGTCCCCCGTATTTTTACAACCAGCACCGGGCTCCACTAGCTGGACAGATAATGCCACAGCCGGGGGTCACTTTTATATAGTGCCCTGCGGCCGTGGCATCAAAAATCCAACTAGTCACCCCTGGCCGGGGTACCCTGGGGGAGTGGGGACCCCTTCAATCAAGGGGTCCCCCCCAGCCACCCAAGGGCCAGGGGTGAAGCCCGAGGCTGTCCCCCCCATCCAATTGGCTGCGGATGGGGGGCTGATAGCCTTTTGTGAAAATGAAAAGATATTGTTTTTAGTAGCAGTACTACAAGGCCCAGCAAGCCTCCCCCGCATGCTGGTACTTGGAGAACCACAAGTACCAGCATGCGAAGGAAAAACGGGCCCGCTGGTACCTGTAGTACTACTACTAAAAAAATACCCAAAAAAAGACAAGACACACACACCTTGAAAGTAAAGTTTTATTACATACATCCATACAAACATACATACATACATACTTACCTTATGTTCACACGAGGGTCGGTCCTCTTCTCCAGTAGAATCCATGGGGTACCTGTTGAATAAATTCTACTCACCAGATCAAGGGTCCCAGGCTCCTCGTAGCATCCATTTGTAATCCACGTACTTGAATAAAATAAAAAAACGGAGAGCCGAGCCACGCACTGAAAGGGGACCCATGTTTGCACATGGGCCCCCTTTCCCCGAATGCCAGAAACCCACTCTGACTGATGTCTAAGTGGGTTTCTTCAGCCAATCATGGAGCGCCACGTTGTAGCACCCTCCTGATCGGCTGTGTGCTCCTGTACTGTCTGACAGGCGGCACACGGCAGTGTTACAATGTAGCGCCTATGCGCTCCATTGTAACCAATGGTGGGAACTTTCTGCTCAGCGGTGAGGTCACTTTCGGTCAACCGCAGGGCAGAAAGTTCCCACCATTGGTTATAATGGAGCGCATAGGCGCTACATTGTAACACTGCCGTGTGCCGCCTGTCAGACAGTACAGGAGCACACAGCTGATCAGGAGGGTGCTACAACGTGGCGCTCCCTGATTGGCTGAAGAAACCCACTTAGACATCAGTCAGAGTGGGTTTCTGGCATTCGGGGAAAGGGGGCCCATGTGCAAACATGGGTCCCCTTTCAGTGCGTGGCTCGGCTCTCCGTTTTTTTATTTTATTCAAGTACGTGGATTACAAATGGATGCTACGAGGAGCCTGGGACCCTGGATCTGGTGAGTAGAATTTATTCAACAGGTACCCCATGGATTCTACTGGAGAAGAGGACCGACCCTCGTGTGAACATAAGGTAAGTATGTATGTATGTTTGTGTGGATGTATGTAATAAAACTTTACTTTCAAGGTGTGTGTGTCTTGTCTTTTTTTGGGTATTTTTTTAGTAGTAGTACTACAGGTACCAGCGGGCCCGTTTTTCCATCGCATGCTGGTACTTGTGGTTCTCCAAGTACCAGCATGCGGGGGAGGCTTGCTGGGCCTTGTAGTACTGCTACTAAAAACAATATCTTTTCATTTTCACAAAAGGCTATCAGCCCCCCATCCGCAGCCAATTGGATGGGGGGGACAGCCTCGGGCTTCACCCCTGGCCCTTGGGTGGCTGGGGGGGGACCCCTTGATTGAAGGGGTCCCCACTCCCCCAGGGTACCCCGGCCAGGGGTGACTAGTTGGATTTTTGATGCCACGGCCGCAGGGCACTATATAAAAGTGACCCCCGGCTGTGGCATTATCTGTCCAGCTAGTGGAGCCCGGTGCTGGTTGTAAAAATACGGGGGACCCCTACTCTTTTTGTCCCCCGTATTTTTGGAACCAGGACCAGGTGCAGAGCCCGATGCTGGTTGCTTAAATATGGGGGAACCCCTGTCATTTTTTTCCCCATATTTCTGCAACCAGGGTCGGCTCAAAGAGCCCGAGGCTGGTTATGCTTAGGAGGGGGGACCCCACGCATTTTTTTTCTCCGTTTTACCGTGTTTATTTAAAAAAAAAAAAAATGAACCCCAGCACGGATCACACAGATCCGGCCGAGATTCATTGTGATAAAGTCGGCAGTGTTTTGCTAATCACTGCCATAAAAAACGGGAAAAAAACACGAATGACATCGACATCGGAACAAATGAAAAATCCGAATACGACAGCTTAGTAAATTAGGCGTAATAAATTCAAAAAGTTGCAGTTTTACACTTTCGATGTCATTCGTGATTGAACTTTGACCTTTTTCCGAAAATTACGAATGTTAGTAAATTTACCCCAGTATGTTGTTACAAATTCTAATGAATGTATCCTTATTATACAGTTTTATATAAGTTTAGACAAATATTGAAAGGCAAAAGTAGGCTTAAGAGGAGATTCTGCATAGAAACTGAATCAATAATTAGATTGTGAATATACATGCTCTATTTTCCCTTTAAGTACAGGCAATATTCCTGGTTGGTGGTGATCAAGAACAAGATAAACAATAGTTACAAAGAAGAATGCAGACTCCCTTTGTTAGGGCACTTTTGTGATGTATGGAATTGTAATTAAAATGGAAATTTTAATAAACATCGTCATGAAAACTTGTGTCAAATAACCTTTCCAACACTTCAAACTGTAAAAACAATTAGGAATAGTGTGATCTCATGTATAGTAGATAACCTGTAATAATAATATGTAGAGATCAATATTTGGTGAAAAATAGTATAGTAATCATATGTGGGTGAACATTAGCTCCTTATGTGTAAAATATTACATCTTCTGAGTGGTAGGTCACAGAGATCCCTCAGTGATCACTCTTGGTGTATATGAATAAATGTATTATTACATTAATCAATTTACCATGCATTCAATATATCTGTCAATAAAGAATATTTTTCCAAGGTGTGTTCCGAGCACACATTCAACTATGTAAATAGCAATATAGTATCATGAGCTGTGTACTGTTAGAGTACTGCTGAATTACTTATCAAGTGCCCTTCAAATATGTAACTGTCACAGTCCATGGAGGATGTGCAATCGAATGACACTGTTCCCACTGAGTATTCCAAATAGGCCAAAAAATGTTAAATGGAGAAATTCCACTTTTTTGATAAAAGATGTTGCAGGTAAAGGAAATAGGATCAGCATTACATGGCTACTCTCCTGTTTTTTCCCTCAGGTGTGCTATTGCTAGCAGTGAACCAGTGGGTGAGAGCATAAAGATGCCAACTGTGGTGTAAATAAAGAACAGATATTGATTCTGCTTTTGTGGGGAATATAACTTGTGCCTCCCCTGTTGGTAACAACTAGAGCAGTGGAGCATTGAAGTAGTTCCAGAATGAGAGTCCAACATAAGATAACAGTTACACTAAATATATTAACTGTGACTAAAAAAGCAAATGAGATTCAGAGTCAAGTGGTGCATCTGCTCTCATTATTATTAATATAATTCTTATTATTATTATTATTATTATTATTATTATTAATAATAATAATAATAATAATAATAACAATAATAATAATTTATTGTCATCAATGGTTTAATGCATGAACAACCAACAAAGTTTAAACATGAGCAAGTACAGAAACCATAAGAACAAAGTGCATCCTCTAAAGAGTAAAGTGGATCTGCACCAGTCATGGAAAATAAAGTTACATGTAGATACCAATATTAAAACTGTTTGATTCAATTGAAAACAGTAATTAATTGGTTGTGCTCCCAAATATTTTGTAGATTAGGCTACAATTAAATGAGGGAGAACAAAGACAAAAAATACTGTTTTTGGGAGCAACTCGTTTATGATTATGAAATATGAATATAGATGTTATGGTATAAAACGTAACCTTTATTGGTTCCCTAAGATAATATTATATCATAAATTCATAAAAACTTGTTTGTCTTTTGAGGAAATAAGGTTTAAGATCAAAAAGTTACTATATGGTTGAAAATATCATTGAAGTACAGTACATTAGACTTTGACAATGAAAGGAATCACTGTATAATTAGGAAATAATTAATGAACTGTGAAACAATATGTATTAGAAATAAAGAGAACCAAGGGAAGAGCCTTGGGCTGTAAGTGCACATAAATTGTCTCCTATAAAAATTGACCATGGTACCTAGTATTCCCAGGTGGTCTCCCATCCGAGTACTGAACAGCTTCCAAAATTGGAAAAGATCAGGCGTATTCAGGATAGTGTGGCCATGGGCAGATATTTATGGAGGGTAGAAGAAAGAAACTTCTGCCTTCTGTACTCAGCATAAGTCAGTTTTTGTAAAAACAGACCCAAGGCTTTCAAATGAGAGAGTGCTTGAAAAAATATTTAGAAGAGAAGCAGATTCTGGTTTGTTGATTAAGCAGAAATTAAAGAAGTAAGATACACTTCTGCTTTCTGTTGTGATGGCATATAATTCACTGGAAAAAGCACTTGAGCCAGACCAGCCATCAACCAAATGAGAGACTGTTGAAAGATGAGATAATTTGAGAATCAGTTGCACAGTTTGACAGTTATTAATGTGGTCACACAGTCGTCATATTGCTTGCTTGTAAAAGGAATACCTGGCTCTAAAAACTAAGTATACAGTCATAAAAGGAGCTCAAGGCTGGCTATAAGATTTTTAAAATGTAACATAAATTTACTATATAGCAGACCGATGTATTATTGGCTCTGTAATTAGATATGCAAAAAACATCAAATATCTGTGAAAAATTGGGTAAGACAATTATTAATAAGGAAGAATGCACCATGTTCATAACAATTTTTGAAGCTGTGTTTAAATATATTGGGGAAATGCTGGACACTCATGTGTCGCACGGACAACTCGGGGGGTGTCAAATTACTGTGACTATACATCAGTCAAACACATTTTGTTGAGTTTAGTAGAATTATAGGAATCACAAATAGCTCTAGTCTGAAATAGATTTTTCGACACGAAAAATACAGTCAAAAGAAAGACCCAGTATTAGATGCAGGAGTCAAAGCTATAGATAAATGAAACAAATATGTACTTGAAACAAATGTGTCTGAGGTGTGCACTTCAAGGTGCAACAATAGTTACAATCAACCAGTATGTTTAACAATGAGTATTTCCTAGATTGATACTAATACTTTGTATCTACTGTGGTGCATATAAATAGCATAGACAAGTAAGCCAGTTCTGAGAAGCAATAAACACTAAATATATCACATTAAAATCCTAATTATACGGGGGGAGTAGGAGGGAGTGGGGGCAATAGATTTCACAAAAATTGTGTCTGGGTGGCCACTCACGCAGTGTATAGTTACCACTCCTTAGATACAGTGAAGTACTTTTCTAAGTCCTTCCCATAGGCATCCCTACTTCCCCTCGTGCAGTGATCGCGTGGCCGCCCATTTCTGGGCAGTACCGCAAAGATGTCACCAATGACATTGGGTCTCTACATACATTTCACCACTGGACTTGTTCACGAGAGCCTCTCTCTACAAGTCTCCAGCGGTAAATCTAAAGTAATACCTATCAAATCATGGACATTGACTGTCCTGATCGACAGCTAATTTATCCTATTATACTGTGTTATAAATCTCAGTTTGGACGAGGGAGAAAAATGTTTAGTCTGATAGTTAGAGATACTATTTTTGGGTTATATATTTAACCAATTAGTTAGTTGGGAAATGAGTAACCTAAGGTTTGTGCTTTTGGAGGTAAGTATTGGTGAGGTTTTTAATGAAGTGATGTGAACTGAAGAAAGATATATGTGAGTACATAAAGCAGAAAGATACATGACGGTAAAAAGGAGACAGCATGAAGATGCAAAGATGAGTGTTGGTGAGATGTCATACAACTGATGTATATTGAAATCTACATATACAATTCAGTGTATGCATGCGTTTGTGAGTAGAAATCATGTGTGAATATCATGTATGTAATTTTTTTATGTATAAAAAGCCACCTGTATACACTTCTTGTGCATAAGGAGACATATCTAGATACATATATAAAAATGAATTAAATTGAATAAAGGGTACTATTGAAATGAGTGAGTGAGTGAATAAATATAAAAATAAATAAAACTAAATAAAAATAAATAAAAATAAAATATGAATAAATACTAGTCATAGTCACCATAGAAAAAAAAATAAAAAAAATAATTCTTATAAGTATAGAAAAAAATGATTGTATAAGACATACTGTAATACCTAAAAAATTATATTAATATAAATAAAAAGAGTATATGTATAATGATGAAGTAGTAAAAATTGAAAAATAATAAAAAAAAGGAAAAGAAAAAATTATACATGAATAGAAGTCACTTGTGGAATGAGTTATGTGCTTAAAAAAGGCCACATTTTAGATTGTACTGTATTGCTAATTGAAACATTATAGATTGCCTACTTTTAGATTGGCAAAGAATGAATTAATTCAGGTATTGGATATGGGAAACGCATCTAAATGTGTAAAATTAGTGTTGTGTGTTGAGGTGTGAGTGAAGTGAATAGAAGTTAGGACTAAGTAAGATAAAGTTCTGGCTCTGAGTAGTCAGGTGTGAAGAGTAAGAGCTAAGTGAGTGTGCACACAAGGTGAAAAAATTATTTTTACACACAAAGTGGTGAAAACGTGAGGCACTATAATTGATGTGATTAAGAATGGGACTAGGAAGTGAATATGTGTAAAGGAGTGTGTGGGATAAATAAATTGAGATATAGAAGATGTGTAAGTGAAGTGAATGATAATAGGTTAAATCAGTATAAAGGTAACAAATAATGAAATGAAATATACAGAAATGCCTAAGTGCAAAGAGGTATATAATGGGGAAAAAGGGGGGATTCAAAAGTTCTATTGGATAAAGGGTTATTGAATTAAAAAAGAAAATATTTATTGAAATAGAGATTGTAAAGGGCTATTGCTCAAGTTTAAAGAATTACTCTTTATCATATTTATCAAATGGGAAAATAAGTTCTTAAAAAGATGCCGCAATTTAGATTTTCATTTAGACCTTTGCGCATAAGAGTATCTAGCTTGAAGATCATCTCAGATTTCCTTCTTTTGGAGTGCTGAGTTTATATCTCCTCCTTTTAGGCCCAATCTGATATGCTCTAGGCCAAACATACTGAGGTCTTCAGTTTTACTGTTGTGAAAATGAAGAAAATGGTTTGCTACTGTAGTGAATTTCTTGAACTTGGTTGTATTAGATCTTGCATTTTGAACCTTACCTATATGTTCAAGTGTTCTTACTTTCAGCATGTGGGAAGACCTCCCCACATGTCGTACGTTACATGGACAAGTGATACAGTAAATCACATTTTCAGTTTTGCAGTTAAAGTACTCCTTTATGTGTATTGTTTGATTGAATTTGTCAGTTATGTTGGTAATATTCTTCACATGTGAGCAAGCTTTACAACATCCACCTTGTATTGGAAGTTTGGACTTAGTGGGATGTACAAAATGACTTCTCACCAGCTTATCTTTAAGATTTGGTGCCCTTCATCAACTCATGTTAACATTATCACCATTTACTTTAGACCGGTCTTCGTCCATTTTTAGAATATGCCAGTGAGTTTGTAATATCTTTCTGGTGTCTTTCCAGTTCGGCAGAAAAACAGTGGCAGTTGCTCTATCATTCCTGTAGATAATTATAAATCAGGTGCTAGAAAGGGGGAGGGGTCACAGACATACAGCAGATAGAGAGAGGGGTGCTTTTTCACCCCTGGTATCCCCCAGCACACTAAAAGATTACCTGTAACCATACCTGAGCCTATCTGGTATTAGAATTTCAGAGAATTGGTCACAGGTTTGCAAAGACATATTTAGCTGCTGAGCCTCGCCAAGGCTTCTCCAATATCAGCAGTCTTAACACTACATAATAGCAGTGCCCACATAGGGCCATGTGATTTGTCTATAGTAAGGCCAGTTCGGTACTTTTAATCTGTAAAATAGTATCATCTGTGCAGTTGTGTTTTAATCTGAGAAATTCTCCCTTTGGAATGTTCTTAATCATCAGTGTAAAATGTGCACTGGATGAGTGAAGCAGGCTATTAGTAGTTGCCTTTCTGAAAATTTCCATAGCTACCTTGTTGTCATTGTCTCAATATATTCTGAGATCCAGAAACCAGATGCTGTCCTTACTACTTGTGTGGGTAAATTTTACAAAGTACATCCTCTCCAGAATATCTCCATTAAGATTTGTCCTATTTAACATATTTAATGCTGTTGAAAAAAAGCTGCCTCTTAGATGGCTAGTCCTTCAAAGACTATATCCATAAAGCTTGTTAAATGGCAACATAGAAAAATGTCTGAGATTTGGATGTGATAAATCTCCCAGGATTTTTTTCACCTTGGTGAGAAGCCTTTTCTTATATACATCCTCAAGACTGAGTAGACTAACTCCAGTAGCTACTGTATATTTGCAGTTCTTAACAACCTCTGAAGTGACTTTTGCTCTGCTGTAGTGCAGGTTCCAAACCATACCACAATTCCATATGTAAGAATGGGATGTAGTTAATATACCAGCTATCGGGATCCCGGCACTCAAGATCCCATCACCAGAATCCTGATAGCCGGTAAAATGCCAATGATCAGAATACCAACCGCTCCCCTGTATTCCCACTCAGGTAGTGGGTCTACGCCACCAACTGAGGGAGAATAGAACTTGTAGTAAGTGAAGATTACCACTGGGACTGAAGCATGGCGTGCACAGCGAGCCTGCAAGGGGCCTTGCTATGCTCCCTGCTGGTATTCTTGCTGTCGGGATGCCACTATTTGGATACTGACAGCCACCATCCTGTCTGCCTGGATATCATACTGAATCCATAAGAATGCTCTCTAAAACACATGAGTGAAAATTTACTAGGATTTCTTTACATATTCCCGACATGCGCATTTTCCTTAAAAAACAAAACAAACATTGATGGGCCTTTTTAATAATGCATTGTGTGTGAACACTCCATGACAAGTCTTTGGAGATATTGATACCCAGAAATGTAATCGGCTCAACGATCTCCACTTCCTGACCTTTCAAAACTAACAGGCAGAGGAGCTGTGTATGCAATTTCCTGAAATCTACAATAATTTGTAAGGTCTTTTTTACATTTAAAATTAAATGGTTGTCTTGAATCCAAGCTTCCAACCTATAGACCTCAGATCTATACTCTGACTCATTATTTGTACTAATTATACATATAATGGCAATATTATCAGCAAATTTAATAATATTAGCTGAGTCCAAGCCTGGGATACAATCATAAGTAAACAGAAAGTAAACACCCTTATGTACTCCTGTATTAATTACGAGCTTGCTCAATAAGATATTGGGCATAATTCAGACCTGATCATAGTTTCACCTCACCTTGTCCAACAATGTTACCCAAATATTTAGCATCTCTTAGGACTACTGCACATTTCTCAGGGTTAACTGTGAAACCTGAAGAACTCAATGAGGATAGCACTGCCTTAACTAGATGAATATGTGATTCCCAGTCTTGTGAATGTATAAGAATGTCATCTAGTAGGAAGGTGGCTGCATATGCAGTTTGCACTTTCTTCCTTCTCCCGGACTGTTGGACTTTATAGTTCACAGGGCCAACCACCTCTACCACCTCCTAAGGTCCTTGCCAATAAGTAAAGATCTTTCTCTCTTAGGATGACACTAGGTTTTGTACCATATAATAGATCAAAAAGGCTAAACCACATTGAGACCTGGGGTACCTCTCTGAAAGCAAACAGCAGGTAATGAACAAGGTTGCCCCAATCCCTCTTTTGCTGTTCCCCTACATTTTGTATTATATGTCTCAGGGTCCAATTAAACCTCTCCACTAGTCCATACATCTGTGCATGGTACTCAGATGCTCAAAGCAGGGCTCACTCCCTATAATAAGAGGCAGGTAGGGATATGAATCCTGCTCCTTGCTACAGAAAAGGAAGTACACACAGCTGCACTACATTGGTGTGACTAATTAGTTGAGTGAAGGTACAAAGGTTTATGGGAACCAGTGGGCAGGACTTTCAATGCCACTTAGTGGCCACATGACAGAGAGGGACAGTTTGGGCTTAGCTAATGTTCAGAGAGCCATTTTTGTGAAAAATAAAAGAGAACGTGACAGAACAAACTGAGTAAATATCCATTCTACATGAAGCAAACCTTTTACATTATATATGCTGTATATATATATATATATATATATATATATATATATACATATATACATACATGCATGTACTGTTTTCTGTACCAGAGTGCACCTGTATCTGTCTAAAACCTTTGATAAAGTACATGAAATCAGTGCCACCAAAACCCATTATTCAAAAAATAAATGAAAATAAGATTAAACATGTATCATGAGATCTTCAATGAACATAACTTCCATTTAACTTCTTATTTGTATTAATCCCAACAAAAAAGTATGCATATACTGTAGTAAGATTACAGTCTAAGTTTTTGCTAAATGAATGGTAATGTAATGATTATTTTTGTGAAGCAACTGCAGAAAGCAGTGTGGCGTGTCATGAGGTTGGATAGCTATGCCACAGTGAGGGATTCTTACATGTACGCCATGTCCATAGTACTGGCTAGTCTAGGTCACATGCCAAGCTGTTGCTTGTAACTTTCAACTCAGTAGCAGCTAGTGACTGGCTGTCACTTAGGCCAGATACAGTACATACCACCAGTGATACACTGTCTCTGTGCGAGCCTGAGACGCAGCCCTAGGACAGTTAGAGACACAACCTTTGGGATCAAGCAGTAAGTTAACATTTTTACACAAAGTAGTACAAAAATTAGCATTTAAAAAAAATTAAAACTGGAGAGTATTTTAGTGCGCAAGAGCAGTATTGTAGTTAGTGATAACAGGAGAGCCATGCTTATATGAGCTTACATCAGTACTGTGCTTATTTCAATATGTTTATTAGTGGTTCTTTTTGTTCCCAATTAAAAAAATCTTTGATATGTACTATACTAAGTGACACACAGCTGTTATAGCAGCTGACATCTCAAGAATGATGATGAAGTTGAGTCTGCCAATGCACATAAGGGTCAGGATGCACTCTCCATTTATAACACATAAGAGTCAGGATGTACTTACCATGTAATAGTTGGGCATGAGATCGCCTCAATAAGCACAGTAGCTTTCAGAAGATTTATGTAAACTTATGTAATTTTTCAAGTATTAGCCTATTTGTAGATATTAACAATCTTTACATTTTATGCAAAACTGCTACTTTTTTTTATAATAGAATGGAGACAAAATGTAAGATTAATATGTAGGCCCATTTAGCCACGTTGGTAGAACCACACGCAAATTGAAAGAACGAATGAGCGAACATTTGAGGAATATTAAAAAAGGTCTGGATACACATGGGATATCAGCTCATTTTAAAAATTAACACATGTGAAAACCCACTGATATTGCACTGTTTTGTGGAATCCAATTAGCCCCCAAAAATTGAAGGAAGAATAATGTGGAAGAAAGACTAGCAAGTGCGGAATTGAGGACCATTTTTGACCTAGGAACCATGCAACCCAGTGGAATGAACATCGATTTTGAGGTCAAATGGTTCCTATAGAGATTACTGAACCTCAGCACATACTTCCACCTCCATAAGGTTAGAATTGTCTCTAATCAGATCACTCTTACCTTATTGAAATCATGTCATATACACCATATATTCCATAACCAATTGATACCCATTTCATGATAAACATACCATCACCCCTAGGGGTTTCCTAGCACTTAACGTTAGTTTTCCATAACCCAAAGCATCCTATAGGTTTTATTTCAACATAACTGATTCATACCCACTCTATTATATATTCACCATCCCCACCAGGGTTTCACAGCACTTAATGATACTAAAACTTATAACATCTTTCCCCCCCATTCCTCTCCTATATGGGGGAACTAAAGAATTCAGTATTGCCCGCTTACATGACCCTGGGCATTATATACGTATTTTTAATTTGTTCATGCTGAGGGTTGTATCTAGTGGATTTATTCTATATGTTAAATGCACATTATATGTATCGTTTTTATAGTGTTGTGAGGGCCCACGACACATTACAGTATGGCATTCCCGCATGCGTTCCAGCGTGGGTTGGTGGAATGCACATCACTTCTTTAAACATGTAAGAGGAGGTTCCCAGGGACGCGGGATGTCACTTCCGGACGTTTCACTCGGCATGCATTCCACCGAGGACAGGTGGAATGCAGGCCATTTCCTTGTGAGTAAACATCTCCCGATGCGGCACGTCACTTCCAGGTGCATTCCACCAAAGACAGGTGGAACGCATCACGCTTCCCTAGAGGTCTGCGTTCCTTTTTTGAACTGGCACGTCCGCAAGTATAAGGATCTTACCCTAGTGGGGGAAGCAAAGGGATATATTAATCCATCAATATAGGACAACGTGACCTTAGGATTTTCGCCACGCACCCGCTACTTCCACCAGAAGTTGTGCATTCCACCTATACCAGGTGAAATGCAGCCTAAAGGTTTTTAATGATCGTTAATAATTAGATACTTCTGTGGAAGTTTTTTAGGGATTAAAAGTTTTATGTGTGTAATTTACAGCATATATGTTTATATTTGGTATACGGTTTCTACTGATGACCTCTGGACAGAGACCCCACCTATTATAGGCACTTCCTGTCCAGGGGCATAAATATCTCAGCTCCTGCCCTCTAACACACACCTTGACAAAGACCCCGGTCGAAACGCGTTGGTGAGGGATGGAGGGACATCTATAAGGACTGACGGACTGTTTGCTTCATTGACCCTGCTGGTGAGATACCCGGGCCCAGGTTCCCAATAGGGTTGGTGATTTTTCCATCTCAGCTTGTTGTCCAGACGTCTTTTTGCTGCAAAATTGGATGTTTCCTCATTTGCATTGAATCTAGAAGTCTACTTGGTTTTATTGAACGTCTTTTGGAATAAAATTGTAAAATTATTTTATCAATATGGACTAATGGTACAGTCTATCAAGTAACCCAGCAGTAAAGGAAAAAGAAACCACTTTAGGCATGGAGTTATCTGGCTGAAGTAAGCACACATGTGAGAATCTGTATTATTGCTTGTTTGCTGTTCACTCACTGATACCGACGAAAAATGTACCTTTATGTTCATTGTCCAGTTTACTCACATGTAAGTTAACATGTGTCTATTATCACTCTGTGTTCACTATTGTGGTGACCCTATAAAATTATTCAACATCACAGACCCCCTAATTCTTAAGGTCACCATAAAGGAGATTGTATTATTAATATATCCATGCTGAGCTAACATCACCTTTTCCTGTTCGTTGTGGCCTTCATCTCCACCGATAATACGAGGGGAAGTGTGAACCACCAACGGGGATCAGAAAAGGAAAAAGAAACTCTTATGGGCTTTCTAACCATTCATTTCATGTAAGCATGCATGTAAGCATCCCTGACATGCCCCTTTGGGTGATGGAGTGATTTTAAAGAAACCTTTATGAATTTAACCACCTAAAAACCTATGTAAGTATATTTTGAGCACCTATTCCATATCTACCACAAAGGTGATCCTCTAGAAGTATCATTCAAGAAACTTACACCACCCATAAGGGAAAAGGAATAGGACCTACTGAAGCTATTTGGATCTGTTTGTTCATTCATGCTCAATAGGAACTGAGCCCCGTTCTCTGGTTTTCTCTTATTTTACATGTATTTGGGCATACGGAAATTTGGAGAACATAACAGCATCAGAGGACTGAAAGACTACTTCACAAGAACTTTGTATACACGTCATTGGGTATACTTTTTTATTATTGTGAGGAGAATACTCCCATTAGCATTTGACATAACCCACTATCATTGTAATATGCAGCACGCTGGTCCTATTGTGTTTTGTAATATTCCATCAAGGAAGAAGTCAACAAAGATGGAGCAGTCTACTAACAAATGACCACCATATTGGTTGAGCACTTGAGGGAGATGAATTTGTCTATGCAGGACCGAGAAGTCACCATCTGAAGATGGTCTTAAAAAATAAACAGGAGCTACAAAACACTTGCATGACCCAAATTATGACCATGCATGATTGTAGCAGCCATGAAAATAAAGAGAGTCAGATTGCTTTCCTAAATATTTTTTTGCTAGAGTCCAGGGCTACACAACCCAACAACACCCTCCACACATTATTCTCAGGGGAGTTAGAAACATAGAATTTGATGGCAGATAAGAACCACTTGCCAATTTAGTCTGCCCCATACAATGTACATGTACACACACACTAGAGTTAATTTTTGTCAGTGGCCAATTAACCTACTAGTATATTGGATTGTGGGAGGAAACTGGACAACATGGAAGAAATCCATGCAAGCATGGGCCAAATATACAAACTCCACACAGTTAAGGCCATGGTGGGAATCAAACCCATGACCTCAGTGCTGTGAGGCAGTGATGCTAACCATTGCATCTATTCTGGCCTGAGTTATCATAATTGCGCTAGAAGTCAAAGTTATTTTGATACCAGCACAATTATCACTCTACATAATCCTGAGCTTAAGGTTTACAGGCAGCTGCATTCCATTTTTTTGTTAAAAAAGTTTGCCTTGTTTTTTTCAACTAGCAATGTTTTTAGCTTAATGGTTACTATTATAAGTTGCACTAGCACACTCCTCTCCCAGACAGTGGATATGGCATCTTAGTTAATCTCTCCTGCAACATGCATACTGTACTGTAAGGCCGAGATTGAGTCAACTCTGAATACCTTGCCCATAATGAGATTCCTGATGTTTCCCAGCTTACCCTTTGTTAGGCTAAAATGTGTGTCCTTTGAGGCAAACTTATTCAATTAGGATCTTATGTTAAACAGCAGAAGTCAGCACAGATTTCAGCCTTACTCCAGTATATTAGACTGCTCAAAATATTCCACAAGTCCTCTCTGTCTTGTGCTGTTTATCTTGAACTTACACTGGCATGTACTTTACTTAACAAACTTCTGTCCAACTAAATAAAGCTGTCAATGTGAAAAAAAATATGAATTAGTTCTACCAGTGGGGGAACAAACTGGGGTAGCTCCTTACTCAGGCTTTACATGCACAATGAGCATCTGGTGTTATGCACACTATCAAAGATAATTTGTGCATGTCACATTCACAGACCTCTAAAATTGCTTTTTGCTTTAAACAATACTGGTCTTTACAATCTGGTGAGAACCTCTCCCTAGTCACTATCCCATCCTTCCTCTCAAGAACTACTATACTATCATTCCTCAGTGTTATTCCCAACTCTTTCTACCTCAGATAGTGACACATTGGAACTCCCTTTTATACTACAAGAGGTAGAACTGGCTATTTCTTGCGCCTCTTCAGGGAAGAGCCCCGGCCTAGAAGGTCTTACTATAGCTTAATCTAAAACATTTAAAGATATACTGGCTCCCAGACATCTTCATACCTTTAACAATATCTTTCTAGATTCTCAGTTCTCCAATCAATCTCTAGAGGCCATATTAGTCATCCCTAAACCAGCAAGGGCCCCTTCCTTTGATCAAGTTACAGACCCATCTCACTCTTTAATGCTGACCTCAAATTAAATGGCAAATCTATGACCAACAGGCTTAACCATTTATTCCCACAACTGATTCAAAATGAGTAGGTGGGTTTAATCAGAGGTCAAGAAGCTTGTTATAACACAATTAAAGTCCCCAAATTGATTAATTGGACATCACAAGGTACTGTGCCCATTATATTCCTGTCTATTGATGGTGAAAAAGCATTTGACAGGGTAAGTTGGATGTTTATGAGGTTTGTTTATGGTTATGTGGGTCCTCTCATGGGCTAGGGTGTGAATCAAAGGTATGCTGTCAGAATCTTTTGCTATTATTAATGGCACTTGTCGGGGATGCCTCCTATCTCTGTTGATTTTTGTTATTTGTATAAGAGCCCTGGAGAGAGCCATTAGGGCTAACCAACTCTTTTCTGGTTTCAGGTTGGCGGGGTGGAACACAAACTAGAATCGTTTGCTGACAATTTACTAGCCACCATTTCTCAACCTGTCACCTCCCTACCACACTTAATCTGTAATCTTTAAATGTTTGGAAAACTGTCCAACCTTGAAATGAACTTATTGAAGTCTAGGGCCTTCAATATTTCTTCCCCTATAGTATTGGGTCTGCGGCATGCATTCCCATATTACCTACCTAGATTACACTATAATCATTGGCATCTAAAACAGCTTTCTTGGTTACGTAAAATCAATGGGGTTAAGACAAATATGCTTCCTAAGTCACGGTTTTGTTACATATCGTTCATAATCAGGCAGCTCAGAAGACACCTAGAATTAGAATTGAAATATTATCATGCCTGAAACAGATGGTCTACAATATCCAGACATTTAAAACATATTACCATGCCATATTCCTTAATAGAGTCCTTTAATGGACCAAAAATAGGGACAAAAGCAGAGGGTTGCATTAGAGGGCTACTACATGAATCAAAACCCCAAAATATTGCCATGTTTGCACTCTGTTCCGAAACTGTCTCCTCCACATCTTACAATATTACCCACACTTTCCCTATTTAAGGAACTGATATGGTCTTCCTTTCATAGCTTCAGTTTTTGGCCCTTTCACCTCCGTCACCAGGTTTCCACTAGGTATTAATCCCTCTCACTATGGACTTCTGTGGGTCAGAATCAGTCAGCTGATGAATACTTCTGGTACTAAACTGTTTTCAGAAATCCATAAGAAACTGGGATATCCCAAAATCAGATTTTATGAGTTTCTGCAAGTTTGCCATTTACTAAATACAGCTAATAGGGCAGTCCCTGCAGGGATAGATCTTACTTCTTTCGAGAAACTCTGTGCCTTGCCACAATCTTCCATACTGTGTCTGCTCTATACCAGCAACTACTAATTAACCAATCTACCTCTATACCAGCCCATAATAGTTCATGGGAAAAATACCTGGGCCTCTCCTTATCTGCTCATGAATGGAAGACTATTTTTCTAAAGGCCTACTCTAGCTATATTTGTACCACTTTAAAAGAGACACAATGTAAGTATAAATCTTAATTTGATGGTACAGATACATTTTGCTGATACATGTCATGATTCCTTTCAAATCTGGATCCTGTTGGAAATGCTCCTCTGCTACAGGTTCTCTGTGTCTTGTCTAGTGGAATTGCCAACACTTGTTGTACTTGTGGTCTGATGTTATCAAAACCTCTCAGCAAATTTTAGGTACTAGTGCTTACAGATCTTGTATTTTTGTTGCTGGTGCATGAATATAAAAAAATCATTGCTCCTGAATCTGCAATTTATTTTCCTTTTTACTCTATAGTGACCGATTCTTTCTACATGCTTCCTTCCCAAGCACCCTTTTCCTACCTTTCCCACTTCCTGCCTTGTTCTTTTTTAGTTACAATTACTTACTAAGGATTTATATGTTATATTATGTGTAATATGTTTTTTGTCTTTATTTCTGCACAATTTTCCGGATCTCACTCCTGATTGCTGATTGTTACTTAATGTAGTAGTTCTCTCCTGATGAGGATAAATGTCTGCTATACTGTATTTGTATGTCATTGGATTTTACAATAAAAATAGAATATATAAAAAAGAAATAAGAAAAGGAACAACCTCTGGTGTATGATAAATAATCTCTTAATTGCAATAAAAACTGAATAAAATCACTCTTTGAAACTAAATAAATAAATTAATAAATAAAAATAAATAAATAAAAGAGAATTTGTGCTATGCATATTTTTTACAAATATGACTTTACTGTAAAACATTATTTTAAAACACTTGGCTTCAAAATGTAGTATTTATGTTAAATACTGTACAAAGAAAACAGACTTGAAAACTAAAAAACACATTTTAAAAATGTTATTGGAACATATAAATGTAATATGTGCAATTTATTTTACTTTTGCCTTGCAATTTCACAACTATGTTGTAGCAATAAAAAAAACTGTGTACAATACACCCATTGGGGTGGATGTATTGGCTTGCGAGACGGCCAGAGCTCCGAGACTCCGGCTGAACTCATATGTTTTTTCAAAGCAGTAACCATTTACAAGGCAAAACCTGGTTGGTATTGCCTTGTAAACATTTGCTGCTTTAAAGAAACTTATGAGTTCGTCCAGAGTCTAGGAGCTCCGGCCATCTCGCAATCCATTACATCCGGCCTATTGTCTTCTCTACTCAATAATAGTTGCTGGTAGGTTGGCTGTGATGATGCTACAGCATATATCAAGTCAGCACTGTTGTTAGGTCGCTCTTCCCTAAATGTCATAATGTTTAGTGGAGAATCAGACAATTCTGGCTCATGTATATACCACTTTGCACTTTTTATATTTTACATATACTGTATTATGTAAAATACAAGAAGCAGCAAATACATCAGGCATTCATTTTATATAAATGTAATTTCTCTTGGGAAAACAATGTGAATATCCTCTCAGTTATACAAAGGCATTTTCAACCACCATCTTGGCAGAAATGAGTATACGGGTGAATCTAATCTGTTCTGCTGAAAGTTAATGATGCTGGGTTAAGGATATCATTAACCATCACCTCAATGGGTATGCATCATTTTGTGAACAAGCAGTCAGCTGGCAAAATGCATGTACAGCAAATAGTACAGTACCTGTGCTGTGCAAATGGGAATACCACCCACTTATTACTGAACTATGCATCCAGGTACTTTTTTCTTATACAGGCATTCTTTCATCTGATCCACCAGACACTCCCTGCAATACCTCATATAAGGGAAGCTGTGTGACTAACACTACACAGACAGCAGAAATGCCTCTTTACTCTTGCTTCCTGCCTGTATACCCAACCACAGGGTTCTCTGAACCACCGACTAATGTCCCAGATTCAAATGGTTGAACATCAGAAGCCCTGGGGTTAAGATATCAGACAATACATTGTACTACACACTTATCCCAATATGCTCATATTTTCAGACAATTGTCTAATGACTAAATACTGCTGCCTGTCTGCTTGATTTATGGTGGTGTGCAGTGAATATATCCGGTAAGGGGATCAAGGTAGGGGTGCCCTCTCCTGGGGTGGTCACCTTCAAACACACCCCAGCACACAACAGGTCACCTCCAAACACACACCAGAACACAACTCAAGGGTTTTTTGTCACTCTAGCCGTAGCTGGGTTTATTGTGCAGTAAAGATAAATAAAACATAAAATAAATCCTAGCACATCTAGGCACTAACATACAGATTACCTCTCTCAGAGTTGTAGGACCTAATGTCCCCACCACAACAAAAGCTTATGCACAGTACTCGCTTATGCACAGTACTCACAGTCAGTACATCACAGTATCTCTGAACAAGCCTGCTACCTGTTTCTAAAGTACTGATACAGCTTAATTGGCCTATACAGGTGTAAAGCACTACAGTAATTAGCCTGGTCTAGGGCTGATGGCCTAAAGATCCAAAATGGGCCTAGTGGATAGAGCCTGCCATCTCTCTGCCCATAACCCCAGTATTCCTTCAACTGGCTTTTACTAATGCCCAAAACATTTAATCAGTATGTTTTGCAATCACAGACATTTTCCTGTAGTTTTAAATCTTAGATGTCAGAAACCTGGGACAACTATCTCCCATGTATAAACTTACCATCACTTTCATCACAATCTACAGGCAAGATCTGGTTTAACTGTGATCTGCATCAATACAACACTATATACTGAGGGTTGGTAATACACTAATAATGACAAACTTGGTATGAAATAGACAATATTTTATCTGTGTCAATTTATAAGAAGTGAAGCTATGTTTATAATTAGAGATGTGTGCTGACCTCCATTTTTTTGGTTCTGGTTTTGGATCTGGATTCATCTTCGTGTTTTGGTTTACTAAACCACCCTCAAGTGTTTTCTTTTTGAATCAGTGTTTATTAAAAAAAAGCTTAAGTTATTGTTTTTTGGACCAGTTTTTGGCCCTTCAGTATTATTAACCTTATACAAACATGGGACCTTGAGTTCACACATGTCATTTAGTAAGAGTAAATATGTAGATAGACCAATATGGTGGCATGTCTGTTAATAAATTAGGACTGCTCTTTATTGGTGGCGCTCCCATAATATTTGGTAATGATACAATGGACACATTTTGCAAAGTTAAAAATAGGACAAAAGTGTCTTGAAAGAGCCCCAGTAAGACAGTTTTTGGCATTGTTTTTCCATTACAATATTTGTCCATAGTATGTGAAACTTCAATAACATTAATTTCCCATCACTTTTGACTACCTCACAGCTCACAATGTTGTTTAAATACCGTTTAGGCCAAAATATTGCATCAAGCTAGCTAGCTGACTAAGCTAAGTAACAGCATGGGTGGCAAAAACACATGGCATTTCAACTTCAAACATGGCATGTTTAGAAAACAGAATGTTTTCTTAATCAAGATCTAGATCAGATGCCCAAGGGTAGTACAGGGAAATAGAGTTGGAGTATGTATGTCATGGAAGGCAGGTAAAGGAAGAAAGGAATGATAGATTGAACGATTGATTGATTGATTGATTGATTAGTTAGTTAAATTAATTTATTGACTAAGAGTATTTGTGAGGGAGGAGAGGGGTAATATGACAAGCAGGTAATCCTCTTTATATTTGTGTTTCTCTAACTATCATCAGAAATCCTTGTAAAAATGTGTAGTAATGTATAAGATCAAAAACAAAACAATAAAACTGTCTATGCAAAATAGACTATCATGTCCCCCAAAAATACAGCCCATAATGAAAGAAAAGTTGGGCAAAATGGAATTGTCATTGGACCTTCCACCCACACTTATGTTGTGTATTAGAAAGGACATGCACAGTTTAACCAATCACTTCAGTAATTGTCCCTTTTGTGGCTAAAGTGCTTGGTTTTTTTGTTCCCCCACAAAACAAGCTCATATTGGGACTAAGCAAGCTAACAGCATTTTTAGTAAATTAATCATCTCTATGATGTCATTATTATCATCCTCATAATCCTCACCCTCATCAGTGTCACTGTTAACAATGTCATCATCACACAATATTAGCTTATTCCCACTGGAATCCACAATTGGATGTGTCCTCTGTTGTTGTTGCTACATAACATATGCTAGGTAGAATGCAATTCCCGGCATAACAGGGCACACTCCTGCTGCCATTCACTAAGCATTTCAAAGCTGAGGCTGCTTATAGCATCATATGCATCATAGGAGGCTAAGGAACAACAACAGAGGGTAAAATATCTGAACAGAATTCTCTGACATTTGTTGCATTGTGTTGCAAAGGTCTTCCTCATAGATTTTGTACTTCATTTTTATGAGCATTAGTTTCTCCACATTTTGAGTAAGGATCTTCCTATGCTAATCTCTCACAGGGTTCCAGGCTGTTCTAAACATTCTTCCAAGTACATACTGGAGGGTGGGCAGCTGGACGACAACATAGCTAACTTTTACAAGGGGCTCCAAATTGCCTTTGTTTCCTCGCAGTAATCAAAAGGACTGCATGAAATGCTAATTTTTACATTGTCATTATAATAATTCTCCACCATTTTATTCAGGCTTAGTGTATCAGATTGAATCACGGTAGAGGTGTCAATAATTGTGGCCATTTCTTCTATGCCTGTATAGATGTCAAACTCATTGGTGAACTGAATTGACTCATCAGCCACTCCCCCTTTGGGTCTCTTAGGAAAGTTTTGTTTTTATTGTGGCAGTAGCAGTTGGAGGAGAATCTGAAGCAGGAGAAATTGTCAAGTCATCATGTGCCATGTGAGCTGTTAAATTGCTGGCAAGGAGTTCCTTGCATCTCTGATGATATGTATCAGTTGTAAATAAAGATATTATGTAAGACTAAAACCGAGGATCAAGCATGGTTGCCAAAATGTAGTGATCCAATTGCAAGATCTTGAAAACCCCTTAGGTCCTGATAAAGCCAACAAATAAGTTGTTTTACAAGCCCAACATACTTAGCGGCATCACTTTGTTTCATCTCCTCTTTCAGTTTCTCTGCTTTTCCAGTATTTTTTATTAAGGGAATCATCTGACTCAAGCTGGTAGTGTCTGAACTCATTTCATTAGTTGCTACTTCAAATGTTTTCAGGAGCTTGCATAAAACAGAGAGTATTCTCCAGTGTTCAAGAGTAAATTACAATACCATTCCTCTTCTCTCCCTATGTTCTAGATTATTGTGTAGGTTTTGACTGCTTGCATATTATAGTTTCTTGTGTAGGTTTTGATGTTTTTTTGCTGTTCCTTCCTTTCACTAAAGCATATAAAGGGTGGCATTCCACCCTTACTTCAGCTGGTGGCATGTCAAATGGAACTGTTGTTGCAGCCAGTGCAATCTTCCACATTTGATTACTGAATGCCGAAAATGTCCAGAATTTTTTCTGGCCACAGACAGCATCTCCTGCTTGACCCTTTCAATTTTGAAAAAAAATCTGAATCACAATTTTATAGATTTTATCAGAAATGACAAATGCTGAGGAGAGCCTTAGTGGGGCAAGTCCTTTTGCTATGACAATCCTGAGTTTTTCTAACAGGTTAATGCCGGGTATGCATTTAAGCTGTGATACAGAGAGCAGCCTGCCTATGAATGAGCTATTATGTTGTGTTAGATACTGCTGGTTTTGCTGCTAAAAGCGATATACCGACCCAGTGGGCTGTCACAGTCATTGTACTCTTTCATTTGGCCAGTGCAGCTTGTGCACATATCAGTGGTAGTGGATGGTGAGTTTAATTACATTTTCTAGTCTAAGAACTAGTCCATTGCTAGCATATCTGACATGACTTTAGTGTTCTGCTTGGCATCTGGATGGCTTCTTTCATACTTACATCCTCTTTCAAAGGATTGTTTCAAAGTCAGTTGTTGTTTGAAACTACTAGTCTTCTTAGTCCCCTTTTGGCATGTGGATTTACCTCTGGCAGCAGCAACAGTAGCCCTAGCATGCAAGTATAATTTTGGGGAATCCTGATTTACACCACTCCTAGGATAAAGGGTGGTATCCTAATGTAACAATTACTCTTTTTAAACACAAAAGGATTTTTAAACATTTTTAACAGAGACTGAACACACAACAAACATCCTCAGAGCCCCCCATAGTATAAGCCATGAATCACTCTAACAATGTTGTTACATTTTTTAACATACAGGTTTTTTTTACGGTGATTGAACACAAAAAACAGTGCCTTATGGCTGCTAGTATAAGAGTGGCACCATTACAATGCTATATTTTTAAACACAAGGATTTTTTATTTATTTACAGTGACTGAACACACTGCTTCACAGATCCCCTAGTATAAGGGTGGCACCCAAATGATGTTAATCATTTTTTTAATAAAAAAAAATTAAAGTAGCCTTAAGTAATATATAGAGTTTTAGTTCACTACTATTGTATTTTACTTTGGGTGGCGTTTCAATTTTATGAGTATCACAATGCCCCTATTACACTATTTTTTTAAAGTACCCCTAATTAGTGTTTCTCTTAGTTTCCATACACTCTTCCTTTATAAGCAATCCAAAGCTGGGAAGTTGACGTTTTGGCTAATTCCAGGAACTAATCTTGGTCGGAAGACCCGAGTCATTGCATGGTTCGACTCAGAACCCCTAAGTTTAGGTGTTTTTGGTTTCAAGAAAACTGAACCTGAACATCTTTGTAAATATTATCCACTTATACAGACTTTTCATTTTCATCTCACTATGCATAACATTAACTATTACAGTTCTACAAATTCAAAATAAATATTGTTATTAGAGCAATTTGATACTATCAGGGATATTCAATTTGCCCCAAAGAGACATCGGGAGTAAAAACCCTCGGGTGTTGCGGTTGGGCTATTTGATTAGCTCGGCCGGTTAAAAGTGCATTTACACCTGTAAACACACAGGTTCAGTAAATCCTGTGTGTTTTTCAGATGAAAATGAGACTGTTATCGTGGAATTTGTTTCGCCTGCCAGAGGCAGGTGAAACAAAATCCCTGATAAACCACGGCACATGCTGGTTAAGCAGGGCTAATTAGATAGCCCCTTCAAGGCGATACATTACACCCGACAGCAAGTCGGGGCAATTGAATATCCCTGCATGTGTCTTTATATTTTTGAACAATTATTACCAAGCTTCAACAGTCATACTATTAGCTTGTAAAATAGATTATTGGTTTATTAATAACATGACACATTCAACAATCTATGTAGAGTCAATCTATTTATGATCTTGCTCTGTTGATTGATTCCATATTTGTCTAAAAGGATCAAAAAATATTTGTGATATTTGCACTAATTGAGCTGCTACAAAACATTTTAGATAAAGATAAATATAAATGTAATTAATTAAAACAACAAATCATTAAAGTATGCCCACAAACAAGAGTTTCTCAATTGTTCTGTACCATGCAGAAAAAAAATGTTTAATTCTGGGTATGCACCATTGCCAGTATTATGTACAGGGATCTCCACCCCATCAACTGTCTTTGATTTCTTTAAAGCAATGCAACAGTTTCAGAATACAGTAGATGTGGAGATAAAGTACCAGCCAATCGGCTCCTAACTTGTTTTTTAAGACAACATGTGGCATGGCAGTTAGGAGCTGATTGGATGGTACTTTATCTCCATCCATGGCTAAGTAAATAGACCCATTAGGGTCTAAATCACACATATAACAACAGATGATTTTTGACATTGCTTATAAAAAATATAAAAAATCATCTGTTAGTAAATGTGGAGTTTAAAAGACCCTGAATACTAAATCAACCAATCATCAACCAAAAATTGTCCCAATTGACTTTTGGTAAATATAACCCTAAATCCCACTTTTACTAACAAATGATTTTTGAAATTATTTTTTAAAAGGATGTCAAAAATCATCTGTTAGTAAATGTGTGAATTCGACCCTGAAACAGAAAATTGATCAAAAATAAACCACACATCAACCAAAGATCTATCATAATCTACCCAAATGGATTATTAGTAAATACACCCCCCAGTCAGTGGAAATTAATGCAAGTTCCTCTATGTGTGAACATACCAGAATTTAGAGATGTGAGGCAGACACTTTTTGGGTTTTGATTTTGGATCTGGATCCCCGCTCGTGTTTTGGATCAGGATTGGTTTTGCCAAAAAAAAAAAACATTTCCAGTTTTGGTTTTGGATCTGGATGATTTTTGGAAAAAAACAAAACATAAAAACAGCTAAAATCACAGAATTTGGAGGTAATTTTTATCCTTCAGTATTATTAACTCAATACCATTCATTTCTACTCATTTCCAATCTATTCTGAACACCTCACACCTCACAATATTGTTTTTAGGCCAAAAGTTTGCACCAAGGTTCCTGGATGACTAAGCTAAGCAACACAAGTTGGCGGCACAAACACCTGGCCCATCTAGGACTAGCACTGCAGTGGCAGACAGGATGGCAGTTTTAAAAAATAGGCTCCAAAGAGCACATAATGCAAAGAAAAAAAGAGTTGCAAGATGGAATTGTCTTGGGCCCTCCCACCCACCCATATGTTGTTTTAAACAGGACATGGACAGTTTAATAAACCCATAATTTCAGAAACAGGTGGTCTCCCTGGAGAAAGCTCACCAAGTTCTCCGAATCATAGCTAGCTACAACCTTCTTTGATGACTTTTCACATTATGAGAAGAGGTAAGAGGAAGAGGACAGTGTCAAGAAGGTGATTAAAAATTAGAGAGGCACATGCAATCAGGATTAAAACATAGGCTTTCACCTCCAGTCCAATATTGGTGTGGAACAGAAAGGACTTCAACCAAGCAAATATATAATTATTAATTACCACATTACTGGACAAACTGAAAAACTAGGGGCCAAAGCCCCCGAAATTGTAATCTTGGATTTAATGCTGGGATGCAAATAAACTGGTGTATACCAAAGAATCAAGATTGGATATTTTCCTCTCCAGAGTCTGAAAATCTCATGGATTTCTTTTTTCCATTTTTTATCACATATTTTATTTGCATATTTAGTGGCAGATGCCTTATTTTTGATTTTCACAGCTCCCAGTTACATGTATGTGAGCATACCTGTGTCCCAGTTACACGCATGTGAGCATACCTGTGTCTATTGTTTATTTTATTCATATTTTATTTTTAAATATAGCATCCCTTAGATGTTTTAGCAGCCCCTTCTGAGCCCCACAGCAGCCCCGGGTGGGGCAAGTTGAGTTTGGGTGGGTTTGGTAAAGTAATAAGCTCGACTGTGCAGTGAATTTTTTTTGTTATTGAGTCCCTGCCCTAGTGGAGATTACCACTCTACAGTCTAAACTCATTTCATACTATAAGTAGGACTGTGGGCTGAAGCAATGCTAACCTTTGTACCCACAGCATGCCTCAGCTTGGCAAGCCAGATATCTTCCTAGCTTTAAGCCATCATGAGACTCTATACTGGGTCTTAATCAGTAACTCTTTGTGCCTCACAGGAGCTCCTGGCTCATCTAGTGCTGCAGTGCAATGGAAAACTGATGCAATGTAAGATCACTGAAACTCTGTTATTCTAACACTGAAAGGTCTTGCGATAACCCTACGCAGCCCTTAGGAAAAGAATATCCCTGTACAACAAATGCACATCTTCTAAATAAATCATCCCAAAATGTGGAACATCAATAATACATCAAAATTAATGTTGACTAATTGGAGCCATTCATTTCAGTGAGTCCCTAAAATGAAATGATTGAGAAGAACCTCTCTCTAAAACTCTGGCAGAAAATATCACTTTACCTTTCCGGCAGATGTGCTGGATTATGATTCAGTCTCTTCTGAGTCACATTGACTTTTTGCCAGAAATTTCCCCACTTTATTTTAAAAACACTTCATCAAAATAGCAATTTCCATTTTCACCTTTGGGCTATGTTTTCACAAATCTGTTTGTGATGTTGAAGCTTGTCTAATATCTGCTCTAGGCTTTCATTTAAACCTAGGATCAAGTACAGCAGCACCCCTTGATTTATACGGCAGCTCCCCTGGATTTATACAGCATAGGCTGCACCCCTGGAGAATAACACAGCACAGCAGACAGGCAACAGCAACCCTGGACTTAAACAGCAGTGGGTAAGCACCCCTGGACTGATAGGGCAGAGGGGCAGCACTCCATATAGGGCAGCACCCCTGGAATGATGTGCCAAAGAAAAGATGTGCAAGATGTAATTGTCCTTGGGCCCTCCCACCCACATTTAGTTTGTATAAACAGGACATGCACACTTTAACAAACCAATCATTTGTGGCTGAAATGATTTTTTGGGGGGTTTCCAACCAAAAAAAAGCAATTAATCTCTCCTTGCACAAACTGGCTCTACAGTGGCAAGATGTCATTCTCATCTTCAGATTCCCCCCCTTTCAGTGTTTCAATCCTCATCCTCACAGAGAAATAATATTCAAACTAACCACATCATTTAGGTGTCAGTGGACTGCTTACGATATTACCCAGTTTCTGAACTTGACAATGACTTATGATGAATGTGCTGCAGGTGACATAAAAGGGAGGATGATCCTAGGTGGTTAATATCCTTACCCCTACTTATTACAGATTAACAGAGGCAACAGATGGCTTGACACCTGTTGTCAGGATTTGTGAAGAAATAATTCCACACCGAAGAGATGGCTTTTTTTGGTATTTTACCCAGACTTTTTAATCCCATGGCCAACAATGGTCTCCACTAATGCCTTATTCAAACAAACCACATCACCATCAGAATCTGCATCATCAACTTCCTTCACAGCGCCAGCTACACCCATATCCTTTTCAGCCTGGTGTACTTCTACAGTGACATCCTCAATCTCAATGTCAGCAACTGGACTGGCAGTGCTCCTCCCAGCACTTACAGAGGGCATAAAAATTGTGGTAGGATCTCCTCTTCCTATATAGTGTTGTGAAGGTCAGGACTAGATATCACAACCGCGGACAGTGCCAGCACCCCTGTATTTTCACAACACCCCTGTAATTTAACAACATACAAGACAAGGCCAGTGTACATTTATTTTCACAGCACCCCTTTATTTTACAGCATCCAGGGCCAGTGTACTTTTATTTTAACAGCAGCACCCCTGTATTTTTACAGCATACAGGACCAGTGTACTTTTATTTTAACAACATCACCCCTGTATTTTACAGCATACAGGACCAGTGTGATTTTTTTTTTACCACAGTGTACTTTTATTTTAACAGAAGCACCCCAGTGTTTTCACAGCATACAGGGCCAGTGAACACTGATTTTTACTGCAGCCCAGAATTTTTGCAGTATACAAGACAGGGCCAGTGTACATTTATTTTCTCTGCACCCCTGAATTTTACAGCATACAAGAAAGGGCCAGTATACTTTTATTTTAACATCACCACCCCTGTATTTTTACAGAATACTGGACCAGTGTAATCTTTTTACCAACAGCACTTATGTATTTTTACAGCATACAGGATCAGTGTACTTTTATTTTAATAACAGCACCCTTGTATTTTTACAGCATACAGGACCAGTGATTTTTTTTTTACCAACAGCACTTATGTAATTTTACAGCATACAGGACCAGTGTACTTTTATTTTAATAACAGCACCCCTGTATTTTTACAGCATACAGGACCAGTGTACATTTATTTTTGCTGCACCCCAGAATTTTTACAGCACACAAGGCAGGACCAGTATACATTTATTACCAACAGCACCCCAGAAATTGTACAGCAAACAAGACAGGGCCAGTGTATCTTTATTTTAACATCAGCACCCCTGTATTTTACAGCATAGAGCACCAGTGCACTATTATTTTAACAGAAGCACCCCAGTATTTTCACAGCATACAGGGCCAGTGAACACTGATTTTTACTGCACCCCAGAATTTTTGCAGTATACAAGACAGGGCCAGTGTACATTTATTTTCTCCGCACCCCTGAATTTTACAGCATACAAGACAGGGCCAGTATACTTTTATTTTAACAACATCACCCCTGTATTTTTACAGCATACAAGACAGGGCCAGTGTACATTTTTTGACTGCACCCCAGAATCTTTACAGAATACAAGACAGGGCCAGTGTCCATTTATTTTACTGCACCCAAGATTTTTTACAGCATACAAGACAGGGCCAATGTACATTTATTTTACTGCAACCCAGATTTTTTACAGCATACAAGACAGGGCCAGTGTACATTTATTTTACTGCACCCCAGATTTTTTACAGCATACAAGACAGGTGCAGTGTACATTTATTTTACTGCAACCCAGATTTTTTACAGCATACTAGGCAGGGCCATTGTACATTTATTTTACTGCACCCCAGAACTTTTACAGCATACAAGACAGGGCCAGTGTACATTTATTTTACTGCACCCCAGATTTTTTACAGCATACAAGACAGGTCCAGTGTACATTTATTTTACTCCACCCCTGAATTTTTACAGCATAGAAGACAGGGCCAGTGTACATTTATTTTACTGCACCCCTGAATTTTTATAGCATACAAGGCAGGGCCAGTGTACATTTATTTAACTGCACCCCAGAATTTTTATAGCATACAAGACAGGGCCAGTGTACATTTATTTTCACTGTACCCCAGAATTTTTACAGCATAGAAGACAGGGCCAGCGTACATTTATTTTACTGCACCTCTGAATTTTTATAGCATACAAGGCAGGGCCAGTGTACATTTATTTTACTGCACCCCAGAATTTTTACAACATACAAGACAGGGCCAGTGTACATTTATTTTTGCTGCACCCCAGAATTTTTACAGCACACAAGGCAGGACCAGTATACTTATATATACCAACAGCACCCCAGAAATTTTACAGCATACAAGACAGGGCCAGTGTATCTTTATTTTAACAACAGCACCCCTGTATTTTACAGCATAGAGAACCAGTGTACTTTTATTTTAACAGAAGCATCCCAGTATTTTCACAGCGTACAGGGCTAGTGAACATTGATTTTCACTGCACCCCAGAATTTTTGCAGTATACAAGACAGGGCCAGTGTACATTTATTTTCTCTGCACCCCTGAATTTTACAGCATACAAGACGGGGCCAGTGTACTTTTATTTTCACAACAGCACCCCAGAATTTTTACCTCATACAAGACAGGGCCAGTGTACATTTATTTTCACTGCACCCCAGAATTTTTACATCATACAAGACAGGGCCAGTGTACATTTATTTTCACTGCACCCCAGATATTTTACAGCCGGCACCCATGTATTTTCACAGCATACAGGAGGACAGTGCCACTGCCCCTTATACAACACAGTGACAGCCAGGACAGCAAAACCCATGTAAAGATGCACCCCTAACAGCACATAAAACATCAGTGACAGCCAGCACAGCACCCCTAACAGCACCCCTAGTGAGCACACACTGACCCTACACAATGCCACTACACAGAGAGAGAGACAGAGGTCTGTCTCCCTGACTCTCCAAGTCCAGAGTGAAAATGGTGGTGACGTGTGACTTTTAATTTATGAAATCCAAAACCTCATAGAATCTGACAGGGGGATGATGAAATTTTGCCTCATTCTGATTTCCAAGTCTGGCGGGAAGTCCTGAGCTGGACTCGTAAACTGGCTTGGAATGGGATATTTTGGGGGGTTTGGTTCTCTGGGAACCAAACCAACTCATCTCTATTAGAATTTGCAAGATTGTGCTAAGTTGCTGCAGGCTGAAAGCGTGAAACTGCAACTGATCTCCTGTACCATCCGGAAAGGTCTGAACCAGGTATATAGCATGATCCTCATTATAATTTAAATCCCCACCAAAGGAAATAAAGCATTTGAAAACAGTGTCCTCTCCTTAACAGCACATCAATGTGTTGGATGCCTCTACCAGTTCTAATATTCTACTTATAAATCACCTGTTTCTGATTTCCTATTGCAGGCAACTAACTAATAATAATTTTGGAAATGTCAGGTTAGCATTATAACGATAATAATCACAAATGTAAATAACATATATAAATAAAAAACATGTAGTTAGAAAATGGAATTTTTTTTGCAATGGCTTCTACAAGAAATCTGTTTTATAATTATACCCTAGCACATGTGTTCTAGGGCAGTGGTTCTCAAACTGGGTGCTGTGGCACCCAGGGGTGCATCAGGACAGTTGCAGGGTTGCAATGGGTTGGTGGTCTAGGACCAATTCAAATTATATATGGTCAATTTACTAGAAAAAAAACAGTGCTTGTAGTTTCCAATCATAAACTATGTGGACAGAAGTTAATCCTGTCCTACTACACTTAACAGAACCTAAGGATGACATACTGTATAAACTCAATATACTGAATTTAATAATTTTTTACTTAATTTCTCAATAAGAAACTTTTGGCATATGCTTCCTATGATAAAAATACTGATACTCTAGAGTGCCTTGATTAAAAAAAGTTTGTGAACCACTGTTCTAGGGGGATTAATACATTCACAAAAATCTCAGGGCAGAGATAGTGGTTAAACTTTATTAATTAGTTAACTTGGTCTCTGTTGGAACCATGTACTGTAATTAGGTATCCCAAAATTTCCCACAGTATTACTCATGCTCAGTACTACTACTACTACTAATAATAATAATAATAATAATAACAACAATAATATTTTTTTTTATATTGCACATTTCTACCAATAGGACTCAAATTGCTTTACATTTGCAGTTACAACACAAAATGCAAAATAATTTAACCTTAACAGTCAAAAGTACTAAGAATTTGGGTTGTATTTTTTTAGGAACTAAAGGGACATTAGTGAAATGCTTCTGTAAACAGGTCATTCCTGGGTCTGTTTTTGAAGGATTCTAGAGTGAAAACATCACAAACTGTGTGATAACATATTGATCATGTTATCTGTAAACCATATTTCATAGCAAGAGCAAATGTGCAAAATATGAATTAAAAAAATAACTGTCCAACAGTATGGCTGGAATAAGCACAGGAAGATGCAACTTAATCCAACCTCTCTAAATGAAGGAAGTTATAAATATGTGAGGTGACCAAGTTTACATAAGTGTAATAATTGCTAAGAGCCCCAGTTTCTCCATGACAAAAATTTGCCTGAAGTAGTTAAACCACAAGGATGGTTGCTGGCTTTTTGTGTCAATCAGACTAGGTTAGCCAAAGAATGTTTTGGGGAGTGGTAACAAGGTTATTAGTAAGCTATACTGTTAGATCCAGTCCTTTTAGTCTGCTGGATCATCTCAAGGGAAGTGTCTGTGAAATGCAACCTTATTGGTGATTAGTGTTAGAAACCGTGGGAGGGGCATCAAAATTCAGGACACTGAATAGTACTTTTTTTTTACTATTTCTTAACCACGCTACAGTGCTCTATTAGGATTGGCATAAGCATATACAGTAAGTATTTAATTACCAGCGGAAATATTTCCATTTATATTACATTTTCTGTATGTTGTTCATACTACTGTTTGTATACAACCCTGTGTTACACTGTTGCCATGTATTCATAGATCTTCTTACACCCAGGTGACCTAGCAATGGGGTGCACCTTTCTGGTGTCACTTTCCTGCAATGTACAGTTTGACAGGGAATAAGTGTTCTGCAAGCTGTGATATTTAAAAGGTGAGTGTTTGACTTAAATGTTATGTTTTGCTGTTTCTAACGAAACAGCAATAAAAGCGCTGAAACACTGAACTTGTTAACACTGTCTTGAGTTGCAATTTTATGTCCAGAGTGTGTATGTATATATATATATATATATATATATATACACACACACACACGGGTAGTTCAATAAGTAAGATAACAAGCCCTCTCATGTTCATGTGTGTAATGTACAGTACAGTGATAACGTCATGTTATGTAAACAGGTTTTGGTTTGGTGCACTGCCTGTGGTGGATGTGCTTGGCTGGCCGAGCTGCTCATTCTGAACATCTGTCTTGCTGTTCTCAAAGGCAGTGCACACCACACAAACCTGTTTCTGTGACATGACATTATCACCGTATACTGTCACAACTTAATGATGAATTTAAGCTGCTGATTGTACCCTTTAGATGCAGAAATCTGATCACACTTTGAACATTAATGGTTGACCATGGGGGTCTTTCTGAGTTTATCACTCGCTAGCAGTTTTTAGCTGCCGTGCAAACGCATTGTCGCCGCCGACTGGGGAGTGTATTTTAGCTTTTCAGAAGTGCGAACGCTTGTGCAGCAGAGCGCCTGCAAAATCTTTTTGTGCAAAACAAGACCAGCCCTGTAGTTACTCTTTGTGTGCGTTGATTCTAACGGGGGGACAGCTTTTGACTAGAGATGAGCGGGTTCGGTTTCTCTGAAACCGAACCCGCACGAACTTCATGTTTTTTTCACGGGTCCGAGCAGACTCGGATCCTCCCGCCTTGCTCGGTTAACCCGAGCGCGCCCGAACGTCATCATGACGCTGTCGGATTCTCGCGAGACTCGGATTCTATATAAGGAGCCGCGCGTCGCCGCCATTTTCACACGTGCATTGAGATTGATAGGGAGAGGACGTGGCTGGCGTCCTCTCCATTAGAAATTAGATTAGAAGAGAGAGAGAGATTGTGCAGAGTCAGACAGAGTTTACCACAGTGACCAGTGCAGTTGTTGTTAGTTAACTTTTATTTATTTTAATATAATATATCCGTTCTCTGCTATATCCGTTCTCTGCCTGAAAAAAAACGATACACAGCAGCAGCCAGTCACACAGTGTGACTCAGTCTGTGTGCACTCAGCTCAGCCCAGTGTGCTGCACATCAATGTATAAAAGGCAAAGCTTATAATAATTGTGGGGGAGACTGGGGAGCACTGCAGGTTGTTATAGCAGGAGCCCCCAGGAGTACATAATATTATATTAATTTAAAATTAAACAGTGCACACTTTTGCTGCAGGAGTGCCACTGCCAGTGTGACTAGTGGTGACCAGTGCCTGACCACCAGTATAGTAGTATATTGTTGTATGTATTGTATACTATCTCTTTATCAACCAGTGTATATTAGCAGCAGACACAGTACAGTGCGGTAGTTCACGGCTGTGGCTACCTCTGTGTCGGCAGTCGGAACTCGGCAGGCAGTCCGTCCATCCATAATTGTATTACAATATATACCACCTAACCGTGGTATTTTTTTTTCTTTCTTTATACCGTCGTCATAGTGTCATACTAGTTGTTACGAGTATACTACTATCTCTTTATCAACCAGTGTACAGTGCGGTAGTTCACGGCTGTGGCTACCTCTGTGTCGGCAGTCGGCAGGCAGTCCGTCCATCCATAATTGTATTATTATTATAATATATACCACCTAACCGTGGTTTTTTTTTCATTCTTTATACCGTCATAGTGTCATACTAGTTGTTACGAGTATACTACTATCTCTTTATCAACCAGTGTACAGTGCGGTAGTTCACGGCTGTGGCTACCTCTGTGTCGGCAGTCGGCAGGCAGTCCGTCCATCCATAATTGTATTATTATTATAATATATACCACCTAACCGTGGTTTTTTTTTCATTCTTTATACCGTCGTCATAGTGTCATACTAGTTGTTACGAGTATACTACTATCTCTTTATCAACCAGTGTACAGTGCGGTAGTTCACGGCTGTGGCTACCTCTGTGTCGGCAGTCGGCAGGCAGTCCGTCCATCCATAATTGTATTATTATTATAATATATACCACCTAACCGTGGTTTTTTTTTCATTCTTTATACCGTCGTCATAGTGTCATACTAGTTGTTACGAGTATACTACTATCTCTTTATCAACCAGTGTACAGTGCGGTAGTTCACGGCTGTGGCTACCTCTGTGTCGGCAGTCGGCAGGCAGTCCGTCCATCCATAATTGTATTATTATTATAATATATACCACCTAACCGTGGTTTTTTTTTCATTCTTTATACCGTCGTCATAGTGTCATACTAGTTGTTACGAGTATACTACTATCTCTTTATCAACCAGTGTACAGTGCGGTAGTTCACGGCTGTGGCTACCTCTGTGTCGGCAGTCGGCAGGCAGTCCGTCCATCCATAATTGTATTATTATTATAATATATACCACCTAACTGTGGTATTTTTTTTTCTTTCTTTATACCGTCGTCATAGTGTCATACTAGTTGTTACGAGTATACTACTATCTCTTTATCAACCAGTGTACAGTGCGGTAGTTCACGGCTGTGGCTACCTCTGTGTCGGCAGTCGGCAGGCAGTCCGTCCATCCATAATTGTATTATTATTATAATATATACCACCTAACCGTGGTTTTTTTATACCACCTAACCGTGGCAGTCCGTCCATAATTGTATACTAGTATCCAATCCATCCATCTCCATTGTTTACCTGAGGTGCCTTTTAGTTCTGCCTATAAAATATGGAGAACAAAAAAGTTGAGGTTCCAAAATTAGGGAAAGATCAAGATCCACTTCCACCTCGTGCTGAAGCTGCTGCCACTAGTCATGGCCGAGACGATGAAATGCCAGCAACGTCGTCTGCCAAGGCCGATGCCCAATGTCATAGTACAGAGCATGTCAAATCCAAAACACCAAATATCAGAAAAAAAAGGACTCCAAAACCTAAAATAAAATTGTCGGAGGAGAAGCGTAAACTTGCCAATATGCCATTTACCACACGGAGTGGCAAGGAACGGCTGAGGCCCTGGCCTATGTTCATGGCTAGTGGTTCAGCTTCACATGAGGATGGAAGCACTCAGCCTCTCGCTAGAAAACTGAAAAGACTCAAGCTGGCAAAAGCACCGCAAAGAACTGTGCGTTCTTTGAAATCCCAAATCCACAAGGAGAGTCCAATTGTGTCGTTTGCGATGCCTGACCTTCCCAACACTGGACGTGAAGAGCATGCGCCTTCCACTATTTGCATGCCCCCTGCAAGTGCTGGAAGGAGCACCCGCAGTCCAGTTCCTGATAGTCAGATTGAAGATGTCAGTGTTGAAGTACACCAGGATGAGGAGGATATGGGTGTTGCTGGCGCTGGGGAGGAAATTGACCAGGAGGATTCTGATGGTGAGGTGGTTTGTTTAAGTCAGGCACCCGGGGAGACACCTGTTGTCCGTGGGAGGAATATGGCCGTTGACATGCCAGGTGAAAATACCAAAAAAATCAGCTCTTCGGTGTGGAGGTATTTCACCAGAAATGCGGACAACAGGTGTCAAGCCGTGTGTTCCCTTTGTCAAGCTGTAATAAGTAGGGGTAAGGACGTTAACCACCTCGGAACATCCTCCCTTATACGTCACCTGCAGCGCATTCATAATAAGTCAGTGACAAGTTCAAAAACTTTGGGTGACAGCGGAAGCAGTCCACTGACCAGTAAATCCCTTCCTCTTGTAACCAAGCTCACGCAAACCACCCCACCAACTCCCTCAGTGTCAATTTCCTCCTTCCCCAGGAATGCCAATAGTCCTGCAGGCCATGTCACTGGCAAGTCTGACGAGTCCTCTCCTGCCTGGGATTCCTCCGATGCATCCTTGCGTGTAACGCCTACTGCTGCTGGCGCTGCTGTTGTTGCCGCTGGGAGTCGATGGTCATCCCAGAGGGGAAGTCGTAAGCCCACTTGTACTACTTCCAGTAAGCAATTGACTGTTCAACAGTCCTTTGCGAGGAAGATGAAATATCACAGCAGTCATCCTACTGCAAAGCGGATAACTGAGTCCTTGACAACTATGTTGGTGTTAGACGTGCGTCCGGTATCCGCCGTTAGTTCACAGGGAACTAGACAATTTATTGAGGCAGTGTGCCCCCGTTACCAAATACCATCTAGGTTCCACTTCTCTAGGCAGGCGATACCGAGAATGTACACGGACGTCAGAAAAAGACTCACCAGTGTCCTAAAAAATGCAGTTGTACCCAATGTCCACTTAACCACGGACATGTGGACAAGTGGAGCAGGGCAGGGTCAGGACTATATGACTGTGACAGCCCACTGGGTAGATGTATGGACTCCCGCCGCAAGAACAGCAGCGGCGGCACCAGTAGCAGCATCTCGCAAACGCCAACTCTTTCCTAGGCAGGCTACGCTTTGTATCACCGCTTTCCAGAATACGCACACAGCTGAAAACCTCTTACGGCAACTGAGGAAGATCATCGCGGAATGGCTTACCCCAATTGGACTCTCCTGTGGATTTGTGGCATCGGACAACGCCAGCAATATTGTGTGTGCATTAAATATGGGCAAATTCCAGCACGTCCCATGTTTTGCACATACCTTGAATTTGGTGGTGCAGAATTTTTTAAAAAACGACAGGGGCGTGCAAGAGATGCTGTCGGTGGCCAGAAAAATTGCGGGACACTTTCGGCGTACAGGCACCACGTACAGAAGACTGGAGCACCACCAAAAACTACTGAACCTGCCGTGCCATCATCTGAAGCAAGAAGTGGTAACGAGGTGGAATTCAACCCTCTATATGCTTCAGAGGTTGGAGGAGCAGCAAAAGGCCATTCAAGCCTATACAATTGAGCACGATATAGGAGATGGAATGCACCTGTCTCAAGTGCAGTGGAGAATGATTTCAACGTTGTGCAAGGTTCTGATGCCCTTTGAACTTGCCACACGTGAAGTCAGTTCAGACACTGCCAGCCTGAGTCAGGTCATTCCCCTCATCAGGCTTTTGCAGAAGAAGCTGGAGGCATTGAAGAAGGAGCTAACACGGAGCGATTCCGCTAGGCATGTGGGACTTGTGGATGCAGCCCTTAATTCGCTTAACAAGGATTCACGGGTGGTCAATCTGTTGAAATCAGAGCACTACATTTTGGCCACCGTGCTCGATCCTAGATTTAAAGCCTACCTTGGATCTCTCTTTCCGGCAGACACAGGTCTGCTGGGGTTGAAAGACCTGCTGGTGACAAAATTGTCAAGTCAAGCGGAACGCGACCTGTCAACATCTCCTCCTTCACATTCTCCCGCAACTGGGGGTGCGAGGAAAAGGCTCAGAATTCCGAGCCCACCCGCTGGCGGTGATGCAGGGCAGTCTGGAGCGACTGCTGATGCTGACATCTGGTCCGGACTGAAGGACCTGACAACGATAACGGACATGTCGTCTACTGTCACTGCATATGATTCTCTCAACATTGATAGAATGGTGGAGGATTATATGAGTGACCGCATCCAAGTAGGCACGTCACACAGTCCGTACTTATACTGGCAGGAAAAAGAGGCAATTTGGAGGCCCTTGCACAAACTGGCTTTATTCTACCTAAGTTGCCCTCCCACAAGTGTGTACTCCGAAAGAGTGTTTAGTGCCGCCGCTCACCTTGTCAGCAATCGGCGTACGAGGTTACATCCAGAAAATGTGGAGAAGATGATGTTCATTAAAATGAATTATAATCAATTCCTCCGCGGAGACATTGACCAGCAGCAATTGCCTCCACAAAGTACACAGGGAGCTGAGATGGTGGATTCCAGTGGGGACGAATTGATAATCTGTGAGGAGGGGGATGTACACGGTGATATATCGGAGGGTGAAGATGAGGTGGACATCTTGCCTCTGTAGAGCCAGTTTGTGCAAGGAGAGATTAATTGCTTCTTTTTTGGGGGGGGTCCAAACCAACCCGTCATATCAGTCACAGTCGTGTGGCAGACCCTGTCACTGAAATGATGGGTTGGTTAAAGTGTGCATGTCCTGTTTTGTTTATACAACATAAGGGTGGGTGGGAGGGCCCAAGGATAATTCCATCTTGCACCTCTTTTTTCTTTTCTTTTTCTTTGCATCATGTGCTGATTGGGGAGGGTTTTTTGGAAGGGACATCCTGCGTGACACTGCAGTGCCACTCCTAGATGGGCCCGGTGTTTGTGTCGGCCACTAGGGTCGCTAATCTTACTCACACAGCTACCTCATTGCGCCTCTTTTTTTCTTTGCGTCATGTGCTGTTTGGGGAGGGTTTTTTGGAAGGGACATCCTGCGTGACACTGCAGTGCCACTCCTAGATGTGCCCGGTGTTTGTGTCGGCCACTAGGGTCGCTAATCTTACTCACACAGTCAGCTACCTCATTGCGCCTCTTTTTTTCTTTGCGTCATGTGCTGTTTGGGGAGGGTTTTTTGGAAGGGCCATCCTGCGTGACACTGCAGTGCCACTCCTAGATGGGCCCGGTGTTTGTGTCGGCCACTAGGGTCGCTTATCTTTCTCACACAGCTACCTCATTGCGCCTCTTTTTTTCTTTGCGTCATGTGCTGTTTGGGGAGGGTTTTTTGGAAGGGACATCCTGCGTGACACTGCAGTGCCACTCCTAGATGGGCCCGGTGTTTGTGTCGGCCACTAGGGTCGCTTATCTTTCTCACACAGTCAGCTACCTCATTGCGCCTCTTTTTTTCTTTGCGTCATGTGCTGTTTGGGGAGGGTTTTTTGGAAGGGACATCCTGCGTGACACTGCAGTGCCACTCCTAGATGGGCCCGGTGTTTGTGTCGGCCACTAGGGTCACTTATCTTTCTCACACAGTCAGCTACCTCATTGCGCCTCTTTTTTTCTTTGCGTCATGTGCTGTTTGGGGAGGGTTTTTTGGAAGGGACATCCTGCGTGACACTGCAGTGCCACTCCTAGATGGGCCCGGTGTTTGTGTCGGCCACTAGGGTCGCTTATCTTTCTCACACAGTCAGCTACCTCATTGCGCCTCTTTTTTTCTTTGCGTCATGTGCTGTTTGGGGAGGGTTTTTTGGAAGGGACATCCTGCGTGACACTGCAGTGCCACTCCTAGATGGGCCCGGTGTTTGTGTCGGCCACTAGGGTCGCTAATCTTACTCACACAGCTACCTCATTGCGCCTCTTTTTTTCTTTGCGTCATGTGCTGTTTGGGGAGGGTTTTTTGGAAGGGACATCCTGCGTGACACTGCAGTGCCACTCCTAGATGGGCCCGGTGTTTGTGTCGGCCACTAGGGTCGCTTATCTTACTCACACAGCGACCTCGGTGCAAATTTTAGGACTAAAAATAATATTGTGAGGTGTGATGTGTTCAGAATAGGCTGAAAATGAGTGTAAATTATGTTTTTTGAGGTTAATAATACTTTGGGATCAAAATTACCCCCAAATTCTATGATTTAAGCTGTTTTTTAGGGTTTTTTGAAAAAAACACCCGAATCCAAAACACACCCGAATCCGACAAAAAAAATTCGGTGAGGTTTTGCCAAAACGCGGTCGAACCCAAAACACGGCCGCGGAACCGAACCCAAAACCAAAACACAAAACCCGAAAAATTTCCGGCGCTCATCTCTACTTTTGACGTCACACACCCGCCCAGCGAACACCCAGCCATGCCTGCGTTTTTTCTGCCACTCCTGCGTTTTTCTAAGCACTCCCTGAAAACGGTCAGTTCACACCCAGAAACGTCCACTTCATGTCAATCTTCCTGCGCTTGGCTGTGCGACAGGAATGTTAATTAGACTCTGCAAACCCTTGATGCTCATTGTACCTGTATGACGCGCCTGCGCATTGCAGTTAATACGCATGTGCAGAAATGCCGATTTTTAGCCTGATCGCTGTGCTGCGAACAACAGCAGCTAGCCATTAACTCGGAATGACCCACCATGTTTCCACCAGCACCATCATCTTACAACTGATGTTGGGACAGTATGATCAATATGAGGTCCAGTTTGATGGCCATGAGAGAAAGCAGTGGTTTACTTGCTCTAGTCTGGCAGAAAAATAGAATAAATTAGAGACAATTACACATGCAATAGGTCAGTGATGGCTAACCTTGACACTCCAGCTGTTGTTGAACTACACATCCCAGCATGCCCTGCATCAGTTTTAGCAAGGCCAAATAGCCAAACTGTAGCAGGGCATGCTGGGATGTGTAGTTCAACAACAGCTGAAGTGTCAAGGTTAGCCATCACTGCAATAGGTCTTGTTACCTTACTTATTAAACCACCCTTGAATATATTTGTTTAGGGTGTACTAACTTTCATGTCTATGTTGATAGCTGCACACTCTTATGGGTGGAAGAATTATCTTCCTTGTAGGTTGGGTTGTCACATTTAGAAGGAAGTGTTGTATACCCATTATTCTTGTTTTTAGCACTTGGGCAATATATCTGTGCCCTTTTTAAGGTTTTTGTTAGTTTTGGTTGATCATCGTTGGGGTTTGATGAATGATAGCTATTCTTTCTTCACCACTATCCACAGTTATTATAAAAGAAAGAGACAGTTTTAACATTTTACAGTATAAAACAACAATTATTTATGATAATGACATTTACCATACTATAGACAAACTGTGGAATCTTATTACAGCAACTTAACAGATGTTTGATGTGAGTACCTTGAGAAAACTCTGCTTGAGGGAAATAAAAAGGAAACTCTCTTTGCCCGGGCACACTTATAAAAATCCCAAATGTATTACCCGTTTGTAACATATTTTCTACTGAGTTCTCTGAATCTTTCAAAAATAGCAACATGTCATCCGCATATAGTGCTTCCATCTGTCCCAACCTAATTCCACATATTCCAGGGTTTGCACTTATCAGGCAAACAAGAGGCTCAATTGCCACTGCAAATAATGCAGGTGACAGTGGGCACCCCTGACATGTGCCCCTATTCAAAGAAAATGACTATAATATATATCCATTAACAGATGCCCGTGCTGTTGGTAGGGCATACAGCAATTGGACCCATTTTATAAAATGGAGTCCAAATGAAATTTTTTCTAATACTGCACATAAATACCCCCATTATACAGAGTTGAAGGCCTTGGCCACATCTAATGATATGAATACTGCTCCAGACTCTGCCACATCACTACCTTGCAAATGGCAAAACAGTCTATGCACGTTCTGTGTTGTACATTTCCCTGGCATAAAGCCTGTTTGGTCGGGATGAATAATTGTCGATATTACTGAATTTAATCGCATTGCTACATTTTGGCAATTATCTTAACATCTGTTGTCAAAAGAGAAATAGGTCTATACAACTCAGGAAGAGTAGGATCCTTCCCTGTCTTTGGTAACACAATAATAACAGCCTTTGTCATAGAGGGAGAGATGGAGCCCCACTCATATAATAAATTAAACAGATCTAGCAAATATGGGAGGGAAAATGTCCTAAATTTTTTATATACTTCCATGGGGAATCCATCTGATCCTGGAGCTTTGGAAGCTTGAAGGGGAGAGACAACCGCCTCAATTTCATCCAGTGTAAAAGGAGAATCCAACATTTGCACCACTTCCTCAGGAAGCATAATATGTCCCAAATAATTTTGAAGCTGGTTTGTATCATATGAAACCCTGGAAGCATATGATGAATAATAATTCCTAAAATGCCTCTGCAATTTCCAACCTTAAATAGCATTCCTGCCCCTGAGGATTACGAATGTATTGAATACTACTAATATTTTGTTTCTCTTTAGCCAAGAAAACCAGACTCCTACCCCCTGTTTCAGCTTGAAAATATTGTGCGTATTTAGTGAACAATAACCTCCACCTTGCTTTATCATATAGGCAATACAACCAGTCTCTCTGTACTCTCAGCCATTTATCTAGATCACTAGATACTGCAGACCTTATATATTGAGCTTCCCAGATTTGACATTGACGCTCAATACAGGCCTCCTCTTCCCTTTTTCTTTTTTTTATCCAGCAATCTTTTTAATAAATATTCCCCAGATGTATGCCTTAAAGGCCTCATGACAGATTTGAATATAGACTATTATCAACCTTAAAATACTCCCATTCAGTGACCAAGCCCACACACATCTGGGATACCCAGTATGGGTTTAACGTCCAAAAAGTTGCTCCATTATCCTTTGCTAAATTTACAGCTAATAGTACAGGAGAGTGATTGGATATACCCCTAGGCAGATATTCTATTTCCATGACCAGTGGGACCAGACAGGTTGAAACCAAATTCATATCTATGCATGACAACATATAGTAAGATGCAGACTGACATGAGTACTTAGGTACAGTAGGATTATGAATTCTCCATATATCCTCCCATCCCATTTCATTAATTAATCCTGCAAATTGTGTAGAATATGATGAAGATGATACAAAAAAAAATAAAAAAATTGGTGCTGGCTTTTCTGCACTTTTTGCGCAAAGTCTGGGTAAAATAAAACTGTGTGGTTTTCAAACTGTATTAAGCCTTTAGCACATGTTAATCGCAGTATGACATATCTGTCCCTGTAGTGAAGTATACGAGTAATAAATATTCTAGCAGTAGCTCCAGGAATAGGGGGCCTTGCTGGCAGTCTATGAGCTCAGGCCACAGAAAAATGAGAGTTAAGGGTCTCCCATGTGAACAGATGAATTAACCAATGTTCCAGGAATTTTTCAGACGTTGACCCCTTCACTTTCTCGGGGAGTCCAACAATACGTATATTATTGCATCTGAGATGCCCCTCCAGATCTTACAGTTTAGCCTGTATAGCCAGTACCTGGGATGATAATCCCTCCAATTTTTTAACCTTAAAGGTACAGAGCCATCCTTTAAGACGGATATAGGCCCTTCCAATTCTCCCACTCTTTCCCTGATATTTTGTAAATCCTGTTGGAGCAGAGACACATATACTTGCACCAGGCCTATTTTTTTCTGTAACCCTTTGTTCAGAGGCCGATATAGCTTGTAGAATTACAGTAGTTGAGTAAAATTAGAATTATTACTACTTTCTGCTGTTTGCTCAGGCTTCATATGAGAGCAGGGATTTTATGCCGCTCATGAGGGGAGCTAAGATGATCTTGCTGCTGTACTTGTTTTACCCAATGTGGAGTTACCTAAATATTAGTAACTATAAACCACTGCTTAACTATTAAACTTTCTGAGTTTGCCAGCTATAATCAAATGCACTCTGTGGCAAGGCACTACCATCTGTGTTACCACACAACATCCCTGTATATTCAGCCTTGCAAAAAAAAAAAAAAAAAAAACAACTTCTTAGCTCAATACAAACACAGGTTTTTCCAGCTCGCACAGTCTCCTCTTATACAGACAAGCATATGATGGTCATATCAAAACTCACATCACAGTATCTTGCTTGCATACACAAGTGCTCCAGTTTATAATGGCACAGCACGTAGTCACTACAGTCCTTATTTTACCAACAGGTATATAAGAACCACTTGATTGCTCAGTTCATAGCACAGTACTGTATATGAAAATAGCCTAGAAAGCCCCACTGTTATCAGAAGTAAGGAGGAGAGAGAGCTGGATGAAACAGCAGCATGGTATGTTGAATTTGCCACCTTTTTTCTGAGGGTTTGGAAGCCTGTCTTCTCCAATATACAGTTACTGGCTCACGCCATTCCTGGCCTGCTCAGAGACACGCGATGTCCCCACGCCATGTCTTCCAGTAATATGGCTGCCGCTCCTGATATGGAGTATCTGTGACACGGCTGTCCTCTGGGACCTTCGGGGCAAACAGCTTGGCCAGCTCCCATTCACAGCACACCTCCTCCTCCTTGCTCAGACTAGACAAGCTCCCCCAGGATCAAAGGGGAGCTCAGCCACTCACATGGGCCCATACACAGAGTAAAGAGCAGAGTCAGGAGGAATATGGCGGCTCACACAGCTCTGCCAAAGCACCGTGTGGCTACAGTGCACAACTCAACCAGCGGCAGCCACCAGCATCTCTGCTCTCCCCCAACACCAAGGATCAAACCCGAAACCTCCTCAGTCATTTGCGTTCACTCACAGCCAGTAAGCTCACATGAATAGCATGGGGGGATTCTGTCAGTCCGCTCTGTGCCACCCATATGCACTCCTATGCTCCGGTGCTGACCAGCATTCCCAGGATCTCAGCATTGGTATACCAGGGGAAACAGGGCTTCCTAATCAGGATAGTCGGCGGGAGCTGCAGCACCACACTGCTACTCCATGCTGCTCCAAGCCCCTCCCCCTGGGAATTGTCCCTATTAGTCAGCATGCCAAATGTCAGGATTTCCATCAATCAGGATACCGGTGTCGGCGTACTGGCCAGCTGGATCCTGGCCACCAGTGACATGATTACATCCTGTCCAAACATCCCAAGTGCTCTCTTTGGCCACCCAATGTCAAAACGATAAGACGGTCAAAACTAGAAGCTTGTTTGTACCGTATGCACATTTCCTTCTTACTTAATTTAAATTCTATCTTATCTTGAATTGGAATGGATTATCATTATATTGTTGTCAGATTGTTTGCCTCATATCTGCATAATTCCAGAGTGATTTTTTCACGCATAAAAGGGATTCCAACATCCTACTTCTATTTGGAAATTTACTATGGGCTGTACTTACATTGGGCCCTCTATTATCTGTGTGGATTTTTGTCGATTTATATTTATGAGTATATGACCCACCTCATAATTTGAAGTGTGTTATACTTATCAGTCTCACAATTGTTGTTTATGAGTTAATTTCTTAAAAATGATTATTAAAAGCTACAGTATGTATTAAAAGCTAACCTTATACTTTAAGCGTTCCACAACAAAGAGAGTTTCCTTTTTTCTTCTTTCCCTCAAGCAGTATATTGTTTACCAGAACTATAAGGGAGCACCACCAGATTATCAATATCTTTCAGTCATAACAAGACATATGTTATAGATGTGTTATTGATGAACTGTAAAATACTGGTTACCTTAATTTTTGTATCACCATACCAGATAGTGTAAAATCAGTGCACCTCCAACCACATTTCCCTTTTTGGGTTATCTTGAGACACAAGACAAATGTCAACACAGTAGTCAAATTCATATTAAACATGTGTTAATGGGATGCGGGCTTGTGACCAGCACTTGGGATCTCGGCGGTCACCATGCCAATGCCGGGATCATGAGCGATCGAAATGCCAGCAGACGGAATGCAAAACCACGGGGACTATTCCCACTCTTGGGTGTCCACGACATTCATAGATTGTGAATGGAACCTGTGGTGAGTGCAGCGAGCCACCAAGCCTGCAAGGGGCTATGTGTTGTGCTCATCACCTTTCACCGGCATCCTGCTGCCGGGATCCTGGGGTTGGTATGCTGACTGCCGGGATCCCCAGTGCCAGTCTCCCATCTCCAACCCTGTGTTAACATGTCTGCATGAACACCAGTAATAGCTGTTGATATGTTGTTTCAGATCACCAAGATTAACAGGAAGGAAAGGTATGAAGACCTTGTCCTTGATATATCTACATTAATAAAAGTTACAGGTTGATAGATTGGGACTGCATAGTGGCCATCGCAGTGATACATGATGCTGTCTATTATATGGTCATTCCAGCATTCTGGAAATGTTTTATGTAGGTAATTTCTACTGTTTTGGTGCCAGTGTGATTAAGCTCCACCTTGTTGAAAAATGAAGTTGTCACTATCTTTGAGCAGTTAAGTCATCAACCAATTAATAAACATATTGAGATAAGCAGCTTCTATTACATTCCTTTCTCAGAAAGAGAAGGGGTCATACACTTTTTATAAGACAGCACAGCAGAAATTAAGCTTTGGGGAATCCTGCACATGCTTCACTGTTGTTCTAAGATAGGGGTGGGGAACCTTTTTTCTACCAAGGGCCAGTTGGATATTTATAAAATCCTTCGGGGGCCATACAAAAATTATCAACTAGATATGACCCCTAGTAGCGCCACTTACACACACACACATTATAAGAAAAAAAAAGAAAAATACTCACCAGCCCCGCTCCTGCTTCCGGACCCTTGCCCTCTGCCTGGCTGCCTGCTCCTCAGAACTATGGGAGAGATGTCATGACATCTCTTCCATAGCACCGCACAGTCACACACACACACACACACACACACACACACACACACACACACACACACACTGCCAGAGCCGGAGCTCAGAAGTGAGCTCCTGCCTCCGGCTGCTGCTGAGGGGAAGAAGCCAGGCGCCCTCTAGTAACAAAATATCAGTGGGCACCCGGCATCTCCCTTGGTTAGTTGAGCCTGAGAGGGCCAGATTAAGTGGCTTTGCAGGCCTTATATGGCCCGCTGGCCTGAGGTTCCCTACCCCTGTTCTAAGATGTTCAGTTCCCCATTTGGAGGCCCAAGAAAACACTGTTCTTCATAATGCCCCTGCATTCCTGTTCAGAAATCATGATGTGTGATTTTGTCCTGATCACATACTGCAGTTTGTAAGTTATTAGCTGGCCTTTCCACAAAATTTTTCAAACAGTTAATTGTGGATTTTTTAACTGCAGACTCACCCTCATTGTGGATGTTTTTGGGCTGCGCTGATAAATGGTACAAACACACTCCACTATGTCATTAGATACATGCAGTTGCCAAGGGCTTTTACCTGTACAAAAAAAAAATTGTTTAAAATTTCTTGTGCCAATTATACAGTAATGTAGATAAATTATCTAGTTAGTGATGATTTCCCAAATTGCATTCTAAAATGTTGTAACATACTGTAGATGTTGCGGAACCCATTTTTCTTAATAGGAGCGAAAAAATGCCTTCTCCACAACAGTTGCAGCTATCTTGCCTGTTATGTTAAACACTTCTAGTTGCTTACATTACCATGGGCTTCCATAGTTAAAGCTTCCACATTTTCTCTTTGAAAATGAGAATGGTGTGTGTCATTATCATAGTTGTTATTTTATAAATTGTTCAAAATTACTTTTTTTTATAACACTGAATTATTTCCTATAATATATACAGTATATTATTTTTTAATTAAATTAAAATAAATACAGGCTGCCTCTATTTTTATCAAATTCACAGTGTCAGAGTCTTTGTTTTAGTACTATTTTTTGCTCTGTTCTATTGTCTGTACGTATGTAGTACTGTGTGGTTGTCACGTGTGAAGCCCTGAAGCCAATTGTGAGTTTACTCTCACTAAAGAAAAGGTCATTGTTTGCCAGAAATTTAATTACATTACCCATCAACTTGATGTAGTATAATTTAGTGTAATTACCCATATAAGGAATTTCCGTTCACATTAAAAAATACATATTTATTTAAATTCTTATTAATAATTTATCTAGCACCTTCTAGAAGATAATACCTAGAATCTGATTGGTTGCTATGATCAACATTTCCTCTTTTATAAACCAGCACATTAGAAAATATACCCATAAGAGTCTAATATCTAGAGCTGATATTCTGGGTTTCAGTCTACATTGAGACTTTTGAGGATACTGTACCTCTCTCTCTCTATTTGTCTTCATTTAGGTGACACAGGGCCCAATTCAGGCCTGATCGCTGTTGTGCAAAATCACACAGCCACCTATTATCGAATGACTGCGCATGCGTATGCACTGCAGTGCGCAGGTGCATCACCAAACAGCGACATGATGGTGCAAAAATTTCGATTGCACAGGCTTTTGCAAAGTGATTGACAGGAAGAGGACATTTGTGGGTGGTTACTGGCTGCTTTCGGGGAGTGTCAGGAAAACGCAGGCGTGCCCAAGCATTTTCAGGGATGGTGTGTGACATCAGCTCTGGCCCCAATCAGCCTGTTTCTATCGTACTGTAGGAGTAAGTCTTGGGCTATGCACAGACTGCACAAACTAAAAAAATTAATTAGATGGTGAATGAGTTGCAAACGGATATGCAGCTATCCTCTGTCTGGCTGGATTTTCACACACCGTACACATGCATTTGCACACTTGCATGGGGGTGGGTTTTCACTATCTATGGGCAGTGGCTATTTGATCGCAGACTGCTGCAAAAATGCACAGTGGCAATCATCTCTGAGTCTGGCCCGCAGTTCCAATTCATGTGGACTATACCATTGTTTTGGCAGCCTGATCCTTTGTTCCAAAATTGTAGGAACGCTTCACTTTCTAACTTGCTCTGTAGTCATGATATGATGTGTGTGGATTGATGAGCAGCAAAAAACAGAGGCAGGGTTGCAGGTAACCTGCTTACATCTGCAGTTTGCTGACTATTAAATTTATCCCGCAGAGTGGGCTCCCTATACCTTAGTGCCAACAAGCTCTAGGCTCATCAGCATGAGGCTGTATGAGGCTGTACCATCACAAAGGACAAGCTTAAATCCATTAATATGCATGGGCATGCTATAATTTGTCTGTGCATGACAACTGCCATCCTGTCAGGGTGAAGCTGACTTTCCTAAGGTGTGCCATAATTTCATGCTGGGCTCAGTTTTTTTAGGGTATACAACCCATTGCTGTGTATCACTTATACTATAGGGTCACCATTTCTGGATGATAAAGCCTTGTCCTGTCAATGGAAATTTTGGAAGGACCTAAACTTGTTATGCCACCATATTGCCACTTGCAGCTTTGACTTTACTGTAAGGTCAAGTGCTAGTTACAATGTTAAGGTTGGACTCTATTAAAAAATGGCTGCATACTGTAGCTCAAAGCAATTTGTGCAACACTTTACACAAACACTCTTCTCAGGAGTCTACTCCTTTTTGGGGGGTTATTTTGCATTGGTTTTGAAGTCATTTAAAATAACTAGCACTTGGTAAATCTGGTAGCTTGTATACTTGTATTGGGGACAAATTGTACATAATTTCCCTTGCAAAGTGTGGTTTAGTGGTAATTTAGCTATGCTTTTGAACTTTGTAAATTGTTGGAATGCAAGAAAATGCAGAAATCCTGGTTGTTTGCAAACTTTCCACTTAGTAAATGTGACCCATTATATTTGAATACACAACACATTTAAACAACTATTGAGTTAAACATTAAAGCTCAATTCAAACACAATTCAGCAAATTGAAAGCTGTGGATACCTCTATATGATTTAAGAGTAGTAGAAATTTTGAGATAAAAACGTACTGTAATGAGACTAACAATTGATGGCAGGTGGAATAGGGGCTTATCTTTAGATTCTATTCTGTATTGTACATCTGTAGATCTGTCGTACTGCCAGCAATATTCTGTAACATAGCAACACTGTGTTTGCAGTCATTTAGCAGACATACAGGATCACCACAAATGTCAATCAAATACAATTTTCTCTTTCAAGTAACAAACCAGACTGGTTTTATTATTATAGCATAATTATAGACAGTTCCTAAATAATACACTTATTCAGTGCTCCATAGAGCTAAAAAAAAGTATATAAAAAAAAAATTCAAAGAAGAATAAGTTAAAAATACTTTGAAGAATCCAGAACTGTCTGAGCACTATCTGAGCAAAGCTGCAGGTGCAGTCAATCCTGGGAGCCGCAGCACATGTAACCTGTACTGTGTATTGCTTTTTGTTACCTACTCTAGCCCAGGGGGCCCCCAGGGTCTAGTTAGTACAAATTTAGTTTGAGATACTCAGACAGGAGATTTTTATTTCATGAGTTGCAAAAAGCAGCCGGTGTATACTTTACTTTTTTCTGTTAATTAAAGATTTGACCTGTATTTAACACATGCCACTAAAAGTGTCTTATAGATATATTTACTTACTATATTGTCATTGTTTGTATTCTAATTTTTCTTTTTCTGCTAATGTTAAGTACTAAATTCCAGTGGCATCTGCACATTAAGGACACAGGAGAAGGTTTAGCAGTTTGCTAGTACTATGGGGGTAATTCCAAGTTGATCGCAGCAGGAAATTTTTTAGCAGTTGGGCAAAACCATGTGCAGTGCAGGTGTGGCCGATATAACATTTTCAGAGAGAGTTAGATTTGGGTGGGTTATTTTGTTTCTGTGCAGAGTAAATACTAGCTGCTTTATTTTTACATTGCAATTTAGATTGCAGATTGAACACACCACACCCAAATCAAACTCTCTCTGCACATATTATATCTGCCCCCCCTGCAGTGCACATGGTTTTGCCCAACTGCTAACCAAAATCCTGCTGCGATCAACTCAGAATTACCCACTATGGGCCTAATTCTGAGTTGATCGCAGCAGCAATTTTGTTAGCAATTGGGCAAAACCATTTGCACTGCTGGGGAGGCAGATATAACATGTGCAGAGAGAGTTAAATTTGGGTGGGGTGTATTCAAACTGAAATCTAAATTGCAGTGTAAAAATAAAGCAGGCATTATTTACCCTGCACAGGAACAAAATAACCCACCCAAATCTAACTCTCTCTGCAAATGTTATATCTGCCCCCCCTCCAGTGCACATGGTTTTGCCCATTTGCTAACAAACTTGCTGCTGCGATCAACTCAGAATTACCCCCTATATACATATTTATAATTTCAGAATATAAGGGAGGTTTGTTAATTTTTATTTGACAATTTAATTAAGGTCTTTCAATCCAAAGCCTCAATGTTGACAAATACACGTTGCTAAAACTAATCTCTAATTAACATATAATTTTTTGACATTTTCCTCAGAGCTTCTTTTCAACAGCTAACATTTTACATTGAATGACTTTTCCTTCTTTTGTAGGATATTACAAATCACAAATATTCTAAAACTGTCTAAAGCTTTCTAAATCTGGATATTAAAAATATCTATCTATCTGTCTATCTATCTATCTATCTATCTATCTATCTATCTATCTATCTATCTATCTATCTATCTAATCTTTCAGTTTATAAATCGTATATAAATGTCCTAATACTGGTATATAATATTATAAAATTTGTATATAAATATTCTAAAACTTTCTAAACCTTTTAATGCTTGACAGTGACAATTAATGTATGTATATCTGAGAAAAATAATATATCCAAAACCAGGCGCTTACAGAAAGGCAGCAAAATATCACACACACGTCACCAAAAACTTGATTCAAATAACGTGTAACATGAAGAAAGAGTGATATAATCTTATGCCAAACTTGTTACAAGATGATCCTGAAGTAGTATCAGATTATTTCCTTGTGGGATGTTAAACAACGATGGATCCACAATAAAGTTCATATAGAGAGAAATAAAAATCAGGCGTGTAATTATTTTGCAAAACATGATTTCTAACACCAAAAAAGTATATGTCAGTCTAACTGAACCAAATTCTAGCACCCACAATGTGATGGAGAATACTAGCTGTTCACATTTGTGCTTACATCAAACGAGTGTGTTGAACCCCTATCATGGTATCGTTATGATCCACAGTTTGCAATGAAACACCTCAAATGTGCAACTATGCTAAAGATGCTTACATGTTGGTTTATTTGAGTATAGTTGATAGTAGACTCATCAAGGTTTCTTAACTTTCTGCAACATTTCTGCAGCGGCCCTGGGGTAACAAAACTAAAGCCTCTAGTGTTGTTACCCTGGGGCTGCTGCAGGTTCCTCTCTGACATTGTGTAGCTCTCACAGCACTTATTACTCAGTGGCATTGTGCGGCCCGTTGCCAGGTATGGTGATGGCAGACCCCGTCCCCAGCTGTTGCTGATCATTAAGAGGCTGTGATAGCAGCCTTCCTTTGCCTGGATGTCTGCAGAGGAGACATGAGCCCTGATATGTTGCCTAAAGATCAGAAAACTTGATGAGTCTACTTTCCACTATACTCATGTAAGCCAATGTGCAAGCATCTTCAGCATCAGTGCACATTTGAGGTGTTATATTGCAACCAGTGGATCGTGAATATACCTTGATAGGAGTTCAGCAGACTTGCTTAATGTAAGCAAAAATATGAGCAACTTCTATTATCCATCACAGTGTTGGTGCCAGAATTTGGTTCAACTAGACTGTCATATACTTGTTTGGTGTTAGAAAGTATGTGTTGCTAAATAATTACACTCCTGATTTTTGTTAATTTCTTTTTATATGTTCTTTATTGAGGATTGATGGTGGTTTAATATCCCACTTGGAAGAAGTTTGGCACAAGATTGTATCACTCTTTCTTCATATTATATGCAGTTTAGTATATAACTATGTAAAATACACTGTATCTAAGACTTCTATACAATAAATGATTCATCATAAAAAGCATTACATTATACAAAACAAAATGCTGAGATTTTTTTTAAAGCCTGTAAGCATAATTTAAAAATAAAACTTAATATAAAAACTGTAAAATAGAGACAATATTTAACCTCTCTATTTTGGACTTCATAACATAGTCCTTGTGAATGTACTATGAGGTTGATTTACTAAAGCTTCTTAAAATGAAAAGTTTAATTTGTCTTTTGTATAATAGAAAATCATAGACTGATGCGGAGTGGTCGCTATGGGCAACACCAACTCTTGTCTGCTTTAGAAGCTTTAGTAAATTTACCCCTTCAACTGAAACATCCATAACAAGATTAAATACATTTTAATATACAATATTTACTTAAAAGCTGTGTGGAAAGGAGTATACCAACCTAAAGTATAATCAAATAATAATATCATCTTAATAATAAAAATATTTCACTCCATCATGAGCTTTCATGGATTCCAATGTCAATAAATACCTTCTAAATTCTGATTCTGAAATTACTGTGTATTGAACTATTATTGGGCTTTTTAAAGGACAATCTTTAAACCTTAATGTATTAAGATTTATTTACATATTTAAGACAGCAATGTATTTTATGTGGAAGAGATAAAGAAGAATGACAATACCTTTTATTCAGTTTCCTTTCAATATATAAAACCAGAAATACTGGTAACCTTTCTAACACAGTCCTAAAATTCATGTTCCTGCCATCATTTAGATACTCTAGTAACAATCCTAATATTATATTCTTCAATCTTGTCTGAATATTGTGGATTACAGCTCTAATTCTTCTTATGCACTATTTTATTTAACCAAGAACTGCATATATTGTAATTCATTTCCCATCACTAATTGTCACTTTAGATCTGTACCATTTATTTCTCACTATTCATGGGCTATATTCTTCAGTTACTATGACAACTCAACATTACAGGTACAGGACTTACAAATAGAGTAGATTTATTCAGATAACTAAATACAAGCAGGGAACTCATGTATTTGTTAAAAGGTAGAAAATTTAGCACAAAACATTTAAAGTCCCTATATTCTTGACATTTATTGAGTGGTAGTTATTTCATTGTACTTAATAGAAGAGCTACTGGTGCGAGATTAATTCCTGTGACATCCAGGCAGGATTCCTAGCTAATCTAACAGACAATATAGAAAATTAAACTCAGGATTTGGAGAAAGGTATTGCTGTCAGAGGAAATAACATAATTACAATTTTTTTATAGCAATACAAATCACTTTTTTATGGCCACATAAATCACAGTGATTGAGAACAATAGTCTTTCTGAATATCGTGATATAAAATATGTTATGAAATAGTGTATCAATCAATTGTTTAATAAATTAAATCAAAAAATGTTTTATTATTATATTTTTTTGTATAATTCCCTATGTGATGTAAGAATGCAAGGTATTAAAATATATATATATTTTTTTTTCATTTTCAAAATAGCAACAGAAATAACCCAAGGCAACATGCATATAATTTAAAATCCATATGTTGATCAATCTGTTTTGTAGCTGCAGGAAAACCTTTGATCAAAAGGCACGTTAAATTAATAAATTATGTTTTTAGTTGCCTCATTTTTTATTTCAGATATTATATATTATTGTGTTTTCATAGTTCTGCATTATAATGTTCTTTGTACAATATGTGATGAATAGGAATGACTTATGTAAAAGTATCACAACTGTATAAGCTCTGTCTTTAAGGTCATTCTCTGCACTGCTCAGCATCCTGCTGGGCAGTTAACATCTTTAAGGTTTGCACTTGTAGTAAAACCCATGGTCACCAGAGTTCAACACTATTGAGCACCCAAAAATAGGGGGCATGGCCTTGCAGGTAGGTGAGTGGCAACAAGGATAGTTCAATTATCATGGGCTACAGCCCCATTTTTGGCACTGTGGAGTGCATGTTGAGCAGGGTGTAGTACGGGTGACCGGCGGTCTCCTGACCGCCGGTCACCTTACCGACACCGGGATCCCGGCAGCATACCGATGGGGAGGGGCGAGTGCAGCAAGCCCCTTGCGGGCTCGCTGCGCTCGCCATGCTGCGGGCTCGGTGGCGACCTGCGGTCGCCACGGGTTCTATTTCCACTCTATGGGTGTCGTGGACACCCACGAGTGGAAATAGTCCTTTTTGGTCGGCATGCCGACCATCGGGATAGTGAGCCGTCGGGCTCACGGAGGAGGTCATGTGACTGTCGGTCAGCCGACCGGCGGTCACATGACTACCACCCGTTGAGCACGCTGTTAGCTTCTGGCATGCCCCCTGTCAATATCTGCAAGTGAATAGATGCTGTGCACATGCACACAGTGTCTATTCACTGTTGCTCTGTGGCAGATGAGAGGGTCTCCCAACTGGCACCCACCATGGGAAAATATGACCCGTGGGTGTGACAGCAGGACAGTCCAAAAAAAATGGGACTGTCCCACCAAAATCAGGACAATTGGGAGGTATGTACTCTATCTGAAGTTGCAGTGTGGAATGGCAGTCTGTAGGGGAGAAGTCAACTCCCCCTGGGACTGCCTGTCCGACTGTGATTATCAGGGAATGCAGCCACTGTCAATACTAGGAAGGCCATAAACCAGGAGGGGGGTGGATTGTGCTGTCTATAAGCCCCTACCTGTGTTAAATCCACCACTGCTTATATCCATATAGAACAATACAACTACACTGCCAGTCCTCAGCATGGCATGGTATATTCATCACACAAGTTTGCCTAAAAATTTAATTATTTAATTAGCTCCACCTTTGCCGCAGATTGAGATATAAAGTACTATAGATTCAAGTTTAAAGCCAACATTAGTGTTATAAATAGCACAATACATACAACTAAGCTATACTGAGATACAGTATACTGAGCATAAACAATATTTCTTTCCCTGCTCTGTATTGCATTGGCAGTAGAACTTACATATAAATTTTAAGAACTTTGTATCCTGCAACAAAATTAGAATTTACCAACAGACTGAAAAAAATCTCAAAATACTATAAGATGTCTTTTTGAGTACAATATAATATGCTCCAGGAGAGTAACACTACCCAACATCAGAAGACAATTTCCATTATACAGTACTAGAGATTTTGTGGATCTGAACTGAGAATATACTAGGTCCGGATTCCCAGAGGAGAGCTGGTTCAAATATTCCATCAGTTTAGAATTTGGATTTGAATTCTGAATTTTGGGTTTTGGATTGCAAAAATGACATGATTTTAGCTGTTTTTATCAATTTTTATCAATGATTATTGATTTTGTTTTGCTGATTTTAAACCGGACTAAGATGAGAATCTGAACAAAACGCCCAAAATCCAAAACCAAAATATGATGAATTAGAAAAAAAAACAAATCACTGGAGTCCTCATACAGCTCTACAACATTAAACCAATGTAAGATCTTTCTCACACTACAGATGACCAACAAACATAATCTTCTCTATCTATTGCAAAAAAAGAGCAACATTTCTAGACCTGCTGTACTGTCAGCAAAAAACACCACACTGTCATTATCCTGACTGTATTTCTCATATTTGGTGACTTACCTCTGCCATCTGTCCTTGATCCTGTGTCTTTTCTGCTCACTGGGATAAACAGCTTGCTAGTACCATGAGTTTCCTGAATGCTGAGTTCTCTGCCTGGAAGGTGAGAGTTAACTAGCTCCACCTGTGTTGATTAACCTTATGTGTGAATACTGAATTCAGCAATTCTCTCTATGCTGTGCCTACACAGCAATCATTGTTGTCATTATACTATATGCTTCTCTGACTCCAGTGGTCACCAGAAACATTTTCCACTATGCTTGGCTCTCTGGTGTTTAGGCCCAAAAGCCTGCATCCTCTGCTCATTTTAGGAGTTTAGGCTTCAGTGTTTTTTTTGGCCTGCTCGACCTCACTCCACATCAGAGCCTAACCTGGAGTACTGACATGACAGGGTCTGATCAGCTGACTATGAGCTATCCAATCCTGTGCCAGCCTGAGACTCCCTGAATCACCTGACTGTTCACCAATCACCAAGGACCAGGAAGTTTAAGTAAAGAGACTTGTGTTACAGAAGCTGCCAGTTCCTTATGTCACACAGCTCTGTGTGAGCTTAGCAGATGAGCTTCCTAAGAGGTAACACTTTTACCTGTGTTCCTGTCAAACTCTGCTCTTTTGCTACCCAGCCGCAGTATTCTTCAGTCTCATCTTAAAGACGCAGCTGCAGTATTTATAAGTCTTGTCTTAAAGACACAGCTGCAGTACTCCTCAGATTCATCTTAAAGCCACAGCCGCAGTATTCTTCAGTCTTGTCTTAAAGCCACATCTGCAGTATTCATCAGTCTCGTCTTAAAGACACAGCTGCAGTATACTTCAGTCTTGTCTGATAGCCACAGCCGCAGTATTCTTCAGTCTCGTCTTCAAGCCACATCTGCAGTATTCATCAGTCTCGTCTTAAAGACACAGCCACAGTCTACAGTTCATCTTCAGCCTCATCTTAAAGTCACAGCCACAGTCATTGTTCTACATACAGTTGCATTTCAAGTTATATCCTGTACCAGCCCGGCTTACAGTTGCGTTCCAGTTATACCAGTACTATAACTGGGAAGGAGGATAAAAAATGATTACAATAGGCATTGAAGGAAAGGCTCTGAGTAACACTAATTTTGTAACCACTGAGGTAGGAGCATATGTGTAGGCCTGCACATTAACAGTCATTGGCATGCTTAAAAATGAACTCTACTGGATCTCAGTCTCTCTTGATTATCAGAAAAAAATATACCCAGCCACATACTGTATGTCTGCATTTGTAAGAATTGGGTTTAAAGGCTGTTCTCTTCTACAAGTTGCAACAAAGAGGAAATGGAGGTGAATTTTGTAGCATGCTTGTTTTAGTTAAAAAAAACAACATATTTTCATTTTTTGGTGTTACTACCAATATGTTTTTGAAGTTTTTATAATTTTAGTACATGATAATTATTTAGTATACTTTATGCTTATATTTGTTAAAAAATTGTTATTAAATTATAGTCAGCATTACATTTTGAGGAACAAGATAACTAAAAAATTACAGTAAACTCTTGGAAAAAAGTTATATTGATTAAATACTGTACTTGATGCTTTCTGGGAACAACAGTTCAAAACAGAATTAGTTTGAAAATAAACACCCAACAAAATAGGTAAGGTTTGACTAAAGTTGGGTACACACTGGCTGATATATCAGCCATGCAATTGACCAGTCAATACATACCTCCCAACTATCCCGATTTTCACTGGACTGTCCCATGTTTTTGGGACTGTCCCACTGTCCCACCTCTGGGCCGCACTGTCCCGCAGTGGGGGAGCAGTTGGAAGGCTCCTGTTAGTCACTGCTCTGCCTCTGCATTGCAGAGCAGCGTCACTCCTGCAATGCTATGCCCCCTTTCCTGTAGGCCACGCCCCCTTTCAGGAGGGCGCACTACACCTTGCCATAGTGTTCATCTTGCTCTTCTCCCAATGTTGGGTGGTATGGTCAATATATTGTGGATGTGTTGGTGGATGTGTACCCCCGACATCATTCACAGACATATCATGTTGTCATTGCAGCACAGCCGATTGCCGATATCTCTGTAGGATATATCAGCCATCAGAGATCAATATGTATTTCATTTCTTATAGAATTTAACCACACTCTTCTTGATAATGGAAATAGTTGCCCACCTATTCAAAATAGAGCATCTGGAGCAGCATTACTTAGACTGTAGGAAAGGGGGAAAAGAAACAGCACAGTTATGTAATATTACCTACTTAGCAACTGTAATTATCTCTGTAAGAAGAGGTATGACTTCACACAAAGCATCACTAGAGGATCTTTAACAAGGTAAACATGGCAAATTATATTAATAAATATTAATACAATATCCCAGTATTTTATTTTCTTCCCACAGTCCCACATGTTATGGTAAAAATTAAGCCTGGTAGCCTTTATACTCTGTGGAGGGTTTCTACAACAAGGTCTGCTTTAACAAGGTCAAGTGCAATAATTCCCATATGTTTAAGAACGGGAGTAGGTGATGTAATTTGAGATACATCAACAGCCCAATTTTGTACACAGGAATACCATAATATCTCCAGAGTAGAAGGCAATAACTCAATATATAAAATAAATATATAAATAAGAATTACGTTTGTCAGGGGCATTTGGTGCAATCATGTCCTAAGGAACTAATTGGGCCAAGTACGGGGCTTGTAAATACAGACAAATATTGATGTGAGTAATGTCATACTGTGAAGAATGGAGTTTCTGAAATGAGGATACTGTAAATTGGCACCTGGGTTAAACACATCTTTGACAGCACTGATCCCTTTCAATCTCGACTGAAGCATCAAAGCATTATTTATCCCAGTAGATAATGATGGCTTACCCTAAAATGTAGAATATTTGGAGACCGTGTGACATCTACCTAGATTACAACTGATTCGATGCTATGCAAGATATGAATATTTAAATAAAATATTATTAAGAGCTACAGGTGGTAAGTAACACAGACCATAGAACATGTAGAAGAGCTGCTAAGGCATAAGGATAAATCAGATCCTCTTCTAATGTGGTAAATGTGTAGGAGGCATGGTTGGTAAGCCAGTTTAAAATATATCTAAATAATACAGCATCTGTAAATGAAGGGAAATTAGGGTCTCCAAGGGGTATATTCAATTAAAGTTGGATCCATTCCAACATGTATTTGTCGGAATGGTCCTGACAACCCCTATTCAATACCATCTAAAATTCGACTTTTTCAAGTCAAATTTAGATGAGACCCAGAGGAGGAGAGGGGGACGAGCAGCGGGGGGAACAGCCGGAGGCAGCCAGAGAAGATCAGCGCTATGCAGTAGCACTGCAGCAGGCTGTCACTCAGCCGCACAATCTCACGGAGCTTCCACCTGGCTCCAGCAGCACACCCCCCTCGCCTCCTCCGGGTCCGCATCTCAGTCCGACATCATTTTTTTTTTTTTTTGTATATAATTTTTATTCAAATTATTTGTAACAGCAAATAAAGAAACCAGACAGTACAAAGTCAGACACTATAATAAAGCAGCTCTGGGTGTCAGATATATAAAAATGCAATAAGAAGCATTCAATAATAATAGCCGAAACTAAACAGGTTTCATCCAAAGACAAAAAGTAAGCCATGATGACAAACATGAAAGTCAATGCTCCAACTATCTCAGTATCTGACTGTATAGACCACATATAATAAAACATTGCAAAAACCAAAACAAAATAATATAAAGACATACAGAGGGTAGAGGAAGGAAAGGAAGGGTGGTGGCAGGGATGGGGGGGCAGGAGATTAGGTCCTAGATATCACATTGCACGCCATAGCATTTACTAGTGTAAGTATAATGCATGTTTATAATTGTTGAAAACTTTATGTATATGTCGTCGTGTTTCCACATCGAGGGTATAAATAAATGGGGCCCATTTGTCATAAAAAATTTTAACTTATCAGATTGTATCTAAACAAGCATATTTCCTGTCATAGTACAAAAGTTGTAGAAGTTTACATTTAATATCCTCGAGTCTGGGAGCAGATTTCTTTATCCAATGTATTAACATAAATTTTTTTACACACTGCGAGAATGGTAATTAACAATGAGAAAGTACATTTTTTTCCCCGACCTAGAGACCAGGCTGAAAAATGTATTCCTAAACATGCGGCAGGATCCAGGATTAGATGTAGATGGAAGATAGAGTTAATAAATTGTACAACTTTACACCAGAACTGTCTAAATTTATAGCAGTCCCACATACAATGCATAAAATCCGCTTTAGTAGCTGTACACTTATAGCAATGGCCTTGTTCATCCTTGACCATATGTCTCCTTTGGTATGGGGTGATATATGCCCTATGTAAGGTGCGAATGTAAACTTCCTGTAAGTAAGCAGAATTTAATATTGTCAGCGAAGCTGGATAAGACTCAAACAAGTCCGAGGTAGTGGACAATGAAGGAATATCAATCCTCCATTTATTTAATAATATTTCCCATTGTATATGTTTGCCAGAAGTAAGAAGAAAATTGTATAAATATTTAACCTTATAATCTTTATGCATAAGAAAATAAAATAAATTCTCTAAGGAATCAATCTGTGACAGTGTGGTAATTTGTTTAGGTATTAAAAAGAGGGGCGTTTTTTTAGACAATAAGAAGTGACGTACCTGAAAAAACATTAATAAATGTGTGTTAGGTATCGAAAAACGTTGTGAAATCATATCAAAGGAAGCTATATGGCCGCCTGGGTCAAAAACTTTGTAAGAGAGATCCAAACCTTTAGATCTCCATATCTTGAACCATGGATTTGTCAGGGAGGGTGGTAATGATGGATTTCCCCATAAAAGGATAAAGGGGGAATTATGTAGGCTACTATTATAATGTTTGTTAATAGCACTCTAAGTTTTGTAGGTATCTGTAAACAAAATGTGATTGCGAAATTCCATTGGAATGAGAGAATATGGTGATTGTAGAAGAGCGCTTGGTGAATATGGCAAATAAAATTCTATATCCAGAGAGAGGTCTGTATATACTGGGATTTGTTCAATATCCAAGCCTGGATATATCTAAAGAAAACTGCATGGGAGTAAATTTTTAAATCAGGATATCCTAATCCCCCTTCCTTCCTGGATGTTGTAAGCTTAGCTTTAGAAATCCTAGGGCATTTATTTTGTCAGAGAAATTTGGAGAAAATGGCATCTACCTTTTTGATATCCGAGTCTAACAAAGCAATTGGAAGCATCTGCATACTGTAGAATAATTTAGGAAAAAGAATAGAATTAATAACAGCTAAACATCCTAAAAGAGAAAGAGGCAGGTCTCTCCACACCTCAAGTTTTGTTGTGAGTTTGTTAATTATGGGATAAAAATTTGCTGAATATAATTGTTTTAAATCAGAACAAATTTGTATGCCTAAATACTTAATTTGAAATGATGCAAGTGAAAAGGGGACAGTGGGATCTCTCAAGAAGTCAGAAGATGAGGTACCCAGTGGTAGTATCTCAGATTTAGACATATTAACCCGATACCCTGAGACTCTACCAAAAGATCGAAGTAAATGTAGTAAAGCTGGCAAAGAGTGCCGAGGTTAGATAGAAAGATGAGCGTATCGTCCGCAAACAGACTCACCTTCAATTCCTCAGCCCCCACTCCTATTCCCGTTATCAAAGGGGACAACCATATAGCTACTGCCAAAGGTTCTATCGCAATAGCGAATAAGAGAGGCGACAGTGGACATCCTTGTCTTGTACCTCTACAAAGAGTAAAGGGAAAAGAGAAGACCCCATTACACACCACTTGGGACTTGGGGGAAAAATAAAATAAACAAAGGGTATCAATAAATTGAGCAGGAAAACCAAATTTTTCTAAGGTACAAAATAAATGAGGCCATAACACAAGGTCAAAGGCCTTTTCCGCATCTAATGTGATTAGAACCGAAGATGAATAAGATAAGGGGTTAGTTGTAGTAGCCTGTTGGATTGCAGCAAGGACTCTCCTTACATTCACTACCGAATGCCTTCCAGTGATGAATCCCGTTAGATCCTTATGAATTATAAGCGGTAGAATGGGTTTCATTCTTTCAGCTAAAATTTTTGTCTAAAGTTTATAATCAGAGTTTAGTAATGAAATTGGCCTATAGGATCCTGGCAGGGCAAGATTTCTGCTGAGTTTCGGTAAATTTTTTATAAAGGCATCCGAGAAGTGAGGAGGGAGACTCCCTGTGCTAATTATATGATTGAAGCAGGCTGCTAAAGGTTGAGCAATGTGAGAACAAAGAGACCTGTAGAACAAATTTGTATAGCCGTCAGGGCACGAAGACTTAGACGGTTTTAGTTGTTTGATTGCAGTGAGAACTTCAGCGGGTGTTATTGGTGCTATAAGAGTCGACGATAAGGTGTCTGGAAGCTGAGGAAGTGGCAGCGAGTCCCAGAAATCAGAGGAAGAATGAGAAGAGGAGGGAATCAAAGGGTCAGCAGCAAGAGAGGTAATGACTGAAGAAGGGGAAACTTGTTCAACAGTCTCTGGCTGAGTTGAGTAGAGGGATTCATAAAAAGATTTCATAACTTCCGTAATCTGTACGTCTGAGGTAGTGAGAGATCCATCTGCTTTCAAAAGAGGATGAACTATAGACTAAAATTTCGATCCCTGTAACAAATTGGTCAAAAGTCTCCCAGTTTTATTACCAAATTTGTGAAATTTGGAGTTAACATGAAAAAGATAATTATCCCCTTTCAGCTGTAGTAATTCAGTAAAGTGCATTTTAGCTGTAAGATATTTAGTTTTATGTTCCGGGGAAGGAACTAATTTATAAGCTTGGAATGCGTTAGATAAAGCAGATAGCAATTCAAGATAAGATGCGCTATGCCTTTTCTTAAGTAGAGAGGTGTAGGCTATTAATTTGCCACGTATGACAGTCTTGCCAGCAAACCAGAAAACTGTGGGGTTGGAGCTTTCATATGCTTCATTATGCATCTGAAATTCCTTCCACCAAGCCTCCAATTGTGATTTAAAGTCTTTTGATTTAAATAAATGGGAAGGACATTTCAAGTGAAAGGAAGAGTCTTCTGACTTCTTAAGAGTTATTGCCATCCAAACTAATCCATGATCTGCTATTACTGGGGTTTCCATGTCAACAGAGGCAATTTTAGGAAATAGCAGTTCCGCCACAAAAATGTAGTCTATTCTAGACCATGTATTATGGGTCAGGGAGAGGCAAGAATATTCCCTTTCTGTAGGGTGAGTAGCCCTCCAAGTGTCAACTAGATTAAGAGATTTAGCTAAAAAGGGGATGCCAATCCTCGGTAGTTTAAGTTCACATTTTGGGGGAGGGTATCTATCCAGGAAGGAAGATGAAAGTAAGTTAAAATCTAATAATGAGGTGAGGTCTAAGGTGTGTAATTTCGATATAAGTGAAGTGAAAATAGTTTTACTATACACATTTGGTGCATACACGTTACAAAACTGAAAAGCTACCCCCTTAAATTCCAGTTTAAGTATCAAAAAGCGGCCCTCTGCATCTGAAATTATATTAGATACTAGAATATTCAAAGATTTCTTAGCCATTATTGCCACTCCCTGAGACTTAGTATTATAGGAAGCAGAGCCTAGTACCGCCCAACCTAACATATAAAAAAATTTGCCTCCTCGGCCATCAAATGAGTTTCCTGAAGACAAATTAAATCTATAGAATGCTTATTCAAATACGTAAGCAGACGCCGACGTTTGGCAGGGGTATGTATACCACGTACATTAAGTGAACCAACCTTAAGGGACATATTCGTAAGAAAAGGTAGAAAGTATGCTAAGCATCAAATGACGTACATGTAATCTAGGAGGGAATGGGGAGGGAACACACAAGAGGAAAAAATAATAAAAATAAATAAAACAATACACATAAAACAATATAACCACCATGAGCAGTAGTAGCCCATCCATATCAGAACTTCCAGGGAGGATTTAGTCATGGTACCACCAGTGTCACCAAGCTCAAATCCTGCAATAATACTATAAACAAGAAAATACCCCGACCCAGCTCCCGCCCACCACCCCAACCATTATAATAGCTTGATAATGAATTTTGAACTGACAGGGTGTTGAAGTAAGCTAGCAAACAAACAAAGTAAAACATATTTTGCATCCTAACAGAACACAGGGAGCAACACCGTAAATACAGTAGGGAATGAACTGATACACCAGCATCCTACGTCCCAGGAAATATTGAAATGTAAACTTTAACCATTCCAAATAACTCAGCCATCCGGAGGCCAAGACATATCCATAGTGTGCTTTTCCAGAGCTTCTTCCTTGAGGAAAGTCTCCGCATCAGCAGGAGAGGTAAACTCAGAGAACTCCGAACCAGTATAAATACGAAGACGAGCCGGGTATAACATCATGAATTTTCGATTGGATTTTATAAGCGCAGAGCAAATTGGAGAGAAGGCACGTCTCAATTTTGAAAGTTCTGCAGAAAAGTCCTGGAAAACGCGTAAGGAGTGCCCCTCCCATTGAATAGGATTATGCTTGCGGGACGCCCTCCAAATGGAAAGTGCATGGAGATAATTTAGTCTTAAATATAACCGCTCATGGACATTGGGATACGTTTCTGGCCACATCCCCCAAGCAATGTACCCGTTCTATAACAATATCAGCGCAGTCTCTTTCAATCTGTAACAGCGCTGGGAGTGTATTATGAATAAAATGTTCCAGTGAAGCACCTTTTAGTGACTCAGGCACTCCCACTATTCTTAAATTATTTCTCCTGGTTCTGTTTTCTATATGATCTAGCTTTTCGGATAGCCTCCTATTTTCAATCACCAAAGCAGAGACGGATTTTTGCAGCCCTGCTATATTATCCATGTTGTCACTAATGTGACACTCAGCCTCAGACATTCTGTTAGCCAAATGGTGTATCTGCATAGTAATATCCGCCACCGCCTTCTGCAGCATTGGCACCATGGTGGCCTGGATAGCTAGCACCATCTCTTTATAAGCAGAGGAACCAGTGGGCATACTAGCTAAAGACTCTCCCACCACGTTATTAGTATCAGCAATCGTTTTTTACTAACCGGCATTCCCGGAGCTGTATCGGCGTCCGGCGCCATATTGTGTTCCCCTCTGCGCTTCTCCTGTCTCTGCGGCTGGGACGAAGGGAGCGACTTCGGAGCTGCGGGTGCCACAAGGTATTTTTCCATGGGCTCCTCTGTCCTCCGTGGAGACCGGGAGCGGTGCTTTCTTGTGGCGGGCAGCATGTCTGCTAACAGGGGCTGGCATGGTGAGCGGAGCTGATGGAAGACGCTGCTCACTCTCCCATGCCGAAACCGGAAGTCCAGTCCGACATCATTTTGATGTCGGACTGAGATGATCGAAAAGGGGCCAAAACCTGTCGGATTTGGCCTCGTTTTTGACATTAACACGTGAATTGGCAGCTGTTCCGCCGATCCATGTGCTTTTCGACAAGTCGAATTTATCGACTTGTCAAAAAAATTTGCAAAATATTTAATATGTCGAATCTGAATTCAACTAAAAAAAGTCAAAAACTGCTGTCTTTTCGACAGATGGCAGTTTTCTACCTCAATTGAATATACCCCCAAGTCCATTCACCTTTTTGCTTAAATATATTTAAGTCCTAGCAATGTAGGTTTTTCCCCCTGCTAAATAAATTGGGAAATAATTGTGAAATATGTTGGAAATCAGAACAGCAGAGTCTTATTGTTATCATCTGAATAAGGTAAGGAAATTTACTGTAATTGATTGCATGTCATGATATCGAAGTCCTTTTTGGTATCCATAGATATAATAGCATGTTTCTGAGAATCATCAGTGACACTTATCCCCTGTATTACAGCTTACAACATAGCGTAAATTGAGCAACAAATGCCTAATAACTTTGAAACCAGTCTGGCCAGTGAGATAATAGAAGGGAGGATCCACTTTAACCGTTGAATTAATTTTAGTCAATAGCTTGTAATATACAGTATATTTAGAAGCAACATTGGGTGATATGAATGTGGATCCTCTGGGTCTCTGTTTGCTTTAGGGAGTACATTAATTCTTGCATTATTGAAATACAAGGCATATGTTCCCTCTTTCACAATGGTGTGAATACATTACAAAGTGTATCAACAATCCTATTGGATAATATTTTATCTAATTCACCAGAGAGCCAACAGTGCCAAGTGTTTTAAAGGGCATAAAATGCTTTATGGCAGCTTAAACCTCTTTTGTAGAAAATGGAGTCAACAGAGCCTCCTTTTGGGATTCAGTAATTTGAGGAACAGTGAAAGCAGTATCACTGGGACCTACATGTGGCACCCCAGAAAATGGTGTTTGTGCCTCTTTAAAGTTTTACTTAAAAGTCCGCAGCAGAAAAGGGAGACGCTTGCACAGCAGGAGTTAAATGTGGATCCTGGTCCTATTATAAAGACTGGATGCTGATTGGACAGGACAGTCTTGGAGCAGAGAAGCCGTGTGGGGAAAAGAAGGAGTCAGCAGGAGTGATGAGAGGTGCTAAATGGATGCTGAGCAAGTAGCATAGCGGGATCTGAGAACGGATGCCAAAAACTGAGTCACACTGGGTGGCAAGAGCAGCAATGCAGTGTGGAAGCAGCAGGGTGCTACAAGGAAGCCAAAGCCAGGTGAGAAAGTGGAAGACATTGCAGCTAGAGACCAAACACTGCCAGGCCCAGAGAAAGGTGCCAATGCTGTGGTCATCTTGTAACAGTGAGGAACCTTTGAAACTGGTCCAACAAGGGAATATCTCAGTCCTATAGTCCTGAGTGAGTACATTGAGACTGATTGTGACCTAAGCCATGAGCAGACCAGACACCCAGCCCAACTGTCCAAGTTATCACATGCTGTGCAGTGTAAAAAATGCTGACAGCATAGCGCTATAGCCATAAATTAATCCCTGTTAAGGGTTCAGCAATGGCAACCATTCTCCTGCTTTAACATTGGGGGTAATTCAGACCTGATCGTAGCAGCAAATTTGTTAGCAGTTGGTGAAAACCATGTGCACTGCAGGGTGGGCAGATATAAAATGTGCAGAGAGAGTTAGATTTGGGTAGGGTGTGTTCAGACTGAAATCTAAATTGCAGTGTAAAAATAAAGCAGGCAGTATTTACTCTGCACAGAAACAAAATAACCCACCCAAATCTAACTCACTCTGCAAATGTGATATCTGCCACACCTGCAGTGCACATGGTTTTGCCCAACTGCTAACTTGCTGCTGTGATCAGGTCTAATTTACCCTCATTGTTGGGACACTAGAGACTGAGCTATTTGTGCAAGTGCAAGTGAGATACTTTATTTGGAAAAGACTGAGTAATTTGTGCAAGTGAACTGAGTTTGTTTAACCAAGAGACCTTCTTTGACAATTGAGTTATATATGTCAGGAGACCATCTCTTTTCTAGTTACATCTTCTTTTGAATAGAACTGAGATACATTGACATTATTACAGCCCAGGATTCTTTATATGTTTGTGTGCCAATTTTCCCATTGCAACGCTGTGACACCACAGAATTCTAAAAGAACTCCAACATTATTTTCCAGTGAAGATAATTACACTTTGGCTAGGGAAAGATAGGAATTTAGTAATTGTTATTGAAAAATGTGTCTTTCATTACTCTTTTTATAACCACATTATAGACTGTGATTCAATTGATTATATTTTGCATTTTTAAATTATTCATTGTGACACGAACTGTAGCCTATTGTCATCTCTTTATTCTTCTTTGAAGCCAAATTTGTCTTGTGATTATTCATCTTTCATACGAATTAACCAATAATCATTCTCAATCCAGCTCAATAAAAAGACATCCTGTTGGAATTGCTGACTCACTTCTGTTTCGTATTAATCTATCCTACCTTTCTGAACATGGTACTACAAAACAAGGTATGGGGAGAAATATTTCAGGGGAAAGGTCCATCACATACTGTAGCCACCCAACACCTGTGATACAGTACCTCTCTCAATCACTTAAACATGTCTGCCAACCCTGGGTTGTTATATGCACATACAATTTAGTGTAAAAAAAACTGCAATACATATTGGCCTTTATAAAGTCTAGTGCCACCCGTCTTTCACAATGTTGAAACATGTGTGGCAGTACGCCAGCATCTGACTAAATTAGACAAGAGGCAGCCCAGTTTATTAACTTATATATAAAACTGAAAAGCATTGGCAGACATAAAGCAAAGTTTGCTGGTCTAGGACTGCATCATACTGAGACATAGCAGTTTGACACACCTTATTAGGTAGGGTTGGGCATCTAAACAGGCAAAAGCCACAGTTCCTGGGATTGAATATCTAAAGCTGAAGTATCTATGTGATAATTATTAACATATGAAATTATACAGTATCTCCCCGCAAGGCCAACTTAGCAGTGGGCCAAAACAGTAGAGGGTCAGAAGAATGAGCCTGGTTATTATGTAAAAATGCCTACAATTTTGTCTCCAACATATGTACCACAAAATGTAAGTGATGATGATAAATAGGAAATCTTCATTGGCAGCTGAATCCTACATCTACCACAGTAGAAAGAGTACAGAAAATAAAAGTGTGGCCTGAAATACCAGTAGGGGTAATACCAGTGTCAATCATTTTAGTAAAAGAGATTTAGAAGAGAGGTGGTAATCAATATGGGACATGGTGCTATAGGCCACTGAGAGGCAGGTGAATTGCCAGTTAGTCGGGGTGGACTCACCAACATTCAATCAGGTAAAGTTACTCAGCAAACTGTTTGATGCCTAAGAGAAATTGAGGGGGAAATAGTTTAGGTGCTATATATAGATACTTCTATAGTGAGCAATCCCCTCCTACCAACAAGAAATGGAAATAATTTACAGATGTCTACTTGCTGGTCATTGCTGCAAATGGGTTGTTCGTGCAGCCACATCATGATTGCCACTTTCTGCACACTTTTGCAAACCATTTGTAGGAGTGTATGTACCCATACGATCCTATGGATTGCATGTGTGTGTGCAGTGTATGTGCACACTCAGGGACACAATAGTCATGGCAAATTACTCACATTTGCTGCGGCTAGTGGCAAAGATGAGCAAGGACTTATTTGTAGCTAGCAGTTTTTTTAAATTGTAGAATAAACAGCGGGAATGTACAAGTTACATATAATAAAGACTTTAGTTAATAAAGGAATTTTCACCAATAGTACACCATCACGGTCAGAAAAACAGAAAATATTAAAGCTGCCCATACACCTAAAGATTGATTGTCCAATCAGACAAACTGGTTAAATCCATTTGATTTCACCAGTTTGTCTGAATGACAGTTTTTGTTAGTTTTCTGGCATTTTGAAGCAAATGGTCAAATGTCATTTGCTCCCATACATCACCAGATTTTTATTCCAACCAGTCCGATTGGACAATAAATCTTTAGGTGTATGGCAAGTCTTACACCTACCTGTGGATTAAAACTTATCCTAATTGGCAAAGCCACTCCTTTAACTTTAGAATTGTAAGAGGCATGTGCCACCAACAGTAAGATACATCTCCTGCAGTATAGCAATATCAATATGCATTTTTTCAAAGACAGTAAAATTTTCAAACTTAATACCTCCCATATTCCAAGAACATACTTTTAACTCAGATATAATATAGCAGGACAATTTATTAGACTAGGCCAAGAAACCAAAAGAAAGACAGAGAAACAACATATCAGAAAACAGTAATCACAATAAGAAAGAAGTAAACCTCATAGAAATTATGATAAAGAAAGTGGGGGTAGTTTCCTGCGCTGGATATGAGACAGCAGCAAAATTAGATATCTTCTGGTGTTATCTCCCAGATTCAACAGAAAGACAAAGCAAATAAATCGATATCATATGCGCTATGACAATATTAAATCAGGGTAAGAGATCAAATTAAACCATTTCTGGAAAGTCCACCAGGTGGAAACTTCAAACTGTAACAATGGTTCTCTCTCCAAAAAGTAGATACATGCAACGAGAAAGAATAAAAACACTCCAATGTGTAGTATGTTCCTCAAATCCAAAGAAATAGGGGTTGGGAAAGTTCTATTGCAGAAATATTTTAACTTCATGTGTTACATTACAGGACCACCCAAAAAATGTGCAACATCCGCTGGGAAATAAAAATGCTCACTTTTTTGCTTACATAAAAGCAGTGAGATGAAACATGTAAGGGTATCTTTAGATTCCTATATAGGATATGTCTTCTTATGAAATGTGATTTCCTGATGTTTCAGGCTTATGTGTATGCTTACTTAAAAAACGTGCTGTATGTTCCCATAGCAGTTTCTTTAATTCATATTCGTGTCACAGACCCATTGGATCAAACCGTAGTACATATGCATGCAACAAAAAAGATTAAAGCACTCCAATGTGTAGTATGTTCCTTATGACAAACTGTAGAGGGTGGGGATCAATCTAAAAAAGGTTCTCCCTACTTCATGCTTTACACTACAGGACCACCCAAAAAGTGTAATAAGCATCTACTGCAAATTAAATGCTCACTTTTTTGCTTACATAGAAATGATAAGATGAAACATATAAAGGTATCTTTGAATTCCTATATCAGATATGCTTCTTAAAAAACATGGTACTAATTTAGAACCAATGGATTACAGTTTAGAAAGGATTATGCATGATTTAATACGAACACTACTCAAAGAGAGCAGCACTTGGTGAGAAATAGCTACTTTAGAGAGATACATAGGGGATGGGATGATACCCAAAGATTTAAGAATACATAAAGAACCCTCAAATCAATTTGAAAGCATTGATTTTAAAAGTTCTTGAAACAAAATCCTGGATACATGTTCCCTATCCCTTATGGAACTAATTCTAAGAGAAAGAAGAAAAGCTCTAGAAGAATACGAGGAGAAAATTAAGAAATTAACCATCCTAATAGAACCTCACATTAAAATAAAAGCATATAAACAGTTGGAAGAAAAAGTAAATCACAGAATCAAACTAAAACAACGGGAAATCATCCAACACAAACAAAAGAAATATTTCAGGGATAGAAAAAAATCCTCTATGGCGGATGATCCCCAAGAAGAAGATACTTGAAGAGCATCTGCAGTTGCTCTTCAAGTATCTTTTCATTTGAACAAGATACCCCTATACAAAACAAAGAGAATCCTGAAATCTATTTTCCTAATCATAGGGAGAAAAGAACGCCTATGCCTAGAAGAAATTACATCAATAGAAGACCTACTAGAAGGATGAGCACCACAAATGAAAGGGATTTTGATGAAGATACCAGAATTTGGAAAATAAACTACAAATAAAAACCAAGAACTTTCAGAACCCATCAAGGAGATCATGAGCACAGAGAAATCAATCCTGAAAGACATTGTCAGTTTGAAGAAAGAAAGCCAGCACCCAGGAAAACATACAAACCACGAGATGAAAGAAGATATGAAAACTTTCGTACAAAAAATTACATCATAATGGATGAATACTATGCAGGAAATACACCGCCCCCTTCTATTCCCATTGGAAATATATACAAACAAATGGGACAGAAGGCTTTTTTAGGGTGGAACAGGCCTTTGAGGACCAAAAGATAAACACCAATCTGAAAAAATACAAAAGAAAGAGAAGAAAAAGAGGAAAAGGGACAAATAAAGAGAAGAAAAAACACCCTCGGATAGAAAATACCATCAAAAATTCAGGACCAAGTGATCAACCAGACAACAGAGTATTCAATTTGAGCAATCATATTTTAAAGGAAGAGGAGCTTTCAGTTCTACATAAAGGTCAAAAATATGCACCAGACAATAAAATTAATAAATTTGACACATATGTTGATCTACAAAAATTCACAAGAAATGTAACTTTGAAATGATTCTTTATTTCTCAAAGGGAAGGAAGTTCAGAAATACGAGATATATTCAAACCTAAATCCACCTTTTTCCCGACTCACATGAAAGGGTGTTATGTGGAAACTTTTAACAAACTGGTCGGAGAGGATCTGGATAAAATAATACCCAAGGGAAATAAATACCCAAACATAACGAAAAAGGAGAGAGATGACCTCAGATCCTTGGAGGAAAATGATAACATCATTATAAAGCCAGCAGATAAGGGAGGAAGCATCGTGGTAATGAACAAAGAAAATTACAAACAAGAAGCATTACGCCAACTAAATGATAAAACCACATACAAAATCTTGAAAGGAGATCCTAGTCAAAGGATTCAGAAAGAAATGGATCTTCAAATATCGAAATACAAAACACTAAATTCCATCAATGAGAAAGAAGCAGGTTTTATCATTAATAAAGATCCCAGCCTACCAGTATTTTATTTACTGCCCAAAATCCATAAAAGCCAGGATAATCCTCCTGGCCGACCCATTGTTGCGGGCACAGATTCTATAACGGCGAATTTATCAGAATATGTCAACCACCACTTACAACTGGAAGTAATTAAAATTAAATCTTATTTGAAGGACACTATCAATGTCCTCAACATCTTAGAAAACCTTTCATGGGAACCAGGTGACTATCTAGTCACAGCAGATGTTGGTTCATTATATTCAATCATAGAACATACCTTGGGAATTACAGCTGTGGATTATTTTCTAAAAGACAGCAATATGGAAAACGTGAAAATAGAATTTTTGAAGGAATCCATAAAATTTATCTTAAATAATAACTTCTTCTGGTTCAAAGATCACTATTATCAGCAGGTCCGGGGAACAGCGATGGGTACAAAATTTGCTCCCGCATGCGCAAATTTGTTTATGGGTTATTGGGGGGATACCTGCATTTGGAATAATAACACCTACTGGAAAAATATCATAGTATGGAAACGCTACATAGATGACATTCTATTTGTATGGTGAGGAGAAGAAAGTGACCTCAAAATTTTCTGTGAAACGATAAACACCAACTCATTTAATATTAACCTCACCTTTGAAATAAGCAAAACGGAAGTTCATTTCCTAGACTTGTGTATATATGTGGAAAATGAACAAAAAATTATATAAAACCCACAGACAATAATTCTTACATTTTGAAGAACAGCAACCAACATTCCACATGGCTTAAAGGCATACCAGGTAGCCAATTACAAAGAGTAAGGAGAAACTGCTCAAGTTTAGCAGTCTTCGACGAACAAGCCTTTGAAATGAAGAATACATTTATAGAAACGGTGTACAATAAAAAAAAATAGAGGAAACAGTAAAAGTGCGTAATATAGAGCGAAAAACACACCTTAAATATAAAGAAAAACCGGATAAGAAAAACAACAAATTTTCATTTATTACTCAATATAACACACAACACCGAGAGATGGAAAAAATGATCAAGAGACATTGGTATATCTTAAATAGTGACCCTCTCCTCAAGGAAATCATTCCGGAAAAACCACACTTTGTATACAGAAGAGCTAACAATTTGAAATCTCGTCTAGTTAAAAGCGCATTACTGGAAAAGAAAACAAATAGAATAAAAACCATTGGTTTCCATAGATGCGGGGATTGCCTAATGTGCAGATCTCACACCACCACTCCAAGAAAGGTCACTCATTTTACATCTACCGCAGGTGGAAAGACCTACCAGATAAAGGAATTCAACACATGCAACAGTACAAATTGCATCTATTTAATCCAATGCAACTGCGATTTACAGTATATAGGACGAACCTCAAGAAATTTAAAAGAAATATGGGGTGAGCACACTCGGAATATTAAAAAAGGCTTGGAAAAACAACTTATTAAATCATTTCAAAGACAAACATTCCTGTTCTTTAGAATCCATTTCTTTAGTTATTGGAATCAAAAAAATAAATGGAAACTGGAGAAAAAAGATATTGGCACCCCTCTATCTCAAGCAGAAATGAAACATATACGAATTGAAAACTCCAGCTCCATCTGGTCTGAACGCAGATTTCGAACTAAAATAAATAATGAATATGAATTATAGCTTAACACTTCTATAAAAACCAGAAGGGTTCATATAAATTGGAAATCTCAACATGAGATTATAGTCTTACACCTCTATATAAAAAATAAAAATTTGGCTGCGCTCAATCCTGGTGATTGTAATGTGCTTACCCCTCAATTTGGCTAACCCTTGGTCGTGGTCAATTATTGAATATAGTGATGTGACATCAGAAGTGACTAGCCACATGTCTTCTTTCCACTCTATTCCTTGTAATTTCTTAAGTATATGAGTGGTGTCTCGTAGATAGGATCTTTGTTTCTGCACATAGGGTTGCAAGAATGTGTCCAAATATTCTGATAACTGAGATGTCAAGGAACCTATCCCCGATATAATTGGTCTACCTGGTGGATTTTGTGTGTCTTTGTGTGACCCGGACATTCAGAGAGCGCGCTCGTAACTAAGCAACCGCAGGACGAGGAACGGAGGAAGAAGTCGGTGTCGGAACTCGGGTCATCATCGGGAAAAGACAACAGGTGAGTGTCCGTATGAGGCAGGGTTAGCCTGGTGAGCAGCTCCGTAGAGCGCCCCCCGGACTCCCTTGCCTCAGACAGGCTGCTCAATCGAACCGACTGGCGCACGGGGAACGTCCGAAGCAGGACGCACCACGGACAGCCAGGGTGAGAGGAGAAAGCCAGTCCGGAGGAAACCACTGTGTCTGTGTACCATATGAATGAACATTGAGTGCTCCACACCGTGAAGACTCAAGTACCTTTTACAGTATTACTGCAGAAGCAATTGAGTACTCAAAAGACTGTACCAAGTAGAATCTGGTGAAACTTGCATGCGGGACGCCGCATTAAGAAAGGGTGACATTGAGAAATGATATGGACAATACTGGACTAAATTGCCTAAATAAACGGAGCTTAGCACTTTAAAAAATACAGTTGCCTCATAATTATTTCATCCACGATCTGGTATATACTATACTTTATAAATTACACTGGTCAACTATAAAAGCTATTGTCTCATATATCACCTTCCTGTGTAGGTTATACTGTACCTAAAACCATACAGACAATTAGTGATAACAAATTGAGGGGTAAGCACATTACAATCACCAGGATTGAGCGCAGCACAAATTTGTATTTTTTGTTTCTATTTGGAGGTTGGTCACCTTTAAGTGCGGCAGCTTATCCGAACAAAAAGGGACTCAGTGCGCAGTTAAGCAAACAAATTTTGATTTACACCTCTATATAATTACCCAGATATTTTCAGAGTATAGAAAGTTTTCAAAATAATATACATATATAAGTGCAGGGTGGTATATCATGGGTATAAGTTATCCCTTGGTAGCTATTTCAAATACATTGTTATATTCATACCAATCACACATGATACCCCAATGTCTTTTTGTTTATTTACCATGTTCCTTTTATTACACCTGGTTGATTTTGATGTAAAAACTGGTTCCATTTGTGTTAAATGCTGTACAATTATCAACATCATGCTGTGGACGTAGTGGAATGCACATTTCCGGGTCTGTGGAATGCACAGACGGGAAGTGCATTGTACACATGCCGCATATTCAAAAGCCGAGTGGAACGTGTACAAGGGAAGTGCGTCACTCACACTTCTGCTCGGAGGATAGATCATATGTCTCTTGCGGTGAAGCACACGTTTCCTGGTCTGTGGAATGCACAGACGGGAAGTACATCATGTGCATGCCACCCATTCAGGGACTGAGTGGAATGCATACCAAGGAAGCACATTACACGCACTTCCGCCCACACGTCTCTAGCACTGGAACTTCAATGATCGTTCATTGGACAAAATCACGGGTTGCCATGGCAACACGCGAATCCGGAAGAAATACAGTTTTACACAGTTTTAAATGTGTTATTTCATTTGAATTAATTGTTTTATATATTTATGTAAATGTTCACCTTCATCTAATGTCTAAATGAGCCCCACAGATATAGCAATACCTGTCCTTTCCACATTAATTAAGAAAAGGGGGAGGGACCTTCCAGAGCATAAATAGATGACTCTGGGATCCCAAAATTTACCATCACCCTGGGGAAGACTAAACTAGTTGAAACGCGTTGGTGGCAGGTTGTTTTTACTTGGACTTGGCTAGATTCATATTGGTGAACCCCAGCAGAGTGGTGATAACATTTGGGCCCTTAAATGTTACTTGTCCACTCAGTGGGAGTGTATACATCTTACCTGTGTGAAGTGACCCTTGTCCTAAGTTTTTATTGAATAAAAGTTTCCGTTTTTATACAAACAGTTGGCTTCAATGGATTCATATTGCTAATATGGATAAAAGAAACTGCTACGGGATTGTACAGCTTGTTTTTCAAGTAAGCATACATGTAAGCCTGAAATATCAGAAAATCTCATATCTTTAAGAAGCATATCTGATATAAGAATTCAAAGATACCTTTATATGTTTCATCTTATCATTTCTATGTAAGCAAAAAAGTGAGCATTTAATTTCCAGTGGATGCTTATTACACTTTTGAGGTGGTCCTGTAGTGTAAAGAATGAAGTAGGGAGAACCTTTTTTAGATTGATACCCACCCTCTACAGTTTGTCATAAGGAACATACTACACATTAGAGTGTTTTAATCCTTTTTGTTGCATGCATATGTACTACGGTTTGATTCAATGAGTCTGTGACACAAATATGAATTAAAGAAACTGCTACGGGTACTTATAGCATGTTTTTCAAGTAAGCATACACGTAAGCCTGAAACATCAGGAAATCACATTTCATAAGAAGACATATCCTATATAGGAATCTAAAGATACCCTTACATGCTTCATCTCACTGCTTTTATGTAAGCAAAAAAGTGAGCATTTTTATTTCCCAGCAGATGTTGCCCACTTTTTCGGGTGGTCCTGTAATGTAACACACGAAGTAAAAAATATTTCTGAAATAGAACTTTCCCAACCCCTATTTCTTTGGATTTGAGGAACATACTACACATTGGAGTGTTTTTATTCTTTCTCGTTGCATGTATCTACTTTTTGGGGAGAGAACCATTGTTACAGTTTGAAGTTTCCACCTGGTGGACTTTCCAGAAATGGTTTCATTTGATCTCTTTCCCTGATTTAATAGCGCATATTATATCGGTTTATTTGCTTTGTCTCATAGAAATTATGTCAAAACCTCCACTTAAAACTGCAGAGGAAATGAAAATGTAGAAAAAAAACAGCAATCCAGATATCTGAACTAATCCTGCAGCATTAAGCAGTAGGAGAGCAGAGGATTAATTGAGAAAGAAATTAAAAGAAAACTCATTTTACCTTTTACATAAATTACTGCTTTGAATACTGTGCCCAAGTGCTGTTCTTAATTCTTCTCCCTAACATTGCTGTCAGTAACAGTCAGAAAGGTTTCGGTATGATATACTGATGGATGAGATGCTGGTGGTCAGAATACCAACAGTTGCATCCTGTCCATCAGAATCCTGACAGACCTATAGAAAGTATCCTAACTGTTCTCTGCCCCCTACCCTAGCCCTATACCTCTCCTTGTGGGTGTCTAACCCTAACCCTTTCTTCCCCTCTGCCTAAGCCTTACCCTCCCCGCTAGGTGCCTAACCCTAGTCTTACATTGTAAGTGCCTAACCCCCCTCCTTGGAACCTAACCATCCCCTTCTCATCTCTGCACCCTAACTCCTTTCTGATGGCTAAACCCCCCCCCCCCCCGCATGGCAGCACAAGAGTGCATCTCGCTAAAAGAACATTCAGAATTTTTTATGCATCAGTATTTTGAGGATGGGATCCCTAGCACGGTCAGGATTTTGATGTCAGCATTATGCTGCCATTCAGTATTCCGGCATAGGGATTTTGACTGCTGGGATCCCATCCGACAGCATTTTAAATACAGTATATTCCATCAAAAATATGTTGTGTTCTTACTCTATACTCATTTGCAAATAGTTTAGCTATTTGCATTAAATAAACAGTGATTGATATGTGTTTGAACACTAGTAGTAACCCAATTGAAATGAAATCCTGGCAGAAATATATTCATGAAACTTGACATGGGAGCTTTTATGATGGACACTGTGCTTTTGTTTAACTGTAGCTTCACATTTATCCCAATTTTTAAATCTGTAACTATAACAATGAAGAATATAGGACCAGAATGTGTTGTGAGTCAGCCCAGAATACTATGCCCTTTCTGCTGAAATGTTGACGTTCTCTGTTTCTGTTTGTTCAGGTTTCAGGTGAGTCCTAAAAGTGCTATTGATTTTTTTGCTTCTGTACATTATTTCCCATAGAAAGAATATTAATTATTTACTTACATTTAAAATGTCTGTTTATTCAAAAATTCTAGACAGAAGAAACAAAGTGACCCCGTATTTGTAAATATCTTAACTTAATTAAAAAATGTTGCAATAGTTTTAAAACAAGCAGAACATTACTTGTATTCTACTTTACAGGTGTGAGTGGAATTTTAAAGTATTGTACTTGGAAATTATATATCTATTGTTTGACCTTTATAGAGGATTTTCATGGACCCATTCATCTTTGAAAATAAGATTATGAACATATGAGTCTTCAGGGGAGCTAAAGAAACAAATGTTTTGTATGTAAAGCAGACTCAGATTTTTCATTAAAAAAAGTCTCAAATAACTACAATCAAATTTTTAACTGAACAAAATGTACTACCTGAACAATAAAGAAAAAAAGAGAACAATAGACACTTAGGGGCAAGAGTAATGATCAGGAATTTGGCACAGCATTAAAAGTAGTAATTTTTTTAAATGGAAAATGAGTTTGCTTTCAGAGAAGTATGACCATCTTACCTAATTGCCACTTCTCCATACTTATCATCCTGAACATCTTTACTGCTTTTGTCAGAGTTATTAACCCTCTCCACATACAGTACTTGTTAAGACCCTGATTCATGTTTATATGTACATTTTTTCAGGATACAGAACTGTTGCTGTACATAAGTGGCTATGGTCACCCACCAGAGCCATCACAAAGTGCTCAGCAACTGTGTACCCATATGAAGCACAGCAGTAATAACAAGGAACATCAACTCCTTGAGTGAGTCTATGGTCACTCAGACTGAATGCATCAGTAGCTACACTGGTGCCATGTTTCTCTACATACATGATCACAGCTGAAGGCTGATATATGGCCCAAAAATGGGCATAACATAAGTGCACTTTTGCAGTCACTCCAAGTTACCTTCCCCAAATGGTCCATTCCTGTAAATAAAATCTCAGTGTGAGCACAAATGATAAGGCATATTTGCCTGTGCACAGCGTGATTACAGCATATGTGCAGTCTACCAATGATTGCTGCACTGCATGAACATCAGCATTGAGTACAAACATGTATTAGGCCCTTTGTTCAGTTTGCCATGTGTAATACTCTATTTCACCAGTGGGGGTTACTGCTTCTTCTGTGACCTGTAATGATTTAATTTAAATGCTCTCCTTGAGAAAGTGCATTGTTGGTCATTGCTATCCCTTAGACCTGCCTGTGAAGTTATTAACCTTCCTGGAGGCTCCTGTAATACTCCTGGATAGTATTTTGTCTGACATGCATGTGTCTACTTTTGCTGTCTACCTGAACTCTGGATTTACCTTTCTGCAACCTGCCTGTTGTATAGTTGTTAATCTGGGATTTTTTTCATCTGCATTTACACATCTGCATATACTGTATATTCCTGATTATTATGTCTGCATAATGCCTTCTCACATTTGCATATTATTTCTGGATGTTTCTGCATGTATCCAGAGTTCTGTTTTTGTAGTTTCCAAACTCTATAACCATGCATTTGCATGTGTTTTGGAAAATAAATCTTTTTTGTCTCTGCATCTGCTTCTGTATTTGTGTTTATGCACATTATCAGTATAACAGAATTACCAGCTAAACTTAAATGGAGCCTGCCCCAGAGAACTTTGTCCCAGCTGCATGTCAATGCAGTGCCTTCATAGCAAGTGCTGAGTTTCATGCCTAATCTTAATTGTATTGCAGCTCAGAACAATAGATGTAGGGGTTATGCTAATAAGTCCTGTTGTACCTAGGTGCAGAAAACCAGAAAACTAGTCAAGATAACCGTGGACCCATCTGTATGTGAGTGTGTAAGTGTGCATGTATGTAAAATAAAGCTTTTTTTTTCACGGTGTGTGTGTTGTGTTTATTTGGGGGTATTTTTTTTGTAGTAGAGCTACAGGTACCAGCAGGCCCATTATTTCCCTGCATGCTGGTACTTGTGGTTCTCCAAGCACCAGCTTGCGGGGAATATTCTATTTTTTACACAAAGGCTATCAGACTCCCATCCACAACCCACGAAAGGGAGGAACAGCCTTGGGCTTCACCCCTGGCCCTTGGGTGGCTGGAGGGGGGACCCATTGATTTTAGGGGTCCCCACTCCTCCATGGTAACCCGGCCAGGGGTGACTAGTTTTGCTTCTAAAATGAAGTGCGGTGAATAGGACACACAAGCAGCTTCTGCTGTTTAAAATAATCTGCAGCATGCCTACATTCTGTGTGTAATAGCAACTGTATTTGCATACAAAATGTTATGCTACAGTGTATTCCAGCCATACACTGTAATAGAATTAGATACAGTCACAATTACACACTGATTATAGCCATGACGCATATCATTTAAATCAGCAGAAGCTGTTTGTGTGAATTAGTACATTCATTTGCACCTATGACACATTTGTGTGTTTAAAAAAAATAAAAAAATAAAATAAACAAGTACAATATGTGGTGTATGTGGAAATTATACACAGAATATATATGTCACATATCATTGGATTCCCGTGGAACTGCTTGTGCGACTTAGTACATTTATATGACTCTAATACACATTTCCAAGGGAAAATAATGTAAATATTACATGTACAGTATGTGGAGCATTTTTACAGATCAAAGGTTTTTTATTTTTTAAATCTGTTAAAATGTATTGAAAAGTGTTTATTTATTGCAAATGTGCTTCAGAGGTGTACTTATAATTTATTTCTAACATTTTCATAACAAACTCAGCCAAAAAAAAAACACCTCTAAATTCTTTGAGAGTTTTGGAACTGTTTTGTGTCCGACTTGCAATATCTGGTTTCATTACATTGGGCGAGTTGTATACGTAACACAGGCAAAACATCTAGATCCGATTTTTTATCAGGATCTCTACTTTAGAGCCAAAAGCTTCCAAAAAAGCCGCTTTGAGGCAGCTATTACATTACCCAATTTTGCAAAATGCCCAATGTTTGCTGCAATAACCACAAACAATGGGAATTTTGCCATTATCAGCTCCCATTACATCCTAGCCTATGTGACTAGGATGTATCAGACCAGACTGTGCTGATTAATTTGATATGAAACACTTGTATCTCTGAGTACACCTGAGTATCTGAATCAGCATATGAAGTGCTATGATGCAGTGGCCCTGGCATGTACAGACTCAGTTGCATATTGTACATACTGTATATACAAGTGACTATCTAACTAATCAGGACTATTTCCTGGTGCATCCTAGTCACATCACATTGTGACTAATATGCATTTTTGGCAAAAGTCACTCAACACTAGCAGAGTTGCATGGGAAATGTCAGCTTGTTTGTGCCAGGTAGCTACTGTGTATAGCGTATTGAGACTAGATGAATGAGGACACATCTGTAAGTTGTCTCAAAAGCAGGTCTTTGTTTTAATATCTGCATTTATTAAGTATATATCAACATTTGTATTTATGTCCTGTTTTTCTTTTCCCACTGTACAACACAGTGGAGCATTGAAGCACTAAAAATGATGATAATAATAATAATAATAATAATAATAATAATAATAATAATGTATTCTAGTAATATGTTTCTCACACTACATGCTTTTAGTCAAGAGTCAATTAAAATCAAAAGTCAAGAGAAGGATCAAAAGCTGAGTCAATAGACACCGGATGCTCTTAATCCATCTGGATTTCTCTGCAGCGATTGATACTGTGGACCATGAGATTCTAATTGAGTGAGCAAAACATTTCTGCAGATTGGATGGCACAGTCCATAGCTTGTTCAAATTATTTCTCACTAGAATCACCAGTGCCATTGCCATGTTGTGACACAAGGTTCTATACTTTCTAGAGTATACAAAGGAAGAGAAGTATTAGAACTTGAGGACATATACTGAGACTGGAGGGGGGTAGGTTCAGGGGAAATTTAAGGAAAAATTACTTCACAGAAAGGGTAGTGGATAAGTGGAATAGTCTCCCATCAGAGGTGGTAGAGTCTAAGACTGTAGAGCAATTTAAACATGCTTGGGATAGGCATATGAATATCCTTACAAAGAATTAAGGTTCAAAAAGGGTTGAAATTACCTAAAGGATAAAAAAAAGGGGCAGACTAGATGGGCCAAGTGGTTCTTATCTGCCGTCAAATTCTATGTTTCTATGTTTCTATGTTACATGTAACCACTGAGTGAAATAATCAGATACAATCAACTGGTCTATCATTGCTATGCAGATGATACACAACTATACCTGTCCTTCACTCCTTGTTCAGAGAACCCAATACCAGTCTTAAATGGCTGTCTAGCTCCAGGAGTGGATAATTGGCAGTACGTTGTGACAGAATACTATTATAGCAAAGGTCCTCATGGTAGGAACTCAATATCAAAGGACAAGGCTGCAGCTTCAACAACCAACTGGACTTACTGTATACTTCAGAATTAAAAAAACACTGAACATGTGTGGAATCTTGGTGTTGTCCTGGATGGTGGCCTGACACTTAATAGTCAAGTATCAGACACAATTAAATCCTATTTTTTTTATCTGAGGAACATAGCCAGAATCACTCACTTAATTCTCTCAGAAAATCTGCCTAAATGCATACTGTACATTGAATTGTACCATCACACCTAGACTACTGCAACGACCTCTACCTGGGTCTCCCAGAAAAATAATTGTACCATTTGCAAGTGGTACAAAATGCATCTCTTAAACTTTTTACCAACCAACTCTGTTCCAGCCACATAACACCCTTGTTCTATTCCATTCACTGGTTGCCTGTAGGGTGGCAAATCTATTTTAAGAATGGTTTGGCGGTTTTCAAATCCCTACATGGTCAGGGCTCAATGTAGCTGAAACAACTTCTGATTCCTTACTGCCCTGTTCACTAACTTAGTGCTGATAAGAGTGCCTAAAACCTCCCTTACATCATTTGGGGGTCGAGCATTTAGTATTGTAGCTTCAACTCTATGAAACTGGATTCTTAGCACAGTATGAGAGGCATCGACTCTGGACCTTTTAAAATCAGACTAAGGGGGGACATTTACTAAGCAGTAATTACAGCTGAGAAGTGTGCCAGTGGAGAAGTTGCCCAATCAACCAATCACCAGCTCTGTATAATTTTTTAGTATGCAAATTATAGATGTTACTTCAGTGCTGATTGGTTGCCATGGGCAACTTCTCCACTGGCTCACTTCTCCGCTCTTATCACTGCTTAGTAAATGTCCCCCAAAAGTCTTAACTGTCTATTCAGGCATTTCTATAATGCTCCTTTAGGTACTAAAAAATACACCCCAAATGCCTAGTTCTCTTTTCTGTTAAACTTATTATGTATCTTGTATCTTTTAATGCAAATATAAATCACTTTGAGTCCTATTAGGAAATGCTATATCAATTTTATTATTATTATTATTATTTACTGTAAGAAGAGCACAGTGCCACATTAGATCAAGAAAGTATGGCATATTGGGAATGTTGAAATATTTATGACCAAAAGCTTTTGTTTATCTCTTGATCTGCATTATGGGAGGGATGTAATAGCGACCGAGAGATGCAGAATGCCAGCTGATTACCTACATTTTTGTAAGGGACAATCACTTAGAAGGCATCATTTTATAAGGTCCATATGCACAATAGTCAAGAAATTTTTATCATTTCTATTATTACAGTATATATACAGTATTTAAATAAAATCTGTTGATCTGAATCTCAAGGAGTAAGATTAACATAAAACAAGATACATTATCTTTTTTAAAAGGAATGCTCCATCTGTAACATGATAATATTTTATTAGCACAGATCATGCTAATTTAATCAGATGATGAACGATTTGGAGTATGTCTGTGTAAGCAATGGCTGCCAAGAGATGACATGTTAACTGTAACTTTCTGTAAGTGTAACCTTTGTCCCAATTGTGCTGTACATCAATTCTTTCAATGTACACTTCCACTAAATTATGGATCGTAGCATTTCTTACTCATTTCAATTTGTTCTTGTCAACTAGCATCATTTTTGGAGATGTTAATACTAAATGAAAGTGCTGGCTTGTTGAACATGTAATATAACTATGTCCAACTTGCTTTTACGAAATTGTTAATAGATTTACTGTAAACTCTGACTTGTATTCGGCAAGGCTCCACTTTACTCAGCATAATTTAGCTGTCCTGTCTTTGCCTACAGTATAATAATTATCCCATGGCCAAGAAAATGAAAATTTGAACTTCATTTTAAGGATATGTGAGAAATAAAAATGCCAGCTCTGGCTAAATTATAAGGTCTTTCATAAATTAATTCAGGAATCTTATATTATATTGTATTCCATATTTTGACCATTAGACACATTAATTATTAATGCCTGAGAGCACATGTGACAAGAACTTTAATATATTGCTCTAATGATTTCTGGAATAGATATCATTGCAATGAAGGTTCTGAGAACACAGAGTTACAACATTAAAATGCACTTATGTCTATACTGGTTACATTATTACCATTCAAAGATTTTGCTCTTGCTTTATCGCTTAGACAGTTAGTATTGGTAAAAAAAAGACACAAGTTAAAGTTCAGTCTTTTCCTTGCCCTAATAACTCACTGCCACTCTCTTTCCTGTAAAATAATAATGTTGTAGGAACTAATGCAGAATAAAGGAAGGCTTATATACTGTACACTTTCTTAACTACTAGTGAGGAGTACATATAAATAAACAGAGACAGTAATTATACATGTTGGTATTACAGCAACATTTCAGGCAAATAAGCAAATATTTATTAATTATTGGGACTTGTTCTGCATAATTCTAATTTCTCATGATCACTTATCATGGCAATAAGAAATAAAGCATACCTCCCAACTGTCCTGATTTTTGCAGGACAGTCACGTTTTTTGGGCACTGTCCGCTGTTCTGCTGCGGTATGGGTAGAGGGGTGGGTGGTTGTGGGGAACCCTATTGCTTGCTGCTCTGCTTGTCAGAGCAACAGTGAATAGATGCTGTGCACATCTGCACAGCATCTATTCACAAGAACGAAGGAGAGGGGATGTGGGCAGCAGCTCACAAAGTGCTGAGCATGCCCTCACAGTGACAAAAATAGAAGGCGTGACTCACGATCGCAGCATTCCCACAAGGTCACTCCTCCTTTTGCTGTGGCCACACACTTTTTGGGACTTTTGTATTACAAATAATAGTCTCATCCAGTGATAAGGGCTCTTATAGGAGCTTATCCCTGCATTTAATAAAAGTAAAATGGTCGCTAATGCAATCACCTTACAGTACTTCCAGATTTAGGACCTACTGTAGCTGCACTAGTGTGCATCTGCATTCATTGGAATGTTCATGTGCAGCTCTTCATTGCTGGCCAATGAATCCTAAAAATCCCTGAAGATGGCATTAGCTACCAACCCATCTAAAATTCTGCATTTTATCAGCCTTATATACACTTGGCTGATCTCTCTGATATCTTCTGTGGACGCCTAAACCTAATAACCAGGTGGTACTGTGCTTAATGTTTGTATGTACCCCCTGATAAATATGCCCCAAAATTGTACACAGTTAGTACTAAATTATAAATAGGCAAATATTTTTTTTTGTATCAATGTAATAGAACTGTAGGAGAGGAGCATGATGCAAACATGTTAACTAAAACTGTTGTGAACCGTGCCCTCTTAAATCGTCATATTTTTTTTTAAGATCGAATTTTGACAAAGAAAAATGTCAGGTTGTGAAATTATCAGAAACATATTCTTTCAGCCTAAAAGTTATGTCAGAAAATATGGGGTAAAAAATGTTTAATAAATGGTGTCATTTTATGCAAGATACAGTAACCAATCAAAGTAGCCTAGGGTACAACCTTTTGATTAGGTTTTTTATTTTTGCTGACATTCTTCTTTTGAACATCTTTTTCTGACATCTGAGAGTAAATATTAATTTGCACAACTGCATAGTGTACCATATCGGGTGTGATTCAGAGGTGGACCCTTTTGCACTTCATCTGTGCCTTTTGATATTTTCCAGCAATGCAGGAAGTGCCACTCTTGTTCAAAATGCAGTAGGAGACCTACACATGCACAGCGTAGCATGTGCACATGTAAAGGTCTCTAAGCATTGGAGATGTACATAAACCATTAGATTGATGTACATACTGTATCTGAATCAGGTCCTTGCATCTATCCTTAAATTGTGACCATTGGAAAACTGCATACATTTTTCAAGAGTTTTTTAAACCTCAATTTTTCTCTGAGACAAGATGGCCTCATGGTACAACATCTCATATATATTTTTGCCTATGTTCACCATATACAAATTGGTTTTGATTCTATAAGTGCTGTAATATTAGTAATGGCATCATTAATTTATGTTCTGAGGGTCCATAATACATATGCATGCTTTTTCAACTGTGAAGACACTCGGGGCTACATTTGCTGAAGCTTCTAAAAATGAAGAGGTGATGTTGCCCGTAGCATCTAATCTGATTTTCTATAATTTCTAGGATGAAATAGAGAAATAATAGCTAGAATTTGATTGGTAGCAATGGTCAACAGCACCCCTTTCAGTTTTAGAAGCTTTAGTAAATCTACCCCCTATTACCTTTAGAACACAATTTAATCCAGCCCAGTAGAAACATGTACTCCCTTGCTACATAATTACTGGTAGATAGCTACATAATTATTGGTAGATGTCATACCTTGGCAAGTCTATAGCCAATGGCTTTGTTATTTGATTGGAAACATTAATTGTGACCATTACCTATTAATGGCTGTTTCTGTAGACGCAAGATTAAACAATAAATAAATAATCAGGTACAATGTGCTGATTACTTTTCTCAAAGCTGTACACAGGTGTATCAGGATTGCTCAATTGATGGATTTCAGCAATTGGTCATATAAACATTTAAATACCTCATCCATTATGCACCTGAAAATCCCTTCTGAGGAAATCGTTACTATTGGCAATGGAGAAAATAGTCAAGGCTCAAGGTCATTATGTCTGCTGAGACTGGAGCCCTGGAGAGAGCATTACACTATGGATCACATGAGCCTCCTTTATCTCTATGGGTTTGGCATGTGTTACCGGCTGCCAGGATCCCGGCAGTCCGCATACTAACCCCGGGATCCCGGCAGCAGAATACCGGTGGGAGGGAGCGCAACAAAACCCCTTGAAGACTCACAGCACATCAGGCTCTGTGCTTGCTGCTCTTGCTACAGGTTCTGTTCTGTCTTGGACACCAACGAGTAGGAATAGACCCTGTGGGAAGGCATTCTGACTGCTGGCATTTTGAGCTCTCGGGATTCCGACATCGGCATGATGACCACTGGGATCCCGAGCACCAGTCACTTGACTGAATCCCTCTACAAAAGCCACACTCTCCATCCTCTTGCATAGGACAGACCCACACCTCCCACTGAAACTGTTTGCCACAGATGGAGATTGATCTTAACAGCTAAAATGGCAGGATTGCAATCAATAGTGGTGAGAGCTGGTGTGTGGTGGGGAGGTTGAGCATATCACTGGCTATACATTCAGCTGTGTGTATATCCTAACTCTCATTTGTATAATTGTTTTAACTCCACAATCAGAGTCTGCAAAAGCACTTTGGCTTCCAGCAATTCCTTTTAAGTAAGAACACACAGGAGCTCCACTACCACGGAATATTAATATATTAGTTTGTGCAATTATTATGATTATTTAAATTGTAGACACATTTTTATGTGATTTTATGTGTCATTTTATAGATTAAAATTATATTACTGCACACGCTAGTGTGCACTCTTTTCATTGTACATATTATTTCTGAAGAATATATTTACCATTACATGCCCTCAAACCTCATATCCCATTTGTTTAATCCGGACATTTTGCATGTGTTCCCTTACAGAACACTTGATTTAGATTCTCATATGCAAATCAGTGGTACTGTAAAGGTGAATACACATCAGAATGATGTTTGCTCGATGCAACATCATCTGCGATGGGGCCCCGACATCAGCAAGTGCAAACACACATGTCGGCTGTGACGGGGGGAAGGAGCGGGACCATGCTTCATTTGTCAGCATGGCCCTCATAAGCAATATCGCACATCGATGTGTAAAGCAGGATATGACCCGCGGGAGCACGCATCATATCCTGTATCGAGCATACACACTATACATTAACTCAATGCATCAGCCGATATCAGCCAGATTTTGTGCAATATTGCATAGTGTGTGCACACCCTAAGTGTGACTTTTTAGGTAAATTGAAGAAAGAATGGGGCAGAATTGATAATCTGCTACTGATAGCCATACCTAATTACAATGTACTAAGAATTCTTACTATAATCCAACTATCATCCCCAATATGGAAGAACAGGAGAGATTATAGAATATTCTGTATATAAGAGGTGCATCTAGTAGGAATCACTCCTCAAATGAGAGTCAAAGAAGCAGGTAAAACAACTCTTATACAGTAATTTAACCATTATGCTGCCAAAAGGTAGTTTTGCTCTACATTACTTTGCAAAGTATTTCTTTTTAAATTTGTACTGTTTCAAAGTAAAAGTCATGTTCTTATCAATACAATTCATGTACAGTATAATTATATTTTGCTAGCAAGCTGAAGTAACATTTTTCATTTCTGTCCATAAAATAGAGATTATCAGATATATTTAATAACATTTCCATTACTACAGTATTTCCTTAGTTGCATTTACACATGGAATTTTTCTCAAATATGTTTCCAATATTTGATTGGATTTTCTCTAACATGTACAAAAATACTATATATATATATATATATATATATATATTTCATTTATTAATAGTATGAGAAACATTTTAGTATAGAAACTTGCATACTCTTTACAAAAGTAAATACTATTTTACTTTTTTTTTTTTTAAAGCAAAGTAATGACAAGATTGTTATAATAGGTACAATATCAAAATTTGGCCATCTTTAAGTGATGTATGCTGAAATGAATATAGGTGGGTACACACTAGGTGATGTGCTCCATGAACGACATCGCCTAGTGTGTCCCCCTCCCAGGCCAGGCCACTTGATGTGGGCATACACACTGTGTGATATCACTAGCAATATCGCACAGTAACGTCATGCAACGGCCAGCCAATACATGCAGCTTTGGATGATCAGTCCAAATTGAGCTGCATGTACTTCCGACACCGAGGGTCATTAAAAACCCACAGGGCCGTGCACCGGCCATCATCAGCTGTATACACACTGGGGCGATATAGTAAATTATATTGCTCAGGAGGGGGAAAATTCACTATATTGCTAACTGCATATGCACCTTTTCTGTAATAGCAATGGCTTATTGTAATGTGTTGTTAAAAAGATGCTGATGTTGACATAAATAAGTATATTTTTTTGTTATAATACTAACTAGAACATACAGTAAAACATAAATAGTCCAATTTGTTAGACCTTGTAAAAGTACATACTGAAACACATTTATATATTTTTTAAAAAGTAATATGGAAAATATATGCATGACCTTTATTGAACAGATTGTTACATAGTAATAGTTCCCAGAATATTACTGAAAGATAGAGGAAGTCTAAGGACAAAAGGTATTCTACATTATCTGAGATCAATTTTTGAACATTATATTAAGTGCAACACTAAACCTACTGATTGATATCATATTTTAATATATACAGCGTTCAGCTAATGCACAGTGATGCTAAAATGTGAGTTAAACTGCTGTGATAAATCAGTGAAGCTATAGAACATTAAACAATGTAGAAAACAGATATGCAATTGTCAGAGTCAGTGTAAGTTTGTAACTTTTCATTTATTTTTGTAGGTTTTTTAACTACTTCTAACATTTATTCTAGCAGTTATCAATTCACTTTAAAAAGAGAACTGAAAATTATTTTACTATGTATGAACCCAATCAACTGTCTTGTTGCTCTCTAAAGGTATGTTTTGCCTTCTATTCTTCAATCCTCTAGTACCTTAAAAAACAACAACACTGGTACAGTCATGGTTTTAGGGGAAAACCTCTTTTCCCCTGTAACCACCTAAGGGGTCTATTTACTAAGTCTTGAATGGAGATAAAGTGGACGGAGATAAAGTACCAGACAATCAGCTCCTGTCACTTTTCAAACCCAGCCTGTGACATGGCAGTTAGGAGCTGATTGGCTGGTACATTATCTCTGTCCACTTTATCTCTATCCAAGGCTTAGTAAATTGACCCCATAGTCCCTTGCCAAGCTGCTCACCTCCAGTTTCAAAGAGGAAACAAATAAAAGTGGTACCCAACAGATGTCCCTGTGCTTGGAAGAACAGAATGGCAAATTCTCGCTTTGTGACTACCATATCAGAAGACCCTGCACTGAAAATAAAACTGCAGGCCCTGTTATGCACAATCAAGTCCTTCTTTTGTAATGCCAGATCTATAAGAAATAAGACTGCTATAATTGCCAACCTTATTGAATCATCAGATTTAGTCTGTATTACAGAGACTTGGCTAGATGAAAATTCAGCACCTATTTTGGATTTCATCCACACCCCAAGACTGGACCACAGGAAAGGCAGGGTGGCTATCTGCTTTAACAAAGCACTTAAACTTAGTGAAAACCTTAAGGTAATTACTTGCTCATTTGAGTTCATCACTCCCCAGAGATTGAGAGGATTAGGTTTCAGAGTACTTCTCATTTACTGCCCCACAGGGATAGAAAGATACTGTATTTCTACAATAAAACACAGAGACTGTTGCTAGTCTAGATCTGGAGGATTAAAGATGGTTCATCCTTGGGGATTTCAATGCATGGGTTGATGATCAGCTCTCATGCCTTGGCCAATCCTCCTATGCCCAATGAATGGTCTGGGTTCCACACAATTAATTTGGTCTGTCACACATAAAAGTGGTCACACTCTTGATCTTGTCTTTCACGGTGGACTAGAAGCCTCTGACCTAAAAATAAACTCAGTCACATGGTTAGACTACCACCACCACTTGGTTCTCATTTGCAACCCCTCAAACTAGGTCTTTGCCCATGGAGTTGACCAACCAAAGAGGGGCATCACTTAACAGGCTCTTGAAGTAAGACTTCCGGTTCCGGCATGGGAGAGTGAGCAGCTTCTCCCCTCGGCTCCGCTCTAAACACCTATCCCTTACCTCAAGCACGCTGTCAGCCTCAGGGAAACATCGCTCCAGGTCTCCCCGGAGGACAGAGGAGACAATGGAGAAGTTTCTAGCGTCACCAGCCGCCCCGAAGATGCTCCCTCCGCCACAGCCACCGAGACAGGAGAAACGCAGGGGGGAACACAACATGGCACCGGACGCTGATACAGCCCATGGTACTCCGGTCAGTAAAAAGCAGCTTGTGGCTTCTATTAGCGCTACGGGGGAGTCTAAGTCTGCTGTGCCTAATCATTCCTCCTCATATGAGGACATGGTACTGGCGATTCAAGAGGCAATGGTACCGTTATTGCAGAAAGCAGTGGTGGATATAACGACACAGATTAAAAACTTGGCTGGCAGGATGTCTGACACTGAGCAACGCATTAGTGATAACACTGATAATGTGGCGGGGATGCAGAAAACTGTCTCTGCTCTGGTTCTGGATAACAAACGGCTGTCAGAGAAGTTAGATAGCATTGAAAACAGAACCAGAAGAAATAATTTAAGAATCATTGGTCTGCCTGAAACGCTTAAAGGGGCTTCCCTAGAGCACTTTGTTCATACTACACTCCCTACACTATTGAAGATAGACAGGGACTGTGCTGACATGGTGATTGAAAGAGTGCACCGCTTAGGAGATCTGACCAGGAACTCCTCTCAACGTCCAAGAGTGGTTATTTTCAAGACTTTGAATTATCTACATGCATTGGCGATTTGGAGGGCGTCTCGCAAATATAACCCTATTTTATGGGAAGGGCACTCTATACGTATTTTCCAAGACTTTTCTGCCGAACTTTCGAGACTAAGACGTGCCTTTTCCCCAATTTGTTCTATACTTGCCAAAACCAATCGAAGATTCATGATGTTATTCCCGGCGCGACTGCGCATTTATACTGGATCGGAGTTTTCTGAGTTTACCACACCTGCTGATGCGGAGGCATTTCTCAAGGAAGAAGCAGATGGGAGAAACATTATGGATTTGTCCCAGGCCCCGGATGACTGATACCAGTAATGCTGTTCCTGTTCTAAGAATTACTGTTCCCTGGAATATATTTCATTATTGTACTGTATTGCTCATTTGTTCTTATAATGGCTCTTAGTTACTAGTTTTGAGTAATACATTACGTTAATATGTTTTATGCGTGCTTAAATTTACACCCTGATTTATCAGGGATGGCTGGTTAATTACCGTTAATTGATGTTCTGGGCGGAGACCGTGCCGAGGGGTTCTATTTTATATGTCACTACTGCAGAATTCAGTCTTTGGGGCACTGGTTGTACGAGGACTGAATTCCTACTGGAAGTCTATGCGGCGGATGGGTTGTTGCTGCTCGTGGTGGTTTTGTTTTTTATTGATATTTGTGTTTTTATTTTTATCGTCTGTTTGTCCCTCTTGTGTGTCCCTCCCCCATCCCCTCCTAGATTAGGATCACAATTTCCTGTGCTTAAAGTGGTGACTATTTATTCCTGTGACGATGTCTCTTAAGGTTGGGTCACTTAATGTCCGTGGCATTCATACTCCTGCCAAACGTCGGCATTTACTGACTTATTTAAATAAACATATGATAGATTTAATGTACCTTCAAGAAACTCATCTGCAGCTTGAGGAGGTTAAAAAATTGAACATGATGGGATGGGGGGTACTAGGTTCTGCATCCTATAATACTAAATCACGGGGAGTGGTGATACTAGCTAAGAAATCTTTAAATATTATGGTATCTCATATGGTTTCAGATGCAGAGGGCCGGTTTTTAATACTTAAGCTAGAATTCCGGGGTGTGGTCTTTCATATATGCAATATCTATGTGCCAAATATATACAGTAAAACTTTTTTTACCTCACTGATTGCGAAATTGCATATCTTAGATCCTAGCTCATTGATAGTCTGCGGTGATTTTAACTTGCTCTCATCTTCCTTCCTGGACAGGACCCCCCCTCCGAAATGTGAGCTGACTCTGCCAAAGATTGGTATACCATTTTTCCTTACGTCACTTAATTTAATTGACACTTGGAGGGCTACTCATCCCATAGAGAGAGAATATTCATGCCTTTCTCTGACCCATAATACGTGGTCAAGAATTGATTATATCTTGGTAGCTGAACAGCTATTTCCTAAAATAGAGTCGGTAGACATGGAACCCCCTGTGATAGCGGATCATGGCCTGGTTCATATGGTGTTGAGCTTTGGTAGGACAGAGGGCTCTACTTCCCATTGGAGGTTTCCTTCCCACTTAATACACTCACAACATATGAAATCTCAACTGGAAACTTGGTGGAGGGAATATCTAATGGAGAATATGACGCATGCAAATTCTAATCCCACAGTCTTTTGGCAGGCTGCCAAGACTAATTAGGGGTAAATTAATTGCGTATGTTTCTTTTCTTAAAAAACAACGTAATGCCTCTTATCTCGAACTGCAATCTGCTCTCTCTAGTGCTTTTCAAACTTATAAATTATCTCCTTCCCCAGAACATAAAACTGCCTACCTTGCAGCCAAAATGCATTTTAGTGAATTATTACAGAAGAGTGGGGACAATTATCTCTTCCAAGTTAACGCCAAGTTCTATAAATTTGGTAATAAGACCGGATGGCTATTGACTAATTTATTACAGGGATCGAGAGGTCAGTCTGTAGTTCATCCTCTGTTAAAGGCGGATGGATCTCTCACTACTTCAGACATTCAAATTGCAGAGGTTATGAAATCCTTTTATGAATCCCTCTATTCTATTCCAGTTGAAAATTCTGAACTACCTTCTTCTCCTACTATTACTGATCCTCCTCTTTCCTCTTCTTCTCACTATCCCTCTGCTTACTGGGACTTGCTCTCACTTCCTCAGCTCCCTGACTCTTTTTGTTCAACTCTAACTGCACCAATCACCACTACAGAAGTCCTATTAGCCATAAAACAGCTGAAGCTTGCCAAATCCCCGGGTCCTGATGGCTATGCTAATGAATTTTATAAGCTGTTGAATTCGCACATTGCCCAACCCTTAGCTGCATGTTTTAATCATATAATTAGCACAGGGAGTCTTCCCCTTCACTTCTCGGATGCCTTTATTAAAATTTTACCAAAGGCTGGCAGGAATCTTGCTCTTCCAGGATCCTACAGACCTATTTCATTGCTAAATTCTGACTACAAACTTTTTACAAAAATTTTGGCTGAAAGAATGAAACCTATTCTGCCACTTATAATCCACAAAGACCAAACGGGATTTATTACTGGAAGGCATTCGGTGGTGAACGTGCGAAGAGTCCTTGCTGCGATACATCAGGCCACTGTTATTACCCCATCTTCTTCCTCCTCAATTTTAATTACGTTAGATGCGGAAAAGGCCTTCGACCTTGTTTTATGGCCTCACTTGTTCCGCACCTTAGAAAAATGTGGTTTCCCTACTCAATTTATTGAAATTCTCTGTTTGTTTTACTTTAACCCTAAATCCCAGGTAGTTTGTAATGGGCTCTTCTCTCCTGCCTTTACTCTCCGTAGAGGCACGAGACAAGGATGTCCTTTGTCGCCCCTTTTGTTCGCCATCGCAATAGAACCTTTGGCGGTGGCGATATGATTGTCCCCTTTACTAACCGAAATAGAGGTGGGGGCTGAGGAACTGAGGGTGAGCTTGTTTGCAGACGATACTCTTATCTTTCTATCTAATCCTCGGCGCTCTCTTCCAGCTTTACTACATTTGCTGCGCTCTTTTGGTATAGTTTCTGGATACCGAATCAATCTGTCCAAATCAGAGATTCTGCCTCTGGGAGTGGTCCCCTCTGATTTTATGACTGATCCCTCTGTCCCCTTCTCAGTTGCATCGTCCCAGATTAAATACCTGGGTATACAAATTTGTTCTGATTTAAAAAGACTGTACTCGGCAAACTTCCAACCCATAATTACTAAACTCGCAACAAAACTGGAGGCGTGGAGGGATCTTCCTCTCTCCCTTCTGGGTCGTTTAACTGTTATACACTCAATCCTTTTTCCTAAGTTGTTTTACTGCATGCAGATGTTGCCGATTGCGTTAGTACAATCCGACATACAAAAAATTGATGCCCTGTTTTCTAAATTTCTCTGGCAGGGTAAACGCCCCAGGATTTCTAAAGTTAAACTTATAATGTCCAGGAAGGAAGGTGGGATGGGTTATCCCGATTTAAAGATGTATTCACATGCCGTTTTCTATAGATATATCCAAGATTGGATATTAACCAAATCTCACTATACGGATCTTTCTCTTGATATGGAAGTTTTCGCACCATATTCGCCTAGTGCCCTTCTTCAGTCATCACCCTCCCTTATACCCGCAGAAATACGTACTCACATTTTATTTTCGGATACTTACAAGACTTGGATTGCTGTTAATAAACAATGTAACAGTGATCCATACACTACAACCTTCATCCCCTTATGGCAGGCATTCCCAACCACGGTCCTCAAAGCACACCAACAGTGCAGGTTTTAGTGATATCCAGGCTGCAGCACAGATGGTTAAATCAAAATAACTGAGCTACTAATTAAGTCACCTGTGCGGAAGCCTGGTTATCACAAAAACCTGCACTGTTACTGTGCCTTGAGGACCGAGTTTGGGAATGCCTGCCTTATGGGGTAATCCCTCTTTCCCCCCATCACTAATGAATCCATGGTTTAAAATATGGCGTTCTAAAGGGCTGGATCTATCTTGCAAGATCTTTGACCCGGGGGGCCATTTGGTTTCTTTTGATATGATTTCTAGCCGTTTTTCGATCCCTAACACACACCTATTTATGTTTCTACAAGTTCGCCATTTCTTGATGAAAAAAAAGCACCCCCTTTGATATCATATAAGCCAAAAATCACATTGTCCCTGATTGATTCTTTAGAGAAACTGTTTTACTTTCTTTTACACACTGATTATAAGGTGAAGCATTTATTCTCTTTGCTTATAACCCTCAATAGTCGTAATCAATGGGAGATGTTGGTGTCTAAATGGAAAATGGATATTCCACTACTGACTACGCTACTAGATCTGACAGCCTCCTATTCCCTCTCTTTGAAAATATTAAAATCTGCTTATCTGCAAGAGGTACATATTCGTACCATACACAGGGCATATATCACCCCATATCAACCTAGACATATGGTCAAGGATGAACTTGGTCATTGTTGTAAATGTACAGCTGTTAAAGCGGATTTTATGCACTGTATGTGGGACTGCTATAAGATTAGGCAGTTTTGGAGTAAAGTTATACGATTTGCCAATGATATGTTCCATCTTCCCCTTTGTCCAGAACCAGCCGCTTGTTTAGGTATAAACTTTTCCAGTTGGTATCTGGGCCAGAATAAGAAATGTGTCTTGCCATTGCTAATTACTCTATTAGCGGTATGTAAGAAATGTATATTACTCCACTGGATTAAAAAGTCTGCTCCTAGATTGGGGGACGTAAAATGTAAACTCTTACAACTCATATATTATGAAAGGAAATATGCTTGTCTGGACCTAGCTACAGGAGTCAGGTCATTCTCTATTAAATGGGCTCCATTCATTGATACTCTAGACTTAACTACTCAGCAATATATATTTAGAGTCTTCAATGATTGTAAACCTTCATAGACGTATTGAGACGATATAAAGTGGATTAGTACACTTGCACTGGTTTATGTTGTAATTTGCAACACATGATCTAGGATCCCCCCCCCCCTTCCCTTTTTCTCATCCTTTCCCTTCTGTATATCTCTTTTGATTCTTTTGGTTTTATTTCTTTCTATATTATTATGTTTAGACTGATCTAGATGGTCAGATATCATGACGATCACATCTTTTGCTCTTGCTATTATACCTTAGGATCTTTTATCCGTACTCTAGGGATTGATGTTATACCTACATAATACCTTTATTAATGGTTACTTTTTATTATAATCTTTCACTCACCTGTACTGTCATGGTTATTGTATGATATCTGACTGTATTGCAATGTCTACCTTCTGATATAAATGGAAAATCTGAATAAATAAATATAAAAACAAAACAAAAAAACAAACAGGCTCTTGAAGTAAATCGTGATATCTCTGTGATATTGGGTAACTGTGAAGATACTGTACCTGTTCCCTAGTCCGTTACTATATTAAGGATATGATGGCTGCAATGAATATTTTCACCCTTGTGCATATACACACTGTCAAGCCACACTGTCAAGCTCCTTGGATTGAAAACATTGTTAATGAGCTCAAGAAAAGGGGATGTAGACCATAGGTCCCCAAATGCTGTCCTCAAGGCTCCCCAATGGTCCTGAGTTTTAAATGTATCCATGCTTGATCACAGATGACTTAATTAGCACCTTAGTCAATTTGATTTAACCATCTGTGCTGAGCCATGGATATACCTAAAACCTGGACTATGGACACTGGGGTGCCTTGAGGACCACGTTTGGGAACCTCAGGTGTAAACTTTAAAGGCGATGGAGAAAGACTAACCTGGTAGAGGATAAGATAAAACTAATAAAGCATTATGGAGACTATCAATCCATAATCACCTGTAACAAATCAGAGTTCATGTCATGAGATCACAGCAGCAAACATTAGGCCAGCTCACCTTTTCCATACAGTGGATATGCTTTGCAAGCCAGCATGCCTGCAGATTGTTGAAAATCTCCCTGAGGCAAAATGCAATGAATTTGCAAATGTCTTTGCAGATAAAGTGTCCGCCATCTGGGCTGGAACCTACACAGTGCCATCAAAGGGGTGCCAAACTACAAAGCCTGCCAAGATAAGCCACCTTTTTTACTGGACCAGCTTTGACCCAATAGATGTACTGTAAAAGACTGCTGAAATTGCCTAAATCTTGCATTCCACTACAAGTGATATGGACCTGGTCTCAACCAAGCTGTTAATAGGGTGTATGGACATAAGTGGCCCTGCATTTGAAAAAATAGTTAAATGTTCTCTGCAGACAGAAATTTTTCCTGAACCCTTAAAGGCGGCAATTGTTAGACCTCTTCTAAAAAAAACTCATTTAAATCCTGATTGCATGACCAACTACAGACCAGTATCAAACATTTCTTATCTAGGAAAGGTTATTGAAAAAATGGTTGCAAACAAACTCGATATACATCTGACAACCCATGATATTTATGATCCATTCCAAGCAGGATTCAGAAGACACAGCACTGAAACAGCACTGGTGTGTGTGTATGTTACATGATCTTCTGATGGCAAGATACAGAGGTGACTGTTTATTCTTAATCACTCTGGATCTCTCTGCAGCATTTGATACCATGGACAATGGGATTTTGATTGACCACCTGAAAAATGTCTGTGGACTTTATGGCAGTCATTAGCTGGTTCAAATTATTTCTCACTAGCAGGTCACAGAGTGTTTCATCTAGAGTACACTCATCATCACCAGTGCCACTGTCATGTGGTGTACCACAAGGTTCTATACTATCACCCTTGCTGTTTGCAGTGTACATGCTACCACTGGGTTAAATAATCACATACAATGGCTTGGTCTATCACTGCTCTGCACATGAGACACAACAGTACTTGTCCTATGCTATGACAATGTCATGCCATAAAAAAATGTTTGTGCTTGGTGTACTGCATTGAAGCAATCTGGCCAGTCAAGCACATTCACCACAGGTAGTGCTCCAAACCTACACATTATCACTATACACCTCATGTGCCATCTATACAAAGAAATCTAATCATGCTACCCACTTCAATGATTGACCATTTTTCCACCAACCCTGTCATGTTACAACTGATGTTGGGACAGTATGACTGATAGGTATGCGGTTAGCATACCATTCATCGGGATTGCGGCTGTCACAATACCAATGCCAGGATCCCGACAGGGACACCATACCACCACTGGTGTACTGGCAAGGTAGGTGATTCCCCCTCAATGGGTGTCCAGGACACCCATTGTTAATATATTAAATACTACTGATGGACTTCTACTTATATAAATCTTTTTCTTATCAAGTTGTTAGCTTCCCTCTCTCATACAATGGCAGCTTCCACTGCATTCCACTACATTGGAATGATCGTATGAGCATAATGGGATAATCTAATGTATTTACTTTATGTCTACGCTGAACAGAAATCTTATGACAGATTGTTGAAATGTAGTTAATTCCTATTAGATACAAAAGACAGAATAGTTGCAGGTGGTGATTGTAGATGAAGTCATGAAAAAATGTACTCTAGTGATCATAATGAAATTCTTTTTATCCACTTTTATTGACAGTTCAGGAGTGTAATTAAATGCTTACAGCATTTTGAATAGTAATCAATAAATCATAAAAATTATTTCTCTCAACTGTATAAAAAAAATTCCCCTCAATGTCATCACTGTGACTGTGCTATTAGAGATCTGTTGACAATAATATTTTACTGGGATGAAAGCTATAGACTGTTGATGAATTTATGTATGAATAGTCACTGGAACCTGATTGCTTAACTCCTGAAGAAGTCCTTGGTGACGAAACGCATCGGGTTTTTCTGGCTTATGCAACTTCGGCATCTTATTAAGAGCAAACTCCACTAAAGGAACCCACTTTATTTAATGTAGATGAACTCATGCTCACTGCTGTGAATCATCTATTGTGTACTGTATATGTGGATGTGAACTGATACCATTGTTTTTTATCCATTTTATTGTGAATACATCTTTAATGTAAAAGTGAAGTCTATAGTGACAACCAGTCCTTCCAAGGCCAGGCAACATTTCATTTTATTTCATTTAATTTTCTTTTCATTCGTCATAGTCCTATGAGTGCTGTGACATGTATATATATATATATATATATATATGTATATCAAATTTATTTTTGTTATTCCATCTACATTGTTTAAGGAGCACATGGTTGTCATACTTTCTTTACTATGAACACAATTTTAATATAATATGGGCAATAAGTAGATATACAGTATACTGTTTGTCCAATGAATGTCCCAATATCTCTCTCTATATTTTCTCTCTCTCTTCTACAAGGACTGTATCTTGTATTAAATGTCAGTCATGTTGTATTGAATACAAATTTGTGTGTTGTTATTATTATCATCCTTTAATTTATATTAATGTATAGTTTGTTCAGGTGTCTCTGCATAGTGATGGGAAGTTATTTTTATGCTTTTGATATATTACCCTGTTATTTGGATTCTGTTGTAAGTTTGGTAATTAAAGGAGACTTTTAGATTATGGCTTTTGTGATTTTTTTGGGATGTTGTATGCACTTTCTTTACTTCAAATATATTCGCTCAATTTGTAGATGCACTTATTGATTTAAGATGAACAAAGTTACTTTTTAGAGGACTTTTGGTACATTATCTTTTTTTTTTAGTATTGTGGATTTTTTCACAATTTAGGCATTTTTTTTTATTCCTTGTGTATAAGGATTATTTTGTTGAATGTTAGTAATATTCTCTCCCCAATAAGGGAAGAAATTTCATGAGTTATTTTGAAAACCTAAACACAGATATATATTGCATTCAGGAGACCGGTAGTCATGATCATGAGACTATAACCTTGTAAATTATATATATATATATATATATATATATATATATATATATATATAGGAGAACGTGTGGTGGCACTCAGGAATAACGACAACAAAAGCAACGCGTTGAGTTGTCGTTATTCCTGAGTGCCACCACACGTTCTCCTACATACTCATCCAGAGAGGTTAGGCACCTGGACTCGTTGATATTTCTGGAAGCGTGAGTGCCGGACATTTGTCTTTGTTTGTATATATATATATATATATATATATATAATTCCCTTAAAGAAGTTTGACCTACAGAAGAAACACGTTTGGGATGATACTACACACTCACACATATATATATATATATATATATATATATATATAAAATTTAATTTATGACACAGCTGTGCCCTTATATTATCGCTGAACAGATTTTTTTCCCATAAGAATTTTTCTGAAAGGGGGGCATGGTGTTTGAGGACCTACAGTATTCATCAAAAGTTATTGGATGTACTGAGCTGAAATTTGGCATGGATATGTAGACCTGTAGCTCAGTGTTGCATGCCAAATGTCAGAGGAAAAAAATGAAAATGAAAAATGGAATTATCTAAAGTTGAAAATGTCAGATATTTATTTTCCCAAGTGTTTGGCCAAAGTGACTGTCTTCAGCTTGCTTTCTTGCTGTATTTGTGGAAAAGCATAGCTCAGGGTAGAGTACAAGTTATGACTTGTATGTTTTGTTAGACAGATCTTGTTTCATTTTAGGGCCTTTTGGGGTTAAGGCTTTTGAGACATTTATTTTTAAAATAAATATTACAATTTGTTCCATTTTAAAGTTAGTGAATTTTAATTAATTGTGTATGCCTGCAGGAGGTATACTCAATGTGGATTCTCTTGGGTTCAACAATATTGACAAATTTACCCCTGCTTATAGTTTTTATCCTGTATATTGGAGGGAAATTACTGCACATATATTTTGTTAATACAGTGAGGCAAAAGGGTATTTTGGGGTCGATGGGGGCACATTGTGAGAGAAATTAGTTCTGGAACTGCTCACATTAATGAGTTTTACTATCTAATTTGAGTGGTGCCATGAGGCAACTGTTACAGCATGCAATTGTGATGTCACTAATTTATTCAGTGAAAAGTCAGTTTAGAGCAGGAAGTTCAAATGTGATGACTTAGTCAAGTGTCTCTATTTCTCACCACAGCTGATTGAAGTACATAGCCGCAACACCACTTCACCTTCTTGATATAAGTGCTGCTCATATAAGAACCCCTCCTAGCCTGCAGCGGCTCCTGCTCCAATCACGATCCCCCTACTGGGTAAAGTAGCTTTACCCAGATAGACAGCGCCCCTCCACTACTTGATCACTACCCCTCTCCAGTGAATCTCTCCCCCAGCCCCCCATATTGCTTTACTCCCAGTATTCTTTGGTTTAACACTTTGCAACCCTGTTTATGTCTCACACAGCAGATACCACACTGACATCAATTAAAACATTGAACAAGAGGATTAGGTGAAAGCTGGCATGGTGCAAGCTCTGGAATGCTGGACCAGATCAGTTACCCTTAATGACCCCTGCTGCTGTGGAATTCTCTGTGTGCATCTTCCTGTACCATTTGCTGTGTGACAGCTATCATATACATGGGGACAGGAACAGAGAGCTTCTCAATGGCACTGTATAATCTAGGGATAGTCTGGACTGTTCCAGCTTTCACTCAAAATCTTGACCCAGGACTAATTTATAGCCATGAATGAAATACATGGGCACCTTGAAGTTTGAGATTAGCATTTGCACATCACTCCTACTGTAGGTGGGACTGATTGTTTTTTTTACAAGTGTGAACCCCATTACTGAGTATTAATAGCCACCCTCCACTGTAGATGCCCTCAGTTACTGGCTATGAAAAATACAGGTGGATGAGGAATGGGGGAGGAAAATAACACAGACTACACCACTCCCCGCAGTATTGCATATACACCTGCTTTTTTCTGTCTTGTGTGTCCAGTTCATGTCCTAGGTACTGATATTAGGGATGGGTGCACCAGAGTGGGGGTCCCTAAATCTGTTGAAGAATTGTGCAGTAGGAATTGTGTATTTCATGGAAGTGTTTGTGACGGGTTCATTCATCTAGTATTTCTCAGTGCAGTGGTTGGTTTCAAGGTCTTAAATTGATATTAGGAATAGAAAACAGCATAGTGTGATCATTTCTGGACCCACTACTGGTCCAACGTGTTTTGGCTATAGGAAGCCTTTATCAAAGGCTTCCCATAGCTGAAACATGTTGGTGAGGATATACGTGGGGAGCAGCTGCCAAACAAGCCAGGACTCTTGAGGAGGATTTCCAGGCCAGGAAGGTACCCAAGAATGCCTATCACTTATCAAATGTGAATTGGTGTGCATTATACACCATATTTCATGGTACGCTGCTAGACCTATGTGTGCTTTTAAATATCCATTTATTTTTATTAAACAGTATCACACTATTACAACCCTCTTGTTTCCCTATATATGTCACATTGTTGGAAGGAGTCTAGGACAAAAAAGGAAAAACCTGATGTCCAAATGAAACAGGAGTGGAGTGTGTGAATATACAGAGGATGGTCACTACATCATTTTATTGAGATTGTGAGAGTAGACATTATTCTTTAAATAGTATACATGGCCTTTAAGTTTATAAATTGTAAAATCTGAGAATACCCTATTTCATTTGCACCAGTCCTCCATTGTTTTTGTGTACATTCCCCATAGAGATTGGTGAAGCATTTTGGAGAGTGGCTCCTGCAGCTAATGCTATCTGAAGATGGTGGTAGAACATTGTAGCCTATGGGCTACACATTGCCGATGTAGTTCCGGGTGGTTCTCCCCAATCCCTCCACTGGAAATTTCTGCTGTGTGTGGTCAGCAGGACTGCAGATGCACAGAAGCCCCGAAAGCTCTTTCAGCATATTACAGCACATTGCAGGGACAATCTAATTTCAGAGCTCCTGTCCCTGAATGTGCATGTAAATATATTTAACCCCAAAACTTGCTAATTGCAATGTGATCCTGGGCACTAATACCTCACCCAGATGGCACTGAATATGCGATCAATGATTAATAGGCCCCCTGGATGTACATTGCATCCCCACAATTTGTCTGTGGGGGGAGAGGGGTCTCCTGATGTGACTGCTTCTGTAATCTGGCTGACAAGGTCTTCTAGTTATCCCCCACTACACTCATTTAAAGGGGATGGTTCAACCACATGAAGCCACTTCTTCCAATTTCAGCTCCAAATTATAGTTGCTACAATCCAGCACTAAATTAGTCACTGGTGTCTAGGCTGCACCCAAGAGGAGGCGGAGATCTGTGTTTGTTACATTGTATCAGTGATGCTCCAATATACAAGGTAGATTGAACACCTCCAATATTTGGTAGATCTATGGAAGTCTTGTACTACTGCCGTGGATGGGGAGGAGGTGTGTTAAGGAATTATCTATATGGAGTTGTGTCACCCTCATTATGTGTTTTAGTTATGAGAAGTGTTACAATATACCTGGTAAGTCATTTATATTGCATTATCTGGACCATTGTACAATATTTCCATGTCCTCTGCACAGGTAGGTGAGATTGCTCTGCTATCCAGAGCTTCAGCTGAGAATTTTCAGGGTTAACTGTAACTCATAGCAAGCTCAACCCTTCTGGGCTTTCCTCCTGGCTCTTCCCACAGTGTCAATAGGACTGATGACTTCCCTGGAGGCTGCAGTCCTACTGATAAACATGTATGCCTCCAGTACCTGGATCTGCAACACTCTTAGCCCTTGTGCATGGTAGACACTGCCTGGCTGTGTAGCAGGTTAACATGAGCTGGCTTGTCCTATGCATACAGAGTTACATTTATAAATCAATGATATTGCAACATTTATTTATAGTTTCAATGTGTATTCCTATTGTTTGTTAATTTTACTGTGTGTAGGAGAGGTGGGAGATTTTCCCTGTTAGATGCTCAGTGTTATTGTTAGTCCACATTAGATTATTTCATGGACTCTGGAATGAAAAAATAAAACCATAAAGCCAAAAAAAAACTTAATGACAAGTTAAAGGTCAGCTCAGTTCCTGTCTTAGTGACTGCAGTATACTCTGCACTCACCATAGCACATACTGTTTATGGCTGCTTTCAGTCTACGTGGATGGGGCTACTGCATTAGACAGCTTTCCCAGATGGTGGGGTTGGTAGAGGAGTTTTGGCATGATCTCAGTCAGTGTCTGGGGCACATAAGGCTTGCTCAGCACCACATGATTCCATGGGGAATCCCTCATAAAATGTACTGTTTTCAATTTATATTAATCTGCAATAAATGTGATGCCACCAATACTTTATTCTGATCCCTAGTCCTATTTCGGCTATGCAAGCTGGAAATAAAACCTCTGTGCAGGTTCATGTGTGGAAGTATATATTGTTTGCTAATAGATATTTGTATATTATACCAACAGAACTGTCCTCCACCTCTTTATCCTCTGTATTTGTGTATATATTGTACAATTGATGGTAAGGCTCCTTCACTCTGATATTGGCACCCCTCCCATCTACCCTCAGGTAATTTAATTAGCACAAATTCCTACATTGCTGATCACACATGAATAAGGTATCTAGTTGAATGTAAAACCTAGATACATTTATATCATGTGATAGTATTAGAGATTTCAGGGACCCATGCAATGAAGTCACTGGTGTATCTATAATGGGTGCAAAGTGTTCAGTGCACATGGGCCCATGGGTCCAGCGGGCACACATACCGCACACCCTGCACCCATTTTCTTATACTCACATCTCCGTTGGCCCGGTGCTAGCTGCATGGCAGCAAGAATCACTCTGAAAATGGCAGCTGCAGCTATTTTCTGGTGACTTGCACATGCACAATAGAGCTGTTCCTAGGAATGATTTGCATCCCAGAGACCTGCGCATGCACAGTAGAATCTGGCACAATGCACCACCGGAGAGAAGGGGGCCCAATCGGAGCCTGCACACAGGCCACTTCCTCTGTTAAAGAACATCTTAATGAAGTCACCTAGTTGCATTGCATGGGTCCATATATTTGCACAAATGCGTGCTAAGAACTAGAGATGAGCGCCTGAAATTTTTCGGGTTTTGTGTTTTGGTTTTGGGTTCGGTTCCGCGGCCGTGTTTTGGGTTCGAACGCGTTTTGGCAAAACCTCACCGAATTTTTTTTGTCGGATTCGGGTGTGTTTTGGATTCGGGTGTTTTTTTCAAAAAACACTAAAAAACAGCTTAAATCATAGAATTTGGGGGTCATTTTGATCCCAAAGTATTATTAACCTCAAAAACCATAATTTACACTCATTTTCAGTCTATTCTGAATACCTCACACCTCACAATATTATTTTTAGTCCTAAAATTTGCACCGAGGTCGCTGTGTGAGTAAGATAAGCGACCCTAGTGGCCGACACAAACACCGGGCCCATCTAGGAGTGGCACTGCAGTGTCACGCAGGATGTCCCTTCCAAAAAACCCTCCCCAAACAGCACATGACGCAAAGAAAAAAAGAGGCGCAATGAGGTAGCTGTGTGAGTAAGATTAGCGACCCTAGTGGCCGACACAAACACCGGGCCCATCTAGGAGTGGCACTGCAGTGTCACGCAGGATGTCCCTTCCAAAAAACCCTCCCCAAACAGCACATGACGCAAAGAAAAAAAGAGGCGCAATGAGGTAGCTGACTGTGTGAGTAAGATTAGCGACCCTAGTGGCCGACACAAACACCGGGCCCATCTAGGAGTGTATGTATAAAGTGTATGTATAAAGAAAGAAAAAAAAACCACGGTTAGGTGGTATATACAATTATGGACGGGCTGCCGAGTGCCGACACAGAGGTAGCCACAGCCGTGAACTACCGCACTGTACTGTGTCTGCTGCTAATATATAGACTGGTTGATAAAGAGATAGTATACTCGTAACTAGTATGTATGTATAAAGAAAGAAAAAAAAACCACGGTTAGGTGGTATATACAATTATGGACGGGCTGCCGAGTGCCGACACAGAGGTAGCCACAGCCGTGAACTACCGCACTGTACTGTGTCTGCTGCTAATATATAGACTGGTTGATAAAGAGATAGTATACTCGTAACTAGTATGTATGTATAAAGAAAGAAAAAAAAACCACGGTTAGGTGGTATATACAATTATGGACGGGCTGCCGAGTGCCGACACAGAGGTAGCCACAGCCGTGAACTACCGCACTGTACTGTGTCTGCTGCTAATATATAGACTGGTTGATAAAGAGATAGTATACTACTAATAATATATATACTGGTGGTCAGGTCACTGGTCACTAGTCACACTGGCAGTGGCACTCCTGCAGCAAAAGTGTGCACTGTTTTAATATAATATTATGTACTCCTGGCTCCTGCTATAACCTATAACTGGCACTGCAGTAGTGCTCCCCAGTCTCCCCCACAATTATAAGCTGTGTGAGCTGAGCAGTCAGACAGATATATAATATATATAGATGATGCAGCACACTGGCCTGAGCCTGAGCAGTGCACACATATATGGTATGTGACTGACTGAGTCACTGTGTGTATCGCTTTTTTCAGGCAGAGAACGGATATATTAAATAAACTGCACTGTGTGTCTGGTGGTCACTCACTATATAATATATTATGTACTCCTGGCTCCTGCTATAACCTATAACTGGCACTGCAGTAGTGCTCCCCAGTCTCCCCCACAATTATAAGCTGTGTGAGCTGAGCAGTCAGACAGATATATATAATATTATATATAGATAATAGATGATGCAGCACACTGGCCTGAGCCTGAGCAGTGCACACAGATATGGTATGTGACTGAGTCACTGTGTGCTGTGTATCGCTTTTTTCAGGCAGAGAACGGATTATAAATAAAACTGGTGGTCACTATCAGCAAAACTCTGCACTGTACTGAGTACTCCTAATGCTCCCCAAAATTAGTAAATCAAGTGTCTCTCTAATCTATTCTAAACGGAGAGGACGCCAGCCACGTCCTCTCCCTATCAATCTCAATGCACGTGTGAAAATGGCGGCGACGCGCGGCTCCTTATATAGAATCCGAGTCTCGCAATAGAATCCGAGCCTCGCGAGAATCCGACAGCGTCATGATGATGACGTTCGGGCGCGCTCGGGTTAACCGAGCAAGGCGGGAAGATCCGAGTCGCTCGGACCCGTGAAAAAAAACATGAAGTTCTGGCGGGTTCGGATTCAGAGAAACCGAACCCGCTCATCTCTACTAAGAACTTCACTTATACTCCATGTTAATTGCGAGGGTTTATCAAGTAATGTTTACCATCAGTGTTCTTAGTGCTTAGAGTGTGCATCAGCATTTTTCTTTCTCCAGCATAGTTCTTGAAGCCTTAGCATGGTAGCACCTCTAAGTATGCTTAAAAATAGGGTGTGCAGTCCAGGTCCCCCCCCCCTTTTTTTCAGCCAACACCTGTGTCAGACACCTGTGTGAGGAATGTAGCAACCTTCTGTGTCCCCAGAGGTACTTCAGAGGTGCAAGAGAAAAGCAGGAGGGCAGAGGTGGGGATGTGATGGAACAATAGGTGAGCAGAGGGTGATGTATGAGGGAAAACTGGTGGTCCTGGGGTTGTTTGCAAAATTCCATGTTTCTAAATTGTAAAGTATGAATATACAAATTTTAAGAAAGGTAAAAAATTCCATAGACAAAAACCTTATGGTTTCACATGTTCCATTAAAGTTTCTTATATATGATCTGAAATTTCAGAAGACTACAGAATCTTTACCACTCAAATTCAAAAAAGCAATGAGATTCCAATCAAGAAGAATGATGCTTTAATGGACGTGTTCCTTGCGTAATACAGATAGAGTATGCCACCACACCCTGTGGTTAACTGCAGATTCAGCACTCTCATGTACTGAGATTGCTGTCTATCACACAATTTAAAGGTCACATACTGTACAAAACAGTCAGTAGGTAATAATCTCTGATTGTATGTAGGAATTTGTTATTCTTGTTCTATTATTGGTCAGGCTTTCATGACTTTATCCAAGTATTACAGTGCTTGATATGGTCTGATGCTTACTTCATGGATTTGTCCATGTGAGATTCTCTTAAACATAGAAACATGTCTTGTCTCCAAGTTTGAGCAGTTTGGTATATGTAAAACAGCTAATAGATGCTTTCAAAATCTAACATTTATTAATATATAATGTAAATAATAACACAACTATTAAAACAAGTGCATACATTAATATGCATTAATATGCAATATTAAATAGACATATTTATGCATATAAGATTTTTTTTTTAAAGTGTACAGAAAGGGTTGTTTATTGATCTTCGCTCAATCAATTTAAAAGCAATACTGCAGTGTTTAATTCTATTATTTGACTTTCTAGTTGTGATGTTGGAGCCAAACACAGCAAAAATAACAGACACAGGGGTATATTTACTAAGGTCCCGATTTTGACCGAGATGCCGTTTTTTCTTCAAAGTGTAATCTCGGTAATTTACTAAGCAAAAATCACGGCAGTGATGAGGGCATTCGTAATATTTTGGAAGTCCTAGGAAAAAATCACGAATCAATACACCATCGGTCAAATACGCCTGCAATTTGGTAGAAATCGGTCATTTACTAAAAAGTGCAAAACACAAACACTGCCGACAATAGCCAAACACTGCCGTGATGAAATACAAATCGTGAAAAGGTGCTAAAAAAAACCAGACCTGCTTTTTTATCCCGTGTTTGTATAGGCATGCACAGATCAATGAGATCCGTGCATGTTTTTCAGTTGGAAGGGGGGGGAAATGTTCTAAATTTTCAGAAAAAAAATTGCGTGGGGTCCCCCCTCCTAAGGCAAACCAGCCTTGGGCTCTTTGAGCCGATCCTGGTTGCAGAAATATGGGGAAAAAATTCCCCCATATTTAAGCAACCAGCATCGGGCTCTGCGCCTGGTCCTGGTTCCAAAAATACGGGGAACAAAAAGAGTAGGGGTCCCCCGTATTTTTGAAACCAGCACCGGGCTCCACTAGCTGGACAGATAATGCCACAGCCGGGGGTCACTTTTATACAGTGCCTTGCGGCCGTGGCATCAAATATCCAACTAGTCACCCCTGGCCGGGGTACCCTGGGGGAGTGGGGACCCCTTCAATCAAGGGGTTCCCCCCCCAGCCACCCAAGGGCCAGGGGTGAAGCCCGAGGCTGTCCCCCCCATCCAATGGGCTGCGGATGGGGGGCTGATAGCCTTTGTGAAAAGTGATTGATATTGTTTTTAGTAGCAGTACTACAAGGCCCAGCAAGCCTCCCCCGCAAGCTGGTACTTGGAGAACCACAAGTACCAGCATGCGGAGGAAAAACGGGCCCGCTGGTACCTGTAGTACTACTACTAAAAAAATACCCCAATAAAGACAACACACACACACCTTGAAAGTATAACTTTAATACATCCATCCACACCTCCATATACACATACTTACCTTATGTTCCCACACAGGTCGGTCCTCTTCTCCAGTAGAATCCATGGTGTACCTGTAAAAAAAATTATACTCACATAATCCAGTGTTTTAGGCTCCTCGGTAAATCCATTTGTAATCCACGTACTTGAAAAAATAAAAAAACGGACACCCGACCACGAACTGAAAGTAGTGATGAGCGGGTTCGGTTTTACTCGGTTTTACTCGGTTTTACTCGGTTCTCAAAACGGCATCTTATTGGCTCACGGATGTCACGTGTTTTGGATAGCCAATAAGATGCCGTTTTGAGAACCGAGTAAAACCGAGTAAAACCGAGTAAAACCGAACCTCGCTCATCACTAACTGAAAGGGGACCCATGTTTTCAAATGGGCCCCCTTTCCCCGAATGCCAGAAACCCACTCTGACTGATGTCTAAGTGGGTTTCTTCAGCCAATCAGGGAGCGCCACGTTGTGGCACCCTCCTGATCGGCTGTGTGCTCCTGTACTGTATGACAGGCGGCACACGGCAGTGTTACAATGTAGCGCCTATGCGCTCCATTGTAACCAATGGTGGGAACTTTCAGGTCAGCGGTGAGGTCACTTTCGGTCAACCGCTGACCTGAAAGTTCCCACCATTGGTTACAATGGAGCGCATAGGCGCAACATTGTAACACTGCCGTGTGCCACCTGTCATACAGTACAGGAGCACACAGCCGATCAGGAGGGTGCCACAACGTGGCGCTCCCTGATTGGCTGAAGAAACCCACTTAGACATCAGTCAGAGTGGGTTTCTGGCATTCGGGGAAAGGGGGCCCATGTGAAAACATGGGTCCCCTTTCAGTTCGTGGTCGGGTGTCCGTTTTTTAATTTTTTCAAGTACGTGGATTACAAATGGATTTACCGAGGAGCCTAAAACACTGGATTATGTGAGTATAATTTTTTTTACAGGTACACCATGGATTCTACTGGAGAAGAGTACCGACCTGCGTGGGAACATAAGGTAAGTATGTGTATATGGAGGTGTGGATGGATGTATTAAAGTTATACTTTCAAGGTGTGTGTGTGTGTTGTCTTTATTGGGGTATTTTTTTAGTAGTAGTACTACAGGTACCAGCGGGCCCGTTTTTCCGCCGCATGCTGGTACTTGTGGTTCTCCAAGTACCAGCTTGCGGGGGAGGCTTGCTGGGCCTTGTAGTACTGCTACTAAAAACAATATCAATCACTTTTCACAAAGGCTATCAGCCCCCCATCCGCAGCCCATTGGATGGGTGGGACAGCCTTGGGCTTCACCCCTGGCCCTTGGGTGGCTGGGGGGGGACACCTCTTGATTGAAGGGGTCCCCACTCCCCCAGGGTACCCCGGCCAGGGGTGACTAGTTGGATATTTGATGCCACGGCCGCAAGGCACTGTATAAAAGTGACCCCCGGCTGTGGCATTATCTGTCCAGCTAGTGGAGCCCGGTGCTGGTTTCAAAAATACGGGGGACCCCTACTCTTTTTGTTCCCCGTATTTTTGGAACCAGGACCAGGCGCAGAGCCCGATGCTGGTTGCTTAAATATGGGGGAACCCCTGTCCATTTTTTCCCCATATTTCTGCAACCAGGATCGGCTCAAAGAGCCCGAGGCTGGTTTGCCTTAGGAGGGGGGACCCCACGCAATTTTTTTTTACATTTAAACATTTTTTTTTTTTTTTACAAGCTGCACAATGAAGCCCAGCACGGATCTCTCAGATATGGCCGAGATTCATTGTATTAAAGTCGGCAGTGTTTTACAAGTCACTCACGTAAAACACTGCCAAAAAAAACGAATGACATCGACATCGGAAAACCCGAAAATGCAGAATACGGCTGCTTAGTAAATTAGTCGTAATCAATTCAAAAAGTATCATATTTACACTTTCGATGTCATTCGTGATTGAACTTTGACCTCAAATGGGAAAATACGAATCTTAGTAAATTTACCCCATAGTCAGAGAATAACGTGTGCCCTTCGATTCAATTGCTGAGACTGCTTTGCATACAAAAACTAAAATATTCTGAAAATTTTATTTAATGTTCTACATTTGTCAGAAGATAGTTCACAAGGAGTGAATCCCATGCATAGCAAAAAGTGCAATGGCAGAGATAAGGCAGCACTGAGTGTTACAGATAACGGTAAAAAAAAATCATGGGCCCTCATTCCGAGTTGATCGGTCGCAAGGCGAATTTAGCAGAGTTACACACGCTTAGTCTACGCCTACTGGGAGTGTATCTTAGCATCTTAAAAGTGCGAACGAAGTTTACGCAATATTGCGAACAAAAAAAACGTAGCAGTTTTAGAGTAGCCCCAGACTTACTCTGCCTGTGCGATCAGTTCAGTGCTTGTCGTTCCTGGTTTGACGTCACAAACACTCCCAGCGTTCGCCCAGACACTCCCCCGTTTCTCCGGCCACTCCTGCGTTTTTTCCGGAAACGGTAGCGTTTTCAGCCACACGCCCATAAAACGCCGTGTTTCCGCCCAGTAACACCCATTTCCTGTCAATCACACTACGTTCGCCGGTGCGAACAAAAAGCCGTGAGTAAAAATCCTTTCTTCATAGCAGAATTACTTAGCGCAGTCGCAGTGCGAACATTGCGCATGCGCTCTAAGCTGATTTTCACTGCGATGCGAAAAAAAAGAACGAGCGAACGACTCGGAATGAGGGCCATGGTACTGTACATTGATTCAGGAGCAACTCAGAATTGTATTTGCAACAAGGAGTGATTCACTAAGTTGATCATTTTGGATCCTATCACAATTAAAGAGATTAGCAACCAAGTACTTGTGCTTTATTTGCCAGAAATAGAACAAATAGGTATCATAGAACAGAGATGCCACAGAATTCACTTTGCTAAAAGAAATTGCATTGTGAGAAACTGGAGAGGGATTGTCATAACTACAGACACAAGGTGTCAGCAATTGTATGCCCTTGATACACAGCAGTGTTACGTGATGATGACAACTGAGTCACAGTCACTGGAACTCTAGCATAATAGATTTGGTCACCATGGATGTGATAGTGTTCACAAGTTACAAAACAGGATGGTCACAGGAATGTCAGTGAGTGACATAGAGAACTCCATATGTGAAAGCTGTATGTTAGGGACACAAAGTTATCAACCATTTCCAACAAGCAGAGCTACAGTACCAGTTGACAAACTACATTCAAATGTGTTTTGGTTCAATGGAAATATAGTATAGTCAGTAAATGGGTACAGATAATTTGTGATATTCATAGATGGCGTCATACAGTATGAATAACACACATGTTCTTTCTGAAAAAGAAATCTGAACTTGTGAAAAAGATTTTAAAATACAAGTGACTTAAAGAGAATCAGACAGTTCACAGACCCTGAGATCTGATAATGGAGAGAGGTGGAACTATTCTTAAGAAAATATTGAATAGAAAATCAACTGACCATTATATTTTCTCCAGAGCATTATGATGTACAGTAAGTAAACAAAGAAACCATATAGTAGGGGAAAGAGCAAGATGTATACTAAAGAACAATTGGTCTAATTCAGACTGATCACTGGGCTGCGATATTTGCAGCCCTGCGATCAGATAGTCACCACCTACTGGGGGAGTGTATTTTAGCTGTGCAAGTGTGCGAACACATGTGTAACAGTGCTGCACAAACTGATTTTATGCAGTCTCTGCACAGCCCAGGACTTACTTAGTCGATGTGATCGCTTCAGCCTGTCCGGGACCATATTTGATGTCAGACACCCTCCTTTCCAACGCTTGGACACGTCTGCATTTTTCCAGACACTCCCTGAAAATGGTCAGTTTCCACCCACAAATGCCTTCTTCCTGTCAATCTCCTTGCGATTGCCCGTGCGAATGCTTTTTTCGCACCATCCCGTTGCTACGCACCAATGCCTGGTGCAATCGTCCGACATGACTGCTTGTTGCGGTGCATACACATGCGCACTTTGAACCTGATCAGAGGCTGTGAGAAAACGCAGCCTAGTGATCAGGTCTGAATTAGGCTCAATGCCTGTTCCAGCAGATTGTGGTGGATTTTGGTGGAATCCTTGTCAACAGCAGTTTATATCAAGAACCATTCACCTACATTTGCCATGAAGGACGTAGCACCTATTGTATCATGGTCAAAGAGTTTAAGACATTTTTGAACCTTTGGAAGTACAACCTATGTACATATACAGCAGTAGCAGAAGAAAAAAGATATAAGCTGGAGTCAAAGTCAATAAAGAGTATTTTGATTTGCTTTTGCAGTGAAAGCAAAGGCTATAGATTATGGAATCCACATACCAGACAGATTGTCAAATCAAGGAATGTTATCTTTAAAGAAACAACACAAGTTGTGGAAAAGTTGGAAGCAAATATGAAGGGCAAATATGTGTCACTGGACATATCAGCAGTTAAAGATGTATTTGAATCAGAGAATATCATCATGGAAGTTCAACCACAGAGGAAATTTGCTGCAAGACCACATATTGATAAATCATCCTTGAGGTATAATGAGGATTTTGTAAAGATTGCATTCAGTGGGCCTCAGGTCATCCAGAAGCCAAAGTTTAATTGGTGTGAATGGAAATCCAAGATAGGCAAAGAGTCATTGCAAGATTAAACAAGCACAAGTGTGAAAAGCATCAAGAATCATGATGGTGACAGCAGTCCTATGTTTGGTGAGACAAGAGACTGTTTTTATGGCAAATGATGTCAGTGAAAGGACTTTGCTGATGTATCTTCCAAGAAAGCCAAGCTAAAATCATGTCTTGTGTTGATGCCTTTTCATGTGTGTATGCATACTGGGCACTAGGATCAAGGGTCTTCTCTCATCCAATCTAATGTATTACTGCACATGTGCTGCTGCCATCTTGTATGTCCTTACTTTAGTACTGTGTGAGTATGTAATGTGATAATGGTGGAGACACAAGTCTCAATACTTAGCTCCAGAGAGACCTAAATACGATGCTGTTCCAGAATTCCTGCTTCACTACCCATTTTCAGCATACACTCACTGGAAGGTAAGCTGTATGAAACCCTACTACACTAAAAGCTCCATCTATTACAAATATGTATACAACAGTGACTACAGCTGTACCTGTTATACTTCATTAAGCCAACACCACTGGTTAAATAATTGAGCTGTTCATAGTTTAAATCATCCGCTGATGTGTTACTACATAACCCTTCAAATAAAAAAACCTGCAGACATACAGTATCTGGATTTATTTTTTTGCTTTAGGCAGATGATGGTTTTTTTTCATTACATATACACATAGGACAACCAACAAATTATTTTAGACCTTATGAAATTGTTTTGTATTTGACAATAATATAACATGAATTTGAGCAAATTTAACTTTTTAGTTAGAGATAATAATTACATTCATCCATCTTCAGATTCAACAAAACCTTGTGTGTGTTTAGGTACATTATTTTGGGAGATATTAATATGAATGAGTTAGTATACAGTATATTCAAGTGCTAATTTCATTATATTGTTACAATGAGTTAAAAAACCCTCCTATGGTAAATAGTTAATTATAGCAGGTGTTCTCCCTCATTGAAATTCTGTATAAAATATTCAAAAATAGATATTATTTGATTATTGATATATGTTTTTAAAATAAATAATTTTCTTATTTTCTGCTAATTCCAGTTACAAGTCTATTTCCTATTATATTTGTATTATTCAACAATTCTGCAGGTGTGTACTTCTTTACATATCCCATCTTAAACTCATATGAATCTTCTGCATTCCATCAACTAAGTAATGCAAGTAGATATTCATGACTTCATATTGTATAGTAGATAAAATAATGAATCAAGTACTATCAGTGAAAGGTCAATCTGAAGCAGTTAATGAATGATGTTGATCATTGTTATCAACACCACCACCATCGCTGTCATTATCATCATTATTATAATCACATCTTGATGCTGTATCCCTCCAATATCTGCAGTGAGTACACCAAGAAGCCAGTATTTTTTATCTACAAGCAATTAGGCTTTATGGCATTATATTATGTTCAAGAAAAAAAAGTAAATGGTAAATTATGAGCATGATGGGATATATATGTAAGTTCACAGATGTCCCTTTATTGATTGCTATTGTATATTTGCAATTTTCAGTCAATCACAATTGTAGATCTTATTAAAATGTATAAGAAATTCAATACTACCCACATATCAAGTAACTGTTTAATAAGATTTAATTTATTTTTATTTAATTTATTTATTTCATTTATTTATTACCACTTATATTTGAATAGCACTTATATTTAATACACATATTGGCTATGATCTCAGGTCTATAAAGGGGAGTACACATGGAGCAATTTTTTGCTTCATTTCTAAGCAAGTTTGCAAAGAAAAGAAGCATACATCGCCTGTGTGAATACCCTATAGTGATAGTGATGTGCATCCCCATGCATCGCTGTCGCTGACTCTAGATTGGTCTGCATGTAGGCACAATCTAGTCAGGTCACTCACTTCACTGGCAAAAAAAAACAACAAAAAGCAGTGCTCAAATAAACTCTGGATATATTATAATCATGTAATAAACATATATTTAATAGTTAAAATATTACATGTATAATAACAATGTTAAAAATAATATCAATTGATATGTAACCTCAAAAGGCTGATCTCACCCACTTCGATATGATAAGTAATAGAGTCCAATCGGTAGTGAACCTGTTCCTATTTGTTGCCAGTACCATAAAGAATTCAGTCTTTGGTCTTTATGTGGAATGGTTTTTATGTCCTGGGGTGATAACCCTATTTGGTGCTTTTGTGATGAAATCTGATGTGCCGAATGCGGAGGGACTTCTCATATATTTGGTTTCATTTACCACTGGAGGAATGGCATCCCGAGCTCTATTGATGGTGCATAAGCCGGGGTCCTCAGATGAAATGCAATCTCCGTCGACTATACCGTGTAGTTTTCTGCAACCATCACAAATACTCAATGATAGATATTCAGTGTACCTTTCCACAGGTCAATTCTGCAGCTGGTTCAGGTTGTGAGTATCTCGTGGGTGGATAGGGTAGATATTTAATGCGTTTCACTGCTCTATGTGGCAGCTTTTTCAAGGTAGTGCTGGTGTGTCCTTATGGATATATACTGTATATACCCCTTCTAATCAGCATCTCATTAACTCATAATTAGCTCATTAGCAATTTTACACAGTATACAATGAATCCATATGTATGGAGTCAGACCTATCTATATACTGTAATAAATTCCATGGCCTATTTTAAAATAACACTTAGTGAATAGTATAAAAAGAATTACCTTCTATAATTGACAAAGTCCGGATATTCAATGTGGTTCCGGACATGTGACATACATAATGATCACGTGGTTGCATATAATCTTGTTCTACTGGATGTTTTTATCACATGGGAGAAGACATCCAATAGCATGTTTGAAATATCTATTTATTCAGTGCCGGTCACGTGTTCGGCAATACATAACTTTTCTGGGCACATGATGTAGTCATGTGGTTGCCCATTCTCCCACCTCACTGGCTATTTCTGTCATCTGATGCTGACAATCCAATAGAGTATTTGACATCTCTATTTACTTTGTGCCAATCACATGATCAGCATTTATCCCTCTTCTGGACATGTGATACATGGCGTAATCCCGAGCACCCACAGCAAGAAGCAAACCATCTCAGCACCTGTATATACCTTATTGGAAAACCTCTCCCTTCCACTCACTTCACTGCTGTGTTAAGTGAGAGTCCCATCCCCCGTCTCCCTCCTCTGCTCATCACACATTACTCTGAGATCTGAGTGGGGGGAGATATGTGTGCTGAGCGTTCTGTGATAGATCGCTCAGCACACATCGCTACATGTGTACCCCCCTTAAGACAGTAATGCTAACCACTACACAATAGAAAATCTGTAATTCAATTATATTTTTTTTACAATCTTTTATAATCTCATACAGTATATTGCTAATAGTCTAGTTGCACATTATAGGAAATTATTAATAATATAAGCTGCAAAATTTTAGTCATTTGGTCAACTCCAGAATGTTGATACTGAACACTATATATAAAACATAAAATACATTTTATTTGTTTATTTTATTTAATGTTCTCTTTATTTTATCCCAACTCCCATTAACTTTATATCTGCTTACCTTTTAGTAGGTTGTATAATTTTATTTTTTTAGATAAATTCTGTATTTCACTGATTAGATTGTTTATTATTATTTAGAAATTTGAATCTCATAACTGAAAATTGCATTGACGCATTCTCTTTAAAGTACAATATGAACTTAGGCTTCTCATTTTTCATTTTTTTTTTTAAAATACAATAAAAATAAGTCCTGCTCTGTAACTCAATTAACAAGTGTACTCCCAACTGTTTTTTTCTATTTTACATATATTCTTTATTAATTAGGTACATTTTATAAGATGTACCTAATTATATGTAGTATGTTGATTAGATTAAAATAATTGTAACCATACGTTCTGTAGTATTTATTTAAAAAAATGCACTAAAGCAGAAGTACTGTACTCTGCTATTTTTAAGAAAAAACAAGATTTTTAACATAGAAAACATTTACACTAAGAAACCAATTAAGAAAATATGACTCATACCATGATTTATTTGACTACTAAAAGGTGATCATTGTATCTGGGACACTGAATTGTTTGTTTTACATGTTTCAATCAAATAAATATTATAGTTATACAAATAAAGAAAATTGAACAGTGCTAACAATATTTTATAGAATTTAAATAAGACTCTGTATTAATGTCTCAATCACATTAAAATTAACTGACAAAAGATAAAATCACAATAAATAAAATGGTATTGTTTTCTATAAACTCCACTGTACAGAGGAATATAAATATGGCTTAAAATGGTTAAAAATAATCAAGGTTTTATTGTAGCTGCATGTTAAAATTAATAAATTAATAAAATTGCATAGTATCAATGTATAAATACAGGTGTCGGACCACATGTAATCAAAGTCAGTATAAGTTTAAACAATAGAAAATGTTCTTAATAGCTATATTTTCTATTGTCTATTGAGAACATTGACTATTGATCTTTTGATTGATCCATTAATAGAGTCTTATTTAAATTCTACTAAATATTGTTTTTGCTGTTGTGCTATCAACAATGCAAATTGTACACAATCCACATGCATTACAAACATTTAACAAAGGAAGTAAACATAGTAGATATATTTGTTAATGAGCACAAAAATGGTAGTAAATCATTTGTTTAATAAGCACAGTGTAGATATGTAATGTGACTTGTAGATATGTAATGTGATTGTGCATGTTAGGTAAATAGAATATATTTTAGAGATATCAGTTGTTTGTAACATTTCATAAATGCCAATATTTTGGCATTTTAGCTGGATAATCACACTTTTTTTTTATTAAGTTACAAGTTCAATGTATAAACATTCCGACAAATCTCTATATTTGACATTCACAGATTTGTCAGCTCATACTGGACATTTATACATTGTTAACAAACTGTTTGGTGGTACATATAAAGTCTGTATTATATTAAAAAAAAAACAAGCTGACTTTGTTGTGTTGCCTCATGCCTTCTGTGATTATATTGGTTTTTTATATATATATATATATATATATATATATATTTTAGTGATGAGTGGGTTCGGTTCCTCGGAATCCGAACCCCCCCGAACTTCACCCATTTTACACGGTTCCGAGGCAGACTCGGATCCTCCCGCCTTGCTCGGTTAACCCAAGCGCGCCCGAACGTCATCATCCCGCTGTCGTATTCTCGCGAGATTCGTATTCTATATAAGTAGCCGTGCGTCGCCGCCATTTTCACTCGTGCATTGGAGATGATAGGGAGAGGACGTGCAGCGTTCTCTCAGTTGTGTTCAGTGTGCTGCAAATATCTGTGCTCAGTGTGCTTGCAAAAATCTGTGCTCAGTGTGCTGAAAATATCTACGTTCTCTGCCTGAAAAACACTCCATATCTGTGCTCAGTGTGCTGCAAATATCTGTGCTCAGTGTGCTTTATTGTGGGGACTGGGGACCACCAGTATTATATATTAGGAGGACAGTGCAGAGTTTTGCTGACCAGTGACCACCAGTATCATAAGTTCTCTGCTTGAAAAATGCTCCATATCTGTGCTGCATTGTAGTATATAGTAGGAGGACAGTGCAGAATTTTGCTGACCAGTGACCACCAGTATTATATCAGTACGGTACAGTAGGCTACTGCTCTAGCTACCTCTGTGTCGTCAAGTATACTATCCATCCATACCTGTGGTGCATTTTAGTTGTTGTGCACAGTATATATAGTAGGAGGACAGTGCATAATTTTTCTGACCACCAGTATACAATATATAGCAGTACGGTACAGTAGGCCACTGCTCTACCTACCTCTGTGTCGTCAAGTATACTATCCATCCATACCTGTGGTACATTTTAGTTGTTGTTCACAGTATATATAGTAGGAGGACAGAGCATAATTTTGCTGACCACCAGTATATAATATATAGCAGTACGGTACAGTAGGCCCCTGCTCTACCTACCTCTGAGTCATCAAGTATACTATCCATCCATACCTGTGGTGCATTTTAGTTGTTGTGCGCAGTATATATAGTAGAAGGACAGTGCATAAGTTTGCTGACCACCAGTATATAATATATAGCAGTACGGTACAGTAGGCCACTGCTCTACCTACCTCTGTGTCATCAAGTATACTATCCATCCATACCTGTGGTGCATTTTAGTTGTTGTGTGCAGTATATATAGTAGGAGGACAGTGCATAATTTTGCTGACCACCAGTATATAATATATAGCAGTACGGTACAGTAGGCCATTGCTATTGATATATTACTGGCATATAATTCCACACATTAAAAAATGGAGAACAAAAATATGGAGGGTAAAATAGGGAAAGATCAAGATCCACTTCCACCTCGTGCTGAAGCTGCTGCCACTAATCATGGCCGAGATGATGAAATGTCATCAACGTTGTCTGCCAAGGCCTATGCCCAATGTCAAGGAATGGCAAGGAATGGCTGAGGCCCTCTCCTATGTTTCTCGTGACTAGTGGGTCAGCTTCACATGAGGATGGAAGCACTCATCCTCCCACTAGGAAAATGAAAAGACTTAAGCTGGCAAAAGCACAGCAAAGAACTGTGAGTTCTTCTAAATCACAAATCCCCAAGGAGTGTACAATTGTGTCGGTTGCGATGCCTGACCTTCCCAACATTGGACGGGTAGAGGTGGCACCTTCCACCATTTGCACGCCCCCTGCAAGTGCTGGAAGGAGCACCCGCAGTCCAGTTCCTGATAGTCAAATTGAAGATGTCACTGTTGAAGTACACCAGGATGAGGATATGGGTGTTGCTAGCGCTGAGGAGGAAATTGACAAGGAGGATTCTGATGGTGAGGTGGTTTGTTTAAGTCAGGCACCCGGGGAGACACCTGTTGTCCGTGGGACGAATATGGCCATTGACATGCCTGGTCAACTTACAAAAAAAATCACCACGTCGGTGTGGAATTATTTTAACAGAAATGCGGACAACATTTGTCAAGCCGTGTGTTGTCCGCTGTAATAAGTAGGGGTAAGGACGTTAACCACCTAGGAACATCCTTCCTTATACGTCACCTGGAGCGCATTCATCAGAAGTCATTGACAAGTTCAAAAACTTTGGGTGACAGCGGAAGCAGTCCACTGACAACTAAATCCCTTCCTCTTGTAACCAAGCTCCTGCAAACCACACCACCTACTCCCTTAGTGTCAATTTCCCCCTTAGACAGGAACGCCAATAGTCCTGCAGGCCATGTCACTGTCAAGTCTGACGAGTCCTCTCTTGCCTGGGATTCCTCCGATGCATCCTTGAGTGTAACGCCTACTGCTGCTGGCGCTGCTGTTGTTGCAGCTGGGAGTCGATCATCATCCCAGAGGGGAAGTCGGAAGACCACTTGTACTACTTCCAGTAAGCAATTGACTGTCCAACAGTCCTTTGCGAGGAAGATGAAATATAACAGCAGTCATCCTGCTGCAAAGTGAATAACTCAAGCCTTGGGAGCCTGGGCGGTGTTAAACGTGTTTCCGCTATCCACCGTTAATTCACAGGGAACTAGAGTATTGCTTGAGGTACTGTGTCCCCGGTACCAAATACCATCTAGGTTCCACTTCTCTAGACAGGCGATACCGAGAATGTACAAAGACGTAAGAAAAAGAGTCACCAGTGTCCTAAAAAATGCAGTTGTACCCAATGTCCACTTAACCACGGACATGTGGACAAGTGGACCAGGACAGACTCAGAACTATATGACTGTGACAGCCCACTGGGTAGATGTATTGCCTCCCGCAGCAAGAACAGCAGCGGCGGCACCAGTAGCAGCATCTTGTAAACGCCAACTCGTTCCTAGGCAGGCTACACTTTGTATCACCGCTTTTCAGAAGAGGCACACAGCTGACAACCTCTTACAGAAACTGAGGAACATCCTCGCAGAATGGCTTACCCCAATTGGACTCTCCTGGGGATTTGTGACATCGGACAACGCCACCAATATTGTGCGTGCATTACATGTGGGCAAATTCCAGCACGTCCCATGATTTGCACATAAATTGAATTTGGTGGTGCAGAATTATTTAAAAAATGACAGGGGCATGCAAGAGATGCTGTCGGTGGCCCGAAGAATTGCGGGCCACTTTCGGCATTCAGCCACCGCGTGCCGAAGACTGGAGCACCAGCAAAGACTCCTGAACCTGCCCTGCCATCATATGAAGCAAGAGGTGGTAACGAGGTGGAATTCAACCCTCTATATGCTTCAGAGGATGGAGGAGCAGCAAAAGGTCATTAAAGCCTATACAGCTACCTACGATATAGGCAAAGGAGGGGGAATGCACCTGACTCAAGTGCAGTGGAGAGAAATTTCAATGTTGTGTAAGGTTCTGCAACCCTTTGAACTTGCCACACGTGAAGTCAGTTCAGACACTGCCAGCCTAAGTCAGGTCATTCCCCTCATCAGGCTTTTGCAGAAGAAGCTGGAGGGATTGAAGGAGGAGCTAAAATGGAGCGATTCCGCTAGACATGTGGGACTTGTGGATGGAGCCCTTAATTCACTTAACCAGGATTCACGGGTAGTCAATCTGTTGAAATCAAAGCACTACATTTTGTCCACCGTGCTCGATCCTAGGTTTAAAGCCTACGTTGGATCTCTCTTTCCGGCAGACACAAGGCAGAGGTTCAAAGATCTGCTTGTGAGACACTTGTCAAGTCAAGCGGAACGTGACCCGTCAACAGCTCCTCCTTCACATTCTCCCACAACTGGGGCTGCGAGGAAAAGGCTAAGAATTCCGAGCCCATCCACTGGCGGTGATGCAGGGCAGTCTGGAGCGAGTGCTGACATCTGGTCCGGACTGAAGGACCTGCCAACGATTACTGACATGTCGTCTACTGTCATTGCATATGATTCTTTCACCATTGAAAGAATGGTGGAGGATTATATGAGTGACCGCATCCAAGTAGGCATCCAAGTAGGCATCCAAGTGTACTGGCAGGAAAAAGAGGCAATTTGGAGGCCCTTGCAGAAACTGGCTTTATTCTACCTAAGTTGCCCCACCTCCAGTGTGTACTCCGAAAGAGTGTTTAGTGCAGCTGCTCACCTTGTCAGCAATCGGCATACGAGGTTACTTCCAGAAAATGTGGAGAAGATGATGTTCATCAAAATGAATTATAATCAATTCCTACGTGGAGACATTCACCAGCAATTGCCTCCAGAAAGTACACAGGGACCTGAGATGGTGAATTCCAGTGGGGAAGAATTAATAATCTGTGAGGAGGGGGATGTACACACTGAAAGGGGCGAGGAATCGGATGAAGAGGAGGAGGTGGACATCTTGCCTCTGTAGAGCCAGTTTGTGCAAGGAAAGATTGATTGCTTCTTTTTTGGTGGGGGCCCAAACCAACCAGTCATTTCAGTCACAGTCGTGTGGCAGACCCTGTCGCTGAAATGATGTGTTTGTTAAAGTGTGCATGTCCTGTTTCTACAACATAAGGGTGGGTGGGAGGGCCCAAGGACAATTCCATCTTGCACCTCTTTTTTCTTTCATTTTTCTTTGCATCATGTGCTGTTTAGGGACTATTTTTTGAAGTGTCATCCTGTCTGACACTGCAGTGCCACTCCTAGATGGGCCAGGTGTTTGTGTCGGCCACTTGTGTCGCTTAGCTTAACCATCCAGCGACCTTGGTGCACCTCTTTTTTTCTTTGCATCATGTGCTGTTTGGGGACTATTTTTTGAAGTGCCATCCTGTCTGACAATGCAGTGCCACTCCTAGATGGGCCAGATGTTTGTGTCGGCCACTTGGGCCGCTTAGCTTAGTCATCGAACAACCTTGGTGCAAATTTTAGGACTAAAAATAATATTGTGAGGTGTGAGGTGTTCAGAATAAACTGGAAATGAGTGGAACTTATGGTTATTGAGGTTTATAATACTATGGGATCAAAATGACCCCCAAATTCTATGATTTAAGCTGTTTTTGAGGGTTCTTTGTAAAAAAACACCCGGATTCAAAACACACCCGAATCCGACAAAAATTTTTCAGAAGGTTTTGCCAAAACGCGTCCAAATCCAAAACACGGCCGCAGAACCGAATCCAAAACCAAAACACAAAACCCGAATAATGTCCGGTGCACATCCCTAATATATATATATATGTATATATATATATATATATATATATATATATAGTTGTAGTTCCACTGTGGACCAGCACTCTGGCAAATATTACAGCAGTCCCTGGTCCCCTGATTGGTTTTAGCTAGAGATGAGCGGGTTCGGATTTACCTGTATTTACTCTGATTAACCCAGATCTCAAAACGTCATCTTATTAGCTCTCAGATGTCACGTGTTTTGTTTAGCCAAGAAGAAAAATCTGGATAAATCCGAGCTTACATTAATTCTGGCATTAAGAACCGAGTAAATCAGAACCTGCACATCTCTACTTTTAGTTCGGATTTTGCCTTGAAGGTAGAAATGTCATTGTGCACAACAATGTCTCTTACATTACGTCGTCTCCTGTAGATTGGAAGAATGGAATGGATTGTCCTTTCAATGCTGGTAATATAGGATCCATGGTGATTAAAGGCCAAACTTGTCTAGCATTTCTTACAATGGGGTAATTCTGAGTTGATCGCAGCAGCAAGTTGTTAGCAATTGGGCAAAACCATGTGCACTGCAGGGGGGGGCAGATATAACATTTGCAGAGAGAGTTAGATTTGGGTGAGTTATTTCATTTCTGTGCGGGGTAAATACTGGCTGCTTTATTTTTACACTGCAATTTAGATTTCAGTTTGAATACACCTCACCCAAATCTAACTCTCTCTGCACATGTTATATCTGTCCCCCTGCAGTGCACATGGTTTTGCCCAACTGCTAACAAATTTGCTGCTGCGATCAACTCATAATTAGGCCCAATGTCTTTACTAATACTGGAATAATCTTGTGGCCATACAACCCTCTTTTGCTCAGAGGCAGTTTTTTTTATTCCTCACAGGCTGTAGTGTCTCATCTCTCGTCAATTGCATAGCCCTATTTATAGAGCTTTGTAAAGATTTATAATAATAACCTTGCAACAAAAATTTGTTGAATATCATATCTTTCTGTTTTCGTGCATCATTTTATTCACTGCAAATCCGTCAAATCCTCACAAACTGTGAATACAGTTCGCTGGTGGATGATCACTTTTAGCATGTAATAATGTATTCCTGTTGGTGGTTTTAGTGTATGGAGAAGTGACAATTTAACCATCATCTTTGACCGATATTGCTACATCCAAATGATGGATTTTGGAAAAGCTACAATCCCAAGTGAATTTATTTGCAGTGTCCTTGACATTGGTGTCACTCATTATATCCAAAAACTGTTCCTTTGACCCGATCCAAAGGACAAAAATATCATTGATGTAACAACAATCATATATATAAATATATATTTTTAGCTACCTTATTGAATAAAAACAAATCTCTCTCCACCTCTGCCATAAAGATATTGGCAAATCTAAGGGCCACACAGGACCTTATAGCACAGCCTGTGGACTGAAGATATATTCTGTAATCGAAAAGAAAATAATTCTTAGGGTAATTTCCAAAAGGGTCAAAAAGAAATCAAGGTCTGGTCCCATATATGCAATATTATTGGTGAGCCATCTCCAAACTGCCAGCAACCCTATGTCATGTAGGATGCTGGTATACAAGCTCACCACAGCGATTGTACACAACAAACATGGACTCTTTAGTGTGGACAACTCCTTTAGTTTGATTAAAAAAGTGGTGGTGTCCTTCAAAAAGGATGTTATTTCACTCACCGCAGGTTGCAGATAGAAATCCAAATATTATGCTACAACATAATAAAGAGAGTCACGTGCCACTATTATCGGTCTTCCAGGGGATCGGGAGGGATGTTTATGTAGCTTAGGTAACATGTAAAAGACTGGGATGGTAGGTTCTTTTACAAGTAATAAGTCTCTAATATTCTGATCATTAATGCCTGATTGGACAACCGTGTCCAAAATTCCTGTTAGTTCTTTCTTGAACTTATCTGTGGGATAACTGATTGTACTGATTGAACTGATTGTAATAACTGATTTCTATTGATCTCATTAAGTTGTTTATAAGCTTCTTCTCTATAAACTGCAATGTCTTGCAAGCCCCTTGTCTGTGGGGCGTATGATCATATCATTGAAAGACCCCACATTTTTGAGGGCTGTTATTTGTGTTTTAGAGAGATTAAATCCATTTTGTCTGTTTGATGCCACCACTTGTTCAATGAATGATTGGATGGATGTAGTTAAATGCTTCATTGCTAGATTGTGAGACTGGGGTTCAAAGGCAGATTTTTTCTTTACTGGTGGAATTAAGTCCTTATTGCAACTGGTTTCAGCTGGGACAAGATGAGGTGATAGAGATCGCAAACTTCTCCAAAGAGAATCTATTGGGATAAACACTTTAAAAACTGTGAGACCGTATGGGTTAAATGAAGTGTTGTCCTTTTCTTCTTTCCTTTGATAAACAGTCATGTTCTTTCTATACTTAACCTATGGGGGATGGCACGTGTCACATAGAATATTTATTAAAATATCTTATATTATTATTGATGAAAGTGGCATAATGTTGCCTTTCTTAACAGTAACATCTGTGTGACATCTGCATCCTACATATTGTGTTGCCAATAGTAACCAGACATCAGTGCTGTATTCTGTGTTCATAGAACCAGCTGTGAATTGTGATAATATAACAGATTATGGTTCGTCACTAGTAAAGTTTTTGCTTTCTACATACTGTATATTTTTTTTACTTACACTAGATGCTAATAACATTGTAACTACTTTAAGTGTAATTTGTTATAGATCCTGCCCGCTCCGATGTATGGGTTTGTTAATGTTGCTTTGACACTGTGGTGATTTCCACACCCCTGGGAGGTCCCAAAATGCTGGCGCGGCTGCGCTTTGATGACGTCAGCTGGTCTCCGTTCATGGCTGTGGTGTGGTGCTGGGTGGTATTTAAGGTATGTTACCTTTTTGTATAAGTTGTCTTGAAAAAAGGGGTTTCAGCCTGAAAAATGGAAAAAGCAATTATATGGTTTGTCTTCCTTTCAATCCCGAGTGCCAGACACCTTGCATGTATGTGTGTGTGTGTGTGTATATATATATATATATATATATATATATAAAACCCATTTGATTTGCTGAACCTATTAGGGGTACCTTAATTACAACTACAGTACCTTATTTACTATAGTACTTTTTATGTGGGCACAGTATATTTAGGTTCTGTGAAAATGTCTTTCATCTCTACTAGTTTTACTTATGTTCTTGATGTGTTTTGCTTTTTTATTTAAAATCTTAATTTATATATACATTTACTTGGAAAAGTTTATATCTACTAATCTATTTATTGTAAAAAAAAATGATATTTCTTGCATGCAATATTTTCAACAATATTGCAGCAGTTTAATTGCCCAAAGGAAAAGTTAATTAGCCCTATTTATACATTCTGCTGAAGCAGATGGATCATCCTTAAGCTATTAATTGTATTGCCAAAGATAGTAAGGAAAAAATACCCTTTGAAGCAGCACTTGATAAATTCTAACAAACTTCATTGTAGCTATCAAAGCATTTGTAGCAGCTCTGGTCTCTCTATGCATGTGCCAGTCAATAACAATCAACTTGAATCTAAGTGGATAGTCTTTTGATCTTCAGAGCACGGCAGCTGGCATTACTTAAGAATTTTTTGATATTCTAACCTGTCCTAAACTTGAAATGACCTGAATGATTATGCTACCTGCTACATTGTAAGGTTTAATCTCTCTCTCTCTCTTTATATATATATATATATATATATATATATATATACAGTATATATGTTATATCATATCCAGGAGTGGCTGTAGAAGGTGTCAGCATCTCCTGTAGAGAGGTGATCTCCTATGTTGTCAGAGTTGCTCGGAGGTTGTGTGGCTAAGTAAGCACACCAAAACCTGTTAGTACTAAGTCTGACCCATCCATGCAGCACGTTCATTGTCTGAACATGAGACATTGATTCCCTGATAATCAATGTATGATGCTTTCAAAAACTGTATAAAAATCGAAGCTTGTCTTGAGAAAGATCCGCGAATTAGGATCGAAACGTCGACTAATTGAGCCGAATATACACTGCAATAAAGCTGTTATGAACAAACCAGAACCGTTGACTATTTGAACCTGATGAGTGCACCTCCATATTGTTGGACTTTGGGTTAAATATTGTGGATCCACCCTGCTTGGGGAGATTTCCACTAGGGAGCACCCTACTGTTGTCTATAGTACCGATGTGAGTGCAGGAACATACATGGTATATATATATATATATATATACAGTATATATGTTATATCATATCCAGGAGTAGATTGGCATGCACACATATCAATTAAATCCATCTGTCTGGGGTTCTACTCAAGTTTCTCACCAGCAACATGTACACAGTCTAACTTGCAACTGCAGATGCACTCAGCAAGGTCTCTTGTGGGTGTCTTTTATTGCTCAGATGAACTAATTGTACAGACAATAGTGCAATCTAATATTGTGATGTATATTCTATATTATACACATTGAACACAAAATTTCTTTTTCAAAAATATTTGCAGTTTTTTCTTCAGGGATTACCACAAAAGGATGCTTGGGGCTAATAACTCATGAGCAAGTCACACAAAGCTACTCATGGGAGAAGTGGCTGGTCCTTATATTTTTGCCTGCAGCCCTGAGTGTTTGCCAGTTTTTCCATTATTGCTCCTATCCCTGATGTAACATCAAAATAATACATACCTCAGTTTCTCAATAGCTCACAAAGCTATATAATAGTGCAAACTCAATCCAAATTCATCTAGTAGTTTTTGCATGATTCCAGAACAAACAGACAGAAAAACAGACAGATGGACAAAAGTTCTGTATTTTTTTTTCATCTCCATAGTTCATAAGCAGTCCCTAAAAGTGTATTTTGAAAAAAAAATGTAGCCACAACCATTACAGTTTTTATATATGTATTATATGTACAGATAAATACAAAATGATGAAACACATTCAAATGGGGCTTATTGATGTGAACTGCACTGCCTTGAGTATTGTTCCTGTGGCTAGCTTTGAGCATGTTTGGTGCACTTTGTGTTTGGGGAAAGTCTACATCTGCTGGACTTCATCCATCAATCTTTATGGCATATGTATTGATCATCTTCATGTGGTAATTTGCACTCTTTATTAGAGATGTGTGGTGGGCACTTTTCATGTTTTGTGTTTTGGTTCTGGATTGGTTTTGCCAAAACCACCCTTTCGGGTTTTGGTTTTGTATCTGGATGATTTAAAAAAAAAAAAACAGCTAAAATCACAGAATTTGGGGGTATTTTTGATCATACGGTATTACTTGCCTCAATAACAGTCATTTTTTACTCATTTCCAGTCTATTCTGAACACCTCACACTTCACAATTTTGTTTTTAGGCCAAAAGGTTGCACCGAGGTGGCTGTATGACTAAGCTAAGCAACACAAGTGTGTGTCACAAACGCCTGGCCCATCTATGAGTGGCACTAGAGTGGCAGACAGGATGGCACTTTAAAAAACCATGCCCCAAACAGCACATCATACAAAGAAGAAAAAGAGGTGCAATGAGATAGCTGTATGACTAAGCTAAATGACACAAGTGTGCAGCACAAACAACATGGGACGTGCTGGAATTTGCCCAGATGTAATACACTCACAATATTGGTGGCACAGGAGAGCGTACCCCTAAACCACACAAACACACACACACACACAGCAAAGCCTGTAACATTAATTTGGATAATAATAAACTTTTTATTTGGAGCTATTATAAAAATATGCAGCACAGGTGAGTATACCCCTACACCACACAGGGGAAAAACTGTAAACAATTATTTGGATAATAATATAAGTAATGTATATAACCCTTTTATCTGGAGTAAATAATATACAGCACAGGATACCACCACTGGACTTATGGCAGCACAAGACACCACCACTGGACTGATGCAGCACAAGACAGCACCACTGGACTGGACTTATATGGCAGTACCCCTGAACTTATACGGCAGTACGCATGGAGTTGTACGGCAGTGTCAGACAGAATGGCACTTTAAAAAACTCCCAAACTCCCAAACAGTCCCCAAACAGCACATGATGCAAAGAAGAAAAAGAGGTGCAAGATGGAATTGTCCTTGGACCCTCCCACCCACCCTTATGTAGTATAAACAGGACATGCACACTTTAACAAACCATTCATTTAAGTGACATGGTCTGCCACACAACTGTGGCTGAAATTACTGGTTTGTTTGGGCCCCCACCAAAAAAGAAGCAATCAATATTTCCTTGCACAAACTGGCTCTACAGAGGCAAGATGCCAACCTCATCCTCATCCTCTGATTCCTCACTTCTTTCAGTGTGTACATCCTCCTCCTCAATGAGTATTAACTCGTACCCACTGGAATCCACCATCACAGGTCCCTATGTAATTTCTGGAGCAATTGCTGGTAAAGGTCTTCCTGGAGGAATTTATAATTCATTTTGATGAGCATCATCTTCTTCACATTTTGTGGAAGTAACCTCCTATGCTGATCACTGACAAGGAAACTGGCTGCACTAAACACTCTTTTGGAGTACACACTGGAGGGGGGCAACTTAGGTAAAATAAAGCCAGTTTATGCAAGGGCATCCAGATTGCCTCTTTTTTCTGCCAGTATACATACAGATTGTCTGATATGCCTACTTGGTTGCTGTTACTCATATAATCCTCCACCATTCTTTCAATGGTGACAGAATCATAGGCAGTGACAGTAGACATTTCAGTAATCGTTGGCAAATCCTTTAGTCCGGACCAGATTTCAGTACTTGCTCCTGACTGCCCTGCATCACCACCAGCGGGTGGGCTAGGAAATCTTATCCTTTTCCTTGCAGCCCTAGTTGCGGGAGAAAGTGAAGGAAGAGCTGTTGATGGGTCACATTCCACTTGAGTTGACAATTTTCTCACCAGCAGGTCTTTGAACCTTTGCACACTTTTGTCTGCCAGAAAGAGAGATACAATGTAGGCTTTAAATCTAGGATCAAGCATGGTGGCCAAAATGTAGTGCTCTGATTTCAACAGATTGACCACCCTTGAATCCTGGCAAAGCGAATGAAGGGCTCCATCCGCAAGTCCCACATACTTAGTGGAATCGCTCCATCTTAGCTCCTTTTCAATTTCTCCAGCTGCTTCTGCAAAAGCCTGATGAGGGGAATGACCTGACTCAAGCTGGCAGTTTCTGAACTGACTACAAGTGTGGCAAGTTTGAGGGGTTGGAGAACTTTGCACAAGATGGAAATCATTCTCCACTGCACTTGAGTCAGGTGCATTCCCCCTCCTTTGCCTATATTGTAGATTGATGTATAGGCTTGTATGGCCTATTGCTGCTCCTCCATCCTCTGAAGCATATAGAGTGTTAATTACCACCTCTTACTTCAGGTGATGATGGCAGGGCAGGTTCAGGAGTGTTTGCTGGTGCTCCAGTCTTCGGCACGCAGTGGCTTAATGTCGAAAGTTGTTGTCAATTTTCCGGGCCACAGAGAGCTTCTCCTGCACGCCCCTGTCAATTTAAAAAAAATTCTGCACCACCAAATGAATTCTATGTGCAAAACATGGGATGTGCTGGAATTTGCCCAGATGTAATTCACACACTTTATGGTTGGGGTTGTCCAATATCACAAATCCCCTGGAGAGTCTAATTGGGGTAAGCCATTGTGCGATGATGTCACTCAGTTTCCGTAAGAGGTTATCAGCGGTGTGCGTCTTACGGAAAGCGGTGATACATAGCGTAGCCTGCCTAGGAATGAGTTGGCATTTGTGAGATGCTGCTACTGGTGCTGCTGCTGTTGATGCTGCAGGAGGAAATACATATACCCAGTGTCTGTAGTTAAGTGGACAGTGGTTACAACTGCATTTTTTAGGATACTGAGGACACTTTTTCTGACATCTGTGTACATTCTCGGTATCGCCTGCCTAGTGAAGTGGAATCTAGATGGGATTTGGTACCTAGGACACACTACCTCCATCAATTCTCTAAGTCCCACCGAAGTAATGGCGGATACCGGACGCATGTTTAACACCAACATAGCTGTCAAGGCCACAGTTATCCGCTTTGCAACAGGATGACTGCTGTCATATTTCATCTTCCTTGCAAAGGACTGTTGGACAGTCACTTGTTAGTTGAAGTAGTACAAGTGGTCTTCCGACTTCCCCTCTGGGATGATGATCAACTCCCAGCAGCAACACCAGCAGCGGCAACAACAGCAGCAGTAGGCATAACACTCAAGGATCCCCGTGAGGAATACCGGTTAGGAGAGGACTCCTCAGTCTTGCCAGTGACATGGCCTGCAGGACTACTGACGTTCCATAGTGAGGAGGAAGTTGACATTGAGGTAGTTAGTGGTATGGCTTGCAGGATCTTGTGTAAAAGAGGAAGAAGGGATTTAGGTGTCAGTGGACTGCTTATGCTCTTACCGAAAGTTTCTGAACTTGACAATGACTTCTGATGAATGTGCTGCAGGTGATGTATAAGGGAGGATGTTCCTAGGTGGTTAACGTCCTTACCCCTACTTATTACGGATTGACAGAGGCTTGACACTTGTTGTCCGGATTTGTGGAGAAATAATTCCACACCAAAGAGGTGACTTCTTGATTTTTTGCCCAGGCATCACAATGGGCTTATTTATCCCACAGACAACAACTGTCTCCCCAGTGCCTGATTTAAACAAACCACATCACCATCAGAATCCTCATCGTCAACTTCCTCCTCAGTGCCAGCAACACCCTTATCCTCATTCTGTTGTACTTCAACAGTGACATCTTCAATTTGAATATCATATACTGAAATGTGGGTGCCACTTCCAGCACTTGCTGAGGGTGTGCAAATGGTGGAAGGAGCCACCTCTTCCCGTACAGTGTTGAGAAGGTCAGGCATCGCAATCGCCGACACACTTGGACTCTCCTTGGGGATTTGTGATACCATCTTAGAATGCACAGTTCTTTGCTGTGCTTTTGCCAGCTTAACTCTTTTAATATTTCTAGCTGGAGGATGAGGGCTTCCAACGTCATGTGAAGCTGAACCACTAGTCATGAGCATAGGCCAGGGCCTTAGCCGTTTCTTGACACTCTTCGTAAATGGCATATTGGCAAGATTACATTTCTCCTCAGATTATTTTACAAAAATGTGGGGGTCTTTTTACTGAACTTTGGCTTTTTGGATTTGACATGCCCTCTACTGTCACATTGTGCATTGGCCTTGGCAGACGACGTTGTTGGCATTTCATCGTCTATGTCACGACTAGTGGAAGCAGCTTCAGCACTAGGAGGAAGTTGTTCTTGATCATTTCATATATATCCTCCACATTTTTGTTATCCATTATTTTTCTGGAGTAATATAACACAATAGGTGGCACAGGACAGCATATCCCTACACCACACAGGGCAAACCCTGTAAAAATTATTTGGATTAAATATTAATAATCCCTTTAAATGGAGTAAATAATATGCAGCACAGGACAGTATCACTGGATTTATATGGCAGTACCACTGGAATTATACTGCAGTATCTCTGGAGTTATATGCCAGTACCACTGGAATTATACGGCAGTACCACTGGACTGGATTTATACGGCAGTATCACTGTAATTATATGGCAGTACCACTGGTTTATACTGCAGTACCACTGGATTGGATTTATATGGCAGTATCACTGTATTTATATGCCAGTACCACTGGAATTATATGGCAATATCAATGGAATTATACAGCAGTATCACTGGAATTATATGGCAGTACCACTGGACATATACGGCAGTAGCACTGGACTGGATTTATATGGCAGTACCACTGGATTTATGCGGCAGTACCACTGGACTGGATTTATACACCAGTACCACTGGATTTACATGCCGGTACCACTGGACATATACGACAGTATCATTGGACTTATATGGCAGTATCACTGGACATATACAGCAGTATCACTGGACATATACAGCAGTACCACTGGAATTTTATAGCAGTACCACTGGACATATACAGCAGTATCACTGGATTTATACAGTAGTAATGCTGGACATATACGGCAGTATCACTGGACATATATGGCAGTACAACAGGACTTATACTGCAGCACAGGGACACCACCACTGGACTGATGCAGAACAACACAGCACCACTACAATGGACTAGACTTATAAAGCAGCACTGGACATATGGCAGCAGAGGACACCAGCACTGTGACTGGAGTGATACAGCACAAGACACCACCACTGTACTGATACAGAACAACACAGCACCACTGCACTGGATTTATACAGCTACACTGGACATATGGCAGCAGAGAACACCACCACTGTGTCTGGACTGATGCAGTATAAGACACTACACTAGACTGAGCATCACAGACACTGAGGAAGGAGACATGTCCTCTCGTTACACTCTCTGGGGTTTGAGTGAAAATGGCGGCGACACGCGGCTCCTTATATGGAATCCAAAACCCGCAATAATCCGACAGCGGGATGATGATGTTTTGCCTCGTTCTGGTCTTCGAGTCAGGCAGGAAAACCTGAGCCAGGGTCGGATCCGGGCTTGGGTAGTGAAGTCTGGCAGGGTTCGGTTCTCAGTGAACGTTGGTTTTTGGTGTGCATATACAAAGGGGAGCAGCAGTCCAGACTATACAGGATACGAATGCTGATAATACAGTAACTTCTGTGATGTGAAAGTGCAATTTGTAATATTTATCTAAGTTAAACCATACAGCTTTAATTGAATTTAGTGCACCTCTGTGACTTGTATATAGATAATTATCAATATTTATTACTGTAAGCTTTGCTATTCAGAAAAAAATCACAACATAAAATATTTATTTTATACAAGCCTGTTAAAATACATATTTATCTATAAAAACAAAGATGTAAAATATAGAATAATTTTTTTTAGTTCTATCCTAAAAATATCCATGTACAGAAGATGGTAGACACATTATGCCACACAGTAGAGGAGGGCCATAACTAACACTGTGCCAGTGGTGCCTGGCACAAACAGCATATGCACTGTGGGTGCAGCACCACCAGCAACACCTACTCTGCCACACCACTGCTGCACTGTGTCCATCCGCCCACCCACCATGTAGCCCAGCTGCATTACCTGGCTACCTCTTCTCACATAGGTAGCCGGGCAGTGCTGCAGCTCATCTTATTCATCATACTCCAGCTCTGCCCACCCTGGCTTTGGCCTATTATGTAAAAGAGGGCCCTACCTGGCATAACGTGTAAAAGGGGACTCTGGCATAATGTATAAGAGGAGGCTCTGGCATAATGTTTGAAAGGCGTCTCTGTCTGGTGTATTGGTAAAAGGGGGATCTGTTTGGCATAGTGTGTAAAAAGAGTCTCTACCTGGCGTAATGTGTACAAGGGGGCTCTGTCTGGTGTAATGTGTAAATGGGAGCTCTGGCATAATGTGTAATGGGGGCTCTGGCACAATGTGTAAAAGGGAGCTCTATCTGGCATAATGTGTAAAAGGGGCTCTACCTTGCATAATATGTAAAAGGGAGCTCTACCTGGAGTAATGTGTATAATGAAATCTACATAGTTTAATGCTTATTAGTGGCATTACTGTGTGGAATAATTTGAATAATGGAGACTACTGTGTGGCATAATATGAATATTATTTTTGTCCAAGCCCCTACCCCATGAAACCATGACCCTATATTTGGAGACAGGCAGTGTTCCTATTTTAAATATGGGGAGCACTAATTCTCTTTCACAGTAGTGCTCCATAAACACATTATGTCACACAGTATTGCTTGTTATACAGTACATATTATGCTGATGTCTACCTGATGTGAACCCCATAATTTACTACCAGGAACATGTCTATAGCTATATCTGTATCTTTCTTACCAAGAAAAAACAATTCCAGTGCTAATTAAACAACAAAGCTTAATAAACAAATTGGTCTTCGGTTAATTACTCAAAATAAATGCAGCTCCAAACTGAGCAGTACTAGTATGCCCACCAATAAACAATAGCACAAGATAAATTAATTAACAGGGAGCGCATATATATTCTAAAATATATTACCATTTAAACAAAACAACATGTATCAATAAATCACATACACAGATGAAATATAATGATTTGAAAAAGTTAGCAATGTTCTGATTCCTCCAGGGTAAAAAGTATGTATATACTGTATATTATGTGCAAAAAAACTTCTTTTGTATTTCTATATATCAGAAAACCCAGACTAGCGTTCTTTAGCCGTTTTGATTTAATGTGTTTGATTTGAAGTCCAGGTTTTCTGATATATGGAGATACAAGAGAAGTTTTTTTGCACATAATATATATACATATTTTTTTCAGAACATTGTTAACTTTTTTAAATCATTATATTTCATCTGTGTATGTGATTTATTGATGCTTGTTGTTATGTTGAAATTGTAATACATTTTAGACTATATATGCGCTACCTGATAATTCTTTATCTTGTGCTACTCTATCTATCTATCCATATATATATATATATATATATATATATATATATAGAATATTGGATCTCGGCACTCAATACCTCTGTTGATGAAGCCCGGGTGCCCTCCTGTTACCTCGCAATATATTAATAGAGCTGTTAACGGCACCCGCTCAGTCGAAAACACACAGCATCGATCAGGTCTGAATTAGGCCCATTGTACTGTATATCCATCTGCTGCTATTCGCTCTACAGTACTGGATGAGTGGAGCATTAACCACCCAGTGGTGAAGATGTGTATTGCATGCTGTGTATGTTGTCGCACCTTAACACACCTTTCCATTCAACACCTCAACAACCTGTGATACAGCTAAGGCACGACAAATACTCCATTTAGGCAGAGAAACTGAAATGACCAGGGAAGCTCAATCTGTACTTATTATCCTGTTGCTGTGTCTATTTTTCTACATGGTTGAACTTGCTCTTTGGGCAGGCTCTCTCTTTTTAAAGAAAAAAAACAAGCACTTCACCAACTGCATAGACTATAGAAAACTAATATAAATAAATCAAGAAGGAGGCCAAAAATGAACTTTCTACCTTCTAAAGACAAGTCTCTCTGTGCTGAATAGCACTTTACTAGCAGCAAAATATTTCAGTTCAGAAATCCAAGTTGGAATAGTTATCCAAAATGTAGTCTTGTTAAATGAAATGTAAAATAACTCTCTCTGCAAAATTACTCTGATGGTCTAATATCTGCTCAGCCCATCACAAAGTTTACTATACAGATGTAGAATTATTAACCCATTGCTGATTTATTCCCTTCCAAATTTACTCTTTCATTGGACTACTGAGCCTTTTTTCTCATCAAGCAAGTCTACTTTGATCTAATATCAATCTAATCTACCAGGCTCTGTTGCCTAATAGCACCTATCAACTAATTTTATAGGACATAAAGACCCCAGAGTTCACTGGGCCTTATTCTGGTCCCAATGGACATGCAGCACATATCACAAAGTCCCAATTTTTGGGACTTTGTGCATGGGCCAGACCTATACTGAGCATTTGAAATACAGGTCTGCAATGGGAGAAACAGGGTGGCATCAGACTGTCACTGATTTACAATCTGCTGTTGGGAGATAAAGAGTGGGCTGCAATGGCCTCCGTTTCTCAAAATTTGCACGTTTCTCAAAAGGTGCATTGCCACCATTGCAGGAAGGGATAAAGATTTCCTGGCATCTTGGTAGCTCTAGCAGCGGTCAGCTTGCTTGACCCATACGTCATGCAGCTGACCATTGGTGTTGGCGATGATCCAATATTGAGTCCGAGAATGCAGCTCAGATCAGTAATGCATGCAGGAGATGTGACACCTCCTGCTGCATTGCCATGGTTGAGCTATTATGTCAACAGTGGCAAAATAGCTTCTCCCTCTACATGTGAATCAGGCCCACTGTCATTATATCATATGTATGTTTCCATATACTGTGTGGGGACGATTTATGTGTCTATAGTATATATGAAGATGCAATATGGTACAGTAAATTAAATGTAATGTAAAAAAATACAAAATGTGTTTTTTAAAATGTGAAGCTAATCAAAAGAATAAGGGGGTTATTTATTAAATATAATTATCTCATAAAAGCTGGAAAATTTATTTTTTAGGTTTTTTTGGAGTTATTTTTGTTTTTAAAATGAGATAATTATGTCCTTTCCAGCGGCAGTTGCAGTGCAGTGCCAGTGAGTCCCAGACAGTGATGTCTGGCAGCATTTTGGGTGTGGCTCCAGTATTTGAATTTTGGCCTGCGCTGCAACTGCCACTGGGGAAGAGATATTTATCTTTTTTTTAAACAAACATCTCCAGAAAACATAAATATCACATTTTCCAGCTTTATTGATATGTTTGTGTTTATTAAATATTCCCCAAAGTGAGAACAAATAATATAAAAAAATAATAAGACAATGTTGTCTAGTGGATGCAATTGGTATAAATGAACAGGTGTAAAAGATAGGTAAGAGAACCAATGCAGTTCCTAGACAAATAGCCTTTAGGCACAACCTAAGATGAGAGATAATGATTGATAACAGGTCAATGATGGGGAGGCAGGATGTTACACACTAACTAACATTAAAGGGGAGAGAGATCAATAGCAAACAAGACAGAGAAGGACAACAGTTTAAAAAGACAAAAAGGAATAAGGTGTGTGGGATGGTGCACAGACTAAGGAAACAGGTGTATGGGAAAGGAAGGAAATATAGCTTTAGCGAGCTCTCAGGTGACCAGTCTGCTAGAACAGGAGTAGATGTGAATTATATGCTGAATTTCTTAAGTTAGAGCTCACAGGGGCAAGTTGTTTGAGATTTAAAGACCCCCTTAGGTTCTATCCATATAAGAATGAGGACTTACAGTTTGAAGTACATTATCCAGTGGTTACTGCCTCTGTAGCCTCTTCTCCATATTGTGATTCCACATAGTGGTTGTGGAGGTCTCCATACCTTGGACTATAGTCCCTGATGTCACAGACACCCTTCTGGCTGGTAAGGCTGCTAATGTTTGTGCTGTGAAGGGTGGTGGTTAAGTTTAACTTGCTCATCTTGCCATCCCAGACTAAAATGCCTTGAGTGGGCAGGTTTGTAGATGTAGCAGGAGGAATACCGGTGAGTGGAGCAGCTGGATGGAGTGTTGTTATGGTGTAAGCCTATGTATTTCAGCCACTATACAGCCTTTTTCCAATCTCTGTTATGTTTAATTTACCATATTGCATCTTTGTATATAGAAACATACATCATCCACTGCACAGAATAATAATGCATGCAAATAATATACCAACAGTGTGCAGGGGAATCTTTACGTACTATCAATTGTCTATTCAGGAAGCTGGTTACCGCCTACTCTAGCTGCACCTGCAAACACAGATTACTCTTTCTAGTACTTGTGAACATAATTATCTTTATCTACAACTCATTGTTAAGCCCATCAGTAGCAAAATGTTTGTACAGTCTTAAACTTTTAACCTACTTCAGAGGTAAACTGTACTGTACAGTACATCAAGAAATATCATTAAAAAAAATCTAGCACACTACATCCAGTTTCTGTTCTTCCTTCTTGACCATCCAGTTCTTTCTCTTATACTACTATAGGCAGTATTTTCTCATTCCTCTCTCACTTCGCCACCTGTGCCTGTACATTGCTCTCAACTTCTGTCTTCAAACATGTGGTCATTTCTCCAGTCAGTAATAACTGTCTCAAACCTGCCTAATTAATTCTCTTTCCAACTAACATCCATTTTTCCACCTTTAGTTTACAAAATATTCCCTCGGGAGCTTCTATAATTGAGCAACCGCACTTTACACTTCACTGAGATCACCCTTATTAATGTTATCACAGATACGTCTTAGCTAAGTTTAAGAGTCTCATCTCCCTACTCATTGATTTTGATCTTTCTGCTGTATTCCATAAAGGTGACCTCCATCTTTTTAAGCATATCCTTTACTGCCTTGCCCTTCATTTGTAGCACAATGTTTTTCTTGTTTATCTTTTACCTTTCTGAATGCTACTTTATTATCTTTATTTCTGGCAGATTATCCCTCCCACATCTACTGCATTTGTTGCAATCAATTTTCTTGCCAGCCTACTGTAGTATGTTTTTGTTTTGTTTCTGTGTATGATTCTTTACAAATATTATGTGTTGTACTGTATTGACTTCCCAGCTTGATTAATTACTAAAGAGTAACGCTGGCCATACACCTAAAGATTTATTGTCAGATCTGGCTGGTTGGAAAATCTGGTAATGTATGGGAGCAAATGACAATTGACCATTTGCTCCTAAATGCTGTGAAACTTGTCAAAAAATGGTCAATCAGACAAATTGATTAAATCAAATGGATTTAACCAATTTTTCTGATTGACCATTTGTGTCTGTTTCCAGTGTTTGGGAGCAAATGTCAGTTGTCATTTGCTCTTCATCCATTACCAGATTTTCATTCCAACCAGCCAGATCTGACAATAAATCTTTAGGTGTATGGCCAGCTTAAGATGTCTTCAGCTTATGTTATTCCATATCCAGATATCACTCTAGTGGCCAATTTAAACAACAATGCAAATAACATTGTATCTACTGTACTTGAGATATTTGTTCCAAAAGTAAAATACTTACTGTTTCTCTTGTTGTTTTAGTCTTGAATATTTTCTACTGGTCCCTCCCAAATAATAGACACATTTTTGTTACATTTCATTGTGAAGCTTGCTCAAAATGTATTGCTACCTCCTACCTTGACTATTTAAAAACAATATCATTTGGTTATCATAAGAATATTAATTTTTATGTAATATGTTGTTTTTCCTGCACAGAGAGCCTTCTTAATTTTATCTGACAGTAACTTTCTTAAAAGTGTCAAAGGAATATTGTTTATTGGTAATGATCACCCTACCATCTGTGGGTCATTGGCTTTACAGAAAAAAATAAGCAAACTCTAGAATTGCTCATGAATTATCTTTCATCTTTCAATCAAGATGCCTGTGCATCTGTGCATCTATTTGTTAATTTCCCTTAGTAACATCAGAAAAACCTTTCAGACCAGTTCCTTTCTTCTGTGTATTTCATCACCATCCAGACCTTTTTCCCTTCATCTTCCAAGTTCTTAGAAATCCCAAGTACTGACCTAAGGATTCAGTAAATATAGCATATAACACCAGGGTACACATATTCTCAAAACTTCATGCCCAATCAAAGTATTTTATTAGCACTGTGACTTGATTTTGAGAACTGTATTAATTATTGACTTGTTACTGTGTTGCTGAATTTTCTCATACCTAATAATTCTATTTCTGCAAATCTTTATCATGATTATTGCCCATAGCAGCCAATCAGATTCTAACTATTATCTTCTAGATAGTGCAAGATAAATGCTAAGTCTGATTAGTTGCTATGGTAAACATCTCCACTCCAAAGTCCCCACATTTTAGTAAATATACCCCAGGAGTCCATGAGATGCCTCTGGCAACTTATATATGCTGTGTTTTAGTTTCATTCTGCCAGATATTTGTGCTGGACTATTTACTCAGACTACAAGGGATAAATTCATTAAAAATCATGTTCATTCAAGGTTTCATTCTCATGCAAGTTTAGCCTGTTTTTCCAACTCAGTCAAACACAGGAGTAAAATCACAATTTGAACTGCAAAACACGGCTAAACATGCAAATAGAAGTCAATGCACCTTCGACCCAACTCACAAGTGCTTTCTAAAGAAAAGATAGCAACATGAAAATTTACTAAGAATCATGCTTATAAGCACAGAGCAAACTCCCAGCCAGCTAGAGGCTATTCCCAAGGTAGCAGCTACTGATTGGCTTACAGGAATAGAAATGAAAAAACACACATGGGTACCATATCTTTCAGTAGAAGTGCTATATATATATACGGGATGTCATTAATATACTGGCTGTCAGGATCCCGGCATTCAGGAGTCCGAATCCAGAATCCCGACAGCTGGCAAAATGGCAACGGCCAGAATACTGACTGCTTAACGTTATTCCCACTCAGGTGGTGGGTCCAAGCCACCACCCAAGGGAGAATAGAACCCATGGTGATCAAAGCTCACCACAGGGCCCAAAGCATAGCAAGTGCAGCAAGCCCGTGAGGAGACTTGCTGCTCGCGGTGCCGGTATTGCAGCTGATGGGATGCCATTGTCAGGATCTTGACAGCTAGCATCCTGTCAGCTGGCATATCATACTGAACCCGCCTACTGGAGAAATGGATCTACCACTGCCTGGGTTGCTTACTGGACAAGGAGATGGACCAGCACCAGGGACAAGGTGAGAATGTACAGTGAGTGTGAGTATGTATTAAAGGACTACAGCAATAGGTGTGTGTACTGTGTTTAATATTTACTTTACAGGAGGACTATGAGTACCAGCAGGCCTTAATGTCTGGGCTTGTTGTGGTTCTTCAAGTTTGAGCAAGCAATCCAGGCTTGCTGGAAGCTGTAGTCCAACTGTAATGGACATTATTACTTTAAATCTATCTTTGACTGCAACTCCGCACCTACCACCCAGGTGTGCTGGGGATAGCCCCATGTTTCAGCCCAAGCCTGGGGTAAACTTAAAAGAGGGGAATCCTTTATTGGGTGGTCCTCACTTCTTGAGGAATCTCTGGCCTGGGTTGACTAGTTGGGGAGCCCAGAGCTGTTATCTTTAGGGGGGGACCCTATGCAATTATTTTCTGATTTTTAACACTTTCTTTACATTTACAGTACACTCATAGAAACACTGCACAGATCACACTGATCTGTGCAGGCTTCTGCAAACACGTTAATTAAAGGCAGGTAAATAGAACTCAGCATATGATTGAACTCTAACACTAATGAACTAAAGAGGTGTTCAGACCCCGTGTTTTAGTTTGGTTTTGCCGTAACTGCCCTTGATGTTTTGTTTATGTTTTGGCAAAACCACCCTCACGTGTTTTGGTGTTTGTTTTGGATATGTTTTTTCTTTTAAATTTTGCTTTAAAAAGCTAAAATCTTGTAAATTTGATCTATTTTTGTTTCTATAGTATTACTAACCTCAAAATCATTAAGTTGCAGTTATTTCCATTCAATTTTGACCCCCTCACAGCTCAAAATATTGTTCACCAATATTTGTTAAAGGCTGTCTGGCTAAACAATGCAACATAGCAGCGGAACAAAAACATTGGGCCAAATGTAATAGAGTGAGAGTTTCAGAAAGTGAGAGATTTGGTAAGGTTTTTCAGTTTATTTTAAAGTGGCAATCATTTACACTGCAAAACCAGGTTGATCTTGCTGTGTAAATGATTGCCACTTTTAAAAAAAACTGAAAAATCTTACCAAATCTATCACTTTTTGAAACTCTCACTCTATTACATTTGGCCCATGGCAGTTATTTCTGTTTAAAAAAGTGTTTTATGGAATTTATAGTTCATTTTTCTGAACATAATCTTTTCCACATTTCTTGAAAGTAACCTCCTATGCCGATTGCTCGTAAGGTGTGCCAAACACACTTTCCATGTATACTCTGGAGGTTGGGCAGCTTAATTAAAGCAAAGCTACTTTGTACATGGGAATCCAAATTGCCTTACAATCCTCCCAGTAGTAAACAGGACTGTCTGACAGGGATCCGGTCTGAAGATCGACAGTGTCTAGGTCGACAATGTTTAGGTTGACCACTATAGGTCGACAGTCACTAGGTCGACATGGATGGAAGGTCGACAAGGTTTCTAGGTCGACATGTGCTAGGTTGACAGGTCTAAAGGTCAACATGAGTTTTTCAAAAAAATTTCTTTTTTTTAATTTTTTCATACTTAACGATCCATGTGGACTACGATTGGAACGGTAAAGTGTGCCAAGCGAAGCGGTAGCGGAGCGAAGGCACCATGCCCGAAGCATGGCGAGCGAAGCGAGCCATGCGAGGGGACGCGGTGTACTAATTTGGGATCCCGGTCACTCTACGAAGAAAATGACACAAAAAAAAAATCCTTATGTCGACCTTTAGACCTGTCGACCTAGCACATGTCGACCTAGAAACCCTGTCGACCTTCCATCCATGTCGACCTAGTGACTGTCAACCTATAGTGGTCGACCTAAACATTGTCGACCTAGACACTGTCGATTGTGATGAACCACACCCGTCTGACATGCTTACTTGTAATCTTCCACCATTTTATCTGTTTTTTTTAAATAATACAATTTAATTGAATGATCATTACAATATCAACAAAGAGATATCTGGGACACCTCCAAGAAAAAAAAATGTATAGCTGCCACATATAATGCACTAAAAGTGGCCAAAGATTAAGGATTATACAGCAAGGAAAAAAGTCATAATGACAAGAATGCATAGTCCATCCTGAAGATATTGACCATGAAAGATATAAAAATAAGGACAGTCCAGAAAAGAATCAATGAAAGACAATGGCAAATTCTTCTTTAGCACTATTTCTCAGAAGATCTCATTTTAAACCATTGAGCAAGAGCATATGTGAGGTCAAAACGGAGAGGGCAGACTATTAATGTATAACAAGACAAGGCCTATCACTGGTAATAAAAAAACCCTAGTATGAAATATACAATTTGTAATTTGGCATAGCTAATAACATATAATAATTGGCTGTATATGTTGCATACTGTAAAACACTGAGATGTCATATAGTGAACACAATAAAGAAGAACAACCATAATATTATTCATATATACTAAGGAAATTGTGTGGGGGGGAGGTAGAGGGGGAGATATAGAGGTCAGCATATGAAAATATCAGGGAGTATGAAATTTAGATTGCACATCTCAGAGATACTGTAGAATAAAAGGATACAGTCCAGAAAAATGTTGGAGGCATTATGGCTCACTATTAGCTATACTGCCAGTTAGTATTTTCAAAAACCCGCATAATTCCATCTTGCGTGGTTTGATCTAGACTGTGTATAAAAGAAACAAGAAAAAAACATATAAAATAGCAGTGCTAATAAGTAAGTGTTAGCAAACACAGATGGATGGAATAAAAGGTTCACAATAACATAAAAAATAATTAATAAAAGATCACCAAATTTCAGACTGCTCAAGTAATAGTGTCCGTTCCTTTTAGTGTGAACTGGACTGCAGATAGGTGGATAGAAGAAATATTTAGAAACTGATAGCACAGTCCAATTTTAAAGTTGTTACCACATATGTACTGCTGGAGGCATAGTCCCTTGTAAAGGCCCATTGTGTGTGTTGACAGTATCCAAGGTCCTGGGTGCTCACCAGAATATGGTGTTTTGTGGTATGAAGTCAGTGCTTGATAAACACCGGATGGAAAAGCTGTTCACCAAAAATCAATTCAAGCTGATTATAAGTCCAGTAATGGTCAGGGCACATAAAGGCAATGTCCAATTTTGTGTGCATGTTCAAAGGTAACACCTGACACGTTTCACTGCAGGTACTGCAACTTTTTCAAATGTGACATGACATATACACTGGTAGGGTATATATACCCTTAATGACTACCAATTAGTCAACACCTGTTCATCCAATCCATGTTAATATACAAATTACGCATTAAAATATATATATCAAAACTTAAATTTAACCTTATCAAGACTACAGCACAAACGTATTAGTAATAGTATTAATTTAATGTTTAATTTTCATTAAATGCTCATTGTTAAATACTGTATGTTTTCTATACCAAAATTGGGGTTACTTCTGGGTTAGTATGGTATTGATGTGGTCACATGGTGTTCTCTCAGTGACTCACAATTCTAGGTTAGAAAATGCACACATATAGCGTCACTTCCCGGAAACGGGACACAGGCACGGCCACGTTACCTCCTCACAGTGACCTGCATTGGGAACCTGCCCCCAGACTGTGGAACGTACACATGCACTTATACTTCCTGACAGCAGGGTATTGATGCGGTCACATGACCCGCTTGTATGTGAGCTGCACCATTTGTTCCTTTTTACATCACTTCCAGGCTTTTGGACCACAATTACATTTACATATTCCTCTAAGCCACAAAATTTGATTGTAATAAAATGACACAGTTTCAAACCATGATTGGAACCATATATTCAGAGCATATTCATATAACAAAGAGTAACATAGTTTCAGAGACATATCATCTGTCTCCTTTTGACTAACACCCCCACATATGGCAACAATAATATAATCCTTTGGGTGATTCTTAATTTCTCATGCTCTTACTAATGAATTCTTCAGGAATTCTTTACATTATAGATACACATGGTGTGAATTCGGACTAAGGTTTATGTATTGAAACATAAACGCACTAATACCAAATAATTGAATACACCAGAAATCTATATATATATATATATATATATATATATATATAAATTATTTTCTTATCGGTATCTATTAGAGAACCAGAATTGAAAGAGAGATAAGGAGAAGAAATTAAGGTTAATATGCATGTGTACAGGTATCAGATGACGGAGCTCTCAGCCCCTAAGGGTATCAGTGGTTAGTATTCAATGGTCTTAAACTACTGTATTCAATTCTACCGACTCATTTAGTCCTTCTGTAAAAATGCTATTCATTTTGAACATCCACAGGACTTCTTGTTTGCACAATTTTCTGTATCTATTGCCTCTTCGTGAGGTATTTTGGATGAATTCTAAGCCTATCAACTTTCAGCATTTGGGATCCCCATTATGAAAATTGTTATAATGCTTAGACACACTATGTGTTAGAACTCTTTTAAGTATATTTCTCCAGTGCTCTAAGAACCGTATTTTCAAAGCCCAAATAGTATGATCTACATACTTCTTATTACATCCACATACCAACAAATAAATCACATAAGATGTTTCACAATTAATAAAGCTTCCAATTTCATACATTTTTTTCAGAATTATCTACATGGACTTTTTGGTTCTGATTTTGGATAAAGTCACACGTTATGCATCTACTTTTACCACATTTGTAGCATCCCTTAGATTTTGTATGCTGTTGTTTTAGCCAACCACTGCCTCCTGTGATGGACATACCTAGTTCTTTATTTATTCTTAAGTGGCTTGGTGCTAATAAGTTCTTTAAAGATTTATTTTGATGGAAAATGAAATGGGATGTTGACGGGTCGCGTTCCGCTTGACTTGACAATTTTCTCACCAGCAGTTCTTTGAACCTCTGCAGACTTGTGTCTGCCGGAAAGAGAGATCCAACGTAGGTTTTAAATCTAGGATCGAGCACGGTGGCCAAAATGTAGTGCTCTGATTTCAACAGATTGACCACATGTGAATCCTGGTTAAGCGAATGAAGGGCTCCATCCACAAGTCCCACATGCCTAGCGGAATCGCTCTGTTTTATCTCCTCCTTCAATGCCTCCAGCTTCTTCTGCAAAAGCCTGATGAGGGGAATGACCTGACTCAGGCTGGCAGTGTCTGAACTGACTTCACGTGTGGCAAGTTCAAAAGGTTGCAGAACCTTGCACAACGTTGAAATCATTCTCCACTGCGCTTGAGACAGGTGCATTCCACCTCCTTTGCCTATATCGTGGCCAGAAGTATAGGCTTGAATGGCCTTTTGCTGCTCCTCCATCCTCTGAAGCATATGGAGTGTTGAATTCCACCTCGTTACCACCTCTTGCTTCAGATGATGGCAGGGCAGGTTCAGGTGTTTTTGGTGGTGCTCCAGTCTTCTGTACGCGGTGCCTGTACGCTGAAAGTGGCCCACAATTCTTCTGGCCACCGACAGCATCTCTTGCACGCCCCTGTCATTTTTTAAATAATTCTGCACCACCAAATTCAATGTATGTGCAAAACATGGGACGTGCTGGAATTTGCCCAGATGTAATGCACGCACAATATTGCTGGCATTGTCCGATGCCACAAATCCCCAGGAGAGTCCAATTGGGGTAAGCCATTCTGCGATGATCTTCCTCAGTTGCCGTAAGAGGTTTTCAGCTGTGTGCGTATTCTGGAAAGCGGTGATACAAAGCGTAGCCTGCCTAGGAACGAGTTTGCGTTTGCGAGATGCTGCTACTGGTGCCGCCGCTGCTGTTCTTGCAGCAGGAGGCAATACATCTACCCAGTGGGCTGTCACAGTCATGTAGTCCTGAGTCTGCCCTGCTCCACTTGTCCACATGTCCGTGGTTAAGTGGACATTGGGTACAACTGCATTTTTTAGGACACTGGTGAGTCTTTTTCTGACGTCCGTGTACATTCTCGGTATCGCCTGCCTAGAGAAGTGGAACCTAGATGGTATTTGGTAATGAGGGCACACTACCTCAAGCAATTGTCTAGTTCCCTGTGAACTAACGGCGGATACTGGACGCACGTCTAATACCAACATAGTTGTCAAGGCCTCAGTTATCCACTTTGCAACAGGATGACTGCTGTGATATTTCATCTTCCTCGCAAAGGACTGTTGGACAGTCAATTGCTTACTGGAAGTAGTACAAGTGGTCTTCCGACTTCCCCTCTGGGATGACGATCGACTCCCAGCAGCAATAACAGCAGCGCCAGCAGCAGTAGGCGTTACACTCAAGGATGCATCGGATTAATCCCAGGCAGGAGAGGACTCGTCAGACTTGCCAGTGACATGGCCTGCAGGACTATTGGCTTTACTGGGTAAGGAGGAAATTGACACTGAGGGAGTTGGTGGTGTGGTTTGCGCGAGCTTGGTTACAAGAGGAAGGGATTTACTGGTCAGTGGACTGCTTCCGCTGTCGCCCAAAGTTTTTGAACTTATCATTGACTTATTATGAATGCGCTGCAGGTGACGTATAAGGGAGGATGTTCCGAGGTAGTTAACGTCCTTACCCCTACTTATTACAGCTTGAGGGGGCGTACAAATGGTGGAAGGCGCAAGCTCTTCCTGTCCAGTGTTGGGAAGGTCAGGCATCGCAACCGACACAATTGGACTCTCCTTTGGGATTTGTGATTTCGAAGAACGCACAGTTCTTTGCTGTGCTTTTGCCACAAGTCTTTTCTTTTTTCTAGCGAGAGGATGAGTGCTTCCATCCTCATGTGAAGCTGAACCACTAGCCATGAACATAGGCCAGGGCCTCAGCCGTTCCTTGCCACTCCGTGTCGTAAATGGCATATTGGCATATTGGCATATTGGCAAGTTTACGCTTCTCCTCAGACGCTTTTAATTTTGATTTTTGGGTAATTTTTTTACTGATCTTTTGTGTTTTGGATTTTACATGCTCTGTACTATGACATTGGGCATCGGCCTTGGCAGACGACGTTGATGGCATTTCATCGTCTCGGCCATGACTAGTGGCAGCAGCTTCAGCACGAGGTGGAAGACAAGTGGATCTTGATCTTTCCCTATTTTTTTAACCTCCACATTTGTGTTCTCCATATTTTAATGCGCACAACTAAAAGCCACCACAGGTATACAATGTAGATGGATAGATAGTATAGTATTATATTACTTATGGACGACGAGTGCACTGACGACACAGAGGTAGGTACAGCCGTGGCCTACCGTACTGCTTATATATATAATATACTGTATAACGGACCTGGTGGACACTGTCAGCAGACTGCTAAACTAGTATGAAGAAAAAAAAAACACCACAGGTATACAATGTAGATGAATGGATAGTATAGTATTATATATTACTTATGGACGACAAGTTCACTGACGACACAGAGGTAGGTACAGCCGTGGCCTACCGTACTGCTTATATATATATATAATATACACTGTATATAACGGACCTGGTGGACACTGTCAGCAGACTGCTAAACTAGTATGAAGAAAAAAAAAAACCACCACAGGTATACAATGTAGATGGATGGATAGTATAGTATTATATTACTTATGGACGACGAGTGCACTGACGACACAGAGGTAGGTACAGCCGTGGCCTACCGTACTGCTTATATATATAATATACTGTATAACGGACCTGGTGGACACTGTCAGCAGACTGCTAAACTAGTATGAAGAAAAAAAAACCACCACAGGTATACAATGTAGATGGATGGATAGTATAGTATTATATTACTTATGGACGACGAGTGTACTGATGACATAGAGGTAGGTACAGCCGTGGCCTACCGTACTGCTTATATATATATATATATATATATAATATATACTGTATATAACGGACCTGGTGGACACTGTCAGAAGACTGCTAAACTAGTATGAAGAAAAAAAAAACCACCACAGGTATACAATGTAGATGGATGGATAGTATAGTATTATATTACTTATGGACGACGAGTGTACTGATGACACAGAGGTAGGTACAGCCGTGGCCTACCGTACTGCTTATATATATATATATATATATATATATATATATATAATATATACTGTATATAACGGACCTGGTGGACACTGTCAGAAGACTGCTAAACTAGTATGAAGAGAAAAAAAACCACCACAGGTATACAATGTAGATGGATGGATAGTATAGTATTATATTACTTATGGACGACGAGTGCACTGACGACACAGAGGTAGGTACAGCCGTGGCCTACCGTACTGCTTATATATATAATATACTGTATAACGGACCTGGTGGACACTGTCAGCAGACTGCTAAACTAGTATGAAGGGAAAAAAAAAACACCACAGGTATACAATGTAGATGGATGGATAGTATAGTATTATATATTACTTATGGACGACGAGTGCACTGACGACACGGAGGTAGGTACAGCCGTGGCCTACCGTACTGCTGCTTATATATATAATATACTCTATAACGGACCTGGTGGACACTGTCAGCAGACTGCTAAACTAGTATGAAGAAAAAAAAACACCACAGGTATACAATGTAGATGGATGGATAGTATAGTATTATATTACTTATGGACGACGAGTGCACTGACGACACAGAGGTAGGTACAGCCGTGGCCTACCGTACTGCTTATATATATAATATACTGTATAACGGACCTGGTGGACACTGTCAGCAGACTGCTAAACTAGTATGAAGAAGAAAAAAAAATACCACAGGTATACAATGTAGATGGATGGATAGTATAGTATTATATATTACTTATGGACGATGAGTGCACTGACGACACAGAGGTAGGTACAGCCGTGGCCTACCGTACTGCTTATATATATATAATATACTGTATATAACGGACCTGGTGGACACTGTCAGCAGACTGCTAAACTAGTATGAAGAAAAAAAAACCCACCACAGGTAGGTATACAATGTAGATGGATGGATAGTATAGTATTATATTACTTATGGACGACGAGTGCACTGACGACACAGAGGTAGGTACAGCCATGGCCTACCGTACTGCTTATATATATAATATACTGTATAACGGACCTGGTGGACACTGTCAGCAGACTGCTAAACTAGTATGAAGAAAAAAAAAAACACCACAGGTATACAATGTAGATGGATGGATAGTATAGTATTATATTACTTATGGACGACGAGTGCACTGACGACACAGAGGTAGGTACAGCCGTGGCCTACCGTACTGCTGCTTATATATATAATATACTGTATAACGGACCTGGTGGACACTGTCAGCAGACTGCTAAACTAGTATGAAGAAGAAAAAAAAAACACAGGAGTGTTTTTCAGGCAGACAAACGTATATTGGACTGGTGGTCACTGTCAGCAAAACTGTGCACTGTACTCCTGCTATAACTGCTCCCCAGTCCCCACAATTAGGCAGTGTGAGCAGAGCAGTGCACTCAGCACAGATATATCATGCAGTAGTGCAGCACACTGAGTGAGCACAGATATGGTGGAGCGATTTTTTCAGGCAGAGAAACAAAGGATTAAACTCACTTGTGGTATAATCAAAACCCTGCACTGTACTCCCTAACAGCTGCTCCCCGTCCCCAATCCTCCCCACAATTATAACTAACTAAGTCACTCTGTGTTCTACTATAACGGAGAGGACACCAGCCACGTCCTCTCCCTATCAATCTCAATGCACGTGTGAAAATGGCGGCGACGCGCGGCTCCTTATATAGAATCCGAGTCTCGCGAGAATCCGACAGTTGGATGATGACGTTCGGGCGCGCTCGGGTTAACCGAGCAAGGCGGGAGGATCCGAGTCGCTCGGACCCGTGTAAAAAAATGTGAAGTTCGGGCGGGTTCAATAAACTTAATTATTTAACTGCACTTTCCAAAATATACACTCTACACAATTCATGGATGTCTCTTCTTCTCTCTCTTTTAGGTAGGCTAGCAACTATAAAAACTAATTTTTTTCAGAAGATTTTTTTATATTCTTCAAATGTTGCCAATTGATCTCTTAAAAACTGATCTAAAAAGATTTGATTCACTTACATCCAAATTTATCTGGTGTGGCATATGTCCTCAAATAGCATTATCTAAAACAGGGGTGGGGAACCTCAGGCCCGAGGGCTGTATAAGGCCCTCAAAGCCACTTGATCCGGCTCGGCCAGGCTCATCTAAACAAGAGGGGATGCCGAGCGCCCGCTGAGATTTTACCACTAGCGGGCGCCCGGCTCCTCAGCAGCAGCCAGACGTAGGAGCTCACTCCTGAGCTCCAGCTTCTGGCTCAGGCAGTGTACATGTGTGGCTGTGTGGCACTATGGCAGAGACGTCATGACATCTCTCCCATAATTCCGAGGAGAGAGAGGGCAGTGGTCTGGAAGCAGGAGCAGGGCTGGTGAGCATTGTGGTTTTTTTTTCTTTTAATGTGTGTGTGTATAAGCGGCACTACTAGGGGGCATATTTAATGGGGCATAACTACAGGGGGCATATCTAAGAGGAAAAACTACAGGAGGCATATTTAATGGGGCATAACAACTGACGGGGCATATCTAATGGGCCAAAACAACTGACAGTGGGCATATCTAATTGGGCATAACAACTGACTGGGGGCAAATCTAATCAGGTATAACAAGTGACTGGGGGAATAACTACTGACTGGGGGCACGCTAATTTTTAAGTTGATAATTTTTGTATGGCCCCCGAAGGTTTTTATAAATATCCAAATGGCCCTTGGTAGAAAAAAGGTTCCCTTTGCTGCACCTGGCCGCACCTGGAGTCCGGCTCCAACCATGGCGACGTACATTATGGGCAGATACTTCCGGTCGTTGCCATGGTGACACCCCGGTTTGCGTTCCAACCCAGAGGTCGCCATGGAGACACAGGCTCCCAGCGTCCAAACAGAGCAGGAAACGGACAGGGTTTGAAGTTATGATTAATGTTTGTTTTTATGTTGTTTCAGCTGTCCGTTTCCTGCTCTGTATGGACACTGGGAGCATGTGTCTCCTTGGCGACCTCCGAGTTGGAACGCAAACTAGGGTGTCACCATGGCAACGACCGGAAGTATCTGCCCGGAAGTACGTCACCATGGTTGGAGCTGGACTCCAGGTGCAGCAAACGGCGCTGATCGGTGGGGTATTTGAAGGGGTAAGTGTTTGTATGTTACTTTGTTCTGGTGCTGTCTGGAAGAAGGAGCTTTGCTCCGAAATGTCACAAATAAATGGACCAGCGTTTTTGCATATATAGAACCCTGAGAGTGCCGTTTGTACCGATGTTGGAATACTATGTGTGTGTGTGTATATATATATATATATATATATATATATATATATAGAGAGAGAGAGAGAGAGATTCTAATAATTATAATATTAATAATAATAATAGTAGTAATAATACTTTATTGTCATCATTGTTCACAAAATTAACTATCAGTTAAATTCAAGCATATACAGAAACAGAAAAGAGAATAAGAGACATGAAGGATACAGGACACTCACTTCATCTCCAAACTACTATTAGCAATTTTCTTTAAATATCTTACATTGTTACTTTTTAAAACACATATTGTCTGTGGAAAGATACTTCCTCTTAAATGACTGGTCCTATACAAGATGGATTGATACCTCCTACTTGAAGGCAACATAGATAAAATCTTGCAACTTGGATGAGAAGGGTCTCTCAGGATACTTTTAACCTTGGAAAGAAGCCTTTATTCATACACATTATAAATGCTAGGCAAACTAACACCAATTATTTTACTCGTAGAGGATATCACTCTCTGAAGAGATTCACGCTCATCAGCCGAGCAAGTACCAAACCATAACAAAATTCCAAAAGTGAGGACACTCTCAATGATAAAAGAATAAAACTTTACTAGTGTTTCCTTACACTTACCAGACATACAATAATTTCCTCAGAAAAAAACATACGCTGGTGAGCTTTTTTTTATAACACATTGGGTGTGCACACTCTAGGACAGGTTCCTCAATATGTTTATGTCTAGGAATTTAAAAGACTCAATCACCTCTACCTCCTGGCCGTTTAAGACTAATGGGCAAAATACTTCCTTATGTAATTTCCTAAAGATCCACAATAAGTTATGTGGTCTTACCTACATTTAGAACTAAGCAATTGTCCTGGCTCAAAGTCTCTAATCTAGATACATCAAACCTAAACTACGATTTGTCATTATTACCAATCAGACCAACTATGGCAATATCATCAGCAAACTGTATAATATGAACTGAGTCTGAACTTGAGAAACAGTCATATATAAATAGGTGCCACCCAGGAGACTATTCAATATAGTGAAAACAAATGTTCTTTAATGCACCATTAAGGGGTATCAATCATGGCTGCACAACTAGTTGCCATGGTAACCTGTGACCATCAATATCTACAATTGCAATAATTCACAAACCTTTCTATATAATGTGCAAAATATTACAATATACATGGAATTGTTAATTTTGTTCAATAAGTGACACTAAGAGATATCTATTTAATAAGATTATTTAAAAACAGCAGAAATTGGAAACTCAGAGCTTACCAGAGGAGCTGTATATATTAAAGTGCACTATACAATGAAAAATTCTAAGCAAATTATTACAATCAGAAAATAGATCTTCAGTTTTGATACTTTGGCCCTTAGGGGTTTGAATGAATCCCTGGGGCTACAAGGTTTCTTATAATTAACCTTAAAGGATATAGCTCCTGTGTTGAGCTCTGTACTGTGTGTTTCCTGATTGTGCTGTTTTTAAATAACATTATAAATAGATATCCCTTAGTGTCAATTATTGCACAAAATGAACACTTTTTATAGCATATTGTAATATATTGCACATTATATATACAGGTTTGTGAATTATTGTAATTGTAGATAATGATGATCACAGGTTACCATGGTAACTATCTGTGGATGTCTGGTGAGGACGGATGGCTGCATCACACAGGTGAGTACAATCCAGCTATTATTGGAGAAATTATTTTTTTTGCATATATACAGTAGAGCATTTGTCTATTTTATTTTGAAAACAAGAAAAGAGAGTGCTGGTAAGCTGTATTTCAAAAATTAAATTTATCAATCTAAAAAAAATGCTTTCTCAGTCTAAAAAACAATTTATACATACCAGCTGATCATTGATTTATACACAATATGTACTACTGTAATTCTACTTTGCAATAACTTCTGTTTATCATCAAATCATCAACAATTACATTTACTTTATATATAGTCGACACAATTATATATAAAACATATTGCTACAATCAATATCTTTCTAAGGTTACACACCCAGTACTAATGGGCTTGGACTAGCCCACAGGAGTACAGGGGAAAATATCGCTGTGCCCCACTACCTGGGGGCACACCTCCTGCTCTAAGGATCCGGTTCCAGACTGAGCACTTTAATTATACATAATACACATGTTACCTTATACTGGGCTATGGTGTATTTTCTACAGTGCATTGCTGTTATTAATCTGTTATCAATCTGTCACATTATCATGCATGCTGCAGCTTAATTTACCATATATATTTACGAAGGGGTCCAGACGTTGCACTCCCTAATGGTTAGTCAAACCAATGAGCTTGCAGGCGACACCCCTCTGCAGACTGGAAACACCCCTAACCTGTGCCCCTACCACAGCATTCTCCTGGTGGGCCCTACATGCCCCAGTCGGACACTGAGTACTAAGGTATAGCCTTTTCGGTTAAGATGAACATATAATAATAATTGTAAGTCACACCACATTTTTCAGCAGCTGTGTTCATTATAACAGCACACAAACTCCTTATATAGGCAGCTGGTAGCCAGAGCAACATATGGCTTCTTAAAGAACTGCACCCTAATCATAAATTGCATCAAATATATCCACAGTTCATTTCTAATTGTGCTAAAAAAGACAATATAAATCCATTATTCAATAATCTAGGTCTTATTATAACCACACTGATTATTATATAGATCAATCCAGTATACAGCTTTAAATAAACCCAAAGACGGATCTTATGCAGAGATGGGTAGTAGTGTAGCAATCGTATTAGCAGCAATATCTGTTATAACAACACTGATCTTACGGGTATATGGCTTTTTTTAGCAATAAATTTTTTGCTGAGTTTAATACAAATACACATAAATGGGGGCACTGTAAGAGTAAAAAGTAAAGGAAGATGACCAGAAGGTTTACATAGAAATCAATATTAAGGCCCATATATATGAAATACAATACTATAAGTGGACAATATTAAAAATTGATTCAATAAACTTGCATACTTTTAGACACTAGACTTCCAACCCAGGAGAGTATAAAACATTAAGCTCTACTACAGTACCCTTGTTCTTCTTAATATTCTCCCCACCAAAACCACTTCATGTGTTTAGAAGATGCAGCTGAAGAGTGTTTGCACTCCACTGTCTCAAATATGAAATGCTTCTGGATTTTATTCTCAATGGTGGTTAATATACTATAGGTATGGAGAAGCCTTGGCAGCAACTAATATATGACCCAATATATACAGTATCTATCTCCTCGGGACAAATCCCTGGGGTAAAATTGAAGTACTGCAATATAAGGATCCATCGGGATAATCTCTCCCAGAACTTTAACAATCATGATGAAGACTCCAGTCCAAAGCAGTTTGAGTATGGGACATGACAAGAAAAACATGAAAAATGTCTCCCACACATCCTCAATTTCACCAATATTTAAAGATAGTGGGCTATTTTCTATGTTGCCGCTCTGGAGCTGTGTACTATGCCCCCCACATTCTCATACCCACCCGTACTATGATCTAATCAAAATAATGTTATCCCTGTTCTACTTCTGCCACTAGTTACCTATTGTCTTTTTTCTTCCTTCCTTTCTCTCTTCCACCCCACCGTGTATTTTTCCTGTAATGTTTACCTCCACTGATTGCACACCTTGCCATTGTGCCATACATGCAGGGTACATCATACTACTACATAAGCGTCAGTTTTCCCATATATGAACTTGGCCCTTGTATGGCTCACCTCCCACAGTGTAACCTTCAAAGTGCGCCCAACATGGCTGCCCCATATGGTACACTTGTGGATGGGATGAAAAATACATTTGCCTGATGGTTTTGATGGAACCCTACTCTGAACTGTAGGACTGTGAAATCACCCCCATTTTGTGTCATCTCTTCTAGGGGTGGACTATTCCACCCTGGGTAATCTTACACTGAGCGCCCAAGATGGTTGCCGCACTTGGTACCTTGTGAGGGTGGAATACACAACCCTTGGAAGTTATTACCCAAAATGCCTACACCAATCCTGCATTATGCTTTCTGTGTGCTTAAGGTTTTCTTTTATGTCTGTGTGGCTTATCTATTGCTGAATTACTCAAATCCTCTGTATCATGTGCATTGTTTTGATATCTGTAAAACGCCTTGAGTCCTGTTGGAGAAAGAGCGCTATATAAATAAAATTATTATCAATATTATTATTATTACTTGAGAAAGAGTGCTATATAAATAAAAATATTATTTTTATTATTATTACATCTACTGGACCAATCTATACAACATTTCTGAGTGGTTAGTGCACCTAGAAATTGTAAAACCATTGTGGTTTATAATTTCCCATTCCTCTTCAGAAAAGGTACTATCTAGAACTCTTTCCAACTTAATTTGTGATGCTATTATTCCTTTTTTACCTGCTATTAATTGATAACTATACCATCATGTAATCCCTCCATCATGGTTTGATGATGTAGGGCATTACAGATGGTGTAATGGTTAACATTACTGCCTCACAGCACTGAGGTCATGGGTTCGATTCCCACCATGGCCCTAACTGTGTGGTGTTTGAATATTCTTCCCGTACTTACGTGGGTTTCCTCCCACACTCAAAAAATATACTGGTATGTTAATTTGCTCCCAATTAAATTAACCCTATCGTGAATGTGTGTGCATGTATATGTGTTCTTAATATGTTAAATCTACAGAGATGTAAATTTGAGACATCTTAATGTAAGTAAATATTAATCAATGTTTCTTGGAGTTATCCGAAGAGCACACGTAGCAGATATGGTAAAAAGTGACTGAACCATTTTTGTAATTTAATAAATTCTACACACTGGAGGAGCAATCCAAATTTTGATTCAATTATCTGTTTGGGCGTTATCATTCACGCAACACAAGGCATGCATCAGTAATGACATCATTATGTCAACCCTCTTTTCATCCCTTTAGGGGGGATTTATTAAAGTTCTGATTACGTAGTTTTCCTATTTCCCACCTCATGAATACCTATGTTAAATTTCAGCTTCCTAACATATTGGAAAGTAAGAGAATTAGTGATGAGTCAGTCATATCATATCATATCAGTACGGATGGTGTAATGGTTAGCATTACTACCTTTCTACCATGGCCCTAACTGTGCAGAGTTTGTATATTCTCCCCGTACTTGCGTGGAATTCCTCCGGGTACTCTGGTTTCCTCCCACAATCCAAAAATATACTGGTAGGTTAATTGGCTTCCGAAAAAAAAAAAATATTAACCCTACTGTGAATGTGTACGTATGTGTACATGTGATTGGGAATATAGATTGTAAGCACCACTAGGGCAGGGACTGATGTGAATGGCCAAGTATTCTCTGTAAAGCGCTTCAGAATATGTGTGCACTATATAAATAACTGGTAACAAATAAATAAATAAATGATGTAATATGAACTGCAATAAATTATGGGAAAGGCAATCTTTTTATGGGAGTGGGGAAGCAAGTCTGCAGCCAGTGTCAAAATTGTGCTTCGGAAGAGCATGGCGCATTTGAAGATGGGTAAAATATACTAAACCGTCCTTCAGTAGGACCTCCCCCAAGGAGGAGATACCTCCTACATCCCTGGAATCTAAATTAAGAGCTGGCATTAATTGGACATTGGTCTTTAAAGATAGGTCTGGGGTGGTAAGGGCAGATTATCCGTTAAAGACACCAATTTGTGCAAGGCAAGAAGCTTGGCTTGCACGGTTTTGAGTGATCCCAACATGGCAGGGATACATTTTAGGTAGCTGGAACAGATCTGGGAGGGCAAAGGGATGCATGAAGTCCCTCTCCATTACAACCCAAAGCTTAGGTGAGTCAGAGTTAAACCAATCACTGGCCTGACTTAATAAACAAGCAGAGTGGTATTTTTCTAAATCAGGAAAAGCTTCTCCATCATTCAGCTTAGAGAGGGAGAGGGTGAGTAGTAAGTCTGTAGAACTTAATGCAAAATAATTTAGGGAAGATTTTGGATTGCCAAGCATACTTATAGTTTGCTTCCAATTCTTCCAGAATATCATCAGGCATGTTAAAAGGTAGAGCTTCAGTCTTGTTAGTATTTAACTTATAAAATAAAGCTTCTGCATAAGTTTCCAACACAGAGTGCAACTCAGGAAGGGAAGACTTTGATTGATGCAGGGATAACAGAATGTCATCAGCAAATAAGGTCAATGTTGAAAGCTCCCAATTACAGGGATCTGGTCTGGTTCCCACTGTTCCCAGTCGAAATACCAATGCCAGAATACCAACACTAATCAGAATGCTGGCACTGGGATTCCAACATTAATCACTATCCCAGGATCCCAAATGAGGATTTTACGGGCCACTGCAGAGGTAAGCCAATGGGTGTGGGGGAGGTAGGTTTAGGCAATGTGGGGAGGGTTAGGATTAGGCTGCTGGGGAAAGGTTAAGGTTAGGCTGTGGGGAGGGGTACTTAGGGATAGGCAGCAAATGTGAGAGAGGCTTAGGTTTAGGCTGTGGGGAGGGGGTTAAGGGTTAGACACCACCAGGGAGGGTTAGGGTTAGGCTGCAGGGGAGAGAGTTAGGGTCATGCTGCAGGTAAGGAGGGTTAGGGGACCAAGGGCCGCCTTGGTATTGACATCCTGAGCTTTGGGATGCCGCTGTTGGTATTTTGACTGCTGGCATCCAAAGCACTGGTATCCCACTATCATCCCCACATTCAATATTCCTAACTTTCTCTGCCAGTGGCTCAATCGCTAAAGCAAAAATAGGCGGTTATAGGTGACGGCCCTGTTGTGTACCATTAGTAATATCAACTCTTGAGGAGAGGCACCCATTAATATAAACCGTAGCCCAGGGCAAGATGTACAAAGCCAAAATGAAGTGATAATGTCAAATATTACCTTTAAACATAAGCTATATACTATTTATGTACTAAGTACGCTATTGGCGCACAGAGTACCGTAAGGGCATGCACTTAGCGTAGCAGAAGCTAGGCCATGGGCGCGACGCACGAGCGACACGTAAGCTCACAGACTCACGCTTAGTATCGAACACGCTAAAGGCATCCCGAGTACCGTAATGCTACGCTATCGGCGTAGCGGACGCTGCGCCGTGCGAGTGAGACACGAGCGGCACAGACGCTTACAGAATGACACACAGTAAACCTTGTTAACAACACACAGTAAGGGTATGCTTATACTCTAAACCTTAGCACTGTAATACTACAATGATGTAACGCTTATTAACCTTGATGATATGAAAGCTGTTTGAGCGATTGAGACGCTAAGAAAACCCTTTACAGTAACTAATGAAAACACAAGACCTGGTTTGGATTTAAAAACCACTCTGGCTCTAACACCTTCGTGGATGATTCTTTAGAGTAAAAAGGGAAAAAACAGTACAGCTTATACACTATAAAACTAACATCAAAATCTAAACAGAATAACAAGGAATAATATGAACAATAGCATACAATTACAAACACAAGCAAACAGAATGAGAATAAATGGCAAACACTAAGGATAACAAAATGGCTACAGAGAACAATACATACGTGGGAATGATTCGCAAGCACGTCCTGGATCCAGCCCTCAGCATTCAATGAGAAAGCTTTCAGAGAGAGTGAGTGACTGGCCCAGGCAATGGTGGTCCTTATATACACAGCATACAGTAACAATACAATGGTCCCTATAATCTCATTGTTCATTTGACACAGGAATGTGTCTCTGCATTATAACAAAAGGTCATAGGTGGGTTTGAACAGGTGGGCTGTGTCTTTCTCCAATTGCTCAGGTGGGAGGTATCCTCAGGATTCCCGCCGCATGGATAATGAACAGCAAATACAGTAAATGTCCATACACTACTTTTGTACATAACTATACGCAGGAGCGAGCAATCTCTTCCTAACCAACACCGAAATGTTACCATTAAAATACTCTACAGCTGGATACTAGACACCACCGTTCAACCTTTATCTGACCCTTCCTATCATGCAAAGAGGGATCTCTCTGTCCAAGAACTGTTTAAACTAAACATACTTGCTGACATTGTTAAGGGGAATATTATCTATAAAACACACTATATGGGTTAAATATGTTGCGATCGAGTCGCTCGCTAGACGCTTACAAACTCCGCCGTAAATACACATCTCCATGCGCAGGAGACGTTGGAGCGTCCCCTACGCAACCTGAGGGGATGCGTATGCACGGGGGAGTGGGTGCACGAGCAGCGGGCATGTGCATTGGGGTTAGTACAAGGCATGTGAATCATGATATTTTTCGCATTTGACAGAAGTCAAATATTCTACCACTAAAGCCAAAATGTCTAAAAGTTTTCTATAGGAAACCCCAATAGAGTCTATCAAATGCCTATTTAGCATCTAGGGAGAGAACCAAAATGGGTGACTACCAGGAGTCGAAAATCCAGAAGCATTTCATATTTAAGACAGCAAGTTGCAAATAATCTTTGACTGCATCTTCTATATGGATGCAGTCAATTTACCGACTGTTGGGATCCCGGCAGTCAGGATACTGATGCCGGAGTCCTGAAAGCCAGCAATGCCGCCAGCTGGAATCCCGATTCAGCATGGCTATTCCCACTAGCAGGTGTCCATGACACCCATAGCGTGGCAAGTGTAGCAAGCCCACGGACTCTTAGCACTCACCCTGCTTCCAACATTCTGCCAGCTGGGATGCAGCTGTCAGGATATTGACAGCCGGCATCCCATCCGCCAGTAATGCATACTGAATCCTTCTATACATATGAAGTGACTTCAGTGGGGAGAATATCGAGAGAAACAAGGTCATTCTACTATATGTAGTGCTCCAGTAGATCTTAATGTTTTGTACTCTCCAGGGTCAGAAGCAGAGCCGGCGGATCTGGCTCAGCAGATCCTGCAAAGCAGGGAGGTCCAGTCTGAAGAGGCTCTCTTCATGCTCTGCTACACAGTTGCAGCATAAAGCACAGCTCCTGTGTCACGACTCCCTCTCTCATCTCTCCTCCCCCTCCTCCCCTTTTACAGTGGTGCCAGCAGTTTGAAGTGCTGCTCCCCCAAAGGCCTCACCCACTACCATGCAGATAGAACTCCCTCCCCGGATGTCCTATTGCTGCGCCCACACCATGTACAGGAGGACACTAGCAGCAGCAGGAAATGGAGGGATCAGTGCATGACTCAGTGACCATCAGCAGGAGCTGCACAATGTGAAGCAGCAGGAGATAGTGTAGCTGGTAGTTTATCTGTGTAGCCTAGTGTTGGGTATGGTATACACGTCACGCTGATGTGGAGCTCCGTGTATGCAGTATTATACTGTGTTACTCCAGCTCAGCACCATGCTAAGGGAACTGCAGACATGGCACAGTGCTATTAGCAGCTGATGTATCTCTTGCTCATCCTTACACAGTGATATCTATGCTATAGAGGTTCTGACAGTCAGTTCTCCAGCCACAAAGTTTGACTACAGAACAGTAGCAGACTTGTAACATTGTTAGCAATCATTTCCTAAGAGCAGCGGCATAGTGCAGCATTGCTTTAATAAAGGTTAATAAAATGTTATGTTCTGTGTATTTGCAACATATTAACCCCCCTGAACATCACTGCCACCATAGCCAATAGTTCCGCCCCTCCAGCACATCCACACAACCACCGCTGGTAGGGGCCCCTGTGCATTGCTTTGCAAGGCCATCCTTACTCTGCTGTAAGGATGGCCCTGCAGCCGCAGCTCTTCAGTTTCTCACTGATCTCCCATGTAAGTACCGCACTCCCCCTCTCTCCCCTCACTTCCTGTGGACATAAGGTAAGGGGCACTACTACTGAGTTATTTATGTGTATAAGGACACTACTTTGGGTATTGTGTATAAGGGGTACTACTGTGTGTGGTATCGTGAATAAGGTACACTACTATGTAGTGCTATATGAGTCATGGGCACTAAATATGGTGTAATGTGAATAAGATTGTGTCTCTTTGTGGGAACATTTGAATTAAGGACACTAGTGTGTGGCCACTCACTTTCCTTGTGAGATCACACCCTTTTTGAGGTGCAATCCTTAGACACATGCTGGAACTTTATAATGCATGGGATGGAGGGTGCAAATATATTGTTTGCAGGGGGGCACCAGACACCCTAGCACTGCCCTTGGTCAGAAGTCTAGTGTCTAAAAGTACACAAGTTTGTTGAGGAATCGATTCTCTATATTGTCGGCTGGAATTATTGTATTTCACATATATGTGCCTTAAAATTGATTTCTTTGTAAACCTCCTGGTCATCTCCCCACTCCCTTTTTGCTCTTTCTGTACCCCATTTATTTGTATTTGCATTAAGCTCAATCATGCAGTATATTAAGTATAGTCTCTTGAATAATTAGAAGGTTCAGACAAAATTCAATTTACATTTTAATTATTATTAAGAACAAGGTTGACACTGGAACAACAAAAACAGGGGCTTATTCTGAGTTGTGCGCAATCACAAATGCTTCTTTATGTTAATACTGTGGCTAATTTTGTGTATACTAATACAACCACATGCAGCATTTTACAGCAACACAAATCAGTCTCTGCATCTTTAGATGTGACATTGGTGCACCCAGTGGCAGAAGTCCCAGAGCCAATGGTGTCAAAGGCGGCAGTAGGTGGATTCGGTCACTTTTCACGTGAGGAGAGAGCCGGGATTCAGTTAGACCAGACAGTATGAGCAGCGGGAGTCCCAGCGGCATAGGAGTTTTACTCTGGATAAAGAACCTTAGGACGCCTAGCGGTAAAGATAGCCCTTGTGTGCACAGCGCCAGGCAGCAAGATTCTCAATGGAAGGGTAACGCCGCGTTTGCAACTGGCATCTGGGAGGTCCGGTGAGATAACTCCTTGTTTAATAAGCCGAACTGTGAAACCTGTGCTGATTTAACAAAGAGGAGCATAGTTTTTTAAATATATTTTTAATAAATATTTAATATTTTATCTTATTACGACTGGACTATAACTAAATATGTGGATGTGACTGTCGGCGTTAGAAATAGTTAAATATAACAACGTAAGAAGACAGTCTCAATAAAGTTGGCTAAGAACAGCGCTGTGGAGTTTTCAAAGTCTTTTTTTCTTTCTAAATGGAGTCAGTTGCCACTGGGCTCCACATTTAAAGGGGGCAACGGGTCTGACCTTCTCCATTGCCTCTGGTATGCTCCAGCCTCTGTGCACTAGCTACTTACTGTATATTGTTATGAGCAGCGCTGCAGTGTGTAGCATTATCACTCCAGAATCTCAGTGGGGGGAGGAGGCAGGGTTTGCCGGCAGTGTCAGACAATGCACCCGCCTCCCATCAGTCCTTCTGCCCATCACCCACCATCTATCTCCCCACCCCCATCCATGGCTCATTCTGTCTTTAAGTCAGATGTCAGCTCTCAAAAGATGCCTATTCAATTTATGCCCACTATAGGTGAGGATTGGCAGTGGTGGCTGCAGTGTTTGGGACACTGCTTGTGTGCATATATGGACAGTGTGTGTGTGTGTGTGTGTGAGTGTACAGTATATATAGGGCTGTGTGTATCTACAGTATATATATATATATATATATATATAGGGCAGTATGGATGGTGTAATGGTCAGCATTACTGCCTCACAGCACTGAGGTCATGGGTTCGATTCCCACCATCGCCCTAACTGTGCGGAGTTTGTATATTCTCCCCGTACTTGCATGGGTATCCTCCAGGAACTCCGGTTTCCTCCCACATCCAAAAAAATACTGGTAGGTTAATTGGCTCCCAACACAATTAACCCTAGCGTGAATGTGTGTGCGTGTACATGTGATATGGAATATAGATTGTACGCTCCACTGGGGCAGGGACTGATGTGATTGAGCAAATATTCTCTGTAAAGCACTGCGGAATATGTGTGCTCTATATAAATAACTGGTAATAAATAATAAATATATATTTAGGGCTGTATACGTGTGTTTATATGGGGCTGTGTGTGCGCATATGGGGCTGTCTGTATGTACATGTGTTTGTATGTATATGTGGTTGCATGTGTGTGTATATGTGGCTGTCTGCATAAGTGGCTCTTTGTATGTATGTGTGACCATGGCCCTCATTCCGAGTTGTTTGCAGTGAATCATCGCATCGCAAACGGGCAGAAATCAACAAAACGCGCATGCGCAAAAGCGGAAATATGCATGCGCGAGCATAGCGATACGACACTTGTGCAGAAATACTACAAAGAAAACTGCTCGTTACACAGAAACGAAAACGGGGAGTGGCGATGGCGTGACAGGGGCGCGACTTCGCAATCTGACAACATGGGCGTGAAAGTGGGCGTCTAGTGTGGGAGTATGCAACTAGCAGTAGGCGTGTTTTAGCAGAAATGCGTTTTCGATGTTAAATTTAACATAGCAATTCCTCGCAATCTTGACGCAGCAGCCGAGTAGGTCTGCAGTTACTCTGCATTTGCGAAGTAGTGTTACAAGTGTGTATGCAATAATTAGCAGTTAATTGGAGATGCCATTCATCTGTTGTCCAATTACTTTGCTAAACACTGCTCTGCTGAAGTAATGCAAACAGCAATTGTGTGGACACATTACATGTTTATTCTAAGCACCTATAAATCTGTAACGCAGCCAAATAAGGTTTTAATTGTGATTCAAGTTTTTGGATAAACATTCATGTTAAGTGCATGTTTTAATGTGTTAAATACTACCAAATGCAAACAAGTGAAATTATTAAAACTCAAAAACTACATCAGCAACATCTAAACTACATAAAATGTGACCTTTGTATATCCCAAATATCAGGACCAACATAATGCAGCATACACTTAATTTTTAACTTAAATAAAACTTTTATATTTGGTTACAATATCTGACAATGTTTAAAATTATGTCCTGTTGCCCATAGTAAAACAACACCTGAGTTGTGACTAATTTTATAATATGGACATTAAAGTGTGGTGCAAGGCATACCTGTTGCATTTTTAAAGATGCAATGTTTGTATATTTTGTCGGATTGTTCCCTTGTTTCCCAAGTGTCTATATGCTTTGCTAAACTTTCCTGGACTAAGATTAACCTAATGCATTTACTTTAATAAAGTACACAAACTTTTTTTTTTTTTATTACTGCTATAATAAATTTAGTGATCCAAACAACATGGCTACAGGTGAGTATCACAGGCAAAGATGGACCAAGCAGCAAGCAGATGCCACTGACACAAATTACATAGCAGAACTCAGTACTAGGGAAACTCCATCTTCTGACAAAATAATATTTTAAATGCAAATAAATAATATGGTGTAAACACCCTGCCAGACAAATATATTTTGGTAACTGAGAAAGATTCAGGAGCCAGCACACAAACACAACAATACACAGCACACTAGGAAGAGGAAGATGGCTCTGGTGTCCAGGAAAAAAAAGCTCACAGGCTACAATATATCTAAACAGAAATAATAAATTTCACTAAGAGGGAGTTAGCTATTCTGGCCAGACAAGCCAACTCAAAAAAAACATAGAGACAACATGAAAAACATGGGTGCTGCCCATCTGGAGAGACATCACTTTCTTTTCTTTTTTTCCCCGCCTGATGCTGTTCTTCTTGGCTTGGTCTGCGGAGCGACCTTCTTGTGCCCTGCCCAGTGGGTTGTTATTCCTGGGCAGGGGCAGGGGAGGGAGCCGATGTGGCTGGCTCTCTGCCACTGTGGGCAAGGGAGACAGCGATGGCCTGGAGCCCTTGCAAGATGTTATTTGCAAGGTTTTGGAATGAGGAGGCAAGTTGATGTTGTCCCTGCCTGATCTCTGCCAGACCTTGGCAGAGTTGAGCAACACCTTGTGCTCAGTGAGCCGGACAGCTATCTGGCTTACCTCCCGCATCATCCTGTCTTGAAAAGCGTTTAGGCTCTCACCATACCTAGCTATTTCAAGCAGGATCTCCGGGATAGCAGAGGGTTGGGTGGGGGGGCCAGTTGGAACCTGGATAGGTGGGATTTGGGGTCCCACACTGCCAGACACACTAGGTCCCTCCACCTCAGCCTCAGCTACATAACCCTCCTTTGACTCTACCTGCTCACCCCCCTGTGTGTTATGATTCCAGCACTCTGGTCTGAGGAGATCTTATTGCAAGGACCGGAGCACTGGAACGTAATGCTGGGAAAGGGGAATGGAAAGGGAATAGCCCCTGGCGCCCTATCTCCGTTGTCTTGCCCGTGCTGTCAGTACACTCTTGCGAGACTATGGTTGCTTGAGCCCATGGCAGCCGCGTTTGAAGGGCGGATTACGTCTGCCCAACTTCGATGCCCCCTCAGGTCTTAATGAGAGACAAAGAGTGTACCGAGACAGGGTGATAACAAGGGGCCCTCTTACTGAAAAAAACAAAAGCCAGGGGCTACTAACTAGCCTAAAACTAAATGTATGTGCGGTTTGCCGCCAAAGGAAAAGAACAAAGGAAATGCTGACCACACGCCCACACAATACTTTTGTGTACCGGCGGTGACAGCATAAGCAGAACCCTCTGCAAAACACCAGTGACAGAAATAATAATGGAATACAGCGGCCTAGGCCGACGGACGCAGCAGAGCCGCTACTCACGGAACCGGTACGAATACTGGCAAACGGACAGGAACTCCCAATGCTGCTGACACAGACTCTTAGAACTGGAGGACAGGCAGAATCCCAAACGAAAGACCAGTGGAGACCAAGAAGCCAGAAACTTGACCAGGCACAGGCAAAGGCACTGGACCTCAGGACAGGAACGCCTCACGGCAGGACACGGGATCAGACATAGGAATCGACACAGGGACTGACACAGGAATCGACACAGGAAGCTCAGGAACTAGCAGGAACCAAGCTCAGAACTCAAGAAGACTGGATACCCAGAAATATCACCAGCGTCTGTGAATTGCAGTCAGCCAGCATATAACAGAGAGGCCTAATTAATAATCTCAATCAGCTGCCCTGTTGCATGACTCCAAACTGACAAGATGCAATTAGCAGCCAGGTGAGGCTGAACACATGGGAACAAGCTGCAATTATACAGCCTCACCAGCGGCAGCAGACAAGAGTATTCTAAAACAGAGCAAAAGGAAATCCTGGCATGCAAGACAACTTTATAAACATAAAATAGGAATGAACCACTACCTGTGGTTCATAACAGTATCCCCTCCTTAAGGGTGAGCTCCGAGCACCCCATGACACCCACAGGGAACATGAACAGAAGTATAACATAAAATACATAACCAAAATGCAAAAATGGAAATGAGCCACAGCCGTAGCTCATAACATTACCCCCCCCCTTGAGGAGGGGTCAAAGGACCCCAAAATACAGACTATCCAAAACAAGGGATACACAAAAAAAAACCCTGACACACTGGTCTAACAGACACGAAAACAGAAACAAGCTGCAACCACAGCTTGTAACAGTGCCCTCCCCCTGACGGTGGCCACTGGACACAAGATAAGAGAGAAAAAAAATCTTTTTTTTTTTTTTTTTTTTTATATCAAGGCAAGAGTCAAAAATTATTTCTTTTTCTTCTTCTTCTTTTTACAAAGCTCTTTAGGTCTGACCAAGGTAATTCCCCAAACATTGTCTGAACTGATGGTACCACCCAGCAAGGCTGCGTTCAAATCAGAGACAGGTTTCTTACCCTTGGGAGCTGAACTTTCTGGCAAAGTACTATTATTAGAAGAAGAAGAAGTCAGAAAAGCACATCCTGCAGTCAAAACAACGGGCTGGGACTCTTGTGCCGAGTTTACAGTATTTGGTGGACTCTCAGCAGACAAGACGGGTGACTTAGAGGAACCTGAACCAATTTCTTTGGAACCATATCTTTTAATAATTGCATCACTGAATGCTGGGGGATCCTGAAGAATGGGATCTTCAGCTTTCATTAAGCTGGTCGCCCACTCAAAAGGCTCTCCTCTAAAAGAATAAATCAGATAAAGCACAAGGTTCTCTGAAGTGATGCCCAGAAATGGTCTAGACAACATAATAATGTAATAGTGTTTGTAAAGCGCCAGAAAATGGGCTAAGTCCCCATCAAAGATTATGGATGTTGAGATATAAGAGTCAGGATCTGTTTCCTTCCCATCTGACTGACTGGAGTGCTTTGCTAGGACCTGGTCACTATTGACCTTACTCGAGGCTGAGACTCTCTGAACCCCACCCGTGGCAGTGACTTTCTGAACCCCACCCGGGGCAGTGACTTTCTGAACCCCACCCGGGGCAGTGACTTTCTGAACCCCACCCGGGGCAGTGGCCTCCGGGAACCCCGCTGGGGCAGTAGCCTCCGGGAACCCCGCTGAGGCAGTGGCCTCCGGGAACCCCGCTGAGGCAGTGGCCTCCGGGAACCCCGCTGAGGCAGTGGCCTCCGATTCTTTTACTGGGACCAAGCCGTCGGCCTCCCCCACTGGGACCGAGCCATCGGCCTCCCTCTCTGAGTCGATAATTATCGAAACTTCTCCCGGGACTATGACTTCCGGAACCTTTGCTGAAGCTATAACCTTCAGCACCTCCACTAATGCTACACCTCTTAAGTTCTTTCCTGGGGAAGCGACCTCTAGACCCTTCTTAGAGGTTGCGTCTCTCGAGACCCCACTTGGGGATATTACTTCAAAGATCCCTTCTGGGGTTTTGCTTCTCGAGTTCCCTTCTAGAACTATGGTTTCAGATACCCTTTCTGGGTTGCGCTCTTCAAGTCCCTACCTGGAGTAACAGCTTCTGAGACCCCTTCTGGTATGGAAACCTGAGCTAAAATATTTGATGTCCCTCTATAAGCTAGAGCATCGGGTACCGCACCAGCACTCTGGGCATCGGGTACCGCTCCAGCACTCTGGGCATCGGGTACCGCTCCAGCACTATGGGCATCGGGTACCGCTCCAGCACTCTGGGCATCGGGTACCGCACCAAGATCCAGAGCATCGGGCACCTCTCCAGGACCCTGGGCAACGGGCACCACTCCAAGAACCTGGGCAATGGGCACCACTCCAGGAACCTGGGCAATGGGCACCACTCCAGAAACCTGGGCAACGGGCACCACTCCAGAAACCTGGGCAACGGGCACCACTCCAGGAACCTGGGAAACGGGTACACTCCAGGACCCTGGGCAACGGGCACCACTCCAGGACCCTGGTCAACGGGCACTACTCCAGGACCCTGGGCAATGGGCACCACTCCAGGAACCTGGGCATCGGGCACCACTCCAGGGGCTTGCAACTCTGCTTCAACAGGAACCTCAATAGAGGAGAGAAACATTCTCTTTTGATTCCTAAATCTATAATGGGGCTCCCTTGCCCAAGGACCCCAATTATAGGACAGAGAGCTTTTTAGTGTGGGTTGTGTGACAAGTACCTCTGCCACAGTAGAGACAGGAGTAGGTCTTGTATCCTGACTCAACTTGGCCAGAGGGCAAGACTTGTCACCACACTTTGGCTTGCGCAACTCACAGGTCTGCAGATAGTGGCCTAAACCCCCACAATATAGGCATAAGTTTAAGTTTCTGCGACGCAGACGCTCCTCTTCTGAGAGCCTGGGCCGCAGAAAACTTTTAAACCTTTTCTCTTCAATTAAACCAGAGGATTCTCTTGTCACCATACTGTGAACAAGAGTCTCTTTAGAGATAGATGTACTCTCAACGACTTCTGGCAAGATGAGCAAGATTTTAGTCAGAAGGTTTTGCAGTTGCTTTAGGGATTGCTGCAAAACTTCTAGTCGCTCTGGTCTCAAAGCACTGAAAACAGAGTTCAGGGCTGCGAGAGATGCCTGCAGGGCTTGCATAGTTGACATAGGAGGATTTAAAACTAGACAATACTAGACAAGGCAGGACTAGACAAGGCAGGACTAGACAAGGCAGGACTAAATTTTGCTAAACAAAACAATACTTTTTTTTTTTTTTTAAACACCGGACTGGATTTTTTTTTAAAACACCGGACTGGATTCTAAACACCGGACTGGATTCTAAACACCGGACTGGATTCTAGACTAGACACTGGAATGGGCCAAAAAAGAAAAAAAAGTTTTATTTCTTTTTTGTGGTAGGGCTGGTGATAATGTTATGATTCCAGCACTCTGGTCTGAGGAGATCTTATTGCAAGGACCGGAGCACTGGAACGTAATGCTGGGAAAGGGGAATGGAAAGGGAATAGCCCCTGGCACCCTATCTCCGTTGTCTCGCCCATGCTGTCAGTACACTCTAGCGAGACTATGGTTGCATGAGCCCATGGCAACCCCGTTTGAAGGGCGGATTACGTCTGCCCAACTTCGATGCCCCCTCAGGTCTTAATGAGAGACAAAGAGTGTACCGAGACAGGGTGATAACAAGGGGCCCTCTTACTGAAACAACCAAAAGCCAGGGGCTACTAACTAGCCTAAAACTAAATGTATGTGCGGTTTGCCGCCAAAGGAAAAGAACAACAAAGGAAATGCTGACCACACGCCCACACAATACTTTTGTGTACCGGCGGTGACAGCATAAGCAGAACCCTCTGCAAAACACCAGTGACAGAAATAATAATGGAATACAGCGGCCTAGGCCGACGGACGCGGCAGAGCCGCTACTCACGGAACCGGTATGAATACTGGCAAACGGACAGGAACTCCCAATGCTGCTGACACAGACTCTGGAGGACAGGCAGAATCCCAAACAAAAGACCGGTGGACACCAAGAAGCCAGAAACTTGACCAGGCACAGGCAAAGGCACTGGACCTCAGGACAGGAACGCCTCACGGCAGGACACGGGATCAGACATAGGAATCGACACAGGGACTGACACAGGAATCGACACAGGAAGCTCAGGAACTAGCAGGAACCAAGCTCAGAACTCAAGAAGACTGGATACCCAGAAATATCACCAGCGTCTGTGAATTGCAGTCAGCCAGCATATAACAGAGAGGCCTAATTAATAATTTCATGCAGCTGCCCTGTTGCATGACTCCAAACTGACAAGATGCAATTAGCAGCCAGGTGAGGCTGAACACATGGGAACAAGCTGCAATTACACAGACTCACCAGCGGCAGCAGACAAGAGTATTCTAAAACAGAGCAACAGGAAATCCTGGCATGCAAGACAACTTTATAAACATAAAATAGGAATGAACCACTACCTGTGGTTCATAACAGTATCCCCTCCTTAAGGGTGAGCTCCGAGCACCCCATGACACCCACGGGGAACATGAACAGAAGTATAACATAAAATACATAACCAAAATGCAAAAATGGAAATGAGCCACAGCCGTGGCTCATAACACTGTGCTGTTATGTGCAAAGCAAATAGAAGAATGTGTGGAAAAAGAGTACAAAAAAACAATATGAGACTTTTGAAACAAAAACAATTATAAATTACAAATATGTGTGTAAACTTACCTGGCAAGACATGTTCCGTCAGTATTTCAGGCAGGTCCGTGTCCATATAAGACACCCCTGTCCCCTCCTCATAACTGACACAGTCCATCGCTATCTCCTCCAACTCTGTATACTCCACAGCGACAGATGGTCCGCCCCCTGTAGCCCTTGAGGCATTCCACTCCGCAGACCTCTTGCCCTTCAGGCGGGATTTGAAGTCGGCCCAACTACATATATTAGTAAAAATAGGGTCAAGGTATCTTTTTCAAATAAATTCCAGCTTTAATATATAGGACACATGTTCTGCATTTGGTTGCTATAGACATCATATCTAATATATAGGACACATGTTCTGCATTTGGTTGCTATAGACATCATATCTAATATATAGGACACATGTTCTGCATTTGGTTGCTATAGCCAACATCACATGTAACTAGCTTTTTAAGAATACTTTGCACAGATAATGGACTTCCAATATACACTTACCGTCATCTAACTTCCTGTGATGTTTGGACTATAGAGCCGGCTTCATTCACAGAATGAGTGATGTCCCTCCAGATTCGTTCTTTGGTAGAAGCACCCATGTTTTTTGGGCCTCTATGTATTTTTGACATGGCCTGTGTGACCAAAACACGCAACTCCCTCTTAGTGAATGCGGGCTGCCTTTTTTTTCGCCTTGAAGTAGCCTGTGAGCTTTGAGACTGTTCCTCCTCACCATCTTCCTCATCACTAGCTGCTTGTGTATGTTGTGTTTGTGTGGCTAATGCTGAATCTCCCTCAGTTTCCCCAGTCTGTCTGTCTGGCAGGGTAACCCCTCCTAACTGCTGTGTTTCAGAAGGTGGAATGTCTCTAGTACTGAGTCCTGCTTCTTCAGAATCCGCAGAGGCGGATTCCAGCATTTGCCGACGCAATGCTATTTGTCTTTGTGCCTTTTCCGCCTGCTGCCGCTGCAAGCGGTCCATCTCTGCTGCCAAATCCTCACAAATAGCCATGTTGCTAATGACATGTCTGTACGTACAGGTGTGTAGGTATTTATAGCTACGTGCGCAGCAAAAATTCACACAGGTGTAAATTATGCTAATTGTGTGACTGATTGTACTGGTTATTTAAGAGCCTTGTTTGCAGCCTGTGTGAGTGGGTGTATGATGTTACAAAGTGCTGTGTTATCTTTGAAGGTGGTCGTCTTTGTTTCAACTTTGCAGTGAGTAAATTTTGCATTGTCTTGCAGACAGATGTCCGTTTATTCTCTTTAAACATTTTGTATAGCGTAGTGCGTTTTTTTTGCTAAGTTTCTTTTGAGAGTATTCCTACATTAGTCAATTATCAAGCCAAGTATGTATGGTGGTGCAATGGAACTGGGTTTATGTATTTTGGAGGATATCTGTTTGATATTTAAATGGTTTAGTATGCCATAATTTTTTATATCTTACCTTTACTTTACAGTGTGTATGTTATATTGTTCACACAGTTTGTTTGATTTATTAGACTCCTTCTGTGTCTCTTGTAGGTGTGTCATTTTTGGATTTATTATCCAGATTTTCTTTTGGACCGAGTTGGTTGTTTTTTGGTTCAGTTTCCTCCTAAATTAGTCACTTTAGTGATTGACCAGGTAAGTAGCCTATCCCTGTGTGTGTTGCTGTTTGTTCTAATTGTCTATGTGATATCTAACACTCCTTCTGTGTCTCTTGTAGGTGTGTCATTTTTGGATTTATTATCCAGATTTTCTTTTGGACCGAGTTGGTTGTTTTTTGGTTCAGTTTCCTCCTAAATTAGTCACTTTAGTGATTGACCAGGTAAGTAGCTTATCCCTGTGTGTGTTGCTGTTTGTTCTAATTGTCTATATGATATCTAACACTCCTTCTGTGTCTCTTGTAGGTTTGTCATTTTTGGATTTATTATCCAGATTTTCTTTTGGACCGAGTTGGTTGTTTTTTGGTTCAGTTTTCTCCTAAATTAGTCACTTTAGTGATTGACCAGGTAAGTAGCCTATCCCTGTGTGTCCTTGAGTGTGTTTGTAGCAAGTGTGTATCTTATTTTTGATTGGCCATTTCTCTATCTAGTAGGTGTTATTTCTTGGTTTACAAAGCTTTTACTTTGGACAAAGTCGTCCGGATTTTTGCTGTATTAGCTACTAAAGGCCACCCTTTTTTTTCTAAAAGGTTTTTTTAAGTAACAAACTAAGTTACATTATTCATACTTAGTTGTTTGAATATATATTGTGTCAGTTATTATATGGGTATGTTTGAAATCTCAAATACTTTTTGATTTGTGATGTTAACCTATGTTTGTAATAATTATCTAAATTTTTTTTTGTTTGTTCCCAATTTTGTGTTTTGGACCCGTATTTTGTTATTGAAGAAATGGAGTATGCTCCTGCAGTAAGTTAACAACCATACACTTTGTCTTTGATTATGGCTGACAATGTTTTTTGTTTTGTGTTTTTTTTTAAATTATTCTTACCTTCATTTTAAGTTGGTGATGTCCATTCATGTGGCAGCTGAAGCCCTCCCACCCCAACCCACGGAACCACTCCCACCCCAACCGCTGCAAGCCCTCCAACCGCAACCGGCTCATCATCCAAGGCAACGGAGGCGTGCTAGGCCACCAATTTTCCGTACCCGTGTCCTCCTTTTTGGGATGCCTGATGATGTGGTTGTGTGCAGATAGAGGCTGCCACCTCATCTAATCCTAGACACTCTCTCCATAATAGAGAGTGATCTAGAACAATCTATTAGGTATCCTACAGCAATACCAGCATTGACACAATTCCTTGCTGTGTTACATTTTGTGGCCACTGGTTCATACCAGCATGTTGTTGGCGACCTGGTTGGCATGTCGCAGGGCCAGTTCAGTAAGGTCCTGCGGCGTGTCAGCCAGGCTTTTATTAAGCGCGTTAAGCAATTTATTGCTATGCCTTTGGATGTTGGGGCCCTAGATGTGGTGAAGCGGCAATTTGTAGAAGGTGGTAGTTGCTTCCCACATGTTATTGGGGTTGTGGATTGCACACATGTAGCTATTGTACCACCAAGACATAATGAAGACATTTATAGAAACAGGAAACTGTTTCATTCTCTGAATGTAATGGTTGTTTGTGGGCCATCCCTCCAGATCCTGTCCCTGAATGCTAGGTTCCCGGGGAACTCCCATGATGCCCATTTCATTAGACAATCAGGGATATGGCACAGACTAAGATCGATGGAAGGTCAAGACATGTGGTTATTGGGTGAGTGTTTTTTTATTAAAACTTACAATAATATTTTATAAATTTAGATTATAATTATTTTCTTTTCTTCTCATCAAACAGGAGACCGTGGATATCCTTGCATCCCCTGGCTCATGACTCCTTACAGTAAGCCCAGGCCAGGACCACAGACGGCATTTAACTCCGCGCTTACTGCCACTAGACAGCTGGTGGAGCGCACAATTGGTGTTCTTAAAGGGCGCTTTCGTGTGCTCCACCGCACTGGTGGCGACATCATGTATTCGCCGGAGATGGTAAGTACAATTGTGGTCCTGTGCACTATTCTACATAACATCGCTGTAAGGAGTCGCGTTGAGCTTCCTCACACAGAGGAATTGCCAGATGAGGAGCCAGGGGTTGGGCGGAGAGTCGGTGGGGGGAGTGTTTACCGGAGGGGAAATGAAGTAAGGGCACGCATTGTGCGCGAATATTTCAGGTATATTTTTTTTTTAGTAATTTTTACAAATAAACTCAAAGTCACTGTCTGTTTATGTTCATTTTGCTCTGGTGTCATCTAGGTAGTTATTGTAAGCTCATTGTGTAGTTTTTTTTGTGTGTGGGAATATATTATTAGTTGTTTCTGTTTGTTTTTTACATTGCTAAATTGTTGTAATTACATTCTTTTTTTTCAAATCCTGTTTTCCAAAACAACAAAATTACATATGATACTAAATGTGTGAAAATTTGTGACTGTGCAGCTGATTGTTCATACAAAATGTGGTGAGTACACAGATTGACTCAAAAATTAGAGTAAAAGTGTGTGTGTGTGTGTGTGTGTGTGTGTGTGTGTGTGTGTGTGTGTGTGTGTGTGGTGAGAATAGGTTAGTTTATTATCATGGTCTTCCGCGACTGCGAATTTCCGCTATAGCGAACTAACCCCTCTGCTCTACACAGCACTGCAGACAGCAATAAAGTTTAGTCAATGCACACATCAATAAAGTTTATTTAGATGACAGCATAGACTTTCCACCAATCACATGCCAACACACACTATAAATATATGCCCGAATAAGGAAAACGCCATTGCCATGATGCGTGCTGCACCGTTCACCCGGCGTGAGCTCCGCGTGTTGGTGGCGGTGATGGACCGTCGCGTAGGCAGCGTAGGGCGCTTTGTCCCAAATCGTGTAAAGCGCCAGGCCTACGCGGAGGTCCGCCACCTACTGAGGACCCGCGTCCGCAGCAGGCGGACCATCATTCAGTTAGAGAGGAGATGGAGTGATCTCCGCAGGCGGACGCCGGAACTGTTGGCGGAGCTCCGCCAGCAAATCCGGCAACTGCGTGGACGCAGTAAGTAAAATACATTACATAACAGAGAATATTAGCATAAACTGTGCAAATGTACACTAAGAAATATTATTAGCATAAACTTTGAAAATTTTCACTAAGTGATAGTGTCTAAATTGCCACACTGACTGAACTAGTTTAATAAATATGACAGTGTGTGTGGTTAGGGCAAGCAGTACTGACTGTAGCAGAGTGATTTTAAACAAGTGCATGTTGTTGTACAGAATTGCTACACAGGCTGTAAACTGTACCAAATAACTTGCTCAGTGGTGGAAATTTAATAAGGTGGGTTGAATTTAGATCTGGTGATGTTGCCTATACCAATCAATATGAGTCAATCGAATATATTCTGTAATGAGCTTCACAAATGTTATGGATAATCAGATTGGTTGCTATGGACAACATCACCAGATTACAAATTAGCCAAACAAAATAATGTTAGCCCTGTGTCTTTTACATGGGACAGAACAGTGTAATCGACAAATGGTGTTTAATAAATTTGTCATGCAAAAACAAATATAAAACATATGTCAATCTAGGACCACTACAACGGCAAGCTGCTGCAAGGAGGCCAGACCAGTCCCCTTCTCAGCACCCCTCCCCTTCACAGTCCTCCTCCTCTTCCCAGTCCCCCTCCCCTTCACAGTCCCCCTCCTCTTCCCAGTCCCCATCCCCTTCTCAGTCCACCTCCCCTTCTCCTTCTCAGGCCCCCTCTCCTTCTCAGGTCCCCTCTCCTTCTCAGGCCCCGTCTCCTTCTCAGCCCCCTTCTCCTTCTCAGGCCCCTTCTCAGCCCCCCTCTCCTTCTGTCGCACAATCCCCTTCTCCTTCCCAGTTCCCCTCTCTGGCCCCCTCCCCCTCTGTTGCCCAAACACCCTCTCCGTCCCCCTCCCCCTCTCAATCAGACCCACCCTCTGAAAGCAGGTCCCCAATCCCTCCTCCTTCCCCAATCCCTCCTCCTTCCCCAATCCAGCCTCCTTCCTTCATCCAGCCTCCTTCCCCCATCCAGCCGCCTTCCCCCATCCAGCCGCCTTGCCCCATCCAGCCGCCTTCCCCACCCAGTGAATGGGCCGAAGAAGCCCCTGCGGATATTCCGGGGAGTCCGCATGTGGAAGATGAGAGTAAGTTTAAAAACATTTAAAATGTATTGGTTACCTACTTACACTTACAATTACAAAACATGCAGTGTTGTACTGTGGACAATCTTGGCCCAAGGAAAAATGTTTGTGTTTTTCTGCATGGTCTAGATTTTGCTTTTACATTTATGTGAGTATCATTAGATGTACAGTGTCTATGTGTGCAATGTTTGGTCTGTCCACTCTAGGTCGACACTCATTAGGTCGACAGGGTTGCCAGGACAACAGGGTTTATATGTGCTAGGTTGTCAGTGAAACAGTTAGACCTGAGTGGAGTTTAGTATGTTGTTGGTCTTTTACACTTGTGCCTGGGTAATCATAATATTTGCAGTTTCAATTTGCATGCTTCACTTTGTTAGCCAGCCTAACGACATAATGATTTGTGCTTTGAAAGTTACACTCACAAAATGCTTATTTGATTTAACAAAACCTGTTTGACCTTATGTAGTAAGGCAGGCTTTCAGGGAGTGTGGGCATGCTAGGATATGTTGTCCTTCTGAAGATGTTGATATGCAGTGTGATGATGCAGGGCCAACCCCAAAAAAGATAAGTTGGCTTCACTCCAGATGTGAATGAATGCCAACATGGTGTTACATTTACTAAGATGGTAGTTCTCTTTAAGATGGGATGTTGCCCATAGCAACCAATAAGATTATACTTGTAATTATTTTGACCCCTTCTACAAGATAATATGTAGAATTTGATTGGATGCTATGGTCAACGTCCCATCTTAAATAGAACTCCCATAGTAGTAAATGTACCCCATGGTGTGGTACACTTTAAAAAATAAAAAAAATTGCTGAGTAGGCTTGTGTGTTGTTCTGCTACTGATTTATACTTAAAAACAGCCATGATGTAGTCACTTTGCCATTAAAGCAGGCCTGTCCAAACTGCGGCCCTCCAGCTGTTGAGAAACTACATATCCCAGCATGCCCTGACACAGCTTTTGCATTCTCTGACCCCAAAACTGTGTCAAGGCATGCTGGTATATGTAGTTTCACAACAGCTGGAGGGCCGCAGTTTGGACATATCTGCATTAAAGTGTGCTTTGTGCCTTGCTTGTATAATAGGTAATGTGAGTAAGTTAGTAATGTTTATGTTGCCTCTTAATTTCAGATGTTGCAGTTGGAGATCCCACAACTTTTGCGGCCATTCTGGCCGCCATGCGGAAAATTCTAGAAGACTTGCTGGCTAATGTGGCCCAGCTGGAAAAAATGGCATAATTTACATTTGAAAACATTTTATCTTTTCAGTGTTGTTTTTAAAAAAACAAACAAACAATAAAAACTATATATTTCAAGTTAAGCGGGTGTTGTGTTTATTATTGCAATAAAGGAACAGCAGATTGCCTAGCAGAAATTGATTACCTTAAACATTTCACACATCTAACGTAAGATTAAAAAAATAAAATAATAAGTTAGGAGGTTATTGTCTAAATAAACATGTAAACACCTTCATTCACAAACTAAACCTCTACACTAAAAAACAAAAACACACAAAATTAGACCAGGCACATTTAAAACATCTATATTTATAATTTAAACATTTAAATGTTGATGGCCAATTATGCCTACAAAGTGTTCTTCAGGTATTTTTTGAAGACATTATTGGTCATGAACATTATCATTCATTACACTAATTGGATTCGTAATTGAGGAGGGCTTGTGGACTTTAAACTGAAAGGTGTAATTTCACTTAATAGAAAAAAAACCCCATTGTTGTGCGTTTTTCCGCAAAAGTGTGCACTTTTAAGAAGAATGTGTAAATCTACGAAAACTTAGTATTTTTACGATGAGGTTTGTGTTAATGCGATGGTTTCGCATTGCTGCGACGTCATTTGGCGTACGCCCACTTTGAATAATACTGCGTACGAATTAGCAAAAATACGTTGGGGCGAATTTTCGCAATTTTGCAACATGTTCGCAATTTTGCACATTCCGTGTGCGAACGAAAAAAATAGCGAACAACTCGGAATGACCCCCCATGTGTACAGTATATGTGGCTGTCTGCATATGTGGTTATGTTTATAGGTGGCTGTGTCTGTGCCCATATGTGGCTGTGTGTGAGCGGGGGATGGGGCACACTATTGTCTAGTTCACCTCCCGGCATCTGATTTTAACTTTCACCCCTGGGTGCACCATTTGATGTACCATTGAAAGTCACACCAGTCCTATTGCAGGTACAGTTTTGCCATGTCAGCATGGCCGCCTACTGTATGTAACTGGTATTATTTCATTGGATGCAGCACTTGCTGGTGATGGGCTACTTCTTTCTTCTTCAGACTATTTAAGGGGTACATTTTTGTGTGTGTGGTATAATTGATAGACCATGTCTAGTTAGACAGTCAATAGATAGACACCACATGTTAGACAGACAATAGGGTCAGAAGGTTGACAGGGTCAAAAGGTCGACATGATAAAGGTAGACAGTACAAAAGGTCAACAGAGTCAAAAGGTTGACAGGGTCAAAAGGTCAACATGACAATGGTAGACACAAAAAAGTAGACACAAATTTTTTGCATTTTTGTTGTTTGTGTGGATAGTTTTGTCATCTGGGACCAGAGCCGGATTAACGGCGGGGTGATCATCCCGGGGCCCCCAAACAATGTCCTAACAACTGCTAAAAACATCGGAGAAGGAGTACTGCATTTACCTGTCTCCTCTCCGTCCTCCTCGATAGCTGAGACATTCCATTACAGCTGCGGCCGCCGAGGAGCTTCACTCACTGCAGTGTGAAGTCTCGCGAGATTTGACATTATCTTGCGAGACTTCACACTGCTGTGAGTGAAGCTCCTCGGCAGCCACAGCAGTAAAAGAACAGCTCAGCTGCCAAGAAGGACGGAGAGGAGACAGGTAAATGCTGTACTCCTACTCCAATGTTTTTTTTGCAGTTGTGAGGACAGTGTGTGGGGGCCCTACAAATTTGCTGCCCAGGAGCCCCAACAAACCTTAATCCGGCCCTGTCTGGGACACCAATTGTAGAAAAGTATCCCCTTGTGGGGCTCGCTTTGCTTGCCATGCTTCGGGCTCGGTGGCTCACTGCACTCTCTGCACTCGCCACAAGGTTTATAGCCAACTCTATGCCGACATAGATAGAGAAGGTATGAAATAGGCCAAAAACATGGATAAAACCCAAAACCCTGTGTCTACCTTTTTTTTGTCAACATTTTGACCCTGTCAAATTTTTGTACTGTCTACCTTTTCCATTTCGACCTTTTGACCCTGTCAACCTTTTGACCTTGTCATACTAATGTCTTTCTAACATATGGTGTCTATCTACTGACTGTCTAACTAGACACCGTCTATCATCTGGATACCAGTTTTTGTATGTTTTGTGTTTGCACCTCAACAAAGAGGCGAGAACAGCCTCGAACCATTGGTGATTTCCTATACTGTATGCCGATATATTTCATGATTTGATTAAGACCATTGGAGTGCCACTGGTTTTCTTTCTGATTATATATATATATATATATATATATATATTATAAAAACATATTCTTTATATTCACATAAACTATAGGTATACAGGTGTACCTATAACATAATACATTTTATATAGAATACAAGCTTAATCAGAAAGTTCAGTGTATAACCTTAATATACACTTCAGTGCATTTACAAAAACAACCTAGTTCTGTAAAACAGGATGAAAGAGTCCTATGTGCATAATATCAGAGGGGGTGGGTTTAAAGGGATTATAAAGTGTTATAATTTATTTTGTGTAATCTGTTGCTGTTTTCCAACCCCAAGAGATGTAACCATTCTTAGAAGGCTTAAACAAACTGAACAGAAACTTAATACTGGCTTGCAGCATCAACAAACTATCTGGTATTCAACAGTTGGGGGCTCATAGTTACTTTACACATCACCAGCCATCAACAGGTGGAAGAGATGGCTCCATTGGCCAGCAGCTGAGGTTCATATGGTTGTTACCCTTTACAAACATTTTGTGAGTATCAGGACTATTATGTATTATGCATATGTGTTTCTGTGCTCCAGGGTGTTGAGAGGAGGTTTGTGGAGACCGGTATAGGTGATTGCTAATGGAAACCGGGGCTATTTGGTGTTAATTTGATGCTGCAGGTAACTAATATTGTTTTACTTGTTTTACCTAAATACATTTGTACAGTGTGGACTGATTACCCACAGCTATGAGAAAATAGTAGAAATGTGGAAGTGTATTGCTTGTTTCCGTGACAGACGTGTAATAAAGTATCTAATCAGGACGGGTTCTAATATTTCCTCAGAGGAAAAAGCTTGTTGCACACAATCTTATTGTGCTTATTATATCATGGCACAGGTTAATCCTGACTACTGTATGTTCTATACTGTGATTTATGGACTAAAGTGATAAGAGGTCATAAAATGTGTTTTCCTGTATATGGACATTTAATACAGAGAGTTTAGACTTTTTAAGAGAGCAAATGATTTCTCTTACAGGAGCACAGCGAAGATTGAAACAGCTGCAATGTTTGAATATTTGGTATGAACATTCAAAATTGTATAAATTACAGAACTATGGGGGCAATTCCAAGTTGATTGCAGCAGGATTTTTTTTTAGCAGTTGGGCAAAACCATGTGCACTGCAGGGGAGGCAGATATAACATGTGCAGATAGAGTTAGATTTGGGTGGGTTATTTTATTTCTGTGCAGGGTAAATACTGGCTGCTTTATTTTTACACTGCAAATTAGATTGCAGATTGAACACACCCCACCCAAATCTAACTCTCTCTGCACATGTTATATCTGCCTCCCCTGCAGTGCACATGGTTTTGCCCAACTGCTAAAAAAAATCCTGCTGCGATCAACTTGGAATTACCCCCTGAATACAGAAAAAAACAGATTTGTCACAGTTTCAGATTCTAAAGAGGAGTAAACATCTGCTACTTATCAGGAAGATATGGGACCTAATTCAGAACTGTTCGCTTGCTAGGGTTTTTTGCAGTTCTGCGTTCGCATAGTCGCCGCCCATCAGGGAGTGTATTTTTGCTTTACAAGTGTGCGAACGCATGTGTAGCAGAGCTGTACAAACAGATTTTGTGCAATCTCTGAGTAGCCCAGGACTTACTCTGCCGCTGCGAACACTTCAGCCTGACCAGGACCGGAATTGACATCAGAAACCCTCCCTTCCAACGCTTGGACATGCCTGCATTTTTCCAGACACTGCCTGAAAATGGTCAGTTGCCACCCACAAACGGCCTCTTCCTGGCAATCTCCTTGTGAACGTTGTGCAAATGGATCCTTCACACAATTTTATCGCTGAGCGGCGATCCGCTTTGTACCTGTGCAAGGTGCCTTCCGCCTTCCGCATTGTGGGTGCATACACATGCACAGTTTAGACCTGATCGCCCGCTGAATGAAAATGCAGCCTAGTGATCAGGTCTGAATTAGGCCCATAGAGCTGTCCGCTGACACAGTGAGACAGCAGTTTCTGAAACAAAGAAAGAAAAAGTAGCTACAGTAGATTACAGGCTGAGGTGAACATTACTAAAGAAATGCTTTGAAGTCAGATCCTAAATCTACAGTGAATTTAAAGCCTGTCCATTTGTTTACAATTCCAGGAGCGACACAGGCTGAGATTAGAGGGATTCCTTTTTGGGCACCATGGCATTAGACAAATTTGCAGTCTATTGTACAGAATTTTCCTGACCCGAAGAAAACTTTATACAAGAGCTGTGGATATGTACAGACTTTGTCATTTTGTATACAGAGAAAGATTGAAAACAGCTTAAACTAGCATTGTGGGCAGATAAAAAAAAGTGTAACTATTGTTTCAGCAGGGATGATTGCCGCTACTGTATGCAGTTAACACTTGTGCAGCAAAGGATGTAGTGAAGAAATTTCAGTTAAAGCTTGTTTTTCCCCAACGGATTGAGTGGTCAATATTGTATCAAACTAAACAGAATCTGAATCAGTTGCTGATTATCATAGGAGATTGATAAATTATCTTAAAGATTATGGAGGTATTACTGATAAGAATGAAACACATGTTGCTTATAAGATTAAGGGGTGGTTTAAGTGATGTACTGAAAGATAGAGTGACAATTCAATATCCAGAATGGAAAGAGCAACCTCTTAATGTATTGGTAACCACTGCAAAAAGGCACAAGAGAAATATAATGCAGCAAAAACTAATGAGAAAGAGAACCTTATGATGTTGTAAATAAAGAATTTATAAAGTGCAGTTCAGACTACTCATAAGACAGCTCAGGTACCTAAACATGATAATCTACTTCCCCAGTACATTTAGAGCAGGATTGTTAATTTTCAGAAAGAAAGACATAACCATAATGGAGCTTGTTTCGCTTACGGAATGTTTGGTCATTTTCAGAGAGATTGCCTTGTGTTTTTGACGCGTCAGAATTAGTTTTCATGACCCATGTATCCCCCTCCCAGATCCATGAATAGAGATGGGCTGTTCATTCCTGACACTCAATCAAGGAGGTAGCTGTATGTCCCGTTCTCACACTGAATACAAAGACACAGCCTTTTGTATCAAGGGATGGGCAAAATGCTATGGTCCACCCAGAGGATGAGGCTTGCACCTGTTTCCTTGCATCACATATACCATCAGTACCTGAATAGTAATGATACAAGTAGGTAATGATGGTGCATTTAATAGATGCCGGTGCAGCACATAGTGTGTTAAAAGATAGGGGTAACATACAAAAAACTTCCCAAACAGTTAAAGCAGTAGCAATTACTGGACAAATTACTATGGTGGTCATACCGAGTTGTTCGCTATTTTTTTCGTTCGCACAAGGTATGCGCAAAATTGCGAACATGTTGCAAAATAGCAAATATCCGCCTCCAACGTATTTTTGCTAATTCGTCCGCAGTATTACACAAAGTGGGCGTATACCAAATGACATCGCAGCAATGCGAAACCATTGCATTAACACAAACCTCATCGTAAAAATACTAAGTTTTCGTAGATTTACACATTCTTCTTAAAAGTGCACAAGTGCGGAAAAACGCACAACAATGGGGTTTTTTTTCTATTAAGTGAAATTACACCTTTCAGTTTAAAGTCCACAAGCCCTCCTCAATTACGAATCCAATTAGTGTAATGAATGATAATGTTCATGACCAATTAAGTCTTCAAAAAATACCTGAAGAACACTTTGTTGGCATAATTGGCCATCAACATTTAAATGTTTAAATTATAAATATATATGTTTTAAATGTGCCTGTTTTTTTTTTTTTTTTGGTGTAGAGGTGTTGTTTGTGAATGAAGGTGTTTACATGTTTATTTAGACAATAACCTCCTAACTGTATTTTTGTAATCTTTTTAAATCGTACGTTAGATGTGTGAAATGTTTAAGGTAATCAATTTCTGCTATCCAATCTGCTGATCCTTTATTGCATTAATAAACACAGCACCCGCTTAACTTGAAATATCTTGGTTTTATTGTTTGTCAATAAATTTTTTTTTAAACAGGAAAATAAAATGTTTACAAAAAAAAATCAGGCAAATTTTTGGAGCTGGTCAATACTCCTCAGTAAGCCATGCAGGTGCTGGCGCATGGTGTCCAGAATGCCCACAAAAGTTGTGGGATCTCCAACTGCAACATCTGAAATTAAGAGGCAACATAAACATTACTAACTTACTCACATTACCTATTATACAAGCAAGGCACAAAGCACACTTTAATGCAGGCATGTCCAAACTGCGGCCCTCCAGCTGTTGTGAAACTACATATACCAGCATGCCTTGACGCAGTTTTGGGGTCAGAGAATGCAAAAGCTGTGTCAGGGCATGCTGGGATGTGTAGTTTCTCAACAGCTGGAGGGCCGCAGTTTGGACAGGCCTGCTTTAATGGCAAAGTGACTACATCATGGCTGTTTTAAGGATAAATCAGTAGCAGAACAACACACAAGCCTGCTCAGCAATGTTTTTTTTTATTTTTAGAAAGTGTACCACACCATGGGGTACATTTACTGCTATGGGAGTTCTATTTAAGATGGGACGTTGACCATAGCAACCAATCAAATTCTACATATTATCTTGTAGAAGGGGTCAAAATAATTACAAGTATAATCTAATTGGTTGCTATGGGCAACATCCCATCTTAAAGAGAACTACCATCTTAGTAAATGTAACACCATGTTGGCATTCATTCACATCTGGAGTGAAGCCAACTTATCTTTTTTGGGGTTGGCCCTGCATCATCACACTGCATATCAACATCTTCAGAAGGACAACATATCCTAGCATGCCCACACTCCCTGAAAGCCTGCCTTACTACATAAGGTCAAACAGGTTTTGTTAAATCAAATAAGCATTTTGTGAGTGTAACTTTCAAAGCACAAATCATTGTGTCGTTAGGCTGGCTAACAAAGTGAAGCATGCGAATTGAAACTGCAAATATTATGATTACCCAGGCACAAGTGTAAAAGACCAACAACATACTAAACTCCACTCAGGTCTAACTGTTTCACTGACAACCTAGCACATATAAACCCTGTTGTCCTGGCAACCCTGTCGACCTAATGAGTGGCGACCTAGAGTGGACAGACAAAACATTGCACACAGACACTGTACATCTAATGATACTCACATAAATGTAAAAGCAACATCTAGACCATGAAGAAGAACACAAACATTTTTCCTTGGGCCAAGATTGCCCACAGTACAACACTGCATGTTTTGTAATTGTAAGTGTAAGTAGGTAACCAATACATTTTAAATGTTTAAAAACTTACTCTCATCTGCCACATGCGAACTCCCCGGAATCTCCACAGGGGCTTCTTCTGCCCATTCACTGGGTGGGGAAGGCGGCTGGATGGGGGAAGGCGGCTGGATGGGGGAAGGAGGCTGGATGGGGGAAGGATGCTGGATTGGGGAAGGAGGAGGGATTGGGGAAGGAGGAGGGATTGGGGACCTGCTTTCAGAGGGTGGGTCTGATTGAGAGGGGGAGGGGGGCGGAGAGGATGTTTGGGCAACAGAGGGGGAGGGGGCCAGAGAGGGGGTCTGGGAAAGAGAGGGGGAGGTGGCCGGAGTGGTTGTTTGGCCGCCTTCAGAGGGGGAGGGGGACAGAGATGGGTATTGGTAAACAAAAGGGGAGGGGGGCTGAGAAGGGGACTGGGAAGGAGAGGGGGATTGGGCAACAGAAGGGGAGGGGGGCTCAGAAGGGGACTGGGAAGGAGAGGGGGATTGGGTGACAGAAGGGGAGGGGGGCTGAGAAGGGGACTGGGAAGAAGAGGGGGATTGGGCGACAGAAGGGGAGGGGGGCTCGGAAGGGGACTGGGAAGGAGAGGGGGATTGGGTGACAGAAGGGGAGAGGGGCTGAGAAGGGGACTGGGAAGGAGAGGGGGATTGGGCGACAGAAGGGGAGGGGGGCTCAGAAAGGCACTGGGATGGAGAGGGGGATTGGGCGACAGAAGGGGAGGGGGGCTGAGAAGGGGACTGGGAAGGAGAGTGGGATTGGGCGACAGAAGGGGAGGGGGGCTGAGAAGGGGACTGGGAAGGAGAAGGGGATTGGGCGACAGAAGGGGAGGGGGGCTGAGAAGGGGACTGGGAAGGAGAAGGGGATTGGGCAACAGAAGGGAAGGGGGGCTGAGAAGGGGACTGGGAAGGAGAGGGGGATTGGTCAACGGAAGGGGAGGGGGGCTCAGAAGGGGCTTGGTCGGGGCTCCCAGCAGCAGCAGCAGCAGCAGCTTGCCGTTGTGGTGGTCCTAGAATGACATATGTAATATTTAGGTTGTAGCATGAAAAATTTTAACAACAGCATTTTTCTATTACACTGTTCTGTCCCATGTTAAAGACACAGGGGTAACATTAATAGGTTTATCTAATTTTAAAACTGGTGATGTTGGCCATAGCAACCAATCAGATTATACGTAACATTTATTAAACTGCTTCTAGAATCTAATAGATTGAATTTGATTGGTTGCTATAGGCAACATCACCAGTTAAAAAAACCTCCCACCTTATTAAAATTACCCCACTGAGCAAGTTATTGGGTTCAGTTGACAGCCTGTGTAGCAACTCTATACAACAACATGCACTTTTTCAGAAGCACCTTGCTACACAGTCAGTACTGCCTGCCCTAACCACACACACTGTGTCATGTTTATTCTACAATAGTTCATTGTCAGTGTGCAATTTTTCACACTATCACTTAGTGAAAATATGCAAAGTTTATGCTAATAATCTTAGTGTTATTTAATGTAATAAACTTACTGCGCCTACGTATATCCCGGATTTGTTGGCGGAGTTCCGCCAACAGGTCCGGCATGCGCCTGCGGAGGTCGCTCCAGCGCCTCTCAAGTTGTATGATGGTCCTCCTGCTGCGGACGCGGGATCTCAATAAGTGGTGGACCTCCGCGTAGGCCTCGTGCTTTACCCTATTTGGGACAAAGGGCCCTGCGCGGCCTACGCGGCGGTCCACCACCGCTACCAGGACGCGCAGCTCGCGGCGCGTGAAAGCTGCTGCGCCATCATGGCAATGGCGTTTTCCATATATGGGCTTATATTTAAAGTGTGTGGTGGCATGTGATTGGTTGGAAATGTATGGTGTCATCTGTAATAAACTTTATTGATATGTGTACATTGGCCCTCATTCCGAGTTGTTCGCTCGCAAGCTGCTTTTAGCAGATTTACTCACGCTAAGCCGCCGCCTACTGGCAGTGAATCTTAGCTTCTTAAAATTGCGAACGACGTATGTGCAATATTGCGATTACACCTCTCTTAGCAGTTTCTGAGTAGCTCCAGACTTACTCGGCATCTGCGATCAGTTCAGTGCTTGTCGTTCCTGGTTTGACGTCACAAACACACCCAGCGTTCGCCCAGACACTCCTCCGTTTCTCCAGCCACTCCCGCGTTTTTCCCAGAAAATTTAGCGTTTTTTCGCACACACCCATAAAACGGCCAGTTTCCGCTCAGTAACACCCACTTCCTGTCAATCACACTACGATCACCAGAACGATGAAAAAGCCGTGAGTAAAATTCCTAACTGCATAGCAAATGTACTTGGCGCAGTCGCACTGCGGACAATGCGCATGCGCACTAAGCGGAAAATCGCTGCGATGCGAAAAAATTACCGAGCGAACAACTCGGAATGACCCCCATTGATGTGCAGGACAGTTTGTACAGTTCTCATGGGCAGAGATTCACACCCGCGGACACACACACACACACACACACACACACACACACACACACACACACATATCATTCAGAAATGGCTTCAAATCATAAACATATTAGTATTCACACATATATATATATATATATATATATATATAAAAAACATTTTTTACATTTAAAAACCATTGTATACAACAATCTTACACAACATACATGAAAAGGATAACATTACATAAAAAAACTGTACTGAAACAAAATAAAATACTCTCAAAACTCACTCAGAAATGTGCTCACACAGAAATGTCCACCTTGCTTCAGTAATTTTCAGCATACACCCACACACACACAGGCTGCATGCAGGGCGTTTAAATAGCCAGTGCAACAATTCAACAATTAGTGGACCAATTTGCATAATATACATCTGCGCGGAATTCCGCACCGGAAAACACACGCAGCTATAAATAGCTAAACACTCGTGCATACACACATGCCACCAGCAACATGGCTACTCGTGAGCAGACGGCAGCAGAGATGGACGAGGTGCAGAAGCAGATGGCAGCTTTAGCACATAGAAGCTTAGCACTGCGGAGGCAGATGCTTGACTTTGCCAATGCTGACTTAGAAATAGCAGGACCCAGTACTATACAAACTCCTTCTTCTGATACCCATGAGTTAGGAGTGAATCCCCTGCCAGACATAGCTAGTGGGGAAACTGAGGGTGATTCCGGACTAGCAGCTCAAACACAAACTACACAAGCAGCTAGTGAAGAGGAAGACGGTGAGGAAGGTCAGTACGATAGCGCACAGGCTACTTCCAAAAAAAAGAAAAGACAGCCCGCCTTCACTAAGAGGGAGTTACGGATTTTGGTCACACAGGCCATGCAAAAAATACATCGAGGACCTAAAAACATGTGCTGCAACCAAAGACAGAATTTGGAGGGACATCACTGATTCTGTTAATGAAGTCGGCTCAATAGTCCGCACCTCGCAGGAAGTTCGAAGACGGTAAGTGTTTATTGCTAGTCCATTTTCTGTGCCAAATATTCTTAAAAAGTTACTTAGATGTGATGTTGCCTATAGCAACCAAATGCATAACATGTGTACTATATATTAAAGCAGGTTTTCATAATTTAACACTACCTAGCCCCTATTTTTCACCACATATGTAGTTGGGCCGACTTCAAATCCCGCCTGAAGGGCAAGAGGTCTGCGGAGTGGAATGCCTCGAGGGCAACAGGGGGAGGTCCTGCTGCCACTGTGGAATACACAGATCTTGAGGAGATAGCGATGGACTGTGTGAGCTACGAGGAGGGGGTTGGGGTGTCTTATATGGACACGGACCTGCCTGAATTATTCCATGCACATGACTTGCCAGGTAAGTTTACACACATATTTGTATTGTTACATTTTTTTGGATACAAAAGTCTCATATTGTTTTTTTCTACTCTTTTTCCATTCATTCTTCTATTTGCTTTGCACATAACAGAGCACAGGGAGGTGAGCAGGTAGAGTCACAGGAGGGTTATGTGGCTGAGGCTGAGGTGGAGGGACCTAGTGTGTCTGGCACTGTGGGACCACAAATCCCACCCATCCAGATTCCAACTGGCCACCCCACCCAACCCTCTGCTATCCCGGAAATCCTGACTGAAATAGCCAGGTATGGTGAGAGCCTGAATGCTTTTCAGGACAGGATGCTCCGGGAGGTAAGCCAGATACCTGTCCGGCTCACTGAGCACAGAACCAGTGTGGAGCAAGGTGTAGCTCAACTCTGCCAAGGTCTGGCGGAGATCAGGCAGGGCCAAGATCAACTCGCCTCCTCCTTCCAAGAACTTGCCAATTCGATTCGGCAAGGGCTCCAGGACATCGCTGTCTCCCTTGCCCACAGTGGCAGAGAGCCAGCCACATCGGCTCCCTCCCCTCCCCCTGCCCAGGAAGAACATCCCACTGGGCAGGGCCCTCGAAGGTCGCTCCGCAGACCAAGCCAAGAAGAACTACATCAGGCGGGGGAAAAAAAGAGAAAGTGATGTCTCTCCAGATGGGCAGCACCCATGTTTTACATGTTGCCTCGATGTATTTTTTTATTTTGGCTTGTGTTGCCAGAATGTAGAACTCCCTCAAAGTGAAAGGTTTTCTTAAAATTGTAGCCTGTGAGTTATTTGTGCCTACACCTGAGCCATCTTCCTCTTCCTAGCGTGCTGTGTATGTTTGTGTTTGTGTGTTTGTTCCGGAATCTACCTCAGTTCCCCTAAAAGTTTTGTCTGGCTGGGGGTTCACTTACTTAATTGAAAACATCATATTTTGTCAGAAGATGGGGTTACTATAGTACTGGGTTCTGCTATGTGCATTTGGCCAATGCCATCTGCTTGCTGCTATGCCCATCTCTGTATGTGATGCTCATTTGTAGCCATGTTGTGTTGGTGATTTTGTTCTTTTTTTGAAGGTAAAAAAAATTACTTTACAATTGTTTGTTTGTTTTATTAAAGGTTATGCACTCAGGAAAACTGTGCCCTGTAAACTTGAACATGGCATATTGACATTTGTGGAACAAGGGAACAATCAGAATATTAAGACAAACATTGCATAGTGTAATTTTAAATCTGTATGCCTTGCACAACACTTAATTGGCCATATAAAAAACCAGAAGAAAAAAAAACTTGGGTTACTAGGGGCAACATGCCATAGTATTATATATGGACACATATTCCCCAAAAAAAAAACCAACACAAACATATTAAGTCACATTAAATGTAGGCTGCATTATGGTGCTCATGTTATTTGGTATGTACAAAGGAATATGTCTATGTCGAGAAGATTTAGCTGATGTAGTTTATAAGTTTGTTTAGTCACATTTGAGATTATTAAACAAATAATTAAAACATGCATTTAACATCAGTTAATTTGTATTTGTCCAAAAAAAACAGTGCATTATTTGTGAGTGTGTCATATTTATTTGTGGTAACAATACAAATATTAAGTGGCCATATAATTGCTGTTTGTATTATTTTGTAAGAGCAGTGTTTGGCGAGTAAATGCTCAACAGGTGATTTCAGTTGCTAATTAATTGCTAATTAGAGCAGACACACACTTGTAACAGTACTTCGCAAGTGCTGAGTAGCTGCAGACTTACTCTTCGGCTGCGTCAAGATAGCAAACATTTGATATGTACTTTTAAATAGGATACGCATTTTTACCAAAAACACGCCTACTGCTGGATGCATACTCCCACACTAGCCGCCCACTTTCACGCCCATTTCGTAGGATTGCGAAGCCGTGCCTCTGCCATGCCTCCCTCACTCCCTTTTTTTGTTTGTGTATTATGAGCAGATTTTTTTATTGGAATTCTGCACAAGTGTCGTATCGCTAGCTTTGCGCATGCGTATTTCCGCTTTTGCGCTTGTGCAGTTTGAGTTTTTTTGCCGTTTGCAATGCGATGATCTGCTGCGAACAACTCGGAATGAGGGCCTATACTTCTTATATCTACATAACAGGAGGTTAAACTTGGGCCAATATCTACTACACATGATTTTATTCTTTCAACCAACTCACTATCAAACCTTCTTGGCAGTGTACCATTTTTTGTACTGCTGATTGGGTATTTCTGCAGATTCCAGAAAAACAACAGTACACAGAGAATGTACAAGCATACTTGGATATGTTGCACATTCCTACACCCATATGTCTTGTGATTCTTTTTCCTCAGGTACTGTAGAATATATGCTGGCAGATATTGTAGATAAATTATGGACCAAAGACAAATAGGATATTGGGTTGATGAGTGATGTAAATCCAGTGTATTTTGAATTACAGCCAGGAAAGTCTCCTCTTCAAATTCCTGCCACAGACACAGAGATAGGAATAGAACCATTTATATACTCTTTACTGAAGCATGGAATTTTAGTGAGATATATGAGTCCTGCCAACAATCCAATCTTTCCTGTTCCCAAGAAAAGTACAGGTACAGGTAATACCTGGCTCTTAGTTTAGGATCTAAGGGCCTTTAACAAGGTGGTGAAATTACATTTAGGGTTAGGGTTAGGATCCAACCCAGCTACTATTTTAATGCAGATTCCTCCAGATATCACACATTTTACTGTTATAGACCTGTGCCTTTAACTACAAAGGTGTTCAGTACATCTGCATACTTGGTTTAATATACAGTCCTATTTTTTTCACAATACCTGCAAAATAACCTGCAATCTTTTGTTCCTACAAGTGAATCAGTTCTTATCCAGTATGTGGTTGACCTGTTGTTGTGTTCCAAATTATTTCAGGCCGCGGTGGAAGATACAAAACACTTATTGTGTTTTCTTGCAGAAACAGATCACAAGGTTTCACGGGACAAACTTCAACTTTGTTTTGACAAAGTTAAATACCCTGCCCACTGTTTGACACTAGGCCAAATGCACTTGGATCCTCAAAGGGTGGAATTCATTGTTAAGAATTCCTAACCAAAAAGTCAGAAAAAAGTGTGTGCACTTTTGGGCATGTCTCAATTTCATAGACAATGGATACCAGGGTACTCTTCCAAAGCATTACCCTTGCAAAGATTAATTTCACAAGAAAAAAACTTAATTGGTACGACACTCACCACAGTCAATTTTGGCATTTGAAGTAACTATTAGACGTTCAGTTGTAGCTCCAACTAATTACAAGAAATCCAACCAGCTTTATTGTACTGAAAACAAAGGCACAGCTTTTGGGATTTTGACAAAGTTTCATAGTGACATGCACTGACCAATAGGTTACTTTCATGATCCTTTGGACATAGTACCAAGAGCACTAACAGCATACCTCAGAGCAGTAGCCACAGCAACACAAATTGTAGACAAGACACTAGACATTGTACTGCAGCATGAATTGCATTTGTTTGTTTCACATGCTGTTCAACTACTGAATAATGCACAAACTAGACATGTGTCTACATCAAGGATCTCCTTATGGGAGATTGCACTTTTCACTCCTACAAACATAACAATTCATAGGTGTCACAATCTGAATACTGCTACATTTTTGCATTCCTCTTTCTCACAAAAGAGAAGATTGATTGATTGATTGATTGATTGATTGATTGATTGTGTGGAAACAGGAGGACAATGAGCATGACTGCATGAAGTACATGAGTCAAAACTTTTCTGTTAGACCAGACATTGCTGAAACTCCATTAGAAAATACAGTCATGGTTTTCTTTACTGATGGTAGCTGTCACAGACAGACACATGATGGTTCTTTGGTGACAGGATATGCAGTGACTATAAAGGATGAAATTATAGAGTACAAACCATTGGGCCCACCACATTCAGCACAGGTAGCTGAAATCATATCACTGATTAGAGCATGTCAGCTAGCTGAAGGTAATTGGGTTAACATTTACTCTGACTCCATATATGGATTCGGTACTGTGCATGATTTTGGCACTATCTGGTAACAGAGTGGTTAGCTCACAGCCTAAGGTACTCCCATTTCACATGCACAAACTGTTAAAGAACTAATAGAGGCTATACAGTTGTCAAAAGAAGTTGCAGTGATAAAGTGTCAAGCACATACTAAACAATCTGATTTAGTTTCAATGGGGAACAAAATGGCTGACATGCTGGCATGAGAAGCAGCCTTAGCTAGCTATTCTAAGTGGGAAAAAAAACTAAAAACCAGTTGATGCACTTAAATGACATTACATTTGAGCAATTGCAGCAATACAAAGAGAGTGCTTCCCATCATTAATTTAATATTTGAAAGTTAAAACAGTATCACAAAAGAGAGTATGTCATTTGGGTAGATCCAAAGGGAAGTCCAGTGACACAAAAATGTTACTACCAGCTGTTGCAGAAAGATCACATGAATTAATATGTTTAGGAGAAGGCAACATAAATTGCATTGTACAATCTTATTGGTATGCTCCAGGATTTATTAAATTGACTAGAGCCAAATGTCAAAGTTGTGTTATTTGTCTAATAAACAATGTGGGGAAAACAGTACCTACTAAGGTAAAACATTTGCCAAATGCAACAGTTCCTTTACAGAAATTGTACATTGATTTTATTCAGTTACCAGGGGAATTACAGTACATTTTTGAGTGTGTTGAGATGTTTTTTCAGAAGGCCGGAAGCATGGCCTATGTCTACAGACACCACACAGTTTACTGCCAAAAAGATTTTGCGGGAATTTTTATGTAGGTTTGGTTTACCTAGTGTCATTAAACGTGACTGAGGGACACACTTTGCATGGAAAGTTTTTCAGAGAATGTGTGAACTGATAGGAATAGAGTCAAAATTACACGCTCTATATTATCCAAAAGCATCTGGGAAGGTGGAGAGACTTAAAAAGGGTAAGTAAGAATACGCTAGCCAAGCTTACAAAGGAGGTAGGAGTTGCCTGAAGACTTACATTTGGTGCTTCATAGTATTCAAATCACACTTCAGCCTCCTCTCAATCTCTCTCCTTATGAAATATTGTTTGGTCTCTTGCCAAGATATATTACTTATCCAAAGACTGATTAAAAACTGAAAACTGCAACATTATTTGACTGGTTCAACTTAAAAGGTTAAACTAATATATTATATAAACTCATTACATGCAAAGTGAGAAATTTCAAGCCCTTATTTGTTATAATTTTGATGATTGTGGCTTTAGGGCCCTACACATTGGCTGATCCGCCGCCGAGCTGCCCGACGACGGATACGGCTGACCCGTTGGCAGAGGGGAAGTGACGGGGGAGTGAAGTTTCTTCACTCCCCCCGTCACTCGGCTGCATTGAAGTGCAGGCAAATATGGACGAGATCGTCCATATTGGCCTGCATGTACAGCCGACGGGGGATCAGCAATGAATGAGCGCAGGGCCGTGCATCATTCATCGCTGGAGCCTCCACACTCAAAGATATGAACGGTATCTCGTTCATTTAAGAACGAGATCGTTCATATCTTTGACTGATGTCGGCCAGTGTGTAGGGCCTATTACAGCTTAAGAAAACCCAAAATTCCAAATCTCAGAAAATTAGAATATTGTGAAAATGTTCAATATTGTAGGCTCAAAGTGTCACACCCATATCAGCTAATTAAGCCAAACCACCTACAAAGGGTTCTTTAGCCTTTAACTGGTCTCTCAGTTTGGTTCAGTACAATTCACAATCACGGGGAAAACGGCTGACCTGACAGTTGTGCAGAAAACCATCATTGACACCCTCCACGAGGAGGGAAAGCCTCAAAAGTAAATTGAAAAAGAAGTTGGATGTTCTCAAAGTGCTGTATCAAAGCACATTACTAGAAAGTTAAAAGGAAAGTCAGGAAAAGGCCATTCAAAAGTGTGGGGGAGCTTCATAAGGAGTGGACTGAGGCTGGATTTAGTGCATTAAGAGCCACCACACACAGACGGATCCTGGACATCAAATGTCGTATTCCTCTTATCAAGTCGCTCCTGAACAACATACAACGTCAGAAGTGTCTTACCTGGGCTAAAGAAAAAAATAACTGACCTATTGCTCAGTGGTCCAAAGTCCTCTTTTCTGATGAGATCAAATTTTGCATCTCATTTGGAAACCAAGGAGTATGGAGGAAGAATGGAGAAGCACACAATCCAAGATGCTTGAAGTCCAGTGTGAAGTTCCACAGTCTTTGATGATTTGGGCAGACATGTCATCTACTGGTGTTGGTCCACTGTGCTTTATTAAGTCCAGAGTCAACACAGCCGTCTACCAGGACGTTTTAGAGCACTTCATGCTTCCTTCAGCAGACAAGGTTTATGGAGATGCTGACTTAATTTTCCAGCAGGACTTGGCACCTGCTCACACTGCCAAAAGTACCAAAACCTGGTTCATTTACAGTGGGATTACTGTGCTGGATTGGCCAGCAAACTCGCCTGACCTGAACCCCGTACAGAATCTATAGGGCATTGCCAAAAGAAAGATGAAAAACATGAGACCAAACAATGCAGAAGAGCTGAAGGCCGCTATTGAAACATCCTGGTCTTCCATAACACCTCGGCAGTGCCACAGGCTGATAGAATCCATGCCATGCCGCATTGAGGCAGTAATTCATGCAAAAGGGGCCCAAACCAAGTACTGAGTACATATGCATGATTATACTTTTCAGAGGGCCTACATTTATGTATTTAAACTCCATTTTTTTATTGCTTTTACGTAATATTCTAATTGTCTGAGATTTTGGATTTGGGGTTATCTTAAGGTATAAGTCACAATCAACAAAATTATAACAAATAAATGCTTGAAATATCTCACTTTGCATGTAATAAGTTTATATACTATTTTAGTTTATTTAGTTTGGGGCAGTACGGATGGTGTAATGGTTAGCATTACTGCCTCACAGCACTGAGGTCATGGGTTCGATTCCCACCATGGCTCTAACTGTGTGGAGTTTGTATATTCTCCCCGTACTTGCGTGGGTTTCCTCCGAGTACTCCGGTTTCCTCCCACAATCCAAAAATATACTGGTAGGCTAATTGGCTCCCAACAAAATTAACCCTAGCATGAATGTGTATATGTGATAGGAAATACAGATTGTAAGCTCCACTGTAACAGGGACTGATGTGAATGGGCAAAATATTCTCTGTAAAGCGCTGCAGAATATATAACTGGTAATAAATAAATAAATAAATAATAATAATAGTTTCACCTTTTAAGTTGAATTACTGAAATAATTAACTATTGCACGATAATCTAATTTTCACCTGTATGTTATTCAATTGTCTAAACAGTTATAATATAAAATCAACATCTTCATTTGGTCCAGCTCATGAGATACAAACTATGGACTATGTTATAGTGAGAAGTCTCTTATATTCTTATTCCCTTACAGATCGTCGGGATGGTCCTTGGTAAGTACTGCTGACAACAGATACAGCTCTAAAGGCAGCTGAGAAGGACACCTGAATCCACAGTTAAATTGCAAAAGGTCAGAGACCTGAGGTTAAAGGAACCAAAAGACTCAAATTTATGCACAGACCTAGGGGTATATTTACTAAGATCCCGATTTTGACCGAGATGGTGTTTTTTTTCAAAGTGTCATCTCGGGAATTTACTAAACTCAAATCACGGCAGTGATGAGGGCATTCGTATTTTTTTGGAAGTTCTAGTAAAAAAATACGAATGAATACACCTTCGGTCAAATACACCTGCAATTTGGTAGAACTCGGTCATTTACTAAAAAGTGTAATTCCCAAATACTGCCAACAATAGGCAAACACTGCCGTGAAAAAATACAAATCGTAAGAAAGTGCTAAAATAAAACAGACCTGCTTTTTTTTACCGTGTTCTGATATGCATGCACGGATCCATGAGATCCGTGCTTGTTTATCAGTGGGAAGGGGTGGGAAAGTGTTATTTATTTTTGAAAAAAAATGTGTGGGGTCCCCCCTCCTAAGCAAAACCAGCCCCGGGCTCTTTGAGCCGGTCCTGGTTGAAAAAATATGGGGAAAAAAGTGACAGGGGTTCCCCCATATTTAAACAACCAGCACCGGGCTCTGCGCCTGGTCCTGGTTCCAAAAATATGGGGGACAAAAAGCGTAGGGGTCCCCCGTATTTTTAAAACCAGCACCGGGCTCCACTAGCCAGGTACATAATGCCACAGCCGGGGGACACTTTTATACTGGTCCTTGCGGCCCTGGCATTACATACCCAACTAGTCACCCCTGGCCGGGGTACCCTGGAGGAGTGGGGACCCCTTCAATCAAGGGGTCCCCCCCTCCAGCCACCCAAGGGCCAGGGGTGAAGCCCGAGGCTGTCCCCTCCATCCAAGGGCGGTGTATGGGGGGCTGATAGCCTTTGTGAAAAGTGTTGAATATTGTTTTTAGTAGCAGTACTATAAGTCCCAGCAAGCCGCCTCCGCAAGCTGGTACTTGGAGAACCACAAGTACCAGCATGTGGTGGAAAACCGGGCCCGCTGGTACCTGTAGTACTACTACTAAAAAAATACCCCAATAAAAACAGGACACACACACCTTGAAAGTAAAAGTTTATTACATACATCCACACCTCCAAACATACATACTTACCTATGTTCACACGAGGGTCGGTCCTCTTCTCCATGTAGAATCGATGGGGTACCTGTTGGGAAAATTATACTCACATAATCCAGTGGAGATCGTTCCTCTTCTGTGCTATTTGTAATCCACGAACTTGCCAAAATAACAAAACGAACACCCGACCACGCACTGAAAGTGGCCCCATGTTTTCACATGGGACCCCTTTCCCCGACTGCCAGGAACCCCCCCCCTGACTTCTCTCTAAGAGGGTTCCTTCAGCCAATCAGGGAGTGCCACATCGTGGCATCCTCCTGATTGGCTGTGTGCTCCTGAAGTGTCTGTCAGGCAGTACACGGAAGTGTTACAATGTAGCGCCTATGCGCTCCATTGTAACCAATGGTGGGAACTTTGTGGTCAGTGGTGAGGTTACTTTCGGTCAACCGCTGGCCACAAAGTTTCCACCATTGGTTACAATGGAGCGCATAGGCGCTACATTGTAACACTGCCGTGTGCTGCCTGACAGACACTTCAGGAGCACACAGCCAATCAGGAGGGTGCCACGATGTGGCACTCCCTGATTGGCTGAAGGAACCCTCTTAGACAGAAGTCAGGGGGGGGTTCCTGGCAGTCGGGGAAAGGGGTCCCATGTGAAAATATGGGGCCCCTTTCAGTGCGTGGTCGGGTGTTCGTTTTGTTATTTTGGCAAGTTCGTGGATTACAAATAGCACAGAAGAGGAATGATCTCCACTGGATTATGTGAGTATAATTTTCCCAACAGGTACCCCATGGATTCTACATGGAGAAGAGGACCGACCCTCGTGTGAACATAGGTAAGTATGTATGTTTGGAGGTGTGGATGTATGTAATAAACTTTTACTTTCAAGGTGTGTGTGTCCTGTTTTTATTGGGGTATTTTTTAGTAGTAGTACTACAGGTACCAGCGGGCCCGGTTTTCCACCGCATGCTGGTACTTGTGGTTCTCCAAGTACCAGCTTGTGGAGGAGGCTTGCTAGGACTTATAGTACTGCTACTAAAAACAATATTCAACACTTATCACAAAGGCTATCAGCCCCCATCCGCCGCGCTAGAATGGGGGGGACAGCCTCGGGCTTCACCCCTGGCCTTGGGTGGCTGGAGGGGGGGGACCCCTTGATTGAAGGGGTCCCCACTCCTCCAGGGTACCCCGGCCAGGGATGACTAGTTGGGTATGTAATGCCAGGGCCACAGGGACCAGTATAAAAGTGTCCCCCGGCTGTGGCATTATGTACCTGGCTAGTGGAGCCCGGTGCTGGTTTTAAAAATACGGGGGACCCCTACGCTTTTGTCCCCCATATTTTTGGAACCAGGACCAGGCGCAGAGCCCGGTGCTGGTTGATTAAATATGGGGGAACCCCTGTCACTTTTCCCCCCATATTTTTACAAACAGGACCGGCTCAAAGAGCCCGAGGCTGGTTTTGCTTAGGAGGGGGGACCCCACACATTTTTTTTTTAAATTTTAACAAAGTTGAACTTTTTACAAACGGTGCACAATGAAGCCCAGCACGGATCGCACAGATCCAGCCGAGATTCATTGTGATAAAGTCGGCAGTGTTTTACAATTCAGTCCCGTAAAACACTGCCAAAAAATATGAATGACATCGAAATCGGAAAATACGAAAATGCAGAATACGACAGCTTAGTAAATTAGTCGTAATAAATTCAAAAAGTTGCAAATTTACACTTTCGATGTCATTCGAGTTTGAACTTTAACCTCAGTCGGGAAAATACGCATTTTAGTAAATATGCCCCCTAGACTGAGTTACATTTGAGAGACCTCTTCAATCAAGATGGAAGTGATTGCTTATAACAGACCATGGGGGTAATTCAGAATTGATCGCAGCAGCAAATTTGTTAGCAGTTGGGCAAAACCATGTGCATTGCAGTTTTAAAAAAAAGCAGCCAGTATTTACACTGCATAGAAACTATATAACGCACCCAAATGTAACTCTCTCTGCAAATGTTATGTCTGCCACTCCTGCAGAGCACATGGTTTTGCCCAACTGCTAACAAATTTGCTGCTGCAATCAACTCTGAATTTCCCCTTATATGCTTATAAACTGATGACACAGAAGACTTTATATTTCCTTAGCTGCCTGATAGGAGCAATCTTTTTTATTGCATTGTTGGGAGTCATATTTTTTGGAGAGAGGGTGAGTAGATGCTCATGTTATGAGTACTCATCCATTGACATAGATGACAATTAATCTATTAAATCCACTCCTTCCTCTTTTCTAAGGACAATAAGATGACTAGTGTAAGGAACATAATTTACCAACCGTTGAGAGGTGCTTTTGTGATTACTCGACTAAGCCTCCAGAAGAAATGTGCATATTCTGATGTATGGATAACATAGGATATTATTCAAAAGAAAATCCAATTCAACAATTGAATTCACTGTTGGGAAGTATAATAAATGCTACTAATTGCTGTGTATGTACTAAGGCACAATTAAAAAGTCACAATATGCCAATGTCCTCAGTTCCTGTTTCTCATGATGAAATGAATAAGATATTTATTGTTCAAAATTGTGAGAATTATGGGCTTCAATATTGTGGACAACAAATTATTAGTGATGTGCACCGGAAATTTGTCGGGTTTTGTGTTTTGGTTTTGGGTTCGGTTCCGCGGCCGTGTTTTGGATTCAGACGCGTTTTGGCAAAACCTCCCTGAAAATTATTTGTCGGATTCGGGTGTGTTTTGGATTCGGGTGTTTTTTTACAAAACCGCCTCAAAAACAGCTTAAATCATAGAATTTGGGGGTCATTTTATCCCATAGTATTATTAACCTCAATAACCATAATTTCCACTCATTTCCAGTCTATTCTGAACACCTCACACCTCACAATATTATTTTTAGTCCTAAAATTTGCACCGAGGTCGCTGGATGGCTAAGCTAAGCGACACAAGTGGCCGACACAGACACCTGGCCCATCTAGGAGTGGCACTGCAGTGTCAGACAGGATGGCAGATTTAAAAAATAGTCCTCAAACAGAACATGATGCAAAGAAAAAAAGATGTGCACCAAGGTCGCTGGATGGCTAAGCTAAGTGACCCAAGTGGCCGACACAAACACCTGGCCTATCTAGGAGTGGCACTGCAGTGTCAGACAGGATGGCACTTAAAAAAATAGGCCCCAAACAGCACATGATGCAAAGAAAAAAAGAGGTGCACCAAGGTCGCTGGATGGCTAAGCTAAGCGACACAAGTGGCCGACACAAACACCTGGCCCATCTAGGAGTGGCACTGCAGTGTCAGACAGGATGGCAGATTTAAAAAATAGTCCTCAAACAGAACATGATGCAAAGAAAAAAAGATGTGCACCAAGGTCGCTGGATGGCTAAGCTAAGTGACCCAAGTGGCCGACACAAACACCTGGCCTATCTAGGAGTGGCACTGCAGTGTCAGACAGGATGGCACTTCAAAACATAGGCCCCAAACAGCACATGATGCAAAGATAAAAAGTGGTGCACCAAGGTCGCTGGATGGCTAAGCTAAACAAGCCAAGTGGCCGACAGAAACACCTGGCCCATCTAGGAGTGGCACTGCAGTGTCAGACAGGATGGCACTTCAAAAAATAGGCCCCAAACAGCACATGATGCAAAGAAAAAAAGAGGTGCACCAAGGTCGCTGGATGGCTAAGCTAAGCCACCCAAGTGGCCGACACAAACACCTGGCCCATCTAGGAGTGGCACTGCAGTGTCAGACAGGATGGCGGATTTAAAAAATAGTCCCCAAACAGCACATGATGCAAAGAAAACAAGAGGTGCAATGAGGTAGCTGTGTGACTAAGCTAAGCGACCCAAGTGGACGACGCAAACACCTGGCCCATCTAGGAGTGGCACTGCAGTTTTCTAGTGAGAGGATGAGTGCTTCCATCCTCATGTGGATCTGAACCACTAGTCATGAACATAGGCCAGGGCCTCAGCCGTTCCTTGCCAATCTGTGTCGTAAATGGCATATTGGCAAGTTTACGCTTCTCATCAGACACTTTTAATTTTGATTTTTGTGTCATTTTACTGAACTTTTGTAGTATACTTGACGACACAAAGGTAGAGCAGTGGAGTACTGTACTGCTATATATATATATACTGGTGGTCAGCAAAATTCTGCACTGTCCTACTACTATATACTGCACACAACTAAAATGCAGCACAGGTATGGATGCATAGTATACTTGACAACACAGAGTTAGAGCAGTGGACTACTTTATCGTACTGCTATATATATACTGGTGGTCAGCAAAATTCTGCTCTGTCCTCCTACTATATACTGCGGACAACTAAAATGCAGCACAGGTATGGATGGATAGTTTACTTGACGACACAGAGGTAGAGCAATGGACTACTGTACCATACTGCTCTATATATACTGGTGGTCAGCAAAATTCTGCACTGTCCTCCTACTATATACTGCGCACAACTAAAATGCAGTATAGGTATGGATGCATAGTATACTTGACGATACAGAGGTAGAGCAGTGGAATACTCTACCGTACTGCTATATATATACACTGGTGGTCAGCAAAATTCTGCACTGTCCTCCTACTAAAAATGCAGCACAGGTATGGATGGATAGTATACTTGATGACACAGAGGTAGAGCAATGGTCTACTGTACCGTACTGCTATATATATACTGGTGGTCAGCAAAATTCTGCACTGTCCTCCTACTATATACTGTGCACAACCAAAATGCAGCACAGGTATGGATGCATAGTATACTTGACAACACAGAGGTAGAGCAGTGGACTACTGTACCATACTGCTATATATACTGGTTGTCAGCAAAATTCTGCACTGTCCTCCTACTATATTCTGCGCACAACTAAAATGCAGCACAGGTATGGATGCATAGTATACTTGACGACACAGAGGTAGAGCAATGGACTACTGTACCATACTGCTATATATATGCTGGTGGTCACAGTAAAATTCAGCACTGTCCTCCTACTATATACTACAATGCAGCACAGATATGGATCGTTTTTCAGGCAGAGAATGTATATATATTCAGCACACTGAGCACAGATATTTGCAGCACACTGAGCACAGATATTTGCAGCACACTGAACACAGAAACGAATAGAACGCAGCCACGTCCTCTTGCTATCATCTCCAAAGCACGAGTGAAAATGGCGGAAACGCGCGGCTCCTTATATAGAATACGAATATCGCGAGAATACGACAGCGGGATGATGACGTTCGGGCACGCTCGGGTTAACCGAGCAAGGCGGGAAGATCCGAGGCTGCCTCAGAACCGTGTAAAATGGGTGAAGTTCGGGGGGGTTCGGATCCCGAGGAACCGAACCTGCTCATCACTAATATATATATATATATATATATATATATATCTATATCTATATCATACTTGGTTGTACCAGCACTCTACTCTCTCTATTAGTGTTTTAATAGCCAGGTGCCATCCAAAATAATGCAGTATATATGTGTGCTGATGGTGGCACTCCCATTGCAATAATTTGCAAGACAAACAAAGTTGTTTCTACGTTTCGGTTTTATTCCAAAACCATAATCAGGAATGACAAGTACAAAAAATGTGTTGCCTTATAAAACAATCATCACCCAATAAATACAGCCCCAAAAGAGCACCAAACACCATGGTGCTGCTGAAATCATCAATCTTGGACAGCCTCACAACTGCAACTATTGAAGTCAGATAAGTGTGTACAAACATCACCATGGGGACCACATTATACTAGAGCTTACAGAAATCCTATATAGCAGATAAAGTATTGACACATCAGTTGGAACAGAAACCGTAACAATCAAAAATTGTTACATTCAAGCATATACAAATCTAGCTAACATTACATCTGGATAACTCGGAAACAAATTGCAGAATACATCACATATTGAGCTATAAAAACATGTTCAAAGAAAGGTATTCATTCAAACCATTGGGCTGCAGAGAATTTAAGCAATAAATCCACATGGTTTCATGCTGGAGGAGCTGCTTGTCATGGTCACCCATCCTCAGGGTATCAGGTATGTGGTCTTTCATCTTATACATAAGCCGTGACAGGTTGTGCTTCATATCCTTAAAATGTTTGGTGACAGGCTGGTCCACCATTTTACTGCTAAGGGACTGCTGAACAGCACAGCAAAGGACCTTAGTGGTTAAATGGTGGACCAGCATCTTGGGAAAACAAGACAAAGGCATCCGATGTGTTACTATCATCCGATCAGCTCTGTCTCTCCAATGCATCACCCTCTCCCCATCACCCACTTCCAGTCACTTTCTGCCTCTCCCTATCACTCTTTCCCATCTCCCACTATCTTTCTATCACCTCTCTCTCCTGTCACCCTTTCTCAGTAACTTATTGCCTCTCCCCGTAATCCTGTATGTCAGCCATTGCCTCCCCCTGGTGTCTTCCACTGCCTCCCCCTGTCACCCATTCCCTGACATCACCCACATTTCTCCCTATCTTCAGAAAAGTAGTGTTAGATTGAGGTGAGATGCTGAGCAGTGCTGTGTACGATAATAGGGGCCAGGAGATGGAAGAGGGGGACTGTCACTCAGAGGCCAGAGCCTGAGAATTGGAGCCTGGATGTGCCTTCTGAGAGAGTGGGTGAGGTCTGAGGAGACAAAGGTTGGCATGAGCTGGAAGTGGGTGAGGAGGCTGGCATAAGAGTAGGGGGTGAGAAAGTATGATGAAAATTAGGGCAAGGCTCATGTATACAGCATTCCCTTGGAGGTCACACCCCCTTGTTGTGAGGCCACACCCACTTTCCCAGGGACATGCATGTACACCTCCCCTTTTCCTGAAATGGTGCCCCCCAATCATTTTATTCTGGATCCACCCTGTACAGTACATATTCACTCTTTTGTTTTTTTTGTTTAAGATTTATCAATACAGTAGCACGTCATCAATTTTTTCATTTTAAATGTAGTTAGTATTTAATTTCTTTTGGACAATTAATGAACATTAAATACTGCAATAGCTAAACAAATATTAGACCCTTTAGCTAAAGACATAGCAATCTTTGAAGTTTCTTTGAGGCCTGGCAGTGAGGATTGGCCCTGTGATGAGTTGAAACCCCTAATGTGGCTTCACTGCTCATGCTAGACCCCATACCATACCAAATTATTTGAACTACAGAACAATCCCCTCCAGAGTGGTAATTAATTACAGAAATGTGGAACCATCTTTAAAAGTTCTTTTGTAAATCTTGACATAGTGACAGCATGTACTGTACCTGCTAAAAAAAAATATATATTTAATGTAGGTGTTTGTCCATTACAAGTAATAGTCCAAACAGCATCCAGCAAACAAAGCCAGAAAGACCAGCACACTATCATTTCATGCAAAACACAAATAAATATATATTTATGAAATATCAAACCATATTGTCAGCAAGATGCTTATCAGATATAGCAACTCCGAACAGCTTACATGGAAAAAAAAGTCCTGTCTCAATCACCATTTTAGTGAGTAACTTTAATATTTTTCAAGAGCACACACGTAATGCAGGACAATTAAGGCCATTACTCAATTCTTATTCTTCTAGATCTTTATGCTGCTTTTGACACAGTGGACCACTCTCTTCTCATACAAACACTACAATCCCTATGTCTTTAGGACACAGCACTTTAATGTTTCTCATTCTATCTATCTAATCGCTCATTCAGTATCTGCTTCTCTGAATACACCTCCTATTTGCTACCTCTATTAGATGGAGAACTGCAAGGCTCAGTCTTAGACCCTCTGCTTATCTCATGATAATCAGATCAACCTATCCTCCTCTTAATTTTCACCATCTGTGTTGGTCTGTGTCACTTACTGCCTTTCTGCCATTTCATCTTGTATGTCTTCTCACTACATGAAACTTAATATTTCCAAAACATAATTATTTACCCCCTGACCAACAGTAGTTATTAAGATGATATCTCTATTCAACAATCAAACCTACCCTACAAATTCGCTGCCTATGTGTCACCTTTGACTCTGAACTGTTCTTTATTCCCAACATTCAATCAGTCTCAAAATCATGTTACATGCATCTAAAAACATATCCAAAATATGACCATATCTTAGACAAGACACTGCAAAACTGAATTCCATGCTCTCATTATCTCTCACATTGATTATTACAATAGTCGACTTAATGGTCTTACCAAAAAGAGACTATTACTACTACAATCCATTCTGAATGCAGCTGTGAGGCTAATTTTTAATGGTAGTTGTCTGCTGATCCACTCTGTAAATCTCTCCATTGGTTATTTGTATTGTACTAGTCAATATAAAATATATTTTTTTCTCAAGGATATTAACCAGGTATAATTATATGCTTGATTTAAACAATAGTAATATATTTACACATTCATACCCATCACACATTAACGCTAGGCTTTCCCAAGCAAGCCTGTATATCTTGGGTGGAGGCACTTTAGTTACCCTCAGAGTAGGGGAGGGTTACATAATAGTAATAATAATAATAATAACTATAATAATAACAGGCTAAGTAGGTAACATTTGTCCTAAAAAAATATAAATTACCAATACAATTCAGGTAAACCCACCTAGAGAAAAAAAACCCTCTGAACTCAAACTATTTAGTGGAACCAGAGTGTACACTCCTAATAACGGACAAAGAGACATTACAGTAGTTATGTTAGTGCATTAGAAATCATGTACAGATGTAGCCACCTTTATCTTATCCGATTCTCCTCCTAGACGGACGTTTAGTCACGCTAAGACGATAGCTGAGTTTAATCACAGGCAGGCGCGTTGAGGCAATTCTAGATACTCAGCATGCATTACACATCTCCACCACTGGGTGGCTAACGCTCCACTAATCCAGTACTTTCGATCGTACAGTATAGCGGCGGATTGACCTACAGCTCTGGCAATTGGTCAGTGATGACTGTAATGTTAATACTGTACGCGTAACGGGAGGCGGTGGAAAAAGATGGTGACCTACTGTATGTGTATGGAGTATTGTATGTGTATTGAGACGCAACTAATTGTGTAAAAGGAAGAATGTACAGTACAATGTATAAACACCGTGCTTTTAAAATACATGTACAGTACATGAGCGTCTGAGTTCCCTAAGGCATAATGGGAATGGTGGGCTATCGGGAGGCAGTGGAAAATACTGTGCTTTAGAAATGCGAGCGTCCGAGTCCCCTAAGGCATAAACCTACACCAATGGGGAGGGGACCGGGCGCTGTTTGCTGTACTTTTATACATGAAATTGTGATTCTCTCATGAGGTGTCATGGGCTAGCGATGAAGGCTCCCACCTCCCACGCTGGGTGCCCAGGGTTCGAGTCCTGATGTGCCTTTTTTTCATTGTAATGTGTACATACTGTATTATTTTATTTTCATTGTAAGACAGTCAATGGAAGGGTGCACATAAGTATCATATAAATCAGAGTACATCTGCAGGAGCGATTCTTTATGCTAAATGCAACTACACAGCGGCAATGAGTAGAAATGAGTGTATTCTGTTGCAACTAACTGAGCAAAACAGTACTGTAGATCTGCATTTGTGTATTGCACAGGACCTGAATTCCCTCCCTGTCTACTGCATGATCTGTGCAGGCTCCCAGGGGGGAATGGTGATGGGGGTAGGGGGAGACAATTGAAAATACCATGCCTTTGAAAAGCAATTACATGAGCGTCCGAGTCCCCTATGGCATAAACCAACACCAATGGGAAGGAAGTGCCAACCTTTTTTTTTAATGTGTTCCCGTGACATTCACTTTAATATTATTTTTTTTCTCTCTAATACATCCAATGGAAGGATGCACACAAGTTTCACATAAATCAGAGTAGATCTGCAGGAGCGATTTTTTATGCTAAATGCAACTACACAGCGGTAATCAGTAGAAATGAGTGTATTCTAACTGAGCAAAACAGTACTGTAGATCTTCAGCGTTTGTGTATTTCACATGACCTGAATTCCCTCCCTGTCTACTGCATGACCTGTGCAGGCTCGCAGGGGGGAAGGGCAATGGGCTAGCGGGAGGTTGTGGAAAATACAGTGCTTTGGAAATGCGAGCGTCCGAGTCCCCTAAGGCATAAACCAACACCAATGGGGAGGGGGCCGGGCGCTGTTTGCTGTACTTTTATTATTATCTTTCATTACTGTATCTGATTCATTATTTTTGGCTCTTCACAGGATATCTCCCATGATAAGAGATGTGAATAAAGAAAAGAGAGTTGAACAGGCACAGCGATGGATTGATGTCATTTTCACAGATGAATCGTCTGTTGCCCTTGAGCGGTTCTCCAGAATGTCATTCCGGAAACGTAACCATATCTCATTAAAACCACGCTAAAGCATCCATTCAATGTCCATGTATGGGGAGGCATATCATGATTAGGAGCTGGTCCCCTATTATTTTTCGAAGGTAGTATACTTTATTCTGTGACTGTGTTCTGTAAAAATACATGCTGTACTGTAGATTACAAGAAAATGCACAATAAAATGAGTTGCTTATTAATGAACAACATTTTTTTTATTTCTATAGGGATCATGGATAAGAAATTTTTCCAAGAAACAATAGTAGAGGGAAGTATGGTGCCATTTGTGAATAAATATTACCCAACTCACCATAGGATATTCCAAGACAATGATCCTAAATCCTCCGCCTCAGCCAAATTTATGGAAGAGAAAGGTATGAATTGGGAACGCACACCACCAGAGTGAGTATTCTTTCAGCAGTGTACAAGTAAAATTTTGGATAGCACTCTAGTACTGTAAATGTATTTTTTGGTTTAATAAACAGTACAATACCATATGTTTAATTTTCTCTATTTAATGTCATTAATTGACTAACTTTTTTTCTATACTCTTTTTTTTTTAGATCACCAGACATGAATCCAATTGAATTAGTGTGGGCTCAATTGAAGAGGTACATTAGGAGTGTTGAGAAGCCAACAACAAAACAGCAGCTGTTGGATGGGATAAAGAAATTTTGGCTAGAAGTACTCACACCTGAACATTGTAATAACTATATAAATCACCTGTATAAAGTATTACCTGTTATAGTCAAAAGAAATGGTCAAGCCACAAATATGTAGTTCTGTACTGTATTTTCTGTTTAAAATTTAAAATTGGTGCATTATTAAAAATGTTTATAAAATGCCTTTGTCTGATTATTGCATAAACTAATGTAGAATATTATACAGTAGTAATGTTATTGATGTGTATGAACAGTTATTTTCAGTTTTATAAGTCCTGAATAAGTGTACTGTACATTTTGATCAGTACAGTACATGGAATCGGATGTTGTAATAAATACTTTTTTTACATTATTATTGATGCTTTTCCAATAAATATTCCATTATACAGTATGGTACGGTACAGTACATGGGGGTAACTGTACAGTATGATGTGCCGTTATGGGGGAGAAATACTGTATCCACTAAATGTACAGTAAAATGTTTTTTTTCTTATTACAAACACACAAATGCATCCCAGACGGAAATCTGCTATACACAGCAGACAGCTTATGGTGACAGAACTTACCTACTATATCCCCACCCATAGTCGTGGTATATTTTAGATAGCCTAATGAGACACTCCTGCAGCATTGCCAATGATTCATGTAAAACCTGTGTGTAAACAGTATCTCTATTGAGTGCAAAGTGCAGTAAGAGTACAGTATACAGTATTATCAGAGCCATACCTGACCAACATGATGCCCTATGCTAGATTTTAGCTGGTTCCCTCTTGCACAGATGCTAGTTCCACCTCTAACCCTGCACCCCTTTCCCAGCACCATCTCCCATTTTGGCGCTCCTACCCCCTATATTTTAGATAGGAACAATGTGCACATTTAGTGCCAGCCCAAAACAGTGCATGTTCTTGCTGGGAAGGGGCATGATAACACAATAATACCCCCAGATGAAATGACACAGCACAGTACTGCAACTTTATTCACATTATATCATGCAATAATGTCTCTTATTCTCATTACATCAAATGATAGTACCACATTACTCCTAACAGTATTGCCCCTTATTCACATTACACCCCACCACAAGGATCTTTATTTACATTAGACCACAGGTTCTCAAACTCAGTCATCAGGACCAAACACAGTGCATGTTTTGCAGGTCTCACAAAATCACAAGTGAAATAATTAGCTCCACCTACTGTATGGACCTTTTAAAATGTGTCAGTGAGTAATTAATACACATGTGCACTTGCTGGTTTACCTGCAAAACATGCACTGTGTGGGGTCCTGATGACCGAGTTTGAGAACCACTGCATTAGACCATGCAGTAGTGCCCTTTCTTTATGTTATGCCAGAAAATATTGTAGTACACCTTATACACATAATGCCGCACATTAGTAATGCATTTCATATTTAAATTTTCAGATTTAATTTCATAGAGCCACAGTCACACACAGAATATAGGCATGTACTGTAGCATCTCATTTTATTCAGCAGAAGCGGATTATTCCCGTTTGGCTAGTTTGCCGGCTCTGCATATTACAATAGAAAAAAATAATAGTGTCAGTGAAAAAAACACCTCATGACGGATACTGTACACAAGCACATGTCTAAATATACTGTAAGCAGTGATATTAAGCCTTAATGGCTAAGGGACTTGGCCGCTGATTTACTATACTGTACCACATCCCTGACTTTAATGAACCACACTGTTGCTTAAACTCCTTGTTTTGGGTCTGTATACTGTACATTATACAGCATTTATTATTTGATCATTCTACGGGACCTCATTGCCTCTGTGTACTGTTATTTTAGCGAGGGGATTGTGACGCTCCTTCAGCATTGCCCCGTAGCCTTCAAAACGTCTGCTATCTCTCACTCCATCTCCGAGCGCTGCCTGCCACGTGGTGGGGGTTCAGGGGTGGCGGCCATTTTGCCAGTGTGCTATGCGATCGAGTCCGGTGTACCGTAATGTGCATAGACCTCGCTTATCCCTATCGCCCCTGTGTATTTTAGCGAGGGGATTGTGACGCTCCTTCAGCATTGCCCCATAGCCTTCAAGACGTTTGCTATCTCTCACTCCATCTCCGAGCGCTGCCTGCCACGTGGTGGGGGTTCAGGGGCGGCGGCCATTTTGCCAGTGTGCTATGCGATCGAGTCTGGTGTACCGTAATGTGCATAGACCTCGCTTATCCCTATCGCCCCTGTGTGTGCTCCTTCAGCACTGCCCCGTTGTCCGCAAAATCTATGTCGTCACTCGCTCCATAGCTGAGGGCCTCCATGGGGCAAGGAGTCACAGGCGGTAGCCATTTCGATTGAGTCTGCCCTGCTACAGAATTATATGTGTACCGTATGGTGCATAGAACCTTAACAGTACATCTGCTCCTGCAGCTTTGCCCTGGTTTATGTGAATAAAAAAATAATAAAGTGTCTGGAAAAAACTAACATGCATTCGTACTGTACAGTACTTTAGGAATCGAACACGGGACTCTGAGTATAGGAAGCGGAACACTTCACCACTTCGCCGCAGACAGATGAATAAATCCATTAGTTTTGATTATGCCATAATGGCTACGGGATTAGGATGCTAACATACTGTACAATATTCCTAATATCATTAGGCAATAATGAACTTCTAACACGTCCATTTGCGTCAGTGTACACTACTGGTTTTATGTTGCTTTGTCTGTGGGATTTGGACGCTTACATATTCCTAAAGTACTGTAAATGGACCATATACTGTATGCTGTACTATTTGCGTCTGTACTGTATATACCAGGGCTGGACAAACCAGTCCTCGAGATCTACCAACAGTTCACATTTTCCAGACCACCTAGCTGCTGCACAGGTGTAGTCATTACTAATTAAGATGTGCTGCATTCATTCCTAACTGACAATTCTACAGCTCTCCAGGAGGCCTTGAAAACATGAACTGTTGGTAGATCTTGAGGACCGGTTTGGCCAGCCCTGGTATATACTGTATTAAATAAAACAAAAGAAATACAGACAGCGCTTGCAGATTTCTTATTACAATAAATGTATTAATTAACTTTTATCTCGATGATAATTCTCCACTAGTACTATTATAGTACCAAGGATATAAATTATTAAAAAATCTTTCCCTTGCCTTAACAACAAATTTACATATAAAAAAACTAAAACCACATTGACATCAATTAATAATATATAAAAAAATGCTCTGCTCCACAGATTGGTTTAGCTAGCCCTCTTAGTGCAGAAAAAGATACAATAGTTTCAATGAGTCCCAGTGTTTCACTTAATTCCTACAAAGCTGCAACAGCTGAGTCCATTGTCTGGTTACTTATTTTCACTTGGTTTACTGCTGTTTCCTTTCTTTGATGATTTTAATCTTGAGGTAGATGTTATAACATTAAATAATGTATGATATATAGAATATGGCTTGCTTTCAATCACACATAATACGTATAGTATTTAGCAGCTTTTTTTCTCACTTTAAATGACGCTGATCAAGTTAGCAGCAATTTAATCATGTAAACTCTTGAAGCAGTGAGATTAATGAATATAGTCACAGTTTTTATAAAACATGGCCATGTTAAGTTTTAGTTACCACTCTGCCTCAGGTTTCCGTTTTTGTAGTCCTCCCGGCTCTGGTGCTAATTAACCGTTCAAGATGAGCCTTATCCGGAGATACGTCCAAATTCCTCCTGATGCTCGGCGTGAGTGGTGGAGTAGGTTGTCACTGGCAGGTACAAATACAGAGACGCGTTTCACTGCCTCCTGGCATCGGCAGCTTCCTCAGTCTGAGTCATTTAAAGTGAGAAAAAAAGCTGCTAAATACTATACGTATTATGTGTGATTGAAAGCAAGCCCTATTCTATATATCATACATTATTTAATGTTATAACATCTACCTCAAGATTAAAATCATCAAAGAAAGGAAACAGCAGTAAACCAAGTGAAAATAAGTAACCAGACAATGGACTCAGCTGTTGCAGCTTTGTAGGAATTAAGTGAAACACTGGGACTCATTGAAACTATTGTATCTTTTTCTGCACTAAGAGGGCTAGCTAAACCAATCTGTGGAGCAGAGCATTTTTTTATATATTATTAATTGATGTCAATGTGGTTTTAGTTTTTTTATATGTAAATTTGTTGTTAAGGCAAGGGAAAGATTTTTTAATAATTTATATCCTTGGTACTATAATAGTACTAGTGGAGAATTATCATCGAGATAAAAGTTAATTAATAAATTTATTGTAATAAGAAATCTGCAAGCGCTGTCTGTATTTCTTTTGTTTTAGTTTTCTTGTCCATTGGAAGGGGGTTGGGAAGTCCCTCTGTGTATGGTGAGCTGCGTGCAGATTTGGGACATATACATGTTGGTAATTGAATAAAACTAATTATATTGGCGCCAGGGGGGCTACTTGAGTGTAGGTGTTTTTCCTGTATTAAATAATGCAGCGTAATGAGACGCTGTACATACTGTATGCAGCGTAACGAGATGCACTAGTAAAGTAGTCCTTACTATACAGTATATTTCAGTATTGTATTTTACGGGAGACCACACGCATGCGCAGTGGTGATTGTAAAAAGCGACATCTGGTGGATGATCGCAGGTATTACTCGTAAAGGTAACGCCAAATGCTCTGTCTGCCTCTGTGCGATTAGATACGCCTCTCTGTGACTAGGCGAGCCTCCCTATTCCCCAGTACGCTGCGTATGCTCGATCGGGACAAATGCCTCAGCCACTCAAGATAAAGGTGGCTACATCTGTAGTTAAACATAAACACATTAACTTCCATACATATCAGCATATAGAACAGTACTTATCATTAATCTCCATTAAAAGGCTATGCAGACTAAAAGAGGTAATCAATGCACACTACATGACAACTGTCATTGGTATCCAGATATGACTACCAGACATAAGGTTGGTTATCAGGAAACACTCTATTAAAATAAATGGCAGCCACCATGATGTGAACTGTGGATAAGGAGTTAATATTACAATGTTTATATGTAGTCAATAAGGCAATCTCACAAAGTGGCATCTTACACAAATGAAAGTCATATCAATTTCATTGTTTTACTACATAAGATGTGTGTAGAATATATTCACAATGATGAGAATTTTGACAGTCATTCACTTCCTTGTACATTTATAATAACAGAGTGATATATATATATATATATATATATATATATATATAGCTACAATACATACATGCCTGCAGCATACACAAGGTGAAAATATTTTTTCTTTAATCTTTCTGATAAAAATAGTACACCAGACTCTTGTGTAAGACTACAAAGCCTGCTTTTTCCAGCTCATACTGTATGTGCTATATAAAGTAAGACACTAATGTGTATAGAAAGTTAGTTTGTAGAGATCAGAAGAGTGGGTCAGTAGGCTATGTTGGAGAACAAATTTCCCTTTGTATTGTCAAATTTGAAATTAGAAGATTTTTTTGTTTTTGTTTTTATAGGGAAATTAGGCATAGTGGATCTCAAAATAAATAATATTTCAATCATTCAATCAATCAATCAATCAATCAATCAATCAATCGATCAATTAAAGCAGTTGTATAAAGAGATGACTTTTTATGTTTAGGTAATCATTTCAATGGTCATTTCAAAATCTAGAAACACAGATGGCTATTATAAATCAGAACTTCAGGAGGGCAAACCGAAGAAGAAAAACTATGTATGAAAGGCCAATGTTTTTGTTAAAACTGTGTTTTATTATATCACTAGCATTTCGACCCATTCTTCACACGGGAGTTTCTGATTTTCACAGTTGTACATATAAATGAGTTTACAAATATGTTAAATCTATAGAGATGTAAATTTGAGACATCTTAATGTAAGTAAATATTAATCAATGTTTCTTGGAATTATCCGAGGAGCACACGTAGCAGATATGGTAAAAAGTGACAGAACTATTTTTGTAATTTAATAAATTCTACACACTGGAGGTGCAATCCAAATTTTGAATAAATTATCTGTTTGGGCATTATCATTCATGCAACACAAGCCATGCATCAGTAATGGCATCATTATGTCAACCCTCTTTTCATCCCCTTAGGGGGGTTATTAAAGTTCTGATTATGTAGTTCTCCTATTTCCCACCTATGTTAAATTTCAGCTTCCTAACATATTGGAAAGTAAGAGAATTAGTGATGAGTCAGTCATATCACATCACATCAGTACGGATGGTCTAATGGTTAGCATTACTGCCTCACAGCACCAGAGGTCATGGGTTCAATTTCCACCATAGCCCTAACTGTGCGGATTTTGTATATTCTCCCCATACTTGCATGCGTTTCCTCCGGGGTACTCTGTTTCCTCCCACAATCCAAAAATATACTGTTAGATTAATTGGTTTCCAACCCAAAAAAAATTAACCCTAGTGTGAATGTGTACATATGTGTGCACATGTGATTGGAAATATAGAGTGTAAGCTCCACTGGGGCAGGGACTGATGTGAGTGGCCAAATATTCTCTGTAAAGCGCTGCGGAATATGTGTGCGCTATATAAATAACTGGTAATAAATAATAAATAATTACCATATCATAATATCTATTTTCTCAACAATACTGTATACACAACAATTTAATTATATTATCTTAGTTTTATTGTGGTTGATGTAGAGCAGGGGTTCTCAGACTCGGTCCTCAGGACCCCACACAGTGCATGTTTTGCAGGTAACCCAGCAGGTGCACATGTGTATTAATTACTCACTGACACAGTTTTAAAGGTCCACAGGTGGAGCTAATTATTTCACTTGTAATTCTGTGAGGAGACCTGCAAAACATGCACTGTATGTGGTCCTGAGGACCGAGTTTGAGAACCTGTGATGTAGAGAGTTAGAATGTTGCTTCTTAATTTATATATTTTGTGTTTTGATCTTTTTTTGCAATATATATTCAAACAGTCATTTTCTCACTGCATCTAGTCTCATCATAATTGTTTGAAAACAATTCAGATGTAGTTGCAGAGGCGTCACTCATCTAAAGGACACCTGGTGCAGTCCAAAAGGGGCATGACTTCATGGGACAAGAGCATGGCTTAGCAGGAGTCGCACGGCTAAGCATCCCAACCCTCTTTTTGTCACTCCACGGGTCCGGGAGATGCAGGCTGCTCCCGGAGACTGGTGTTCCTGCAGTGCTGGCTTCTACAGGGTGACAGGAACCGGGTTGCTGCAAGTAATGTTACAGTGCAGCCCCCGGCTCCTGTCACTGAGCAGGAGCTGACACTTTAGTGTCACCCCTTAGCGGGTGACAGCTGGGTGCAGCCCCGCACCCCCTGCACCCCTCTTGTGACACTACTGTGTAGTTGGAGGGGCTATTGCAGTTGCTTGTGTAGAAGCAGCAGCAATAGCACTAATATGGCAATGCAGCAGGAGGTGTTATGCCTCCTGCTGCAATATTGATCCAAACCCATGGAGACGTGCAAGCCACCCATCGTAGATGCCAGGAAATGTCTGTGCAACAATGGAGATACATGTCCACTTTCCTACCCCTAAAAGGTGGTGACACGCCTCCGTTTGTTACAGGACCCACTCGTGCATACAAAAAATGCACATTCAACCATATCTGAATGGGGGCCTATATGTCACACAGCAAAGTTAACTGTGAACACATCTGCATGTCCTGTCTGCAGGGCCGTAACAAGGTATGTGCGGAGTGTGCCACCGCACATAGCACTGAATGGTAGGGGGCGCCGTTGCTGGCACTTCAATTATTTATTTCAATTACTTTCACTTGCAGCTACCCCCTTTTTAAAGCCCAGCAACTCCTGGCCGCCCCTGTCTCCTACCCCCACCCCTTCCGGCGCTACTACCTATACAACATTCATGAATTTAACATGAGAACACTTTGGTATTCAGTCACACTTGTCCTTTAATACATTTAAAGATGCTGACATACTTGGGATTTGAACCCATTGAGTGTGGCATTGCATACACTCTATTCACTGAGGTATCTTCCCTTACTCTCAAATTAAGTGCATGAATGTGGTATAAAGAGTTTTGTGTCCAAAATACTTTTCAATATAATATAGATTAACAATATATATATATATATATATATATATATATATATATATACAAATATTTTTTATTCTTTTTAGTCCCATATTCAGAAATGGGGAGTTATTGGTGTACTTCATACAGTATAACAGGTATACTGTACCCAGATATTACTGTATCATTAGATGAAAAATATTTCCAATACACTACTTAGTCCCAGAAAATATTTTGATTATTTGCTAGAAAATGCATAACAATTCTTCTACCTGTCTCCAAGATTAGGACAGTCTTTGCAATTATGTTTCCTAATTATACCCAAAGTAGCTGTGTACGGAATACATAATCATTGCAATTGCTTTTGGTTTTATGCTTGTGTGATTTCATAATATCTATATAACTATAAACTTAATCTTTCCAGTTGTCTAGTCATACCTAGACTTATTGGTGCCCTGTGCCAGAAGGAGAAATGCCCTCCCCCCACCCCACATGATTCCAAAAGGGATACAAGGCACATGCCTCGTGTAGAAGGGGCATGACAAAATTGATTGCAGAGAAAGCCCATGTTATGATGCCCCTTTCTCACATTAGATAGATAGATAGATAGATAGATAGATAGATAGATAGATACTGTATTTATATATTAGTTTTTTTTTATTTGGTAAGTGTGATCAGATGTGGTGTATTACTTATACTGTAATCCATTTATATTGTCATTGCTCGTGATTTTCTTTGAAGATATAATAATAAAAAAATGTTTTTAGTTATCATATTATGTGTTGAGATTTATTTTACAAAGATGTTATAGTTGAAATAGTACTTAAGAAGAGTGGAATGACTGATGATATCTCCATAACACTGGTGATTGTGTAATGTCATTGTGCAGTATATCACTATAAAATCTAAATGAAACAGAAACTATTAATTTTCTGTTCAGGAAAATACAGTAGGTTGATGGCTGATGACCATAGTTCAATGTAGAGGTGTGCACAACCACAGTGTTTTGGTTTTGGTTGTGGTTTTGTATTACCTCTGTGTTTGGCTTTACCAAAACCACACTCCTGTGTTTTGATTATGGTTTTGGATCTGTTTTTTTTTTTTGTACAACATGCTAAAATCATGAAATTTGCGGGTATTATTAACCTCAATAAAATTAATTTCCAATCAATCTGAACTGTACCTTTCCCAAAAATACAGTCATCTACACTATATTGTTACTATTAGCATAAAAGTGTCCCATTAAATAATGGAAACATAATATGTTTGGTGGCCATATGTACAAAGAGATCACAATTTGGGCATGTCCTGTATCAACAAGTGTACCTGGAATTAAATTGTTGTAATGTAAACAGTAAGAAATTCTGAACTTTCCAGGAACGGCTCAGCTGGCTATGTAGTTAGCTGCTCTGGGAGACTATTACAATGTTAAACCAAGGAAAATCATTCTATATAAGTCTAAGCCAATTACTGACATCTGTAATAAATCAGATTTGAACTTAACATGCATGCCTTGTTATGAGCAAACTACCCAGGGTGCTATTTACTGTAATATCCTATTAAAAACATAGATAGCTTTGTGGAGATCTCAAGTTTTGCCCTCTCCTCAGTTCAAGGGGCAACTCCAAACACACAGCAGCCAGGAAAACAGCACAACAGTCCAGGGTTTTCATGCAATCTAGCTGTGGCTAGTTTTATTTTGCAGTACAGTACATATAACAAGGCATAAAAATATATGTTATCCCATCTGGGCACTAACTAAAGAGAATAGATTACTTCTCTAAGGGTGGTAGGACCTACGCCCTTTCCATAAACATATGCACAGTACTTACAGTCAGTAAAACACAGTGTCTCATCACAGGCTTGCTGCCTGTTTCCCCAGGTAGCCAGACCATGAGTCAAACCTTGCCATAGTTTCTATCAGCCTCTTACAGGTGCAGGCCCTAGATTAATCTGCTCTCAAGGTGAAAGGCCTAAATACCCGAATTGGGCCTTGTGGATGGAGCCCTCTCTTCTCTCACATCCACACCACCAGGGCCAATTTTCCAGCTTTTACTGAAAGCCCAAACCATAATCAAGTCTGTTTAGCAAAACATCAGTCTAAATCTAACTCTCTTTGCAAATATTATATCTGCCACACCTGCGGTACACATCGTTTTGCCCAACTGCTAACAAATTTGCTGCTGCGATCAACTCTGAATTACCCCTATAGATCAGACAGCAGTGCAGCACCTTCAGAAAGTATATGTCCGCTCCTACCCTCCCCAGGCACTGATCTCTCTTGCTCCTTCTCCAGTGGTTGCTCTGACAGTATCTGTATTCCACACAGTTCAGGATGATCAGGACACACCAAAAGAACCTGACTTACATTTGTGCAGGTGTCAGGCACAGGGTAGTGCTAAATAGTAAATGCAATGTAGAGGTAGCCTTGTGTGGGCAAGAGAAGAACCCTCCTGGCCACCAAGCAGTGAGGACCAGAGTTGAGTCAGAGCACTCTTCTTCCACATTGCCATCCTCAGTCCAACCTGATGGAAAGAATAACTCATCAGCGCGAGAGTCCCCTGTCATTAGCATGTGGAGTCGCCTGTCATCAGCACGTGGAGTCCTCTGTCATCAGTGCCAAGAGTCCCTGTCATCAGTGATGTGACTCCCCTGTCATCATCACCAAGTGTCCCTTGTCATCAGTGCTGGGAGTCCCCTTTCATCTGTGACAGGAGTCCCCTGTCATCTACACTGGGAGTTTCCTGTTACCAGGAAAAGATCTGCTTCCAAAGGTGCAGTTGCTGAAGAGGGTGGCTGACCCAGAGTGGGCTGGCAAGCCTCAGCATCCTACATACATGCAGCAGAGTGTGGGCAGTTGGAGAGCTGGAGCCCAGGGTCAGCAGTGGTGAATGGAAAGTGTGGCCCCCTGCTGCATGCTGTTTCTTCCCTCTCACTGGACGGGATGAAGGCATGTTCAGTACAAGTCAGAGACTGGTGGGAGCAACCAGAGTGGCCCCAGGATCCCACAGTCCAATTTGTAAATGGCTGCTAGTGGCAAAATTCAAAACACATGAGATCCAATGCCAGGATGATGTCATATTTTCTCATTTTGGAATCCGAGTTGGAGAACCAAGGCCGCTCATCTCTAGTTCAATGTATGAGATTGACTTTCAAAAAATACAATGCATACATTATACACACTACTTTCAGCTGCCATTTTAATATATACACCTGAACAAATAAACAAATTTGTCATCAGCAAATCATATGATAGAAACCTAATTTCATAAACTTATCTATTAGAATTTCTTCATAGAAAGTCACATTACCAAGTAAATTAAATCCTGGTCTAGAGGCTCAGTTGCACTGTACATAAAGCAAAGAGACTGAGCAGAGGAGAATGATTAGATTGGTTCAAGCTGAAAGAAAGGTGACTTTTACTCAAAAATATGTGTTACAATAATGGCATATAGAAAAGTATATCTTAATAGAATGCCTGTCAAACTTTTTGAAGATTAATGTATGCATTATGAGTTTTTTTTACATAACAACAGATCAATTAATCTAGTATTAGAAAATAGGGGGAAAAATTGCATGTTTTTCCCATATGTTCCAATATGGAGCACCAGGCTGAACCAGCTAGGGGTATAATGCCATAGCAGAGGAACACACAGTGGGGCATCCCCTTTCATAACATTAACCAGTCCTAAACTTTCATCTGAGGGCTGAAATTCCTTGGAAAGTGCCCCCCCCCCCCAAAAAAAAAAAAGAAAAGAAAAATGGGTTCCACCACTCAAGCAAAAGCTACCCCTGGTGGCGGTGGGTTCAAGGTTAATGCAAATGCTTAATATTGTTCTTTACAGGTGGCCTACAGTCTGTAACCTATAATCTCCAGTGTTATTTACAGTCGCAAGCTTTTTAGGACTTGTTTAGTCACTGCATTCAGGACTTTGTTCATCTGCATTACATCATTAGTCTGCAAGATTCAGTGCCTACAGTATTAATGTGGTTAATTTCTACTGTACCTTGGGCTTTTGCATTATCCTTTGCTATGTGTGTCCATTCCAGATCCATCCAGTCAGCCCTGCACAACTCCTGCCTACATTTGAGCTCTACTGTGAGTATTGTTGTTCCTGCAGTCTGTCTTCCTGCAGTCCTACATTTCAGTGCCTGTATGTCATCCAGCGTATTCCAGTGTATGCCTGCCTCCGTACCTAAGAACCTGGACAGAGCTGCACCCAACACATAGACCCAAGTCCTGAGTCCAAACCCACTTCTGGGGGACCATGGTGAATTCCGCCGTCATGTTAAACTCCGTGCTTCTGTTCAGGGTATCTGCTAATTCCTCAGGTTCACTTCTGGTCCAATTTGTATAACTTACACCTGTTTTCAAGAACTTACTGTGCTTGCTCACATTAAGTACCCAGTTTTTACCAATGATTGTTGATCGCCATTATTCAGTGCTCTGTTGATTACCAGTGAATTTTATCTGGATACTTCAAGAATCTGGTATACCAAGTATTGTGTCAGTATTGCTCCATTTAAACCTGACCATCTCCATTCCTATTTTACACACAATGGGGGATATTAAATTGTTTGAAAAGTCAGTTGGGTGTCTGTTTTTTCCTATCTAATAGACAACTAAAAAACAGACACCCAACCGACATTTCAAACATTTGAATTCCCACCTTTGTTTGCTAAATAAATCTTTATTCATTACATCTGGCAGCAGCTTTTACCTCATATTAAGTACTTCATGCACACACACAGGGAACCCTAATGAACCATGACATTACATTAGAAGATCAAACCAATCAGTGATGGGGACTATTCTAAAACCAGCTGAGATTTGTGTCTCTGCTAGATTTTAAATGGGAGAGGGTTGATAGACAGTTAAAAGGTCGATAGTCATTAAGTCGACACCATAGGGTCGACTTTCAAAATGTTGACAGGGTCAAAAGGTCGAAAGGGTCAAAAGGTGGACGCACATTTTTTCATGTGTTTGCAACTTTTGCTGCATTTACTATCCATGTCCATAACTATTACCTTTAGTAACCTTGTGGTGAGCAAAGCAAAGTGGAGCGAGCCATAGAGCCCAAAGTGTAGCAAGCAAAGGTAGCCTGCGAGGGGACACACTTCAACAAATTTACTATCCATGGCCCTCATTCCGAGTTGTTCGCTCGGTATTTTTCATCGCATCGCAGTGAAAATCCGCTTAGTACGCATGCGCAATGTTCGCACTGCGACTGCGCCAAGTAACTTTACTATGATGAAAGTATTTTTACTCACGGCTTTTTCTTCGCTCCGGCGATCGTAATGTGATTGACAGGAAATGGGTGTTACTGGGCGGAAACACGGCGTTTCAGGGGCGTGTGGCTGAAAACGCTACCGTTTCCGGAAAAAACGCAGGAGTGGCCGGTGAAACGGTGGGAGTGCCTGGGCGAACGCTGGGTGTGTTTGTGATGTCAACCAGGAACGACAAGCACTGAAATGATCGCACAGGCAGAGTAAGTCTGGAGCTACTCAGAAACTGCTAACTCGTTTGTAATCGCAATATTGCGCGTACGTCGGTCGCAATTTTAAGAAGCTAAGATTCACTCCCAGTAGGCGGCGGCTTAGCGTGTGTAACTCTGCTAAATTCGCCTTGCGACCGATCAACTCGGAATGAGGGCCCATGTCACAAACTATTAGTGGAGCGGAGCAGAGCGAGCCAGTGAGCTCGAAGCTTTGTAAGTGAAGTGAGCCCGCGGGGAGACACTTTTCAACAAATTTGGTTAAAAACATTTAAAAACACAAAATAACACAAAGTAATAGAAAAAATATTGTCAACCTTTTGCACCTGTTGACCTATTGACTGTCAAACTTTTGACTCGTCGACCATTCAACTGTCGACCGTATGGTGTAGACCTAATGACTGTAGATCGTTATAATGTCTATCTTCTGTATCATACCCATTTTAAAATAGCACTGGTTTGTGGTTTCTAACTTTTTTTCTTTGCATTCCATACTGGTGAAGGGACAGGGAAACCTTCTTATATACAGCAGATATCCACTGTACTAGCTGCTTTTGTGCACCCAGCACTCTTCGGGGTATATTTACTAAGATTCGTAATTGTAACTGTAAAGGTATGAATTTGCAACTTTTTGTTTTTCTTACGTCTCATTTACTATGCTGTCGTATTCTGCATTATCGTTTTTTCTGATGTCGATGTCATTCGTAATGTCAGGCTGTGTTTTACAGGAGTGATTAGTAAAACACTGCCTGACAAAACACAATGAATCCCGGCCGGATCTGTGAGATCCATGCAGGGCTTCATTGTGTATATTAGGAGAAGTGAAGAAAGAGTTAAAAATCTTTAAAAAAAATTGCGTGGGGTCCCCCTCCTAAGCATCACCAGCCTCAGGCTCTTTGAGCCGGTCCTGATGGTAAAAATACAGGGGCAAAAGTGACTGGGGTTCCCCCATATTTAAACAACCAGCAGCGGGCTCTGTGCCTGGTCCTGGTGCAAAAAATATGGGGGACAAAAAACGTAGGGGTCCCTCATATTTTTTACACCAGCACCGGGCTTCACTAGTCAGAGAGATAAAGCCACAGCCGGGGGACACTTTTATATTGGTCTCTGCGGCTCTGACATTTAATCACCAACTAGTCACCCCTGGCTGGGGTACCCTGGAGGAGTGGGGACCCCTTAAATCAATGGGTCCCCCCCTCCAGCCACCCAAGGACCAGGGGTGAAGCCCGAGGCTGTCCCCCCATTCGTGGGTGGTGGATGGGAGGCTGATAGCCTTTTGTGTAAAAAAAAGAATATTGTTTTTGTAGCAGAACTACAAGTCCCAGCAAGCCTCCCCTGCAAGCTGGTACTTGGAGAACCACAAGTAACAGCATGCGGGTTGAAAAACAGGCCCAATGGTACCGCAGACCGGAAAGTTCCCACCATTGGAAATAATGTAGCGCCGCTACGCTACATTGTATCCACAGTGCTCTGCATGACTGACAGACAGTGCAGGAGCGAACAGCCATTTAGGAGAGTGCCATGATGTGGCGCTCCCTAATTGGCTGAAGGGACCCTCTTTGACAGGAGTCACGGGGGGTCCCGCCATTCAGGGAAAGGGGTTCCATGTGTAAACATGGGACCCCTTTCAGTTCGTGGTTCGGGTATTTTGTTTTTTTATTTTTACAAGAACGTAGATTATAACATTTAAGAAGAGGACCGATCTACACTGGATTCTTTGTAAGTATAATTTTATTTACAGGTACCCCTGGATTCTACTGGACAAGAGGACCGAATGCTTGGTGTGAACATAGGTAAGTATGTGTGTATGTAAGTGTGCATGTATGTACATTAAACTTTTACTTTCACAGTGTCTGTGTTTTGTTTTTATTTGGATATTTTTTGTAGTAGAACTACAGGTACCAGCGGGCCCATTTCCCCCCCGCATGCTGGTACTTGTGGTTCTTCAAGTACTAGCTTGCGGGGAGGCTTGCTGGGACTTGTAGTTCTGCTACAAAAACAATATTCTTTTTTTACACAAAAGGCTATCAGCCTCCCATCCACCGCCCATGGATGGGGGGATAGCCTCGGGCTTCACCCCTGATCATTGGGTGGCTGGAGGGGGGGACCCCTTGATTTAAGAGGTCCCCACTCCTCCAGGGTACCCCGGCCAGGGGTGACTAGTTGGTGATTTAATGCCAGGACCGCAGGGACCAATATAAAAGTGTCCCTCAGCTGTGGCATTATCTCTCTGACTAGTTGAGCCTGGTGCTGGTATAAAAAATATGGGGGACCCCTACGTTTTTTGTCTCCCGTAATTTTTGCACCAGGACCAGGCACAGAGCCCGGTGCTGGTTGTTTAAATATGGGGGGACCCCAGTCAATTTTTCCCCTGTATTTTTACAACCAGAACCGGCTCAAAGAGCCCAAGGCTGGTTATGCCTAGGAGGGGGGACCCCAAGCAATTTTTTTTATGATTTTTAACTATTTCACACCCCTTCCCACAGATAAACATGCACAGATCTCACAGATCCGTGCATGCCTATCAGAATATGGGGAAGAAAAGCAGGTCTACTTGAAAACTGTTTTTTTTTTTACGATTTGTACTTTTCAGGCCAGTGTTTGGCTATTGCTGGCAGTGATTGTGAATACGATTTTTTATTAAATTACTGAGTTGTATCAAATAACAGGCGTGTTTGACCGATGGTGTATTCATTCATATTTTTTTTCTCTGCCTTCAAAAAAATACAAATGCCCTCATCACTGCCGAGATTTGTGTTTAATAAATTCCCGAGATGACACTTTAAAAAAACAACACAAAATCGGTCAAAATCAGGAGCTTAGTAAATATATCCCTTCATTTGTATTCTGTAGCTCTGATTTGTCTAGCTCGCCCAATTATGAGCACAGGGACAGTATAGTCATTGGTTGCCCATGGCATTTATTGCCTGTATTGACACTTGTTCAGAATCTATAGTGGTGTCACCCTTCAAAAGATTGCACCAAAAGTTCTTCCACAGTGTATGGGAGTTGCCTTAACCCCAGGACAGGATTTATATAAGGCCATGTCTCCTATTAAATTACCCATGTCACAACATTCGCTGATGAGTACAGATAAATATACTTCAATTAAAAGTTGGACCACCACCTTGATATAACAGAGATACAGTATGTTGTTTATTCAAAAGAATGAACTTTCATTTCACATGCATTTTCTGTATTAGAATTCTCATAGATGTGGCAGCAATAGAACATGATATTAGTTTTTCAGCAGGTTTTTTTTTAAGCTTTAGTTAAACTCACTTTGTGCTTCCCCAGGGATCAGTACGTAATCCCGCTGGACGGGATTCCGGCGGTCGAAATACCGACGCCGGAATCCCGACCACACAATCCCGACAGGGGTGGAGAGCGGAATGCAGCCCCTTGCGGGCTCGCTTCGCTCGCCACGCTGCGGGCACGGTGCCTCGCTACGCTCGGCACACTATTATATTCTCCCTCTATGGGTGTCATGGACACCCACGGAGGGAGAATATGTCGGGATTGTGGAGGTCGGGATTTTGGCGTCGGTATTTCGACCGCCGGGATCCCGTCCAGCGGGATGTTGACCGCATCCCCTTCACCATAATGTTGTTTGTTTTAGACTACACCTTGGTGATGAACCTGTGTTTACATGATAAAAAATATACCTTGGACTTCATGTAACCTTGTTCTTCACTTTCAGCATTATAAGATAAATTATTACTTGTATCCAACAGTAAAACATGAACACCTACGGCATTGCTTTTAACATATTCATGCACATATACTGTAGAGTATACTACTTGATTTTATAAAAAAAAAAATAAGATTTACAGAAATCTAATGCAATATCATGTTCTGGCAATAATTTTATTTTTATGAGTCAACTTTGGAATCTTTTGTTACAATTAAAGAACAGAAGAATAGGTTCCTCCTAGAAAGAAAAAAAAATCTAAATAAAAAATAAAACCTTTACAGACTATCTAATTCCAAAGATCCAGAAGCACCCCACTGTAGCTGTCTTTTGCTTTGGATAAAATTGTTGCTCCTATCCAAATTGTTTAATGTGTATGATGTAGGGGAAATAGAAAAAATAAGAGGATCTTTGAAAATCTCGGGAGTCACAACCAAAAGTATAAACACAGGAACTATTTTCAAAGTAAATCTGAATTTATTTTTCTTGTGGATTTTGTACATCGAACTACCCTGTTTGCACATACTAGTGATCTGCAGGAAAAAGAAAATGCAGGTGTACACTCTAAGCATTAAGAATACTGATATTGAAAATAATTTTGATAATCTCTACAAATTAACATGGAGTATAAGTAAGGATCATGGCACATAAATCAGCTAAAATCAGCAAAAATTATGAAATTAGGACCTATTTTGCTCTCTACAGCATTCACAATAACATTAATTTCCAGTCATTTCCAGTAAATTTTGACAATTTCACAGCTCATAATATTGCTTTCACGAATAGTTGCCAATGACTGCAGTGATCTGGCTGGCTAAACTACAGCACACCTATGAAACATAGTGACACAGCAGTGGAATACAGGATGGCATTTTAATTAATCTATACAACCCCATATAATATTTTAATGAATCAATAAATAGATCAGAGGCCCAAGGCAAGTACAGGGAAATTGAGGTAGAGTATTTAATACTATTTATGTAGTATTTATGTAAAAAAGCACTTCACATTTGATTATACAAACAGAAAAGCAGTTATCTCATAAAAAAAGAGAAAAGAAAAGCACAGACCTGAGCCTGGCAAACATGTAATATGGAAGCAAGGTAAAGCTATTGCTTGATTTGATTGATTATTGATTATATGATTCTGAATAGAGAAGTCATTATAACTATAAAGAAAAGAGAAACAGAGACCTGGGCTTGGCAAACATGTAGGTGAGTCCTAGCTCATCTTATCAGTGAGTGCTAGTAGTCACAGGTCATTTGCCATAATTACAGTGCCGACAATTGTGTATGCACCCCTGATCCGTAGGATTGCATGGTGTATATGATCATGCAAAAGGGTGACATGCAGTGGCAGTTAGATGCAATTGTGATGTGTGTGTCCATGTCACCTATTCACAGTAATCTGACCTTGGCCATATCTGTAGTGTGGAAGCAGGTGGAAGCATGCCATTGATTGATTGATTGATTGATTGATTGATTAATTGTTTGATGGTATAGATGTCTTGACAAAGTATTTGGGGAAAAAAGCAATTCCACATTAAAGAGCTGTTTTTTTGGTCCTATGCACAGGCATGACAATGTCCTTCTTCTTATAACTACTAGCAAGAACTTCTGCCACTCAAGGCTGACTTGCTTTTACACAAACAACATCCTCCTCCTTAATTTTATCAACTTCTTCCTGTCCAACACATTAATCATCATTGTCATAAGCATCAGATACACAAATATTCCCCTCATCTTGTTGCACTTTCATAGTAGCATCATCAAATTCCATGTCTAAAGCGTCACTATACTTTTACTGCTACTCCTCACATTTGCAGAGGGTTATAAATTGTGAAATCAGGCTTCTCTATGAATACAGTGTCAGAAATGTCAGACTCAGGCATAGCACTTATGGACACCCTTAGACTCTCCTCATGGATTTGTATAGTTTCTGCATATACAGTTTGGTCTTCAGCCTTAGTGTTCTTAATTTTGTGCACTCATTTGCCTGTTTTAAAGGTGGAACACTTAGACACAGAGTGAGAAGTTGTCGGATGCAAGGTTTAGAAGATACCTGACTGTGTTTGGTCCTGGCTATCACAGTAAGCATTCTAGTGTAAGAAACATCTGTAGCAGGACCACCACTCACAAAGATAGGCCATGGTTTTAGCTTTTCCTTGCTACTGTGTGTGGTGTATGGCATGTCGGCAATTTTAAATTTTTCGGCAGTAACTTTTCATTGTTAGAGGTAAAGTTATCTTTAACATTGTGAAATGTTGTTTAAATTTAAAGTGCCCTTTACACCCTCTTTCCCCTTGACCATAATTAGTAGATTTTGAAGATTGAACCGTAGCAACCAAAGCACTAGTTTGGGCTTGCTCCTGCTCTTCTATCAACTCATCCATGTTGTTGTTGAACTCAAATGCCACCACACCAAGTGAATGAGAAAGGAGAGGTGACTATTACCATAACCATGCAATTTTATTAATAGCCTGCAAAATTTTGTTGATACCATCAATTTTGGCAATCAGGTAGCAGCGTTCGCATTTTAGAGAAGAGATCTCAGGACCTGTTCTGCTCATGTGCAGAATGGGTCCAGTGCATGTGCAGTTTCCCCACCATTGGGTACCTGTGCATAGGATCGCTTAAGCAATCCATAATGAATCAGGCCCACAGTTTGCATTTGCATTGTGTAAGAGCAAATTGTGTGTGACTGACAAACACATATGTACACTGACAATGATGCCTACAGTCAACTTTCCCTGGCACCTACTCCTGTCTCAACCTACATACAGATACAGTACTTCCTAATACATCTTTGATGCAGTTGCTCCAAACAGACCCTCTTGGCATGCTGGGTACTGTGAGATGCTGCTAACATTAGGCATCTTTTTTTTTGCATCCTTTTTGCTGAAAATGCATCTACCATACAGTATGATGTGACTGGGACACAAAGGGAAACTGTGCATATCTGTATGCAATTAAGTCTATGAATCTGCATATTCAGCTACGATGAAGTGGCTGTGGCTGTTTGCTGTGCCAAATTCCATTTTAATACATATACAGAGTCAGTCACATATAGAAATACAATTATTGCATATCAAATTAATCAACACAATCTCCCTGTGCATCCTAGTTGCAATGGGTTGCAAATAAGAACACTATAAGGACTTGCACAAGGCCTCTTCATGCCATGCATCTCCCACTGCATGGCATACTAAGGCTAGATGTATGAGGACATATCTGTACTACAGGTTGAGTATCCCTAATCCAAAATGCTTGGAACCAGAGGTATTTTGGATATTGGATTTTTGCATATTTTGGAATAATTGCATACCATAATGAGATATCATGGTGATGGGACCTAAGTCTAAGCACAGAATGCATTTATGTTTCATATAAACCTTATACACATACCTTGAATGTAATTTTAGCCAATATTTTTAATAACTTTGTGCATTAAGCAAAGTCTGTGTACATTCACACAATTCATTTATGTTTCATATACACTTTATACACACAGCCTGAAGGTCATTTAATACAATATATTTAATAACTTTGTGAATTAAACAAAGTTTGTGTACACTGAGCCATCAGAAAACAAAGGTTTCACTATCTCACTCTCACTCAAAAATTTCCGTATTTCGGAATATTCCGTATTTCGGAATATTTGGATATGGGATACTTAACCTGTATTATAAATTCTGAAGATAAGCTCAATCCTAATGGCACCCTGATGGTGTGCTAATTGCATTTTTGTTTATACAGTGCTCCAGCTCGATCCCACTCCTTGAATTCTCTAGTGATGGATATTTTTATGCAATCCAAAACAAGCAACATCCGATTCTGGTAGAATTACGTTTTGACTTGTTTTGGGATCTGGGATCCAATCCTGATGGGGAGACTAATGCAGGGACTAGGAAACACTTGAATACCCTAAGTTTGGGAGTGTTTTTTTTACATCTAATCCACTCCACTGTATCCTAAAGTCAGTTTCTTGAATTTCAAAGATCAAATTGATATAAAAATCTAATTAAATGCTTTGCCAAGATTAAGGCTCAATTGGGAATTTCAGCTTTTTTCTACTGACAACATTTCTTGGTCACTAACAAATACATTTTATCACTCAGTTTAAAATTATTCATGATAATATGATTCACACAAAATTTTTGGGCATATGTCTCCCCAGCAGCAACTACAAGTAGCATGTACTGTACTTATGCACATGGTTAAAAAAAGCTATGTTGTTTATGCCTTTAGCATTAATAGGATGTTACATTAACCCATGCTGTCATAGAAGCAGTGAATTAGCATCTAGATCTGCAAACACCTACAGTATATGGATATTCCCTAATAACAACTAAAGAAACATTATTTTTGTTCCTGCCAGTATGATGTAAAACAATTCAATAGTAATAGAAATTAATAATATATGTTATTTAAAAGTGTATTTATTTAGAATTTAATCTAGTATTGAATATGAATGGGTGTAGTGCAGATAAGGTTAAAAAATAAAAAAAGTACACATTGGATTGTGTTATTAGTGCTGTTCTTACCATTATTATTATTATTATTATTATTATTATTATTATTATTGCAGCAGTAGTTGTAGTAACTTTTATCTATATCACACAACAAGGTGCCTGCATCATTGTATATTGTAGATATTAAAAAAACACAAATATTCATCAGTACATAGGATAATATACTGTAGGATAGGGATTAGACACAATATAACAGCCAAAATAAGTGTTGGGTATAGAGGAAGTGAGACATAGAATAGGGCTACTCACTACAGCTATACAAAAGTAGTGCTGGGTCATAACAGTGGTGTAAATGCTATGTGCTGCTCACTCCCCATAAACACATGAAGTCATGATGTCACAAAGAGGGGAAAAAGCTCTTGGCAGTGGAAGTGCAGTAATGCCTGGAGCATCCTTCGGATGCTCCAAAAAGTTGCAAAGACTGCAGAGTGCCGGCCTGGAGCATCCAAAGGATGGTCTGGGTGGTACTGCAGCAGCAATTCCAGCTGCTAGCTTGAAGCAAGAGCCCTGGGGCAGTAGTGGTGCCACCCTGTGCTCTGTGCAACAGTATCTCCTGCACACCCTTAGTTATGGTCATGAGGAAGAAGAGATAGGAAGAAAATCATCATTCAAAGAACTTGTACAGAACAAGTGGGGAACATAATTGTGGGTGTGAGAAAGAGGAAAAAGGTGCACTGGTGGCATTGGTAATGCTAGAAGTAAAGAATGTGATATAAGGGCCCTGCCTCTGAGGGACTGGAGTGTGAACAGAATGGTGAACTTGAAATGAATTAGGAATGTGTTCTGTGGGCCTGAGTAATGAGTTAAGAGGATAGGCTTTTATGAGAAGGTGAGTGGTAAGGGCTTATTTGCATTGGAGGATGCATTCTGACAGAGAGTCTGATAGGGTGAAAAGTTGGTCCAGAGCAATAGGGCTGCACAGAAGAATTCTTAAATTCAGAAGTCATAAGTGGTGACCAGCATTGCAGTGAGGCATTGATCCATGAAGAGCAGAAAAGATGGGAGTATGGAGAAAGATGTGTTAGCTGTGTTAGAGATATAGAGGGAGGAATGATTAATTTGGCTGATGGGGAGCCATTGAGTCAGAGGTTTACACAAAGTGGTAAGAGAGGGGGGAAAAAGTGACGGAAAACAGCATTAATGATGAATTGAAATGTGGAGAGGTGGGTGAGAAAAAAGCAAGATATGAGAAGAAAGCAGTAGTCAAGGACAAAAATGACAAGTGCATGGATGAAACTTTGGTTGCATTCATGGGTGGCTGGATCTAGAGATATTGATAAGGTACAAGCACCAAGAAAGAGAGATAACTGTATGTGAAAACACAGTAAAGGGAAGCATCATTGTTAACACCAAGTACATGTGTAAGACAGAGGAGATAATGGCATTGTCAACAAATAGATAGAAGATAGGAGGTGAATAGTTCCTAGATGGGGAATAAAAATTAAATTGGATTTGGAAAATATTGAGTTTTGAAGAGCATTGGAACATACAGGATTAAATGGTAGATAAACAAGTAGAGATACAAAAGTGGACAGAGCAAAAGTGGTCAAGGAAGGAGAGGTACATTTGTGCATCATAAGCATAGAGGTGGTATTGGAGTCTAAAAAAGCTAGTGATATATCCAATTGAGAAAGTGTAAAGGGAAAAGAAAATGAGATCCTTGGAGTGCACCAACAGACATAGGGAGCAAGGTGAGGTGGAGTCACAACAAAAGGCAGAGAAGGAACAGTGAGAAAGCTACTGTAAGATGTGAACGAGAAGAGCATAGAGTCATGGAGATTAAAAGAGTGGAGGGTTTGAATTATTAGCATATGGTCCACAGAATGCAGCAAAAGAGGTGAATGAGAATGAGTAGACAGAATGATCCATGGATGGGGCTTTTAAAAAAAGATCATTAGTGACCTTAGTAAGGGCAGTTTCAGTTGAGTTGAAGAAGCAAAAGTCAGATTGAAGTGGGCTAAGAGGAAGGAGGCAGCAAAGGATATTGAAGGGTGCATAGGGACAGCGGGGATTGGAAGACTGGTAGAAAATTAGAGCCTTAAAATAATATTGTTTGGTTTTAGATATGGTGGAATTGTATGGGGAGAAGGTGAATTTCACATTGGCCCTCATTCCGAGTTGTTCGCTTGCAAGCTGCTTTTAGCAGATTTACTCACGCTAAGCCGCCGCCTACTGGGAGTGAATCTTAGCTTCTTAAAAATGCGAACGACGTATTCGCTATATTGCGATTACACCTCTCTTAGCAGTTTCTGAGTAGCTCCAGACTTACTCGGCATCTGCGATCAGTTCAGTGCTTGTCGTTTCTTGTTTGACGTCACAAACACACCCAGCGTTTGCCCAGACACTCCTCCGTTTCTCCAGCCACTCCCGCGTTTTTCCCAGAAACGGTAGCGTTTTTCCGCACACACCCATAAAACGGCCAGTTTCCGCCCAGTAACACCCACTTCCTGTCAATCACACTACGATCACCAGAACGATGAAAAAGCCGTGAGTAAAATTCCTAACTGCATAGCAAATTTACTTGGCGCAGTCACACTGCGGACATAGCGCATGCGCACTAAGCGGAAAATCGATGCGATGCGAAAAAAATTACCGAGCGAACAACTCGGAATGACCCCCATTGTGCATATTATCAATAGATTGCTACATACTTCAGTATTGCTCAGCAGTGCCAGTGCATTTTTGTAGGTGGTGGGTGAGTTTGGAATGTATAGCTGAGGAATGGATAACTGGATGCTAAAAGTAACAGTTGGGGCAGTAGAGTCTAGGGCAGAGATAAACATTGTACAGTAAATAGACAGAACCTGGTTATGTCAGGAAATGGTAGAAATGTAGATGAGAAATAAGTCCAGTGAGGAAGAGAAGATGACAGTTTCCACAATGCTGAGTTTGAGTTGTTTGTGACAGTAGTAGCTTTGGGAGGGGGTGTATAAAAGAAATAGATGTACATAAATTAGGAATATGCCATTTCACACAAAGACACTGACAAGAGAGGATCATTTGTAGAGAATCATATCCCTGAAGAAGTTAAATAAGATACAATGCATTAGGTTCTTCAAATGTGCTTCCCCTATAAAAGGAGCCAAGAGAAGTCCACCAGGAGCTCACACCAGCTGGAAGGGTGGAGTGGACTCCAGTAACATCTTTTCCTTAATGAGGATACCCAGTTGTTTTTACAAAAATTTTTTTTTTGCAAACTTTTATCTTCTTTTGGAATGACTATAACTTCATGATATACTACAATATGAGTGACCTATGCCCATTTTTGGGTGCTATTAGTGCAAAGGTTTTTTCACAGGACCATTACAGTAGATGGGATTTTGTCCACCCAGCTGTGATACCAGACACCTGCAGTAAGTGTATGGGCAGTCCACGATTGCCGACACAATATTTCTATGAATGCTTTCTTTCACAGACATATAGAGGGTACCCACCAACTCACGGGCTTGCAATATATATGCCGTTCACTTGAAAGGCTGATATATAGCTAAGTGCAGTGATGGGGAACCTTGGCATTCCAGCTGTTGTAGAACTACACATCCCAGCATGCCCTGCTACAGTTTTAGCGTGGCCAAATAGCAAATCTGTAGCAGGGCATGCTGGGATGTGTAGTTCAACAACAGCTGGAATGCCAAGACTCCCCATCACTGACCTAGTGTGTACCCAGCTTAAAGCCACAAAAGCCTCCACAGACTTATTTTTTTAAAGAATTATTACCAGAGCAACTTTAAGCACCTTTTACTAGGATATAAAATGTGACATTTGTTGACAATGACAGATTTGTATATTTATAAAATATGTAATACAATTTGATTGCAATGGCTTTCCAGTGGGTAAAAATAATTTACATAATTTTTGCCAACCAGATACAATTCCCAAAGTAGTTTGTGAATCACTAAACTGCACATTTTATGATTTTTAGTATAATTTAACTAATTTCACCTATCTTTATTATATAATCAACCACCCATTGATAGAAGGTACTTACTACTGCTATGTAAAGAAATGTGGTTGATAAGTAATATTAATCTAGCGTCTGATTTTAAGAAATATGTGAAGTTGTGATATTTCTAGGTTACAGATATATTTAGTAGAAATGGTCTTAGTATTACTGGGAATATACTGTAAATGTAGACATAACACATTAGATAACATTATATTTGTTAAGCTACAGTAGGTATACATTTGTACAATCATACTTTCTATATGATTTTACTTTAAATTTTACTTACTTTTTGAAGTCCCCATCAAAGTGGCAATTTGTTTATACACACTTGTACAATTTAACTTGTGATCCACAAAACTCATATGTTGAAATTATCTTCTGAACAGACACAAGCGTGGCACTGTTACTGGAGGAGCATGGGCAGAAGCATTGGACAAAATGGTCGAAATTGCATACAATACACACTTCAAATTTTGTCTGATATCTTACCATTGCATCTGATGAATTGTAAACTGCACATAAAACCTGATCTTCAGATGTGACCAGTTTTCTTCAGAGATAACAAGATCACAGATGTATGCACACTCTTAAGATATCTTATGAGTGAGTCAGGAATCTTAGAAAAGTCCAATGAATGTATAGGTTTATGCTAGAGATGAGCGGGTTCGGTTCTCAGAGAACCGAACCCTACCGGACCTCACGCTCCGAGACCAGATCTGAGTCAGGCTTGGGTTTTCCCACCTGACTCAGAAACCAGAACGAGGCAAAATGTCATCATCCCGCTGTCGGATTGTCATGGGGTTTGGATTCCATACAAGGAGCCGCGTGTCGCCGCCATTTTCACTCCGGCATTGGAGAGTGTAGAGAGAGCACGTGTCTCCGTTCTCTCAGTGTCCTCAGAGTCCATGTCTTGTGCTGCATCTGTCCAGTCACAGTGCTTGTGTCCTCTGCTGCCATATGTCCAGTGCTGTCCAGTGGTGCTGTGTTGTGCTGCATCAGTTCAGTGGTGGTGTGTTGTGCTGCACCAGTCCAATCAAAGTGGTGGTGTCCTCTGCTGCCATATGTCCAATGCTGCTGTATAAATCCAGTCCATTGCAGTGGTGCTGTGTTGTCCTGCATCACTCCAGTGGTGGTGTCTCTGTGATGCATGTATGTCCAGTAGTACTGCCGTATAATTCCAGTGGTACTGCCGTATATGTCCAGTGATCCTGACGTATAATTCCAGTAATCCTGCCGTATAATTCCAGTAATCCTGCTGTACATTTCCAGTAATCCTGCCGTATAATTCCAGTAATCCTGTCGTATAATTCCAGTAATCCTGACGTATAATTCCAGTAATCCTGCCATATAATTCCAGTGATCCTGCCGTATAATTCCAGTAATCCTGCTGAATAATTACAGTAATCCTGCCATATAATTCCAGTGATCCTGCCATATAATTACAGTGATCCTGCCGTATAATTCCAATAATCCTGCCGTATAATTCCAATGATCCTGCCGTTTAATTCCAGTAATCCTGCTGAATAATTACAGTGGTACTGTCATATAATTCCAGTAATCCTGTTGTCTAATTAAAATGGTACTGGTGTATAATTCCAGTAATCCTGCTGTATAATTCCAGTGATCCTGCCATATAATTCCAGTAATCCTGCCGTCTAAATCCAGTGATACTGGCGTATAATTCCAGTAATCCTGCCGAATAATTACAGTAATCCTGCCATATAATTCCAGTGATCCTGCCATATAATTCCAGTGATCCTGCCGTATAATTCCAATAATCCTGCCGTATAATTCCAATGATCCTGCCGTTTAATTCCAGTAATCCTGCTGAATAATTACAGTGGTACTGTCATATAATTCCAGTAATCCTGTTGTCTAATTAAAATGGTACTGGTGTATAATTCCAGTAATCCTGCTGTATAATTCCAGTGATCCTGCCATATAATTCCAGTAATCCTGCCGTCTAAATCCAGTGATACTGGCGTATAATTCCAGTAATCCTGCCGTATAATTCCAGTGATCCTGCCGTATAATTCCAGTATTCCTGCCATATAATTCCAGTAATCCTGCTGTATAATTACAGTGATCCTGAGGTATAATTCCAGTAATCCTGCCATATAATTACAGTGGTACTGCCATATAAATCCAGTAATCCTGCTTTATAAATCCATATAAATCCATAAAATTCCATATAAATCCAGTCCAGTGGTGCTGCCACATAAATTCAGTGGTGCTGTCCTGTGCTGTATATTATTTACTCCAAATAAAGGGGTTAATAATATTTAATCCGAATTTTTTTACAGGGTTTTCCCTGTGAGGTGTAGGGGTACGCTCTCCTGTGTCGCATATTGTGTTATATAACTGCAGAAAAATAATGGAGAACAAAAATTTGGAGGATAAAATAGGGAAAGATCAAGAACCACTTCCTCCTAGTGCTGAAGCTGCTGCCACTAGTCATGACATAGACAATGAAATGCCATCAACGTTGTCTGCCAAGGTCTATGCCCAATGTGATAGTAGAGGGCATGAAAAAATCCAAAAAGCCAAAATTTAGTAAAAAGACCCCAAAAAAGAAATTGAAATGGTCTGAGGAGAAACTCAAACTTGCCAATATGCCATTTACAACACGGAGTGGCAAGGAGTGGTTAAGGCCCTGGCCTATGTTCATGACTAGTGGTTCAGCTTCACATGAAGCCCTCATCCTCCCGCTAGAAAAATGGAAAGAGTTAAGGTAGAAAAAGCACATAAAAGAACTGTGCGTTCTAAGATGTTATCACAAATCCTTAAGGAGAGTCCAAGTGTGTCGGCTGTTACGATGCCTGACCTTCCCAACACTGGATGGGAAGAGATGGCTCCTTCCACCATTTGCATGCCCCCTGCAAGTGATGGAAGGAGCACCCACAGTCCAGTTTCTGATATTCAAATTGAAGATGTCACTGTTGAAGTACACCAGCATGAGGATATGGGTGTTGCTGGTGCTGAGGAGGAAGTTGACGATGAGGATTTTGATGGTGATGTGGTTTGTTTAAATGAAGCACCGGGGGAGACACCTGTTGTCCATGGGATGAAGAAGCCCATTGTGATGCCTGGGCAAAATACCAAAAAAGCCACCACTTCGGTGTGGAATTATTTCTCCACAAATCCGGACAACAGGTGTCAAGCCGTGTGTTGCCTCTGTCAATCTGTAATAAATAGGGGTAAGGATGTTAAGAACCTAGGAACATCCTCCCTTATACGTCACCAGCTGCACATTAATCAGAAGTCAGTGTCAAGTTGTGAAACTTTGGGTAAGAGTGTAAGCAGTCCACTGACACTTAAATCCCTTCATCCTCTTGTACCCAAGCTCCTGAAAGCAACACCACAACTCCCTCAACGTAAACTTCCTCCTCAGTTAGGAACATCAGTAGTCCTGCAGGCCATGTCACTGTCAAGACTGAGGAGTTCTCTCCTAACCAGGATTCCTCCGTAGGATCCTTGAGTGATACGCCTGCTGTTGCAGCCACTGCTGTTGTTGCTGCTGGGAGTCAATTGTCATCCCAGTGGGGAAGTCGGAAGACCACTTATACTACTTCCAATTAGCAATTAACTTTCCAACAGTCCTTTGTGAGGAAGATGAAATATGACAGCAGTCATCCTTTTGCAAAGCGGATAACTGAGTCCTTGACAGCTATGTTGGTGTTAGACGTGCATCCTGTATCCACCATTAGTTCAGTGGGACTTACAGAATTGTTTGAGGTACTGTGTGCCCGGTATCAAATCAAATCTAGGTTCCACTTATCTAGCAGGCGATACCGAGAATGTACAGAGATGTCAGAAAAAGTGTCCTTAGTGTCCTACAAATTGCAGTTGTACCCACTGTCCACTTAACCACGGAAATGCGGACAAGTGGAACAGGGCAGACTAAGGACTATATGACTGTGACAGCCCACTGGGTAGATGTATGGCCTCTTGCAGCAACAACAGCAGCGGCACCAGTAGCAGCATCTCGCAAATGCCAACTCGTTCCTAGGCAGGCTACGCTTTGTATCACTGCTTTCCATAAGAGGCACACAGCTGACAACCTCTTATGGAAACTGAGGGACAGAATGGCTTACCCCAATTAGACTCTCCTGGGGATTTGTGATATCGGACACCACCAATATTGTGCGTGCATTACATCTGGGCAAATTCCAGCACGTCCCATGTTTTGCACATACAATTAATTTGGTGGCTCAGAATTTTTTGAAAAATGACAGGGGCGTTTAGGATATGCTGTCGGTAACCCGAAAAATTGTGGGCCACTTTCGGCATTCAGCCACCATGTGCCGAAGACTGGAGCACCATCAAACATGCCAGAATCTGCCCTGCCATTACCTAAAGCAAGAGGTGGTAACGAGGTGGAATTCAATACTCTATATGCTTAAGAGGATGGAGGAGCAGCAAAAGTCCATTCAAGCCTATACATCCACCTACAAAATAGGCAAAGGAGGGGGAATGCACCTGACTCAAGCGCAGTGGTGAATAATTTCCATCTTGTGCAAGGTTCTCCAACCCTTCGGACATGCACATGTGAAGTCAGTTCAGACACTGCCAGCTTGAGTCAGGTCATTCCCCTCATCAGGCTTTTGCAGAAGCAGCTGGAGTAATTGAAGGAGGAGCAAAGACGGAGCGATTCCGTTAAGTATGTGGGACTTGTGGATGGAGCTCTTCATTTGCTTTGCCAGGATTCAAGGATTCAATCTGTTGAAATCAGAGCCTTACATTTTGGCCACCGTGATCCATCAACAGCTTCTCCTTCACTTTCTCCCACAACTGGGGCTGTGAGGAAAAGGATAACATTTCCAAACCCACCCACTGTTGGTGATGCAGGGCAGTCAGGAGCGAGTGCTAACATCTGATCCATCCCGAATGACCTGCCAACGATTATTGACATGTCTACTGTCACTGCATATTATTCTGTCACCATTGAAAGAATGGTGGATGATTATATGAGTGACAGCATCCAAGTAGTCATGTCAGACAGTCTGTACATATACTGGCAGGAAAAAGAGGCAATTTGGATGCATTTGCACAAACTGGCTTTATTTTACCAAAGTTGCCCCCCCCCCCCTCCAGTGTGTACTCTGAAAGAGTGTTTAGTGCAGCTGGTAACCTTGTCAGTGATCGACGTAGGAGGTTACTTCCACAAAATGTGGAGAAGATGATGTTCATCAAAATAAATTATAAATTCCTCTGGGAAGACCTTTACCAGCAATTGCCTCCAGAAAGTACACAGGGACCTGTGATGGTGGATTCCAGTGGGGATGAATTAATACTCTGTGAGGAGGTGGATGTACACAGTGAAAGGGGTGAGGAATCGGAGGTTGAGGTTGAGATCTTGCCTCTATAGAGCCAGTTTGTGCAAGGAGAGATTGATTGCTTCTTTTTTGGTGGGGGCCCAAACAAACCAGTAATTTCAGCCACAGTCATGTGACAGACCCTGTCGCCGAAAAGATTGGTTTGTTAAAGTGTGCATTTCCTGTCTACACAACATAAGGTTGGGTGGGAGTGCCCAAGGACAATTCCATCTTGCACCTCTTTTTCTTCTTTTCATCATGTACTGTTTGGGGACTAGTTTTTTAAAGTGCCATCCTGTCTGACACTGCCGTACAAGTCCAGGGGTACTTCCGTATAAGTTCCGGAGTACTGCCATATAAGTCCATCCAGTGGCGCTGTCTTGTGCTGCATCAGTCCAGTGGTGGTATCTTGTGCTGCCATAAGTCCAGTGGTGGTGTCCTGTGCTGTATTATATTTACTCCAAATAAAAGAGTTATATACATTACTTATATTATTATCCAAATCATTTTTACAGGGTTTTCCCTATGTGGTGTAGGGGTACGCTCGCCTGTCCTGCATATTGTATAATAGCTTCAAATAAAAGTGTGTGTGTGTGTTTGGTTTAGGGGCACACTATCTTGTGCCAACAATATTGTGCGTGTATTACATTTGGGCAAATTCTAGCATGTCCCATATTGTTTGTGCCGCACACTTGTGTCGCTTAGCTTAGCCATCCAGCTACCTCATTGCACCTCTTTTGCATCATGTGCTGTTTGGGGCCTATTTTTTTAAATCTGCCATCCTGTCTGCCACTGCAGTGCCACTGCTAGATGGGCCAGGTGTTTGTGCCGCACACTTGTGTCGCTTAGCTTAGTCATCCAGCCAACTCGGTGCAACCTTTTGGCCTAAAAACAATATTGTGAGGTGTTCAGAATAGACTGGAAATGAGTGGAAATTAATGTTATTGAGGTTAATAATACCATAGGAGCAAAATTACCCCCACATTCTGTGATTTTAGCTGTTTTTATGTTTTGTTTTGTTTTCAAAACAAAACACGAGCAGGGAATTAGAACCAAAACCAAACACAAAACACGAAAAGTGCCCGCCGTACTCTAGTTTATACCTAGATTTACTTTAGACTAAAGTATTATGAACACCTGCCAGTATTTTTAAAGATGCTATAATGACTGCTAAAAGACTAACCTATAAAGTAGATGGGGGACATTTACTAAAGTCAGAGTTTTTTTAGACATGAAGATGTTGCCCATAGCAACCAATCAGATTCTACTTATTCATCTAGCACCATTTTGAAGATAATAGAAACTGATTGGTTGCTGTGGGCAACATATCCACTTCTAAAAATCTCACACTTTAGTAAATTTACCCCTGACGTTTGTCAGCAATACATTACAGTAATACGCTCAATATCATGTCATTTTAGAATATCACAGTGTGAAAATGTATTGATTTGCCTAGTGTAATTTTATCTATAAAATATTACTTTATTTTTTGCCCTGGATGTGCAGTGTATTTAAAAAGTATATAATATTCTAAACATGTTATCATTCTCTTTAAATTATATAGTGAATTACACTCGATATAGTGAATTATTCTCAAGTTATTTGCTTGTCTAAAAAATGAGAGTGGACCTGACCACCTACAAACTATAACTGACTACACTGTAGTTTGATTATGTCTATAAACAGGGCCGTTATTGAGCCATTATATTTTTCTTGAACTATAATAACAAAATAATGTTTTTTTGCTGACATCTTATGTAGAACCTGATAGAATATATGCCCTTATCAGCTGTGCATACAGCTGGAGCCTCATGGCATTAATATCATCTGAACCACAACATCAATCATGTTGAGAGGGCTGCACAATCCATTTCCTATACATCTCTCACACAGAAAAATACATTACATTCATTGCAAGAGTTTGCTACCTATTCACACACAGAGCAATGCAGGTTGCATAGCAACTTCAACTACAGCACTTTGTTCAAACACAGGTGATGTGGACATAATCTTGTCAAAAACTCTGTATCCAGCATATAAGAGCAGATTTTAAGGTTGCATGTATCATTGTTATGAAATCATGTTTCTTTTGTTAGTTGCCTTTATGTGTTGTTTTACATTTCTTTGAAAAATATGTAATTCACAAACAATTGAATATTTCTCTGTTATGAATTTACATTGTTTCAAATTAATTACTATTTTCAGATTTCTGTTCACTGCGAAATGCTACACTTAGTTTTGTCTTTAAATTAAATTAATTGAAACACACACATACCACCAAAAACAGACACACACACTTAAACATTCATACTGTGTATAGTCTTTATACATTCTTCCCCTTTTAGAACTCACTTCCTATAAAAGAAAACATACTTTAAATCTCCCACGCATCACCTATAATGTAAGCTTTCTCTTATTATATTTTCCCTCACACACATGCCACTTTCTTTACTGAAATCTATTAATGGAAATAATATCAGCTTGATTGACTTGCAACTCCTATTACATGCTCTCTAGGAAGTCATTTAAAGTCTGTCCCTAATAAAACATCTCAAAAAAAGGGCACAAAACAAATGTATGAACACAGTAACACGTTTAATGTACAGATTTCCATATTTCGCATTTACAATGTTCTGTATCCATAATAACATGTACAGATTTTCATATTGCTGTATAGCTATTTTTAAATTATATTTCTTGTGAATTGGCCTCAAGTTTTTAAGTTTGGAATTTGCATAGATTACCTTAAAGAAAGAAATTCTCTCAAAAAATATATACAAATAATTTAAGAATATTTTGAAATAAATTACTTATAAATTAATATCTATTTACTGTTATATTCAAATCTTTTCAGCTTTCAATTTGTGCTGTGTATCAGCATTGGTTGAAATTATGCCCATATTAAAATAGCAGTCCTCAGCTTTGTCGCCATGCAGATGCATGTGCGCACACATTGTGGCAGCATCTTAATGCACATGGGTGTAATTAGTCGCACCCATGACAGCACAATCCATTTGCTATGGATCGGGTGTGCTACTATTCACACATGCCATGGATGGGTGCATGCATCGTGGCAAACTAGTTGCACCCGTGAAAAGTCATGGGTGCAATGAGGGCTGCTAAATCTATCTGCAGGGCATACAATGCAAATTCACCCTAACATGCTCAGAAAGAGAATGGTTGCATATGTGTCAAAGCAGATTTGCATATATCTGGCACATACACCATATCAATACAATTAGGTAGAAAGGGAGAGTAAACCCATTACCATATGTTTCAATGGTGAGAAACTTCTGTTTAAGTCTATGGTGAAAATGGCATCATTTTATCCTATGTAAACCACAAGGTTCACCTCTATTAACCTTGTGGTTTCCATCTCAAATAACAAGGTTAATAGAGATTAACCTTGTGGTTTGCTGTACATACTGTACTGTAGAATACAATGTAGCTTTTCTCAGAATAAACTTTAATGGAGCTTTCCCATCATTTAAATCTATGGGATGTCCCTTGGTACTTCATTACCAATTTAGTAATGACCCATCCTAGTTGAATACACTCCAGCTTCACTATCTATTTCTGAGAAGTTCTATGGAGACCACAAAAGTTTCTGGACTTTTTTGAATCAGTGTTCAATATAGATTGAAATGAAGGTAGACAAATTCCCTACAGAAAGAACAAAGGAGGCATATAGTATTTCCTAATCAGAGCATCTTTGGGCAATGGCACCACCCCTATAGGATTGGATATTCCATTGGTGCACCATAGTGTAATTTTCTTGTATGCCTTCAAAAAGATTTTGAAGATTCTGAATGATGAACATCTTTAGATTCCGCTATTTTGTACTTAATATATGGGCCAATATGCTGTACACTTCAGGGGCTAAATGTAATATGCTCCAGTTTGGTGGAGGTGTGGGACTTTATGCAAGTTGCCCCATTTTTGTAAAGCATCAATCATTTACAAGGCATAACCAATCTGATTTACAAGGCAATTGCAAGGCACTTACAAGGTAAAACCAATCATTTACAAAGCAAAACTGCAAAATCAGCAACCAGTCTGAGTAAGCAAAGGGTTGTCCTCTAATCAATGTGTCTGCAATTAAATTGCAAAAGCATCATTGGGTGGTGCAACACACATGCAGGGTACCCGTGAACTGTGCTGGGCGTCCCCCAGCATGTGAGTAGATGGATGCAGATTTTGCCACAGAAGATCTGGTCCATCTCTGAATAGTCCTCATAGTTTTACTAGTCTCTGAGGTGTCCTGTTCCCTTTAAATTAATGTATATGTGATCTTGAAATTACACTACTTAGAGTTGAAATCCTGGTTCATGATGAGTACCAGTGAATTATTGTTGTTCCAGGAAAGTGGATTGTTATAGGTGAAGCACTTAGCAAGATTGTTTTGTAAGCTCATGGTCATGGCAGACATGCATAACACCACCAATCAGGATGACTGAGTTCCTTTTTTGCTGTGGGCTGAGTTCATGCAGAAGAACTCTTTTCATGAAGCTACAAGTTATTCCCATTTTTACACCCTAAATGGATTACATCCTGCTTACTGGAATTGCCTTTCTGTCAGTCAAACCCTCTTCAGGCAGTCCGTGTCACCATCAGGCATTTTGTAGAAATTTGGAATGAGGTGAAAATGAATTTATGTAAACCTTCTGCATGTTATAAACATTTCTTTAATAGGAAGAAAAGGACAAACCCTTTGTTGAAAACTAGTGATAGGGTTTGGCTGTCAGCTATACTGTACATCTTTGGCTGAAGCTCCAACCATGAAGTTCGCTCCCAGGATCATCCTTCCAGTACAAATCCCACAAGTATTAACCTAATTGCATTTAGATTGAGAACTGGGGCTACAGTAACTTAGAATTACTAATGTGTTCCTTGTCTCCCTCCTTAAACCCTAGGTTTTTAACCAGTTTCAACATCAATAAGTCTGCCTTCTGCCATTCCAGTTGACCTCCAGGAGAAATATGAGGTGAGACAGATATTGGACTCCAGAATTTCCAGGGGTTCCATTCAGTATTTGGAAGATTGGAAGGGCTTTGACTCTGTGGGGAGAGGCTGGGCAAAGTCCTCAGATGGCCTTCTCTGGCAATGTGAGTTTAAGCAATTGCTGCTCCACTATGGACATGCATGCCTCTCTGCCTAGAATGTAAAAGTACAGGTTCACAAATGTGACATCATGTTTGCACAAAATTTGAAATGCCCTCCTTACAAAAATATTTTTTTTCCGGACCATGCTCAGTGCCAGAGTATTTTGACATTCTATGTGCCTTCATTTTTACTGGTCTGAACTTCTAATGTGATTCACAGTGTTCCATCCACTTCATCTGACTATTCTTCTCACCTATGGTACCACTCATAAGTCCTGATTCAAAGATATAAGTTAATGCCACCACAGTTGCAAATTTGTATGCAGCAGTTATGTGAAATATGCAAATTTTGCAGCCACAGGGTAGCATCTTTGAACCTCTGCTTGCATACAAAAACACAACCATTAGATGCACATTGACCTTCTGAATAACCCTATGGTCATGCAGCATGGCTACTGGAAGAAAGATGTTGTATCCCTTTTTACTGCAACCTGGATCACAGTTGCAAGCTGTGGCATGCCCCTAAACAAGTTGCAACATGCCTGCATTTGACTACGACCATCATGATAAGACATTCAATGCACAGGTACAGTGTGCAGTGGCAAAAAATGGTCCAGTGTGTACAAAATTGAAAGGGCATCAATTTCTGAATTAGGCCCATAGTAACTTCCTGCTTCTGATTTTGACTATTCCTCTGGCTTGATTCTGATCAACCACTGTTACTGTTTCTTGTAAGTTGCTGGGTCTGATGTGGACTGCTTCTCTGACTTGATCCTGGTAATGCATAGCCCATCTGGTTCTGATCCATTTCTGCTGACTATACTCCAGTTTGTCCCACTGTGACCAGACTCACTGTCTGCCTCAGTTCCTTCATACTACTAACCTGTAAAATTGGAAAACAGTCAGGGGGCTTCAACCTGCATTATCAGGCACAATGAAGCCCAGACCCCCTTAAAGCAGTGCCTAGTGAGGGCCACCAGTGTATGTTAGAGTCCCTGCCTTTGTTTTGGGTATTCACTGACACTAAATGTATGGTCAGCATCCACACCATCTTTCCAAGAGTTGTGGTATGCAAAGAGATTGCTGCCAGGGAAGTGTCTAATGCAGGAGCAGCAGGTAAGATTCTGCATATGCTAGCAGAGTTTAGAGATGAGCGCCGGAAATTTTTCGGGTTTTGTGTTTTGGTTTTGGGTTCGGTTCCGCGGCCGTGTTTTGGGTTCGACCGCGTTTTGGCAAAACCTCACCGAATTTTTTTTGTCGGATTCGGGTGTGTTTTGGATTCGGGTGTTTTTTTCAAAAAACCCTAAAAAACAGCTTAAATCATAGAATTTGGGGGTCATTTTGATCCCAAAGTATTATTAACCTCAAAAACCATAATTTCCACTCATTTTCAGTCTATTCTGAATACCTCACACCTCACAATATTATTTTTAGTCCTAAAATTTGCACCGAGGTCGCTGTGTGAGTAAGATAAGCGACCCTAGTGGCCGACACAAACACCGGGCCCATCTAGGAGTGGCACTGCAGTGTCACGCAGGATGTCCCTTCCAAAAAAACCTCCCCAAACAGCACATGACGCAAAGAAAAAAAGAGGCGCAATGAGGTAGCTGACTGTGTGAGTAAGATAAGCGACCCTAGTGGCCGACACAAACACCGGGCCCATCTAGGAGTGGCACTGCAGTGTCACGCAGGATGTCCCTTCCAAAAAACCCTCCCCAAACAGCACATGACGCAAAGAAAAAAAGAGGCGCAATGAGGTAGCTGACTGTGTGAGTAAGATAAGCGACCCTAGTGGCCGACACAAACACCGGGCCCATCTAGGAGTGGCACTGCAGTGTCACGCAGGATGTCCCTTCCAAAAAACCCTCCCCAAACAGCACATGACGCAAAGAAAAAAAGAGGCGCAATGAGGTAGCTGACTGTGTGAGTAAGATAAGCGACCCTAGTGGCCGACACAAACACTGGGCCCATCTAGGAGTGGCACTGCAGTGTCACGCAGGATGTCCCTTCCAAAAAACCCTCCCCAAACAGCACATGACGCAAAGAAAAAAAGAGGCGCAATGAGGTAGCTGACTGTGTGAGTAAGATAAGCGACCCTAGTGGCCGACACAAACACCGGGCCCATCTAGGAGTGGCACTGCAGTGTCACGCAGGATGTCCCTTCCAAAAAACCCTCCCCAAACAGCACATGACGCAAAGAAAAAAAGAGGCGCAATGAGGTAGCTGACTGTGTGAGTAAGATAAGCGACCCTAGTGGCCGACACAAACACCGGGCCCATCTAGGAGTGGCACTGCAGTGTCACGCAGGATGGCCCTTCCAAAAAACCCTCCCCAAACAGCACATGACGCAAAGAAAAATAAAAGAAAAAAGAGGTGCAAGATGGAATTGTCCTTGGGCCCTCCCACCCACCCTTATGTTGTATAAACAAAACAGGACATGCACACTTTAACCAACCCATCATTTCAGTGACAGGGTCTGCCACACGACTGTGACTGATATGACGGGTTGGTTTGGACCCCCCCCAAAAAAGAAGCAATTAATCTCTCCTTGCACAAACTGGCTCTACAGAGGCAAGATGTCCACCTCATCTTCATCCTCCGATATATCACCGTGTACATCCCCCTCCTCACAGATTATCAATTCGTCCCCACTGGAATCCACCATCTCAGCTCCCTGTGTACTTTGTGGAGGCAATTGCTGCTGGTCAATGTCTCCGCGGAGGAATTGATTATAATTCATTTTAATGAACATCATCTTCTCCACATTTTCTGGATGTAACCTCGTACGCCGATTGCTGACAAGGTGAGCGGCGGCACTAAACACTCTTTCGGAGTACACACTTGTGGGTGGGCAACTTAGGTAGAATAAAGCCAGTTTGTGCAAGGGCCTCCAAATTGCCTCTTTTTCCTGACAGTATAAGTACGGACTGTGTGACGTGCCTACTTGGATGCGGTCACTCATATAATCCTCCACCATTCTTTCAATGGGGAGAGAATCATATGCAGTGCCAGTAGACGACATGTCCGTATCCGTAATCGTTGTCAGGTCCTTCAGTCCGGACCAGATGTCAGCATCAGCAGTCGCTCCAGACTGCCCTGCATCACCGCCAGCGGGTGGGCTCGGAATTCTGAGCCTTTTCCTCGCACCCCCAGTTGCGGGAGAATGTGAAGGAGGAGATGTTGACAGGTCGCGTTCCGCTTGACTTGACAATTTTCTCACCAGCAGGTCTTTCAACCCCAGCAGACTTGTGTCTGCCGGAAAGAGAGATCCAAGGTAGGCTTTAAATCTAGGATCGAGCACGGTGGCCAAAATGTAGTGCTCTGATTTCAACAGATTGACCACCCGTGAATCCTTGTTAAGCGAATTAAGGGCACCATCCACAAGTCCCACATGCCTAGCGGAATCGCTCCGTGTTAGCTCCTCCTTCAATGTCTCCAGCTTCTTCTGCAAAAGCCTGATGAGGGGAATGACCTGACTCAGGCTGGCAGTGTCTGAACTGACTTCATGTGTGGCAAGTTCAAAGGGCATCAGAACCTTGCACAACGTTGAAATCATTCTCCACTGCGCTTGAGACAGGTGCATTCCACCTCCTATATCGTGCTCAATTGTATAGGCTTGAATGGCCTTTTGCTGCTCCTCCAACCTCTGAAGCATATAGAGGGTTGAATTCCACCTCGTTACCACTTCTTGCTTCAGATGATGGCAGGGCAGGTTCAGTAGTTTTTGGTGGTGCTCCAGTCTTCTGTACGTGGTGCCTGTACGCCGAAAGTGTCCCACAATTCTTCTGGCCACCGACAGCATCTCTTGCACGCCCCTGTCGTTTTTTTAAAAATTCTGCACCACCAAATTCAAGGTATGTGCAAGACATGGGACGTGCTGGAATTTGCCCATATTTAATGCACACACAATATTGCTGGCGTTGTCCGATGCCACAAATCCACAGGAGAGTCCAATTGGGGTAAGCCATTCCGCGATGATCTTCCTCAGTTGCCGTAAGAGGTTTTCAGCTGTGTGCGTATTCTGGAAACTGGTGATACAAAGCGTAGCCTGCCTAGGAAAGAGTTGGCGTTTGCGAGATGCTGCTACTGGTGCCGCCGCTGCTGTTCTTGCGGCGGGAGTCCATACATCTACCCAGTGGGCTGTCACAGTCATATAGTCCTGACCCTGCCCTGCTCCACTTGTCCACATGTCCGTGGTTAAGTGGACATTGGGTACAACTGCATTTTTTAGGACACTGGTGAGTCTTTTTCTGACGTCCGTGTACATTCTCGGTATCGCCTGCCTAGAGAAGTGGAACCTAGATGGTATTTGGTAACGGGGGCACACTGCCTCAATAAATTGTCTAGTTCCCTGTGAACTAACGGCGGATACCGGACGCACGTCTAACACCAACATAGTTGTCAAGGCCTCAGTTATCCGCTTTGCAGCAGGATGACTGCTGTGATATTTCATCTTCCTCGCAAAGGACTGTTGAACAGTCAATTGCTTACTGGAAGTAGTACAAGTGGGCTTACGACTTCCCCTCTGGGATGACCATCGACTCCCAGCAGCAACAACAGCAGCGCCAGCAGCAGTAGGCGTTACACGCAAGGATGCATCGGAGGAATCCCAGGCAGGAGAGGAATCATCAGAATTGCCAGTGACATGGCCTGCAGGACTATTGGCATTCCTGGGGAAGGAGGAAATTGACACTGAGGGAGTTGGTGGGGTGGTTTGCGTGAGCTTGGTTACAAGAGGAAGGGATTTACTGGTCAGTGGACTGCTTCTGCTGTCGGCCAAAGTTTTTGAACTTGTCACTGACTTATTATGAATGCGCTGCAGGTGACGTATAAGGGAGGATGTTCCGAGGTGGTTAACGTCCTTACCCCTACTTATTACAGCTTGACAAAGGGAACACACGGCTTGACAAATGTTGTCCGCATTTCTGGTGAAATACTTCCACACCGAAGAGCTGATTTTTTTGGTATTTTCACCAGGCATGTCAACGGCCATATTCCTCCCACGGACAACAGGTGTCTCCCCGGGTGCCTGACTTAAACAAACCACCTCACCATCAGAATCCTCCTGGTCAATTTCCTCCCCAGCGCCAGCAACACCCATATCCTCCTCATCCTGGTGTACTTCAACACTGACATCTTCAATCTGACTATCAGGAACTGGACTGTGGGTGCTCCTTCCAGCACTTGCAGGGGGCGTGCAAATGGTGGAAGGCGCATGCTCTTCACGTCCAGTGTTGGGAAGGTCAGGCATCGCAACCGACACAATTGGACTCTCCTTGTGGATTTGGGATTTCGAAGAACGCACAGTTCTTTGCTGTGCTTTTTCCAGCTTGAGTCTTTTCATTTTTCTAGCGAGAGGCTGAGTGCTTCCATCCTCATGTGAAGCTGAACCACTAGCCATGAACATAGGCCAGGGCCTCAGCCGTTCCTTGCCACTCCGTGTGGTAAATGGCATATTGGCAAGTTTACGCTTCTCCTCCGACAATTTTATTTTAGGTTTTGGAGTCCTTTTTTTACTGATATTTGGTGTTTTGGATTTGACATGCTCTGTACTTTGACATTGGGCATCGGCCTTGGCAGACGACGTTGCTGGCATTTCATCGTCTCGGCCATGACTAGTGGCAGCAGCTTCAGCACGAGGTGGAAGTGGATCTTGATCTTTCCCTAATTTTGGAACCTCAACATTTTTGTTCTCCATATTTTAATAGGCACAACTAAAAGGCACCTCAGGTAAACAATGGAGATGGATGGATACTAGTATACAATTATGGATGGACTGCCGAGTGCCGACACAGAGGTAGCTACAGCCGTGGACTACCGTACTGTACTGTGTCTGCTGCTAATATAGACTGGTTGATAATGAGATGTAGTATGTATGTATAAAGAAGAAAGAAAAAAAAACCACGGGTAGGTGGTATACAATTATGGACGGACTGCCGAGTGCCGACACAGAGGTAGCTACAGCCGTGGACTACCGTACTGTACTGTGTCTGCTGCTAATATAGACTGGATGATAATGAGATGTAGTATGTATAAAGAAGAAAGAAAAAAAAAACACGGGTAGGTGGTATACAATTATGGATGGACTGCCGAGTGCCGACACAGAGGTAGCTACAGCCGTGGACTACCGTACTGTACTGTGTCTGCTGCTAATATAGACTGGATGATAATGAGATGTAGTATGTATAAAGAAGAAAGAAAAAAAAACCACGGGTAGGTGGTATACAATTATGGATGGACTGCCGAGTGCCGACACAGAGGTAGCTACAGCCGTGGACTACCGTACTGTACTGTGTCTGCTGCTAATATAGACTGGATGATAATGAGATGTAGTATGTATAAAGAAGAAAAAAAAAAACACGGGTAGGTGGTATACAATTATGGATGGACTGCCGAGTGCCGACACAGAGGTAGCTATAGCCGTGGACTACCGTACTGTACTGTGTCTGCTGCTTATATAGACTGGATGATAATGAGATGTAGTATGTATAAAGAAGAAAGAAAAAAAACCACGGGTAGGTGGTATACAATTATGGACGGACTGCCGAGTGCCGACACAGAGGTAGCTACAGCCGTGGACTACCGTACTGTACTGTGTCTGCTGCTAATATAGACTGGTTGATAATGAGATGTAGTATGTATAAAGAAGAAAGAAAAAAAAAAACACGGGTAGGTGGTATACAATTATGGATGGACTGCCGAGTGCCGACACAGAGGTAGCTACAGCCGTGGACTACCGTACTGTACTGTGTATGCTGCTAATATAGACTGGATGATAATGAGATGTAGTATGTATAAAGAAAAAAAAAAAAAACACGGGTAGGTGGTATACAATTATGGATGGACTGCCGAGTGCCGACACAGAGGTAGCTACAGCCGTGGACTACCGTACTGTACTGTGTCTGCTGCTAATATAGACTGGATGATAATGAGATGTAGTATGTATAAAGAAGAAAGAAAAAAAAAAACACGGGTAGGTGGTATACAAATATGGATGGACTGCCGAGTGCCGACACAGAGGTAGCTACAGCCGTGAACTACCGTACTGTGTCTGCTGCGACTGGATGATAAATAATGATATAAAAAATATATATATATCACTACTGCAGCCGGACAGGTATATATTATATAATGACGGACCTGCTGGACACTGTCTGTCAGCAGAATGAGTTTTTTATAGAATAGAAAAACACCACACAAGTCACACGACGAGTGTTTAACTTTTTCAGGCAATCACAATATAGTATACTATACTGGTGGTCAGTGTGGTCAGGTCACTGGTCAGTCACACTGGCAGTGGCACTCCTGCAGCAAAAGTGTGCACTGTTTAATTTTAATAATATGTACTAATAATATGTACTCCTGGCTCCTGCTATAACCTATAACTGCTCCCCAGTCTCCCCCACAATTAAGCTGTGTGAGCACAGTCAGATATTATACATAGATGATGCAGCACACTGGGCTGAGCACAGATATGGTATGTGACTGAGTCACTGTGTATCGTTTTCTTCAGGCAGAGAACGGATTATATTAAATAAAACTGCACTGGTGGTCACTGGTCAGTGGTCAGTCACTAGTAAACTCTGCACTCTCTAGTACTCCTAAGCTCCAGTAAATCAAGTGTCTCTGTCTCAATCTCACTCTCTCTCTTCTAATCTAAATGGAGAGGACGCCAGCCACGTCCTCTCCCTATCAATCTCAATGCACGTGTGAAAATGGCGGCGACGCGCGGCTCCTTATATAGAATCCGAGTCTCGCGATAGAATCCGAGCCTCGCGAGAATCCGACAGCGTCATGATGACGTTCGGGCGCGCTCGGGTTAACCGAGCAAGGCGGGAAGATCCGAGTCGCTCGGATCCGTGTAAAAAAAGCTGAAGTTCGGGCGGGTTCGGATTCCGAGGAACCGAACCCGCTCATCTCTAGCAGAGTTCCCGGCATCTGGAAAGGGGGAGGTGTAGTACTTACAGGAAACAAGGCTAGTAAATAAGGTGTTGTTGAAGCTGTGGAGGGACTTCATCCAGCATTTAACAGATGATCTAACTAGTGGGTCTAAGAGGCAGAAAGCCAGTTCCCTGGCAATTACAAATGTTACAGCAGTATATAGCCAGGGCAAGATAACAGAAGCAAGTGGGAATTGATACCAACCCCCCCCCCCCCCCCCCATGACAGGATTTTTGAAAAAAGCAGATACATTGGATGTCATTCTCAATGGAGTGATCTGTCCCCATCAGCAGAACAAAGGTAAGCCACCTGACGGGATCAGCGGAGCTCCAAGTTGGTATGTGTGGCCATATTGAGTGCTTACCCATGCTGCCAACCATTTTTTATTACCAAACCACCAATCTATTATAGAGTGATTTACATGTTAAAGTGACAATCACCAGACGGTGTATAGTAAATAACTATCTGTTATCTTTATTGGAACAAGTAACAAGAAAAGAAGACTTTTGTGTGGGTGCAGTCTTATATGGAATGTAGTGAGAATATAGTATGTGTGTAGTTTAAAATATAACTTTTATTTGTTATGACATAAAATTGTGTTTATGTCTCACAGACTAAAGACAGATTTAACATTTGACAAACAATAAAAGAGGTTTAAAACTTAAAACCTTTTGTCAAATGTTAAATCTGTCTTTAGCCTGTGAGACATAAACACAATTTTATGTCATAACAAATAAAAGTTATATTTTAAACAACACACAAACTATTTTCTCACTACAATCCATATAAGAGTGCACCCACACAAGAGTCTACTTTTCTTGTTACTTCTTCCTAGATATCTCTCCCTAACTCAGGGCGCACCACCAAGCGGACACATTCAGGGATTAACCCCTATTATTGTTGTCCAATTTTGGTTCTAAATACAATTTTGCTTAGAATCATTTGACTAGTGCTGAATCACAACGCCTAAATACATCTTTATTGGAACACAAACAAATGCCCAAGATTCAATAGTGCTTTATTTAGGGATTAAAAAAACAGAAAACATCTCCACTTCACTTTCTTGTGCTCATTGAAGGCAGTTCTGATGGGATCAGCCATTCAAACTGTTCTTAGGTTAAATAAAATAAAAAAAAACCCCTAAATGTCATGATGATCTAGATTGTGAAATATCAGACAGCAGACTTCAGAATTTTTTTCAGATATGCATCCCTTGTTAAAGACCTAATTAAAGTCACAGAGAAGCTAAATGCTGTTTAAAAAAAAAGAAGCTATTCTGCCATCACTAAAGTCCAGAACCAATGGATTATTCGCTCATAAATAACAAAGAAAACAATTGAAGGATAGAACTAGAAATATATCTATCTTAAAATAGTGAACACATTTGCAGGATGCTACACATTGGGGGTCATTCTGACCCGATCGCACGCTGCACTTCCTTGCAGCCGTGAAATCGTGTTGAAACTGCGTATGCACGGTGGCCAGATTGCGCAGGTGCATCCTTTCCCGGTGACAGGCAGCGATGCCACTAGCGAAGAAAGCGATCGCAGCGGCGACTACAAGACGATTGACAGGAGGAAGGCAGAACCGGGTGGCAACTCACCATTTTCGGGGAGTGGTGAGTCCAACAAAGACGTGTCCAGGCGTTTGGTGGGCGGATGTCTGATGTCAATTCCGGGGCCTGCATCGCTGGATCGATCACACAGGGTAAGTAACTCTTACCTTGGTCTTCTTTTACAGGAAACTTTTTTTGCATAGCAGGGCAGCTACGTGCGATCAACTGGGAATGACCCACATTGTTAATCTAGAGAACAACCCTAATACACCCCAATTCCTTCCCAAGGATAATGTCAGGTACACTATATTATTTATGTTTATATTATATTCCAAAAGGAACTTATATTGAACAACTATTGTCATAAATATTTAATGAAGTGGAAGATAAGTGTACAGTACAATATGCATCCCTATGAAGCTTTTGTAAGGACAAATAATGTCTCTAACTAAATAGGGAAAGACCCATCTTTGAACCAGAGTTAGTGGTCAACTGTGTTATGGAAATCTGATATTAAAATTGATGCCAATATAATTGGCAAAAGGCTCGGTCAACTGATCCCTGACTTGGTCAACTGGGATCAATTTGGATTTGGCTTAGCATACAGAACCAAAACCCACTTTTATGTATATAAAGAAAATAATAGAAGGCTTTTATGTTTATGCTTTACTGGGGCTCTATGAAGGCAGTCCATCTTAACTTTTGTTTCAGTTGCAGATTTCTAAATTCAATTCCAACACTATACTCCAGTACCAGAGCATTAACCTTTTGCCAGTTTTTATCATCTTCCTTATTCCCTATTACCAATTGTACCTGCCAGGATTGTTACCTGTGGCCCTTATGCTTGTGCTGGTAATAGAACTGCTTTATCAAAATTAGGTTCAATGACTCCATTCAAGGAACTACACTTTATGATTGTCAACATAACAATTGTCTTTTTACAAATGATGTGTCCGACCAGTCCCAAGATCATACCTCCCAACGTGACCCTCTTTAGGAGGGACAAAATGCTCTGCTTCTGGATTTTTTCTCAATGTCTGATTATCTGCACCTGTGCTGAACAGGTTAATGGATAAGAAAGCTGTTTCAGCACAGGCGATGGCAATCATAAATTTAGAGAAAAGTCCAGGAGCAGAGTATTTTGTCCCTCCTGGAAAGGGTCATGTTGGGAGGTATGCACTTCCCAACATGACCCTCTCCACCAGGAGGGACACAATGCTCTGTTCCTGGACTTCCCTCTTAATTTATGATTGCCATCACCTGTGGTAAAACACCTTTCTTATCTTTTAACCTGTTCAAAACAAGTGAAGGCAATCATAACTTAGGATAAAAGTCCAGAAGCAGAGCATTCTTTCCCCCTCCTGGAGAGGGTCATGTTGGGAGGTATGCAAGATTTCATAATGGCTTACATGCAGTGCTGGAGGAATATACCAATGTCTCATTCTGTAAGCTTCATACCTCTTTAATGGAGGCACTAGTAGTGAAACCCCTTTAAATTTATTAGAGAATTGTTGCAGATCCTAAAACTATGCTTGTCAGATGAAAGCTACAAAGATATATGGACCAATTCAGACCTGATTGCAGCAGCAAAAGTTTTCTCTAATGGGCAAAACCATGTGCAGTGGAGGTGGGGAAGATATAACATGTGTAGAGAGAATTAAATTAGGGTGGGGTGTGTTCAAACTATAATCTAAATTGCAAATTAAAAATAAAGCAGCAAGTATTTACCCTGCACAGAAACAAAATAACCCCCCCAAATCTAACTCTCTCTGCACATGTTATATCTGCCCCACCTGCAGTGAACATACACAGTATACACACATACACTGTTCATACACATATACACTATACAAACATACATATACACTGTACATACATAGATACACTATACACAGATACATATACACTATACACACATACATATACACTGTACATATACACTATAAACACTGTAAATACATACACATAAACTGTACACACATATAGAGCCACAGACACCATACACATGGTTACTCTTTCCTTCCTGCCTCTTCCCCCTGAGCCCCGTGCACATCAGCCCGACACTGAGCCCAGCAGGACAAAAATTGCTTGGGCAATAATCAGAGAGGGGACTCTGGGACCTGCAGACCAGCAGAGGGACAACAATAACTATCCCCGGGAACACACACTCACACAGCACTGACAGCAGCACTATACCCTTCCAGCTGATGCTACCTTATAGGCAATTTACTGAAGCCAGGAGCACCGCTGGTAACATTAATCTCAGCGGGTGCCAGCAAAGAGAGATGGCAGTGTCTGCTCCCTCAGCGCATTTGCGCTGTGTGTGGTGCACCAATCGCTCATAGGTAGTGACGGCCCTGCACAGAGACACAACATTATGATAAGAATTTAACGTTCTGATTTGGAGATGTATGCAAACTCGAGGGGATTCGTACACCACCTGATTTTGGGGCACCTGTGCATGTGCAGAATGGGTCCTGCATCATCGCATGCATTGCTCACTGAAACACAGCTTGATTGACAGAATGCAGCTGCTTTGAAGCAGAGATTGAGCATCACTGGCCAGCATTCCCAAAAACAGGGACATGTAGTGCTTATTTTCTGGGAGTAGTGAGACCAAGGTATGCATCTTCTGAAGCAGACTTACCGACTTCAGTAACAGGGCAGAGAAGGCCAATCTGAGTAACCTCAGAGATACTTAGATGGCCGTGGTCTTGCAGATGATCTGATGCTACATCTTTAGAAGCAGCACCAAGATCCGTGATGCTGACAGGTGACACATTTTCCCCTCAGATGTTTCCTGCCGCATTGGCATATTTTCACATCGCTGCAGCCATGCTGTAAGCTACATTTATCTCTGAATCAGGCTCTAAGAGCACAGTATAGAATGCAATACATGGAATAATTTCTCCCAGGAGTTGTAGTGCTGTTTTTGGCAAGTATACCTTATGTAGAGTATGGCTGCATGTGGCTCTAACCCAGTACTTGACCCATACTACAAATATTGGGTGCCTTAGGTGTCAGTATTATGAAGCCTATGCTGTTTACCTCTCTGCCCTAGGTGTCAGTGGGAAGGCTTGCAGGAGCTCCTCTTGGAGCACCTACAAGTCTGCCCAATGACACTTGGTGCATAGAGGAAACAGTCTGTTTTTCACTATGAGGTGAATTGCACACAAAATGGCAGTAGAAGCCAGAAGTAGCACCTTATACTAATGTTAGTCTCTAGGGCTAGTCTGTGTGGCTCCAAGCAGGAAGCAACTCCACCCACTGTTTTACTGTCACAGAATCAGCCCCATGTCCTCTATTTTACCAGTACTGATCATGATTGGCGAATCCAGTGAATCCTCTATCTCCAGTCCTAATTTTTGCCCATGGTAAAGGTGAGCTGATTGTTTCTTTATGCTGTGTGACCCAGTCTTATATAAAGAAAACACAGAGGTTTAGGATAAACCCTATGTGTCTCCAAAAAGGCTACTATAGCTTGCTTGTTGTGTAAACCATCAGCAATAGTTTACATGTTTTATTTTTCCGTAGAGGTGAAACAAGTGTAATATAGAACTCTTGATGCTAATGTCTAATTAGTCTGTATTGGCACATACGTAGTCAGGGCATGTAGTGATAAGTCAAATCATGTGCACAGTAAGTGACCTAATGGCACAATCACAGTTTTAGCACATTGAATATCGCACTGGGCTTACATATCCCTGAGACAAAATAAACAAATGATTATGGGATCAGGTCCGTATACCCATAATTACAATACTGTTCAGTACTTTCCAAATCTAAGTTGCTAAGTTGTGGGGCTTCTGACGCTCCTCCTTGCACTTTCCTTAGTAACAGTCAGTTCAAATGCTAAGTTGAAATATACTAATTGTAATATTTTATTAAATACATATTAAGTTGTTTAAGGAATTTCAATTGCAGGCATCTTTTAAACATATTTTGAAAGAAAATGTTTTGTTACAGTCATAAGATTTTGTTCTCTAAAAGTGCATTTCAGCTCCGATAAAGGCTTACAGTATTAAACATTAATCATTCTGATAATTACAAATGTTCACTAGAATAATAAACTTCAAGGGTTTATTTGTTCAGTGGTCTTATTTTAAGTTCAGTTTTATTCTATTGTTTGAAGTGTGTATTTCTCTACTAAGATGTTAAAATAGAAATGTTTTTGTAACATACCATAATACTTTCAGATTCAAGCTGCTAATGAATATCTCTTATTTAAACAGTATAATTTTCATTGTGAATTAAAGCAATCTGGAATGTAATAAATGCTGTGAACTATTGAAATAGACTCACACCACAATATTTCACAGGCAGAGTTTGAATTGTTAGTAATTCTTTTACTGTTGATTATATATTTCATACCTCTTATTTAACTCATCTAGAAGCTAACCATTTTGCTCTCTGTTAGCCACTTGCAGCAATGTTGAATTTTTAGTAGAAAGTACACAATACCAGGCTATTAGTTTTACTTAGAAATGAGTGATTTGGATTACCTTGAATCCGAGCCCCCTCAAACTTATGGTTTCCGAGTCAATATGAGCCTTGGCTTAGGTTTTACTGCCAGGCTTGGATTCCAAATTGATGCAAAATATCATCCTCTTGGCGTCAGATTCTCGCCAGTTTTGTATTCTATATAAGGACCCAGCAGTGGTGACTTGGTGTCATTTCACTCTAGTCATGCATCTGTGTGCTGCGCTGTACTCTGCTTTGTCCATCTAGAAGTGCCCATGCTGTGTCCATCTTCAAGTAGTTGTGTTGAGTCTAATAAGTGGCGGTGCTGTGTCCATCTACAAGTGGTTGTGCTGTGTCCATTAAGAAGCTGTGATATGTCCATCTACAAATGACTGCTGTGTCTGTCTTCAAATGGCTGTGCTGTGTCCATCTACAAGTGGCTGTCCTGTGTCCATTAAGAAGCTGTGCTGTGTCCATCTTTAAATGTCTGTGTTGTCCATCAACAAATGGCTGTGCTGTGGCCATCTACAAGTGTCTGTGCTGTGTCCATCTACAAGTGGCTGTGCTGTGTCCATTAAGTGACTGTGCTGCATCCATCTATAAGTTGCAGTGCTGTGTAACTCCATAAGCTGTGTCCAGTCCCCTTAGTCTAATTCTGTCACACAGCTGTGCTGCACTGACTCTGCAGGCCATACCCCTCCCACTGCATTCACATATAAGCAGTGTGACTCTGTATTGTCCATTGCTAAAAAGGCAAAAAAAGTAAAAAAAAAAAAATACAACCTATGTGCACTGTATCCGAGTGTGTTTCTTCATTTACATATATAAACCCTGAGACTCCATGCAGTCTGAGCCAAGCTGCCTGTTAAAAAAATTAAAAAATATCTTGTTGTTTAATTTGTTTGCAGTGGTCAGTGCACTCTACCCCAGTAAGATTTGTTTACTTCACGTACATATAAAAGTAGATTAATTCCATGCACATGTTATATCTGCCTCCCCTGCAGGGCACATGGTTTTGCCCAACTGCTAACAAAGTTCCTGCTGCGATCAACTCAGAATTACCCCCAATATGCGGTACAGGAGAATGTACCTCTACACCTCACAGGGCAAACCCTATGAAAATTGTTTGATTAAATATTAATAACCCCTTTATTTGGAGTAAATAATATATAGCGCAGTACAGCACCACTGAACTTATATGGCAACCCCAGTGTACTGGATTTATACGGAAGTACCACTGGAATTAAACGGCAGTATCATTGGACTAATACGGCAGTACCACTGGATTGGATTTATACGGCAGTATCACTGGACTTATACGCCAGTATCACTGGAATTATACGGCAGTACCACTGGATTTATACGGCAGTACCACTGGACTGGATTTATACGGCAGTATTACTGGATTTATACACCAGTACCACTGGAATTATACAGCAGTATCACTGGAATTATGCGGCAGTACCACCGGACATATACTGCAGTATCACTGGATTTATACGGCAGTACCACTGGACATATATGGCAGTATCACTGGATTTATACAGCAGTACCGCAGGACATATACGGCAGTATCATTGGACATATATGGCAGTACCAGTGGACATATAGAGCAGCACAGGGACACCACCACTGGACTGATGCAGGACAACAGAGCACCACTGCAATGGACTGGACTTATACAGCAGCACTGGACATAACACATTTATTAATCCTTCTGGTCTTTTAATTACACTTTCACTAGTATATACATTTTTGTATATAGAATTTGTTTTCCTTTATTAACATATACAAACACTTTATCTTCTCGCGTTGTGCTACCCTGGGGTTAGCTGGCCTTTGCTGGTTTGTGGGGTTCTACTCCCCAGGCCCAGACCTAGAGTTAGGGACCACCAGCATCAGAGGAGCCTTGTCAGGGCCTGGTGGCTTATCATACGTTTGCAAACTGTATGTAACTAAGACCTCTGGATTTCTATTATATGTATGTATATATAGTCTTACATGTCTTGGTACAGGTACAGCTCAGTGTGCTGGGGGACACCAGGGGTTTATCCCCAATGTATTTCTAGCTCAGACTACCCCCTCCCTTTCATGCACCTGAACTGTATTTCCTAATTGATTTGAGCAACTTACATTTTGTTCTTTTAGTATGAGGGGCATGGATGGGACCAGTGTTTGTAGGGTATGCTGGTCTCTGTAGTGCAATTTGGAGACCCCGGGGGTATCTTCAGGTGAGTTAGCTCTCAATTCGGATACATTTGCTTAGATGCCATTATCATGTGGAATTATGTCATATTACCCGGAAGGGTTGTAATTATTATTATTATTATTATTATTATTAGTAGTAGTAGTAGTAGTAGTAGTAGTAGTAGTAGTAGTAGTACCTAGGGTGGGTCTGGGGTGCGGTTTCCCCCGGATTGGTGGGGCTGGGCTGCTTTGGGGTATCACACTGCAAGATCTTATTTAGTACCCCCTTAACACATTTATTAATCCCTCTGGTCTTTTAATTACACTTTCCCTAGTATATACATTTTTGTATATAGATTTTGTTTTCCTTTATTAACACATACTAACACTTTACCTTCTCGCGTATGATTTCCATCACCTGTGCTGAAACACCTTTCTTATTCATTACCCTGTTCAAAACAGGTGATGGCAATCATAAATTAAAAGAAAAATCCAGAAGCAGAGCATGTTGTCCCTCCTTGAGAGGGTCATGTTGGGAGGTATGTGTTATGTAAACGAGAAGCCTTCTGGATCTTCTCATTGAGAACACTTTTTCCTCAAGGTCTCAATGAAAATATTGAGATCAACAACATCTGAGTTATGGATCTCCCCATATGAACGAGCTTATCTGGTCTAAACTGTTTTGCTTGTTCTTTACAGAGATATCCTGGTAGGATGTGGCTGTTTTCAGTGTTTTGTTTTCTCACTCCCCCTCCCCCTTTTCAACCATCTAGTTAATTAAGGTTTTGAATTCTGTAAAGTGGGTCCCAAATTAGGTCTTCAATCAGTATAAAAGGATTATTTTATTTCTAGCTCTCTCATGTTCAGTAGTTCTCTTATTACTGTTTGTAATTAGGGAAGTGTAACACGCTTTATTATGCATTTAAATATGTATCTATGCGTGCTCATTATCTTTAAAGAGTTCCAACTTATTCTTTTATAAGTTATTGGTATATATAATTAGTATGTGATTGCTCCTGACTATGTACCATGTAGTTTTCTCACCTGTTCAGGTGATAAGAATTTAATGCAACTGAATGGTTTCACTACATTAGTATAGATCTGTTTGCTGGTCTCTCTGATTACCCTGTCTTTGTATGTGAATATGGAGAGTTAGCCTTTCTTTCTTTCTATATATAATAAAATCTTTCAACACACTCTGGAAAATATGTACTATGAAAGCACTGGATACCTGTTTATTTCAGTGAACATTAGTCTGTAACTAATGTAATAAGATTAAACTGAAAAAGTTGCTCTAATTTTATCTGTGCCGTTTTTCTATCTTCCTAAAAACAACATGGTCTGTTGCAGATATTGGAGATATATGTCTCATTTTGAGAAATGCTATTTAATAGAAATTACTGTCTAAATTCTTTTTATCTTCCTTGAAAAAAATTTCGACATGGGAATTGAACCCATGACACTGAGCTTCCGTATTTGCTGGTGTGGTGCATTAGCCTACTGAAATATTGAGGCTTAGGTGCTTACAGAACATATTTATTTATTTATCACTAATTATGATGTAACTATGTTGGTCTACTGCAGCCCAGAAGCTCAGCGATTTATTTAATAATTTTTATACTTTATAACATACACTGTTCCGGACTGATGCCATGCCTATAATTTTTAAATACATTGTGTCTAAATAAGAATGTTTTACTAGACTCTATAAAGAGTATATGAATAGATTTAAATATAATGATTAAGTGTTTCTGATTATATGACATCTGGATAAGGAACTGAATGGTTAGTCTACCTGTTTGATGCTTTTTCACCTGTGTTTTGATTAGTAGCCTTTTTTGATTGGATACTCTGTATTTAAATACCCATTCATGTGGACACTAAACCCACTTTCTAAAGAAACTGCATACCCCCCGTTTAGCAGAGAAACGCGTGAAGGACGTATACAGGTTCCCACTGTGACTACAATTACTGCCAGCCCACTCTTCGGTATGAAGTTAACCGGCACTATTCCACCTAACACTGAGCTCTGGTGTGGAGATCATGTGAGACACACAGCTGCTTCTTCTGCAACTTCTCTACTGGATACGGAGATAGGCATGCAAGCCGCCATGCAGAGTTGCCTTTAGAGCTGCCAACTGATCTGTAATTGTCAAGCCCATCTATCCCCACATTGGGGTGGCTAATCATCTCCATAGCGCTGCCGAGCGCGGCTATGGAACTGACACACAAGCTCCACTACAAGAGCCACCTTATTAAGCCGTTCACGGAGCTACCACTGCTGCTCTCTCCCTCTCCCCATGCTGGGGATTATCACTGCACCAACAGTGCTACAAGACCATCACGCTGCTGCTCTCACATTGGGGACTAGTGAGTGATTTAGAGGTGGAAGTACAGCGCGAGGGCTTTTATTAGCCTGTTGAAACTCTAAAACTGTGGACTCTGATCTCCTCCCCAGTGGTTGGCAAATTAATTGGGACCCTGTTTACATTGGGTAATATCCACTTTGTAATACTTTTTATTTTATTGTAATATATTAATGTTATGTGCTACTTTTTAATTGTTATTATTAAATACTTTTTTAATATATTATGAATTAGCGCTCCCTACATATATATTTATCTGTGTACATATATATGGTTCTTTTTCGGTTGCATCTGAATAGCTGCAGACTATCCATTGGGAGCAGCTTTATTTTAATTACCAGTCCTTATCCAGAGTATTAATTTACTGTGTATAAACCACTAGATGCGCCTCATTATCTCTTTATATTGAATATTTAGAGTACACTTTTTTATAGACCACATAGCGACTGTCACAATCCAAATGGTGCCATATCTGGTATCTCTTTTTAGTCTTCTGATCATAAAAGAGTCCCCTAGGGACAAAAAGTTACAATTTGCACGCCCATGGCATCTGAATACCCCCATTTGGGGTTGTAATTAACTCTTAGACTTAATCGGACCGACATCTGATGCTGCTACTATATCCTTGATATTTTTGCTCCTCTTATATCAAAAAAGAGGTTTTTCTTGACACAGGTCCCCTATTGCTTCATCGGACTGAATATTGTGCAAATGTCTCAGTATAGTATTACGTATGTGCCGTGAGTCTATAGAGTAGGTGGACAAGAAGATCATATGCTCTGTTTTCACATCCTTATTCTTATTGGTCAAAAAGTGTCCTACCATTTAATGCTAAAACATTTTGTTATAGCTTCATCAATTTCGCTTTGTGTATAGACCCTCTGTAGAAAGCGGATTCCTATCACCTTAACTGCCTGAGGTAGCTCAGTCAGGTCAGACATAGTGTGCACTACATGTAGTAGTTGAAAAAAGGGGAGTCACCATTTAGGGGGGTTGGATGGAAGCTGTCCACTATTAATAATGTGTTTTAATCGGTTGCTTTCCTGTAGACCTATGTAGATAATACATTCCCTTGTTTTACTATGCAAACATCAAGATATCTGACTGAAACAGTGCTGAAATATATAAAGTACTGTAAATCTAATCTTGGTGTCCAGACTGTTGAAATAGTCTATGAACTCTGTCAGGAGTTCTTCTCCACCAGTCCACATCATAAAGAGGTCCTCGATATAACAAATGTAAAAATGTATAAACCTGGAATAAATAGGATTGGTCATAATCTGTTGTGTTTCATTCAGATGCATGTATAAATTAGCGTATGCAGGGGACCATCGCGGTGCTGCGTAGATGCAAATAAAATTTATTTTCAAACAAGAAATAATTTGTGCACAACACAATTTCCAGAAGTAAATTAAGAAATTCAACACTAGTACCTCCATAGTGTGGACTGGTAGTAACCAAACTCCTGACTGCTTCAACACCACCCGAGTGGTCAGTGTTGGTATAAAAACTTGTGATGCCAAGGGTAACTAACAAACTATTAGGGGGCAGAGGGCCCAGCTTCTCAAGTTTGTTAATAAAATTGCTAGTGTTCTTTAGATAGTATTCAGTATTCTGCACAATAGGCTGCAGCCAGAAGTCAATATACTGAGATAAGCATTGACACAAGGAGCCACAGGACAAATTATAGGTCTACCTGGTGGATTAACAATTGTTTTATGCAACTTTGGTAGAACATAAATAAGAGGAGCCATGGATGTACTTGTGTAAGGAATTGAGCAGTTGGTTCATCCATCCAGCAGTTCAAAACACCTAAGTTAAAGACAGCATCGATCTCTCTCTTATAGGGATAAATGGGATCATAGGTAAGAGATTTATAGCACTCAGCATCTGACAATTGTCTCTTAATCTCCTGTAGATAATCACCTATATTCATGAAAACAATACCCCCCATTATTAGAGGGGTGTATTATAAGATCATTGTGTTAACTCTCTCTGAACATTATATATCTACCCCACCTGCACTGCACATGGTTTTGCCATTAGAGAAAGATTTTGCTGCTGCGATCAGGTCTGAATTAGGCCCAATGTTAGCAGGCATAATAAGTGCCAGTTTCCATTTCGTTAAGAGTATAACTGTCACACGTACAGTTTTGTGAAAAGCTAATAGAGCTGCTACTGCAGGTGGGACATACATTTTAAGTAGAGATGTGTGACCGGCACTTTTCGTGTTTTGTGTTTTGGTTCTAATTCCACTTTTGTGTTTTGGTTTTGGATCTGGATGATTTTTGGAAAAAAACATAAAACAGGCTAAAATCACAGAATTCGGGGGTAATTTTGATCCCACGGTATTATTAACCTCAATAACATTCATTTCCACTCATTTCCAGTCTATTCTGAACACCTCACACCTCACAATATAGTTTTTAGGCCAAAAGGTTGCACCAAGATGACTGTATGACTAAGCTAAAGGACACAAGTGTGCAGCACAAACACCTGGCCCATCTAGGAGTGGCACTGCAGTGTCAGACAGGATGGAACTTTTCAAAAACTAGGCTCCAAACAGCACCTCATGCAAAGATGTAGAAGAGATGCAATGAGGTAGCTCGATTAAGTCAAGCGACACAAACAAATTCCACTGGAATTATACGTCCAATTCACTGGAATTAAATGACAAAATCGCTGGAATAATGTGTCCAAATCACTGGAATAATGCATCCAAATCACTGGAATTAAATGGCAATATCACTGGAATTAAATGGCAAAATCACTGGAATTATACGTCCAAATCACTGGAATTATACTGAAAAATTACTGGAATTATACTGAAAAATCACTTGAATTATACGTACAAATAACTGGAATTATACGTACAAATCATTGGATTTAAATGGCAAAATCACTGGAATTATACGTCCAAATCACTGGAATTAAATGGCAAAATCACTGGAATTATACTGCAAAATCACTGAAATTATACGTCAAAATCTCGTCAAAATCACTGAAATTTACATTGCAAAATCACTGGAATTATACATCCAAATCACTGGAATTATACGTCCAAATCACTGGAATTATACGTTCAAATCACTGGAATTATACGTTCAAATCACTGGAATTATATGTCCAAATCACTGGAATTAAATGGTTAAATGGAGGTTGAGGGTTTCCATCATCATGTGTAGCTGAACCACTAGTCATGAACATAGGTCAGGGCCTTAGTCGTTCCTTGCTACTCCGTGTCGCAAATGGCATTTTGGCAAGTTTACGTTTATTCTCAGACCATTTAAAGTTCTTTTTTTGGGTCTTTTTACTGAACTTCGGCATTTTGGATTTTACATGCCCTCTACTATCACATTGGGCGTCGGTCTTGGCAGACGACGTTGATGGCATTTCATCGTCTATGTCATGGCTAGTGGCAGCAGCTTCAGCACTAGGAGGAAGTGGTTCTTGATCTTTCCATATTTTATCCTCCAAATTTTTGTTCTCCATTATTTTTCCTGGAAATATATAACACAATATGCGGCATAGGAATGACTGATGGCTGATGCACAGGACACTACCACTAGTCTGATGCAGGACAACACACGAATACTGTAAGGGTCTTGTTGTTGTTATTATTATACGGCAGCAGTGGACATATGGCAGCAGAGTATACCACTGTGACTGCCTTGTCACTGGAATGACTGATGGCTGAGGCACAGGACACTACCACTGGACTGATGCAGCACAATACACCACCACTGAACTGATGCAGCACAACACAGCAGCAATGGACATATGGCAGCAAGAGTACACATCCACTGTGACTGCCTGGTCACTGGAATGACTGATGCACAGGACATTACCACTGGACTGATACAGCACAATACACCACCACTGAACTGATAGAGCACACAACCACTGTGACTGCCTGGTCACTGGACTGACTGATGGCTGATGAACAGCACACTACCAATGGACTGATGCAGCACAATACATTACCACCGAACTAATGCAGCACAACACAGCAGCAATGGACATATGGCAGCAAGAGGACACAACCACTATGACTGGACAAATACAGCACAAGACACTGAGAGAACGGAAACACGTCCTCTCTCTACACTCTCCAATGCCGGAGTGAAAATGGTGGCGATGCGCAGCTCCTTATATGGAATCCAAACTCCGCGAGAATCCGACAGCGGGATGATGACGTTTTGCCTCGTTCTGGTTTCCGAGTCAGGCTGGAAAACCCGAGCCTGACTCGGACCCGGACTTCAATGTTAAAGTCCGGTAGGGTTTGGTTCTCTGAGAACCGAACCTGCTCATCTCTAATTTTAAGACTGCAAAGCAAAACAATGTTTCCAAATTTGTCCATAAGTAGTGCAGCTGCTGCTCTAGCCTTAATACATACAGGTAATCCTGTCTAATTGGACACTGAATAAGTTACTGGTCTTTGTTTACCATAATATAGTTGTGTAATGATTTATACTATTTGTGCTTTATTTTCATGACAGAGTAAAGAAAAATCGATCATATAATTGGTTTACCATAAAGCTTGGGTTTCTATGATATAATTTTTCAGTAGTTCAAATTACAATTTCGTTTGTTATGCATGTTTCAAAAATTCTAGTACAGATGCATTTTTCTAGTCATACAAAGTTGCACTTAATTGTAAAAAGTTTGGCCTTCTTATCAATCAGAAATGAATGTTTAGAATGTTCAATTGCCAAATCAATAGATGGTTCCTTAGGATCACAACATATTAATGTCATAGCATAAGCAGGGACCGCTTCATCTTGCCATGTTCTTGTCAGGAACACGTTGCTAACAGCAAACCACAGTGAGGTCCACGTTCCTGTACTCCTCACCATCGCATTTCGATACCAACTAGGGTATCTTTTTCAAGGCATTTCTGCTGTGTCCTTTCAGAAGGGAAATGCTAATTTGGGTGTTTACACTCCCTAGAAGAGTGTCACTTCCCCATATAATTAAAACAAGTAATAACTGATTGATCAAATTTTGGGCAACAAGAGGTATCATTTTTATTTTGTCTAGCCATATCATAAGTAGTTTGAAATGCTTTAACCTCTAGGTTCATGAGTTTAGATTCTGGTTGTAATTTCTTACTTACTAAATTATCCTTATAATTAGAGATGTCCACCGGGCACTTTTCGTGTTTTGTGTTTTGGTTCTAATTCCCCACTCGTGTTTTGGTTTTGGATTGGTTTTGCCAAAACCACCCTTTCATGTTTTGGTTTTGGATCTGGATGATTTTTGAAAAAAAACATAAAAACGGCTAAAATCACAGAATTTGGGGGTAATTTTGACCCCACGGTATTATTAACATCAATAACATTAATTTCCTCTCATTTCCAGTCTATTCTGAACACCTCACAATATTGTTTTTAGGCCAAAAGGTTGCACAGAGGTGGCTGTATGACTAAGCTAAGCGACACAAGTGTGCGGCGCAAACACCTGGCCCATTTTGGAGTGGCACTGCAGTGTCAGACAGGATGGCACGTAAAAAAACTAGCCCCCAAACAGCACATCATGGAAAAGAGGTGCAATGAGGTTACTGTATGACTAAACTAAGCGACACAAGTGTGCGGCACAAACGCCTGGCCCATCTAGAAGTGGCACTCCAGTGGCAGCCAGGATGGCAGATATAAAAAAGACCCCAATTAGCACATCATGCAAAGATGTAAAAAAGGTGCATTGAGGTAGCTGTATTACTAAGCTAAGCGACAAAAACAATTGGCACATCTAGGAGTGGCACTGCAGTGTCAGACAGGATGGTACTTTAAAAAGCTAGTCCCCAAACAGCACATGATGCAAAGAAGAAAAAGAAGTGCACCAAGGTTGCTGTATGACTAAGTTTAGTGACACAACCACCATCTAGTAGTAGCATGCAGTGGCCAAATGTCAAAAGTGGCCCACAGTTTTTCAGTCCACTGACAGGATCTCCTGCATGCCCTTGTCATTTTTCAAAAATTCTCTAATTAGTGGACTTTTATGGTAGTACCCCTGGACTAATACCGCAGTACCCCTGGACTTATACGGCAGTGTCAGACAGTAGGGCACTTTAAAAAACTATGCCCCAAACAGCACATGATGCAAAGATGAAAAATAGGTGCACCAAGATTTCTGTATAACTAAGCTAAGCAACACAAGTGTGCGGCAGAAACACCTGGCCCATCTAGGAATGGAACTGCAGTGTCAGACAGGATGGCACTTAAAAAAAAGTAGGCGCCATACAGCACATCATGCAAAGAAGAAAAAGAGGTGCAATGAGATAGCTGTATGACTAAGCTAAGCGACACAATTGGCCTTTCTAAGAGTGGCACTGCAGTGTCAGACAGGAGGGCAGTTATAAAAAAAGGCCCCAAAACAGAACATCATGCAAAGATGAAAAAGAGGTGCAATGAGGTAGCTGTATGACTAAGCTAAGCGACACAAACAATTGACCCATCTAGGAGTTGCATTGCAGTGTCATACAGGATGGTACTTAAAAAAAATAGTACCCAAACAGCACATCATGGCAAGAAGTAAAAGAGGGAAATGAGGTAGCTGTATGACTAAGCTAAGCGACACAACTGTGCAGCACAAGCATCTGGCCCATCTAGGGTTGGCACTCAAGTCCCACTGCACTAATGGTGGATACCGGATGCACGTCTAACACCAGCATAGTTAATAAGGCCTGAGTAATCTGCTTTGCAACAGGATATATATATATATATATATATATATATATATGTACGGCTGTATCACTGGAATTATATGGCAGGATCACTGGATTTATATGGCAGGATCACTGGATTTATATGTCAGTACCACTGGAATTATACAGCAGGATCACTGGAATTATACGCCAGGATCAATGGATTTATATGGCAGGATCACTGGACTTATATGCCAGTACCACTGGAATTATATGGCAGGATCACTGTAATTATACGGCAGGATCACTGGAATTATACCCCAGTACCACTGGAATTATGCGGCAAGATCACTGGAATTATATGGCATGATCACTGGATTCATATAGCAGTACAGCTGGACATATACAACAGTATTAATGGACATACAGTATATACGGCAGTATCATTGGACATATACAGCAGTATCACTGGACTGGATTTATATGCCAGTTCCCCTGAAATTATACAGCAGGTCACTAATTATACAGCAGGATCACTGGAATTATACAGCAGGATCGCTGGAATTATACGGCAGGATCACTGGACTTACACGCCAATACCACTGGAATTATACGCCAGTACCACTGGATATATACGTCAGTATCACTGGACTGGATTTATATGCCAGTACCACTGTAATTATGCGGCATGATCACTGGAATTATTCATCAGGATCACTGAAATTATACAGCAGGATCACTGGATTTATACGGCAGTACCGCTGGACATATATACGGCAGTATCACTGGACATATACGGCAGTATCACTGGACATATACGGCAGTATCACTGGACTGGACTTATACGCCAGTACCACTGGAATTATATGGCAGGATCACTGGAATTATACGTCAGGATCATTGGAATTATACGGAAGGATCACTGGATTTAAACGCCAGTACCACTGGAGTTATACGGCAGGATCACTGGACTTATACGCCAGTACCACTGGACATATACAGCAGTATCACTGGACTGGATTTATAAGACAGTACCACTGGAATTATACGGCAGGATCACTGGAATTATACGGCAGGTTCACAGGAGTTATACGTCAGTACCACTGGAATTATACAGCAGAATCATTGTACTTATACACCAGTACCACTGGAATTATATGGCAGGATCACTGGAATTATACGGCAGGATCACAGGAATAATACATCAGTACCACTGGAATTATACGCCAGTACCACTGGAATTATATGGCAGGATCACTGGAATTATATGGCAGGATCACTGGACATATACGGCAGTATCACTGGACTGGATTTATACGCCAGTACCACTGGAATGATATGTCAGGATCACTGGATTTATACACCAGTACCACTGGAATTATACTTCAGGATCATTGGAATTATACGGAAGGATCACTGGATTTATACGCAAGTACCACTGGATTTATACGGCAGGATCACTGGACTTATATGCCAGTAACACTGGATATATACGGCAGTATTACTGGACTTGATTTATACGCCTGTACCACTGGAGTTATACGGCAGGATCACTGGAATTATACGGCAGGATCACTGTATTTATACGGCAGGATCACTGTATTTATACGGCAGGATCACTGTACTTATACGGCAGGATCACTGTACTTATACGGCAGGATCACTGTACTTATACACCAGTACCACTGGAATTATACGGCAGGCTTACTGGAATTATATGGCAGGATCACTGGAATTATACGGCAGGATCACAGGAATAATACATCAGTACCACTGGAATTATACGACAGTACCGCTGGAATTATATGGCAGGATCACTGGAATTATATGGCAGGATCACTGGACAGTTATACGGCAGTATCACTGGACTGGACTTATACGCCAGTACCACTGGAATAATATGGCAGGATCACTGGATTTATACACCAGTACCACTGGAATTATATGGCAGGATCACTGGATTTATATGTCAGTACCACTGGAATTATACAGCAGGATCACTGGAATTATACGGCAGGATCAATGGATTTATATGGCAGGATCACTGGATTTATACGCCAGTACCACTGGAATTATATGGCAGGATCACTGGAATTATACGGCAGGATCCCAAGATTTATATGGCAGTACCGCTGGACATATACAGCAGTATCAATGGACATATACGGCAGTATCATTGGACTTATACGGCAGTATCACTGGACTTATACGGCAGTACCACTGGCATTATAAGGCAGGATCACTGGAATTATATGGCAGTATCACTGGATTTATACGGAAGTACCGCTGGACATATATACGGCAGCACAGGGACACCACCATTGGACTGATGCAGGACAACACATCACCACTGCAATGCACTGGACTTATACAGCCACACTGGACATATGACAGCAGAGGACACCACCACTGTAACTGGACTGATGCAGCACAATACACCACCATTGAACTGATGCAGCACAACACAGCACCACTGGACTGGACTTATACAGCAGAAGAGGACACCACCACTGTGACTGGACTGATGCAGCACAATACACCACCATTGAACTGATGCAGCACAACACAGCACCACTGGTCTGGACTTATACAGCAGCACTGGACATATGGCAGCAGAGGAAACCACCACTGTGACTGGACTGATGCAGCACAAGACATCACCACTGGACTGATGCAGCACAACACAGCACCACTGGACTGGACTTATACAGCAGCACTGGACATATGGCAGCAGAGGACACAACCACTGTAACTGGACTGATGCAGCACAAGACACTACCACTGAACTGATGCAGGAAACTGAGGATGGAGACACGTCCTCTCTCTGCACTCTCCAATACCGGAGTGAAAATGGCGGCGACACTCGTCTTCTTATATGGAATCCAAACCCTGCGAGAAACCGACAGCGGAATGATGACGTTTTGCCTCATTCTGGTTTCCGGGAGAGGTGGGAAACCCGAGCCTGACTCGGATCCGGGCTCTGGAAGTGAAGTCCGTTAGGGTTCGGTTCTCAGGGAACCGAACCCGCTCATCTATTCTTATAATGTACTACCAAAGTTGTTAGATTATCTGGGTCTTTTGCATGCCATAGGGGATGATTAAAAGTCAACCTAGTTTTTAAATTAGGTTAAAGACCTTTAACAAAAGTACTGGACAGCGGTGGAAAGAGAGGTTTTTGTTCAAATATCTTTTCATTACTTCCAAAGTTTTTAATTCTGTTTTAAACCTAACCCAGTATTCCCTTATAAATTCTGTGGATTTCTGTTTTTTCATCATTATTTTTCCCCAATTAGGCTGGCATGGGAATTGAGTTGTAAATGCTTTCATTAACAGTTTCCATTCTTCATCTAAAGCTGGTTTATCTGTATATTTTGGTGTTTCAAAACACTGATGTTCCCATCCTACCTCTGTAATAATTATCTTATACACTTCAGAGGTTAGTTACCAAGTAAACAACTGTATAATTATGAGATCATGAGAGAGTGAAGATTCGACACAGAAACTATAGCTATAGGTATGTATTTGAGAAGTTACAGTAACCAACATATAATAGAATAATGACCATACTAAGGGATTCAAGTATAAAGCAGTTGGATGTGTTCCCTAGCATCAAGAGAACAAGTAGATTGCATGTGAGAATAAAAGTAGACTCTTGCTTTATTCAAATGATTTGTGTATGTTTGTATATATATATATATATTTATATATATATTTATATTATGTCTCTAGACTATATATTAACTATATATTATCTCAGAGATATATTATGTCTGATAATCAATATCAATTTAGAAAAAATAATAACTGTTGAAATATATGGTTGTATCCTTGTGTGTGTCAATTACTTGGATTTAAGTTTGCTGTGATAAATATTCTATTAATGTCGCAGATACAAATCAAAAAGGTTATTCACGAAAAACCTCTAACACTGTATGTGTTTAGCAAAATATAGCGGGACCTTAAATACTGTGTTATAGTAACTCAATAGTTATGATAACATGTATTCCCTCAATTGTGCCACTTCTGATAGTGTTAAACATGTTAAAGCAGTGTTTGGTATTGTATAAATTATTTATGTGGTTATCCAAGGTCTTTCTATATCATTAGATTATGTCAGCAGTCATAGTGTATCATGTTCAACTGTGTCCAATCTGTTGCAACAAATAGTAGCATGTCACAGTCAGATCCTTGGCTGGATTTATAATTAGGCTAATTAATTAAAAAGCAAACACATCTGGTGCTACAATGGTTCATTAGGTCACCACAGAGTAGTTGCTGTATACCCTAATAGTCATACATCAGGAATATACATGGTGACCATAGAAGCATTATTATTGAATGATTATATACAAGAAATGCTTAAGGAGACATTTATCACATGTTACAGAAATTAGTATAAAAGTCTGACATAGTAAAATAAGATTTTACTCACCGGTAAATCTATTTCTCGTAGTCCGTAGTGGATGCTGGGGACTCCGTAAGGACCATGGGGAATAGCGGCTCCGCAGGAGACTGGGCACAGCTAAGAAAGATTTAGGACTACCTGGTGTGCACTGGCTCCTCCCACTATGACCCTCCTCCAGACTTCAGTAAGGATACTGTGCCCGGAAGAGCTGACACAATAAGGAAGGATTTTGAATCCCGGGTAAGACCAATACCAGCCACACCAATCACACCGTATAACTCGTGATAATATACCCAGTTAACAGTATGAACACAACAGAGCCTCTCAAAGGATGGCTCAACAATAACCCTTGTAGTTAACAATAACTATATACAAGTATTGCAGACAGTCCGCACTTGGAACGGGCGCCCAGCATCCACTACGGACTACGAGAAATAGATTTACCGGTGAGTAAAATCTTATTTTCTCTGACGTCCTAGTGGATGCTGGGGACTCCGTAAGGACCATGGGGATTATACCAAAGCTCCCAAACGGGCAGGAGAGTGCGGATGACTCTGCAGCACCGAATGAGAGAACTCAAGGTCCTCCTCAGCCAGGGTATCAAATTTGTAGAATTTTGCAAACGTGTTTGCCCCTGACCAAGTAGCAGCTCGGCAAAGTTGTAAAGCCAAGACCCCTTGGGCAGCCGCCCAAGATGAGCCCACTTTCTTCGTGGAATGGGCTTTTACAGATTTAGGCTGTGGCAGGCCAGCCACCGAATGCGCAAGCTGAATTGTGCTACAAGTCCAGCGAGCAATAGTCTGCTTTGAAGCAGGAGCACCCATCTTGTTTGGTGCATACAGGATAAATAGCGAGTCAGTCTTCCTGACTCCAGCCGTCCTGGAAACATAAATTTTCAAGGCCCTGACTACGTCCAGTAACTTGGAGTCCTCCAAGTCCCTAGTAGCCGCAGGCACCACGATAGGTTGGTTCAAGTGAAAAGCTGATACCACCTTAGGAAGAAACTGGGGACGAGTCCTCAATTCTGCCCTATCCATATGGAAAATCAAATAGGGGCTTTTACATGACAAAGCCGCCAATTCTGACACACGCTTTGCCGAAGCCAAGGCCACAAGCATGACCACTTTCCACGTGAGATATTTTAAATCCACGGTTTTGAGTGGCTCAAACCAATGTGACTTTAGGAAACCCAACACAACGTTGAGGCCCCACGGTGCCACAGGAGGCACAAAAGGAGGCTGAATATGCAGCACTCCCTTGACAAATGTCTGAACTTCAGGCAGTGAAGCCAGTTCTTTTTGGAAGAAAATCGACAGAGACGAAATCTGGACCTTAATGGAACCCAGTTTTAGGCCCATAGTCACCCCTGACTGTAGGAAGTGCAGAAATCGACCAAGCTGGAATTCCTCCGTTGGGGCCTTCCTGGCCTCACACCACGCAACATATTTTCGCCATATGCGGTGATAATGTTGTACGGTTACATCTTTTCTAGCTTTAATAAGCGTAGGAATGACTTCCTCCGGAATACCCTTTTCTTTTAGGATCCGGTGTTCAACCGCCATGCCGTTAAATGCAGCTGCGGTAAGTCTTGGAACAGACAGGGCCCCTGCAGCAGCAGGTCCTGTCTGAGCGGCAGAGGCCATGGGTCCTCTGAGATTAATTCTTGAAGTTCCGGGTACCAAGACCTTCTTGGCCAATCTGGAACAATGAGAATAGTTCTTACACCTCTTTTCTTTATTATCCTCAGTACCTTGGGTATGAGAGGAATAGGAGGAAACACATAAACCGACCGGTACACCCACGGTGTCACTAGAGCGTCCACAGCTATCGCCTGAGGGTCTCTTGACCTGGTGCAATATTTTTCTAGCTTTTTGTTTTAGCGGGACGCCATTATGTCCACCTGTGGCTTTTCCCAACGGTTTACAATCAGTTGGAAGACTTCTGGATGAAGTCCCCACTCTCCCGGGTGGAGGTCGTGCCTGCTGAGGAAGTCTGCTTCCCAGTTGTCCACTCCTGGAATGAACACTGCTGACAGTGCTAACACGTGATTTTCCGCCCATCGGAGAATCCTTGTGGCTTCTGCCATCGCCGTCCTGCTTCTTGTGCCGCCCTGTCGATTTACATGGGCGACTGCCGTGATGTTGTCTGACTGGATCAGAACCGGCTGGATTTGAAGCAGGGGCTTTGCGTGACTTAGGACATTGTAAATGGCCCTCAGTTCCAGAACATTTATGTGTAGGGAAGTCTCCTGACTTGACCAAAGTCCTTGGAAGTTTCTTCCCCGTGTGACTGCACCCCAGCCCCGAAGGCTGGCATCCGTGGTCACCAGGACCCAGTCCTGTATGCCGAATCTGCGGCCCTCTCTGAGATGAGCACTCTGCAGCCACCACAGCAGAGACACCCTGGTCCTTGGAGACAGGGTTATCAACCGATGCATTTGAAGATGCGATCCGGACCATTGGTCCAACAGGTCCCACTGAAAGGTTCTGGCATGGAACCTGCCGAATGGAATCGCTTCGTAGGAAGCTACCATCTTTCCCAGGAGTCGCGTGCAATGATGCACCGACACCTGTTTTGGTTTCAGGAGGCCTCTCACTAGAGATGACGGCTCCTTGGCTTTCTCCTCTGGGAGAAACACTTTTTTCTGGACTGTGTCCAGAATCATCCCCAGGAACAGTAGACGTGTCGCCGGAACCAGCTGAGACTTTGGAATATTCAGAATCCAACCGTGCTGGTGTAGCACCTCCTGAGATAATGCTACGCCGACCAACAACTTCTCTCTAGACCTCGCCCTTATCAGGAGATCGTCCAAGTATGGGGTAATTAAAACTCCCTTTTTTCGAAGGAGTGTCATCATTTCGGCCATTACCTTGGTAAATACCCTCAGTGCCGTGGACAGGCCGAACGGCAACGTCTGGAATTGGTAATGACAATCCTGTACCACAAATCTGAGGTACTCCTGGTGAGGATGGTAAATGGGGACATGCAGGTAAGCATCCTTGATGTCCAGAGATACCATGTAATCTCCCTCTTCCAGGCTTGCAATAACCGCCCTGAGCGATTCCATCTTGAACTTGAATTTTCTTAAATATGTGTTCAAGGATTTCAAATTTAAAATGGGTCTCACCGAACCGTCCGGTTTCGGTACCACAAACATTGTGGAATAGTAACCCCGTCCTTGTTGAAGTAGGGGCACCTTGACTATCACCTGCTGGGAATACAGCTTGTGAATTGCCTCTAACACAGCCTCCCTTTCTGAAGGAGTCGTTGGTAAGGCAGATTTGAGGAAACGGCAGGGGGGGATGTCTCGAATTCCTGCCTGTACCCCTGAGATACCACTTGAAGGATCCAGGGATCTACCTGTGAGCGAGCCCACTGATTGCTGAAGTTTTTGAGACGGCCCCCCTCCGTACCTGGCTCCGCCTGCTGAGCCCCAGCGTCATGCGGCGGACTTAGCAGAAGAAGCGGGGGAGGACTTTTGTTCCTGGGAAGTGGCTGTATGCTGCAGCTTTTTTCCCCTACCTCTGCCTCTGGGAAGAAAGGACGCGCCTCTACCCCGTCTGCTCTTTTGGGGGCGAAAGGACTGCACCTGATAATACGGTGCTCTCTTTGGTTGTGAGGGGACATGTGGCAAAAATGCTGACTTCCCAGCTGTTGCTGTGGACACTAAGTCTGAAAGACCATCCCTGAACAACTCCTCACCCTTATAAGGCAAAACTTCCATGTGCCCTTTAGAATCTGCATCACCTGTCCACTGCCGGGTCCATAACCCTCTCCTGGCACAAATGGACAGTGCACTTATTTTTGATGCCAGCCGGCAAATATCCCTCTGTGCATCTCTTATGTAAAAGACAGCATCTTTAATACGCTCTACATTTAGCAATACAGTGTCCCTGTCTAGGGTGTCAATGTTTTCTGACAGGGAGAGTGACCATGCAGCCGCAGCACTGCACATCCATGCTGAGGCAATAGCTGGTCTCAGTATAATACCAGTGTGTGTATATATAGCTTTCTGGAGAGCCTCCTGCTTTCTGTCAGCAGGTTCCTTTAGGGCGGCCGTATCCTGGGACGGCAGTGCCACCTTTTTTGATAAGCGCGTAAGTGCTTTATCCACCCTAGGGGGTGTTTCCCAATGTGACCTATCCTCTGGTGGGAAAGGGTACGCCATTAGTAATTTTTTTGAAATTACCAATTTTTTATCGGGGGAAGCCCACGCTAGTTCACACACTTCATTCAATTCTTCAGAAGGGGGAAAAACTACTGGTAGTTTTTTCTCCCCAAACATAATACCCTTTTTTTGTGGTACCTGGGGTAACCTCAGAAATGTGTAAAACATTTTTCATTGCCTCAATCATATAACGAGTGGCCCTATTGGACATTACATTAGTCTCTTCGTCGTCGACACTGGTATCAGTATCCGTGTCGACATCTGTGTCTGCCATCTGAGGTAGCGGGCGTTTTAGAGCCCCTGATGACTTTTGAGACGTCTTGGCAGGCACCGGCTGAGAAGCCGGCTGCCCCGCATTTGGCATGTCGTCAAATTTTTTATGTAAGGAGTCGACACTTTCGCGTAATTCCTTCCACAAGTCCATCCACTCCGGTGTCTGCCCCGCAGGGGGTGACAACACATTTATAGGCACCTGCTCCTCCTCCACATAAGTCTCCTCATCAAACATGTTGACACAGCCGTACCGACACACCGCACACACACAGGGAATGCTCTGACAGAAGACAGGACCCCACAAAGCCCTTTGGGGAGACAGAGAGAGAGTATGCCAGCACACACCAGAGCGCTATATAAATCAGGGATTAACTAAATTATATCCCCTTATAGCTGCTATATGTATATTGCGCCTAAATTTAGTGCCCCCCCTCTCTTTTTTACCCTTTTCTGTAGTGTAGACTGCAGGGGAGAGCCAGGGAGCTTCCTTCCAGCGGAGCTGTGAGGGAGAAATGGCGCCAGTGTGCTGAGGGAGATAGCTCCGCCCCTTTTTCGGCGGACTTTTCTCCCTCTTTTTTATGGATTCTGGCAGGGGTATTTATCACATATATAGCCTCTGGGGCTATATATTGTGATATATTTGCCAGCCAAGGTGTATTTATTGCTTCTCAGGGCGCCCCCCCCAGCGCCCTGCACCCTCAGTGACCGGAGTGTGAAGTGTGTATGAGGAGCAATGGCGCACAGCTGCAGTGCTGTGCGCTACCTTGGTGAAGACTGATGTCTTCTGCCGCCGATTTTCCGGATTCTTCTTGCTTCTGGCTCTGTAAGGGGGCCGGCGGCGCGGCTCCAGGACCGAACACCAATGGCCGGTTCCATGCGGTCGATCCCTCTGGAGCTAATGGTGTCCAGTAGCCTAAGAAGCCCAAGCTACCACCAGTTAGGTAGGTTCGCTTCTTCTACCCTTAGTCCCTCGCTGCAGTGAGTCTGTTGCCAACAGATCTCACTGTAAAATAAAAAACCTAAAATATACTTTCTCTCTAGGAGCTCAGGAGAGCCCCTAGTGTGCATCCAGCTCAGCCGGGCACAGGATTCTAACTGAAGTCTGGAGGAGGGTCATAGTGGGAGGAGCCAGTGCACACCAGGTAGTCCTAAATCTTTCTTAGCTGTGCCCAGTCTCTTGCGGAGCCGCTATTCCCCATAGTCCTTACGGAGTCCCCAGCATCCACTAGGACGTCAGAGAAATATAACTTACAGTATAACCTGTGTCACAAAGGAAACTTACAGAATATTCCTATTGCAATGAGACCTTGCATATGGTTGTGTAGACACATTAGTTAAAATAAGAATTTACTCACCGGAAATTCTATTTCTCGTAGTCCGTAGTGGATGCTGGGGACTCCGTAAGGACCATGGGGAATAGATGGGCTCCGCAGGAGACTGGGCACTCTAAAGAAAGATTCAGCACTATCTGGTGTGCACTGGCTCCTCCCTCTATGCCCCTCCTCCAGACCTCAGTTAAGGAAACTGTGCCCGGAAGAGCTGACATTACAAGGAAAGGATTTTGGAATCCAGGGTGAGACTCATACCAGCCACACCAATCACACTGTAAAACTTGTGATAAACTTACCCAGTTAACAGTATGAACAACAACTGAGCATCACTCAACTGATGCTACATAACCATGGGGGTCATTCCGAGTTGTTTGCTCGCAAGCCGTTTTTAGCAGCTTTGCACACGCTAAGCCTACGCCTACTGGGAGTGAATCTTAGCATAGTAAAATTGCGAACGAAAGATTCGCAATATTGCGAAAAGACATCTCTGTGCAGTTTCTGAGTAGCTCCAGACTTACTCGGCATCTGCGATCAGTTCAGAGCTTGTCGTTCCTGGTTTGACGTCACAAACACACCCAGCGTTCGCCCAGACACTCCTCCGTTTCTCCAGCCACTCCCGCGTTTTTCCCAGAAACTGTAGCATTTTTTCCCACACGCCCATAAAACGGCCTGTTTCCGCCCAGAAACACCCACTTCCTGTCAATCACATTACGATCGCCTGAACGAAGAAAAAGCCGTGAGTAAAATACCTAACTTCATAGCAAATTTACTTGGCGCAGTCGCAGTGCGAACATTGCGCATGCGCACTAAGCGGAATATCGCTGCGATGCGATGAAATTTAACGAGCGAACAACTCGGAATGACCCCCCATAACCCTTTGTTAAGCAATAACTATATACACGTATTGCAGAAAGTCCGCACTTGGGACGGGCGTCCAGCATCCACTACGGACTACGAGAAATAGAATTACCGGTGAGTAAATTCTTATTTTCTCTAACGTCCTAGTGGATGCTGGGGACTCTGTAAGGACCATGGGGATTATACCAAAGCTCCCAAACGGGCGGGAGAGTGCGGATGACTCTGCAGCACCGAATGGGCAAACACAAGGTCCTCCTCAGCCAGGGTATCAAACCTGTAGAATTTTGCAAAAGTGTTTGAACCCGACCAAGTAGCAGCTCGGCAAAGCTGTAATGCCGAGACCCCTCGGGCAGCCGCCCAAGAAGAGCCCATTTTCCTTGTGGAATGGGCTTTCACTGATTTCGGCTGCGGCAATCCCGCCGCAGAATGAGCCTGCTGAATCGTGTTACAGATCCAGCGAGCAATAGTTTGCTTTGAAGCAGGAGCACCCAGCTTGTTGGATGCATACAGGATAAACAGCGAGTCAGTCTTCCTGACTCCAGCCGTTCTGGTTACATAAATCTTCAAAGCCCGGACTACGTCCAGCAACTTGGAGTCCTCCAAGTCACGAGTAGCCGCAGGCACCACAATAGGTTGGTTCAAATGAAAAGATGACACCACCTTTGGCAGAAACTGCGGACGAGTCTGCAATTCTGCCCTGTCCATATGGAAACCAGATAGGGGCTTTTACATGACAAAGCCGCCAATTCTGACACATGCCTAGCTGAAGCTAAAGCCAACAACATGACCACTTTCCACGTGAGATACTTTAGTTCCACGGTCTTAAGTGGCTCAAACCAGTGTGATTTCAGGAAATCCAACACCACGTTAAGATCCCAAGGTGCCACTGGTGGCACAAAAGGAGGCGGAATATGCAGCACTCCCTTAACAAATGTCTGAACCTCAGGCAGTGAAGCCAGTTCTTTTTGAAAGAAGATGGATAGGGCCAAAATCTGGACCTTTATGGACCCTAATTTTAGGCCCATAGTCACACCTGACTGTAGGAAGTGCAGGAATCGACCCAGCTGGAATTCCTCTGTAGGGGCCTTCCTGGCCTCACACCAAGCAACATATTTTCGCCATATACGGTGATAATGCTTTGCTGTCACATCTTTCCTAGCCTTTATCAGCGTAGGAATAACTTCATCCGGAATGCCCTTTTCTGCTAGGATTCGGCGTTCAACCGCCATGCCGTCAAACGCAGCCGCGGTAAGTCTTGGAACAGATAGGGCCCCTGTTGCAACAGGTCCTGTCTGAGAGGCGGAGGCCATGGTTCCTCTGTGAGCACTTCTTGTAGTTCCGGGTACCAAGTCCTTCTTGGCCAGTCCGGAACAATGAGTATTGTTTTCATTCTTTTTTTCCTTACGATTCTCAGTACCTTGGGTATGAGAGGAAGAGGAGGAAACACATAGACCGACTGGAACACCCACGGTGTTACCAGTGCGTCCACAGCTATCGCCTGAGGGTCCCTTGACCTGGCGCAATACCTTTTTAGCTTTTTGTTGAGGCGGGGCACCATCATGTCCACTTGTGGCAGTTCCCACCAACTTGCAATCTGCGTGAAGACTTCTTGATGAAGTCCCCACTCTCCCGGGTGGAGGTCGTACCTGCTGAGGAAGTCTGCTTCCCAGTTGTCCACTCCTGGAATGAACACTGCTGACAGTGCTTGCACGTGATTCTGCGCCCAATGAAGAATCCTGGTGGCTTCCGCCATCGCAACTCTGCTTCTTGTGCCGCCCTGGCGGTTTACATGAGCCACTGCGGTGATGTTGTCTGACTGAATCAGCACCGGTTGGTTGCGAAGCAGAGGCTCCGCTTGACTCAGGGCGTTGTATATGGCCCTTAGTTCCAGGATATTTATGTGCAGACAAGCCTCCTGACTTGACCACATCCCTTGGAAGTTTCTTCCCTGTGTGACTGCCCCCCATCCTCGGAGGCTCGCATCCGTGGTCACCAGGACCCAGTCCTGTATGCCGAACCTGCGGCCCTCGAGAAGGTGAGCACTCTGCAGCCACCACAGAAGAGACACCCTGGCCCTGGGGGACAGGGTGATCAGCCGATGCATCTGAAGATGCGATCCGGACCACTTGTCCAACAGATCCCATTGAAAGATCCTCGCATGGAACCTGCCGAAGGGAATGGCTTCATATGATGCCACCATCTTTCCCAGGACTCGCGTGCAGTGATGCACCGACACCTGTTTCGGTTTTAAGAGGTCTCTGACTAGAGTCATGAGCTCCTGAGCCTTCTCCGCCGGGAGAAACACCTTCTTCTGGTCTGTATCCAGAATCATGCCCAGAAAGGACAGACGCATCGTAGGAATCAGCTGCGATTTTGGGATATTCAGAATCCAGCCGTGCTGTTGCAACACTTCCTGAGAGTGTGCTACGCTGATCAGCAAGTGCTCTCTGGACCTCGCCTTTTTGAGGAGATCATCCAAGTATGGGATAATTGTGACTCCTTGCTTTCTCAGGAGCACCATAATTTCTGCCATTACCTTGGTAAATATTCTCTGTGCCGTGGAGAGCCAAACGGCAACGTCTGGAATTGGTAATGACAGTCCTGTACCACAAATCTGAGGTACTCCTGATGAGGTGGATAAATGGGGACATGCAAGTAAGCATCCTTGATGTCCAGAGACACCATAGAATCCCCCTCTTCCAGGCTTGCAATGACCGCTCTGAGCGATTCCGTTTTGAACTTGAATTTCTTCAGATAAATGTTCAGGGATTTTAAATTCAAGATGGGTCTGACCGAACCGTCCGGTTTCGGTACTACAAACATAGTGGAATAGTAACCCCTCCCCTGTTGAAGGAGAGGAACCTTTACAACCACCTGCTGGAGGTATAACTTGTGAATTGCTGCCAGCACTACCTCCCTTTCCATGGGGGAAGCTGGCAAGGCCGATTTTAGGTAACGGTGAGGGGGCGTCACCTCGAATTCCAGTTTGTATCCCTGAGACACAACTTGTATAGCCCAAGGAACCACCTGTGAGCGAACCCACGGGTGGCTGAAATGTCGGAGACGCGCCCCCACGGCTCCTGCCTCCGCCTGTGGAGCCCCAGCGTCATGCGGTGGATTTAGTGGAAGCCGGGGAGGACTTTTGTTCCTGGGAACTAGCTGCGTGGTGCAGCCTCTTTCCTCTACCCCTGCCTCTGGCAAGAAAGGATGCACCTCTGACTTTCTTGCTCTTTTGCGAATGAAAGGTCTGCATTTGGTAATACGGTGCTTTCTTAGGCTGTGGCGGGACATAAGGCAAGAAATTTGACTTCCAAGCTGTTGCTGTGGAAACTAGGTCTGAGAGACCGTCCCCAAACAATTCCTCACCCTTATAAGGTAAAACCTCCATGTGTTTTTTAGAGTCGGTATCCCCTGTCCATTGCCGAGTCCATAAGACCCTTCTGGCAGAAATGGACATTGCATTTACTCTAGAGCCCAGCAGGCAAATGTCCCTCTGGGCATCCCGCATATAGGACCGCATCCTTGATATGTGCCAGGGTAATTAGAACAGAGTCCCTGTCCAGGGTATCTAACTCCTCAGATAGAGTATCTGTCCATGCTGCTACCGCACTACACATCCAGGCCGAAGCAATTGCTGGCCTCAGCAGCGTACCAGATGTGTGTAAACAGACTTCAGGATAGCTTCCTGCTTTCTATCCGCAAGATCCTTTAGGGCGGCCGTATCCTGAGATGGCAGGGCCACCTTCTTAGATAAGCGTGTCAACGCCTTGTCTACCCTGGGGGAGGATTCCCAGCGTAACCTGTCCGTTGGCGGGAAAGGATACGCCATCTGCAATCTCTTGGAAATTACTACCTTCCTATCAGGGGAATCCCATGCTTTTTCACATAATTCATTCAATTCAAGTGACGGGGGAAAAGCCACTTCTTGCTTTTTCTCCCCATACATATAAATCCTCTTGTCAGGGACAGGATTTTCCTCAGAAATGTGTAACACATCCCTCATTGCCACAATCATGTAGCGGATGGCTTTAGTCATTTTAGACTGCAACTTTGCATCATCGTCATCGACACTGGAATCAGATTCCGTGTCGACGTCTGTGTCAACTAACTGGGATATTGGGCGCTTTTTAGACCCTGACGGCCTCTGCGCTGTGGGAGCAGGCATGGGTTGAGAACCCGACTGTCCCAAGGCTACAGCTTTATCCAATCTGTTATGTAAGGAGCTTACATTATCATTTAACACTTTCCACATATCCATCCAATCAGGTGTCGGCCCCGTCGGGGGCGACACCACATCTATTTGCACGTGTTCTGCCTCCACGTATCCTTCCTCATCAAACATGTCGACACAGGCGTACCGACACACCCAGAGCCGGCCCTAACAGGCCGGCTCTGGACACACCGCACACATACAGGGAACGCTCTGACTGAGGACAGGACCCCACAAAGGCTTTTGGGGAGACAGAGAGAGAGTATTCCAGCACACACCCCAGCGCTATATAACCCAGGGATTACACTGTACCTTAGTGTTTACCCAGTAGCTGCTGTTTATATATATATATATATATATATATATATCTGCGCCTAAATTTATGTGCCCCCCCTCTCTTTTTTACCCTCTATTGCACCTGTATACTGCAGGGGAGAGCCTGGGGAGTGTCCTTCCAGCGGAGCTGTGAAGATAAAATGGCGCTGGTGTGCTGAGGAAGAAGGCCCCACCCCCTCAGCGGCGGGCTTCTGTCCCGCTTCTCATGTGTAAAAATGGCGGGGGCTCGCACATATATACAGTGCCTGACTGTATATATGTATACTTTTGCCATCAGGTATCTTAATTGCTGCCCAGGGCGCCCCCCCCTGCGCCCTGCACCCTACAGTGACCCGAGTGTGTGGGTGTGCTGCGGGAGCAATGGCGTACAGCTGCAGTGCTGTGCGCTACCTTAAGTGAAGACAGGAGTCTTCTGCCGCCGATTTCGATGTCTTCTTGCTTCTGCTGCTTCTGTACTTCTGGCTCTGTGAGGGGGACGGCGGCGCGGCTTCGGGAACGGACGATCAAGGTTAGGTACCTGTGTTCGATCCCTCTGGAGCTAATGGAGTCCAGTAGCCTAAGAAGCGTAACTTAGCTGCAGTGAGTAGGTTTGCTTCTCTCCCCTGAGTCCCACGTAGCAGAGAGTCTGTTGCCAGCAGAAGCTCCTTTCTTTTCTAGCAAGTTCAGGAGAGCCCACTAGGAGCACCCAGCTCTGGCCGGGCACAGATTCTAACTGAGGTCTGGAGGAGGGGCATAGAGGGAGGAGCCAGTGCACACCAGATAGTACTGAATCTTTCTTTAGAGTGCCCAGTCTCCTGCGGAGCCCGTCTATTCCCCATGGTCCTTACGGAGTCCCCAGCATCCACTAGGACGTTAGAGAAAGGTAGGTATAATAAAGAATTATATATTCAGTGACATCTTTAAAACTACAGCAAAAGTATTCCATTTTGGTGATATGGCAAAATAATTTGCTGAATTGCTTTCCCAGATGATCATATACAAAGAATAAACAAACAGATTGTGATTCCAAGTTCTCATGGGATCAGTATCCATTAGCATCAACTCGCAGGGTAAGTTGGTTGTGCATAATAGATACAGTGAGAATAAAAGTATCTGGATCTAGTGATACTGTCCTCACTTCTGCATCTCACCAATGTACTCAGTAAGGTATCCTGATGATAGATAGACAGTGTCTTGTTAGACTGTCAATAGATAGACACCATGGGAGGGATTCAAATGTTTGAAAAGTCAGTTGGGTGTGTGTTTTGTCCTGTCTATTAGATAGGAAAAAACAGACACCTAACTGACTTTTCAAACAATTGAATATCCCCCATATGTTGGAAAGACATTAGGTTGAAAGGGTCAAAAGGTCGACAGGATCTAAAGGTCGACATGAAAAAGGTTGACAGTACAAAAGGTTGACAGGGTCAAAAGGTAGACATGGTCAAAAAGTCAACATAAAAAAGTAGACACAGGTTTTAGTTTTTTCATTTACATGTTTTTGGACTTTTTCATATTTTGTCTATCCATGTCAGCATAGAGTTGGTTATAAACCTTTCGGCAAGCCCAAAGTGTGGCGAGCCCCACAAGGGGATGCCTTTCTACTATTGGGGGTCCCGGATGACAAAACTATTCACACAAACCCCACAAATGCAAAAAAAATGATGTTTACCTTTTTTATATCGACCATTTTCATGTCAACCTTTTGACCCTGTCTATCTTTAAACCCTGTTGACCTTTTGTACTGTCTTTTTTTTCATGTCTACTTTTTGACTCTGTCGACCTTTTGACTGTCTAACACAGTGGATCCCAAGCTCGGTCCTCAAGAACCCCCAACAGTTCATGTTTTCCAGGTTACCTAGCTGGTGCACAGGTGTATTCAATCCTCACTGACACATTTTAAAAGACTTACAGGTGGAGCTAATTATTTCACTTGAAATCCTGTGAGGAGACCTGGAAAATATGAACTTTTGGAAGTACTTGAGGATTGCGGTTGAGAACCACTGGTCTAACATGTGGTGTCTATCTATTGACTGTCTAACTAGACACTGTCTATCTATTGTACCACGCCCCTTAGTAAGTAGTGAACAGTGAGTAGAGAGATTGAATCTGCTGTGACTGGAAAACCCAACCTGTGTCTACTCTGTTGGTGGTTTACCAGTGCAGGGGTGGCACATGTATTGTCCTGAAATGAGAGTTCAATATCACAAATACATAAGGATAGGTAAGTGATTCAATAATACAACTACATATAGTATCGTAATGTACATATGTTATGCACAATATTTATTTACATATTTATTTATTACCAGTTACAGATGTATCATCATACAGCATTGCTCATAGCGCACTATTTAGGGTCCTGTGTCGCGAGTTGGAAATAACGTTATGGCGTGCATTATGTCCCGCGTCATGTAATACACAGTTTAACCGCTGGGTGGCGAATGCTCCATGTTGAGACTACAGTGCTGAAAACAGTGCTGTGGCAGTAAGCAGTGATCTGTGAAAGGCTGGCCAATCACGTTCTTCCCTTTATAAAAAAACCCTTTCCACAAATTACAGTGCCATGCTGCCGCCCGTTCAGTCAATTAATTTTTTCGTTATGTTGTGTACAAAATACCGGATAGCATTAATATGACTCCCAGATGGTCTACAGCCACACTGCCGCCCGATCACGCTAGATATGGATATTGCCGTTATAGTATTAGCATAACAGCATTCATATTTCGGACTAGCTTCGGCAGAAATATTGAATGCAAAGTGCACTGGGTCCCTACTGTACCTCATGAATATGACTACCAGATGGTATCCATATTCAATCCGTTTATTTTATTTTTTTAAAGCACTCAGATACAACACATCACATATATCCGGAGGGCCTGCCTGTATTGTGTTTGGCTGTGGCCTAACGAGAACAGCGTCCGCCTGCAATGCTTGCACTTGTGGGTTTGCTACCCATTAGTGCTTGATCACTGCTAGGGCCAATGTTAAAGTTGTGGCCGATGCGTTGACCATAATTTTTTATTTTTTTGTGTATTTAGATATTCTATTTTAATACAATAAAGTTTTTTGGTGTATTGCTACTTCTCGTTATATAAAAAAGTCCGCTTCTACTAAATACAAGGCCACGCTGCTACCCTGTTCACTCAATTCATCTAGTCGTTACGTTGTGTCATGAATGCACAGTATGACTACCAGATGGTCTCCAGGCACACAGCCGCCCGATCACGCTGGAGTGTGTACAAATTGCCGGGTAGCATTAGAGTAAGCAGCTAGTTTTTTTTTTAAAAGCACCAAGATACAACACATGACATGTACACCCAGAGGGCCATCCTCTACCATGGTCGGCTGTGGCCTAACTAGAACAGCGGCCGGCTGCAATGCTTGAAGACCCGGGTTCGATACGGAGTTCGGCACCCATTTATTATTTTATTTTAATTTATTTATTTATTCTTTTTGAATACAATAAAGTTATTTGGTGTTTTAAGTTTCTACTTCTCGTTATATAAAAAAGTCCACTTCTACTAAATACAAGGCCACACTGCAGCCCTGTTCACGCTATTCATCTAGTCATTACGTTGTTTACAAAATAATGAATAATATTAGCATAAGCAGCAATCCTATTTCGGACTAGCTTTGTGTCTCTGTTGTTTCAAATGGGCAGAAATATTGAATGCAAAGTGCAAATGGGTACCTACAGTATCTCATGAATGCACAGTATGACTACCAGATGTTCTCCAGGCACACTGCCGCCCGATCACGCTAGCTATGGATATTGTCGTTATGTTCTGTACAAATTGCCGGGTAGCATTAGCATAAACACTCCATGTTAACTTGCTATCAAATACTGTATGACAAAGGATGACATTATTTTCCAAATTCTGATACAGGTGCATTTGCATTGTGTTCGACCAATAGCAGGGCAGACCCACCGGCAATGCACACAATGGCAATTAGCAGCATTGTCTAAGGTGTCAGCCGCTAAGAGCTCACACAAATGAGTCTTGGTGGCACTGCAGACAGAGTGGCCACACACTTTATAGACACCTCATACTGTATAAAGCCACTTTATAGACACAAGAAGCTATCCATTCTGTGATTCTGCATCTTATAGTGTAGACTTGCTACTGGATTCGTCTCTTTGGCCGTATCACCCATACAAGCCCTTGAGATACATTCTGCCGCTTCTGCTGACTTCAAAGTCAAGTTGTTGCTGTATTCTACTTTTTCTACCACAAACTTTTTCTACTGAAGGATCATCTCGCTGGTATAGTAAGCACAGTAAGTACAGGTCATTTGTACATTATACAGTATGCCACTGATTTCTGCATTTACAGTATACACTAATGCTACGTCCAGTTACATGGCAGTTACTGTAGGATCTGATTGGCTGGTACTTTGGGGAACATCTACTAATCAGTGATAAAAGTGGAGAAGAAAGCCAGTGGAGAAGGTGCCTATGGCAACCAATCAGCTGCTCTGTATACTTTTATAGTATGCAACTTATTAATGTTACGTTAATGCTATTTGGTTGCCATGGGCAACTTTTCCAATGGCTCACTTCTCCACTTTTATCGCTGCTTAGTACATGTTACCCTTTATCTCCTACCACTTTATCTCCATCCAAGGCTTAGTAAATAGACCCCTAAGCCCCCTGCTGCTACTGCACTGTATCATACTGTACCTCCCAACATGACCCTCTCCACTGGAGGGACAAAATGCTTTATTCCTGGAATAATTAAATTACCTGTGGGGAACTACAGTGTACTGTAGTTATTTGAATATGAAGGTGTCTCACCAAAGGTGATGGCTAGCATTTATTAACAGTGTGCCCTGTTGCTTTGCCCCCAGTAGTTGTGCCCTCTGTTGCTTTGCCCCCATTAGTTGTGCCCCCTGTTGCTTTTCCCCCAGTAGATTTGCCCCTGTTGCTGTGCCCCAGTAGTTGTCCCCCCTGTTGCTATGCCCCCTGCTATGCATGGCAACCCTCCCCCCAGTCAAACATACTGTATTTCTAAACAATAGATGATGTCTCCTTTCACTCCAATAGAGTTAATCCAATTTGCCCATAATACACATCCATATGCAGATACTGAATTTCTAAACAATAGATGACTTCTTCTTTCACTCCAAGAGACTTACTGCAATCCATTTCTACAATGTGATACAAACAATCTGATCAGGCCGGCTCTGATGTTACACACTCGCCCAGAAAATGTTTGGGAAGGCCTTTATTTTTCCTCAGAAAATGTCCAGTTACTACCCACAAATGTCCCCTTCTTTAAATACTGTATTTTGTTTGAATTCATATCATTGTTTGGATGTCATTAGTCCTAGAACACAATGAAATGCATTGGTCTATTAAATATTGTATTATCACCCAAGATTGCATGGCAGAACGCAGTCACATTGGGTGAATGGGTCACCTGGAACAGGCAGGATCATACTGCCAGGGCCGTAACTACGTGTGTGCCAAGGGGGCTTGGCACACAGCGCAGTTGCCCTGGGGGCGCACGGCCAGCGGCATGTAATGAGTCAAATTGACTCATTACATGCCGCCTCTGAACTGCGCCGTGCGCCGCACTGGAGGAGAGAAGACAGTCACAGGAGCGCCGGGCAGCGGAGGAGGAGGGAGGGGGAGCAGAGAGCCGCAGCAGCGCTATTTGATTGGTAGTAAGCGCTGCTGCAGCATCCCCCTCTCCTTCTGTATTTGCTGCCTGGCGCTGCTGTGGATGCATCCCAGCATCCACAGCAGCGCCGGGCAGCCAATACAGAAGGAGAGGGGGATGCTGCAGCAGCGCTTACTACCAATCAAATAGCGCTGCTGCGGCTCTCTGCTCCCCCTCCCTCCTCCTCCTTCTCAACTGACTTCACACTGCACCGAGAGGGAGCTGCACGAGGAGCCTGTCAGCGGGGAGAAGGTAAGTATGTCTCTCTCTCTCTCTCTCTCTCTCTCTCTCTCTCCTGCAATGTGTAAAAAGGGGTCCCATCTGCTGCAATGTGTAAAAAGGGGTCCCATCTGCTGCAATGTGTAAAAAGGGGTCCCATCTGCTGCAATGTGTAAAAAGGGGTCCCATCTGCCGCAATGTGTAAAAAGGGGTCCCATCTGCCGCAATGTGTAAAAAGGGGGACTGGCTGCCGCAATGCGTAAAAAGGGGTCCCGGCTGCCGCAATGCGTAAAAAGGGGTCCCATCTGCCGCAATGTGTAGAAAGGGGGACTGGCTGCCGCAATGAGTAAAAAGGGGTCCCATCTGCCGCAATGTGTAAAAAGGGGTCCCGTCTGCCGCAATGCGTAAAAAGGGGTCCCATCTGCTGCAATGTGTAAAAAGGGGTCCCATCTGCTGCAATGTGTAAAAAGGGGTCCCATCTGCTGCAATGTGTAAAAAGGGGTCCCATCTGCCGCAATGTGTAAAAAGGGGTCCCATCTGCCGCAATGTGTAAAAAGGGGGACTGGCTGCCGCAATGCGTAAAAAGGGGTCCCGGCTGCCGCAATGCGTAAAAAGGGGTCCCATCTGCCGCAATGTGTAAAAAGGGGGACTGGCTGCCGCAATGAGTAAAAAGGGGTCCCATCTGCCGCAATGTGTAAAAAGGGGTCCCGTCTGCCGCAATGCGTAAAAAGGGGTCCCATCTGCCGCAATGTGTAAAAAGGGGTCCCGTCTGCCGCAATGCGTAAAAAGGGGTCCCGTCTGCCGCAATGCGTAAAAAGGGGTCCCGGCTGCCGCAATGCGTAAAAAGGGGTCCCATCTGCCGCAATGTGTAAAAAGGGGTCCCGTCTGCCGCAATGTGTAAAAAGGGGTCCTGGCTGCCGCAATGTGTAAAAAGGGGGACTGGCTGCCGCAATGTGTAAAAAGGGAGACTGGCTGCCGCAATGTGTAAAAAGGGGGACTGGCTGCCGCAATGTGTAAAAAGGGGGACACTGTCTGCTGTAATGTATAAAAGGGGCTCTACCTGGTGTAGTGGCGCTACTGTGCAGCGTAATTTGAATAATGGAGACTACTGTGCACCGTAGTATGAATTGCTATTATTTTGTTGCCACGCCCCTTCCCGTGAAGCCACGCCCCTATATATTTTTCGCGAGCCTGCGGCGCGCACTGCGCCTACCTTGTACGGGGGGGGGGGGGGCGCCAATGTCAGTTCTTGCACACAGCGCTAAAATGCCTAGTTACGGCACTGCATACTGCATCTAACAGTATACTGTACTTCTTATTAGGTTCATTCAGATACTATATACCCAAAATAGAAGGGATAAGCAAATACAGTACATTGGGCTCATTTATCAATGAGTACATCGCTGACTGTGTGTGGGCACCCTCCTCTCCTGTAGCTGTGACTGTCGCTGCTATTAAACTGAGCACTAGAGACTGTGGCACAGTGCCAGAGTCTACAGCGCGTGCGTTGGACTTTGAAATAATGGCGCAGCAGCCAATTTTCTGAGTAGACTCTGGCACTCAGAGTGCTAGCAGCAGTGGTGACGGCTCCGAGAGAGGATGGACCCAAACATGGAGTCTGCAGATGCCCATAGTACTACTGTGTATCATAACGTGAATAATGTCCTGTACATTACTGTGCTCCGTTATGTGAGTAAGGCACACTATTGTTGTGTGCTGTAATTTGATTTGGGGTACTATTGAGTGGACACGCCCCTTTTTTTTGCCACACGTGCCTTCCCTATTTCAAATATGAGGGGACACCAGTTCTTTACTTTGCCAGGGCTGCTCTGACCCCTAAATACAACCCTGGGGGCTAGTCACCCCGCATACCGTATCTGTGTGCCTGATTGTAGCCCTGCAACATTCTGCAGGGCTACAATCGGGCCGGTATTAGCCCCTTAGTCATGAAGTAGTGACAAACATGAAGAAGTGGAGAAGTTACCCATGGCAACCAATCAGATTCTCGGTATAATTTTATACTATAGTATGCAATTTATAAATGTTACCACAATGCTGATTGCTTCACTTCTCCACTGTTTTCACTGCCTAACATGCTGCTACAGTATGTTCTACATGAAATGCCAGCCCCTGGCATTGTAATGTGGCCATGTCTGCGACTCACGTCTACAGTACAGTATGTACTGTAATTTAACACTCGCCAGATATTTACAGTACTGTACTTCACGAACGAGCTTGCACCCCCTCACACAAAGCCCTGTAGTACGGTAATTGAACCATAATTTTCTACTGTACTGTTACTACTGTACTGTACATGTACTTGAGTCTTATTATTGTGTATTGTAGAGTACACTGCATAGTGTGAAGATGGTGAAAACCAAAGCATTCTAATCTGGAGCCCATTCAGCGTCATATACCAAGAAAATGTCTGCGGCAGTGCCACAGATTCTAAAGAAGAAAACAGGAAAGGAAAATGTTCCTGTTGTCAAAGTAAGGAAAAATGCAAAGGCCAAATGCCACTTTTTTGGAGAAGACAATTGGCAATGTAACCAATGAATATTTGGTGCAATACATGAATACTGCTGTAGAGAACACAGTTCTCTGTGATGAAACACACACAGTGACGGATGTGTCATGTCCCATAGATGAGGACTTTCACCCTTTGGAGCTTCGCGACACTACACCACTCATACAAGCATCGCAATCACCGACCCGTAGGAGGCTTGAATTTAAAGATCCCAACCCATGTGAATACTAGAGATGAGCGGGTTCGGTTCCTCGGAATCCGAACCCGCCCGAACTTCAGGTTTTTTTACACGGGTCCGAGCGACTCGGATCTTCCCGCCTTGCTCGGTTAACCCGAGCGCGCCCGAACGTCATCATCCCGCTGTCGGATTCTCGCGAGGCTCGGATTCTATCGCGAGACTCGGATTCTATATAAGGAGCCGCGCGTCGCCGCCATTTTCACACGTGCATTGAGAGTCATAGGGAGAGGACGTGGCTGGCGTCCTCTCCGTTTAGAGAAGAGAGAGACACAGTATTTTGGGGAGCATTATTAGGAGGAGTACTACTATACTGTATACTACTATACTACTTGCTGAAGTGATATTTATACTAGATTAGATAATAGATAGTGTGACTGTAAGTGTATTATCTGACTTGTGGGGGAGACACTGACAGTGGGGAGCAGTTAGAGTCTGAGAGCAGGACTCAGGAGTACATATAACGTACAGTGCACACTTTTGCTGCCAGAGTCAGTGCCACACTGCCATTGTTGTGACCACACTGACCACCAGTATAATAATATATTTTGTGATTGTCTGCTTAGGCCTCGGAGTACTAGTTGCAAGTTGCAACGTGACCTGAAGTGACCACCAGTTTAATAATCAATCACCACCAGTTTAATATATATATATATTCCATAGACAAAAAACCTTACGGTTTCACATGTCCCATTAAGGCTTCTTAGACATGATCGAAATTTCAGAAACCTGTTGTAACTCTTCCACTCAAACTCCAAAAAGCAATGAAATTCCGATCATTAAGGCTGACGCCTTAATGGACGTGTTCCTTGCGCAATACAGATATGGTATGCCATCACAGCCTGTGGGTAAGTGCAGATTCAGCACTCTCACAGAGTGAGATTGCTGTCACTCACACAATGGTGGAGCTGCTAATTCACAGATTTGTGTGCTCATTGGAATACACACATGCAGTCTATGCAACTGAAGGTCTGAGCAGTTTTGTGGTGCTCCCATCCCACACAGTGCCCACAACCATCCCATTCGGTCACCACAACCATCCCACCTTGTTACAACATCCTTCTGACTCCATACATCCATCTCACATAGTATACACATTTAGCTCCCTCAAACATCTTGGTTAATTGCTAAAACTATAATACCCTATCTACGGTCTATGCATCTACACTTACTTCCCCTATACACCCCCATGCTGCCCTGTCTTCCCCAATCCCTACAGCTGTGTTCTCCCATCTGTGCTAGTCTGTACTAACTTATCTGCACCATCTGTCTTTCCCCACGTGTGCCTTGTCTGTACCACCGTTTCCTTCTCTGTGCTGCTCAGTGTTTCCTTCTTCAACGTCACTCTGCCTCCTTCAGTACATGGCACACTATTTTCTCTCCCATCTGCATCAGTTTTCTACCCATCCATGCCAGTGTTTTCAACCCATCTGCACCGCTCTGTCTCCCTTCCCATACTTGCTGCTTAATCTACCCCCTATCCACACCACTCTTACCCCATTCATGTAGCTGACATCCTGAAGGTAAATTTCGTGGATCATGTGCTCTTGGCAGGGGGATAACCGCTACAGCCCACCCCCCAGTGGTCTGGAAACGCCTCCGTTGTGCAGACCATGCCCTGCCAATGGCATGCTAACGCTGTTTGCACGCCCCCCTCCTTCCCCGCAACCACCTCTGCCTATCAATCAGGCAGGGTGATCGCAGCCAGTGAGATGCTGATAGCATCTCACTGGGCTCCTGGGGTACGCACGCACAGTGCGGCCATTGCACGTGCGCACCTCACAAACTAATTCAGACTGCGATTGCTGCTGCTGCGGTCTGAATTACCCCCTGTGTTTCTTTGTCCCCCCCATCAGTGCTGCTTAGTGTTCAACTCTATCCACACACTTCTGTTCCCCCATCCACACCGCTCTCCTCCCTCCAATCAACAACACTCTTACCTCATCTGAGCAGCTTTGTCTTCCGCTCAGACCTTCAGTTGCATAGACTGCATGTGTGTATTCCAATGAGCACACAAATCTGTGAATTAGCAGCTCCACCATTGTGTGAGTGACAGCAATCTCACTCTGTGAGAGTGCTGAATCTGCACTTACCCACAGGCTGTGATGGCATACCATATCTGTATTGCGCAAGGAACACGTCCATTAAGGCGTCAGCCTTAATGATCGGAATTTCATTGCTTTTTGGAGTTTGAGTGGAAGAGTTACAACAGGTTTCTGAAATTTCGATCATGTCTAAGAAGCCTTAATGGGACATGTGAAACCGTAAGGTTTTTTGTCTATGGAATTTCATCGCTTTTTTTAAATTTATTCTTTTTATTCAGAAATGTAAAATTTCACTGTAAGAATAAACATTTGATTTTTTAAATGTTTAATGAAAATGTTCGTATAACATCACTGTTCTGTGCAAAATTATTTTATTAACCAAACCGAATTGTTTAAGGTCCATACACACTTAACGATTTAATGAGCAACGTCGCTCATTTTCCCCCTCTTTGAGCGATGTCGCTCGTTTTATCATTAAGTGTGTATGCCGCCAGCGACGAACGATGCGCGGCCCCGCGGGTCGGCAACAATCGTCGCTGTCGGTAGGTCATGCATGAAGGATGTGGACTGTCGTCCACGACCTTCATGCAGGGCTGGCGGGGGCGTGACGTCACTGAGCGATATGAGCGGTCATATCGCTCAGCGTGTACAGTTGGCCGCCGGCCGGCCGGGGGAAACATTAGATGATGTCGCTCACAGAGCGACATCGTTTAATGTGTATGGGCCTTTAGACTTTGGTCAAAATATTTTGCTGCCTTTGCAGCTGATGCAGGGAGGGGGGTAGGCGGCAGCAGCCTGTGACTGAGGCTGGAGGTAGGCGTGAAATGCATTGCTTGTACGTGTGAGTGCGTGGTGTCAGGTGCTGCGCGTGTATATGTGTGTGTGTGTGTGTCAGGTGCTGCCTGTGTATCAGCTCCTGTGTGTGTGTGTATGTGTGTCAGGTGCTGCGTGTATATACGAGTGTGTCTCATGGTGCGTGTGTATGCGTCAGCTGCCGCACGTGTATGTGTGTCAGGTGTTGCGGGTGTATATGTGTGTGAGTATCAGGTGCTCCGCGTGTGTACAAGGGTAGGTCTGGTGCTGTGCATGAATACGTATGTCTGTGTCAGGTGCTGCGCGTGTACATGTGTGCATCAGGTGCTGCGCGTGTACATGAGTGTGCATTAGGTGCTGCGCGTGTACATGAGTGTGCGTCGGGTGCTGCGTGTGTACATGAGTGTGCATTAGGTGCTGCGCGTGTACATGAGTGTGCGTCAGGTGCTGCGTGTGTACATGAGTGTGCGTCAGGTGCTGCGCGTGTACATGTGTGTGCGTCAGGTACTACACGTGTCTATGTGTGTGTGAGTAAGGTGCTGCATGTGTATGTGTGTGTCTGATGGTGTGCGTGTATATGTATGTGTCAGGTGCTGCGTGTATATGCATGTGTCAGGTGCTGCATGTTTATTTAATTGTGTCTGATGCTACGTGTGTGTGTCAGGTGCCGCCTGTGTATATGTGTGTGTGTCAGGTGTTGCGCGTGTATGTGTGGGTCAGGTGCTGCATGTTTATTTTATTGTGTCTGATGCTACGTGTGTGTGTGTCAGGTGCCGCACGTGTATGTGTGTGTCAGGTTGCGCGTGTATGTGTATGTCAAGTGCCGTTCCCCTTCTTCCCATCCCAGCTCTCTCTGTAGAATACAGCTCTGCACCCAGAGAGAGGGAAAGACTAGGGGGCTGATCACTGCACTGCTCACTTTTTGGTCATGAGTTCGGCCTCCTGTTTCTTCCAGTGCTGTGTTCCTGCAGCCCAGCCCTCCCTGTTGTGCCAGAGAATCAGCCCTTCCTTCCCCTGCCAGAGAGAGAGAGCCAGAGGCAGAGACACTCTTCCCGTAGCTGGCTTACCCCCAGTACTTCAGCACTGGCCATGCGGCAGTCAACAAAGGAGACCAGCAGGGGGTTCTGGCACCATCAGCTGTGGCCGCAGCTGGATCGGGGAGGCCTGTAGTGTCTGAGGTGGGCAGCACTTCCTCCGCCGCTGTCACCTTCCCCTGCCGGAGAGAAAGCCAGAGACATACCCTTCCCGCAGCTGGGCTACCCCTAGTACCTCAGCGCTGGCCAGGCGGAAGTCTATGGAGGGGACCGGCAGGGGTTTCAGGCCACAGCAGCAGCGGCCGCAGCCAGATCAGGGAGGCCTGCAGGGTCAGAGCTGGGCAGCACTTCTACCAACACTGTCACCTCTGTGCTGGGCATGTACACCAGTCCGGACGGACGGAGGTGTCCACAACAGGCAGCAGTATAATGAGTCAGACAAACTCATTACACGCCGCCCACTGCTGCGCCGCATGCACTCGATGGAGGAAGCCTAGATGCGGTCCCCAGCTGCAGCGAGGGAGAAGGGTGATCACATCACCCTTCAACCCGGCACCTCACAATCAGCTGGGGATCTGCAGTAGCTTCATCTCTCTCTTCCTCTCTGACAGCACAGCAGCCCCTCTGGGTCCCATGTAGCTCTGCCCCCCTGCTCAGAGTTCACTCGGCCTCTCCTGATTAAAAAGAAAATAAGAGACTGACCTGCTGCTCAGATGCGAGGAGGGGGACGGGCGGTAGGTCCTCTGTGAGTACACTACACAGTCAAAATTAACTCTGACTCCTCACAACAGTGTGGACTGCGGGCGACGTCAGACGCCAATTTGGGTGTGCTTGCCGCACTACCTGCCCATCAAGCCCAACGTGGTGCCATGGTGCAGCCCCGCCCACTATACGGATTCCATTTTGTATTAGGAACCCTATAACAGCATTCTGACATCCCTCCCCATGATGCTGCCATCCATACACTGCCGCTCTCACACAACTGTACACTGCTGCTCTCATACATCCATACACTGCCGCTCTCATACATCCGTACAACCCCGCTCTCATACATCCGCACACTGCCGCACTCTTACAGCCGCACACCATTGCACTCTTACAGCCGCACACCATTGCACTCTTACAGCCGCACACCATCGCACTCTTACAGCCGCACACCATCGCACTCTTACAGCCGCACACCATCGCACTCATACAGCTGTACATTGCCGCTCTCATACATCCGCACACTGCCGCTCACATCTATACAAACATAGCCTTCATACATCTACACATCCAATCCCCGCGCAAGGGAACACTGAAATCACTATCACTTTTGCCCGGGGTGTGACCACAGCCAGCCACTACTCCGGCCACCTTCTTGTGACACCAAAATGCATCTTACCTATCATCAGGGTGGTGCTGCTGCTGGGGGTGGGTTGCTGCCTCAGTCTCCAGGTTGGTGCTGCGATTGGAGGGGGTACTGCTTCCCTGTGCTGCCACTGTCTCCCGGATCATCGTGCCGCTGGCTGAATTGCAGCTTGACGCTACTGCTGCCGGGAGTAACAGCTTCCTGGCTGTTGTTGCTGGTGGCTGCCTACTGCTCATTGCCACCGGAACACTGACCGGCTCGGCAGTGATGCTGGCGGAGGAGTAGTGGCGGTGGGGTGGGGGGGTGCCTGCTCCCTTCCCTCGAGCATGCTGCAGTGTACAAAAATAAATAATAAATAGAGAGCTTACCAGGGTGAGAGTCTGTATGGATCACAGTGATTACATGGGGCACAGCAAAAGGACACCTTGCTGTGAGGGGCTCTGCCCACACAGATTGCTGCACCCTCTCTGATGTCAGCCGCTGCCCTCTCGTTCTCTGGGCGGCTAGTTCCAGTGTGAAGTAGGAGAGGAAGAGAACACACAGGAGAGCAGCCCTGATATATAACAGAGGTGGAAGTTCTATAGGCAGCAGAGACGGAGACCAGCCAGCCAGTCTCCCAGTGCCCTGATCACTACACGCCTCCAGCACAGCATTACAGGAGGGTCCTATAGTGCTGCCCTGAGCTAACAGGTGTGTGTACCAAGTGTACCCCGTACAGTGTGCTGCGCCCTGGTGTCTCTGAGAGGGGTGAGGTCACCGTGCCGCTTTAGTATATGGCTTTTCCTTAGTACTGTACGTTACAGCCCTGCACTAGTGGTGGCAACTCTGCCCTATGTGAACCTGTGAGGTTATTTTCCTACAGAATAACCGGGGAGAAGGCGGCCATATTGCGGCTCTCAAGTGAAGGCACTCTAATACACCCCCTGCTGGCGGCCACTGTGCAGGCGCAACAAATTGAAATGCCCGATCTCTAATGGGGCATATTTCTCTTAATTAAAAAAAAACCTGTAACTTTCTGAAAAACCACAACCCCAAAAGGCACTTCACTGGGACATGCTCTATCTAATAAAACAAACCCCAAGTCATATATATATATATATATATATACACACACACACACACACACACACACACACACACACACACACACACACACACACACACACACACACACTCATGTATATACATGTATACACAAATACACGTATGTCCATGTTTATGTATGTATAATACATTGATAGAGTACATTATATTTATGAATTAATTGCTTCCCGATTCTGCAGCAGCATCATCAGCACCACCAGTGTTACTCACAGTCACTTCACACTGACTGCTTCACAACACATCACTTAATTTCCGGGCCGCCCGCCACCTGGTGAAGAGACATGGGAGATGAAGGACCAGCAGTGCCACGTTGAGCGGAAGTATTGTGAATTAGTTACCCACACACTCCTTGTGACACCTGCTCCCCGTCTGCCCTCCCACCCGCCGCCTGCCGTCCGGAACCCGCACTGACAAGTAAGTCTCAGCAGAATGTGTCTGCCGGCGGCTCCCAGTCCCCAGTGGTGTGGCGGCCGCGGCACACTAGGACTGAGAGACCGCAGCGGGAGGAAAGCACAGGTGGGCGGGAGGAGAGCATGGGCGGACATCACCAAGTCACATTGCAAGGTGACGCCAGTCCCCCCAGTGAGGCCGCCAACTAATGCACTCAGCATAGTATTAGCAGCAGGCAGAGGGGGGGCGGGCGCATCGGTGGTGGGAGGTACGGAAATGAGCTGCAGGCTAGGCTCCACCGATCACACACTCAGTGATCACTGTGCTACAGCAAGCGTGGCGTGCAGCGATGCTGGACATTAGGGAGTGCCTGTGCGCACCAGGCACCCCCTGTACGCACGCCTATGCGCTACCACCCCCCATATGCCACACTACATCACTATGCTATAGCCCTCCCATATGCTGCACTTCATAATTACACTATACCCCCCATACAACATACTACATCACCACACTACACTACTCACAATAAAATTAAAGCATCCCAGTTCCTCAGTCTTAATGAGCTCACGTGAGTTCTCTTCCCAACGGAGCTCCAGACCAAGTAACAATGAAGACACCAGCAGCGTGTAGGGGCATGCCTGGTCCACTTGTCAGGAGAGAGCAGTCACTGGAGGGTAAGAAGGGGGCGGGGCCTAGTCCTACAGACGGGAGAGAGCACAGACAGGAGAGAGCAAGGTACAGGGGTACAAGGGGACGGCTGATGTGAAGAAGGGGGCGGGGCCTATTCTTACAGGCTTTCAAAATTAGATTTTTTTAAAAATTCGACATTTGACAAATTCGACTTTTCTGCAATGGTACAAATGCGGCAATTCGACAAAAGTATATTCAATTGAAGTTTGTAAATTCGACAACAGTGCTTTTAAACAGTAAATTCGTCATTTTCAATCCGCCACACTTTGCTGGCGGAATCTAATAAAAAAATGTAAAAACATGTTTTTTTTGCAGTTTTCTTTTTTGGTAATATCATATCTATTTATATTAGAAGGGATTAGGTACTTAGTTTGTCTTTTTTGGAGGCACAAGTATTATTTATATATTTTTTAAAAGATTATTATTATTTTTTAAATGGAATGTGAAAAACCCGTAAAAAAAATTGCGTGGAGTCCCCCCTTAAAGCATAACCAGCCTCGGGCTCTTCGAGCCGGTCCTGGTTCTAAAAATCCGGGGGAAAAACGGACAGGGGATCCCACGTATTTTTAAAACCAGCACCAGGCTCTGCGCCTGGTGCAAAAAATACGGGGGACAAAAAGAGTAGGGGTCCTCCTTATTTTTTACACCAGCATCGGGCTCCACTAGCTGGACAGATAATGCCACAGCCGGGGGTCACTTTTATAAAGTGCCCTGCGGCCGTGGCATTAAATATCCAACTAGTCACCCCTGGCCCGGGTACCCTGGGGGAGTGGGGACCCCTTCAATCAAGGGGTCCCCCCCCCCAGCCACCCAAGGGCCAGGGGTGAAGCCCGAGGCTGTCCACCCCATAAAAGGGCTGCGGATGGGAGGCTGATAGCCTTGAGAAAATTGAAAGAATATTGTTTTTTCCAGTAGTACTACAAGTCCCAGCAAGCCTCCCCCGCAAGCGGGTACTTTGAGAACCACAAGTACCAGCATGCTGGAGAAAAACGGGCCCGCTGGTACCTGTAGTTCTACTGGGAAAAAAATACCCAAATAAAAACAGGACACAGACACCGTGAAAGTATAACTTTATTTCACACCTGCCGACACACACATACTTACCTATGTTGACACGAAGCAGTCGGTCCTCTTCTCCAAGTAGAATCCACGGGTAACTGTAAATAAAAGATAAATTATACTCACCTGATCCAGGTTCCAGATTAAATCCACGTACTTGGCAAAACAACAAACCGAACACACGGACCAGACGGACTGAAAGGGGTCCCATGTCCACGAATGCAGACATCCGAATCTCGCGAGAATCCGACAGCGGGATGACAACGTTCGGGCGCGCTCGGGTTAGCCGAGCGAGGCGGGAAGGTTCGAACCTGCCTCGGACCCGTGTAAAATGGGTGAAGTTCGGGGGGTTCGGATTCCGACGAACCGAACCCACTCATCACTAGTATGTACGTGTGCGTCAGGTGCCGTGCGTGCACGTACGTGTGTGTCAGGTGCCGCGCGTGTACGTACGTGTGTCAGGTGTCGTGCGTGTACGTGTGTGTGTGTCAGGTGGCGCGTACCTACATGTGTATGTCAGGTGCTGTGCATGTGTGTACGTACACGCGTGTATGTGTCAGGTGCCGCACGTGTACGTGTGTGTGTGCCAGGAGCCGCGCATGTCCATGTGTGTGGGTGTCAGGAACCGCGCGTGTACGTACATATATGTGTATGTGTGTGTGTCAGGAGCCGCGCGTGTACGTACATGTGTGTATGTGTGTCAGGAGCCACGCGTGTGCATACGTGTGTGTGTGTCAGGTGCCACACGTGTATGTACGTGTGTGTGTGTGTGTGTGTCAGGTGCCGCGCGTGTACGTACGTATGTGTGTGCCTGGAGCCGCGCGTGTACATACATGTGTGTGTGTGTGTCTCAGGTGCTGCACGTGTATATGTGTGTATCTCAGGGGCTTCATTTGTATGCGTCAGCTGCCACGTGGGTGTCAGGTGTTGAGAGTGTATGTGTTTGTGTCAGGTGTCGCATCTGCATGTGTGCGACTGTCAGGTGCTGCGCGTGTATGTGTGTGTCAGGTGCTGCATGTATATATGTGTGTGTTAGGTGCTGTTCATGTATGTGGGAGTGGCAGGTGCTGCATGTGTATATATGTGTGAGTAGCAGGTGCTGCGTGTGTATATGATTGTGTGTCAGGTGCTGTGCGTGCGTGCGTTAAATGCCACATGTATATATGTGTCAGGTGCTGCCTGTGTGTGTGTCAGGTGCTGCATGTCTGTATGTGTGTGGGTGTGTCAGGTGCTGCATGTCTGTGTGTGTGGGTGTGTCAGGTGCTGCATGTCTGTGTGTGTGTGTGTGTGTGTGTGTGTCTTTCAGGTGCTGCATGTGTGTGCCAGGTGCTGCATGTCTGCGTGTGTCAGGTGCTGCATGTCTGTGTGTCAGGTGCTGCGTGTCTGCGTGTGTGTGTCAAATGCTGCGTGTGTGTCAGGTGCTGCGTGTCTTTGTGTGTGCGTGTCTGTCAGGTGCTGCATGTGTGTGTCAGGCGCTGCATGTCTGCGTGTGTGTGTCAGGTGCTGCGTGTCTGTGTGTCAGGTGCTGCGTGTGTGTGTGTGTCAGGTGCTGCGTGTGTGTGTGTCAGGTGCTGTGTGTGTGTATCCGGTGCTGCGTGTGTGTGTGTGTGTCAGGTGCTGCGTGTCTGCGTGTGTGTCAGGTGCTGCGTGTGTGCGTGTGTGTGTGTCAGGTGCTGCGTGTGTGCGTGTGTGTCAGGTGCACATCCCAGTTCCTCATTCTTAATGAGCTCACGTGAGTTCTCTCCCCAACGGAGCTCCAGACCAAGTAACAATGAAGACACCAGCAGCGTGTAGGGGGCAGGCCTGGTCCACTTGTCAGGAGAGAGCAGTCACTGGAGGGTAAGAAGGTGGCGGGGCCTAGTCCTACAGACGGGAGAGAACACAGACAGGAGAGAGCAAGGTACAGGGGTAGAAGGGGACGGCTGATGTGAAGAAGGGGGCGGGGCCTATTCTTACAGGCTTTCAAAATTCGACTTTTTAAAATTCGTCATTTGACAAATTCGACTTTTCTGCAATGGTACAAATGCAGCAATTCGACAAAAGTATATTCAATTGAAGTTTGTAAATTCGACAACAGTGCTTTTAAACAGTAAATTCGTCATTTTCAATCCGTCACACTTTGCAGGCGGAATCTAATAAATAAAAGTTGTTGTTTTTTTGGTAATAGCATATCTATATTAGAAGGGATTAGGTACTTGGTTTGTCTTTTTTGGAGGCACAAGTATTATTTATATATTTTTTAAAAGATTATTATTTTTTTAAATGGAATGTAAAAAACCCGGAAAAAAAAATTGCGTGGGGTCCCCCCTCCAAAGCATAACCAGCCTCGGGCTCTTCGAGCCGGTCCTGGTTCTAAAAATCCGGGGGAAAAACGGACAGGGGATCCCCCGTATTTTTAAAACCAGCACCGGGCTCTGCGCCTGGTGCTGGTGCAAAAAATACGGGGGACAAAAAGAGTAGGGGACCCCCGTATTTTTTACACCAGCATCGGGCTCCACTAGCTGGACAGATAATGCCACAGCCGGGGGTCACTTTTATACAGTGCCCTGCGGCCGTGGCATTAAATATCCAACTAGTCACCCCTGGCCGGGGTACCCTGGGGGAGTGGGGACCCCTTCAATCAAGGGGTCCCCCCCCCCAGCCACCCAAGGGCCAAGGGTGAAGCCCGAGGCTGTCCCCCCCATCCAAGGGCTGCGGAAGGGAGGCTGATAGCCTTGAGAAAATTGAAAGAATATTGTTTTTTCCAGTAGTACTACAAGTCCCAGCAAGCCTCCCCCGCAAGCTGGTACTTTGAGAACCACAAGTACCAGCATGCGGGAGAAAAACGGGCCCGCTGGTACCTGTAGTTCTACTGGAAAAAAAATACCCAAATAAAAACAGGACACAGACACCGTGAAAGTATAACTTTATTTCACACCTGCCGACACACACATACTTACCTATGTTGACACGAAGCAGTCGGTCCTCTTCTCCAAGTAGAATCCACGGGTACCTGAAAATAAAAGATAATTATACTCACCTGATCCAGGTTCCAGATTAAATCCACGTACTTGGCAAAACAACAAACCGAACACCCGGACCAGACGGACTGAAAGGGGTCCCATGTTTACACATGGGACCCCTTTCCACGAATGCAGACATCCGAATCTCGTGAGAATCCGACAGCGGGATGATGACGTTCGGGCGCGCTTGGGTTAGCCGAGCAAGGCGGGAAGGTTCGAACCTGCCTCGTGTAAAAGGGGTGAAGTTCGGGGGGTCCGGATTCCGACGAACCGAACCCACTCATCACTAGTATGTGCGTGTCAGGCGCTGCGTGTGAGTGTGTTAGGCGCTGCGTGTGAGTGTGTGTGCGTGTCAGGCGCTGCCTGTGAGTGCGCGTGTGTGTCAGGCGCTGCGTGTGAGTGCGCGTGTCTGTCAGGCGCTGCGTGTGAGTGCGTGTGCGCATGTCTGTCAGGTGCTGCGTGTGAGTGCGTGTGCACGTGTCTGTCAGGTGCTGCGTGTGAGTGCGCGTGTCTGTCAGGCGCTGCGTGTGTCAGGCGCTGCGTGTCTGTGTCTGTCAGGCGCTGCGCGTCTGTGTGTGTCAGGCGCTGCGCGTCTGTGTGTGTGTGTCAGGCGCTGCGCGTCTGTGTGTGTGTGTCAGGCGCTGCGCGTCTGTGTCAGGTGCTGCGCGTCTGTGTGTGTGTGTGTTAGGTGCTGCGCGTCTGTGTGTGTGTGTCAGGTGCTGCGTGCCTGTGTGTGTCAAGCGCTGCGCGTCTGTGTGTGTCAGGCGCTGCACGTCTGTGTGTGTGTGTCAGGTGCTGCGTGTGAGTGTGTGCGTGTGTCAGGTCCGTGTGAGTGTCATGTGCTGCGTCTGTGTGTGTGTGTCAGGTGCTGCCTGTGTGTGTGTGTGTCAGGTGCTGCATGTCTGTATGTGTGTGGGTGTGTCAAGTGCTGCATATTTGTGTGTGTGTGTGTGTGTGTCAGGTGCTGCATGTCTGTGTGTGTGTCTGTCAGGTGCTGCATGTCAGGCGCTGCATGTCTGCGTGTGTGTATGTGTCAGGCGCTGCATGTCTGAATGTCAGGTGCTGTGTGTGTGTGTGTCAGGTGCTGCGTGTGTGTGTGTCAGGTGCTGCATGTCAAGTGCTGCGTGTCTGCGTGTGTCAGGTGCTGCGTGTCTGCGTGTGCCAGGTGCTGCATGTCTGCGTGTGTCAGGTGCTGCGTGTGTGTGTCAGGTGCTGCATGTGTGTGTGTGTGTGTAAGGTGCTGCGTGTGAGTATGTCAGGTGCTGCGTGTGAGTGCATGTGTCAGGTGCGTGAGTGTGTGTGTCAGGTGCTGCGTGTGTGTGTCAGGTGCTGCGTGTGTGTGTCAGGTGCTGCGTGTGTGTGTCAGGTGCTGCGTGTGTGTGTGTGTCAGGTGCTGCGTCTGTGTGTGTCAGGCGCTGCGCATCTGTGTGTGTCAGGCGCTGCGAGTCTGTGTGTGTCAGGCGCTGCGCGTCTGTGTGTGTCAGGCGCTGCGCGTCTGTGTGTGTCAGGTGCTGCGCGTCTGTGTGTGTCAGGTGCTGCGCGTCTGTGTGTGTCAGGCGCTGCGCGTCTGTGTGTGTCAGGCGCTGCGCGTCTGTGTGTGTCAGGCGCTGCGCGTCTGTGTGTGTCAGGCGCTGCGCGTCTGTGTGTGTCAGGCGCTGCGCGACTGTGTGTGTCAGGCGCTGCGTGTGAATGTGTGCGTGTGTGTCAGGTCCGTGTGAGTGTCAGGTGATGCGTCTGGGGACGGCGGGGAGGGATGGACGGACACAGCAGGGAGGGCGGGGGGGATGGACGGACACAGCAGGGAGGGCGGCGGGGGGGATGGACGGACACAGCAGGGAGGGCGGCGGGGGGGATGGACGGACACAGCAGGGAGGGCGGGGGGGATGGACGGACACAGCAGGGAGGGCGGGGGGGATGGGAGGGCAGGGGGGGATGGACGGACACAGCAGGGAGGGCGGGGGGGATGGACGGACACAGCAGGGAGGGCAGGGGGGGGATGGACGGACACAGCAGGGAGGGCGGGGGGGGATGGACGGACACAGCAGGGAGTTCGGGGGGGGTGGGCGGACACAGCAGGGAGGGCGGGGGGGATGGGCGGACACAGCAGGGAGGGCGGGGGGGATGGGCGGACACAGCAGGGAGGGCGGGGGGGATGGGCGGACACAGCAGGGAGGGCGGGGGGGATGGACGGACACAGCAGGGAGGGCGGGGGGGATGGACGGACACAGCAGGGAGGGCGGGGGGGATGGACGGACACAGCAGGGAGGGCGGGGGAGGATGGACGGACACAGCAGGGAGGGCGGGGGAGGATGGACGGACACAGCAGGGAGGGCGGGGGGGATGGACGGACACAGCAGGGAGGGCGGGGGAGGATGGACGGACACAGCAGGGAGGGCGGGGGAGGATGGACGGACACAGCAGGGAGGGCGGGGGGGGGGATGGACGGACACAGCAGGGAGGGCGGGGGGGATGGACGGACACAGCAGGGAAGGCGGGGGGGATGGACGGATACAGCAGGGAGGGCGGGGGGGTGGACGGACACAGCAGGGATATGGACGGACACAGCAGGGAGGGCGGGGGGGATGGACGGACACAGCAGGGAGGGCGGGGGGGATGGACGGACACAGCAGGGAGGGCGGGGGGGGGGGTGGACGGACACAGCAGGGAGGGCGGGGATGGACGGACACAGCAGGGAGGGCGGGGGGGGGGGGTGGATAGACACGGCAGGGATATGGACGGACACAGCAGGGAGGGCGGGGGGGGATGGACGGACACAGCAGGGAGGGCGGGGGGGATGGACGGACACAGCAGGGAGGGCGGGGGGGATGGACGGACACAGCAGGGAGGGCGGGGGGGGGATGGACGTACACAGCAGGGAGGGCGGGGGGGGGGTGGACGTACACAGCAGGGAGGGCGGGGGGGGGGTGGACGTACACAGCAGGGAGGGCGGGGGGATGGGCGTACACAGCAGGGAGGGCGGGGGGGATGGGCGGACACAGCAGGGAGGGCGGGGGGGGATGGGCGGACACAGCAGGGAGGGCGGGGGGGTGGGCGGACACAGCAGGGAGGGCGGGGGGGTGGGCGGACACAGCAGGGAGGGCGGGCGTACACAGCAGGGAGGGCGGGGGGGATGGGCGGACACAGCAGGGAGGGCGGGGGGGGGATGGGCGGACACAGCAGGGAGGGCGGGGGGGGTTGGAGTTCACAGCAGGGAGGGCGGGGGGATGGGCGTACACAGCAGGGAGGGCAGGGGGGATGGGCGGACACAGCAGGGAGGGCGGGGGGGATGGGCGGACACAGCAGGGAGGGCGGGGGGGGTGGACGTACACAGCAGGGAGGGCGGGGGGGATGGGCGTAGACAGCAGGGAGGGCGGGGGGGGATGGGCGTAGACAGCAGGGAGGGCGGGGGGGATGGGCGTAGACAGCTGGGAGGGCGGGGGGGGGTGGGCGTAGACAGCTGGGAGGGCGGGGGGGTGGGCGTAGACAGCAGGGAGGGCGTAGACAGCTGGGAGGGCGGGGGGGGTGGGCGTAGACAGCAGGGAGGGCGGGGGGGATGGGCGTAGACAGCAGGGAGGGCGGGGGGGATGGGCGTAGACAGCAGGGAGGGCGGGGGGGATGGGCGTAGACAGCAGGGAGGGCGGGGGGGGATGGGCGTAGACAGCAGGGAGGGCGGGGGGGGATGGGCGTAGACAGCAGGGAGGGCGGGGGGGGGATGGGCGTAGACAGCAGGGGGGATGGGCGTAGACAGCAGGGAGGGCGGAGGACGGACACGGCAGGACGGACACAGCAGGCCGGATGGACACAGCAGGCCGGGCGGGCGGCCGGGCACAGCAGGGCGGGCACAGCATCGGAGGACGGACACGGCCAGGCGGGCAGGCGGGGGACGGACACAGCAGGGCGGCCGGGCGGGCGGACACAGCAGGGCGGCCGGGCGGGCGGACACAGCAGGGCGGACACAACAGGGCGGGAGAAGTATAAGAAAAATAAGAAAGGATGGCATACATCCTGCCGACGCTCCCGCTGAGTTAAGTGGGCCCGGCTTCCTCCGAGCTGCGGCTATCTCCTCCCGCTGACACTCCTGAAGGGGACCCGGCTTCTGCTCCGTCGTTCTCCTCCCCCAGTAAGGCTCCCTCCATCGCTCATGTCTCGCGATCTCCTCCGGGTCTTGTAGAGGCTCCCTCCTTCTCGTCCTCCCGCCGCCTGCAGCTGTCCTCGTCATGCACGAGACACTGCTTCCCGCGCTCTCCTCGTGCACAACTTGACAAGCTCATCTATGTTCACCCCCTGCTGGCGGCCACTGCGCAGGCGCAACAAATTGAAAAGCCCTATCTTTATAATGGGGCATATTTTACTTAATTAAAAAAAAACTATAACTTTTTGAAAAACCACAACCCCAAAAGGCACTACACTGGGACATACTCTATCTAATAAAACAAACCCCAAGTCTTAATTTGTCCTCTATCCTGAGTTATGCCTTCCCAAAAAAATCCTCATTCATTCTATAGGAAAACCATGTCAAAAAGCCACAGAGGGAGTGGCAGAAAAAAACTGACAGTTGGAACTTTAGCTTACTCTCAATTCCTCATTTTTTATTATTGTGCCCTGAAATTTGGCATGCACCAGCGGGTGACGATTCTACACGTCCATGCCAAATTTCAGCTCGGTACGTCCAATCAGTTTTGAGGTGTAGCCCCTCAAACACCATGCCCCCATCTCAGAAGTTCCCTATGGGAGAATTCCGTTTGTTCGATTCAGCCTTAATATAAGGGCACGACCGTGCCCTTATAATATATATAATTGTATATAATATATATATATATATATAATATTGTATACCACCTACCCGTGGTTTTTTTTTTTTCATTCTTCTTTATACATACTACTATAGTAGCTTACTGTAGCAGTCTGCGGTGCTGTGCTGACCTGACAGTGTCCAGCAGGTCCGTCATCAGTCATTACATAATAAATATATATAGTACCTGTCCGGCTGCAGTACTAGTGATATTATATTGATTTCATCTCATTATCAATAATTTATCATCCAGTCTAGACTCTATATTAGCAGCAGACACAGTACGTTAGTCCACGGCTATAGCTACCTCTGTGTCGGCACTCGGCAGTCCATCCATAATTGTATACCACCTACCCGTGTTTTTTTTTTCTTTCTTCTTTGTACATACTACTATAGAGTATAGTAGCTTACTGTAGCAGTCTGCGGTGCTGCTGAGCTGACAGTGTCCAGCAGGTCCGTCATCAGTCATCATTACCTAATAAATATATTATCAACCTGTCCGGCTGCAGTACTAGTGATATTATATATACATACATATATATATATTGATTTCATCTCATTATCAATCATCCAGTCTATATTAGCAGCAGACACAGTACGTTAGTCCACGGCTGTAGCTACCTCTGTGTCGGCACTCGGCAGTCCATCCATAATTGTATACCACCTACCCGTGGTTTTTTTTTTTCTTTCTTCTTTGTACATACTACTATAGTATAGTAGCTTACTGTAGCAGTCTGCGGTGCTGCTGAGCTGACAGTGTCCAGCAGGTCCGTCATCAGTCATCATTACCTAATAAATATATTATCTACCTGTCCGGCTGCAGTACTAGTGATATTATATATACATACATATATATATATTGATTTCATCTCATTATCATCCAGTCTATATTAGCAGCAGACACAGTACGGTAGTCCACGGCTGTAGCTACCTCTGTGTCGGCACTCGGCAGTCCATCCATAATTGTATACCACCTACCCGTGGTTTTTTTTTTCTTTCTTCTTTGTACATACTACTATAGAGTATAGTAGCTTACTGTAGCAGTCTGCGGTGCTGCTGAGCTGACAGTGTCCAGCAGGTCCGTCATCAGTCATCATTACCTAATAAATACATTATCTACCTGTCCGGCTGCAGTACTAGTGATATTATATATACATACATATATATATATTGATTTCATCTCATTATCAATCATCCAGTCTATATTAGCAGCAGACACAGTACGTTAGTCCACGGCTGTAGCTACCTCTGTGTCGGCACTCGGCAGTCCATCCATAATTGTATACCACCTACCCGTGGTTTTTTTTTTTTCTTTCTTCTTTGTACATACTACTATAGTATAGTAGCTTACTGTAGCAGTCTGCGGTGCTGCTGAGCTGACAGTGTCCAGCAGGTCCGTCATCAGTCATCATTACCTAATAAATATATTATCTACCTGTCCGGCTGCAGTACTAGTGATATTATATATACATACATATATATATATTGATTTCATCTCATTATCATCCAGTCTATATTAGCAGCAGACACAGTACGGTAGTCCACGGCTGTAGCTACCTCTGTGTCGGCACTCGGCAGTCCATCCATAATTGTATACCACCTACCCGTGGTTTTTTTTTTCTTTCTTCTTTGTACATACTACTATAGAGTATAGTAGCTTACTGTAGCAGTCTGCGGTGCTGCTGAGCTGACAGTGTCCAGCAGGTCCGTCATCAGTCATCATTACCTAATAAATACATTATCTACCTGTCCGGCTGCAGTACTAGTGATATTATATATACATACATATATATATATTGATTTCATCTCATTATCAATCATCCAGTCTATATTAGCAGCAGACACAGTACGGTAGTCCACGGCTGTAGCTACCTCTGTGTCGGCACTCGGCAGTCCATCCATAAGTATACTAGTATCCATCCATCTCCATTGTTTACCTGAGGTGCCTTTTAGTTGTGCCTATTAAAATATGGAGAACAAAAATGTTGAGGTTCCAAAATTAGGGAAAGATCAAGATCCACTTCCACCTCGTGCTGAAGCTGCTGCCACTAGTCATGGCCGAGACGATGAAATGCCAGCAACGTCGTCTGCCAAGGCCGATGCCCAATGTCATAGTACAGAGCATGTCAAATCCAAAACACCAAATATCAGTAAAAAAAGGACTCCAAAACCTAAAATAAAATTGTCGGAGGAGAAGCGTAAACTTGCCAATATGCCATTTACCACACGGAGTGGCAAGGAACGGCTGAGGCCCTGGCCTATGTTCATGGCTAGTGGTTCAGCTTCACATGAGGATGGAAGCACTCAGCCTCTCGCTAGAAAACTGAAAAGTCTCAAGCTGGCAAAAGCACCGCAAAGAACTGTGCGTTCTTCGAAATCCCAAATCCACAAGGAGAGTCCAATTGTGTCAGTTGCGATGCCTGACCTTCCCAACACTGGACGTGAAGAGCATGCGCCTTCCACCATTTGCACGCCCCCTGCAAGTGCTGGAAGGAGCACCCGCAGTCCAGTTCCTGATAGTCAGATTGAAGATGTCAGTGTTGAAGTACACCAGGATGAGGAGGATATGGGTGTTGCTGGCGCTGGGGAGGAAATTGACCAGGAGGATTCTGATGGTGAGGTGGTTTGTTTAAGTCAGGCACCCGGGGAGACACCTGTTGTCCGTGGGGGGAATAGGGCCATTGACATGCCTGGTCAAAATACAAAAAAAAATCAGCTCTTCGGTGTGGAAGTATTTCACCAGAAATGCGGACAACATTTGTCAAGCCATGTGTTGCCTTTGTCAAGCTGTAATAAGTAGGGGTAAGGACGTTAACCACCTCGGAACATCCTCCCTTATACGTCACCTGCAGCGCATTCATAATAAGTCAGTGACAAGTTCAAAAACTTTGGGTGACAGCGGAAGCAGTCCACTGACCAGTAAATCCCTTCCTCTTGTAACCAAGCTCACGCAAACCACCCCACCAACTCCCTCAGTGTCAATTTCCTCCTTACCCAGGAATGCCAATAGTCCTGCAGGCCATGTCACTGGCAATTCTGACGAGTCCTCTCCTGCCTGGGATTCCTCCGATGCATCCTTGAGTGTAATTCCTACTGCTGCTGGCGCTGCTGTTGTTGCTGCTGGGAGTCGATCGTCATCCCAGAGGGGAAGTCGTAAGCCCACTTGTACTACTTCCAGTAAGCAATTGACTGTCCAACAGTCCTTTGCGAGGAAGATGAAATATCACAGCAGTCATCCTGCTGCAAAGCGGATAACTGAGGCCTTGACAACTATGTTGGTGTTAGACGTGCGTCCGGTATCCGCCGTTAGTTCACAGGGAACTAGACAATTTATTGAGGCAGTGTGCCCCCGTTACCAAATACCATCTAGGTTCCACTTCTCTAGGCAGGCGATACCGAGAATGTACACGGACGTCAGAAAAAGACTCACCAGTGTCCTAAAAAATGCAGTTGTACCCAATGTCCACTTAACCACGGACATGTGGACAAGTGGAGCAGGGCAGGGTCAGGACTATATGACTGTGACAGCCCACTGGGTAGATGTATGGACTCCCGCCGCAAGAACAGCAGCGGCGGCACCAGTAGCAGCATCTCGCAAACGCCAACTCTTTCCTAGGCAGGCTACGCTTTGTATCACCGCTTTCCAGAATACGCACACTGCTGAAAACCTCTTACGGCAACTGAGGAAGATCATCGCGGAATGGCTTACCCCAATTGGACTCTCCTGTGGATTTGTGGCATCGGACAACACCAGCAATATTGTGTGTGCATTAAATATGGGCAAATTCCAGCACGTCCCATGTTTTGCACATACCTTGAATTTGGTGGTGCAGAATTTTTTAAAAAACGACAGGGGCGTGCAAGAGATGCTGTCGGTTGCCAGAAGAATTGCGGGACACTTTCGGCGTACAGGCACCACGTACAGAAGACTGGAGCACCACCAAAAACTACTGAACCTGCCCTGCCATCATCTGAAGCAAGAAGTGGTAACGAGGTGGAATTCAACCCTCTATATGCTTCAGAGGTTGGAGGAGCAGCAAAAGGCCATTCAAGCCTATACATTTGAGCACGATATAGGAGGTGGAATGCACCTGTCTCAAGCGCAGTGGAGAATGATTTCAACGTTGTGCAAGGTTCTGATGCCCTTTGAACTTGCCACACGTGAAGTCAGTTCAGACACTGCCAGCCTGAGTCAGGTCATTCCCCTCATCAGGCTTTTGCATAAGAAGCTGAAGACATTGAAGGAGGAGCTAACACGGAGCGATTCCGCTAGGCATGTGGGACTTGTGGATGGAGCCCTTAATTCGCTTAACAAGGATTCACGGGTGGTCAATCTGTTGAAATCAGAGCACTACATTTTGGCCACCGTGCTCGATCCTAGATTTAAAGCCTACCTTGGATCTCTCTTTCCGGCAGACACAAGTCTGCTGGGGTTCAAAGACCTGCTGGTGACAAAATTGTCAAGTCAAGCGGAACGCGACCTGTCAACATCTCCTCCTTCACATTCTCCCGCAACTGGGGGTGCGAGGAAAAGGCTCAGAATTCCGAGCCCACCCGCTGGCGGTGATGCAGGGCAGTCTGGAGCGACTGCTGATGCTGACATCTGGTCCGGACTGAAGGACCTGACAACGATTACGGACATGTCGTCTACTGTCACTGCATATGATTCTCTCACCATTGAAAGAATGGTGGAGGATTATATGAGTGACCGCATCCAAGTAGGCACGTCACACAGTCCGTACTTATACTGGCAGGAAAAAGAGGCAATTTGGAGGCCCTTGCACAAACTGGCTTTATTCTACCTAAGTTGCCCTCCCACAAGTGTGTACTCCGAAAGAGTGTTTAGTGCCGCCGCTCACCTTGTCAGCAATCGGCGTACGAGGTTACATCCAGAAAATGTGGAGAAGATGATGTTCATTAAAATGAATTATAATCAATTCCTCCGTGGAGACATTGACCAGCAGCAATTGCCTCCACAAAGTACACAGGGAGCTGAGATGGTGGATTCCAGTGGGGACGAATTGATAATCTGTGAGGAGGGGGATGTACACGGTGATATATCGGAGGATGATGATGAGGTGGACATCTTGCCTCTGTAGAGCCAGTTTGTGCAAGGAGAGATTAATTGCTTCTTTTTTGGTGGGGGTCCAAACCAACCCTTCATTTCAGTCACAGTCGTGTGGCAGACCCTGTCACTGAAATGATGGGTTGGTTAAAGTGTGCATGTCCTGTTTATACAACATAAGGGTGGGTGGGAGGGCCCAAGGACAATTCCATCTTGCACCTCTTTTTTCTTTAATTTTTCTTTGCATCATGTGCTGTTTGTGGAATGTTTTTTGGAAGGGCCATCCTGCGTGACACTGCAGTGCCACTCCTAGATGGGCCCGGTGTTTGTGTCGGCCACTAGGGTCGCTTATCTTACTCACACAGCTACCTCATTGCGCCTCTTTTTTTCTTTGCGTCATGTGCTGTTTGGGGAGTGTTTTTTGGAAGGGCCATCCTGCGTGACACTGCAGTGCCACTCCTAGATGGGCACGGTGTTTGTGTCGGCCACTAGGGTCGCTTAGCTTAGTCATCCAGCGACCTAGGTGCAAATTTTAGGACTAAAAATAATATTGTGAGGTGTGAGGTATTCAGAATAGACTGAAAATGAGTGGAAATTATGGTTTTTGAGGTTAATAATACTTTGGGATCAAAATGACCCCCAAATTCTATGATTTAAGCTGTTTTTTAGTGTTTTTTAAAAAAAAAACACCCGAATCCAAAACACACCCGAATCCGACAAAAAAAATTCGGTGAGGTTTTGCCAAAACGCGGTCGAACCCAAAACACGGCCGCGGAACCGAACCCAAAACCAAAACACAAAACCCGAAAAATTTTAAGTGCACATCTCTAGTGAATACAGCTGCACAGGGCTGGTGAGAGACCTTCTGGGCAAGGTGACTCACCTTCAAGCGCAAATTGATGGACTGACAGGAAAACTGGATGGACTGACAGGAAAAATGGATGGACTGACAGGAGGTCTGAATGACATGCTTGCTGGAGCCATGAAGGATGTCATCCGTCAATCAATGGAACAATGGCAAGCTGCTGGAGGACCACTTATTAAAGCATCACAGCCAGCACAATCTGAATTTGACTGCCCTGATGCATTTGATTCTGAAGAGGATCGTGATTTGGAAACGACACAACAGAACACATCTTTCCACTTTCCTGAATTGGAGATGACACCAGCTGCATCTGACCAATTGCCCAGCATGGACACAGAAACAGTTGCATCCCATCACTTGACTGTCATGGACACAACACCACTGCCATCTTACCGGTTGCCTGACAGAGACAATGCACCAGATACACCCCACCATCAGACTAACATACAAACTCCACCACTGTCATCTTACTGACCATCCCGCTGCTCAAACAACATGGACTCTGCAATGGTTGCATCATCCCAGTTGTCCACTAGAGATGTGAACAATGTAACGTTTCCTTCACCTTGAATACCACCAATGTGCAGCACACCTAAAAATGTGTGCGTGCATGGAACCTCCTTGCCTGACATGCCATTGAGTGTAATAACCGCTGACGGTGACAACACTCTGTATGAAGCAGGCCATCAAGAGATGCATCGTTATGCACAACTTGTTTTCCAAGAACATGTTGTATTTGAACTGTACTTGAATTGGAGCAAGCAGGTCAACTTTGATGGGCAACGAGGAAAATTTGCAATCCCCGACAATTTGCGCAAGGACATACTGTCACGGTGCTATGCCCGATTCAAGATGGGGGATGTTGAATTTGTAAAGCTGGAGGACACTTTAAGTGGATTGCTACGGATGCCCAGAATAAAACCATGGAGAGGCATACTGTAACAGCACAGCAACTGGTGACTTCAAACTGTGGCATCTACTGGACACGACCTTCAATGTGAAGAAGAATGAAGAGAGAATATGGTCATTCACTCATCAATAAAAAAGGTACGTTACAGTACTTACAGTACATTATTGTGCTGTGGTGGGTACTGCAATGTGCTTACTGCTTGAACATTATTTGACAGTATTGTACAGTACAGTGAGTGTTTCTTACAGTTCTGTACAGTATTGAAGTTTCTCTCTCTTCCTCTCCCACTCTCCTGCTCCTGTATGGGACTTTGTAGTGATAACAGCAGGGGATGGGGGGAGTTTCAAGGCTCGTTGCTGTTGCATTATACAGTACACTGTACATTGTTATACTACATTGTCCACTGTAGACACTCTCCCCCTGCCCCTTCTCTTTCAGGGTGGACTTTGATGGTTTTGCTATGGGGCCCTCAAAGTTCTACTTTCGCCCCTGCCTGACAGTACTCGATTCCAGACATCTACAGTATACTGTACTGTAGGCTGTATCTGAAACGTCAGATTTAGAGAAACACTTTGTTAGGCATTGCTGTGACATATTGCGAACATAAGAATTCTACTACTGTACTAACGATATTTCTATTATCTTCTTCCCACAATGCACTGAACTACTGAGAAAAAGGAGGAAGAACTGCGTTGAAGAAGGTAAGCTTGTGATACTTACTGTGTACAGGTTAACAGTCTTTGGAAACTCTGTCCCTGATATTGACCCTCATTCCGAGCTGTTCGCTCGCTAGCTGATTTTAGCAGCATTGCACTCGCTAGGCCGCTTAGCATAGCAGAATTGCGAACGAAAGATTAGCAGAATTGCGAACAGAAAATTCTTAGCAGTTTCTGAGTAGCTCGAGACTTACTCCTACACTGCGATCAGCTCAGGCCGTTTCGTTTCTGGTTTGACGTCACAAACACGCCCTGCGTTCGGCCAGCCACTCCCCCGTTTCTCCAGACACTACCGCATTTTTCCCTGACATGCCTGCGTTTTTTAGCCAATGCCGGGAAAACTCTGAGTTGCCGCCCAGAAACACCCCTTTCCAGTCAATCATTTACCGAACACCAGTGCAACTGAAAAGCGCCGCAGACGCTACAGCAAAACAGCTAAGTTTTTAGTAAAATAACTAAGCGCATGCGCTCTGCGTACCTTGCGCAGTAAGCGACTAATCGCAGTATAGCGAAAAACGGCAACGAGCGAACAACTCGGAATGACCCCCATTGTCTCTCTCGCTGAAACTGTATCTCTCTCCCACCTCACCCCTATATCTCTCTCTCTGAAATTTTTGCAGGGCTACGATCTGGCCGGAATTAGCCCCTTAGTCATGAAGTAGTGACAAACATGAAGAAGTGGAGAAGTTACCCATGGCAACCAATCAGATTCTCGGTATTATTTTATACTATAGTATGCAATTTATAAATGTTACCACAATGCTGATTGCTTCACTTCTCCACTGTTTTCACTGCCTAACATGCTGCTACAGTATGTTCTACATGAAATCCCAGCCCCTGACATTGTAATGTGGCCATGTCTGCGACTCAACGTCTACTGTACAGTATGTACTGTAATTTAACACTCGCCAGATATTTACAGTACTTCACGAACGAGCTTGCACCCCCTCATACAAAGCTCTGTAGTACTGTAATTGAACCATAATTTGCTACTGTACTGTTACTACTGTACTGTACATGTACTTGAGTCTTATTATTGTGTATTGTAGAGTGCACTGCATAGTGTGAAGATGGTGAAAACCAAAGCATTCTATTCTGGAGCACAACCCCAGGGCTGGTGAGAGACCTTCTGGCCAAGGTGACTCACCTTCAAGCGCAAATTGATGGACTGACAGGAAAACTGGATGGACTTTGTAGTGATAACAGCAAGGGGGTGGGGGGAGTTTTAAGGCTCGTTACTGATACATTATACAGTGCACTGTAGACTCTCTCTACTAAGGGGAAAAATAACACAAAACAGAACTGTAAACTAGAAAAAGTTTAATTTAAAAAAAAAACATGAAAGAAATAAACAAAAATTAAATGTTCTGTAAAATAATTTCAAAAATTTGGTTCACCACCGCCCACAATTGCCGGACTTGCTCTGTGAAAATAAAAAACAATGTACAGTATTAGAACAGTAACACAGGTTGAGTACTGTACAGTATACTGTACAGCACTTCAATGTTTATGAACAGTATGCATGTAAAATAACATTATTATTATTATTACTGTACCCCTCGAAAGATTGTCCGGCCCATAGCCCCTCTGTTCTGGTCCTGGTTGGGCGGTGGTGGTGGTGGAGGTGGAGGTGGGAGCCAGAGGACGCAGTGGGCCCTGGTCCGCCTGGAGGCCTGTCAATGTGGGAAAATAATAAAACACATTGGACCCTGTACAGTAGTTACTGTTTCAAACACATTGGTCACAGCATTAACATTGTTCCCAGCAGTGATCAAACAGAAGAAATCACCCCCACAGGAATAAAGCACATTGCCCCCTCCGCCCCCCACAGTAAGCAAACACATTGTTCCCCGTACTAAGCAAAATCAGCAGGCCCAGCAGTAACTTTTGGGGTAGTAAAGATAACACAGTATACAGTACTTACCATACCCCTAACCTTTAACCCACATTTTCTGCAACCTAACCCTAAAAACTCCTCCACAGCTTAGCCCTAACCCTCCACGTCATAGAGTAACCTTTACCTCCACTAGCAATTTCTACACTTAACCATCCCTGGCGTTGACTTAGCCAATCCCTTCTTCCCTGCAGCCTATTGACTTAGCTTACTTATTGAGGGTCCAGGAATGCCGGATGATGGGGTGGTGGTGCTGGTTGTGGTGGTCATCAGAGTACCTAGTAGGTCCAGGTAAGCCTGGAGGACTCTCACTGTGGAAAAAAATAAACATCATTGGCCCCTGTGCAGTAGTTACTGTATCAAAGACATTGCCCACAGCAATCAAACATAAGTATTCACCCCCACAGGAATAAAGCACATTGCCCCCCGCTACAGTATGCCTCATTTCCCCTGTCAAATACTGCATGTACTGTACTTTTTACTGTATATCCATATCCAGTATACTGTATCCAATTTGTCTGTTTGTTCATTCTCCATAACATGTCCATTGGTGCTCACCCAATACTGTGTTTAAATCAACCTACTGTAAATATTGTTAATACAGTATATGCAATTGTGTTATGTTATCTGTTACCCTTTAGATAATGTACCCTACTGTATATTTACTTTATGTTACACCTACTGTACTGTAGTTTCCTATTGTTTTCATACACCGCAGTGGACCCTCAGAGGGTGAGTCATATAAGGTACCATTGTCTACTGTATGTTTGTTTACTCCCTATTGTCCAAAAGTGAGCTGACCAGAGAGGGTGGCTCTCTGGCTGATGTAATTACCTTGATTAGAATATGTATTGTATTCCAATGCTGTAAGATCCTAAGACACAGAGGTCACACACACCCCAGCAATATGAAGCTTTGGGAGGTTCAGTATACAGCAAGTAGAGCTACCCTGAGAGGTGAAGAGAGATTCTTGGATCTAAGTAATGTTCTGCCAGGGATCGGCTTGGGACCCATTATATTGGATTTATCTGGGTCTCTGTGTTGCTAGAAGAGACTCTCTGCTCCCAGACTAAGAAGTAATGTTCTGTCAGGAGATTGTGGTGGGAAATGTCATGTGGAATTGGATTACGGAAGTGTGCTGAACTGTGTTATAACCTATTCTGTCAATAAACCACTGTTGGTTTTTCATCTACCACCATGCCTGAGTGATTTGGAACACGGTATACTGTACTCAAAACATTTTTCCCCGCACTAAGCAAAAACAGCAGGCCCAGTAGTAACTTTTGGGGTAGTAAAGCATAACACAGTATACAGTACTTACCATACCCCCTACCTTTGCTACAGCATAACCCTAAAAACCCCTCCACAGCTTAGCCCTAATCCTCCCCGCCATAGACTAACCTTAACCTCCACCAGCAATGCCTAAACTTAACCATCCCTGGCGGTGACTTAGCCAAAGCCCTCTTCCCTGCAGACTATTGACTTAGCTTACTCATTGAGGGTTCGGCTACAGGTACGTCCACTGGCCGGGTGGTGGTGGTGGTGGTGGTGGAGACAGCCAGAGGGCGCAGTCGGCCAAGGTGCGACTGGAAGCCTGTCAATGTGGAAAAATAATAAAACACATTGGCCCCTGTACAGTATTTACTATATCAAACACATTGGTCACAACATTAACATTGTCCCCAGCAGTGATCAAACAGAAGCATTCACCCCCACTGGAATAAAGCACATTGCCCCCCCCACAGTAAGCAAACACATTGTTCCTTGTACTTTGCAAAAACAGCAGGCACGGCACTAACTTTTGAGGTAGTAAAGTATAACACAGTATACAGTATTTAGGGGGTAATTCTGAGTTGATCGCAGCAGGAATTTTGTTAGCAATTGGGCAAAACCATGTGCACTGCAGGGGAGGCAGATATAACATGTGCAGAGAGAGTTAGATTTGGGTGGGGTGTGTTCAATCTGCAATCTAAATTGCATCTTAAAAATAAAGCAGCCAGTATTTACCCTGCACAGAAACAAAAAAAACCCACCCAAATCTAACTCTCTCTGCACATGTTATATCTGCCTCTCCTGCAGTGCACATGGTTTTGCCCAATTGCTAACAAAATTCCTGCTGCGATCAACTCAGAATTACCCCCTTAGTACCATACCCCCTACCTTTAACCCACCTTTTCTGCAGCCTAACCCCAAAAACTCCTCCACAGCTTAGCCCTAACCTTTCTTGCCATACACTGTCCTTAACCTCCACCAGCGATGCCTAAACTTAACCATCCCTGAAGGTGACTTAGCCAAAGCCCACTTCCCTGCAGCCTATTGACTTAGCTTACTCATTGAGGGTCCAGCGATGTACGCAGGTCTGGTGGTGCTGGTGGTGGTGAAGGTGGGAGCCGGAGGGCGCAGTTGGCCCTTGTCCGCATGGAGTCCTGTCAATGTGGAAAAATAATTAAACACATTGGCCCCTGTACAGTAGTTACTGTATCAAACACATTCGGGGTCATTCTGAGTTGTTCGCTCGCTAGCAGTTTTTATCAGCCATGCAAATGTTAAGCCACCGCCCATTGGGAGTGTATCTTAGCTTAGCAGAAGTCCGAACGAATGCATCGCAGTGCGGCAGCAAAAAAAAATTGTGCAGTTTCAGAGTACAGTAGCTCCAGACCTACTCAGCACTTGCGATCACTTCAGACCATTCAGTTCCGGATTTGACGTCACAAACACGCCCTGCGTTCTCCCAGCCACGCCTGCATTTTTCCGAACACTCCCTGAATACGGTGATTTGACACCCAGAAACGTCCCTTTCCTGTCAATCACTCTGCGGCCGCCATTGCGACTGAAAAGCTTTGCTAGAACCTGTGCGAAACTACATCGCCCGTTGTGAAAGTACTTCGCGTGTGCGCATTGCGCCGCATACGCATGCCCAGAAGTGCCGTTTTTTCACTTAATTGATGCGCAGCGAACATTTTTAGCTATCGATCAACTCGGAATGACCCCCGTTGCCCACAGCAATAACACTGTCCCCAGCAGTAATCAAACAGAAACATTCACCCCCACAGGAATAAAGCACATTGCCCCCCCCCCCCTACACACACAGTAATCAAACACATTGTTCCCTGTACTTAGCAAAAACAGCAGGCTGGCAGTAACTTTTAGGGTAGTAAAGCATAACACAGTATACAGTACTTACCATACCCCCTACCTTTAACCCACCTTTTCTGCAGCCTAACTCCAAAAACTCCTCCACAGCTTAGCCCTAACCCTCCCTGCCATAGACTATCCTTAACCTCCACCAGCGATGCCTAAACTTAACCATCCCTGGCGGTGACTTAGCCAAAGCCCTCTTTCCTGCAGCCTATTGACTTAGCTTACTCATTAAGGGTCCGGGAATGCTGGAAGGTGGAGTGGTGGTGGTGGTGGAGGTGGTGGAGGTGGAGGAGGTGGGAGCCGGAGGGCGCAGTGTTCCCAGGTACACCTGGAGGCCTGTCACTGTGGAAAATTAATAAAAACCATTGGTCCCTGTACAGTAGTTACTGTATCAAACAAATTGCCCACAGCATTAACATTGTCCCCAGCAGTGATCAAACAAAAGCATTCACCCCCACAGGAATAAAGCACATTGGCCCCCCAACAGTAAGCAAACACATTGTTCCCCGTACTAAGCAAAATCATCAGGCCCAGCAGTATCTTTTGGGGTAGTAAAGCATAACACAGTATACAGTACTTACCATACCCCCCTACCTTTAACGTTTTACTTTAATTTAAAAAAAAAAAAGGACACAATAAAGAGAGTACAGGACTTACTGGTTGCTGGGCTTGTGCCTGGTATGGCTGTAAAGCCATGTCGCCGGGCTCGGTCCTGTATTATCCTCCGACGTTCTGGGTACAAAAAATAATTACAGTGACCTTAGACACAGTCCTGCACATACAGTACTGAATACTGTAACAGTAATTTCATATTATCAAACTGTAAATATATTATCACACCCCCTCTACGCACACAATTTGAAGCCTTACACATAACAGCCACAGTAATGTTCCTTACAAACAATGCCTACAGTAGTGCAGTGCCAGATAGACATGATATGCCCCCCAGCAGTGCCAGCTACACATGGTATGCCCTCACAGTGCCAGAGACAGTATGCCCCCAAGGTGTTTATGCTAAGAAATGACACATACTGCACCAGTACACACTGTACAGACAAAATCCATATACAGTACTGTAGTGTGAATTGGGCCTTACAAACAATGCCTACAGTAGTGGAGTGCCAGATAGATATGATATGCCCCCCCAGCAGTGCCAGTTACACATGGTATGCCCCCACAGTGCTAGATACAGTATGCCCCCACGGTGTTTATGCTAAGAAATGAAATGTACTGCATCAGTACACACTGTAAAGACAAAATCCATATAGAGTGCTGTAGTGTGAATTGGGCCTTACAAACAATGCCAAGAGTAGTGCAGTGCCAGATAGATTTGATATGCCCCCCAGCAGTGCCAGCTACACATGGTATGCCCCCACAGTGCCAGAGACAGTATGCTCCCACGGTGTTTATGCTAAGAAATGACACATACTGCATCAGTACACACTGTAAAGACAAAACCCATATACAGTACTGTAGTGTGAATTGGGCCTATTAGTTATGCTTTGTGGCAGACCATGTGTACAGGTGGTGGCTAGTGATCATCATGGGCCTATATTGATGTGTAGGCCTGGAGCTCCATCTGCCCCATTGTTAATCTGGCCCTGTGTACTGTACTAAACAGTAATAAAGCGCAGTACTGGACTGTACTTACTCATTATCAGAGACAGCCGCAGCAACTCCAGCTTCCTCGGCTGTCTGGAGACCAAGTCACTCCACCTCTGCTGGAGTGACCGTATAGAACGTGACTTTTGGTATTTAAACATAATTTCACGGCGGGCACGGTTATATGCCCGCTGCTTCTCAAGATTGTTGGCCAATGGCCGGTCCCGCCACCTCAATAGGATGAGGAGCTCCCCACGCAGGTATGTGCTTCCGTGGGTCGCCATTTTTCCTACTGAAATCCCTAGCATGACGCTGGATGCACCTGTCAGATAGTAGGATAAATAAATTAGCTGTGTGCTCCAACCAGGGATCGAACCCAGGGAGCACGCAATGCACGTGCCTTACCCTAACCACTAGGCCACCGATATCTCTGGTATCAGCAAGCACCTTTTTAAAATATAATATACTGAATATGGAAACATGGACCCAGTGGCCCTCCGGGTGTATACTGTATGTGATGTGTTATATCTGACTGATTTAAAAAAAATAAAAATAAAAGCTAGTCCGATATAGTATTGCTGCTTACGCTAATGTGATCCTGCAATTTGTACACACTGTAACAACAATATCCATAGCTAGTGTGATCGGGCGGCAGTGTGCATGGAGACCATCTGGTAATCATACTGTGCATTCATGAGATACTGTAGGTACCCAGTTGCACTTTGCATTCAATATTTCTGCCCATTTGAAACAACAGAGAAACAAAGCTAGTCCTAAGTAGAATTGCTGCTTATGCTAATAATATCCATCATTTTGCACACAACGTAACGACTAGATGAATTGAGTGAACAGGGCAGCAGCGTGGCCTTGTATTTAGTAGAAGCAGACTTTTATTATATAACGAGAAGTAGAAACTTAAAACACCAAATAACTATATTGTATTAAAAAAGAATAAATAAATAAATTAAAATAAAATAATAAATGGGCGACAAACTACGTATCGAACCCGGGTATTCAAGCACTGCAGGCAGCTGCTGTTTTAGTCAGGCCACAGCCGACCATGGTAGAGGCAGGACCTCCGGGTGTATATGTCATGTGTTGTTTCTTGGGGCTTTAAAAAAAAAAAAAGGTAGATGCTTACGCTAATGCTAACTGACAATTTGTACACACTGTAACGACAATATCCACAGCTAGCAGGATCGGGCGGGTGGCGCCATTATTATTACCTCTGTGACAAAATGGTGCACAGTGCAAGAAGGTTCAGTAGTAAGGAGCTACAGATTCTTGTGCGACATATTGACAGGCCCCTGGCCAATAATGCTGAGAAATTGGCAGCATATGAATGTGCCAGACAGGAGATCCTGTCTAGACTGAACAGGGAGAGAGGTATCCCGGCTCTCCAGAGGAGATGGAGTGACCTGTTTAGACGGGAACTGCAGAGGCTGCAACTATTGAGGGCCAAAGTCGCTAGAGGTACAGTACAGTGATTTTTTTTATTACTGTCATTACATTTTTATGTACTACAGTATAGTATACTAAAAAGTATTACTGTACGGTACTGCAGCCGAATCAGTATATTATTATTATTATTATTATTATTATTACAAGTACAGTAAGTACAGGGCTTGCTCAAGGGGTCTGGTACTGTATGGAAGATTGACAGTAACTAGGTCGACCACTATTGGTCGACACTAAGTACTGTAGGGCGACTGGGTTTCTAGGATGACAGGGTCTGCAGGTCAACACGATCTGTGTTGACAGGTGAGATGGTAGACATGAGTTTTTGATGTTTATTTGGTGTGGTTTCCTCCATATACAGTAGTGACCAAGAACCCCAATTAGTGTACCGAGCCCCCTCAGATCGTTCGCTTTGCTCGCCATGTTTCGTGCAAAGTTCCTCCCTCCGCTACCGCTGCACTTGCCAAAGGTTTCCGTTCCCAATTGTAGTCCACGTGGATCGTAAAGTACTGCATGAAAAGGTTTTCAAAAAATAAAAAAAAATGTGAAAAACTAATGTTGACCTTCTGACCTGTTGACCTACAGTAGAACATGTCGTCCTACAGTTGAGATTCTGACATCTGTTTACCATTTGCTGGAAATCCCTCAGCTGGCATATCCTTTGTTTTTGTTTTGTTTTTAATGATTAATTACTGTATAATATGGGTGCATACTTTTTTTCTAGTAGAATTTTTTTTGGGAGGGGGTGACGATTTGGTAGGGATTTTAAATAATGTTTCTTTTTCACAGAACGTAGGCCCCGCCTCCACCCGTCTAGCCAGGGAGCTGATCCTCTGGAGGGCCCCAGTGGCACCCTCCCTCCCTTGCCAGGTAAGTACAGGGGCAGAGGGTTTCACCTTGACAGTAGATGCTACGTTACTGCCGGGCCTGCTGCTTTTGCTTAGTACGGGAACAATGTGTTTGCTTACTGTGGGGGGGGGGGGTTGATACAGGGACTACTGTACAGGGGCCAATGATTTTTATTATTTTTCCACAGTGACAGGCCTCCAGGCGGACCAGGGCCCACCGCGCCCTCCAGCTCCCACCTCCTTCACCACCACCACGACCCGATCATCCGACATTCCCGGACCCTCAATAAGTAAGCTAAGTTAATAGGCTGCAGGGAAGAGGGTTTTGGCTAAGTCACCACCAGGGATGGTTAAGTTTAGGCATCGCTGGTGGAGGTTAAGGATAGTCTGTGGCAGGGAGTGTTGGGGCTAAGCTGTGGAGGAGTTTTTTGGGGTTAGGCTGCAGAAAATGTGGGTTAAAGGTAGGGGTATGGTAAGTACTGTATACTGTGTTATGCTTTACTACCCCAAAAGTTACTGCTGGGCCTGCTGTTTTTGCTTAGAATGGGGAACAATGTGTTTGCTTACTGTGGGGGGGCCAATGTGCTTTATTCCTGTGGGGATGAATGCTTCTGTTTGATCACTGCTGGGGACAGTGTTAATGCTTTGGGCAATGTGTTGGATACAGTAACTACTGTACAGGGGCCAATCATTTTTATTATTTTTCCACAGTGATAGGCCTCCAGGCGGACCAGGGCCCACTGTGCCCTCCAGGACCCGCCACCACCCGTCCTCCACTGGAGAGGCAAGCACAGCCCTCCCCATAGTAAGTACAGTACTTGTTTTTGTTACTTTGTGAGTTTTTTAATAAGGCTAACTGTATGCATACAGTATACTGTATTTCTAAATTGTTGAAAATGTGTGTGTGTCTCCCTCCTCTACACAAAATACTTCATTATTCCCTTTTATACAGTATACAGTATCACCAACCTCATCTCCTCCCACCCTCCCCGGTCTGTCTTACTGAAAATTGTGCTACCATTTTTTGATCCACAATTCAGCAGGAGGAAGCAGAGCCAAGCAGCCCTTCAGGCCCCAGCATGGACAGCTATGAGTGCTGGAGCAGCCCTGAGCCTCTGGAGCCAACCCTTTACTGTGCATCATTGCTCCTCCGATAAGGAGGTGGCAGCAGCACTGCCTCCTGTATGGACCAGGCCTCTCCCAGGCTGTAAGTACTGAACTGTACTGTACATCATGTTCTGTTGTTAATGATGATTTACAGTATGATGACCCTATGGATTGCTGCCCTAAGCAAATTTGTATCTTCCCTGAAGTGGCTCAGTGTTGATAGTGTGATAGTATACTGTACGTATTACTGTAGATACTGTACAACATACAGCAATACTGTAGTTGTCAAGCCATCTTATTGTTGGTCTTCCCCTGTTTTTCTGTATGGATACAGTACAGTACTGCACCTTTCTGCGCATGCTGTCCAAAGTAGAGTAGTATACAGTAGCTACAGTACAGTACAGTAGGTACTGTAGGAGAACACAGATTTGTCTTTTGTATTAGTGATTGATTTGTTCTTTGGGCACTCCATGGTACAGCACATTACATTACAGTACACAGAATATTGGGCTCCAGCATCAATAATCTTCTTACTGTACTTTATTGGTGTTCACATGTGCTGCCATATGATATTGTATAGTATTTCTGTATGCTGTACTGTATTACTATCATTTCAGAAAGTGAACAATCATTTCGTTATCCACAGTGCATTCCCCCATACTACCAGAGGAGGAATCTGAGGATGGGGAGTGGCCTGAGACTCCTCCACTACCATGTAAGAACTACTGTACTGTACAGTACATTACTGACTGTACTGTCTCTAACTTTTAGTAATACTGGTGGTAATTCCGAGCTTATTGCTAGCTGCATTTGTTCCCTGTGTAGCGATCAGGCTAAAAATCTGCTTTTCTGCGCATGCGTATGCACTGCTATGCGCAGGCGCGTCGTACGACGGTTCCATGCCGTTTGAATGGAATCTATTGACGATTCCATTCACACGGCAGAACGCAAGAAGACTGACATGAAGGGGGCATTTCTGGGTGTCAACTGACTGTTTTCAGGGAGTGTTTGGAAAAATGCAGGCGTGTCGGAGAAAATGCAGGCGTGGCTGGCCGGTCGCTGGGCGGGTGTATGACGTCCAATCCTGACACGAATAGGCTGTAGTGATCACAAGGGCTGAGTAAGTTCAGAGCTACTGTACTCTGAAACTGCACAAACTGTTTTTGCAGAGCTCGGCTGCACAAGCGTGAGGTCTACGGTAGCGAACTAAACCTACAGTATACCTCAGAGTACTGAACTGTACTGTACAGTACCTTCTCTACTGTAATTGAAATCAAACACCACATGTGCAGTGTACATTATTGTAAAGTGTATCTCATGCCCTGCCTTTACCTTCTCTATCCATTCACTGTATTGTGTTTGTTCACATGGGTTCGAGGTACAGTACTGCACAGTAAACTGACAGTGCACTATTTTTTTACAGCAACGCCTGTAGAAGAGGTAGACCTCCAAGGTACAGTACTGTAATTATTAATAACTTTCAGTATTAAGATCCCTCATGGCTGTTTACAGTATCAAGTGGGAATAATCTTCAGACTTCTGCAATGCTTGCTGAATCCAGTACAGTACAGTACTGTATGTTAAAATCTACTGCACTAAAGTACAGTATTTTAACGTATTCGTCATTCACCAGGTCAAAATCCAGTAAATACTGTAAAGTTGCCATTCATGTATAACTACAGTACCCCCAACATTGCCTAGGATTCGACTTCCAAAATACTGTAGCCCTAGTAATGTACAGTGCTGTGTATTTTTTCCAGTGGGGAGTGGTAGGGCATTGTGGGGATTTCCTTGTTGCATTTCATACTGTATGTACTGTATGTTTATTCATGGCAGGGTTTGGGGAGGCACAGTAAGAGGAGGGTGGGACAAGCTGCCTCAGTTGCCCTCTCCTTTCTTTAATTACAGTAAAAAGTATTAATGTGCTGTATACTGTATTATGCTTTACTACCCCAATATTTGCAGCCATGCAATGCTTTTGTACCTACTGTATGCTGGGGTGTAGGGCCAGACATGCTGGGCGTCCTCCCGTATGTCTGTGAAACTGATTGTAGAACTGATCGTAGATGTGCTAAATGTAGCACATCTACAGTACATCTACGATCTGATCTGAATTAGGCCACAGGTGCGATGTGCACCTTGTGAAATTTAAACCATGTGGGGGTGAATGCTTCTGTTTGATCACTCCTGGGGACAATGTGAATGCTGTGGCCAATGTGTTCGATAAAGTATCTACTGTACAGGGGCCAATGTGTTTTATTATTTTTCACCATTGACAGGCCTCCAGACATGGTCTCCAGGACCCCCATCACTCCCGCTACTACCACCACCCGACCACCCACCCACCCACTTCATGAAGCCGGCACATCTGTACCGTCAATAAGTAAGCATTCCTGCACTGTACATTGCTGTACATGTACTGTACATGGAAAAATACTGTAAAGTATAGGAAAAGTCTACATTACTGTGTATGGACACCTCTGTCCAGTAAGAACTTTACTGTCCTGAAAGAATCCAGCAGGACCATTGCTAGGTGTGGGTGAGCCATTGATAAACTTGTGGAGAAAGCCAGAGGAAACAGTAGTCATTTTAGGGGAGACTAACTTAAAAGAGGCATGTGCGATCAGGTTAGGGTTAGGCTGCAGGGGTGGGGGGGTTTAACATTGACAATAGATGCTACAATACCTGGTGAGGGTTAGTATTACAGTGTAAGGAGAAGAGGGAGGTTAGGGATAGGCTGCAGGGAAGAGGGGTTTGGGTTAGTCACCGCCAGGGATGGATAAGTGTAGGCATCGCTGGTGGAGGTTAAGGTTAGTCTATGGCGTGGAGGGTTAGGGCTAAGCTGTGGAGGGGTTTTTAGGGATAGGCTGCAGAAAAGGTGGGTTAGAAGGTAGGGGGTATGGTAAGTACTGTACAGGATACTGTACTTACTGTACCTACTGTAACTACTTTCAGGATTGTCACCATTGAGTTGCCTAGTATTGTACAGTACTGTAATCTACTGGACTGTATACTGTATTATGATTTACTACTACCCCAAAATTCCCTCTGAGTGACACTAACAATACTGTAGAAATGTACTGTACATCCCGAAATGACAAAAAATGTTTTGTTTGTTTATTGCAGTCCCACCATAGCCAGAATCCGGAAAATCCACCTTCTCCCGGTAAGACATTTTTTGTTAAGTTAAGGTTCATTTCACCACTGTTTCTCAACCCTATCTGTATCTAGATCTTATCTGTATCTGTACTCAACCTGTATTACTGTTCTAATACAGTACATTGTTTTTTATTTTCAAAGAACTCCGAAGACTAATGTCATTGGCAAACACCCTGTTTGACTACATTTATCGTTCTTTGTAAAAAATATTTATTATTACTGTACAGTATTTGTTGTTGTTCATTAAGTGTATTACAGTACATCTTTATCCCAGCCAAAAGTATTTGTTTATTTTTTGGTTTCACATCATACCTGATGAACCTCTTCAACTGTGCCCAGACTAATTCAATAGGATTCCTGTCCAGTGACCTACAGTACACTAATATACAGTACAGTAATTCAATCAATACAAAGTCAACTACAGTATATACTGTAAATACTGTACATACCGTACTGTATTGCAAATAATTAGTGAATACAGTAGATTAGAATGATACTCACTCTGGCGGTGTACATTGCCAATGTACTGCCAAAACTACTAATGCAGCGCCTCAACAACAGTATTATGGATAAAAATAATTGAGTGAAATTATAAACTTTTGAGAGACTGCGCTTGCCGACAACACTATGTGGAGTGATGGAGCAGGCAAGAAAAAAAAAACAACAACGGCTGCGCTCTGTATCAGGAGTTGAAGAGATAGAAACGAGAGCCAACGTGTGAATATATGAATTTAATAATTAATAGCAATACTTTGCAATTAAAAAATATAAAAATAATAAAACGATAGAAGCACACCTATAGCTGTCTCAGATAGTTCATAGCTAATTAGCCATGTACTTAGTAATAAATGTTAATTGACAATGTCCGTGTTCCACAGAACGTTAAAAATAACTGAAGTGGAGAGAATTCAATGCTGGTGGTACAGTTCTAAATGGTTATAGCTCAGCTCAAAGTTACCAGGTGAAATGGTTGTATAAGTTTTTTACCTCTCAAGTGGGCTGGTTAATTAGCCAAGCGTCCTTGGCTAAAAGTCCTGCGTTGCCCACTACACTGTGCAGCGGAGAGGGAATGCAAAAGCCGCCAGATGACTTTCACTGACCACAGCGGTGAAATAGACGGCAGCCCCCTGCAGCGATGATATGGTCGAATAATGTTGTAGCTGAACCAATTTGGATTGCACCAAATATTCGCCTTACTTCAGCTACAACATTATTCGTTATTCGTTATTATACATCTAGCACACTAGTAGAACATACTGTACAGGGATACTAAAGGACGGTGATTTGGCATCTAGTAACTTACAGAGGAGCTTTTATCTCTCCATTATACATAGAAAGATTAAACTTGCCACTGTACTTTACAAGCTGTTCGTGCTAATTAGTACACTAGTAGAACATGCTGTACAGAGATACTAAGTACAGTGATTTGGCATCCACGAACTTAGGGAGGAGCTTTAATCTCTCCATTGTAATCTTTCTAAGTATAATGGAGAGAGATAAAAGCTCCTCCCTAAGTTCGTGGATGCCAAATTACTGTCCTTAGTATCTCTGTACTTTATGTTCTACTAGTGTACTAATTAGCACGAACAGCTTGTAACGCAGAGTGGCAAGTTTAATCTTTCTATGTATAATGGAGAGAGTTAAAAGCTCCTCAGTAAGTTCCTAGATGCCAAATTACCGTCCTTAGTATCTCTGTACAGTATGTTCTACTAGTGTATTAATTAGCACGAACAGCTTGTAACGTACAGTTGCAAGTTTAATCTTTCTATGTATAATGGAGAGAGATAAAAGCTAATCTGAAAGTTCCTAGATGCCAAATCACCATCCTTAGTATCTCTGTACAGTATGTTCTACTAGTGTACTAATTAGCATGAACAGCTGTTTTACCGGATGCCAAATCACCGTCCTTAGTATCTCTGTACAGTATGTTCTATTAAGGTACTAATTAGCTGTTCGTGCTAATTAGTACCCTAATAGAAAATACTATACAGACATACTAAAAACGGTGATTTGGCATCCAGGAACTTACTGAGGAGCTTTTATTTCTCTCCATTATACATAGAAAGAATAAACTTGCCGCTGTACGTTACAAGCTGTTCTTGCTGATTAGTACCCTAATAGAACATACTGTACTGAGATACTAAGTACGGTGATTTGGCATCCAGGTAAAAGCTGTTCATGCTAATTAGTAACACTAGTAGAACATACTGTACAGAGATACTAAGGACGGTGACTTGGCATCCAGGAACTTACTGAGGAGCTTTTATCTCTCCATTATACATAGAAAGATTAAACTTGCCACTGTACGTTACAAGCTGTTCGTGCTAATTAGTACACTAGAAGAACATAATGGGGACTTGGACTCATACAGTACTTGCATTTCAAAAGCACAGTATTTTCCACCGCCTCCCGCTAGCTCATCGCCCTTCCCCCCTGGGATCCTGCACAGGTCATGCAGTAGACAGGGAGGGAGTTATTCACATAAACCAGGGCAAAGATGCAGGAGCAGTTGTACTGTTAAGGGTCTATGCACCATACGGTACACATACAATTCTGTAGCAGGGCAGACTCAATTGAAATGGCTACCGCCTGTGACTCCTCGCCCAATGGAGTCCCTCTGCTATGGAGCAAGTAACAGCACAGATTTGGTAGGTCACGGGGCAATGCTGAAGGAGTCTCAGAATCCCCTAGCTAAAATACACAGGGGTGATAGGGATAAGTGAGGTCTTTGCACATAACGATACACCGTAAAGTTCCCCATGGTTTTGATTATGCCTTTTCTTTGAACACGGTATTTTCCACTGCCTCACCCTACCCCCATCCCACTTTCCCCTTCCCCCCTGGGAGCCTGCAAAGTACATGCAGTAGACAGGGAGGGAGTTCCAATCAGGTTACAAGACATGTGCAACAGTATACTACTGTATGTAGGAAAATCCTCCGCCCACTCTGATTTATGTGAAACCTGTGTGCACCCTTCTATTGAATGTATAACAAAGAAAAAAAATAATAATAAAGTGAATGTTACAGGAACACATTAAAAAAAGGTTGGCACTTCCTTCCCATTGGTGTTGGTTTATGCCTTAGGGGACTCGGATGCTAATACTTGTATTTCAAAAGCACAGTATTTTCCACCGCCTCTCCCTACCCCCATCGCCCTTCCCCCCTGGGAGCCTGCACAGGTCATGCAGTGGACAGGGAGGGAGTTCAGGTCAGGTACAATACACAAATGCTGACGATCTACAGTACTGTGTTGCTCAGTTAGTTGCGTCGGAATACACTAATTTATACTCATTACCGCTGTGTATTTGTATATAGCGGAATGAATCACTGCTGTAGATTTACTTTGATTTATGTGAAACCTGTGTGCACCCTTTCATTGAATGTATAACAAAGAAAAAATAATAATAAAGTGAGTTTCACGGGAACACATAAAAAAAAAAGGTTGGCACTTTGGGACTCTCAGCATGGTTGGTGGGAGCCTTCATCGCTAGGTAGGTATGGAAGGGGAGACAATTAGCTACTGGAGGGTACCAACCCCAAGTTTCTGTGACCCCCACAAGGCTCATGGCAAGCGTCAGAACCCATGGTGGGTCTGAATTAACGGGCCCATTATAGTCTATGAGAAAATGGGTCCACTTTGCATACTGATATCTCTGGTTCTGGGTGTCCCAGAGACTCAGGACTGGTACCATACAAAAGAGGAGACTCTTGGCTTTCGGGGAAGACCAGCCACTAGTTTATGTGACACTGGAAGGGAAACGGGAAGCAACCGTGTTTCGGGTCCCCTCCAGTTATCCGCCTAGCTTGCACAGGATGCAGGGTTTCTGGCTAGATAGGAAATACTGTACAGAAATGCTAAGCATGGTAATTTGACATCCAGGAACATAGGGAGGAGTTTTTATCTCTCTCCATTATATTATAAAAATTACACTTGCCACTGTACGTTACAAGCTGTTCGTGCTAATTAGTACACTAGTAGAACATACTGTACACAGATACTAAGGACAGTGATTTGTCATCCACGAACTTAGGGAGGAGCTATAATCTCTCTCCATTGTAATCTTTCTAAGTATAATGGAGAGAGATAAAAGCTTCTCCCTAAGTTCCTGGGTGCCAAATTACCATCCTTAGTATCTCTGTACTCTATGTTCTATTAGGGTACTAATTAGCACAAACAGCTTGTAACGTACAGCAGCAAGTTTAATCTTTCTATGTATAATGGAGAGAGATAAAAGCTCCTCAATAAGTTCCTGGATGCCAAATCACCGTACTTAGTATCTCTGTACAGTATGTTCTATTAGGGTACTAATTAGCTGTTTGTGCTTGTTCACGGGAACACATAAAAAAAAAGGTTGGCACTTCCTTCCCATTGGTGTTGGTTTACGCTTTAGGGGACTCAGATGCTCGCATTTGTAAAGCCTGATATTTTCCACCGCCTCCTGCTAGCCCATCGCCCTTCCCCCCTGGGAGCCTGCACAGATCATGCAGTGGACAGCGAGGGAATTCAGGTCCTGTGCAATACACAAACGCCGAAGATCTACAGTACTGTTTTGCTCACTCAGAATACACTCATTTCTACTCATTAATGCTGTGTAGATGCATTTAGCGTAAAGAATCGCTCCTGCAGATCTACTCTGATTTATGTGAAACTTGTGTGCATCCTTCCATTGGATGTATTAGAGAGAAAAAAAAATATTAAAGTGAATATCACGGGAACCCATAAAAAAAAAGGTTGTCACTTCCTTCCCATTGGTGTTGGTTTATGGCGTAGGGGACTCGGACGCTCATATAATTGCATTTCAAAGGCACGGTATTTTCCATCGTCTCCCCCTACCCCCATCGCCCTTCCCCCCTGGGAGCCTGCACAGATCATGCAGTAGACAGGGAGGGAATTCAGGTCCTGTGCAATACACAAACGCCGAAGATCTACTGTACTGTTTTGCTCAATTCGTTGCGTCAGAATACACTCATTTCTACTCATTGCTGCTGTGTAGTTGCATTTAGCATAAAGAATCGCTCCTGCAGATGTACTTTGATTTATATGTAACTTGTGTGCACCTTTCCATTGACTGTCTTACAATGAAAATAAAATAATATAGTATATTGTTACAATTACATTTTTTTTTAAAAAAGGCACAGCAGGTCTCGAACCCTGGACCCCCAGCGTGGGAGATGGGAGCCTTCATCGCTAGCCCACGACGCCTCATGAGAGATTCCCAATTTCATGTGTAAAAGTACAGCAAACAGCGCCCGGCCCCCTCCCCATTGGTGTTGGTTTATGCCTTAGGGGACTCAGACGCTCGCATTTGTAAAGCACGGTATTTTCCACCACCTCCCGCTAGCCCACCATTCCCATTATGCCTTAGGGAACTCAGACGCTCATGTACTGTACAGTACATGTATTTTAAAAGCACAGTGTAGGTCACCATCTTTTTCCACCGCCTCCCGTTACGCCTACAGTATTAACATTACAGTCGTCACTGACCAATTGCCAGAGCTGTAGATCAATCCGCCACTATACTGTACGATCGAAAGTACTGGATTAGTGGAGCATTAGCCTCCCAGTGGTGGAGATGTGTAATGCATGCTGAGTATCTAGAATCGCCTCAACGCACCTGCCTGTGATTAAACTCAGCTATCACCTTAGCGTGACTAAACGTCCGTCTTGGTGGAGAATCGGTCAAGATAAAGGTGGCTACATCTGTACTAGTATTAGTAATGTAGTATTACTGAGCACCACGATGCAGCACAAGACAATGAGCAGTGATACTGAGCACTGATGATACTACGGAGAACTGACACTGAGCAGCACGATGCAGTAAAGGACACTGTACTAGTATTAGTAATGTGGTATTACTGAACACCACAAGACAATGAGCAGTGATACTGAGCACTGATGATACTGCTGAAAACTGACACTGAGCAGCACGAGGCAGAACAAGACACTGTACTAGTATTAGTAATGTAGTATTACTGATTACCACAAGACAATGAGCAGTGATACTGAGCACTGATGATACTACTGAGAACTGACATTGAGCAGCACAAGACACTGTACTAGTATTAGTAATGTAGTATTACTGAGCACCACAAGACAATGAGCAGTGATACTGAGCACTAATGATACTACTGAGAACTAACACTGAGCAGCACAAGACACTGTACTAGTATTAGTAATGTAGTATTACTGAGCACCACAAGACAATGAGCAGTGATACTGAGCACTAATGATACTACTGAGAACTGACACTGAGCAACACGATGCAGCACAAGACAATGAGCAGTGATACTGAGCACTGATGATACTACTGAGAACTGACACTGAGCAGCACAAGACACTGTACTAGTATTAGTAATGTAGTATTACTGAGCACTACAAGACAATGAGCAGTGATACTGAGCACTGATGATACTACTGAGAACTGACACTGAGCAGCACAATGCAGCACAAGACACTGTACTAGTGTTAGTGAGCAGCACAAAAGCACTCTGGAATTGTCACCCCCCAGATACCACTGTGACTGGAATGATGATGACCGATGCACAGTCACAGGACACTACTACCACAGCACCCTACAGTAGCAAGATGCAGCACAAGAGAGACACTGTACTAGTATTACTGAGCAGCAATGGTGAACCGAACCCGCTCATCTCTAGTAATAATTGTAGAGTATCTGAATATATCAACATTGGTACAGTGTGTTGCCTGTAGAAGGTGCATGTGGGGTGATGAAGGGAGAAAGGATACCTGTGTGATTAGATGTGATGCACATTAGGAGTCTACCATGGGGGTAAGACAAGGTGAGATGAACTTCAAATCTATCTCTCTATGCTGTATTGCAGTAGTTCCCAAACTGGGTGCCATGGAACCCTGGGATGCCATGGGTTGGTGGTCCAGAAATAAATCATATTTCTCTTACGTCCTAGAGGATACTGGGGTCCATATTAGTACCATGGGGTATAGACGGGTCCAACAGGAGCCATTGGCACTTTAAAAGTTTTAGAGTGTGGGCTGACTCCTCCCTCTATGCCCCTCCTACCAGAATCAGTTTAGAAAATGTGCCCAGAGGAGCCGGTCACAGCTAGGGGAGCTCTCCAGAGTTTCCTTAGTTAAGTTTATTTTTAGAGTTTATTGTTTTACAGGGAGGCTGCTGGCAACAGCCTCCCTGCAGTGAGGGACTGAGGGGGGAGCAGTGTCCGCCCTGCGGGGTCTGAGCCACTGTCTCCGCTGACTGGATACTGAGCTCCAGAGGGGATAGATCATTCCCTGCCGCAGGGGATCGCTCACCCCAGCAGCATGCTGCCACCCCCTTACAGAGCTGAAGATTGTGGCGAGTGAGTCACCGACCCCCTGCACAAGTGGGGGGCCGGTGTGAAGATGGCGGCATCAGGGTAGGAGCGCAGTACTAACTGTGCTTCAGGAGGCTCAGCGGTACATTGTGTGGCGCTGTGAGGGGCGCCCTGAGCCAGCGCCTATACCCTACACTTGTCACACAGCCTGTCGGGGTCCCCGGATCTCAGCCAGCATCAATCCTCAGGCCAGTATAATCCTATGAAGAGCGGGAAGACAGCGCCATTTTGGGGGCAGAACTTCTCCTCAGAGCAGACCCAGCAGCATTCAGTGCCATTTTCCTGCCTGCACAGAGCTGTCCAGGAAAGAAGCAAGTCCCTCCACAACAATCTCCAGCTATCTCACAATACCAGGGGGTTGTAGAAGGGGGAAGCTGCAAAATGGCTGTGTAACCTATTAAGGTATACAGTCAGTGCTCATAAGGGGTCTCCATTATTTGTATAAAAGCGCTGTGTGTGGGTTGGCTCCAATCTCTGTGTCTCTCTTGCCATTCTTGGGGAGAAACTCTGTCTGTATCCCATGTGTGTGGAGTGTTTGTGGTCACTACTAGCAATGTCCAGGGACTCTGTGTCATATGCTGCAGAGGACTTGTCCTCTCAAGATGATCCCATTCCATGTAATCAGGACAGCACTGATTTAGCACAGATTCCAGCAAGGGAGCCGGAAAGGTTATCCTCTATCAAATTTATGATTTCTCAGATTTCACATAGGGTTGCACAAAATGAATCTGCTACCCAGGTGCTGCAGAATATGGCAGTCTGGTCCAGTTCTGGTACCTCAGGTCCCCCTCGCTGTGTACTCTCATAAGCGTTCTTTAGCACAATTTATGCAAGATGACACCGATATAGATTCTGACGGTGATGAGGGGGTATGGGGGACAGAATCTCTTGCTAAAGGGGTGCAGTTGATTAGGCCATTAGGGATGTACTGAATATTAATGATACACCACCTGAGCAGGTTGAGGAGGCTTACTTCACTGAGAATAAGAAAGCCTCGCTAACCTTCCCTGCATCAAAATAATTAAATGCAATTTTTGAAAAGGCTTGGGAAAAGCCTGAGAAAAAATTCCAGATCACTAAGAGGGTCCAGGTGGCATTTCCTTTCCCTGTTGGGATAGGAAAAAATGGGAAAGCCCACCTATTGTTGACGCGTCAGTATCCAGACTTTCAAAAAAGGTGGTGTTGCCTGTTCCGGGATCTACCGCCTTGAAAGAGCCGGCTGATCGTAAGATTGATGATACGCTGAAATCCATGTACATGGATTCAGGGGCAATACTACATCCCACTATTGGCAGTGCTTGGATTGCCAAAGCTATAGTAAAGTGGTCAGGCACCTTACTTGAAGATTTGGATAAGGATGATGTTGGCTTATTTTTGCGCAACATTCCGGATTCAGCGGGATTTCTGGTGGAATCCACGAAAGATCTGGGTTCCATGGCTGCAGAAATTTCTACCATGTCGGTCTCAGCGCGGTGAGGACTGTGGCTACGTCAGTGGTCTGCCCATGCAGAATCCAGGAAAACTGTGAAGTTCCTACCGTACACAGGTCAGGCTCTCTTTGGGGAAGCGCTAGATGCGTGGATTTCCATGGCTACAGCGGGTAAGTCTCCTTTTCTTCCCTCAGCTACACATGCTAAGAAGAAACCGTTTTCTTTGCCTGCATCACAGCCCTTTCGGACTACGAAGCCCAGAAAGGCAAGGACGTCCAACACCTTCTTTCGGGGAGGTAGTCCCAAGTCCAGGAAACCTGCTACGGCAGGTTCCCAGTAACAGAAATCTATTTCAGGTACACCAAAGTCCTCTGCATAACGGTGGATTGCTGGTACCGGAGGTGGGGCCAGTGGGAGCGAGACTTAGGCAGTTCAGTCACATCTGGGTGTCATCCGACCTGGATCCCTGGGTGCAAGATATTTTGTACCAGGGGTACAGGCTGGAGTTTCAAAATCTCCCCCCTCACCGATTTTTCAAATCAGGTTTACCAGCTCTGCTGGCAGACAGTGCGGTTCTACAAGCCGCCATCCAGGAGTTGGTGGAGTCACAAGTCATTGTGCCCATACCACCTCATATGCACAACAACGGTTACTATTCAAACCTTTTCTTGGTACCGAAACCGGATGGCACGGTCAGGCCCATTCTGAACCTAAAGTCACTGATCCTTTTTCTGAAGTAGTTCAAGTTCAAAATGGAGTCTCTAAGGGTGGTGATATCAGGTCTGGAAGAGGGGGAATTCCTGTTATCCCTGGATATCAAGGATGCATACCTCCACAATCCAATCTGACTGCCGCATCAGGCGTATCTCCACTTTGCTTTGTTGGACTGTAATTTCCAGTTCCAGGCCCTGCCATTCGGCCTATCAACGGCACCGAGGGTGTTCACAAAGGTGATGGCAGAGATGATGATTCTGCAAGCAAGGGGTGAACATCATTCCATATCTGGACGATCTGCTGATAAAGGCATCATCCAGGGACAAACTATTGCGGTCCATTGCTCTCATGACCGATCTCAGAGTTCACGGTTGGATTCCGAACCTTCCAAAATCACACTTGGAACCGACCAGGAGGTTGTCCTTTCTGGGGATGATCCTCAACATGGAAGTACAGAGGGTATTTCTTCCACTGGAAAAGGCATTAGTGATACAAACAATGGTTCGGGATGTCCTGAAGCCAGCCCGGGTGTCGGTTCATCAATGCATTCGCCTTCTGGGAAAGATGGTGGCCTCTTACGAGGCTCTCCATTATGGAAGGTTTCATGCTCGGTCCTTCCAACTGGATCTCCTGGTCAAGTGGTCAGGATCTCATCTGCACATGCACCTGAGAATTTATCTGTTGCCAAAGGCCAGGATTTCACTCCTCTGATGGCTCCAATTGCCTCACCTTCTAAAGGGCCACAGGATTAGGGTTCAAGACTGGATCCTTCTAACCACGGATGCAAGCCACCGGGGCAGGGGCACAGTCACTCAAGGGGAGACCTTCCAAGGAAGGTGGTCAATTCTTGAAGTCGGCCTACTGATCAACATTCTGGAATTAAGAGTCATATACAATGGTCTTCTTCAGGCAGCCCATCTTCTAAGAAATTGCGCCATTCAAGTGCAGTCGCACAATGTAACAACAGTGGCTTACATAAACTGACAGGGTGGAACGAAAAGCAGAGCTGCAATGTCAGAGGTGACAAGAATCCTCCTCTGGACAGAAAAAAATGCTTTGGAGCTGTCAGCAATCTTCATTCTGTGAGTAAACAACTGGGAAGTAGACTTCCTCAGCAGACACAATCTCCATCCATTGGAGTGGCGTCTCCATCTGGAGGTGTTCAAGGAAATAACAGACCTTTGAAGATAACCCCAAATAGACATGATGTCCTCCCGTCTCAACAAGAAGCTTCGGCGTTATTGTTCCAGGTCGAGGGACCCACAGGCAGTGGCAGTGGATGCCCTGGTGTCTCCGTGGGTGTTCCAGTCAGTGTACGTGTTTCCACCACTCCCACTCATCCCAAGAATCCTAAAGCTCATAAGGAGAACAAGGGTTCAAGCGATCCTCATTGCTCCAGACTGGCCAAGAAGGGCTTGGTATGCGGACCTTATGGATCTACAAGAAGAGCGGAGGCCTCTTCCTCTTCAGGAAGACCTGCTGCAGCAGGGGCCATTCGCCTATCAAGACTTACCATGGCTACGTTTGATGGCATGGAGGTTGAACGCCTGATACTAGCTCAGAAGGGCATTCCGAACAAGGTTATTCCTGCCCTGATACAGGCTAGGAAAGGCGTTACGTATAAACATTACCATCGTATTTGGAAAAGATATGTGTCTTGGTGTGAGTCCAGAAAGTATCCTACGGTGGAGTTTCAACTGGGATGGCTTCTCCTCTTCCTGCAAGCAGGTGTGGATATGGGCCTGAGGTTGGGATCCGTAAAGGTCCAGATTTTGGCCCTATCCATTTTCTTTCAGAAACAACTGGCTGCCCTCCCTGAAGTTCAGACTTTTTTGAAAGGAGTCCTGCACATCCAACCTCCCTTTGTATCGCCTATGGCACCATGGGATCTTAACGTGCTGTTGCAGTTTCTCCAATCTGACTGGTTTGAGCCTCTACAAGAGTTAGAGGTCAAGTTTTTATGTGGAAGGCTGTCACTTTGTTGGCCTTAACTTCTGCTAGACGTGTGTCAGGGTTGGGGGCTTTGTCACTGCCCCCCCACCGCCGGGTCGCCCGTCAGCCATATCCGCCATCGGGCAGCTCGGTGGCGGATCTTTATATGTGTAGGGCCCTTAAGAGTGGAGGCTCATCAGTGCTCGTTTGCGTGTACATATTAATGTGATTAACCATTAACATGCTATCTATGGGTTATCTATGGCTATATATGGGTTCCTTTATGCCACAGAATAGAGTTGCGATTTATATAATAAATTATTATTTCATCAATCCCCAAAACTGTGTTTCTATGTACATTCATATAAATTACTACCTAGATATTATCATTTTTTTCACTTACACGTCAAACAAACTAAATGAAGAAATAAACTAAAGCTAAAGCTAATGATAGTGGAACATATGAAGTAATAACAGTGTTATTACTGTTATTAACAGATTTTTTAACATTATGCAGATATGATTGTCATTTTTATATATGCTGTATTTAACATTTTTCAAATTCTTTATTAGTTTTTCTTTTTCTTTTAAATATTGTCCCAGAAGCATTTAGTAATTTGTTTTGTTTTTTTGGAAAAAAAAAAAGTTTAAGCATTGTTTGAAAACTATTTTTTTATACTGTATTTTTTTTTTAATACTTGCCCGTTTTATAATTTTAAATGGAATTTATAGTACTGACTTTAAAGGCATTTTGAGCAGCTCCACTTACATAATCATCTATATGATTTTTCTTTATTTCATATTGTGTCTTCATTCATTGTGATATATATATTTTCTATCATCGCTACTATTGACATGGACTGACAATTTCTCATACTTTTGGGAATATTGGTGGTCATTCAGAGTTGTACGCTAGTTGCCGATTTTCGCTATATTGCGATTAGTCGCTTACTGTGCATGCGCAAGGTTCGCAGAGCGCATGCGGTTAGTTATTTTACACAAAAGTTAGGTATTTTACTCACGGCATAACGAGGATTTTTCATCGTTCTGGTGATCGTAGTGTGATTGACAGGAAGTGGGTATTTCTGGGCGGAAAATGGCCGTTTTCTGGGCGTGTGTGAAAAAACGCTTGCGTTTATGGGAAAAATGCGGGAGTGTATGAAGAAACGGGGGAGTGTCTGGGCGAACGCTGGGTGTGTTTGTGACGTCAAACCAGGAACGAAACTGACTGAACTGATCGCAATGGCTGAGTAAGTCTGGAGCTACTCAGAAACTGCTAAGAAATTTCTATTCGCAATTCTGCGAATCTTTCGTTCGCAATTCTGCTAAGCTAAGATACACTCCCAGAGGGTGGCGGCTTAGCGTGTGCAATGCTGCTAAAAGCAGTAAGCGAGCGAACAACTCGGAATGAGGGCCATTGACAAACATGTTGATTTTTTTAAAACATTTTTACAGTTGTGATATTTTGTTTATGCCAGGCCTTGCCTGTCATGGTGAACTTCAGGTAGATGTAATTACTTTACAGAATGTTCACTATAGTTTACTTAAATCAATTACAATGTAGCATTACGTAGAAGTATGCAGACATTCTCCAAAAAATACGTATTTTATTTTACATTCTGTAAAAGTTAATATTAGCTTGGAATTAAACATTTTGAGCATGATGCAGAGCTGCACATAATTTATCTAAAAAAAAAAGAAGTATAAATTACCTTTGAAAAATCATGCAATTATAGCGATAGCTGCAAGGCTGCAATGGGAATTTCCAATGGCTTGATATCACAGCATGGGAAATTGTGAAATTCCTACTTTAAAAATACTGGTGCAAGACCATTTCTCACTCATTAAAACTGGGGTTGTGCAAGGATCAGATAATTGGTTTTCCAGGTGTCTTGCACCCAGAGGACTGTTTCAGAGATAAACGGCATATACATCTCTGCTGTGTTTTGTATGCAACAGTGATGTGTAAAAATGCTAATGCAGCAGGAGGCATCTGTAGGAAAAAGAAGCCTTCTCCAGCATTGGTGATCCATATATTGCAGCATTGGATCACCATTGCCCCTGTTCAACCCTCAAACGGCCACAGTATGTCAATCATGCTGCAGCTTGTGGACATGAATGATGCAGCATCAATCATGCTGTGGCTTTGGGGACATCCAATTTTCATACAAGTCTGAATCATGCCCAGAGTTAGATACAAATTAAATTGGGGAATTAGGGTTGTGTCTGGTGAGTTTAATTCTAACATAGGTATTTTTACCATATGTTTGTGTGTTTTATTTCTAGCACTTTGCACTAAAAGTCCCAACAGAGCACGATAGCACTTGTAGCACTACAAGTGCCTTCACAACTTTGCATTCATGGAAATTCTGTCACATGTAATACTACAAGTAGCACCATGCCTATACACATTGATAACAGTTGTGCAGCATCTCATATTAACTTTATTACCCTACTCACTCTAAGCAGGATTGTGATTATAGTCCTAGTACTTTCAGTGGGTGCTCATTTTTGTGCTGTATGGCCTGGTCTTAGGGTTAGTTTTTTTTATTTTAGAAGAACCTCTAGAGCTGGAATTAGCAGTTTCATGAAGACCTTATATTCTTTGTCTACCTGACTTTGCTAATATCACATTAAAGTAGGTCAGCAGTGTATGTGCTGGCACTACATGTTTTTTTTTTGAAGGGGGAATGTGAGGGTTATAATTTATTTATTTCATTATTTTTAACTCATTTTGCAATGTCCATGCTGATGGTCATCAACACCATCAATACAGATGGGGAATCGAGGGGGAAGTAGGCACAGCACCTGATAACAGTTATATGTGCAGCTGCTTAAACCCATGCATAGTATTGTAAGGGGGCTGATTCTGAATTAAGGACCTTATTCAGTAAGGATGGCAAATTCTGCTTTTTAGCAGAATTTGCAATCCTTTCACTCGCATGCTGGGGGCACCCATCGCAGGGCAAGGCCACCCAGCATGATACCCGCCACTCCCCATCTGCGATTACGCACTAATTGTGATCGTGCTACAATCAGTGTTCTGTTGCAGAAATTAGGGAAGCCTAGGGAGGCCCTCCTGGCTGCGATGGCAGGAGGTCCTCTGCCATCATTTTGATCAGAGCTGCTGCATGTGACATCACACAGCCGACCAGATAATGCCCACACCACGCCCCCGGTTTGTGCCACTACGCCTCCATTTCCCCACTGCCACCCCGCAACGCTCCATCTCCGGCTTGGAAACGGAGCGTTGCTGCCCCGACAACACCTCTGCCTGTGAATCAGGCAGAGGTGTTTGTAATTACTGCAGGTCACCCGCAGTAAATGTGGGAGCATGCACAGGACAGGACCAGTGCATGTGCCTGCAGGTAAAACACAAAAATTCCAGTTGGATCCAACCTGAATTAGCCCCTAAGTGCAAAGCAGAAAAAGTTCGAGTTATTTCTACACCTTGTCAAAAACATGTTGCACTGCAGAGAGGGCAGATTTAAAATGTGTAGAAAGATTTATATTTGGGAGGGACATCTCCAAACTCAAAACTAAATTAATAATAATAATAATAATAATAATAATGTAAAAATAAAGCTGTTAAATATCTGTGGTCTACATGCAAAAGTAGCCAGTATTTAACCTACTCCAAAAAAGATATACATTTGAACCCCTTGCATTGCATTATTTGTCTCAGTGCAAAGTTGCTTGCGTTTTTGCATTGCACACAACTCAGAACCAGCCCCAAGCTGTGCTAAATGCTCTTACTATAGTATACAGTGCATGGAATGCAATAGCTTGCCACTTTTCTACCCTATTTCATCATTTACTGTAAGTGTAGACACATGCAACTGTGAGATACAGTATATACAGTAATATGTCAGCATACAAAGTTATACATACTGTACAGTATGCTTTAACTGCACATATTGTACACAATAAAGAAAACCTCATACTGCTCTTTGAATTTGGACTTACCTGTATGGCCAACTTCTCATCAGTCCATTTATTTAAAAAAAACACGCTCTTGGCAGTGTTACATTTTTTTTTCTTCATATTTTCCATTCATTCTTTATATTGACTTCTTCTGTTGACTGTAATCTTGTCTTCATTATATAGAGTGTCTGTTATTGTACAAAATACATTGATGTAAAATTCTCTTTCTTCGTTTAAACTATTATACAGTAGCTGAAGCAGAGATGTGTTAGCTTGTGTTCCTCTTTGCATAAAGTAATCAGAAGGTCTATGCTCAGATGGTTGACAGAGCTATAGCAGAAGCTTATCAGTAAAGTACTTACACCATATGATAAAAAAAATCTAAAAACATAAAATATATCAAAAATACAATAATAGCATACATAGGGCAAATATATAACAAATCTGGAAATATATGTAATAATAACAAATTAATATTACAAATACATGTTTGAAATGTTGAGTATATGATAAACATTCTATAAAGAAAGCTTTTTGTCTAGGAATCATTGACATAGTACCTCACATCAATTCAATTAATCAATACCTAAAACTCTAATGCATGTGTTCTTTATTTCCCATATTGATTTCCTGCAATGAATATTTCTCTGCTTTGACAATCGCTGTCCTTTGGGTATAGAAATCTCACATACACCTGTTTTAAAATGTTACACTGGTAGGATTATTTTGTAATAATAAATAACACTGGAACATATGGATTAAGTGGTGTTACTGGAATTGATTCCTGCAACTGTTTTCATGTATCTGGGAATGGAAAATTAGCTCTGGCGTTTTTTCTAAATATTGAAACTGCTGATTAGTCATTAACCAATTCCCTTCCCTACTGTGCAACTCTTTTTTCCTGTAATATGTGCAGGCTTTTCAGCAATGCGCAGTCTTTTTCCTCAGACTTCTTGCTTCACAGCTGTGGCTTCCACTGTTCAAGATTACTATCATAGAGCAGGTGATGGTAGTGCCAGCAATAGCTGTTTGAATGCCTCTGTGGATCAAAAATGTTATTGACCAACGCATTTCATTTGAGATGAATTGTGTTGAATAATACATTTTGTTCCTTATGGGCATTCATAACAGAACAATTGCATTAGCTTTTTATTTGCATTCGTTAATGATGATAATAATAAAGAATACTGGTGAGAGCACAATTAAAAAACAAATATTTACATTAATTTGGGATTGTTGTATATTTACTAAAACATTTTATACAACAATGTACCCTCAAATAACAATTTGATAACCGCAGTCCAAATTTCAAATAGGGGAGCCACACCAGTGAGTCCTGGATGGTGATGTGTGGAATGGCAGTTGGTGTGTCTCAACTATTTGAATTTTGGACTGTGCTGCAGTCACTCCTTTGGGGCTGAAACTGATCTTAAGCATCAATTGACATATGCTTTACATCAACTACATCATTGATGGCACTATATTGGTTAAAATGAAATGGTTATTGGCCAACATAATTAGAACCTAGAATTATAGAGTTTAAGCATCTCCTGTAGTTGTCAAAGCAGTTATTGCTTTATTAATGAAGTCCATGAGTGCTGTTCCACATAGTAATATAAAATCCAATTTGGGTCACTGTACTATCTGGGAAATCTGCTCTAATTTCCAATCAGCAGCAGTGATCCTCCTAATGTAAAAAATTCCTTTTAGGATCTGGGTTGTGACAGCAATAAACCAATGTTCCAATGGTGAACAGCATGTGGTCCATAGCTTCCTTGCTGTCTTCCAAATAGATTATTAAGAATTTATATCTATCACAAATCCTCATTGATGCATATCATATTTACATTAAAGTTGTGGTTTTATTATTCAATACTTACATAATTATAAGAGAGATCCAGTGAAGTATTGTACACCATGATCCTGAGACCGAGGTGAGCACAGATGTGGTTGCATCTTTTGGTGGTTGCCTGTCGGCAACTTTATACAAATGCCACTACAGATGTGTCCTCATACATCCAGCTTCAATACGCCATGCAGTGTTAGATGCCTAGTCCTGTGCAACTCTGCTAGCATTGGGCATCTTTTTTATGCTGAAAATGCATCTTAGTCACAAGTGTGATGTGACTAGGATGTACGAGAAGACTGCGCTGATTAAATTGATATGCAACTAAAGATAAGGGCTGGACCATTTTTGCTGGATTTGGATTTGGCTTTGATTAGTTGTCCGGCTTTGGATGTGGATTTGCCAAACCACCATAACTGGCATTGAATTTGGATCTTTTTTTTTAAATTGACCAAAAAAGCTAAATTCACATAATTAGTGCCTTTTTGTGCCTAGACTATTATTAACCCGAATAACATTAATTTCCAGTCATTTCCAATCAATTTCGACCTCCTCAAATCTCACAATATTCTTTTCAGAATTATTGGACAAAGGCTGCAGTAAGCTGGCTAGTTACTAAGTTTCAAAGCAGCAGCACAAACACACAGTCAATTATAGCACATTTAATTTATGAAACTTTGCCACACAGAGGGTGGCACAAATGAAAGGTGGTGCAAGATGGAATTGTCTTTAGGCCCTCTCACCCACCCTTATGTTGGATATTAAAAAAGGGCAAGCACACTTTAACAAACCAAGCACTTCAGTGACATTGACTGACACTTTTGTGGCAGTAGTCTTTGGCTTATGGCAACAGCTCTACCGTGGATAGATGTCATCTTCATTGCCAACCTCACCCTTATCAGTGTAAACATCATCCTCACATAATATTAATTCCTCATCACTGGAATCCACCATTTCAGTAGTCTCTGTCCTTTGATGTAATTGCCAGGAAAGACCTCACTCGTTTTATTTTCAGATCATTTTGATGAACATTATATTTTTCACATTTTGAGGAAGTATCATCGTACGCCGTTTGCACGCAAGGTTCCTGGCTGTGCTGAAAACTCTATCCAAGTGCACACTGGAGGGTGGGCAGCTTAAGTAATGCAAAGCCAGTACTTGAGGGAACTCTGTAACATGCCTATTTGTATATTGTCATTAAAATATACCTCCACCATTCTTTGGATGGTGACCATATCAGAAGGAGTTATGGTAGAGGTGTCACTAATGTTGGGCAATTCTTTTAGACCCAATCAGATGTTAAAATGTTGGGTTGAATTATCTGCATCACCACTGAGTCTTTTGGGAAAGCTGAGTTTTTTTTGGCTACTGCTGAAGAAACCGAATGAGGAGAAATCATAGTGCCATGTGTCACTTGAGCTGCCAACTTGCTCAATGGGATCTCTTTGCATCTCTTAAGATCTGGATCAGTTGGAAAGAAAGACACAGCATACGACTAAACCTAGGATCAAGCACAATTGCTAAAATGTAGTGATCAGATTTCAAGATATTGGCAACCCATGAATCCTGGCAAAGTGAATAAAGGACTTCATCTACAAATCCAGCATTCTTTGTGGATTTGCTTTGCTTAGTCTCCTCCATCAATATCTCAAGCTGATTTTTCAAAAGCCTAATTAGGGGAATCACCTTACTCAAGCTAGCATTTGAATGTGTAAGGACTGAGACAACCACTTTCAAGCTCCATAGATTCTTTAATACTGTTTGTTGCATCTTTATATGCAACCCTTGGTTGCACCATCATACCTTGCACCTGCCCTGGATATGTAATGAGAAATGGGAGAAAATGCTACAATAACACACACAAATCTGTATCAACCATTATCACTGTCACACATGTCCTCCAGGTGTTTCTCATGTTGAACATACCACTCACCAGATACAAAAGTGATTAAATTGAAAACTCACGAGAAAGTCACCAGAATAACTATATAATACAATATACTGTCCCCAGCCCAGCAATATTAATGAGAATCAGCATCTGAGGCCTAATATATTATCACACATGTGGCCTATTAGAACACATGTAAACATTATATAAAGCAGGGATGTGCAGGCTCAGATCTCAGAAATCCGAGCCCAAACAAACTCACCCGATCCAAGGAATCCAAGCAGCAGCTCTAGAGTTCCTGCCTTGCTCTGATTCCAAATAAAGGCAAAACATTATCATCTCAATGTGGGCTTTGGATTTGAAATAAAGACCCTGCGGCAGTAACTCTGCACTATTTCACAGCATACACCAGAGAGGTAGCATATCCACTAGACTGCCACAGCAATAATAATAATAATAATAATAATAACAACTTTACACAGCCCAGAACTTCTGCAAAGCATAATTTATTTTTTATTTGAATGTCATTATTATATTGATTAACCCTTTATTGGGGCACATTGGTACAGTGATTCATAGCAGTTTGTAAAAAAAATATATATAAAAAAATAAGTGTGTATACAGGGCCAGGTTGTACCCCACAGCTTTTATGCATATAAGCACTGTGACTCAACAGTGTGAGTTGCCTTTTGTGGAAAAAACAACAAAAAATTGTTTTTACAACTTGTGTGTGGTGTAAGTGTTGTATCCCACTGCCTTCAAATAATAAAAGCACTGTGACTCCACAGGCTGTACCCAATAACTGCCTTCACATAATTAACCACTTGCCTGGCATGGTTGCATCAGATGATACCACTCCAGGCTGGGCTATCACTGACATGGTTACATCTGATGGGACCAGTCAGAAATGCCCACTCAGAGGGACCTGCAGCCCTCCTGCACTTGCTGCAGCTTTGCCCCAAGTGTTACCTGATCACTGCTGAATGTAGTGATTGGGCAGCCCTATGGCACCCCTGCCACCTGGTGGAAACCTTCCCTCCTTCCCTCCCTCTGTCCTGATTACTGTGTGCAGTGATGGGGCATCAGTGGCAGTGCAGCTCTGTCCTCCCTCCCGCATCTTACCTCTGTTCTGATCACTGCAGCTACCAGTGATCGGGCAGGTAGCCCAGTGCACCTCCTCCTGCTGGCTTCAGAAGAAAAAAACCCACAGCAGTGGCTCTGCAAATCCCTCTGTCCCGATCACTGTGGGCAGCAGTGATCAAGCAGCCTAACATCACCCTTCACCCTCACCCCACATCTCCATCCTCCTTACCAGCATCAGGTGCAATTATTGCAATGTTGTCCAATGCTTTGATGTTTGAATTTTTTTTTTAAATATTACAAATATATATATTTTTTATCTAATAAAAACTTGGTTTATAAGTTCAAAAACATTTTCTTTACCTAGTTCACATTGACATTTTTGGGGAAATTTTGGGAGAAAAAAAATTGCCAGTTAAGTGGTTAAAGCACCATGACTCTGCAGGGCAGACCCCACTGCATTCACATAATTTAAGCACTGTCAGTCTGCAGTGATTTGTCATTTGCAGAAAAAAGTTAAAAAAAGAAGTAATAAATACTTTAAATAGTTGTTGTTTTTGCACAAATTGTGTGTGGAGTAATTGTTGTACCTCACTGCCTACACATAAGAGAGCACTGTGTCTCCACAGGCTGTATACCACTGCTTTCACATAATAAAAGCACTGTGACTCCACAGACTGTACCCCACTGAGTTCACATAATAATTGAACTGTGACTTTGCCGACTGTACCCCACTGGGTTCACATAATAAAAACACTGTCATTCTGCAGCGAGTTGTAACTTGTAAAAAAAAAGTTCAAATAAAAATTAAATAATACATTAATTAAAGTATTTTTTTTTAAACAGCTTGTGACTAGTGTAGGTGTTGTTCCCCACTACCTTCACATGATAAAAGCACTGTAACACTACAGGCAATACCCCACTGCATTCACATAATATATTAGAACTGTGACTCAGCAGTGAGTGGTAATTTTCCGAAAGAATTTTAAGTAAATAAATAATACTGTTATACTACAGTTACGTTTGTACAACATGTTTGTGTTCATCGACATGGATCACAATTATCAGTCAAGAGAAGAGCAGGAGCAGCAACCAAATACTAATGCTGCTGCTTCCACCAGTCATGACCAGGGGTGGATTAGGATTGAACACCAGCCTGGAAAATTTATGAAAGCAGCCCTAATGGGGGTAGAGCCTGTTGAGGGGAAGGGGTCTGTTAAGTGGGTGGGGTCACTCCTCAGAGGTCCTGATTCTGAGATAGACACAGTTGGGGCCTCCTTTGCTTTATGCATATGCTGCTACAATGCCCTTCCCTGATGTACATCCGTACATCTGAATATATAAGGACTGATATGCCCACTTTCAGTGTCTACTTCTGATTTTATTGATTTTTCATTCTACAAACCATTTTTTTTTAACTAATATGTTTCAAAGTACAAGGAGGGGAAGCACACACTACTTACAGCACAGTGCAGAGAGGGAGCACACACAAGTAGTGAAACACAGACACAGGGGACCAGCGCAGCAGAATCTGTCCCAGTGGCCAATCCGCCCCTGATTACATACATAGCCACCACATTATTACAGGAATTGCACCACATTACACGAATAGCACTGCATTACATGTATAGCATTGCACTACACGTATAGCACCACATTACACAAATAGCACCACATAACTCGAATAGCACCACATTACATGTATAGCACCGCCAGAGGCGGAACTAGCGCCAGTGCAGGCAGTGCCTTGCACTGGGGCCCGCAACTGTCAAGGGGCCCGCAGCTAGAATGGCATGTAATGAGTCAAACTGACTCATTACATGCCGCCTGGCTGCCGCTGTGTTCCGCCGCCGCCGAGGAGATGATGCGCGCACCGGCTACAGGGGGGAGGAGGAGGAGGGGGGATGGAGGAGGGAGCCGCAGCAGCGCTGTGTAATTGGTAGAAGCACTGCTGCTGCTGGCCCTCTCCTTTACCATAGGCTGCCCTCCGCTGCTGTGAATGCTGGGATGCACATCGCATCCCAGCATTCACAGCGGCGGAGGGCAGCCTATGGTAAAGGAGAGGTCCAGCAGCAGCAGCGCTTCTACCAATGACATAGCGCTGCTGCGGCTCCCTCCTCCTCCTTCTTCTCCCCTGCCAGAACAGAAGCTGCACGAGGAGCCTGAGCCAGCGGAAACGTTAAGTATACCTATTCTATCTATCTATCTATCTATCTATCTATCTATCTATCTATCCTGTTTGCCGTAATATGCAAAACATGGGACGCTGTCTGCCGTAATGTATAATAAATGGGACGCTGTCTGCCGTAATATGCAATAAATGGGACACTGTCTGCCGTAATGTGCAAAAAATGGGAGTCTGTCTGTTGTAATGTGTAATAAATGGGACGCTGTCTGCCGTAATGTGTAATAAATAGGATGCTGTCTGCCGTAATGTGCAAAAAATGGGATGCTGTCTGCCGTAATGTGTAAAAATGGGACGCTGTCTGTTGTAATGTGTAAAAAAAGGACGCTGTGTGCCGTAATGTGTAAAAAGGGGACGCTGTCTGCCGTAATGTGTAAAAAATGGGACGCTGTCTGCCGTAATGTGTAATAAATGGGACGCTGTCTGCCGTAATATGCTAAAAATGGGACGCTGTCTGCCGTAATGTGTAATAAATGGGACGCTGTCTGCCGTAATGTGCAAAAAATGGGACGCTGTCTGCCGTAATGTGTAAAAAGGGGACGCTGTCTGCCGTAATGTGTAAAAAAGGGGAAGCTGTCCGCCATAATGTGTAAAAGGGTCTCTACCTGGTGTTGTGGTACTACCGTGCGGCGTAATTTGAATAATGGAGACTACTGTGCACCGTTATATGAATTGGTATTATTTTGTGGCTACACCCCTTCCCCACAAAGCCACGCCCCTATTTTTTGTGTGCGTGCCTGCGGCGCAGACTGCCCCTGTTTTACATAGAGGGGCGTAGCTCCGATGCCATTTCTTGCACACAGCACTAAAATGACTAATTACGGCACTGTTGCTAGGTATACATTTCTCTTGCCCTGAGCAGGTCCCCCTCACCAGATCCTCTCCAGGGGTGAGGCGGTGGACTTAGATGGGGGGGGGGGGCAAAGCATTTTGTCGCACATGGGCCCACCGCTCGCTAGTTCCACCACTGAGCACCGCACTACACGTATGGCACCGCATTATACAAATAGTACCACATTATACAAATAGCACCACATTACATACATAGCCACCACATTACACATGTAGTCACTGCATTACATACGTAGTCACTGCATTACATACATAGCCACCGCATTACATACATAGTCACTGCATTACATACATAGCCACCACATTACATACATAGCCACTGCATTACATATGTAGCCACTGTTTTACATAAATAGACCCATCATCATGGACAGACACTGGACAGCTATAGGGCTGAAGGACTTTGAATAAGAGATTGTCCCAGGGCTGGCTGTGAGTGCTGCCTGATCAGTTGGCATCCTCAGAACAAGGCAGGTCCTGCTCCTGTCCAGTCCCCAAACCATACACTGTGACTGTGGACAGCCTAACCCTTACACCAACATGATAATGCAAATAATGTAATTAAAAAAAATCTCTCTGAGGGGTCCCCTTCAGTGTTCAATCGCCGCTCTTGCCAGTTCATTGAGAGTGCGGAAGCTAAGGTGGTGGCGGGTATAGTGAACCCTGCTCCGACCATCGCTATGCTGCTGCTCCTGGGCCGGGCTCATTGATGAGACCTTTGGCTGGGGCCATGGAGAGGATGCTGCTGAGCTAGTTAACTTTCTCCAGGTCCACCGTTGGTAGAACAGCTTTACCACTTTTCACGGCTAGCGGCACCTGGAAGTGCCCGCTAGCCTAACTTCTGGATTGTGTTCCAATGAACCACAAGTACTGGAAGCATTGAGCCAGCCCAGCATGAGTGTGAATCAGCCTTGCTGAGCAGGATATGGGACGGGATATCAGATCTGTCATTGTGTACTGGTGGGCCAATCCACCCCTGGTCATGACAATACTAGTCCTACAACATCATCTGCAAAAGCTAATGCCCATGGACATAAAGAGTTTAAGTCAGGCCATCTGAAATAAACAACAATATTTTACAGTGATAAACACCTCTATAAAAGGGAAAGTTTACTGCAGAAAAAAATAAATTTCGTTTCTGCCACTGCTGTGTTGCAATGTTTCATAGATGTGCTATAAACTGCCATGTTTTTGTGCCTGTGAACTAGTGATGTGCACCGGACATTTTTCGGGTTTTGGTTTTGGATTCGGTTCCGCGGCCGTGTTTTGGATTCGGACGCGTTTTGGCAAAACCTCACCGAAAACTTTTTGTCGGATTCGGGTGTGTTTTGGGTTCGGGTGTTTTTTTCAAAAAACCCTAAAAAACAGCTTAAATCATAGAATTTGGGGGTCATTTTGATCCCATAGTATTATTAACCTCAATTACCATAATTTCCACTCATTTCCAGTCTATTCTGAACACCTCACACCTCACAATATTATTTTTAGTCCTACAATTTGCACCAAGGTCGCTGGATGGCTAAACTAAGCAACACAAGTGGCCAACACAAACATCTGGCCCATCTAGGAGTGGCACTGCAGTGTCAGGCAGGATGGCACTTCAAAAAAATTGTTCCCAAACAGCACATGATGCAAAGAAAAAAAGAGGCGCACCAAGGTTGCTGTGTGACTAAGCTAAGCGACACAAGTGGCCGACACAAACACCTGGCCCATCTAGGAGTGGCACTGCAGTGTCAGGCAGGATGGCACTTCCAAAAAATTGTCCCCAAACAGCACATGATGCAACGAAAAAAAAGAGGCACACCAAGGTCGCTGGATGGCTAAGCTAAGCGACACAAGTGGCCGACACAAACACCTGGCCCATCTAGGAGTGGCACTGCAGTGTCAGGCAGGATGGCACTTCCAAAAAATTGTCCCCAAACAGCACATGATGCAAAGAAAAATGAAAGAAAAAAGAGGTGCAAGATAGAATTGTCCTTGGGCCCTCCCACCCACCCTTATGTTGTATAAACAGGACATGCACACTTTAACGAACCCATCATTTCAGCGACAGGGTCTGCCACATGACTGTGACAGAAATGACTGGTTGGTTTGGCCCCCCACCAAAAAAGAAGCAATCAATCTCTCCTTGCACAAACTGGCTCTACAGAGGTAAGATGTCCACCTCATCATCATCCTCCGATTCCTCACCCTGTTCACTGTGTACATCCCCCTCCTCACAGATTATTAATTCGTCCCCACTGGAATCCACCATCTCAGGTTCCCGTGTACTTTCTGGAGGCAATTGCTGCTGGTGAATGTCTCCACGGAGGAATTGATTATAATTCATTTTGATGAACATCATCTTCTCCACATTTTCTGGAAGTAACCTCGTACGCCGATTGCTGACAAGGTGAGCGGCGGCACTAACCACTCTTTCGGAGTACACACTGGAGGGAGGGCAACTTAGGTAGAATAAAGCCAGTTTGTGCAAGGGCCTCCAAATTGCCTCTTTTTCCTGCCAGTATACGTACGGAATGTCTGACGTGCCTACTTGGATGCGGTCACTCATATAATCCTCCACCATTCTTTCAATGGTGAGAGAATCATATGCAGTGACAGTAGACGACATGTCAGTAATCGTTGGCAGGTCCTTCAGTCCGGACCAGATGTCAGCACTCGCTCCAGACAGCCCTGCATCACCGCCAGCGGGTGGGCTCGGAATTCTTAGCCTTTTCCTCGCACCCCCAGTTGCGGGAGAATGTGAAGGAGGAGCTGTTGACGGGTCACGTTCCGCTTAACTTGACAATTTTTTCACCAGCAGGTCTTTGAACCTCTGCAGACTTGTGTCTGCCGGAAAGAGAGATACAACGTAGGTTTTAAATCTAGGATCGAGCACGGTGGCCAAAATGTAGTGCTCTGATTTCAACAGATTGACCACCCGTGAATCCTGGTAAAGCGAATTAAGGGCTCCATCCACAAGTCCCACATGCCTAGCGGAATCGCTCTGTTTTAGCTCCTCCTTCAATGTCTCCAGCTTCTTCTGCAAAAGCCTGATGAGGGGAATGACCTGACTCAGGCTGGCAGTGTCTGAATTGACTTCACGTGTGGCAAGTTCAAAGGGTTGCAGAACCTTGCACAACGTTGAAATCATTCTCCACTGCGCTTGAGTCAGGTGCATTCCCCCTCCTTTGCCTATATCGTTTGCAGATGTATAGGCTTGAATGGCCTTTTGCTGCTCCTCCATCCTCTGAAGCATATAGAGGGTTGAATTCCACCTCGTTACTTCAGATGATGGCAGGGCAGGTTCAGGAATGTTTGGTGGTGCTCCAGTCTTCTATACACGGTGCCTGAATGCCGAAAGTGGCCCGCAATTCTTCGGGCCACTGACAGCATCTCTTGCATGCCCCTGTCGTTTTTTAAATAATTCTGCACCACCAAATTCAATGTATGTGCAAAACATGGGACATGCTGGAATTTGCCCAGATGTAAAGCACGCACAATATTGCTGGTGTTGTCTGATGTCACAAATCCCCAGGAGAGTCCAATTGGGGTAAGCCATTCTGCGATGATCTTCCTCAGTTCCCGTAAGAGGTTGTCAGCTGTGTGCCTCTTATGGAAAGCGGTGATACAAAGCGTAGCCTGCCTAGGAACGAGTTGGCGTTTGCAAGATGCTGCTACTGGTGCCGCCGCTGCTGTTCTTGCTGCGGGAGGCAATACATCTACCCAGTGGGCTGTCACAGTCATATAGTCCTGAGTCTGCCCTGCTCCACTTGTCCACATGTCTGTGGTTAAGTGGACATTGGGTACAACTGCATTTTCTAGGACACTGGTGAGTCTTTTTCTGAGGTCTGTGTACATTTTCGGAATCGCCTGCCTAGAGAAATGGAACTTAGATGGTATTTGGTACCGGGGACACAGTACCTCAATCAAGTCTATAGTTGCCTCTGAATTAACGATGGATACCGGAACCACGTTTCTCACCGCCCAGGCTGCCAAGGCCTGAGTAATCTGCTTTGCAGCAGGATGACTGCTGTGATATTTCATCTTCCTCGCAAAGGACTGTTGGACAGTCAATTGCTTACTGGAAGTAGTACAAGTGGTCTTCCGACTTCCCCTCTGGGATGACGATCGACTCCCAGCAGCAACAACAGCAGCGCCAGCAGCAGTAGGCGTTACACTCAAGGATGCATCGGAGGAATCCCAGGCAGGAGAGGACTCGTCAGACTTGACAGTAACATGGCCTGCAGGACTATTGGCTTTCCTGGGTAAGGAGGAAATTGACACTGAGGGAGTTGGTGGTGTGGTTTGCAGGAGCTTGGTTACAAGAGGAAGGGATTTAGTGGTCAGTGGACTGCTTCCGCTGTCACCCAAAGTTTTTGAACTTGTCACTGACTTATGATGAATGCGCTGCAGGTGACGTATAAGGGAGGATGTTCAGAGGTGGTTAACGTCCTTACCCCTACTTATTACAGCTTGACAAAGGCAACACACGGCTTGACACCTGTTGTCTGCATTTGTATTGAAATAATTCCACACCGAAGAGGTGATTTTTTTTGTATTTTGACCAGGCATGTCAATGGCCATATTCGTCCCACGGACAACAGGTGTCTCCCCGGGTGCCTGACTTAAACAAACCACCTCACCATCAGAATCCTCCTTGTCAATTTCCTCCCCAGCGCCAGCAGCACCCATATCTTCATCCTGGTGTACTTCAACAGTGACATCTTCAATTTGACTATCAGGAACTGGACTGCGGGTGCTCCTTCCAGCACCTGCAGGGGGCGTGCAAATGGTGGAAGGCGCAAGCTCTTCCCGTCCAGTGTTGGGAAGGTCAGGCATCGCTACCGACACAATTGGACTCTCCTTGGGTATATGTGATTTAGAAGAACGCACAGTTCTTTGCTGTGCTTTTGCAAGCTTAAGTCTTTTCATTTTTCTAGCAAGAGGATGAGTGCTTCCATCCTCATGTGAAGCTGAACCACTAGCCATGAACATAGTCCAGGGCCTCAGCCGTTCCTTGCCACTCCGTGTCGTAAATGGCATATTGGCAAGATTACGCTTCTCCACAGACGATTTTAATTTTGATTTTTGGGTAATTTTACTGAACTTTTGCTTTTTGGATTTTACATGCTCTCTACTATGACATTGGGCATGTGCCTTGGCAGACGACGTTGATGGCATTTCATCGTCTCGGCCATGACTAGTGGCAGCAGCTTCAGCACGAGGTGGAAGTGGATCTTGATCTTTCCCTAATTTAACCTCCAGATTTTTGTTCTCCATTTTTTAATGTGTGGAATTATATGCCAGTATCAATAGCAATGGCCTATTACTATATTTACTGAGCACAACTGAAATGCACCACAGGTATGGATGGATAGTATACTTGACGACACAGAGGTAGGTACAGCAGTGGCCTACCGTACTGCTATATATAGTATACTGGTGGTCACTGTGTCAGCAAACTGCAAAACTAAAATGCACCACAGGTATAGAATGTAGATGGATAGTATACTTAATGAATGACGACACAGAGGTAGGTACAGCAGTGGCCTACCGTACTGCTATATATAGTATACTGGTGGTCACTGTGTCAGCAAACTGCAAAACTAAAATGCACCACAGGTATAGAATGTAGATGGATAGTATACTTAATGAATGATGACACAGAGGTAGGTACAGCAGTGGCCTACCTCTGCTATATATAGTATACTGGTGGTAACTGTGTCAGCAAACTGCAAAACTAAAATGCACCACAGGTATAGAATGTAAATGGATAGTATACTTAATGAATGACGACACAGAGGTAGGTACAGCAGTGGCCTACCGTACTGCTATATATAGTATACTGGTGGTCACTGTGTCAGCAAACTGCAAAACTAAAATGCACCACAGGTAAAGAATGTAGATGGATAGTATACTTAATGGATGACGATACAGAGGTAGGTACAGCAGTGGCCTACCGTACTGCTATATATAGAATACTGGTGGTCACTGTGTCAGCAAACTGCAAAACTAAAATGCACCACAGGTATAGAATGTAGATGGATAGTATACTTAATGAATGACGACACAGAGGTAGGTACAGCAGTGACCTACCGTACTGCTATATATAGTATACTGGTGGTCACTGTGTCAGCAAACTGCAAAACTAAAATGCACCACAGGTATAGAATGTAGATGGATAGTATACTTAATGAATGATGACACAGAGGTAGGTACAGCAGTGGCCTACCATACTGCTATATATAGTATACTGGTGGTCACTGTGTCAGCAAACTGCAAAACTAAAATGCACCACAGGTATAGAATGTAGATGGATAGTATACTTAATGAATGACGACACAGAGGTAGGTACAGCAGTGGCCTACCGTACTGCTATATATAGTATACTGGTGGTCACTGTGTCAGCAAACTGCAAAAGTAAAATGCACCACAGGTATAGAATGTAGATGGATAGTATACTTATTGAATGATGACACAGAGGTAGGTACAGCAGTGGCCTACCGTACTGCTATATATAGTAAACTGGTGGTCACTGTGTCAGCAAACTGCAAAACTAAAATGCACCACAGGTATAGAATGTAGATGGATAGTATACTTAATGAATGACGACACAGAGGTAGGTACAGCAGTGGCCTACCGTACTGCTATATATAGTATACTGGTGGTCACTGTGTCAGCAAACTGCAAAACTAAAATGCATCACAGGTATAGAATGTAGATGGATAGTATACTTAATGAATGACGACACAGAGGTATGTACAGTAGTGGCCTACCGTACTGCTTTATATAGTATACTGTTGGTCACTGTGTCAGCAAACTACAAAACTAAAATGCACCACAGGTATAGAATGTAGATAGATAGTATACTTAATGAATGACGACACAGAGGTAGGTACAGCAGTGGCCTACCGTACTGCTATATATAGTATACTGGTGGTCACTGTGTCAGCAAACTGCAAAACTAAAATGCACCACAGGTATAGAATGTAGATGGATAGTATACTTAATGAATGACGACACAGAGGTAGGTACAGCAGTGGCCTACCGTACTGCTATATATAGTATACTGGTGGTCACTGTGTCAGCAAACGGCAAAACTAAAATGCACCACAGGTATAGAATGTAGATGGATAGTATACTTAATGAATGACGACACAGAGGTAGGTACAGCAGTGGCCTACCGTACTGCTATATATAGTATACTGGTGGTCACTGTGTCAGCAAACTGCAAAAGTAAAATGCACCACAGGTATAGAATGTAGATGGATAGTATACTTATTGAATGACGACACAGAGGTAGGTACAGCAGTGGCCTACCGTACTGCTATATATAGTATACTGGTGGTCACTGTGTCAGCAAACTGCAAAACTGAAATGCACCACAGGTATAGAATGTAGATGGATAGTATACTTAATGGATGACGACACAGAGGTAGGTACAGCAGTGGCCTACCGTACTGCTATATATAGAATACTGGTGGTCACTGTGTCAGCAAACTGCAAAACTAAAATGCACCACAGGTATAGAATGTAGATGGATAGTATACTTAATGAATGACGACACAGAGGTAGGTACAGCAGTGACCTACCGTACTGCTATATATAGTATACTGGTGGTCACTGTGTCAGCAAACTGCAAAACTAAAATGCACCACAGGTATAGAATGTAGATGGATAGTATACCTAATGAATGACGACACAGAGGTAGGTACAGCAGTGGCCTACCGTACTGCTATATATAGTATACTGGTGGTCACTGTGTCAGCAAACTGCAAAACTAAAATGCACCACAGGTATAGAATGTAGATGGATAGTATACTTAATGAATGACGACACAGAGGTAGGTACAGCAGTGGCCTACCGTACTGCTATATATAGTATACTGGTGGTCACTGTGTCAGCAAACTGCAAAAGTAAAATGCACCACAGGTATAGAATGTAGATGGATAGTATACTTATTGAATGACGACACAGAGGTAGGTACAGCAGTGGCCTACCGTACTGCTTTATATAGTATACTGGTGGTCACTGTGTCAGCAAACTGCAAAACTAAAATGCACCACAGGTATAGAATGTAGATGGATAGTATACTTAATAAATGACGACACAGAGGTAGGTACAGCAGTGGCCTACCGTACTGCTATATATAGTATACTGGTGGTCACTGTGTCAGCAAACTGCAAATCTAAAATTCACCACAGGTATAGAATGTAGATGGATAGTATACTTAATGAATGACGACACAGAGGTATGTACAGTAGTGGCCTACCGTACTGCTATATATAGTATACTGGTGGTCACTGTGTCAGCAAACTGCAAAACTAAAATGCACCACAGGTATGGAATGTTAATGGATAGTATACTTAATGAATGACGACACAGAGGTAGGTACAAGCAGTGGCCTACCGTACTGCTATATATAGTATACTGGTGGTCACTGTGTCAGCAAACTGCAAAACTAAAATGCACCACAGGTATAGAATGTAGATGGATAGTATACTTAATGAATGACGACACAGAGGAAGGTACAGCAGTGGCCTACCGTACTGCTATATATAGTATACTGGTGGTCACTGTGTCAGCAAACTGCAAAACTAAAATGCACCACAGGTATAGAATGTAGATGGATAGTATACTTAATGAATGACAACACAGAGGTAGGTACAGCAGTGGCCTACCGTACTGCTATATATAGTATACTGGTGGTCACTGTGTCAGCAAACTGCAAAACTAAAATACACCACAGGTATAGAATGTTGATGGATAGTATACTTAATGGATGATGACACAGAGGTAGGTACAGCAGTGGCCTACCGTACTGCTATATATAGTATACTGGTGGTCACTGTGTCAGCAAACTGCAAAACTAAAATGCACCACAGGTAAAGAATGTAGATGGATAGTATACTTAATGGATGACGACACAGAGGTAGGTACAGCAGTGGCCTACCGTACTGCTATATACAGTATACTGGTGGTCACTGTGTCAGCAAACTGCAAAACTAAAATGCACCACAGGTATAGAATGTAGATGGATAGTATACTTAATGAATGACGACACAGAGGTAGGTACAGCAGTGGCCTACCGTACTGCTATATATAGTATACTGGTGGTTACTGTCAGCAAACTGCAAAACTAAAATGCACCACAGGTATAGAATGTAGATGGATAGTATACTTAATGAATGACGACACAGAGGTAGGTACAGCAGTGGCCTACCGTACTGCTATATATAGTATACTGGTGGTCACTGTGTCAGCAAACTGCAAAACTAAAATGCACCACAGGTATAGAATGTAGATGGATAGTATACTTAATGAATGATGACACAGAGATAGGTACAGCAGTGGCCTACCGTACTGCTATATATAGTATACTGGTGGTCACTGTGTCAGCAAACTGCAAAACTAAAATGCACCACAGGTATAGAATGTAGATGGATAGTATACTTAATGAATGATGACACAGAGGTAGGTACAGCAGTGGCCTACCGTACTGCTATATATAGTATACTGGTGGTCACTGTGTCAGCAAACTGCAAAACTAAAATGCACCACAGGTATAGAATGTAGATGGATAGTATACTTAATGAATGACGACACAGAGGTAGGTACAGCAGTGGCCTACCGTACTCCTATATATAGTATACTGGTGGTCACTGTGTCAGCAAACTGCAAAACTAAAATACACCACAGGTATAGAATGTAGATGGATAGTATACTTAATGAATGACGACACAGAGATAGGTACAGCAGTGGCCTACCGTACTGCTATATATAGTATACTGGTGGTTACTGTGTCAGCAAACTGCAAAACTAAAATGCACCACAGGTATAGAATGTAGATGGATAGTATACTTAATGGATGATGACACAGAAGTAGGTACAGCAGTGGCCTACCGTACTGCTATATATAGTATACTGGTGGTCACTGTGTCAGCAAACTGCAAAACTAAAATGCACCACAGGTAAATAATGTAGATGGATAGTATACTTAATGAATGACAACACAGAGGTAGGTACAGAAGTGGCCTACCGTACTGCTATATATAGTATACTGGTGGTCACTGTGTCAGCAAACTGCAAAACTAAAATGCACCACAGCTATAGAATGTAGATGGATAGTATACTTAATGGATGACGACACAGAGGTAGGTACAGCAGTGGCCTACCGTACTGCTATATATAGTATACTGGTGGTAACTGTGTCAGCAAACTGCAAAACTAAAATGCACCACAGGTATAGAATGTAAATGGATAGTATACTTAATGAATGACGACACAGAGGTAGGTACAGCAGTGGCCTACCGTACTGCTATATATAGTATACTGGTGGTCACTGTGTCAGCAAACTGCAAAACTAAAATGCACCACAGGTAAAGAATGTAGATGGATAGTATACTTAATGGATGACGATACAGAGGTAGGTACAGCAGTGGCCTACCGTACTGCTATATATAGAATACTGGTGGTCACTGTGTCAGCAAACTGCAAAACTAAAATGCACCACAGGTATAGAATGTAGATGGATAGTATACTTAATGAATGACGACACAGAGGTAGGTACAGCAGTGACCTACCGTACTGCTATATATAGTATACTGGTGGTCACTGTGTCAGCAAACTGCAAAACTAAAATGCACCACAGGTATAGAATGTAGATGGATAGTATACTTAATGAATGATGACACAGAGGTAGGTACAGCAGTGGCCTACCGTACTGCTATATATAGTATACTGGTGGTCACTGTGTCAGCAAACTGCAAAACTAAAATGCACCACAGGTATAGAATGTAGATGGATAGTATACTTAATGAATGACGACACAGAGGTAGGTACAGCAGTGGCCTACCGTACTGCTATATATAGTATACTGGTGGTCACTGTGTCAGCAAACTGCAAAAGTAAAATGCACCACAGGTATAGAATGTAGATGGATAGTATACTTATTGAATGATGACACAGAGGTAGGTACAGCAGTGGCCTACCGTACTGCTATATATAGTAAACTGGTGGTCACTGTGTCAGCAAACTGCAAAACTAAAATGCACCACAGGTATAGAATGTAGATGGATAGTATACTTAATGAATGACGACACAGAGGTAGGTACAGCAGTGGCCTACCGTACTGCTATATATAGTATACTGGTGGTCACTGTGTCAGCAAACTGCAAAACTAAAATGCATCACAGGTATAGAATGTAGATGGATAGTATACTTAATGAATGACGACACAGAGGTATGTACAGTAGTGGCCTACCGTACTGCTTTATATAGTATACTGTTGGTCACTGTGTCAGCAAACTACAAAACTAAAATGCACCACAGGTATAGAATGTAGATAGATAGTATACTTAATGAATGACGACACAGAGGTAGGTACAGCAGTGGCCTACCGTACTGCTATATATAGTATACTGGTGGTCACTGTGTCAGCAAACTGCAAAACTAAAATGCACCACAGGTATAGAATGTAGATGGATAGTATACTTAATGAATGACGACACAGAGGTAGGTACAGCAGTGGCCTACCGTACTGCTATATATAGTATACTGGTGGTCACTGTGTCAGCAAACGGCAAAACTAAAATGCACCACAGGTATAGAATGTAGATGGATAGTATACTTAATGAATGACGACACAGAGGTAGGTACAGCAGTGGCCTACCGTACTGCTATATATAGTATACTGGTGGTCACTGTGTCAGCAAACTGCAAAAGTAAAATGCACCACAGGTATAGAATGTAGATGGATAGTATACTTATTGAATGACGACACAGAGGTAGGTACAGCAGTGGCCTACCGTACTGCTATATATAGTATACTGGTGGTCACTGTGTCAGCAAACTGCAAAACTGAAATGCACCACAGGTATAGAATGTAGATGGATAGTATACTTAATGGATGACGACACAGAGGTAGGTACAGCAGTGGCCTACCGTACTGCTATATATAGAATACTGGTGGTCACTGTGTCAGCAAACTGCAAAACTAAAATGCACCACAGGTATAGAATGTAGATGGATAGTATACTTAATGAATGACGACACAGAGGTAGGTACAGCAGTGACCTACCGTACTGCTATATATAGTATACTGGTGGTCACTGTGTCAGCAAACTGCAAAACTAAAATGCACCACAGGTATAGAATGTAGATGGATAGTATACCTAATGAATGACGACACAGAGGTAGGTACAGCAGTGGCCTACCGTACTGCTATATATAGTATACTGGTGGTCACTGTGTCAGCAAACTGCAAAACTAAAATGCACCACAGGTATAGAATGTAGATGGATAGTATACTTAATGAATGACGACACAGAGGTAGGTACAGCAGTGGCCTACCGTACTGCTATATATAGTATACTGGTGGTCACTGTGTCAGCAAACTGCAAAAGTAAAATGCACCACAGGTATAGAATGTAGATGGATAGTATACTTATTGAATGACGACACAGAGGTAGGTACAGCAGTGGCCTACCGTACTGCTTTATATAGTATACTGGTGGTCACTGTGTCAGCAAACTGCAAAACTAAAATGCACCACAGGTATAGAATGTAGATGGATAGTATACTTAATAAATGACGACACAGAGGTAGGTACAGCAGTGGCCTACCGTACTGCTATATATAGTATACTGGTGGTCACTGTGTCAGCAAACTGCAAATCTAAAATTCACCACAGGTATAGAATGTAGATGGATAGTATACTTAATGAATGACGACACAGAGGTATGTACAGTAGTGGCCTACCGTACTGCTATATATAGTATACTGGTGGTCACTGTGTCAGCAAACTGCAAAACTAAAATGCACCACAGGTATGGAATGTTAATGGATAGTATACTTAATGAATGACGACACAGAGGTAGGTACAAGCAGTGGCCTACCGTACTGCTATATATAGTATACTGGTGGTCACTGTGTCAGCAAACTGCAAAACTAAAATGCACCACAGGTATAGAATGTAGATGGATAGTATACTTAATGAATGACGACACAGAGGAAGGTACAGCAGTGGCCTACCGTACTGCTATATATAGTATACTGGTGGTCACTGTGTCAGCAAACTGCAAAACTAAAATGCACCACAGGTATAGAATGTAGATGGATAGTATACTTAATGAATGACAACACAGAGGTAGGTACAGCAGTGGCCTACCGTACTGCTATATATAGTATACTGGTGGTCACTGTGTCAGCAAACTGCAAAACTAAAATACACCACAGGTATAGAATGTTGATGGATAGTATACTTAATGGATGATGACACAGAGGTAGGTACAGCAGTGGCCTACCGTACTGCTATATATAGTATACTGGTGGTCACTGTGTCAGCAAACTGCAAAACTAAAATGCACCACAGGTAAAGAATGTAGATGGATAGTATACTTAATGGATGACGACACAGAGGTAGGTACAGCAGTGGCCTACCGTACTGCTATATACAGTATACTGGTGGTCACTGTGTCAGCAAACTGCAAAACTAAAATGCACCACAGGTATAGAATGTAGATGGATAGTATACTTAATGAATGACGACACAGAGGTAGGTACAGCAGTGGCCTACCGTACTGCTATATATAGTATACTGGTGGTTACTGTCAGCAAACTGCAAAACTAAAATGCACCACAGGTATAGAATGTAGATGGATAGTATACTTAATGAATGACGACACAGAGGTAGGTACAGCAGTGGCCTACCGTACTGCTATATATAGTATACTGGTGGTCACTGTGTCAGCAAACTGCAAAACTAAAATGCACCACAGGTATAGAATGTAGATGGATAGTATACTTAATGAATGATGACACAGAGATAGGTACAGCAGTGGCCTACCGTACTGCTATATATAGTATACTGGTGGTCACTGTGTCAGCAAACTGCAAAACTAAAATGCACCACAGGTATAGAATGTAGATGGATAGTATACTTAATGAATGATGACACAGAGGTAGGTACAGCAGTGGCCTACCGTACTGCTATATATAGTATACTGGTGGTCACTGTGTCAGCAAACTGCAAAACTAAAATGCACCACAGGTATAGAATGTAGATGGATAGTATACTTAATGAATGACGACACAGAGGTAGGTACAGCAGTGGCCTACCGTACTCCTATATATAGTATACTGGTGGTCACTGTGTCAGCAAACTGCAAAACTAAAATACACCACAGGTATAGAATGTAGATGGATAGTATACTTAATGAATGACGACACAGAGATAGGTACAGCAGTGGCCTACCGTACTGCTATATATAGTATACTGGTGGTTACTGTGTCAGCAAACTGCAAAACTAAAATGCACCACAGGTATAGAATGTAGATGGATAGTATACTTAATGGATGATGACACAGAAGTAGGTACAGCAGTGGCCTACCGTACTGCTATATATAGTATACTGGTGGTCACTGTGTCAGCAAACTGCAAAACTAAAATGCACCACAGGTAAATAATGTAGATGGATAGTATACTTAATGAATGACAACACAGAGGTAGGTACAGAAGTGGCCTACCGTACTGCTATATATAGTATACTGGTGGTCACTGTGTCAGCAAACTGCAAAACTAAAATGCACCACAGCTATAGAATGTAGATGGATAGTATACTTAATGGATGACGACACAGAGGTAGGTACAGCAGTGGCCTACCGTACTGCTATATATAGTATACTGGTGGTCACTGTGTCAGCAAACTGCAAAACTAAAATGCACCACAGGTATAGAATGTAGATGGATAGTATACTTAATGAATGACGACACAGAGGTAGGTACAGCAGTGGCATACCGTACTGCTATATATAGTATACTGCTGGTCACTGGTCAGCAAAACTCTGCACTGTACTCCTCCTATATAATATTAATTATACTGGTGGTCCCCAGTACCCACAATAAAGCAGCACACTGAGCACAGATATGGAGTGTTTTTTAGGCAGACAACGTATACTGTTGGTCACTGTCAGCAAAACTCTGCACTGTACTCCTGCTATATAATACAGCTGCTCCCCATTCCCCACAATTAAGCAGTGTGAGCACAGATATATTATGCAGTACACTGAGCACAGATATGGTATGGAGCATTTTTTTCAGGCAGATAACGGATAAAAAACTGGTGGTCACTGATCAGCAAAACTCTGCACTGTACTCCTCCTAACAGCTGCTCCCCAGTCCTCCCCACAATTAAGCAATAAAGCAATCAAGTTCAACAATAAACGGAGAGGATGCCAGCCACGTCCTCTCCCTATCATTTCCAATGCACGAGTGAAAATGGCGGCGACGCGCGGCTGCTTATATAGAATCCGAATCTCGCGAGAATCCGACAGCGGGATGACGACGTTCGGGCGCGCTCGGGTTAGCCGAGCAAGGCGGGAAGGTTCAAACCTTCCTCGGACCCGTGTAAAAAGGGTGAAGTTCGGGGGGGTTCGGTTTCCGAGAAAAAATTATTTAAAACCCTGGGCTGCATAAATTATGTGCCCTGTACTTTATGGCCACAGGTGCCTTTCAGTCAGTGAGATCTAGGATATTAGGGATTACACAGGACTCTATTTCTAGGTGTTTAACTCAAGTTTTATGTGCCGTCAAGAAAATATAGTGTGTGTATGTATATATATATATATATATATATATATATATATATATATACACATCCCCAGTCATGAGTCAGAGTGGTAAAACCTTAAAGTTGCCTTCTATAAGCTCCCACGATTTCTTAATGTTCTGAGATCCATTGATTATACTAATATTAAAAGATGTACACCGGACACTTTTCAGGTTTTGTGTTTTGGTTTTGGATCTGGATCTCCATTCGTGTTTTGGATCTGGATTGGTTTTTCCAAAACCACCCTTTCATGCTTTGGTTTTGGTTCTTGATTTTTTTTTAAAAAACCTAAAAACAGCTAACATCACAGAATTTTTTTTTTTTTTTGTTCCTACAGTATTATTAATAGTGATGTGCACCCGAAATTTTTCGGGTTTTGTGTTTTGGTTTTGGGTTCGGTTCCGTGGCCGTGTTTTGGGTTCGAACGCGTTTTGGCAAAACCTCACCGAATTTTTTTTGTCGGATTCGGGTGTGTTTTGGATTCGGGTGTTTTTTTACAAAAAACCCTAAAAAACAGCTTAAATCATAGAATTTGGGGGTCATTTTGATCCCATAGTATTATTAACCTCAATAACCATAATTTCCACTCATTTTTAGTTTATTCTGAACACCTCACACCTCACAATATTATTTTTAGTCCTAAAATTTGCACCGAGGTCGCTGGATGGCTAAGCTAAGCGACACAAGTGGCCGACACAAACACCTGGCCCATCTAGGAGTGGCACTGCAGTGTCAGGCAGGATGGCACTTCAAAAAAATAGTCCCCAAACAGCACATGATGCAAAGAAAAAAAGAGGCGCACCAAGGTCGCTGTGTGACTAAGCTAAGCGACACAAGTGGCCGACACAAACACCTGGCCCATCTAAAAGTGGCACTGCAGTGTCAGACAGGATGGCACTTAAAAAAATAGTCCCCAAACAGCACATGATGCAAAGAAAAAAAGAGCTGCACCAAAGTCTTTGTGTGACTAAGCTAAGCGACCCAAGTGGCCGACACAAACACCTGGCCCATCTAGGAGTGGCACTGCAGTGTCACGCAGGACGGCCCTTCCAAAAAATACTCCCCAAACAGCACATGACGCAAAGAAAAAAAGAGGCGCAATGAGGTAGCTGTGTGACGACTAAGCAAAGCGACCCTAGTGGCCGACACAAACACCTGGCCCATCTAGGAGTGGCACTGCAGTGTCACGCAGGATGGCCCTTCCAAAAAATACTCCCCAAACAGCACATGACGCAAAGAAAAAAAGAGGCGCAATGAGGTAGCTGTGTGACGACTAAGCTAAGCGACCCTAGTGGCCGACACAAACACCTGGCCCATCTAGGAGTGGCACTGCAGTGTCACGCAGGATGGCCCTTCCAAAAAATACTCCCCAAACAGCACATGACGCAAAGAAAAAAGAAAGAAAAAAGAGGTGCAAGATGGAATTGTCCTTGGCAACTCCCACCCACCCTTATGTTGTAAAAACAGGATATGCACACTTTAACGAACCCATCATTTCAGCGACAGGGTCTGCCACACGACTGTGACTGAAATGACTGGTTGGTTTGGGCCCCCACCAAAAAAGAAGCAATCAATCTCTCCTTGCACAAACTGGCTCTACAGAGGCAAGATGTCCACCTCATCATCATCGTCCGATTCATCACCCCTTTCACTGTGTACATCCCCCTACTCACAGATTATTAATTCGTCCCCACTGAAATCCACCATCTCAGGTCCCCGTGTACTTTCTGGAGGCAATTGCTGCTGGTGAATGTCTCCAAGGAGGAATTGATTATAATTAATTTTAATGAACATCATCTTCTCCACATTTTCTGGAAGTAACCTCGTACGCCGATTGCTGACAAGGTGAGCGGCGGCACTAAACACTCTTTCGGAGTACACACTGGAGGGAGGGCAACTTAGGTAGAATAAAGCCAGTTTGTGCAAGGGCCTCCAAATTGCCTCTTTTTCCTGCCAGTATACGTACGGACTGTCTGACGTGCCTACTTGGATGCGGTCACTCATATAATCCTCCACCATTCTTTCAATGGTGAGAGAATCATATGCAGTGACAGTAGACGACATGTCAGTAATCGTTGGCAGGTCCTTCAGTCCGGACCAGATGTCAGCATCAGCAGTCGCTCCAGACTGCCCTGCATCACCGCCAGCGGGTGGGCTCGGAATTCGTAGCCTTTTCCTCGCACCCCCAGTTGCGGGAGAATGTGAAGGAGGAGATGTTGACAGGTCGCGTTCCGCTTGACTTGACAATTTTCTCACCAGCAGTTCTTTGAACCTCTGCAGACTTGTGTCTGCTGGAAAGAGAGATCCAACGTAGGTTTTAAATCTAGGATCGAGCACGGTGGCCAAAATGTAGTGCTCTGATTTCAACAGATTGACCACCCGTGAATCCTGGTTAAGCGAATGAAGGGCTCCATCCACAAGTCCCACATGCCTAGTGGGATTGCTCTGTTTTAGCTCCTCCTTCAATGCCTCCAGCTTCTTCTGCAAAAGCCTGATGAGGGGAATGACCTGACTCAGGCTGGCAGTGTCTGAACTGACTTCACATGTGGCAAGTTCAAAAGGTTGCAGAACCTTGCACAACATTGAAATCATTCTCCACTGCGCTTGAGACAGGTGCATTCCACCTCCTTTGCCTATATCGTGGCCAGATGTATAGGCTTGAATGGCCTTTTGCTGCTCCTCCATCCTCTGAAGCATATAGAGGGTTGAATTCCACCTCGTTACCACCTCTTGCTTCAGATGATGGCAGGGCAGGTTCAGGTGTTTTTGGTGGTGCTCCAGTCTTCTGTACGCGGTGCCTGTACGCCGAAAGTGGCAATTCTTCTGGCCACCGACAGCATCTCTTGCACGCCCCTGTCGTTTTTTAAATAATTCTGCACCACCAAATTCAAGGTATGTGCAAAACATGGGACGTGCTGGAATTTGCCCAGATGTAATGCACGCACAATATTGCTGGCGTTGTCCGATGCCACAAATCCCCAGGAGGGTCCAATTGGTGTAAGCCATTCTGCGATGATCTTCCTCAGTTGCCGTAAGAGGTTTTCAGCTGTGTGCGTATTCTGGAAAGCTGTGATACAAAGCGTAGCCTGCCTAGGAACGAGTTGGCGTTTGCGAGATGCTTCTACTGGTGCCGCCGCTGCTGTTCTTGCAGCGGGAGGCAATACATCTACCCAGTGGGCTGTCACAGTCATGTAGTCCTGAGTCTGCCCTGCTCCACTTGTCCACATGTCCGTGGTTAAGTGGACATTGGGTACAACTGCATTTTTTAGGACACTGGTGAGTCTTTTTCTGACGTCCGTGTACATTCTCGGTATCGCCTGCCTAGAGAAGTGGAACCTAGATGGTATTTGGTAACGGGGGCACACTACCTCAAGCAATTGTCAAGTTCCCCGTGAACTAACGGCGGATACTGGACGCACGTCTAACACCAACATAGTTGTCAAGGCCTCAGTTATCCGCTTTGCAACAGGATGACTGCTGTGATATTTCATCTTCCTCGCAAAGGACTGTTGGACAGTCAATTGCTTACTGGAAGTAGTACAAGTGGTCTTCCGACTTCCCCTCTGGGATGACGATCGACTCCCAGCAGCAACAACAGCAGCACCAGCCGCAGTAGGCGTTACACTCAAGGATGCATTGGAGGAATCCCAGGCAGGAGAGGACTCGTCAGACTTGCCAGTGACATGGCCTGCAGGACTATTGGCTTTCCTGGGTAAGGAGGAAATTGACACTGAGGGAGTTGGTGGTGTGGTTTGCGCGAGCTTGGTTACAAGAGGAAGGGATTTACTGGTCAGTGGACTGCTTCCGCTGTCGCCCAAAGTTTTTGAACTTGTCACTGACTTATTATGGATGCGCTGCAGGTGACGTATAAGGGAGGATGTTCCGAGGTGGTTAACATCCTTACCCCTACTTATTACAGCTTGACAAAGGCAACACACGGCTTGACACCTGTTGTCCGCATTTCTGTTGAAATACTTCCACACTGAGGAGCTGATTTTTTTGGTATTTTCACCAGGCATGTCAATGGCCATATTCCTCCCACGGATAACAGGTGTCTCCCGGGGTGCCTGACTTAAACAAACCACCTCACCATCAGAATCCTCCTTGTCAATTTCCTCCCCAGCGCCAGCAGCACCCATATCTTCATCCTGGTGTACTTCAACAGTGACATCTTCAATTTGACTATCAGGAACTGGACTGCGGGTGCTCCTTTCAACACTTGCTGGGGGCGTGCAAATGGTGGAAGGCGCAAGCTCTTCCCGTCCAGTGTTGGGAAGGTCAGGCATCGCAACCGACACAATTGGACTCTCCCTTGGGATTTGTGATTTCGAAGAATACAGTTCTTTGCTGTGCTTTTGCCGCAAGTCTTTTCTTTTTTCTAGCGAGAGGATGAGTGCTTCCATCCTCATGTGAAGCTGAACCACTAGCCATGAACATAGGCCACGGCCTCAGCCGTTCCTTGCCACTCCGTGTCGTAAATGGCATATTGGCAAGTTTACGCTTCTCCTCAGACGCTTTTAATTTTGATTTTTGTGTCATTTTTTTACTGATCTTTTGTGTTTTGGATTTTACATGCTCTGTACTATGACATTGGGCATCGGCCTTGGCAGACGACGTTGATGGCATTTCATTGTCTCGGCCATGAATAGTGGCAGCAGCTTCAGCACGAGGTGGAAGTGGATCTTGATCTTTCCCTATTTTTTTAACCTCCACATTTTTGTTCTCCATATTTTGCGCACAACTAAAAGCCACCACAGGTATACAATGTAGATGGGTGGATAGTATACTATTATTACTTATACTTATGGACGACGAGTAACGACACAGAGGTAGGTACAGCCGTGGCCTACCGTACTGCTATATATATATTATATACAGAATAATAATAACGGACCTGGTGGACACTGTCAGCAGACTGCTAAACTAGTATGAAGAAGAAAAAAAACACCACAGGTATACAATGTAGATGGATGGATAGTATAGTATTATATTACTTATGGACGACGAGTGCACTGACGACACAGAGGTAGGTACAGCCGTGGCCTACCGTACTGCTGCTTATATATATAATAGACTGTATAACGGACCTGGTGGACACTGTCAGCAGACTGCTAAACTAGTATGAAGAAAAAAACAACAACACAGGTATACAATGTAGATGGATGGATAGTATAGTTTTATATTACTTATGGACGACGAGTGCACTGACGACACAGAGGTAGGTACAGCCGTAGCCTACCGTACTGCTGCTTATATATATAATAGACTGTATAACGGACCTGGTGGACACTGTCAGCAGACTGCTAAACTAGTATGAAGAAAAAAACAACAACACAGGTATACAATGTAGATGGATGGATAGTATAGTATTATATTACTTATGGACGACGAGTGCACTGACGACACAGAGGTAGGTACAGCCGTGGCCTACCGTACTGCTGCTTATATATATAATATACTGTATAACGGACCTGGTGGACACTGTCAGCAGACTGCTAAACTAGTATGAAGAAAAAAAAACAACACAGGTATACAATGTAGATGGATGGATAGTATAGTATTATATTACTTATGGACGACGAGTGCACTGACGACACAGAGGTAGGTACAGCCGTGGCCTACCGTACTGCTGCTTATATATATAATATACTGTATAACGGACCTGGTGGACACTGTCAGCAGACTGCTAAACTAGTATGAAGAAAAAAAAAACACCACAGGTATACAATGTAGATGGATGGATAGTATAGTATTATATTACTTATGGACGACGAGTGCACTGACGACACAGAGGTAGGTACAGCCGCTGCCTACCGTACTGCTGCTTATATATATAATATACTGTATAACGGACCTGGTGGACACTGTCAGCAGACTGCTAAACTAGTATGAAGAAAAAAAAACACCACAGGTATACAATGTAGTTGGATGGATAGTATAGTATTATATTACTTATGGACGACGAGTGCACTGACGACACAGAGGTAGGTACAGCCGTGGCCTACCATACTGCTGCTTATATATATAATATACTGTATAACGGACCTGGTGGACACTGTCAGCAGACTGCTAAACTAGTATGAAGAAAAAAACAACAACACAGGTATACAATGTAGATGGATGGATAGTATAGTATTATATTACTTATGGACGACGAGTGCACTGACGACACAGAGGTAGGTACAGCCGTGGCCTACCGTACTGCTGCTTATATATATAATATACTGTATAACGGACCTGGTGGACACTGTCAGCAGACTGCTAAACTAGTATGAAGAAAAAAAAACAACACAGGTATACAATGTAGATGGATGGATAGTATAGTATTATATTACTTATGGACGACGAGTGCACTGACGACACAGAGGTAGGTACAGCCGTGGCCTACCGTACTGCTGCTTATATATATAATATACTGTATAACGGACCTGGTGGACACTGTCAGCAGACTGCTAAACTAGTATGAAGAAAAAAAAAACACCACAGGTATACAATGTAGATGGATGGATAGTATAGTATTATATTACTTATGGACGACGAGTGCACTGACGACACAGAGGTAGGTACAGCCGCTGCCTACCGTACTGCTGCTTATATATATAATATACTGTATAACGGACCTGGTGGACACTGTCAGCAGACTGCTAAACTAGTATGAAGAAAAAAAACAACAACACAGGTATACAATGTAGATGGATGGATAGTATAGTATTTTATTACTTATGGACGACGAGTGCACTGACGACACAGAGGTAGGTACAGCCGTGGCCTACCGTACTGCTGCTTATATATATAATATACTGTATAACGGACCTGGTGGACACTGTCAGCAGACTGCTAAACTAGTATGAAGAAAAAAAAAACACCACAGGTATACAATGTAGATGGATGGATAGTATAGTATTATATTACTTATGGACGACTTGTGCACTGACGACACAGAGGTAGGTACAGCCGTGGCCTACCGTACTGCTGCTTATATATATAATATACTGTATAACGGACCTGGTGGACACTGTCAGCAGACTGCTAAACTAGTATGAAGAAAAAAAAACAACACAGGTATACAATGTAGATGGATGGATAGTATAGTATTATATTACTTATGGACGACGAGTGCACTGACGACACAGAGGTAGGTACAGCCGCGGCCTACCGTACTGCTGCTTATATATATTTTATACTGTATAACGGACCTGGTGGACACTGTCAGCAGACTGCTAAACTAGTATGAAGAAAAAAACAACAACACAGGTATACAATGTAGATGGATGGATAGTATAGTATTATATTACTTATGGACGACGAGTGCACTGACGACACAGAGGTAGGTACAGCCGTGGCCTACCGTACTGCTGCTTATATATATAATATACTGTATAACGGACCTGGTGGACACTGTCAGCAGACTGCTAAACTAGTATGAAGAAAAAAAAAACACCACAGGTATACAATGTAGATGGATGGATAGTATAGTATTATATTACTTATGGACGACGAGTGCACTGACAACACAGAGGTAGGTACAGCCGTGGCCTACCGTACTGCTGCTTATATATATAATATACTGTATAACGGACCTGGTGGACACTGTCAGCAGACTGCTAAACTAGTATGAAGAAAAAAAAAACACCACAGGTATACAATGTAGATGGATGGATAATATAGTATTATATTACTTATGGACGACGAGTGCACTGACGACACAGAGGTAGGTACAGCCGTGGCCTACCGTACTGCTGCTTATATATATAATATACTGTATAACGGACCTGGTGGACACTGTCAGCAGACTGCTAAACTAGTATGAAGAAAAAAACAACAACACAGGTATACAATGTAGATGGATGGATAGTATAGTATTATATTACTTATGGACGACGAGTGCACTGACGACACAGAGGTAGGTACAGCCGTGGCCTACCGTACTGCTGCTTATATATATAATATACTGTATAACGGACCTGGTGGACACTGTCAGCAGACTGCTAAACTAGTATGAAGAAAAAAAAACAACACAGGTATACAATGTAGATGGATGGATAGTATAGTATTACATTACTTATGGACGACGAGTGCACTGACGACACAGAGGTAGGTACAGCCGTGGCCTACCGTACTGCTGCTTATATATATAATATACTGTATAACGGACCTGGTGGACACTGTCAGCAGACTGCTAAACTAGTATGAAGAAAAAAAAAACACCACAGGTATACAATGTAGATGGATGGATAGTATAGTATTATATTACTTATGGACGACGAGTGCACTGACGACACAGAGGTAGGTACAGCCGCTGCCTACCGTACTGCTACTTATATATATAATATACTGTATAACGGACCTGGTGGACACTGTCAGCAAACTGCTAAACTAGTATGAAGAAAAAAACAAAAACACAGGTATACAATGTAGAAGGATGAACAGTATAGTATTATATTACTTATGGACGACGAGTGCACTGATGACACAGAGGTAGGTACAGCCGTGGTCTACCGTACTGCTGCTTATATATATAATATACTGTATAACGGACCTGGTGGACACTGTCAGCAGACTGCTAAACTAGTATGAAGAAAAAAAAAACACCACAGGTATACAATGTAGATGGATGGATAGTATAGTATTATATTACTTATGGACGACTTGTGCACTGACGACACAGAGGTAGGTACAGCCGTGGCCTACCGTACTGCTGCTTATATATATAATATACTGTATAACGGACCTGGTGGACACTGTCAGCAGACTGCTAAACTAGTATGAAGAAAAAAACAACAACACAGGTATACAATGTAGATGGATGGATAGTATAGTATTATATTACTTATGGACGACGAGTGCACTGACGACACAGAGGTAGGTACAGCCGCGGCCTACCGTACTGCTGCTTATATATATATTATACTGTATAACGGACCTGGTGGACACTGTCAGCAGACTGCTAAACTAGTATGAAGAAAAAAAAAAACACCACAGGTATACAATGTAGATGGATGGATAGTATAGTATTACATTACTTATGGACGACGAGTGCACTGACGACACAGAGGTAGGTACAGCCATGGCCTACCGTACTGCTGCTTATATATATAATATACTGTATAATGGACCTGGTGGACACTGTCAGCAGACTGCTAAACTAGTATGAAGAAAAAAACAACAACACAGGTATACAATGTAGATGGATGGATAGTATAGTATTATATTACTTATGGACGACGAGTGCACTGACGACACAGAGGTAGGTACAGCCGTGGCCTACCGTACTGCTGCTTATATATATAATATACTGTATAACGGACCTGGTGGACACTGTCAGCAGACTGCTAAACTAGTATGAAGAAAAAAAAAACACCACAGGTATACAATGTAGATGGATGGATAGTACAGTATTATATTACTTATGGACGACGAGTGCACTGACGACACCGAGGTAGGTACAGCCGTGGCCTACCGTACTGCTGCTTATATATATATAATTTACTGTATAACGGACCTGGTGGACACTGTCAGCAGACTGCTAAACTAGTATGAAGAAAAAAAACAACAACACAGGTATACAATGTAGATGGATGGATAGTATAGTATTATATTACTTATGGACGACGAGTGCACTGACGACACAGAGGTAGGTACAGCCGTGGCCTACCGTACTGCTGCTTATATATATAATATACTGTATAACGGACCTGGTGGACACTGTCAGCAGACTGCTAAACTAGTATGAAGAAAAAAAAAACACCACAGGTATACAATGTAGATGGATGGATAGTATAGTATTATATTACTTATGGACGACTTGTGCACTGACGACACAGAGGTAGGTACAGCCGTGGCCTACCGTACTGCTGCTTATATATATAATATACTGTATAACGGACCTGGTGGACACTGTCAGCAGACTGCTAAACTAGTATGAAGAAAAAAAAACAACACAGGTATACAATGTAGATGGATGGATAGTATAGTATTATATTACTTATGGACGACGAGTGCACTGACGACACAGAGGTAGGTACAGCCGCGGCCTACCGTACTGCTGCTTATATATATTTTATACTGTATAACGGACCTGGTGGACACTGTCAGCAGACTGCTAAACTAGTATGAAGAAAAAAACAACAACACAGGTATACAATGTAGATGGATGGATAGTATAGTATTATATTACTTATGGACGACGAGTGCACTGACGACACAGAGGTAGGTACAGCCGTGGCCTACCGTACTGCTGCTTATATATATAATATACTGTATAACGGACCTGGTGGACACTGTCAGCAGACTGCTAAACTAGTATGAAGAAAAAAAAAACACCACAGGTATACAATGTAGATGGATGGATAGTATAGTATTATATTACTTATGGACGACGAGTGCACTGACGACACAGAGGTAGGTACAGCCGTGGCCTACCGTACTGCTGCTTATATATATAATATACTGTATAACGGACCTGGTGGACACTGTCAGCAGACTGCTAAACTAGTATGAAGAAAAAAAAAACACCACAGGTATACAATGTAGATGGATGGATAATATAGTATTATATTACTTATGGACGACGAGTGCACTGACGACACAGAGGTAGGTACAGCCGTGGCCTACCGTACTGCTGCTTATATATATAATATACTGTATAACGGACCTGGTGGACACTGTCAGCAGACTGCTAAACTAGTATGAAGAAAAAAACAACAACACAGGTATACAATGTAGATGGATGGATAGTATAGTATTATATTACTTATGGACGACGAGTGCACTGACGACACAGAGGTAGGTACAGCCGTGGCCTACCGTACTGCTGCTTATATATATAATATACTGTATAACGGACCTGGTGGACACTGTCAGCAGACTGCTAAACTAGTATGAAGAAAAAAAAAACACCACAGGTATACAATGTAGATGGATGGATAATATAGTATTATATTACTTATGGACGACGAGTGCACTGACGACACAGAGGTAGGTACAGCCGTGGCCTACCGTACTGCTGCTTATATATATAATATACTGTATAACGGACCTGGTGGACACTGTCAGCAGACTGCTAAACTAGTATGAAGAAAAAAACAACAACACAGGTATACAATGTAGATGGATGGATAGTATAGTATTATATTACTTATGGACGACGAGTGCACTGACGACACAGAGGTAGGTACAGCCGTGGCCTACCGTACTGCTGCTTATATATATAATATACTGTATAACGGACCTGGTGGACACTATCAGCAGACTGCTAAACTAGTATGAAGAAAAAAAAAAACACCACAGGTATACAATGTAGATGGATGGATAGTATAGTATTACATTACTTATGGACGACGAGTGCACTGACGACACAGAGGTAGGTACAGCCATGGCCTACCGTACTGCTGCTTATATATATAATATACTGTATAATGGACCTGGTGGACACTGTCAGCAGACTGCTAAACTAGTATGAAGAAAAAAACAACAACACAGGTATACAATGTAGATGGATGGATAGTATAGTATTATATTACTTATGGACGACGAGTGCACTGACGACACAGAGGTAGGTACAGCCGTGGCCTACCGTACTGCTGCTTATATATATAATATACTGTATAACGGACCTGGTGGACACTGTCAGCAGACTGCTAAACTAGTATGAAGAAAAAAAAAACACCACAGGTATACAATGTAGATGGATGGATAGTATAGTATTATATTACTTATGGACGACGAGTGCACTGACGACACCGAGGTAGGTACAGCCGTGGCCTACCGTACTGCTGCTTATATATATATAATTTACTGTATAACGGACCTGGTGGACACTGTCAGCAGACTGCTAAACTAGTATGAAGAAAAAAAACAACAACACAGGTATACAATGTAGATGGATGGATAGTATAGTATTATATTACTTATGGACGACGAGTGCACTGACGACACAGAGGTAGGTACAGCCGTGGCCTACCGTACTGCTGCTTATATATATAATATACTGTATAACGGACCTGGTGGACACTGTCAGCAGACTGCTAAACTAGTATGAAGAAAAAAAAAACACCACAGGTATACAATGTAGATGGATGGATAGTATAGTATTATATTACTTATGGACGACTTGTGCACTGACGACACAGAGGTAGGTACAGCCGTGGCCTACCGTACTGCTGCTTATATATATAATATACTGTATAACGGACCTGGTGGACACTGTCAGCAGACTGCTAAACTAGTATGAAGAAAAAAAAAACACCACAGGTATACAATGTAGATGGATGGATAGTATAGTATTATATTACTTATGGACGACGAGTGCACTGACGACACAGAGGTAGGTACAGCCGTGGCCTACCGTACTGCTGCTTATATATATAATATACTGTATAACGGACCTGGTGGACACTGTCAGCAGACTGCTAAACTAGTATGAAGAAAAAAAAAACACCACAGGTATACAATGTAGATGGATGGATAATATAGTATTATATTACTTATGGACGACGAGTGCACTGACGACACAGAGGTAGGTACAGCCGTGGCCTACCGTACTGCTGCTTATATATATAATATACTGTATAACGGACCTGGTGGACACTGTCAGCAGACTGCTAAACTAGTATGAAGAAAAAAACAACAACACAGGTATACAATGTAGATGGATGGATAGTATAGTATTATATTACTTATGGACGACGAGTGCACTGACGACACAGAGGTAGGTACAGCCGTGGCCTACCGTACTGCTGCTTATATATATAATATACTGTATAACGGACCTGGTGGACACTGTCAGCAGACTGCTAAACTAGTATGAAGAAAAAAAAACAACACAGGTATACAATGTAGATGGATGGATAGTATAGTATTACATTACTTATGGACGACGAGTGCACTGACGACACAGAGGTAGGTACAGCCGTGGCCTACCGTACTGCTGCTTATATATATAATATACTGTATAACGGACCTGGTGGACACTGTCAGCAGACTGCTAAACTAGTATGAAGAAAAAAAAAACACCACAGGTATACAATGTAGATGGATGGATAGTATAGTATTATATTACTTATGGACGACGAGTGCACTGACGACACAGAGGTAGGTACAGCCGCTGCCTACCGTACTGCTACTTATATATATAATATACTGTATAACGGACCTGGTGGACACTGTCAGCAAACTGCTAAACTAGTATGAAGAAAAAAACAAAAACACAGGTATACAATGTAGAAGGATGGACAGTATAGTATTATATTACTTATGGACGACGAGTGCACTGATGACACAGAGGTAGGTACAGCCGTGGCCTACCGTACTGCTGCTTATATATATAATATACTGTATAACGGACCTGGTGGACACTGTCAGCAGACTGCTAAACTAGTATGAAGAAAAAAAAAACACCACAGGTATACAATGTAGATGGATGGATAGTATAGTATTATATTACTTATGGACGACTTGTGCACTGACGACACAGAGGTAGGTACAGCCGTGGCCTACCGTACTGCTGCTTATATATATAATATACTGTATAACGGACCTGGTGGACACTGTCAGCAGACTGCTAAACTAGTATGAAGAAAAAAACAACAACACAGGTATACAATGTAGATGGATGGATAGTATAGTATTATATTACTTATGGACGACGAGTGCACTGACGACAATGAGGTAGGTACAGCCGCGGCCTACCGTACTGCTGCTTATATATATATTATACTGTATAACGGACCTGGTGGACACTGTCAGCAGACTGCTAAACTAGTATGAAGAAAAAAAAAAACACCACAGGTATACAATGTAGATGGATGGATAGTATAGTATTACATTACTTATGGACGACGAGTGCACTGACGACACAGAGGTAGGTACAGCCATGGCCTACCGTACTGCTGCTTATATATATAATATACTGTATAATGGACCTGGTGGACACTGTCAGCAGACTGCTAAACTAGTATGAAGAAAAAAACAACAACACAGGTATACAATGTAGATGGATGGATAGTATAGTATTATATTACTTATGGACGACGAGTGCACTGACGACACAGAGGTAGGTACAGCCGTGGCCTACCGTACTGCTGCTTATATATATATAATTTACTGTATAACGGACCTGGTGGACACTGTCAGCAGACTGCTAAACTAGTATGAAGAAAAAAAACAACAACACAGGTATACAATGTAGATGGATGGATAGTATAGTATTATATTACTTATGGACGACGAGTGCACTGACGACACAGAGGTAGGTACAGCCGTGGCCTACCGTACTGCTGCTTATATATATAATATACTGTATAACGGACCTGGTGGACACTGTCAGCAGACTGCTAAACTAGTATGAAGAAAAAAAAAACACCACAGGTATACAATGTAGATGGATGGATAGTATAGTATTATATTACTTATGGACGACTTGTGCACTGACGACACAGAGGTAGGTACAGCCGTGGCCTACCGTACTGCTGCTTATATATATAATATACTGTATAACGGACCTGGTGGACACTGTCAGCAGACTGCTAAACTAGTATGAAGAAAAAAAAACAACACAGGTATACAATGTAGATGGATGGATAGTATAGTATTATATTACTTATGGACGATGAGTGCACTGACGACACAGAGGTAGGTACAGCTGCGGCCTACCGTACTGCTGCTTATATATATTTTATACTGTATAACGGACCTGGTGGACACTGTCAGCAGACTGCTAAACTAGTATGAAGAAAAAAACAACAACACAGGTATACAATGTAGATGGATGGATAGTATAGTATTATATTACTTATGGACGACGAGTGCACTGACGACACAGAGGTAGGTACAGCCGTGGCCTACCGTACTGCTGCTTATATATATAATATACTGTATAACGGACCTGGTGGACACTGTCAGCAGACTGCTAAACTAGTATGAAGAAAAAAAAAACACCACAGGTATACAATGTAGATGGATGGATAGTATAGTATTATATTACTTATGGACGACGAGTGCACTGACGACACAGAGGTAGGTACAGCCGTGGCCTACCGTACTGCTGCTTATATATATAATATACTGTATAACGGACCTGGTGGACACTGTCAGCAGACTGCTAAACTAGTATGAAGAAAAAAAAAACACCACAGGTATACAATGTAGATGGATGGATAATATAGTATTATATTACTTATGGACGACGAGTGCACTGACGACACAGAGGTAGGTACAGCCGTGGCCTACCGTACTGCTGCTTATATATATAATATACTGTATAACGGACCTGGTGGACACTGTCAGCAGACTGCTAAACTAGTATGAAGAAAAAAACAACAACACAGGTATACAATGTAGATGGATGGATAGTATAGTATTATATTACTTATGGACGACGAGTGCACTGACGACACAGAGGTAGGTACAGCCGTGGCCTACCGTACTGCTGCTTATATATATAATATACTGTATAACGGACCTGGTGGACACTGTCAGCAGACTGCTAAACTAGTATGAAGAAAAAAAAAACACCACAGGTATACAATGTAGATGGATGGATAGTATAGTATTATATTACTTATGGACGACGAGTGCACTGACGACACAGAGGTAGGTACAGCCGTGGCCTACCGTACTGCTGCTTATATATATAATATACTGCATAACGGACCTGGTGGACACTGTCAGCAGACTGCTAAACTAGTATGAAGAAAAAAAACAACAACACAGGTATACAATGTAGATGGATGGATAGTATAGTATTATATTACTTATGGACGATGAGTGCACTGACGACACAGAGGTAGGTACAGCCGTGGCCTACCGTACTGCTGCTTATATATATAATATACTGTATAACGGACCTGGTGGACACTGTCAGCAGACTGCTAAACTAGTATGAAGAAAAAAAAAAAACACAGGAGTGTTTTTCAGGCAGACAAACGTATCCTGGACTGGTGGTCACTGTCAGCAAAACTGTGCACTGTACTCCTGCTATAACTGCTCCCCAGTCCCCACAGTTAGGCAGTGTGAGCAGAGCAGTGCACTCAGCACAGATATATCATGCAGCAGTGCAGCACACTGAGTGAGCACAGATATGGTGGTCGGAGCGTTTTTTTCAGGCAGAGAAACAAAGGATTAAACTCACTGGTGGTATAATCAAAACCCTGCACTGTACTCCCTAACAGCTGCTCCCCGTCCCCAATCCTCCCCACAATTATAACTAACTAAGTCACTCTGTGTTCTACTATAACGGAGAGGATGCCAGCCACTTCCTCTCCCTATCAATCTCAATGCACGTGTGAAAATGGCGGCGACGCGCGGCTCCTTATATAGAATCCGAGTCTCGCGAGTATCCGACAGCGGGATGATAACGTTCGGGCGCGCTCGGGTTAACCGAGCAAGGCGGGAGGATCCGAGTCGCTCGGACCCGTGTAAAAAAAAAGGTGAAGTTCGGGCGGGTCGGATTCCGAGGATCCGAACCCGCTCATCACTAATTATTAACCTCAATAACATTAATTTCCAATCATTTACAATCTATTCTGAACACCTCACAATATTGTTTTTAGGTCAAAAGGTTGCACCGAGGTAGCTGGATGATTAAGCTAAGTGATACAAGTGCGCGGCACAAGCACGTGGCCCAACTAGGAGTGTCACTGCAGTGACAGACAGGATGGCAGTTTAAAAAACTAGGCTCCAAAGAGCACAAAATGCAAAGAAATAAAAGCTGTGCGAGATGGAATTGTCCTTGGACCCTCCCACTCACCCTTATGTTGTATAAACAGGACGTGCACACTTTAACAAACCAATAATTTTAGCGACAGGGTCTGCCAAATGACTGAGGCTTAAATTAGTGCTTTATTTAGTTCCCACCAAAAAAGATGCAATTAATCTCTTCTTGCACAAACTGGTTCTACAGAGGCAAGATGTCATCCTTATCCTCATCGTTCGATTCCTCGCCCCTTTCAGTGTGTACATCCTCACAGAGTATTAATTTGTCGCTGCTGGAATCCACCATCACAGGTCCCTGTGTACTTTCTGGAGGCAATTGCTGGTAAAGGTCTTCATGGAGGAATTTATATTTAATTTCGATGAACATAATCTTATCCACATTTTGTGGAAGTAACCTCCTACGCCGATCGCTGACAAGGTTACCGGCTGCACGAAACACTCTTTCGAAGTACACACTGAATGGGGGGCAACTTAGGTAAAATAAAGCCAGTTTGTGCAAGTGCCTCCAAATTGCCTCTTTTTCCTGCCAGTGTACAGTACAAATTGACTGTCTGATATGCTTAATTGGATGCTGCCACTGATATAATCCTCCAATATTCTTTCAACAGTGAAAGCATCATATGCAGTGACAGTAGACATGTCAGTAATTGTTGGCAGCTTCTTCAGTCCAGACCAGATGTCAAAACTTGCTCCTGACTACCCTACATCACTGCCAATGGGTCGGCTAGGAAATGTTATTCTTTTCCTTTCAGCGCCAGTTGCGGGAGAAAATGAAGGAGGAGCTGTTGACATGTCACATTCCACTTGAGCTGACAATTTTCTCACCAGCAGGTTTTTGCACCTCTGCAGACTTGTGTCTGCTGGAAAGATAGATACAACGCACGCTTTAAACCTAGGATCGAGCACGGTGGCCAAAATGTAGTGCTCTGATTTCAACAGATTGAACACCCTTGAATCCTGGCAAAGCGAATGAAGGGCTCCATCCACAAGTCCCACATACTTAACAAAATTGCTCCATTTAGCTCCTCCTTCAATTTATCCAGCTGCTTCTGCAAAAGCCTGATGAGGGGAATAACCTGACTCAAGCTTGCAGTGTCCAAACTGACTTCACATGCGGCAAGTTCGAAGGGTTGGAGACCCTTGCACAAGATGGAAATCATTCTCCACTGCGCTTGAGTCAGGTGCATTTCCCCTACTTTGCCTATGTCATAGGTGGATGTAAAGGCTTGAATGGCCTTTTGCTGTTCCTCCATCCCCTGAAGCATATAGAGAGATGAATTTCACCTCATTACTACCTCTTGCTTAAGGCGATGGCAGGGCAGGTTCAAGAGTGTTTGCTTGCACTCCAGTCTTCAGCACGCAGTTGCTGAATGTCAAAAGTGGGCCACAATTTTTCAGGCCACTGACAGCATCTCCTGCACACCCCTGTCATTTAAAAAAAAATTCTGCACCACCAAATTAATTGTGTGAACAAAACATGGGACATGCTGGAATTTGCCCAGATGTAATGCTCGCACAATATTGGTGGTGTTGTCAGATATCTCAAATCGCCAGGAGATTCTTAGTGAAGTAATCCATTGTGCGATGATGTCCTTCAATTTCTGTAAGAGGTTCTCAGTGGTGTGTCTCTTATGGAAACTGGTGATACACAGCATAGCCTGCATAGGAATGAGTTGGAGTTTGTGATATGCTACTGCTGTTGTCGCTGCTGTTGTTGCTGCGGAAAGGCAATTCATTTACCCAGTGGCTGTCACAGTCATGTAGTCCTTAGTTTGCCCTGCTCCACTTGTCCACTTGTCCACATGTCCATGGTTAAGTGTACAGTGGGTACAACTGCATTTTTGAGGACACTTTTCTTAATGTCCCTGTACAATCTGGGAATTGCTTGCTGAGTGAGGTGGAATCTAGATGGGATTTGGTACCGGGGACACAGTACGTCCATCAACTATCTAAATCCCACTGCACTAATGGCAGATACCGGATGCACGCCTAACACCAGCATAGTTGTTGTGGCCTCAGTAATCCACTTTGCAACAGGGTAACTGCTGTCATATTGCATCCTTATTCTTCCTCGTAAAGGACTGTTGGACAGTCAATTGATTAATTAAAGTAGTACAAGTGATCTTTCGACTTACTCTCTGGGATGATGATCAACTCCCAGCAGCAACGGCAGCAGTGGCAGCAGCAGTATGTGTAGCACTCAAGGATCCTCTGGAGGAATTCCGAAAAGGAGAGGACTCATCAGTCATGCCAGTGACATGGCCTGCAGGACTACTTTGGATCCTGATTGAGGAGAAATTGACGATGAGGGAGTTGTTGGTGTGGATTGCAGGAACTTGGATACAACAGGAAACAGGGATGTAGGTGTCAGTGGACTGCTTACGCTCCTTCCCAAAGTTTCTGAACTTGACAATGACTTCTGATGAATGCGCTGCAGGTGACATATAAGGGAGGATGTTCCTAGGTGGTTAACTTCCTTATCCCTACTTATTACGTTTAGACAAAGGCAACAGATGGCTTGACACTTGTTGTCCAGGATTTATGTAGGAATAATTACACACCAAAGAGGTGGATTTTTTTTCCCAGGCATTACAATGGGCTTTTTCATCCCATTGCCAACAACTGTCTCCAACGGTGCCTTATTCAAACAAAACACATCACCATCAGAATCCTCATTGTCCACTTCCTCAGTTCCAGCTACACCAATATCCTCCTCATCCTGGTGTACTTCTACAGTGACATCCTCAATCTCAATATCAGCAACTGGACTGGCGGTGCTCCTCCTAGCACTTGTAAAGGCATACAAATGGTGCTAGGAGCCTCCTCTTTCCATACAGTCTGGGCAAGGCCAGGCCTCTACACAGTGCCGGTTCTAAACCTTTTGGCTCCCAAGGCGAAAGTTTATTTTGGCGCCCCCCCCCCACAGGTGAAATAGAGTTAGTGCACGCTGCAGGTGCGCCTCAAAAATAGGAGCATGGCTGCATAGGGAAGGGGCATGGTCAATTTTGCTCCCTGTAGTTTTGCCCTGAGTAGCTGTATTGCCCCAGTAGCTGTTGTGCCCGCACAGCACTGCACCCTCAATAGTTGTGTCCCCAGTAGCCATTGTGTCCCCAGTAGCTGTGCCCCTTGCAACTCTGTGCCCAGTACTGTGCCCTCAGTTGCTGTGCCCCCAGTAGCTGTTGTGCCCCCTGCAGCTGTGCCCCCAATACTGCACCCTCATTAGTTGTGCCCCCATTAGTTGTTGTGCTCCCTGCAGCTGTGCCCCAGTACTGCGCCCTCATTAGTTTTGCCCCCAGTAGCTATTGTGCCCCAGTAGTTGTTGTGCCCCCATTAGTTTTACCCCCATTACTCTGCCCACCAGTAGCTGTGCCCCCAGTAAAAAAAAATCAAGAATACTCACCAGCCCTGTTCCTGTTTCCCGACTACTGCTGCCGTCCATCTTCCGCCGCCGGTGTCGCTCCTCGGATCCATACGAGCGCATAGACACTAGAGGTCAATTATGACCCCTAGCGTCTATGACTGTCCTAAACTGCTATGCGGTGCGCAATGACGTCAGGTGCACTGCGCGGCAGGCTCCAGTAGCAGGGAAAGGTCCTCTTTGCAAAGGGAAACTCACAGCGTGTCTAGTTTCCCTTAGCGGAGAGGACCTTTTCCTAACCACCGCCGCCGCTATCCCCTTCTGGACACAGTAGTGGCATTTGCCATGGCGGCGGCGCCCTTGGGACAGCGGCGCCCCGGGCAAAAGTCATACTTGCCCGTGGCAAGAGCCGCTACTGCCTCTACATCGCAACCATGGACAAACTTGGACTCTTCTTGGGGATTTGTGATATCTCTGAGTCTGAATGCACAGTTGTTTTTCCTGTGCTTTAACAAGCTTTATTTTTTTAATTTTTTGAAATGGAAGCGGGCTTCCATCTTCATAAGAAGCTGAACCACCAGCCATGAACATAGGCCAAGGCCTTAGCCTTTCTTTGCCACTTCGTGTTGTAAATGGCATATTGCCAATTTTACGTTTCTCATCAGATCATTTCTTTTTTTTTGTTATTAATAATAATTTTTGCTTCTTGAATTTTACATGCCCTCTATGACATTGGGTGTCGGCCTTAGCAGATGACGTTGATGGAATTGCATCGTCATTGTCGTGACTGGTGGCAGCAGCTTTAGCAATAGTACTAGGAAGTGGTTACTGATCTTTTACTATGTTTTCCTCCAAATTTTTGTTCTCCATTTCACAGGACAGTGCCCCTTTATTTTCACAGCACACAGGACAGTGTCAAAGTGCTCCTATATATTTACAGCACACAGGACAGTTCCCCTTTATTTTTACAGCACACAGGACAGCACCAAAGCACCCCTATATTTTTACAGCACACTGGACAGGGCCACAGTGTTCCTTTGCTATTACAGCACCTGAGAGGGACACAGCTTTCCTCTATTTTTACAGCACCCGACAGGTCCACAGCATTCCTTTATTTTTACAGCACCCCTATATTTTGACACTTCACAGGACACTGACCCTTTATTTTTACAGCACAGTGGACAGTGCCCCTTTATTCTTACAGCACACAGGACAGTACCCCTTTGTTTTTACAGCACACAGGACAGTGCCCTGTGCACAGGACATCGACCCTAACAGTACAGGACAGCAGCACCCCTGTACAGCACCCCTAACAGCACAGGACACCACAGGACATCATCCCAGGACAGCACCTCTGTACAGTACAGGACAGCAACACCCCTGTACAGCACCCCTAACAGCACAGGACAGCACCCCTGTGCAGCACCCCTAACAGTACAGGACACTACACCTGTACACCACCCATAAACAGCACAGGACACACCACGACATCACTCCTGTACAGCACCCCTAACAGCACAGGACAGTTCCCCTGTACAGCACCCGTAACAGCACACAGGACAGCACCCCTAAAGAGCACACACTGACTTGATGCCACCACCCATAGAGAGACTGAGGTCTGTCTCCCTAACTCGCCAAGTCTGGAGTGAAAATGGCAGCAACACACCGCTCCCTATATGGAATCCAAAACCTGCGAGATCCGACAGCGGGATGATGACATTTTGCCTCATTCTGGTATCTGAGTCTGGCGGGAAGTCCCGAGCCAGACTCAGATCCGGGCTCGGATCCTGAAGTCCGGGAGGGTTTGGATCTCGGAGATCTGAACCCGCTAATCCCTAGTACTAAGGAGTGCACAATGATGTTATGAATTTATTCACACACCATCCTGACTCTGATTCAAGATTTCCTCACTTCTTGAACAATTATATGTAAACAATGTGAGATATGTAGCCTTTCCTGAAACATACACTTTTACTAATACTGGTGATTTTACTACTTTGCCATTATAGAAATTATTTAACTACTGTAAATTCATTAGTAATTATATGCAGAACAACCAATTGAGAAATAGGGTTAGCAACTTAAAATTAGTCAATATTCTCACTATACGAGAATTAGTTTTGACGGTTCTATTTTTACATGTCTAAGAATGAAGTTTTGCCTGAAGATGTCCAATCTCTGTAGTGATTCTACAGAGGTTCTAAAATATAACATTGAATTTGAGGCTTATTTATGAGAAATGCAATTTTACTTGTCAAACACACTGTGGCAGAAGATTACTCTGCTTAAGTTTGGGCATCACAATTTCTGCCAAGAACATTAGTGGAAATATTGAAATGTGCACATCAGGTTATTGTTTTGTTCATCAGTTCTTCATATTATAGGTTTATGAAAAATATAGCTAGCAGTGTATGTTATTTACAAGGAAATGATGAGGCAATGTCATATAAAGTCTTTGTTCTACTTGAATAAAGTTTAAAAACTGCTTAACTGAAGTTCACATAGAAAGTTATTAGGTTAGTTCTTAGGTAATAAATTAACAACATATATTTCAATTATACATATATTTTATTAAATTGTACTAAACATGTTAAATACTGTACTATATTTATATTTCCACTCATTTTTGCCTCCAAATTTGTCTTTATAGAGTATCATAACCTCTATTACTCTAATCAAACTAAGACCTACATAAGAGTAATGCTATTTTTGTGCAATTATTTGATACAGATTCCCGTGTAGCACCCATGGCAGTTGCATACTGAATCACATTATTACAGGACTGAAAATAGTAGTGGAAATTCTCTTGAGGAGACTAAGTTATTTACTCTTTAGAAATAGCCATACACCTTTCAAGTTGCCACATGTAAAACAGTGTTTTTTGTTTATTTTTAAAATATAAGTGACACATACTAATTATTTATAGCAAAAACTTACAATTATAAAATATGAAATGATTTAAGACTTTAAAATGTGATAAACAATATAATTAAGATTTGCTTCTATTTCTAAAATTCCTTTTAGATTACACAACACAAAAGTGAATATTGTATATGTCAACACCACAGCTATTTATTCCACAGGTTTGCTATTTTAATATACAGTGTATAGGCATAGGTTATACTTAGTATACAGATGGAACCACAGTTGTTCCATTTTACACAGTCTATTCTAGAAAGCTGCATTTGAAAAAAAATGTGCTACTAATACACAGAAAATTTATTTATATTGTATTTTAGTTAGCGTGTTCCTATAATGTGTAGACTAAAGCTGTCCACACACCTAAAGATTATCTGTCTTATCAGCCAACTACTTGGCTGCTTGTAACTAAAATTTGGAAATGTATGGGAGCAAATAATTCACCATTTGCTTCCAAATTCCAGAAAACAGACAAAAATGATCATTCAGACAAATTGTGTAAATCCGTTTGATGTAACCAATCTGCCTGAACAGCCATTTTTGTCTGCTTAGCAGCGTTTGGGAGAAAATGATTGATTGCAATTGGTCCAGTGGCAAATTTATAATGGGTGCAGGGAGTGTAGTGCAGATGACCTACACCACACAACCTGCATGATTTTTTCAATTCTTAACTCTCTGGAGTCTCACACTGGCAGTAGCAGCACTGCATATATCCCTGGGAAAATGGTGTTCCAGATAAATGGCTCATGCACCATTTTGCCAGAGTCTACTAGTGTTACTAGTGCTGGAGGAAGAGAGATGCAGATGCACACTCTTAGCACTAAGAACACTGATAGTATTCCTAATCACATTCTATAAATGTATTCAGGACTTACCTCTAAATAGGGCCTTATCAATATGTGATCTGAAATGCAGGAGCCCAGCTAATTAAAACACCTGAGGGTGAATGGGAAGAGTGCCGATACCAGAGGAAGGAAGCCTTGCGTTCCACTGTACAATATATACACAAAAATAGTGGAAAAAAGGGGAACCTGGGGGTAAATTTACTAAGATGGGAGTTCTATTTAAGATGGGATGTTGCCCATAGCAACCAATCAGATTCAGGCATTATCTTCTAGAAGATGCTAGATAAATGAGAAGTAGAATCTGATTGTTTGCTATGGGCAACATCCCATCTTAAATCAAACTCCCATCTTAGTAAATTTACCCTCTGGACTGCACATCCTATTACTAAAGATAGTAAGAGGTGCTATCATGCTGAGGCTTCTAATACTATGTTGGAGGAAGAGAGATGCAGATGCACACTCTACGCACTAAGGGGGTAATTCCAAGTTGATCGCAGCAGGACTTTTGTTAGCAGTTGGGCAAAACCACGTGCACTGCAGGGAAAGCAGATATAACATGTGCAGAAAGAGTTAGATTTGGGTGGGTTATTTTGTTTCTGTGCTGGGTAAATACTGGCTGCTTTATTTTTACACTGCAAATTAGATTGCAGATTGAACACACCACACCCAAATCTAACTCTCTCTGCACATGCTATATCTGCCTCCCCTGCAGTGCACATGGTTTTGCCCAACTGCTAACAAAATTCCTGCTGCGATCAACTTGGAATTACCCCCTAAGAACACTGATAGTAAAAATAATTTAAATAAACCCTCACAATTAACATGGAGTATAATTGAAGTTCTTAGCACACATTTGTGAAAATATACGGGTCCATGTACCGCGGCCAGGCGACTTCATCACATGGGTCCCTAACATTCCTAATACTATCCCATTCTATAAATTTATTCAGGACTTACCTCTAAATAGGGCCTTATCAATGCATTTCAGATCACACATTGATAAGGCCCTATTTAGAGGTAAGTCCTGAATATATTTATAGCATGTGATAGTATTAGGAATGTTAGGGACCTATGTAATGAAGTCACCTGGCCGCGGTACATGGGCCATATTTGCACAAATGTGTGCAAAGAACTTCAATTATACTCCATGTTAATAGTGAGGGTTTATTTAAATTATTTTTGCTATCAGTATTCTTAGTGCTAAGAGTGTGCATCTGCATCTTTCTTCCTTCAGCATAGTATTAGAAGCCTCAGCATGATAGCACCTCTTAATATCTTTAGTTATAGGATGTGCAGTCCAGGTCCCCCTTTTTTTAGTGTTACTAGTGCTCAGAGTCTATTTTGCTGACGGCTAGAGAAGAGGTGCCTGGACGGACACTGCACATAGGGGGTCATTCAGAGTTTATCGCTTGCTAGCAACTTTTTGCAGCACTGCAATTAGGTTAAATCTCAGCAAAACTGCGCATGCATATGCACCGCAATGCGCAGGCACATCATATGGGTACAAAGAGGATTAGTGCTGGGAGATGGATTTAACATAAGAATCCATTCGCACAACCGATCGCAAGGTGATTGACAGAAAGAGGGCATTTCTGGGTGTCAACTGGCCGTTTTCTGGGAGTTTTTGGAAAAACGCAGGTGTGTCCAATCATTTGCAGGGTGGGTGTCTGACGTCAATTCCGGGACCAAAAAGATTGAAGTTATCGCATCGGCTAAGTCCAGAGCTACTCAGAAACTGCAAAAAACGCTTTTGTGCCATCAGCTGCAAAAGCGTTCACACTCTTGCAAAGCTAAAATACACTCCCCCATAGGCAGCGACTATCTGATCGCTGCGCAGCAAAAAGTTGCTAGCGAGCGATCAACTCGGAATGACCCCCATAGTCCCTTTCCTTTCTTAATACTGGTGGTCTTAAAGTATATGGCCAGCTTTAGGTACTGTATCTTGTTTTAAATATGAGATATAACCTGAAGTATGAGGATCTGCCAGAGTAATAGCTACAGGTGGTAAATGGCACTAAGCAGTGACAATTGAACAATGCACATGCAGCAAACAGCCATTTGCTAAAGCACTTGACAATTAGGGCTAAGAACCTGTATGCATCCATGATAAACTCCTTACTCATTCCAATCTTTGTATGAGCAAATCTGATATTTGTTTCTCTGCTCATGTCTCAAGAATATTATTAGGTTTGACAGTATTGCAGGCCTTGCCAACCTGTGGCTCTCAACCTGTTTAATTACAAGTCCAATCATGTCCTGCCACAGTTTTGCCATAAGGGAATGCTAAAACTGTAGCAGTGCATACTGAGATATCAAGTTTCACAACAGCTGGTGGTCCACAGGTTGACCAGGCCTTGTTCATTGTCTTTAGCTTTGTACCTCACAATTTCCAACCGATCATTCTTGGCACTCACCATCAATGCTTTCAGGAGTATTCTATGTGCATGAACATTCATGGTGTGTCTCTGATAGCTAACCTAGCCAAGTGGTCTCCTCTTGGGAGCATCCAACAATCTTGTAAATACAAGTAGCTGTATTTTGTAAAGTCAATACTTTTGGCTATTATTTTACATTTGTGTTTTGTTAAAAGTTAAGCAATTAAAAATATCATACATTTATAATTAACTACCTAAATAGTTAAAGCAAACCAGCCATTATCCTCAGCAGTAAATAATGATTTTCTACTTCACTGAAATATTAAATATTTCAGTATTTTCTTTGCAAATTTTCTAGGATTATTTTTTTAAAGTTAGAGTAAGCTAGAATTACACATTAATTAAATATTATTCATCATTTTCCAAGGCAAATTTATAGATATGACATATTTTTGTTTCTAACAATGCTATTTATTTAGTTTATGGTGACATTATTATACACATTTTCTACTTTTGTGTAGAGAATTAACTAAATGCTATACGTTGGTTCACTTGTGACATCTAAAATAAAGTGAATTTTAGAATGTATGTTCATAGTGGAGACAATATTCCAGTATGTAAAGCTACTTAAAAAATAGGCAGCTGAAAGTCAATGCAGAGTCTATTCTGCTTACGGATGATTTTATTTATTATGATAGTGAGGAACAAATTGAAACAGATCTCTTTCATGACAGGTCAGGTCTAACTTAAGGTCTCATCGTTTCAGAGGAATATATTTTATGTTCTTATTTAAACAAATTAAATACACTCATTTTACTGAGCAAATATTTAATTGAGTAGTATAAATATAGGATCTATGCATCAGACATATTACTGTAAAGCTAAACAGTTCTACTTCTTATGGTGCTTTATAGTCTAGATAGGAGTTCTGTAGTTCAGTCCATTAAAGATGAAAGACAGTAGACCACATCAAATTATTGTGGGTATATTGTATTCTCAATTGGTTTCTTACATTCAAGACAGAAGAAAAATGAAGTTTCATAATTATGGGAGGAAGGAGAAGGAGAAGATATTTTATATTAATGGGGGAGCTATCATCATTTATTAAATTAATATAGGATTTACAATATGCATTAATCATACTGTATAATAGGATGCAGCAAAATGTAATTATAATATATTTGTAGGCATAATATTTATAAAATATAAAGAGATACAAAAATATATCAAGGGAGCGTTTACAAAAGATAATTTAAAAATAAGAATTTATTAGTTACACCTTGCAGATATAACAATGAAATCAATATAACAACATGTATTATATTAGTTGACATAAAGCCTACAAACAATAATAAAAAGCTGTGATAAATATCACTGACACAGTCGTCTCTAATAATACAATTTTAAAGTGCCCTTTAAAAGATTTTATATTGCTTAGTACCGTCCTTTTTAATGGAAGATGTTAATGGCACATTTTGCAGATGTATTAATACTAGTGATGTGCACCAGACATTTTTCGGGTTTTGTGTTTTGGTTTTGGATTCGGTTCCACGATCGTGTTTTGGATTTGGACGTATTTTGACAAAACCTCCCTTAAAAATTTTTGTCGGATTCGGGTGTGTTTTGGATTCAGGTGTTATTTTTCAAAAACAGCCTAAATCATAGAATCTGGAGGTAATTTTGATCCCATAGTATTATTAACCTCAATAACCATAAATTCCACTCATTTCCAGTCTATTCTGAACACGTCACACCTCACGATATTATTTTTAGTTCTAAAATTTGCACCAAAGTCGCTGGATGACTAAGCTAAGCGACCCAAGTGGCTGGCACAAACACCTGGCCCATCTAGGAGTGGCACTGCAGTGTCAGACAGGATGGCACTTAAAAAAATTGGCCCCAAACATCACATGATGAAAAAAAAAAGAGGTGCAAGATGGAATTGTCCTTGGGCCCTCCCACCCACCCTTATGTTGTATAAACAGGACATGCACACTTTAACAAACCCATCATTTCAGCGACAGGGTCTGCCACACGACTGTGGCTGAAATGACTGGTTGGTTTGGGCCCCCACCAAAATAGAAGCCATCAATCTCTCCTTGCACAAACTGGCTCTACAGAGGCAAGATGTCCACCTCCTCCTCATCATCATCCGATTCCTCACCCCTTTCACTGTGTACATCCCCCTCCTCACAGAGTATTAATTCGTCCCCACTGGAATACACCATCATAGGTCCCTGTGTACTTCCTGGAGGCAATTGCTTGTAAATGTCTCCACGAAGGAATTGATTATAATTCATTTAGATGAACATCATCTTCTCCACATTTTCTGGAAGTAACCTCGTACGCCGATCGCTGACAAGGTTACCGGCTGCACTAAACACTCTTTCGGAGTACACACTGGAGGGGGTGCAACTTAGGTAAAATAAAGCCAGTTTGTGCAAGGGCCTCCAAATTGCCTCTTTTTCCTGCCAGTATACGTACGGACTGTCTGACATGCCTACAGTGATGCTGTCACTCATATAATCCTCCACCATTCTTTCAATGGTGACAGAATCATATGCAGTGACAGTAGACAACATGTCAGTAATCGTTGGCAGGTCCTTCAGTCCGAACCAGATATCAGCTATCGCTACTGACTGCCCTGCATCACCGCCAGCGGGTGGTTTTGGAAATGTTGTCCTTTTCCTGGCAGCTCTAGTGGCAGGAGAAAATGAAGCAGCCACCTCTTCCCATCCAGTGTTGGGAAGGACAGGCATCGCAACCGACACAATTGGACTATCCTTGGGGATTTGTGATTTAGAAGAATGCACAGTTCTTTGCTGTGCTTTTGCCATCTTAACTCTTTTCATTTTTCTAGCGGGAGTATGAGTGCTTCCATCCTCATGTGATGCTGACCCACTAGTCATGAGGAACATAAGAGAGGGCCTTAGCCGTTCCTTGCCACTCTGTGTCGTAAATGGCATATTGGCAAGTTTACGCTTCTCCTCAGATGCTTGACTAGTGGCAAAAGCTTCAGCACTAGGTGAAAGTGGATCTTGATCTTTCCCTATTTTACCCTCCACAATTTTGTTCTCCATTTTTTAATGTGTGGAATTATATGCCAGTAATATATCTGGAATTAGATGGCAGTAATGTCTGGAATTAGATACCACTAGATAGATACCAGATACCACTGTGACTGGAATGATGATGACCTGTGCACAGTGACAGGACACTACCACAGCACCCTACAGCAGCAAAATGCAGCACAAGACACTGGACTTTTAGTCACCACAATGCAGCACGGACACTGAGCACAGATATTAAGCACTGTTCAGGAGAATAGAACTGAGTCTGACACGGAGCTGCAAGATACAGCAATGGACTACTGTACTGTACTACTATATACTGGTGGTCACCACAATGCAGCACTGTACTACTATATACTGGTCACCACAATGCAGCACAGATATTGAACACTGATCAGTAGAATAGAACTGAGTCTGACACAGAGCTGCAAGATACAGCAATGGACTACTGTACTGTACTGTACTACTATATAGTACTGGTGGTCACCACAATACAGCACACTGAGCACAGATATTGAGCTTTTCAGGCAGAGAATGTTGCCACATCCTCTCCGCTCAATCGACAATGCACGAGTGAAAATGGCGGCGACGTGCGGCTCTTTATATGGAATCTGAATCTCGCGAGAATCCGACAGCGGGATCATGATGTTTTCCCCCGTTCGGGTTTTGCGTGTTAGGCGGGAAGAACCGAGGCTGCCTCGGACCCGTATAAACCACGTGAAGTTCGGGGGGGTTCGGATCTCGACAAACCGAACCCGCTCATCTCTAATTAATACAGTCTTATCCAGACGTGGAGTAGACCCATTTATGCTCATCTCCTTATAATTCCTTTTGTATGGTATGGAATATTTGTAGCAGCACAACGTGAGGTAAATAGCCTGTATTGCAACCGATGTAGTGAAGTCCTATGGTCTTTCAATGTGAGGATGCTGCAGAGGAGAAGGCAGGCACCGAATTGATGTTTGTTGTTGCAGTGCTATGCTCAACCTGTGCCCCGAGCAGCACTACAATTACCAGACTGCCGTGATGGTGAATGTATCAAAGGGTCTGCCTTACCGGATACATGTGTTCCTTAGTCACCGTAATGTTGCCGTCCTAGCTCAGTTAGCAGCAGCATAGTATGAGCTGATAGAGTGCTAGCCCGACTGGGGTACAGTGCCGGTGAGACGAGGTGTCCAATGACAAGGGTTATAAGGCTCCTTACGGGTTTCTCCGCACATGTACAGCGGCGGTTTTGTCAGAGGATAATATTTATAAATAATATAGTGTGAGGCACCAATATTTAGGACGCAATATATTAGGAGGCAATATATTTATTAATTAATAAATAAATAAACGGGCCACAAAATGTAACAATCTTATATTTGAAACACAGGTCCTAATTCAGACTTGGCCACAGCAGCAAAAATGATATCTAATGGGCAAAACCGTGGGCCTAATTCAGACCTGATCGCATCAGCAAAATCTTTCTTTAATGGGTAAAATCATGTGCACTGCAGGAAGGGGGGGGGGGGCAGATATAACATGTGCTGAGAGAGTTAGATTTTGGTGGGTTATTTTGTTTCTGTGCAGGGTAAATACTGGCTGATTTATTTTTTACACTGCAATTTAGATTTCAGTTTGAACACACCCCACCCAAATCTAACTCTCTCTGCACATGTTATATCTGCCCCATCTGCACTGCACATGGTTTTGCCCATTAGAGAAAAAAATTGATGCTATGATCAGGTTTGAATTAGGCCCCATTTGTAGAGCAGGTGGGTCAGATATAACATGTGCAGTGAGAGTGGAAATGCCCAATCTCAGCCGATCTTGGAAGCTAAGCAGTGTTGGGCCTGACCAGTACCAAGAGGGGCGACCCTTTGGGAAGATTAGGTACGGTACTGAAAATGAGGCGACTCCCGAAGCTTAGTGTAAAAAAGATATATAAAAATTAAAAATAAAAGTTATTGTAGCACCTATCACTCACTTATAAACATATGGACATATATAGAAATTTTCACAAATATTTAAAATAATCACGATAATACTAAACACTACCACCAGAAAATATACTAGATTCTTGAAGTAATTATATAGCACTTTGTTACCTCCAGATATAATGTACACCAGTATCAATTTCACATAAATATATAATGGAATAATATGCACAACATTATGCTTTTTCTGATCACTTGCTCAGTAGCTTGGCAATCTAACCACAACTATTTACATCTATATGGTCAGATTCTATTGAAACAAACCATTGAGGATCTGAAATAATTATAAATAATAAATATTCATAGTACATACATAATCAGTGCTGATTTGACAAATGACTAACAACTGAATAAAACGTTCTTTATTATTTGTTTTTAAACCTACTGTACATTTTGTTTATCTCCTCTATGTATTATGTCAACACTTGGAAAGAGTCACATTTACTATGACACACTGTGGTATCGTTACTATAACAACTATATGAAGCTATGAAGTCCGGACCACGTGATACGGGTTAAATTGTGTTTCACATACACCACTTCCGAGTCCAGCTGAGAGACACGTGATAACGTGAGCCCCAGAGAGAAAGTCCGGGTACAAGAGAGCAGTATGAAAGCCGCATCACCGCCGGAACTTGAGTCACAACAGCACAGACCTTGGGAAGAAGGTCACGGATGGCACGCATGCGCATAAGAATATTCTGCACACTGGAAGCTACATGTGTAAAATATGTAAAAACTTCACTTGTGATCACTATTTCTTGGCTAAAACTACTCTTAAGTATTTAACTATATCAGACCAGTGTTCTCTATGACTGTGAATGTGTTTTGATCTAAAATATGATATTTGACACTAAGATACTCGCCCAAACAGGATGTGAGGTCATGATTAATTATACAATTATGGGGGATATTTATATAAGCCCTATCCCAGTATGTCACTACCCCATGAAGTAGTCTGAGAGACGAAACGCATTGACCCTTTCCCCAGAGACCTCCTGCTGAACCAGTTAAGACTCCTAAGCTTTACTTTACTTATTTGGAGCCATTTGTGTACTTTGCAATTTGCACTTTATATGGAATTCCCCTATATTGTGTAATGATTTTTATATTTGTTCATATCTATTTTATAAATAATTTTTCATTTTATCATAAAATAAAATATTTTTATTTAATTATATATATACTCTAATGTGGTGATAAATCTGTTAAGATCGCTAAAAACCACACCGTTGGGCGCTAGAACCCCTATTCTGTATTTCTATTTTGATCTCTTGCAGCAACACTCCATTGCTGCTTTTTTTTGGGGACAGCTGACGCCCAGATAATTGGGAGTGTGATTTTGTTTGTAATTGGAGTAGTAGTTTACCAAGTGGTGCGGCATTCTTTGCACACACACATATATATTATTTTTTTATTCTAAATATATAGAACAAACATTTTTTTATTTCAATTGAGTGGGTCCAGATTCTCTGATTTCAATAAACCAAATTTTGGCTTAGCAAAAATAGTACTAAATTGGCTTAGATGTGTGTAGCAATTTTTCCCCCCAAAAACAAGGCCTAGTATTCAGGATCAGTATGAGATCACAGCGCACGGGATCCCCGCGTTCAAAAAACTGACGATTACAGCTGATTCAAAAGCCAACAGAGGTAAGTTGATGGTGTTCCCCCCTCTAATCCTAACCCTCCCTACCTGCAGCCTAACACTAACCTCCCCCATTAGTGCCTGACCCTGACCTATCCCCAGAGGTGCCTAAACCTAACCCCTTGTCACGGCTGTCTAAACCTAACCCTCCCCTCCAACGAAGCCTAACCGTAACCCCACCTTCCCCACAGTGTAACCCCACCTTTCCCACAGCATAACCCCCCCCCCCCCCCCCCGTGGCTTACTACTACTGAGCCACAGTGACTCTTTGTTCAGCATACTGGCTGTCGGTATTCCAGTGGCCGGGATTGTGCATCCATTCTGGATGCCGGTGTCGGCTTTCAGAATAGTGTTGGGATTCTGACTACCGGGATCCTGACTACCGGGTTCCTGACTGCTTCCCTAATATTCATAGAAATCACATATTAATAAACATTGTATCTTACAGAAACTGCTTTTTCCTGCTCTTATGTGTTATTTCAACAGTATGTAAAATAGAATGAAAACAGGACATTACTCTAAAAGATAGACATGCTAAGTAAGTAAAGCATGAGAGCCATTGCAATTGTCAATTTGTTACAAAAACATAGGAATGTCAAAGAAAATTGTGTATGCTACACATTGAGTGTATTTTTTAACGCATGTCATGCTTTGCACATACGACAAACTCAACAAATTTAGTGGTTCACAACTTAATCCAAAAAGTGAAGTGCAGGAGATGCTGTCTGTGGCCTGAACAATTTCAGGACATTGTTGGCATTATGCAATCACAATGTTATATTGGGACAGATTTGTTCATGTATTGCAGGGATGGGGAACCTTCGGCCCTCCAACTGTTGTTGAACTACACATCCCAGCATGCCCTGCAACAGTTTTAGCATCGCCAAATAGCAAAACTGTAGCAAGGCATGCTGGTATGTGTAGTTCAACAACAGCTGGAGGGCCGAAGGTTCCCCATCCCTGATGTATTATATCAGACTGGCTCTGCTATTAGCAGTATTATAGTAGGTAGTCACATGACAAAATGTCTGCTTCTCATTGGGCACTCAGTTCTATATCTTGCTAATTGCTCTCAAAATTCATGCTTGTGACAATGTTTGGTTCCTTTATCTCAAGTTTTGACCAAGTGTGTTTTTAATTTAGAGATGAGCGGGTTCGGATTTAACACCAGAATTAACGCCAGTTCAGTTTTATCCGGATTTTTTCTATTGGCTATCCAAAACACGTGACACCCGTGAGCCAATAAGATGCCGTTTTGAGAACCGAGTAAATCCGAGTAAAACCGAACCCGCTCATCTCTAGTTTTTATTGGATTCCCCATTGTGAATTTCTGCCTGCTTTACCTGCCTACTGACTTCTGCTGCATTTGACCTTGACTAGTTTTTCTTTTACTGTACTTTTATGCCACCTTCCCTGAACTAGCTATTACTGACACCAGCTTTGCCTCACCCTTACTACTACCCTGGTGTGCTAAGCCTACACTGCCTGAGATTATGGGGCACTTTTATCATTATCCGCAATTTATGTATGGTTAGTAAGTGTTATTAACACTCAAACTCGCATTGTGATACACTGCTGTATTGCAGGATTGTATTACAATTCGGGTGCCGGGACAGAGCTAGCGTTACAGCCCTGTCCCGGCGAATCCCCTTTGCATCTGTAAGGCAGCTCCATTCTCGTTACCCTGTATGATACTACGCATGCACCATTGTTAGAATGGCCATGCACAGCTTCACAGCACAGGAGAGCTGCGCTGTTTCCCCAGAGAGAGCTCCCTGCTACACCAGACACTGGAGGGAAGCCCCATGCTAGCTACACAAGACGCTAAAGTCTGCAAGTGGCATGGAGACAAGTGAGAAGAGGGAGGGAAGCCCCGTGCTACACCCAATGCCCCGTGCTACACCCAATGCTAGAGGCTGCATACACACAGTAACCTAAACAAATTCATTTACACACTATAATAAAAGCATAATTAACAACAGTAGTATCTTGTCTTGTACACGGAGGATTGCTGCCGATTCCTGTATAAACACAGATGGGGGGTGGGGAAAGAGCGCGGGTAGGGAGCTGTTGAGTTCTCTTGCTGAAGGAGAGCCTGATCACAGTCAGACACACAAAAGCCTGGTTAACGCGTCTCAGAAGTGCCGTTAATATCATTAGGTGAGGTTCTAAATACAATTGGAGCATAATAAATTTGACAAGATCACATTTCCCATTACAATTATGGGAAATGTGATCTTCTAACCTAAAAAATACTAAAATATGGGTTTGGAGGAGAATTTTGAGAATTCTCCTACAATTCCCCTTTAGTACATTTAGGTGAAAGTAAAATAATATGAAAAAGGTGAGAAAACACCCTTTTTCACATTATTTTAGTAAAAATATTTTTGATAAATAGGCCCCTTAGTCCTAGCAGACTATAAGTACCTGAGAGCATGACTCTCTATGGGTAAGGAAGTTGTAATAGATGAAGTGCTCTCAAGCATGCTCTGAAGACTTAATATTACACCACCAGCAATAACAATACACACTGACATACATTTTGTTGAAGCAAGAAGTTTTAATGTTGTGGAATTCTACATTTTATATACTTAAACAATTGTAGGAATATATATATATATATATATATATATATATACACACATACAAACAAACAAACACACACAGATGTGTCCACTTTCATATTTGCTATATTGCTTAATTTGGTACAACATGCAAAACACTGCTAAGCTGTTTTTCATGAGTAGCGAGTGGATGGATTTTAAAATTTTGGTTTGCCATAATAAAATATGTATAAAGTAACATATTAATGAGCAATTTAAGAAAAATCACAAGGCATGGCTGAATCTCTGAATCTATGGCATGCAAAACCTTTCCATAAATGGCAGGATACAGCAAAGATGTATGTGGACACATCTGTATTGTAACAGGCGACCTTCCACCAGACAAGAAGCTGACACAGTTGTATGAAAGAAATGCAGACCATTTACTTCCACAGCATAGTTAACAGACTTTCACTGCAAGTTCAATGGGTACCTTAATTAGGCACCAGTTCACAAACAGCGTGTACACAATCTCAGGCTCCCTGTCTCTAACCCGCTGGCCCGCCCTCTATCACCTGGCCACTTGTTGGCATCAGGAGCCCTGAGCTCTTGCCCTAACAAGCTTTATAAAAGTGTGGAACAGGTGTGCCTGATTGCTGGGAGTGCTTGCTCCAATACCTGGACCGGACCTCCATGGATGGGATCTCATGTATGAAATTACAGGCTGTTTCTGTGTATCAACAGCAATACAAGAATATCATTTTCAACTGCCAGATAATCTTTGACATAACATTAAAAAAACAACATGCTGTGTCCCAACACCTCCCTGGGGCTTCCTCCTGGACCAGCCCTAAACCCAGGTCACCTTAGCCCGGGGCACCCGACTGTTGTGCCCTGTCCTGCAAACACCCGGGGTGACATCCGGACTGGACTTCCATAATATATATGTATATTAGTAACCAATTTGCTCCGGCATTCCGGTATATCCAATTCTTGACTCCGGTTTCCTCCTGTGGGCTGCAACCCCGAAATACACATAGGGGTATATTTACTAAGATGGGAGTTCTATTTAACATGAGATGTTGCCCATAGCAACCAATCATATTCCAAGTATTATCCAGAAGAAGGTGCTAGATAAATGAGAAGTCGAATCTGATTGGTTGCTATGGGCAACATCCCATCCCAAATAGAACTCCCATCTTAGTAAAGTTACCCCATAGAGTCCATATACCAGGCAGCACTCAGAGACTTGTAGCCAGCAGTAGTAATGTGTAAAGACCCCGCAGGGTGTGCTTTATTAATGTGACGTTTCGGGGACTTCTCCCCTTCTTCAGACAAAGCAGTGAAACAAAAGTGATATTAAATACAAGAGTAAAACTGTGACCTTGCCCCCTCCATGCTTGCGTCAGTGAGTCCTAGGTCCCTCCGGCCACCTTCCAGCAGCGAGCACTTCCGGTCGCGGCTCCCTCATTGCGCCGGAAGTGACATCACTCGTCTGGCTCTGGGGATCATGGCAACCGACTGGAAGCATAATAGACAATATTCAACCACCATGATTTATTACATAACAACTGTAAGAGCAGATATTGTATCCGTGTGACACAACACCTCCAAGAAAAATACTTTAAGCAATGTAAACACATTACTTGGTCAAAGTGCAAAGTGCTAAACATTACTTAAAGTGCAAATCCAAATGCATGTGCAATCTAGCTAGATATACAGTATTAATACAGGTACTGCTTTTAGATATAAATTAATTAAACATATGTATAGGAAATCTCATAGTCTCGTGCTAATGTATATACCTTTGTGTAATAAATTCATGTATAATACTGCCACCTTGTGGCTAAATTAGATAAATTCTGGATAATGATCTTTGTGATCTGGCTGGAAGAACCTCCTTACTGTCAGGGATATATTAACCTAATGACAACATAATCACAATAAATTGCTATAAAAAGCTATTATAAAAAGTTATTTTAAAAAATGGCTCAGTGTCAGGGATTCGTTAAGGCCTTTAGGGGCTACACAATCGAGACGGAAGATACATCTGGATTCCAGTTATAATAAAAGTTTCCCCCTATCCCCCCCCATGTCAGGGGGGCTGGGACAAGATCAATTGCTTTATACTTAAGACTGGACAGATTATGTTTAAAATATGCAAAATGGCGAGCCACCGGTTGTTCACTACTCCCCATGGTCAATGCTGCTCTGATTGCTGACCTATGCTGGGTAAGACGTACTTTTAGTTGGCACTCTGTCTTCCCTACATAATATAAACTGCATGGGCAAATGATGACATACACCACAAACTTACTTGTGCACGTCAATGGCCATTTGATGCTATATCTCTTACCAGTATGTGGGTGCGGAATAGAATCGCCTACTGTCATGTTGGAACAGGTTGTGCAACTAAGCACCTAAAGCAGCCGTTTTTTCAGCTGAGAAAGTGCTGGGGTGCAGACTTGTCTAGAAAACCTGTTACATCAGTTTTCACAATTAGATCCTTAAGATTCTTGCCTCGGGTGTAACTAGGCATCAACCAAATTATATGGAAACATTTTAAGTCAGGTTCTGTGGTGACCATCTGCCACAGATCTTTAGCTTTTTTTAAGGGTGTGAAAACTCTTGGTATTGTACTCGTTCACACTAACTACTGTGTTCACCTTCTTACTTGATGGACCTGTCATGACTTTCTGTTGATGTGTATTCAAGGCCCTTTTCATGCTTACATAAATTCTGGTGCAGAGTAGCCCCTTTCTCAGAATTTTTCTAATATTCTATCTAATTGGACTTATCTAATAGCAGGGTCACTATTACTCCTGCATACCCTAAGTAGCTGTGAATAGGGAAGGCCTATCGAATGGTAGTTTTGGGGTGAAAGCTATCTGCATGCAAAACGGTGTTCCAGACTGTAGGTTTAGTGTAGACTGATGTATGAACCTGTCCTCCCTTAATCTCAATGAGTATGTCCAAAAAATGAGTGATACTAGCAAAATTAGTTTCTTGGACTCACAGGACTGACATCATATCAGGAATAAGGACACAGTAATCATCCTTTAGTCAATGTTATATTTAACCTTCGTCAGGATCAAAGAGCATGTTGTAAACCAGAACTTACCTTTATAACAACCCCATCACTGTGACTGAGGTAGACCCTACGCCATCTGTTGAGTTCCAGTAATGTCACCAGCTGGTGAAACATGCTCCCCGTTGCACCCGAGCAGTCAGGTGGTAGCCTAGCAACCAACACACACCAATATCCATAGTGCAATACATAATACAATGTTAAGCTATGAATACAGTAAATAACGATAAAAATAAGTAAATAAGTAACATACAGTACGGTATCTGTATGTAAACTCGGACATCTTTCTTCCATCTATCTGGTGAGGAAGTCATGGCCCTCATTTGTTTCTCCCTCCTGCCACCTCCCCACTTAACCCTATCCCCTCCCACCTCCTCCGTAACCTCTCCCTTTCTGTTTGTTCCCATCTTGCCCACCTCCACAATCTTTCCCTTCCAACAGGCACTGCCCCCTCTACTTTCAAGCATGCACTATTCTCCCCAATTCTTAAAAAACCAAACACCTTCTCCAATTACAGTACCAACCCTTCTCTTTCCTGCCTTTTACCTCCAAACTCCTTGAGGATATTGTCTACAACCACCTTACTGCCTTTTTTCTCCCACTCTCTGCTTGACCCATTAAAGTTAGGCTTCTGTCCTCTCCATGCCACTAAACTGCCCTCATGAAAGTCTGCAATGACCTCCTTTCTCCAAAATCCAAGGACCACTACTCTCAGCTTATTCTCCTTAACCTCCCTGTTGCTTTTGATTTTGACACAGTGGACCACCCTTCCCTTCTCCAAATCCCCTTGGTCTGTGTGATACTGCCATCTCTTTGCTATACTCATCCCTGTCTTACCATTCCCTCTCTGTTTCCTCGAATGCCTCCACCTGTTTCCTAGGAATCCCGAGTGGCATAACTATATATTTTGCAATCCCCTGCCAAAAAAGATTATTTTGGCTCCCATGGCATTTTAGTACCACCTACACATAACATTCCCAGTAGTGCCACTTACACATAAAGCCCCCATTAATTTCACTTACACATAATACCCCCAGTAGTAGATGCTTTCACATAATGCTCCCAGCGGTATTCACCAACACCAGCCTCCTTCTCCTCCTCTGGTGTTGTTATTGGTGCTGGCACCATCCCTGAGGGGAGGGGAGAAGAGCAGATATCGTCTTTCCTGCCCATCACTAAGTCCAGTGGCAATTTCAATTAAGGACCCTTTCTCACGAGAAAATTGGAGCTCGCAGTCCCGCAGCTGGTGCCAGTATGTGAGCTCAGATTGGCTGGCAGCCAGAGCCGCTTTTTAAATGTCATGTGAAAGCCCCAGCACCCCCAAGCCACTGTGTGCTCTGTAGGGCTATTGTTACACCTCTGGGCATACCACAAGGTTCTGATCTTAGTCCACTCCTTTTATCTCTCTATACGTCCTCTTTGGGTGAGATCATTAGCTCTTTTGACTTACAATTTCATCTTTATGCTGATTATACTCAAATATTTCCTCCCCTGACTTATCCCCCACTCTTCTCACTCATGTATCAAACCATTTCTCTCTTTCTTTTCTTGGATGTCCCAGCGCTTTCTTAAACTTTACATGTCTAAGACTGAGCTGATAATCTTCCCACCCTCCCACAAAACCTCACTTCCTATCATTTCATTATCTATTGATAGCAATACTATCTCCTCTAGTCCCCATATGTGCTTTTTGGAGTAATCCTTGACTCCTCCCTCTCCTTCAAACCACACATTCAGTACCTCTCACAAAGCTGGCAATTTCATCTAAAAAATTTTGCAGGATCAGACCCTTTCTCGCCCAGGATGCCAGTAAGACCCTTATCCACGCACTGGTCATCTCCAGACAAGACTACTGTAATTTTCTAATCTCTGGCATCCATTACAAATGCCTATCTCCTCCAATTTATCCTCAATGCTGCTGCCTGGCTCCTCTTCCTCACCATATGTACTGCGTCCACCTACTCTATCTTACAAGCCCTTCACTGGCTCCCCTTCCCCTTCAGAATCCAAATCAACTCTGGCCTTATCTCCCTTTACACTCCCATGTGTCCTTTTCACTCTGCTAATGCACACCACCTCTCCTGCCTACTAATAACCATCAACCACTCCTACCTCCAAGTTTTTGCATGTGCTGCTCCCTTTCACTAGAATTCTCTACTTATACCCCTCAGACTCTCCAACTCTCTACAAAACTTCAAATGGACTCTCAAGACCCACTTTTTCACCAAACCCAGCAAACTCTCATCCTATGCCCTCTGACCTACACTCACTCTCTACCCTATTTGAGTCACCCCTGTCTGTCTGCCCCTCCACTTTAGAATGTAAGCTCTCATGAGCAGGGCCCTCTTCCCTCATGTGCCTTTCCTTCTCTTACTTAAACTATCTTCTATTTCTTTCTCCATTTGATGGCAGTAAATCCTTTGGTTTTCTGCCACCCTGATACTTATTTATGTTTTGTCTGCTGACTCAAAAATATGTATATACCCTGTACTTGTCCTATATTGTCTCGGAATATAAGTAACTTTTTTCTTGTTTATGTACTTTGTAATTGGGGAAGAAGAAGAAGTAGAAGAAGAAGAAGAAGAAGAAGAAGAAGAAGAAGAAGAAGAAGAAGAAGAAGAAGAAGAAGAAGAAGAAGAAGAAGAAGAAGAAGGAGGAGGAGGAGAGGGAAAAGGCGAAGATGGAGAAAGAAGACAAAGAAGAAGAAAAGTAGAAGGAGCAGTCCTCAATCTACAGTATATATCATCAAAATGTTTATGCAGCACTGATATACACAAACAGCAATAACCAAACATAAATGAAAAAATCAAATTCCTATATTCCTTATGTTGAATAGATTTACAGAGGGAGTGTAAATACCCAGATAGAACATCCAAATACAAAGCCCTAAATACTGTATACATTCTCAAGGTTAGAGGCCACCCATTAACATCAGTAACATATGTAATTCACACTGTTTGAACACCATGTTCAACCAGTGTATCCATTAAGCCTTATGCTGCAGGAAAGCCTTATCCCTATCACCTCCCCTCACCATTTTCTCCACCTGATCAATAGTTATATAATGAAGAGTGGCTAATCCATGTTTAAATTCTCTAAAATGGTGTGCCATGGGTTGTTTCTGCTCACTCTCCCTGCCATCCACAGAATGCCATCTGTGGAGGGCCATCTGTTCTTTAAAATGTCTTGTGTTCTTTCCAATATAGAAAGACCACAAGGACAGCAGATAAAGTAGATGATATGAGTACTAGTACAGATGAGTACCTGGAGGATAGGAATTTGCTTTCCCGTATGTGGGTGAGAGAAAGAATTACCACCTTCCACATAACTAAAGGTTGTACACCCAGTACAGCAGTGACAACCAGGTTTCCTAGAAAGAACATTTTTAGGTACAGATTTTTGAAAACCAGATATAAGATATATTGTATCATTTAACAGCAACCAATACATCAAATTGTGGTTTCTAGTGAAAATGTTAAATCAGTGTCAGAATAACTATGGTTCATAACTCTTTGGCCTCTCTAACAATCTCAGTACTCATCAAATGATATCGCTGGACAAAAGCAAACTTTTTCATGCACCCTCTTGTCACTATTCTGGGTGATTTTAACACTTTTATTCCAGGAAGAGCTAATACTTTTGCTTTAGCCTGCTATAGTTCAATATGGTCATATAATCTTGTTTTAAATCTATAAATCATCAGGTCAATTTCTTTGTACATGATTGAAAAATCATCCAAAATTCAGTGTACCTGAAGTAATAGGTCAAGAATAGGGCAATCCTTTTTTCGTAGATGTAGGGTGCTGACTGGTGTAATGCTATATAGTACTACGATCTGTGGCTTTTCTGTAAAGTGCAGTGTGCAGCGGACATTCCTTGATCAATATAAGAACATCGAGATAATGTACTGTACACTAGTGCTGCTAATTTCATAGGTACATTTAATGGCTTCATTAGGGGTATTCACCATGGACATAATTTCCACAAATTTGTGTTTGTGTCCCTTCCAGATAAAAAATAAGGGGGTAATTCAGACCTGATAGCTAGGGTGCATTTTTTGCAGCCATGCGATCAGATAGTTGCCACCTACAGGAGGAGGGGATAAGGTCTGTGCAGGTGTGCGATCACATTTGTAGCAGAGCTGCACAAACATCAGTTTGTGCAGTTTCTGCTCGGCCCAGGACTCTTCCTCTGCGATGTAATCCTGCTGATCAGGGCCGGAGCTGACGTCAGACACCCACCCTGAAAATGGTTGGTCCTGCCTGCATTTTTCCGGACACTCCTATAAAATGGTCAGTTGCCACCCACAAATGGCCTCTTACTGTCAATCAGCTTGGATCGCACATGCCTTCGCTAGGCACCGCTGCCTGGTGCAGTTGTCTGACGCGCCAGCGCATTGTGGTGCATACGCATTTGCAGTTCAGATCTGATCGCTCGCTGTGTGAAAATGTACAGCAGCAATCAGGTCTGAATTTTCCACTAAGTCATTAATATATCTGATGAAAAAAGGAATATTGCAAGCGATAGTTGGTTCTAAAAGGAACATGTCTTTTTCCATCTCAAATATACACTGTAAGTCTTGGCATATGCCGAAACTACACAGCATTCCATAGTGCAGCTTTGTTTTTAAATAAACCATTTATTTCATTTTATTGTCAAAAAGTAAATAATTTCTTGTCAGTGTCAGTTCCAGGAGATGCTTGAAGAAGGAAAGCTCAGGACCAGAATAAAGCAGACTAGATGACAACTTGTGGGCAGCCTCCAAACCTGATGGATTAGGGATATTAGTATATAAATTCACTACAGCTAAAGGCCCTCATTCCGAGTTGATCGGTCGCAAGGCGAATTTAGCAGAGTTACACACGCTAAGCCGCCGCCTACTGGGAGTGAATCTTAGCTTCTTAAAATTGCGACCGATGTATTCGCAATATTGCGATTACTAACTACTTAGCAGTTTCAGAGTAGCTCCAGACTTACTCTGCCTGTGCGATCAGTTCAGTGCTTGTCGTTCCTGGTTGACGTCACAAACACACCCAGCGTTCGCCCAGGCACTCCCACCGTTTCCCCGGCCACTCCTGCGTTTTTTCCGGAAACGGTAGCGTTTTCAGCCACACGCCCCTGAAACGCCGTGTTTCCGCCCAGTAACACCCATTTCCTGTCAATCACATTACGATCGCCGGAGCGAAGAAAAAGCCGTGAGTAAAAATACTATCTTCATAGTAAAGTTACTTGGCGCAGTCGCAGTGCGAACATTGCGCATGCGTACTAAGCGGATTTTCACTGCGATGCGATGAAAAATACCGAGCGAACAACTCGGAATGAGGGCCAAAGTGCATAAAAAAACATACAGATGGTAATTGTGGTAATTGTTGTAGTTTGAGGATCAAGGTAGTAGTATCCCTAAGATATGTGCTTTGAGCTTGTATAATAGGTGGGAGGAAAGAGTCTAATTAATTTGATACCTTGTAATACTGTAAATGGAATCAGTTGTTGACAATAAATGTATCAGTTGTTGGCAAATAGTATGAATACTGACTCTTGTATTTTACTTGATGGACTTTATCTTTAGTGAGTGCAAATTGGGACTGTGTTTTGCTTTCAGTTGCAGAGATTGCTAATATGCTTTCAATAAGAAATCTGAGTACACTTGATTCTATCTGCCCAAATGCCATCATTAAAACATTTTTGCCTAGGGTGGAACACGAATACAGTGAGGATTGTAAACAAAACAAAAAAAACAGTTAGCAGACAATAAAGTGTACGCAATGTACAGTAATCCATTGTTTGAGATTAAAGACAAGGTTAATATGATGTTACAAGTTGGTTTAACAATGCCACATGTTGATGGTGTGGAGACTGTGAAAGAAGCAATATTTTCTATGGTCTTACATCTATAGTGGGGAAAGTATTGGAAGGTATTCTAAGAGATAGTATTCAGAAGTTCCTTGAAGTCAATAAGGTCATTAAAAGGAATCAACATGGGTTTATGAAGGACAGATCCTGTCAAACCAGCTTACTTGGCTTTTATGAAACAGTAAGCGCAAACCTAGATCAGGGTAAAGACGTGGATGTAATCTTTTTAGACTTTGCCAAAGCGTTCGATACTGTACCACACATGAGACTTATCTACAAGCTACAAGAATCAGAGCTAGGAAGCACAATATGCACTTGGGTCAAAAACTGGTTAGATAATAGGGAGCAGCGTGTTGTGGTTAATGGATCTTTTTCAACTTGGACTGAAGTGCTAAGTGGTGTGCCGCAAGGCTCAGTATTAGGACCGCTATTGTTCAATATTTTCATTAACGACCTAACAGAAGGTCTAGAGAGCATGGTGTCAATTTTTGCAGATGATACCAAATTGTGTAAGGCTATAAATACAGAGGAGGATGCCGAGTCTCTTCAGAACGACTTAGTTAAATTAGAAGCATGGGCAGCCAAATGGAGAATGCGCTTCAACACAGACAAGTGTAAGGTAATGCACTGTGGTAACAAGAACAAAAATTACACCTACCTACTAAATGGGGTAAAATTAGGGGATTCTGTACTGGAAAAGGACTTAGGTGTCCTCATAGATAGCAAGCTTAGCAGTAGTACCCAAAGTAGGACTGCAGCAAAGAAGGCTAATAAGATATTAGCATGCATAAAACGGGGTATTGATGCTAGGGACGAGAGTATTACACTCCCGTTATATAAATCACTAGTGAGGCCACACCTTGAATACTGTGTACAATTCTGGGCACCGTACTACAAAAAGGATATCCTGGAGCTAGAAAAGGTACAGAGGAGGGCGGCCAAACTAATTAAGGGCATGGAGACGAGGGAATACAAGGAAAGGCTTGAAAGACTAGGCATGTTTACATCGGAAAAGCGGAGACTAAGAGGGGATATGATCAACATCTACAAATATATAAGGGGACAATGAGGGAACTCACTCATCTCTACTTTAATGTCACCACTTGATGTCCCTTCTGCATAAAATTGCATGCTACAGGTTTGTCACTTCCCCTTTCTTGAATAGCTTGTCTAATCATCAATCTATGATTCACCTGATGATCCTTTTAAGCATCTAGAAGTCTAACCAACATAATAAAAATGTTATATTGAAATAAAAATTGAGAGACATGAAGTCCCTCTTTTATTGCCATGGAGTGGTGACTCATCACAAAAAAGTGTTTCTATCTGTAGTTTCCTGAAATAGTGTCATACCTAGGGAGTCTTTAACTATAGAAACATCTAAAAATCTAAAAATTCAAATTGGTCGGCCTGTATATACTGGTGAATCTTATTGGATTATTAATAGTATTTAACTCCTCTTTTTCTTATTTGCATTGTGTGCTCTTTGGGACCTAGTTTTTAAAACGGCCATCCTGTCTGACACTGCAGTGCCATTCCTAGATGGGCCAGGTATTTGTGCTGCCCACTTGGGTTGCCTAGCTTAGTCATCCAGCTACCTCATTGCACCTTTTTTTCTTCTTAGCATTATGTATTCTTTGGGGCCTAGTTTTCAAAACTGCCATCCTGTCTAATGCAGCAGTGCCACTCCTAGATGGGCCAGGTGTTTGTGCTGCCCACTTGAGTTGCCAAGCTTAGTCATCCAGCTACCTCATTGCACCTTTTTTTCTTCTTAGCATAATGTGCTCTTTGGGGCCTAGTTCTTAAAACTGCCATCTTCTCTGCCACTGCAGTGCCACTCCTAGATGGGCCATATGTTTGTGCCGCCCACTTGTGTCACTTTGCTTAGTCATCCGGCAACCTCGGTGCGCCTCTTTTTTTTCCTTTGCATTATGTGCTCTTTGTGGCCTAATTATTAAAACTGACATCCTGTTTGACACTGCAGTGCCACTCCTAGATGGGCTAAGTGTTTGTGCCACCCACTTGGGTCACTTAGCTTAGTCATCCAGCTACCTAATTGCACCTCTTTTTCTGCTTTGCATTATGTGCTCTTTGGGGCCTAGTTTTCAAAACAGCCATCCTGTCTGACACAGCAGTGCCACTCCTAGATGGGCCAGGTGTTTGTGCTGCTCACTTGGGTTGCCTAGCTTAGTCATCCAGCTACCTCAGTGCACCTTTTTTTCTTCTTTGCATTATGTGCTCTTTGGGGCCTAGTTTTTAAAACTGCCATCCTGTCTGCCACTGCAGTGGCACTCCTAGATGGGCCATATGTTTGTGCTGCACACTTGTGTCGCTTAGCTTAGTCATCCAGCAACCTCAGTGCACCTCTATTTTTTCTTTTCATTACGTGCTCTTTGTGGCCTAGTTTTTAAAACTGCCATCCTGTCCGACACTGCAGTGCCACTCCTCTATGAGCCAGGTGTTTGTGCCGCCAACTTTGGTTGCTTAGCTTAGTAATCCAGCAACCTTGGTGCAACCTTTTGGCCTAAAAACAATATTGTGAGGTGTGAGGTGTTCAGAATAGACTGGAAGTGAGTGGAAATGAATGATAATGAAGTTAATAATACCGTAGGATCAAAATTACCCCCACATTTTTATATTTTAGTTGTTTTTATGTTTTTTTCAAAAATTATCTAGATCCAAAACCAAAACCAGAAAGGGTGGTTTTGGCAAAACAAATCCAGATTCAAAATACAAGCAGGGATCCAGATCCAAAATCAAAACACAAAACACGAAAAGTGCCCGCCTCACATCTCTACTGTAAAGTATATGTTAATAGATCACGTACCAAAGCCTGATAGGTGTGGTAACAGAAAGAAACTTTTATTACAGAAAGAAGCAAGATAGATTTGTGATTTAAATATGATTGCACCAAGGGGGCTAAATGAGTACATTAATTACAGATGTTTTTAGTAAATTATATGATCATGTTTGACCTTCATCCAAGAGTCAATTTGTGTAAATGATCCTGGGCGGCATGGATGAAGGACCTATGATAACTTATGTGATTTTTGCTCATAAATCTATCTTTATATAGTGTTGGTTTGCATTCATTGAAGTGGAATTCAATTAATTGCTTGTAATGACATCAGTGTTGTTAATGTGATTTCATTGGTTCCTCTCTATAAGTGCTGCACAATTACAGCATGTGTATAGGCACTAGGGGACATATGATATTTTACCAGATCCCAAGTGACCATGCTAATGAGTCTGGCCAACATATTAGGGTGCACATTTCAGGTTGCAGTGCTCTGGAATGCAAGCACAACTGAGTGGAACGCATGAGCAGACACGTGACATACCTACAATACAGTAGAGACACAACTGTTTGTGTGATACAGCATGCAAGTGCAGTTCTGTGCACAGTAAGATGAGGACAGCTGAAGTGCGGCACTGAGAAGGAGGCATGAAACACACTCCGGGGTCAAGTTGCGAGAAGTAGCAAGTAATGATGTGTTGCATTGTGCAGCTATATCATGTGGGGTCCCGGTGGTTGGTTCAATATATGGCTCAGGATCATGGGCATTAAGGTGGCTTGAGGTGGAGGTCTTTTGAACAGTCCATTAGGGGACTGAGGTAGACGGACACAATATGTTGACACTATATCCTTCATTCCAAGTTGATCGCTTGCTAGCTATTTTTTGCAAAGCAGCGATCAGATAGTCGCCACCCATAGAGTAGTGTCTTTTCATTTTGTAAGTGTGCGTCACATGTGCAGCCGAGCGGGATGAAAATGTTTTTTGCAGTTTCTAATAGGTCTGAACTTACTCAGCCCTTGCGATCACTTCAGCCTTTCCGGTCCCGGAATTGACGTCAGACACCCGCCCTGCAAACGCCTGGATATACCTGCATTTTCCCTACCACTCCCAGAAAACGGTCAGTTGACACCCATAAACACCTTCTTCCTGTCAATCTCCTTGTGATCGGTTGTGCGAATGAATTCTTCGCTAGAAGCATTGCACAGCAACAATGCTGTTTGTACCCGTATGACGCGATAGCGCATTGCGGTGCATACGCAATAGTAACCTGATTGCTGCGCTGTGAAAAACGTCAGTGAGCGAGCATCTCGGAATGAGGGCCTGTGAGTGAATGTGAATGACAATACTACTGATACAGGGACAAAATAAACACATAATTACACATTTTAACCTTTTTTGCCCATTTTTAAATCTCTTGATTGTAAGAGAGCTACAGTATGAGAACTCCGTTTTGTAAATAATGGATTAATTATCTCTGCAAGAGATATCTAGCAATTGCTTACTTAAACCACACAAAACAGAACTGTAAGCAAATATATTTAAAGCATTTTCATTTCAAAGTTTAATGTGTTCAAATAGCTGAATAGTAAGAAAGATCTAAAGACAAGAGTGCATGATGGCAAAACCAAAAGGGAATTTTTCAATATCTGAAGTCAATGACCCAATTTAGCTATAGTTTACAAGGTCAAATTAATTTAATTGCTTTTTCTGTAACATAAATATATAATCACAGTGGAACAGCAGATATGTCTTATCTAGATTTTAGAAAGACCTTTGACACTTTGTAGAAGATTGATTAGGAAGTTAGTGTTCTTCAGATTGGATTCAAGATAGCTTTATTGCACAAGCTTTGGTTTAAGAATACCTGACAGATGTACTTTGTATAGTTAGTGAGTCAAAGCTGTTACTGTGTATTTCTATTGTTAATAGCAATGTGTATTGATATTTTGATTATTAAATGCCAAATGTAAATGGCAAATTATACATAAAGGAAGGATATTTTATGCTGCACGGTGCATTTGTGTTGTGCAATTATCTTATATGCTTGGAATACTCTACATAGCTATTCATTTTCTATTAGGATGCAAAATTATGCCAATTTTTTTTAAGGATTTAGAGTGCAACTATATGTGACAATGGTAATGTTTTCCAGTACTTGTTTTGCCACCACGGATGAAAGCTACGGTAGCAGTGTTTTTATTCAACAGAAAAAAAAAAAAAATGAATGAACATTAAATTTGATTCCATAATTATTCACAACCTTACAAACCTACAGTAACTTTAATAAATATTATAAATGAAATTGCTCATTGTAACACACAAGTAAGAGACTGCCAGATAAAAATAACATTTTATTCACAAATATTTTACTGTAGATGTACTTTTAGAGAAAGTGTCAAACAAAATGAAGCACTCCAAGCCTTCTTAAAATTCCTACAGTAGGATCTGGAAATCTCCAGAACTTTACCTCCAATTCGGACATAAAAAAATAAACCAAGATATGATAAACTCTAGTGCAGAGGTTCCCAAACTCGTTCCTCAAGGCACCCAAAAAGTTTTTAAAATATCCATACTTGGGCACAGATGACATAATTAACACTTCAGTCAATTTGATTTAACCATTTGTGCTCAACCATGGATATCCTTAAAATGTGGAATTTTAGGGAGTCTTGAGGAACAAGTTTAGAAACCACTGATCTAGTGGATTGAAGTGGATTGAAATCCTTATATCACTGCTGTCATCACATTCAAATCTGAAATTTTGTGTAGTGTCATTAGATAGGCACTTATCCACATTTTCTTCATGGAGGTTTCAAGTTTGAGGCAGAGTACAGTATCTGGGAGCTGTTATTTTCATGATGTACTTTTGGGAACGCACATTATAAACAAGTACACCTAAGTGGCTTATGTTAACATGAGGGCAGATACAAATTTGCAATGTTAAGACATTGTACAAGGTGATATTGATCCCATGGAACTCCAATTTATTTTACTGATACATACACTGTACATTGAAGTCTTCTGTGGATAAAATGCTGCATCCTCAATATCAATGATCTGGATAAAACTAGGTTGCATACAGATTTACCTTTAGGGCTGAAAGAAATTCCCCACCAAGCAGCAATGAGGTTATTAATACCTCTTTCACACTGCACAAATATTGCCGGGTCGATGCTGGTCGTTTTGCGTTGTGAAAGGGTCAGTCCCAACTTCCCGGGTCGTCTAACGAGTAATTCAACCTGGGAATAATTAAGGGTCATTCCATGGCTATTACCAGGTCAGGTGCAGTGTGACCGGGTTTCCTGGGTCGATGCGACCCAGTACCCATTCACAGCATAGGGAGGGGCGGTGCAGAGATGATCTCATCTCCTTGTGCCACCTCCATCCCCAATGACGCCGTGGTCCCCGCCCCCGATGGTAACCCAAACCGGCATATTGCTGTGTTGGGAAGCCAGTTCTCAGGGTCCAATGCCGGGTTGCACCTGGGAAGAACCTGTTTCCAATTCCCGGGGTGCGAGCCGGCATTAGCGATCTGAAAGTGGTATAACAGATAAGTAGCTGCAGAGAAAATGCCCTGACTTAACCTTAACCCTAGAATTGTCAATTCTTGTGCATAAAATCTTTGACTCAAAGTAGTGTATCATAATGTGGAAAGTGAAACCCTTTTCTGACAAATAGAGTTAATATTACATTTTGTTTTATTTTAGAAAGATTATGGCAAGTTATTTGAAATACTGTATGCGCCTTAATGCTGTGAAATTACAGTAGAACATTTGGCTTGTGTGAATGCATCTGAGTAAAATACTGTACCTCCTGTCAACACAAATAACCTGTGCAATCACTCGCTCCACTACATATGACACTCATCATTCACTTGGGCTATAGAAATGTGTGAATTACTGTAGCACATGAATCAGATCATCTTATGCTTCTACTACAAGAGGTTAATTTTCTTTGTATCCCCAGGCACTTCAGAAAGCATTATGCAATTGAACATAGAGCTATTCAACAGTTAGGATTAACAAACAGTTATTCATCAGTAATATCGGTAACATTGCTAACCACGAGTCACACACATCTTTTAAGTTTTCTTATGAGCATCAAGAAAACAACATAAAATTTTGATCTAAAAAATACAGTACTTGAGTCAGTATTAAATTAAGCAGAATAAAACTACATAAGAGTTATTTTACAGTTTCATCCAAGCTGTTAAAAATTAAAATAATGAAATAAAACATAATGACATAGTCAAGAGTAAGTACATTCTGTTACTTAAGCCAGGATTAAAAAAATGGAGCATGTAAAATATCCCTCAAGTGAAAACCTAATTTAATTTAAGACATAAATGTATGGCTTATACACTTTCCTACCTAGTTGAATATTGTGAATGTTGCTTTAGCTACAGTATAAGGGCGGTGGGATAATTACAGATGGTATATACTATATAGTATTGGTTAGTTTGATGCATTAAAAAGTCATGCAATTAGTCAAGCAGGGTGCATTACAACAGCAGTAATAAAACACAGTCAGATGGGAATAATATAATCAGACATTTTATTGTTTACCAGCAAAGAAATAATATGTCCAACCACCCCACGTGTTGCGCAGAATACTTCACAAGGCTGCCTTATAGCTCCCGTGACCAAAAAGGTGATGTCTCCCCAAAACACCACAAAGATAAATCTAGACAAAAAAAAGTTATGGCCACAGGTGCTTCCGGGCGCCTCCACCAAATAAATCGTGTATAATGGTGTCTAAAAAACTCCACTGGTAATGTAAATAAATAAAACATGTACAACCCCTTATCTGATGTGAAGTGTCCAATCTTCAAAGTCCAGAACTCCTCCTCACAGCGTGTGTCACAAAAAACGGCATATGCAACAGAGGGGAGAAGGAAACCATATGTGTCGTACAGTAATATTTAATAACATATACACACATAAAATGGGACATCAATCACAAATTACATAAAAGGGGAAAAGGGAAAATGGTAAAATAACCCAAGCGTGGGAGCCACAGGGGAATAATGCGAAACAATTACCGGGGTATCGGAGAACCCACAAAAAGTTCTCAGATAAGTTCTTTAAAGTCCAGAAGCCGCCCGGGCCGCAAACCGGAATATCCCTGATCTCTGTATCGCAAAAACTCCTTCTGGATGCTGTCCACGACTGAGTGCCGCCTACGCATTTCAACTCCTTCCTGGAGTCTTTCTCAAGGCTGGAGTCTTTCTCCATATATATCACCTGTACACACAAGACAATATCATTCTGAACTGCCCATTATCGGCTGGATCATATTCGATATTGCCTAGTGTTTATGCATCCTAAGGGTGGTATAGTCGCTCTACCTGGTGTATCATACCCCAAAGGGTCTTGGCAGTATATAAGCTCATTTGCATTGAATAAATGATATTAATTCAATAAGCTTTTATATAGTTAGGAAGCTACTAGGCGTTCTAGACATATAGATGTAGCTAAGCTCAGCTTGGTTGGAACAAGGTGCAGTTATGATCCGCGTGGCATAGGGTACATTCATGTATACATGCATGTGCGTATAATCACACACACACCCCATACGCTTTCTATGATGTAATTGCGGTGCAAATAGTCACAGCCTGGTTTACCAAGTTGTACCCGTGACTTGTCTACCCATGCGGCCATGCCGTGGGATGAATGAACATGACTACATCTGTAAGTTTATAGCTACAAAGAGCTTAGCTAAAGAAAATTCTCTGTTGTGTTATACACTCAGCAAGACTGAAGCTAACTACACACTAAACAGTTTTTTTTATTAAACTGACAATCAGCCCAATTTGTTTGCCGTGGCAAGTAAAGTTATTATTAGCACCACAAACTAAGTTTTTTTGTAGTTAAAGATTTTCTGCCACGCCACACCAAATTTGCATATGTCCTCCAACAAATTAAGATGAGGTAATCAGGATAAAACATAGAAAATATATGCAACTTATTAAGAATGCCCACACACTGCACAATATCAGGACTTTTGGGGTGATATCTTTTGACCAAATGGTCATGCCCGCACACTACAACAAAAAACTTGCTGATCATTTGATTATTGGAAAATTGTCCCAATAATTGTATTGTGTGTACCTAGTTTTAAGCTGGATACACTCTATAAGATCACCTATCCAATCTTTCTAGTTGGAGAAAAACTCTTTGAAAAAGCACCTTGAGGTGTGAAATGCGTTAGAGGATTATTCTAATCATCCTGTACAGTCCGAGGATGTCCGGAGGCATCCACATTGCATTCATCAAACTGGCAAGCGCCCCCCTCCTGTATGAGACGTGGACCATTTAGAAAGAATTATTTCCTTGGGACCTCCAGCAGCATCATGTGTGTTGAGTCACTAGCTCCAGCGGATTAAAGACCAGATGCCACCAGCACAATAGATGACAGACCCATCACAGAACGGAGGATCGGAGCCAGAAAATGGACACCTCTGGCATTGGAGAGAGAAAGCCCGGCTAGGTGAGTAATCCGGACAGGAGTAATTACCGCTTACATTAAGTCCACAATACATACAATACCTCTTCACAGTGGACCAGTAAGATTCCACAAAACACTTGTTTTTACTTAAATGTATGGACATTGGACAGTTAGTCCCACTTCTCTGAAATAAGAGCTGTATTTTCTATATAGATGAACATAACCTACTTTCTAAAATAATTGCCACAATTCAACATTGGGTGCTTTTCAGATGTGAATTTATACATACATGTTTATGTTTTTTATTACATATTTTTATAAATATATGTGGCCACTGTGTTTTGAATTTTACCTGTGGAGAGTATAATTAAAAGTGAGATTTTGATTTTCAACCAAAATGTTGTGTATGTTAATTCAGCCCTAACTAAGTCCTTGGTAGCAGCAGCTACAATTAGCGCAATAGCCATATCGATACTTTTTGAAATTCTGGTAATGTCTGGCAGCATAGACGGAAAGCTGGAAAATGGGCAAAAATGGTCATTTGGATAAATTATTAAAATTTTTATGGATTTAACCAATTTGTCTGAATGACCATTTTTGTTTGTTTTTAGAGGTCAAATGTCATTTGTTGCCAAACATTACCAGATTATCATTCCACCCAGAAAGATTGGACAGATATAGTAAAGTAATCTTATGGTGTGTAACCAGCTTTAGGGGGTCATTCTGAGTTGATCACTTTGCAGGAGTGCGAACTCCTGTGCAGCAGAGTGCCTGCAAACACATTTTGTGCAAAACAAGACCAGCCCTGTAGTTACTTATCCTGTGCGATGATTGCTGCGATGAGTGACACGGTAATGACGTCAGATACCCACCAAGCAAATGCCCGGCCGCGCCTGCGTTTTTCCAAACACTCCCAGAAAATGGTCAGTTGACACCCATAAATGCCCTCTTTCTGTCAATCTCCTTGCGTTCGACTATGCGATTGGAATCGTCACTAGAACCAGTGCAAAACCACAATGGACTTCGTACCCATACGACGCGCGTGCACATTGCGGTGCATACGCATGCGCAGATTAGCCGTTTTTTCCACTGATCGCTACGCATCGAACAACAGCAGCTAGCGGTCAACTCGGAATGACCCCCTTAGTAACAGATATGTCGCTCTAATACTGTACGTCTCTCATATATATCTCTCTATACCATGGCAAGGTTAGATTTCACAATGTTTAAATCATTATAATACATATTCTATGACTTTATTTTATAAGGGAAAAACATTTTGGTTCACATGTTATATTTATTTATCTTTCTTCACTTTTTATTTAAATTCTCTACAACATTTGTTTTAAAGAGTTCTAATTTGCTAAAGACCAAAATTGAACTGCACAGTGGCCTTGCCCTGAAGATGGACATATATAAATCAGCTTTAAATTGGTAAATTTATGTACAGATGTAGCCACCTTTATCTTGACCGATTCTCCGCCTAGACGGACGTTTAGTCACGCTAAGGCGATAGCTTAGCTTGCTGAGTTTAATCACAGGCAGGCGCGTTGAGGCGATTCTAGATACTCAGCATGCATTACACATCTCCACCACTGGGTGGCTAATGCTCCACTAATCCAGTACTTTCAAACGTATAGCGGCGGATTGATCTACAGCTCTGGCAAATGGTCAGTGATGACTGTAATGTTAATAGGTGGTGACCAATGGTCAGACGGTGAGAGTTCTCAATATAAATAGTTTATACAGACACAAATGAACATGTTAAAACAATTGTGTATGCAGACGCAAGATTGTGTATGGAAACACAACTAATTGTGTAAAAGGAAGTATGTACAATGCATAAACACCGTGCTTTTAAAATACATGTACAGTATGAGCGTCCGAGTACCCATGACATTCAATTTATTATAATTTTTTTCTTTGTTATACATTCCATGGAAGGGTGCACACAGCTTTCACATAAATCTTGTCATGTAACCTGATTGGAACTCCCTACCTGTCTACTGCATGAACTGTGCAGGTTCCCAGGGGGGAAGGGGAAAGTGGGATGGGGGTAGGGCGAGGCAGTGGAAAATACTGTGTTCAAAGAATGGGCCAATGCTGAAGGAGCATCAGAATCTCCTAGCTAAAATACACAGGGTCGATAGGGATAAGCGAGGTCTATGCACAGTGACAAAATGTCCGAGGCACATGAACCCCCACCTTGTAGCATTATGTGCATAGACCTCGCTTAACCCTATCGCCCCTGTGTATTTTACAGGTAGCTAGGGGATTCCGACGCAACTTCAGCACTGCCCCGTAGCCTGCAAAACCTATGCCATCACTCGCTCCTTAGCTGAGTGCTGACACAAGGTGGATGTTCATGTGCCTTGGACATTTTGTCACTTTGTGATGCAATGGGGTCTGGGGTATCGTTAAGTGCATAGACCTCTCATATCCCTATCTACCCTGTGTATTTTAGCTAGGGGATTCTGACGCTCCTTCAGCATTGTCCCGTGACCTACAAAATCTGTGCTGTTCTTGCTCCATAGCTGAGGGCCTCCATGGGGCAAGGAGTCACAGGCGGTAGCCATTTCAATTGAGTCTGCCCTGCTACAGAATTGTATGTGTACCGTATGGTGTATAGAACCTTAACAGTACAACCACTCCTACAGCTTTGCACTGGTTTGTGTGAATAACTCCCTCCCTGTCTACTGCATGACCTGTGCAGGCTCCCAGGGGGGAAGGGCGATGATCTAGCGGGAGGTGGTGGAAAATACCTTGCTTTTGAAATGCAAGTACTGTATGAGTCCAAGTCCCCAGTATGTTCTTCTAGTGTACTAATTAGCACAAACAGCTTGTAACGTACAGTGGCAAATTTAATCTTTCTATGTATAATGGAGAGATAAAAGCTCCTCCCTAAGTTCCTAGATGCCAAATCACCGTCCTTAGTATCTCTGTACAGTATGTTCTACTTGTGTACTAATTAGCAAGAACAGCTTGTAACGTACAATGGCAAGTTTAATCTTTCTATGTATAATGGAGAGATAAAAGCTCCTCCCTAAGTTCTAAGATGCCAAATCACTGTCATTAGTATCTCTGTACAGTATGTTCTTCTAGTGTACTAATTAGCACGAACAGTTTTTAACTGAATGCCAAATCACCGTACTTAGTATCTCTGTACAGTATGTTCTATTAGGGTACTAATTAGCATGAACAGCTTGTAACGTACAGCGGCAAGTTTAATCTTTCTATGTATAATGGAGAGAGATAAAAGCTCCTCAGTAAGTTCCTGGATGCCAAATCACCGTACTTAGTATCTCTGTACAGTATGTTCTATTAGGGTACTAATTAGCACGAGCAGCTTGTAACGTACAGTGGCAGGTTTGATCTTTCTATGTATAATGTAGAGAGATAAAAGCTCCTCCCTAAGTTCCTTGTTTGAGTCCCAAAGTGCCAACCTTTTTCTTTATATGTTCCCGTGACATTCACTTTATTTTTTTTTCTTTGTTATACAGTCAATGAAAGGGTACACACAGGTTTCACATAAATCAAAGTAAATCTGCAGCAGCGATTCATTCCGCTATATACAAATACACAGTGGTAATGAGTATAAATTAGTGTATTCCGACCTAACTGAGCAACACAGTACTGTAGATCGTCGGCATATGTGTATTGTACCTGACCTGAACTCCCTCCCTGTCCACTGCATGACCTGTGCAGGCTCCCAGGGGGGAAGGGCGATGGGGGTAGGGAGAGGCGGTGGAAAATACAGTGCTTTTGAAATCCAAGTATTAGTATCTGAGTCCCCTAAGGCATAAACCAACACCAATGGGAAGGAAGTGCCAACCTTTTTTTTAATGTGTTCCTGTAACATTCACTTTATTATTATTTTTTTCTTTGTTATACATTCAATGGAAGGGTGCACACAGGTTTCACATAAATCAGAGTGGGAGGGGGATTTTCCTACATACAGTAGTATACTGCTGCACATTTCTTGTAACCTAATCGGAACTCCCTCCCTGTCTACTGCATGTACTTTGCAGGCTCCCAGCGGGGAAGGGGAAAGTGGGATGGGGGTAGGGCGAGGCAGTGGAAAATACCGTGTTCAAAGAAAAGGCATAATCAAAACCATGGGGAACTTTGCAGTGTATCGTTATGTGCATAGACCTAGCTTATCCCTATCATCCCTGTGTATTTAGGCTAGGGGATTCTGATGCTCCTTCAGCATTGCCCCGTGACCAACAAAATCTGTGCTGTTACTTGCTCCATAGCCGAGGGTCTCCATGGAGCTAGGAGTCACAGGCGGTAGCCATTTAAATCGAGTTTGCCCTGCTACAGAATTGTATGTGTACCGTATGGTGCATAGAACCTTGACAGTAGAAACTCTCCTGCAGCTTTACCCTGCTTTATGTAAAACTTGTGTTTTGGCAGTTTGCTATGTGATCGAGCCCGGTGTAACGTAATGTGCATAGACCTCGCTTATCTCTATCGCCCCTGTGTATTTTGGCTAGGGGATTGTGATGCTCCTTCAGCATTGCCCCGTAGCCTGCAAAACTTATACCATCTCTCACTCCATATCTGAGCGATGCCTGCCATGTGGTGGGGGTTCAGGGGCAGTGGCCATTTTGCCAGTGTGCTATGCGATCGAGTCCGGAGGACCGTAATGTGCATAGACCTTGCTTATTCCTATCGCACCTGTGTATTTTAGCTAGGGGATTGTGACGCTCCTTCAGCATTGCCCCATAGCCTGCAAAATCTGAACTGTTACTTGCTCCGTAGCCTAGGGTCTTCGTTGGGCAAGGAGTCATAGGTGGTAGCCATTTCTAATAGTGATGAGCGGGTTCGGATCCTCGGAATCCGAACCCGCCCGAACTTCACCTTTATTTGCACGGGTCCGAGCAACTCAGATCCTCCCGCCTTGCTCGGTTAACCCGAGCACGCCCGAACGTCATCATCCCGCGGTCAGATTCTCGCGAGATTCGTATTCTATATAAGGAGCCGTGTGTCGCCGCCATTTTTCACTCGTGCATTGGAGATGATCGTGAGAGGATGTGGCTGGCGTCCTCTCAGTTTCTATGTTCAGTGGGCTGCAATTATCTGTGCTCAGTGTGCTGCAAATATCTATGCTCAGTGTGCTGCAAATATCTGTGCTCAGTGTGCTGCAAGTGCAAATATCTACGTTCTCTGCCTGAAAAACACTCCATATCTGTGCTCAGTGTGCTGCAAATATCTGTGCTCAGTGTGCTAATTGCTTTATTGTGGGGACTGGGGACCAGCAGTATTATATAGTAGGAGGACAGTGCAGAGTTTTGCTGACCAGTGACCACCAGTATTATACATTCTCTGCTGAAAAACGCTCTATATCTGTGCTGCATTGTAGTATATAGTAGGAGGACAGTGCAGAATTTTGCTGACCACCAGTATAACTATATATATAGCAGTACGATACAGTAGTCCACTGCTCTACCTACCTCTGTGTTGTCAAGTATACTATCCATCCATACCTGTGGTGCATTTCAGTTTTGCACAGTTTGCTGACCACTAGTATATAATATATAGCAGTACGGTACAGAAGGCCACTGCTCTACCTACCTCTGTGTCGTCAAGTATACTATCCATCCATACCTGTGGTGCATTTCAGTTTTGCACAGTTTGCTGACCACCAGTATATAATATATAGCAGTACGGTACAGTAGGCCACTGCTCTACCTACCTCTGTGTCGTCAAGTATACTATCCATCCATACCTGTGGTGCATTTCAGTTTTGCACAGTTTGCTGATACCAGTATATAATATATAGCAGTACCGTACAGAAGGCCACTGCTCTACCTACCTCTGTGTCATCAAGTATACTATCCATCCATACCTGTGGTGCATTTCAGTTTTGCACAGTTTGCTGACCACCAGTATATAATATATAGCAGTATGGTACAGTAGGCCACTGCTCTACCAACCTCTGTGTCGTCAAGTATACTATCCATCCATACCTGTGGTGAATTTCAGTTTTGCACAGTTTTCTGACCACCAGTATATAATATATAGCAGTACGGTACAGTAGGCCACTGCTCTACCTACCTCTGTGTCGTCAAGTATACTATCCATCCATACCTGTGGTGCATTTCAGTTGTGCGCAGTGTATAAGTAGTAGGCCATTGCTATTGATATATTACTGGCATATAATTCCACACATTAAAAAATGGAGAACAAAAATGTGGAGGGTAAAATAGGGAAAGATCAATATCCACTTCCACCTCGTGCTGAAGCTGCTGCCACTAGTCATGGCCAAGACGATGAAATGCCATCAACGTCGTCTGCCAAGGCCGATGCCCAATGTCATAGTAGAGAGCATGTAAAATCCCAAAAAATAGAGCTCAGTAAAATGACCCAAAAATCTAAATCAAAATCGTTTGAGGAGAAGCGTAAACTTGCCAATGTGCCATTTACGACACAGAGTGGGAAGGAATGGCTGAGGGCCTGGCCTATGTTCATGGCTAGTGGTTCAGCATCACATGAGGATGGAAGCACTCATCCTCCTGCTAGAAAACTTAAAAGAGTTAAGATGGCAAAAGCACAGCAAAGAACTATGTGTTCTTCTAAATCACAAATCCCCAAGGAGAGTCCAATTGTGTCGGTTGCGATGCCTGACCTTCCCAACACTGGACAGGAAGAGGTTGCGCCTTCCACCATTTGCACGCCCCCTGCAAGTGCTAGAAGGAGCACTTGCAGTCCAGTTCCTGATAGTCAAATTGAAGATGTCACTGTTGAAGTACACCAGGATGAGGATATGGGTGTTGCTGGCACTGGGGAGAAAATTGACAAGGAGGATTCTGATGGTGAGGTGGTTTGTTTAAGTCAGGCACCCGGGGAGACAACTGTTGTCCGTGGGACGAATATGGCCATTGACATGCCTGGTCAAAATACAAAAAAAATCACCTATTCGGTGTGGAATTATTTCAACAGAAATGCGGACAACTGGTGTCAAGCCGTGTGTTGCCTTTGTCAAGCTGTAATAAGTAGGGGTAAGGACGTTAACCACCTAGGAACATCCTCCCTTATACGTCACCTGGACCGCATTCATCAGAAGTCAGTGACAAGTTCAAAAACTTTGGATGACAGCGGAAGCAGTCCACTGACAACTAAATCCCTTCCTCTTGTAATCAAGCTCCTGCAAACCACACCACCAATTCCCTCAGTGTCAATTTCCTCCTTAGACAGGAAAGCCAATAGTCCTGCAGGCCATGTCACTGTCAAGTCTGACGAGTCCTCTCCTGCCTGGGATTCCTCCGATGCATCCTTGAGTGTAACGCCTACTGCTGCTGGCGCTGCTGTTGTTGCTGCTGGGAGTCGATCGTCATCCCAGAGGGGAAGTCGGAAGACCACTTGTACTACTTCCAGTAAGCAATTGACTGTCCAACAGTCCTTTGCGAGGAAGATGAAATATCACAGCAGTCATCCTGTTGCAAAGCGGATAACTCAGGCCTTGGCAGCCTGGGTGGTGAGAAACATGTTTCCGGTATCCACCGTTAATTCACAGGGAACTAGAGACTTGATTGAGGTACTGTGTCCCCGATACCAAATACCATCTAGGTTCCATTTCTCTAGGCAGCCGATACCGAAAATTTACACAGACGTCAGAAAAAGAGTCACCAGTGTCCTAAAAAATGCAGTTGTACCCAATGTCCACTTAACCACGGACATGTGGACAAGTGGAGCAGGGCAGACTCAGGACTAAATGACTGTGACAGCCCACTGGGTAGATGTATTGCCTCCCGCAGCAAGAACAGCAGTGTCGGCACCAGTAGCAGCATCTTGCATATGCCAACTCGTTCCTAGGCAGGCTACGCTTTGTATCACCGCTTTCCATAAGAGGCACACAGCTGACAACCTCTTACGGAAACTGAGGGACATCATCGCTCAATTGGACTCTCCTGGGGATTTGTGACATCGGACAACGCCACCAATATTGTGCGTGCATTACATCTGGGCAAATTCCAGCACGTCCCATGTTTTGCACATACATTGAATTTGGTGGTGCAGAATTATTTAAAAAACGACAGGGGCGTGCAAGAGATGCTGTCGATGGCCCGAAGAATTGCGGGCCACTATTGGCATTCAGCCTCCGCGTGCCGAAGACTGGAGCACCAGCAAACAGTCCTGAACCTGCCCTGCCATCATCTGAAGAAAGAGGTGGTAACGAGGTGGAATTCAACCCTCTATATGCTTCAGAGGATGGATTAGCAGCAAAAGGCCATTCAAGCCTATACATCTGCCTGTGATATAGGCAAAGGAGGGGGAATGCACCTGACTCAAGCGCAGTGGAGAATGATTTCAACGTTGTGCAAGGTTCTGCAACCCTTTGAACTTGCCACACGTGAAGTCAGTTCAGACACTGCCAGCCAGAGTCAGGTCATTCCCCTCATCAGGCTTTTGCAGAAGAAGCTGGAGACATTGAAGGAGGAGCTAAAACAGAGCGATTCCACTAGGCATGTGGGACTTGTGGATGGAGCCCTTAATTCCCTTAACCAGGATTCACGGGTGGTCAATCTGTTGAAATTAGAGCACTACATTTTGGCCACCGTGCTCGATTCCAGATTTAAAACCTACGTTGTATCTCTCTTTCCGGCAGACACAAGTCTGCAGAGGTTCAAAGACCAGCTGGTGAGAAAATTGTCAAGTCAAGCAGAACGTGACCCGTCAACAGCTCCTCCTTCACATTCTCCCGCAACTGGGGGTGCGAGGAAAAGGCTTAGAATTCCGAGCCCACCCACTGGCGGTGATGCAGGGCAGTCTGGAGCGAGTGCTGAAATCTGGTCCAGACTGAAGGACCTGCCAACGATTACAGACATGTCGTCTACTGTCACTGCATATGATTCTGTCGCCATTGAAAGAATGGTGAAGGATTATATGAGTGACCGCATCCAAGTAGGCACGTCAGACAGTCCGTACGTATACTGGCAGGAAAAAGAGGCAATTTAAAGGCCCTTGCACAAACTGTCTTTATTTTACCTAAGTTGCCCCCCCTCCAGTGTGTACTCTGAAAGAGTGTTTAGTGCAGCCGCTCACCTTGTCAGCAATCGGCGTACGCGGTTACTTCCAGAAAATGTCGAGAAGATGATGTTCATCAAATGAATTATAATCAATTCCTCCGTGTAGACATTCACCAGCAATTGCCTCCTGAAAGTACACAGGGACCTGAGATGGTGGATTCCAGTGGGGACGAATTAATAATCTGTGAGGAGGGGGATGTACACAGTGAAAGGGGTGAGGAATCGGAGGAAGAGGAGGAGGTGGACATCTTGCCTCTGTAGAGCCAGTTTGTGCAAGGAGAGATTGATTGCTTCTTTTTTTGGTGGGGCCCAAACCAACCAATCATTTCAGTCACAGTCATGTGGCAGACCCTGTCGCTGAAATGATGGGCTCGTTAAAGTGTGCATGTCCTGTTTATACCACATAAGGGTGGGTGGGAGGGCCCAAGGACAATTCCATCTTGCACCTCTTTTTTCTTTCATTTTTCTTTGCATCATGTGCTGTCTGGGGACTATTTTTGGAAGTGCCATCCTGTCTGACACTGCAGTGCCACTCCTAGATGGGCCAGGTGTTTGTGTCAGCCACTTTGGTCGCTTAGCTTAGTCACACAGCTACCTCATTGCGCCTCTTTTTTTCTTTGCATCATGTGCTGTTTGGGGACTATTTTTTGAAGTGCCATCCTGTCTGACACTGCAGTGCCACTCCTAGATGGGCCAGGTGTTTGTGTCGGCCACTTGTGTCGCTTAGCTTAGTCACACAGCTACCTCATTGCGCCTCTTTTTTTCTTTTCATCATGTGCTGTTTGGGGACTATTTTTTTGAAGTGCCATCCTGTCTGACACTGCAGTGCCACTCCTAGATGGGCCAGATGTTTGTGTTGGCCACTTGGGTCACTTAGCTTAGTCATCCAGCGACCACGGTGCAAATTTTAGGACTAAAAATAATATTGTGAGGTGTGAGGTGTTCAGAATAGACTGAAAATGAGTGGAAATTATGGTTATTGAGGTTAATAGTACTATGGGATTAAAATGACCCCCAAATTCTATGATTTAAGCTGTTTTTGAGGGTTTTTTGTAATAAAAACACCTGAATCCAAAACACACCCGAATCCGACAAAAAAATTTCCGGGAGGTTTTTCCAAAACGCGTCCGAATCCAAAACACGGCCGCGGAACCGAATCCAAAACCAAATCACAAAACCCGAAAAATTTCCGGTGCACATCACTAATTTCTATTGAGTCTCCCCTGCTTCAGAATTGTATGTTTACTGTACAGTACATAGGACCTTAACAGTAGAACCGCTCCTGCAGCTTTGCCCTGGTTTATGTGAATAAAAATAATAATAAGTGTCTGGAAAAAACTAATATGCATTCGTACTTTAGGAATCGAACCCGGGACTCTGAGTATAGGAAGCGGAACACTTCACCACTTCGCCGCAGACAGATGAATAAATCCATTGGTTTTGATTATGCGGTAATGGCTACTGGATTAGGACGCTAACATACTGTACAAAATTCCTAATCTCAAGAGGCAATAGTGAACTTCTAACACGTCCTTTTGCGACAGTGTACACTACTGGTTTTATGTTGTTTTGTCTATGGGATTTGGACGCTCACATATTCATAAAGTACTGTAGATGGATCATATACTGTATGCTGTACTATTTGCATCTGTACCATATATACTGTAATAAATAATGCAGCGTAATGAGTATTTACTGTATTAAATAATGCAGCATAATGAGTATTTACTGTATGCAGTGTAATGAGATGCCTTAGTAAAGTAGTCCTTATTATATATTTCAGTATTGTATTTTACGGGAGACCACACGCATGTGCAGTGGTGATTGTAAAAAGTGACATCTGGTGGATGATCGCAGGTATTACACGTAAAGGTAACGCCAAACGCTCTATCTGCCTCCGTGCGATTAGGTACGCCTCTCTGTGACTAGGCGCGCCTCCCTACGCCCCGGTACGCTGCGTATGCTCGATCGGGACAAACGCCTCAGCCAGTCAAGATAAAGGTGGCTACATCTATAGTACCTGTATTTCTAAGGAATACTAAAGGTAAACTACTGTACCTGATTTAGCAATAGTAAACATTAATGTTAATATTACAATAGTTCATATGTCAGAACATGTATAATTAATATGTTCCTTCTTTTTCCTTGTATACTTCATACATTAATGCACAAGCTTCATTTTTTATGAGTTATTGCACAAGCTAATTAAAGCTTTCTGAAAAATATATAGTGCAAAAGCTCAAGGTTTTAATACACAAAGGCACCGTGCATTGCAGCATTTCTGTGCAATAAAAGATACCGAACTGCCACGTGAAACACACTTTTTCTGCTAACCAATATATCTATTTACTCAAGGGAGTTCGTTGTACTTTAGCCATGAACTGCTACTGTGATAAATGGTTTGCTCTTTTAGGCATTTTTCAATCAGACATTACATTGCTGCACTATTGCAAGTGTTCCGCTGAGCTACAATCTTGTAAGATGAAAGTCTATGACTATGCATACTAATGTCTGATTACATTTGATGTTGCTCCTTCTTACTAAGGCACAGAACAATCCGAGCCCTCTGGGAAATAGAAACCACAACATAACAAATTTATAGAAGGACAACTATTTTGTTTTGAATTATATCTATACAAATGCATGTTGTTTCCTATTTGTATAGGATGGACATATAAATAGCATTCCCAGATTTTTTTTTCTTATTTTACTACATGAAAGAAAAGTGGAATAAATGAAGGAAAATATCTAAATAAATTGGTAAACATACAAAATGAATAAATGCCAGTCAGGCTGCTGAGAAAGAGATATCCAATTTGCAGTTCAAACATATACTGTAGCAGAAAAATATTATTCCATATTCAGTCCTAGAATGCTAAATTTCATATGGTTAGCATTGAACATACTATCTATATGCATTGGTCTATTTCTGTATTAAGTTCATACTATGAATTCAAATAGCACATATTTCCACACTCATGGCAATTTACTTTTGCTTTACATAATTCCCATAGTAATTTGCACATGGAAGATTTACAGAACATAGTGAAAATTTGCTTGATATTTCTTAGAGAATATGCAATCTGACAAAGGATAGTTTTTAGCAAATGTTTGGGTAACATCTATTTAGGAAGCAAATATAAAACACATAATTGCAAATGCAATACAGTATTTCCTCTTTTTGCAATATGATGAGCCTTTTAGAGGATTATGTTTATTTTAATGGCCAAGTTAGGCCATTTAATGGCTAAAATCTGAGGTTAAAGTGGGCTGGAATGGGCGGAACTGCGTTCCATCAGTTGTATTTGCAGGTGGAATGCATTCCGCCTTTGCCGCCTCCACTTTACTAGGTCATTGCACTTTTCACAAAATGTGCAGTTGCTTCCTGCCTAGGTGAAGCCAAAGTCTGCCACACCCGTGAGCTGTTCGCTGCCACACCTCCCACATAAATACATGTGGCAAGTGGGCAGTACTAAACAGCAAGCGCATCCCCAGTTCCCCAAGGGGCATCATTGCGGTGGTGGGAATGCGATGCAGTGACATCATCAACACTTGTCTCTGCACCCACAGACATTACGGGGCCCAATGGATGCCAAAAAGGAAGAGGAGAACTGAGTAGAATGGCACAAGGGAGAGGTAGGACAGAGCTGCATGAGGGAGCATATGCTACATGGCTGGGGTTGGTGAGAGCTGTATTACTAAAGGTATGCTGTGTATGGGGGGAGCTGCATGAGGGAAAAAGCTGTAAGGAAGAGGGAGATAAACTGTGTAGTGGGGTGGGGGCTGTTTGAGGTGAGAGATATGCTGTGTTGGGGTGGGTGCTTTTTGAGATGAGCGATAACCTGCATGGTGGTGGAGAGCTGTATGACTGACTGGACATATTCTGTGTGTGGGGGGGCCTGTATGAGAGAAGGAGATATGCTATGTAAGGGTGGGAGGGGCTGTATGAGAGCAGAGATATGCTGTGTGGGGGGAGGGGGCTATATGACTGTCTGGAGATGCACTGTATTGGGGGAGAGCTTTATGATAGGTGACAAATCTGAGGTGGGACAGTTGTGTGAATGGGGGGCACAGCTCACATGGAAAAGCACCAAGTTCTGGGACAACCAGTTCTGTTGCAGACGGAGGCATCTTAGGGCTAACTCACTGCAAACAACAAAATGAAGAGCCCCCTGCAGCTGCCCCTTCCACCATTACCACCACATGTCCACACAAAAAAAGAACATATATCTAGGGACCCCAGCTGCATGAACGAGATCTGGTGCTGGATTGTTATTCTTAGAGATCCCAGAAACACCGACTGTGCATGACAGAAAAATCTGCTAGATGGCGCATGCACTTAAACAACTGCCAGGGAGAAGAAGGACATCACAGGGACAGGCTGTGACTGCAATAGTCATAGAAGTATAAAAAGCTTACTTCATATCAGCAAAGTAGAAGCTGGAAAATCACATATTGGGCACTATAAAAGTCCAAAAATATTGTAATATAAATACAATATTTAGTACATCCCACCAATTGTGATAGCTGTGAGGGGATAAGCTGTGTGAGGGATTAGTTTGTAGGAGAGCTGTGTGAGGGATACACTGTAAGGGATCTGCGTGAGGGACAAGATGAGCATATAATACAAGTCTAGCCAGAAGGCAGAGTATCTTGTCGGGATGTATGATCAAGTTAGACACAATGTAGGCCTGGGGTCAGAGGGATGTGTGAGTGTAGAGGGTGGGATGTACTAAATGGAATAATGCAGTAAACCCCCGTTTATCACATTTTCCAAATGTACTAATCCCATGCCGTCGGTACAGCAAGGTGGAAAGGATGGCCAGCTTTTACTGTCAATATCCTATAGATGTCAGTAGGCTACTCTCCACAGTGCTGGTGTGAGGAATACGATCAGGTCCCTCCCAGTATGCCCCACGGCTGCACGCACGCACGCAGTGCTGAATGTCAAAAGTGGCACGTAGTTTTTCGGGCCACCAACAGCATCTCCTGCACACCCCTTTCATTTTTCAAAAAATTCTGCCCCACCAAATTAATTGTATGTGCAAAACATGGGAAGTGCTGGAATTTGCCCAGATGTAATGCGCGCACAATATTGGTGGCATTGTCCGATATCACAAATACCCAGGAGAATCTAATTGGGGTAAGCCATTGTGCGATGATGTCCCTCAGTTTCCGTAAGAGGTTGCCAGCAGTGTTCCTCTTACGGAAAGCGGTGATACATATCGTAGCCTTGTTGAATATGTATACATTGGTTATTCCCAGCACTTTTAAACAAAGGACAAATATAGATGTAGTAATTAAAAATGTATAGGTATTTATTTCTTTAAAAAAAAAAAGATTTTTTGAGATATTTGACTTTAATATCCAATGGCTATAAAGAATACTCATAAAAGACAATTCTTCATATAATGTATAATTAATAAAGAGTAATAAAAGCACTTCCGGTTCCGGCATGGGAGAGTGAGCAGCTTCCCCCTGCAGCTCCGCTCCCCACGTTGCTTCGTTCAGCTTTAACCCTGTCAGCCTCTGCGAGACACCGCTCCCGGTCCCCCTGCAGATCGGGTATAGACATGGACAAGTTCCTGGGCCCCTGCCTCCCGTAAAACACCCTCCGGCACCGCAGCAGCAATGCCAGGAGAAGCGATGTGGCGAGCACAACATGGCGCTCGGCGCGGACGCTAGTCAGGGGACGCCAGCAGCAAATAAATCCATCTCTGCTTCGGAGGGGAACACAGGTATTTCTGACGGTAAACAGACGGCTTCCCTTTCATACGAGGAACTTACTAAGGCTATACAAGCCACTATGGCACTATTATTACAGAAAGCGGTGGCAGACATTACCACCCAGATCTCTCGCCTGTCTGACCGTATAACAGGGACTGAAGCGCATATTAGCCAAAACATGGATGATATCCATACACTACAAAAGTCAGTTAAAGACTTGATATTAGACAACAAACGCATGTCTGACAAGCTGGACAATATTGAAAATAGGACACCACGTAATAACCTACGCATCACTGGACTCCCTGAGTCTATTAAAGGGACGTAGTTGGAATTTTTTGTCCGTCACACACTTCCTAAACTGCTACATGTTGAATCAGAGTGCTCTGACATAGTGATTGAAAGGGTACACAGGATGGGAGAGATGATACCTGCCTCAACACACAAACCGAGGGTTGTTATTTTTAAAACTCTGAATTTCCTACATAAGCAGCTGCTTTGGTCTGACTCTAGAAAACACAACCCTCTCATCTGGGGATCCCACACCCTACGGCTGTTTCAAGACTTTTCTGTGGAACTTTCCAGAGCGCGACGTTCCTTTTCAACAGTGTGCACTACTCTGGTGCAAACAAACCGCAAGTTTCACATGCTGTTCCCGGCCAAACTCAGAATCTTTACAGCGTCTGGCTTTGCTGACTTTTCCAATGCAGCGGATGCTGCAGCTTATCTCAAGGAAGAGTCTGAGGAGATTGGGACAGATTCTAGTACAGAAGCTGATGATATGGCTGAGTGAGACTCCTGCTGTCCTACTATGTGGAAAATGACTTTAAAGTCTTGTTAGTAGCCCTACAGTGAGGCGTATGCCGTGAGTTTAATCTTACACCTGACAAATGTTTCACCCTGTCTGACACCGCACCTGAACTTCAGTTTCAGTTTGGGTTCGATGTCATGCAAATTTTTATACACTTGTATACTACAATGATGTTATATTGGAATGCAATCCATGTTGTATGGATATCTTTGTTTATGTTTTGATATTACATGTTTAAAGAAGTAACTGGGAGGGCGGAGCTCTGCCGTGCATAGTTTGTTTTGAAGTTTTTTTTTATATAGTGACATCCCCTGCTACCTGTAAACGCAGCGATGCAGGTACCAGGATTTTTTCTGGAGGTCCGTTATTTCCCTTTTAGGGATGGTTTGGTTCCCCCTGTCCTTTGTCTCCCCTTACCCTCATGTTTTTCCCTCTTGTTTTCCTCACTTCTCTCCTTCTGGCATTCGCTTACAGCTAACACTTGAAGTCCACTTTAATGTCTCTTAACATAGGCTCTCTTAATATTAGAGGTATTCATACACCGGCTAAGCGCCGCAAACTCTTTACCTATCTCAACAAACACAATGTTGACTTTATTTGTTTGCAGGAAACCCATTTGATACCAGACGAAGTGAAAAAGCTTCAAATTATGAACTGGTCCCTTTTGGGTTCAGCTTCCTTCAACACTAAATCATGTGGTGTGGCAATACTAGCAAAAAAGGCCTTGAATATACAGGTGACCTCCATCTTTGCTGACCCGCTTGGTAGATACTTGACCTTGTCCCTTTCCCAGCTGACACCACCTTCACTATCTGTAATGTTTATGCCCTTACTCAATACAAATAATCTTTTTTTGTTGAACTGCTCACACATTTACATTCCTGCGACTTGTCCTCCTTGATAGTCTGTGGAGACCTTAACTTAATATCTTCTCAGTATCTAGATAGATCCCCCAAACGAAAATATTCCTCTCCCTAGATTGGGAGTTCCCTATCTCAGTAAGGATCTTAATTTAGTAGATTCTTGGAGAGCTCTTAATCCTACGGAGAGGGATTTTACTTGATTATCATTAATTCACAATACTTGGTCCAGGATAGACTATATACTACTTGCCGAACCCCTTTTTCCCTCCCTAGCCTCGGTGGGGATCGAACCCCCCCTTTTATCAGACTATGCATTGATTAATGTGAAGTTAGCTCTAGGAAAATCTAAATCAGCTTCTCCGATGTGGAGATTCCCTTCTCACATGTTTCAGTCCCAAGGTCTAAAGCAGAAACTTTTAACTGAATGGAGCAAGTACGCAGAAACAAATGCGTCTCATTCCTCTTCTAACCTGCCTCTCTTTTGGCAAACAGCCAAAACGGTCCTTCGTGGTGAACTGATAGTTTTGTTTCAAATACCAAATGACAACATAAACAAGAATATTTACAGTTGCAAGATAAACTCTCTACTGCCTTCCAACTATTTAAGACACATCCTTCACCTGCACACAAAACTGCTTACCTAGAAACTAAATTAATTTATAAAGAGTTTCTCCAACATTCAGGAGATAAATACCTTTTTAACGTGCACTCCAAATTTTATAAGTTTGGGAATAAAGTTGGGAAGCTCCTAACGAATCTGCTACAAGGGTCTATACCACGTACGGTTGTCCACCCTTTGCTACGTCCTGATGGCTCCAAGACTGACTCTGATCCACAGATAGTCGAGACTTTGAAATGTTTCTATCAATCTCTTTACTCAGCCCCGGGATTGGTTCCAGAGGAGTCATTAGGGATCTCTACCTCCTTACCCCCCTCTCCTCCTCCTCCCTCTTCTTCACCCCCTGCCTCTTCTCTTTCTTCTTCCTATTGGGATTCCCTGACCTTACCGCAATTACCAGAAACGTCGATGGTAAACCTGTTAAAACCCATTACCCCTGAGGAGATCTCTTGGGCTATCGGAAAGTTGAAACTGGCCTCAACGCCCGGCCCTGATGGATTCTCAAATGAATTTTATAAAATATTGCCTCCACAGATAGCACGGCCGCTGGCGGACACTTTCAACTTTATGATTGACCAACAATCTCTCCCACTGTACTTCTCTGACGCTATTAAAAAAGTAATCCCCAAATCTGGCCGTGACCTCGCCCTCCCTGGTTCATATAGGCCAATCTCTCTGCTAAATGTTGATTTCAAAATATTTACAAAGATATTGGCAGAGAAATTGAAGCCTATATTACCTTTATTGATCAAATCAGACCAGACAGGATTTATAACCGGTAGACATTCTGTAGTGAATGTGTGGAGAGTGTTAGTGGCCATTCAGCAAATTTCTTCGTTGTCTGGCACTTCCTCTCCTAGCATGGTAATTACGTTAGATGCAGAAAAAGCATTTGATTTAGTTTTATGGCCCCATCTTTTTCAAACTCTACACAATTTTGGTTTTCCCCCTCATTTTATACAGATAATTCGTACATTATATGCTTCCCCCAAATCGATGGTATCATGCAATGGCCATTTATCTTCCCCCTTTCTACTTCGCAGAGGTACACGCCAAGGATGTCCTCTATCCCCTCTCCTCTTCGCTCTAGCTGTTGAACCTCTTGCTGTTGCTATATGTAGCTCCCCTCTTATCCATGGAATTCGCATACATTCAATTGAATTAAAAATAGCACTATTTGCTGACGATACACTTATCTTCCTCTCTAAACCCTCGCACTCTCTTCCGGCCCTGCTTCACCTTCTTGACTCCTTTGGAACTCACTTGAGGTTCAAAGTCAACTTGACAAAGTCTGAAATACTGTTGCTGGGGGGAGCCAGGCCAGACTCCATTGGCAACCATGATATCCCTTTTAAATTGGCTTCCTCCCACTCCCCCTATCTGGGTGTCCAAATTTCTTCAGACCTAACTAAACTATACTCCCTAATTTTTCCCCCCATTATATCCAAAATAGCAACTAAACTGGAATCATGGAAAGACTTACCGGTCTCTTTGCTAAGTAGACTTGCCATCATCCAGTCGATCATCTTCCCAAAGCTTAACTACTGTATGCAGATGATTCCATTGGCAATACACAAGTCAGATATTGCTAAGGTAGAAAGTTTATTTTCAAAATTTATATGGCAAAGCAAAAGGCCCAGGATTGCTAAGATTAAACTCATCACTCCTCGGGCGAATGGGGGAATGGGATACCCGGATTTACATAATTATTCTCTAGTGACCTTTTTTAGATATATTAGTGACTGGATTCTAAACAATTCCACCTATACAGATTCTACCCTGGACCAAGCTATTTTTTACCCATTTTCCCCTGGAGCCCTGATTCAGACCAAATTGTCTAATATCCCTACCCACATAAAATCACATATTTTATTTAAAGACACATATGCTGCCTGGGTCACCTTGAACAAAATTTGCTGTAGAAATCCCTACATTTCTCATTTCCTCCCCTTATGGGGTAATCCCTCCTTTCCCCCATCCTTGACTAACTCTCTATTCCATTACTGGAAATCCAGAGGGCTTGATACCTCCTACAAGGTTTTTGATCCCGGAGGATCTATTCTCCCATTCTCAGATCTTTCTGACCGCTTTGAACTGCCTTGCACTCACAGATTTATGTATTTTCAAGTGAGACACTATTTAAATAGTATTAGGATAGACTGGCCTACTAGACATTCCACGCCAATTTTCCCTTCACAACTTGTAAACATTGATATTCTACTAGAATTTGTGCTAAATAAAACCTATAAGGTAAAATACATGTATACAATACTTTTGAAAGCCTGTTACAGCACTCACCCTCAATGGCTGGCTTTGGTACACAAATGGGCATCAGATATCCCATATGTTACTCAGATTAGTGATGTTTTATCCTTGCATACTCTCTCACTAAAAATTTTACAGTCCAGTTATCTCCAAAAGGTGTATATCCGAACTCTTCATAGGGCTTATATTACACCAAGTCAAAGGCGCCACATGGTTATCGAGGAAAAAGGCTATTGTTTGAAATGCGGAACTATGATATCAGATTTTTCCCACTGCATGTGGAACTGTTATAAGTTGAAACGTTTTTGGTCTAAGTTAATTGTTTATGTCAACTCACTTTTTCACACCAAGTTAACTTTTGATCCGCTAGCATGCATGGGACTCAACTTTTCTGTTTGGACGGCACAAAAATTGGAGAGATCTGCCTTCCCCCTACTTATTACAATTATGACAGTGGCCAGGAAATTTATTTTGGCCCACTGGACCAAAAAATCGGCTTCCCAGTTGGGTGCAGTGAAACAGAAACTTCTCCAAATATTGCACTTTTAGCGTAAATATGCAAGATTGGAAGCAAAATCCGGTGTTCGTAAATTTTATAAAAAATGGTTGCCTTTTATTAATACCCTAGACATGCACATGAAAAATCATATTCTGATGTGTTTTGAACATGTACACCCTACACCAGGGCTGGCCAAACCAGTCCTCAAGATCTACCAACAGTACACATTTTCCAGATCACCTAGCTGGTGCACAGGTGTAGTCATTACTAATTAAGATGTGCTGCATTCATTCCTAACTGACAATTCTACAGGTCTCCAGGAGGCCTGGAAAACATGAACTGTTGGTAGATCTCGAGGACCGGTTTGGCCAGCCCTGCCCTACACCTACTGCTCAATGATGCCTTTTTGAATGATAGATTTAACGTTCTATTGTGGTCTTGATACTGTTTGCTCTTTACTGAACTCCAGGTTTGCCAGATTGCCTTCTTTCCTTTCTTCCTTCTCTCTTCTTCCTATCCTTTCTACTCTTTCCCTACATTCCCTTATTGTCTGTGTTTAGGTATAGTTCCTTTTTGTGCATTTTATTTTGTAGGTGGCTTTATTGATATGTGTAGAACTATTGTAATCTCCAACCTTGATCCCGATACACTACAATATCGCTGGGACATAATTTGTCCGACCTAGTTCAATTTCCCCTTTCGGATTATATTGAAAATAAGAAGATCATTGTTTGACTAATATGTTTCTTATCCGATGATGCACACCGCTCAGACTGATAAGTTTATGTCACCTTTAGTTTGATTTTTGATTGTTGTCTTTGTCTTTATATTTCTTGAAAATCTTTAATAAAAATTATATTTAAATAGTAAGTATATTCCTAATACCGGTATACGTACAGAAAACAACACATAAGATAGAATTGAGAAGTATAATAAAAGGTTCTGTAGTATTTAGTAGAAACGCTTGTTCGGTTTACTCTAATAAAAAAGGTGCATCAGAAAGTGCTTGAAGATTTTACTTCTATTTGATACTGTATTTAAACCATGTTTGTTACTTGTATCAGATTCTAAAAACAAAGTAGAGTCTCTCCAGCCAGGGGGTATTGCAGTAGTTAGGCAGTAGTAGCTGATAAGGATAATATCCAAAGTTCACCCACCGTTATTTTAAAGTCCCACTGGTAGTCTATTTGACCACTGTTAAGGTCTCATGCTGGTAAATCGAAGCGGGTGTCTGCCGGCAGACAGAAGAAATCAGCGACGGTGGTCAGCGTTTGAAAGTGTGTATCCAATCTGTTGCTCGGCGATCGACGCGTTCCGCCTGTATGGCACAGGCTTCGTCAGGATGCCAGATCATTCATTATCCCATCTTCTTGTTCCTCTCTGCGGTCAGGGGTTTATGTCATTTCCGCCCTCACTGTGCGCTTTACCTGTGATATCCCTGAGGAATTCCCTGCAGGCAATGTTTTGCAGGGCATATTGCTTTTGTCCATGTGTAATTCTAGAAAAAGTGTAGCCTGCCTAGGAACGAGTTGCTGTCTGCGAGAAGCTGCTACTGGTGCCGCTGTTGTTGTTGCTGCAGGAGGCAATACATCTACCCAGTGGGCTGTCACAGACAGATAGTCCTTAGACTGCCCTGTTCCACTTGCCCACATGTCCATGGTTAAGTGGACAGTGGGTACAACTGCATTTTTTAGGACACTAAGGATACTTTTCCTGACGTCTCTATACATTCTCGGTGAAGTGGAACCTAGATGGGATTTGGTACCGGGGGGACACTACCTCCATCAATTCTCTAAGTCCCACTGAACTAATGGTGGATACTGGACACACGTCTAACACCGACATAGCTGTCAGGGCCTCAGTTATCTGCTTTGCAACAGGATGACTGCTGTCTTTTTTCATCTTCCTCACAAAGGACTGTTGGACAGTCAATTGCTAACTGGAAGTAGTACAAGTGGTCTTCCGACTTCCGCTCTGGGATGACGATCGACTCCCAGCAGCAACAACAGCAGCAGCAGCAACAGCAGCAGTAGGCGTACCACTCAAGGATCCTCCGGAGGAATCCTGTTTAGGAGAGGACTCCTCAGACTTACCAGTGACATGACTGCAGGACTATTGACGTTCCTGACTGAGGAGCAAATTGACATTGACGGAGTTGGTGGTGTGGCTTGTAGGAGCTTGGGTACAAGAGGAAGAAGGGATTTAGGTGTCAGTGGATGGCTTACGCTCTTACCCAAAGTTTCACAACTTGACACTGACTTCTGATGAATGCGCGGCAGGTGACGTATAAGGGAGAATGTTCCTAGGTGGTTAACGCCCTTACCCCTACTTATTACGGATTGACAGAGGCAACACACAGCTTGACATCTGTTGTCCGGATTTGTGGAAAAATAATTCCACACCGAAGAGGTAGCTTTTTCGGTATTTTGTCCAGGCTTCACAATGGGCTTATTCATACCATTGACAACAGGTGTCTCCCTCGGTGCCTGATTTAAACATTCCACATCACCATCAGAATTCTCATCGTCAACTTCCTCCTCAGCGCCAGCAACACCCATATCCTCATCCTGGTGTACTTCAACAGTGACATCTTCAATCTGACTATCAGGAACTGGACTGTGGGTGCTCCTTCCAGCACTTGCAGGGGGAGTGCAAATGGTGGAAGGAGCCACCTCTTCCCGTCCAGTGTTGGGAAGGTCAGGCATCGCAACCGACACAATTGGACTCTCCTTGGGGATTTGTGATTTAGAGGAACGCACAGTTCTTTGCTGTGCTTTTGCCATCTTAACTCTTATAATTTTTCTAGTAGGAGGATGAGGGCTTCCATCGTCATTTGAAGCTGTACCACTAGTCATGAACAAAGGCCAGGGCCTTAGCCTTTCCTTGCCACTCCATGTCGCAAATTGCATATTGGCAAATTTACGTTTCTCCTCAAACCATTTCAATTTATTTGTTGGGGTCTTTTTACTGAACTTTGGCTTTTTGGATTTAACATGCCCTCTACTATCACATTGGGCATCGGCATTGGCAGGCAACGTTGATGGCATTTCATTGTCTATGTCATGACTAGTGGCAGCAGCTTCAGCACTAGGAGAAAGTGGTTCTTTATCTTTCCCTATTTTATCCTCCAAATTTTTGTTCTCCATTATTTTTTTGGAATTATATATTAATATGCAGCACAGGAGAGTGTACCTCTACACCACACAGGGAAAACCCTGTGAAAAAAATTTGGATTCAATATTAATAACCCCTTTATTTGAAGTAAATAATATACAGCACAGGACAACCCCACGAGAATCCGACAGCGGGATGATGATGTTTTGCCTCGTTCTGGTTTCCGAGTCGGACTCGGATCCGGGCTCTGGTAGTGAAGTTCGGGGAGGTTCGGTTCTCTGGGAACCAAACCCGCTCATCTCTAGTAGTGACATCAACTAACATTTAGACAACTGGTTAAGGGGTCCATGTACTGAATGGAGCTAAGCCTTCACAATGAAAAATACAGTGAAAATGCTTGTAAATATCGCTTCTCAGTATGTACTAAAGCATTTTCACTGACTGTTTTCTGCCTGAGCTAAGTAATGAGCCTAATATCGCACTGTCATAGGCTACTATGGCAGCAATATTACCCTCAGCTATTACTAAACCCTCTGATGCTTTCTGAATAAAGTTATTGTTGTTTCAAAAAAAAAAAATTCCTGCTGCAGCTGATCAGCTGACGTGGATTCTCACTGTTTCCTCGAGGCTGGCTGATTCAGCTGGGCAGTGTGTACCTGGAGCCTGCATTGTTTATTTTTATTTTATTAACTCTTTCATCCCCGGTCAGGATACTCCATCCGGGATTGGACAAGGGAAGCTGCACATGCGCAGGTTATTAGCGCAATGAGCTAGGGCAGGCATCGCAGAGTGGGTGAGTTAACCCTCAGCCACTTCATCTGGCTGAATCTTAGTAGTAGACGTGGTAAATGAACCCAGGAAGGCAGCGCTAAGCAGGCGAAGTGGGATGAGTTTTAGCACTGGAAGCACAATACTGTTAGTAAATAGACCGCTAAGTCCTTATTATAACTACAGTATGACTTGTTCTGACTCATTCAATGAGAAAGGGAATGACTCCTAAATTATATCAACTAAGAAGTGACTTTTCCAAATATCCAGTGAATTGACTAAATTACTGGAGAGAGTGGTTTTTACCCACTTCATCTTCTATTATGTGGTGGAGTACTATATATAACCTGTGAATCGAAACATACCATATAGGGATATTTACTGTAGAAGTCATATAAGTTATAACAGGTAGTGACCTGGGTCAGTTTACTACATAACATTGATTCATACGTAGACACAAGTGGCAACGTCTGAGTGTTTTGGTGGTCACCCATCTGTGATTTTATCGAAATGCCATGACAAATTCTTTCCCTTGTGTACTGTACATGTAAACTTTTGAATGTTCAAGGACTGAGATATCCACTTTGGTGTGTATTCAATTGGTGTTGGATCCTCTCCGACACTGCACTATTTAATTTGCGGGTGTTTTCAACAAGTTTAGTCTGTTTTCAACAAAGCCAATCTGACTTTTTTAAAGTCAAATCGGCATTGTCGAAAACGGGCCAAAATCCTGTTGAAAATGCCTATAATTTCGACAAAATACGTGGCTCCACGTCTAATCCGCTGATCCACGTGTTTTTCGACAAGTCGGAAAAACGGAACTTGACTTGTATAGGTCGAATCAAGATTCAACCTAAAAAAGTCGGAAACTGCCGTTTTTCCGTCAATTCGGGAATTCTGACAGTAGTTGAATAGATGCCTTTGAGTGTCTGTAGATACTGTACTACCACTTGGTGCATCTGTGTACATAAACACTACAGTAACACAACTATTACACTCATTTCATGCCTATAAGAGGGATCATCTTCATGCATTTAGCTACCTCCCAGTCACCAGCAAAGAAAACCCAGCACGTATCCAAGACATTTCTGATACAGTGATCTAAATCACAACAGTGCCTTTTTTGCAGACACACTGTGTAACTCATGAACCATTAGGGTTTTTAGGGGTTTCAGGCATGCTTAGAAGCAAAACATTTATCAACTATTTAAACTAGTGATGAGCGGGTTCGGTTCCTCGGAATCCGAACCCCCCCGAACTTCAGCCTTTTTACACGGGTCCGAGGCAGACTCGGATCTTCCCGCCTTGCTCGGTTAACCCGAGCGTGCCCGAACGTCATCATCCCGCTGTCGGATTCTCGCGAGACTCGGATTCTATATAAGGAGCCGCGCGTCGCCGCCATTTTCACACGTGCATTGAGATTGATAGGGAGAGGACGTGGCTGGCGTCCTCTCCGTTTAGAAAATAGAAATAGAGAGTGAGAGTGAGACACTTGATTTACTGGAGCTTAGGAAGTTAGGAGTACTCAGAGAGTGCAGAGTTTACTAGTGACTGACCAGTGACCACTGACCACCAGTGCAGTTTTATTATTATTTAATATAATCCGTTCTCTGCCTGAAAAAAAACGATACACAGTGTGACACAGTCACATACCATATCTGTGCTCAGCCTCAGTGTGCTGCATCATCTATGTAATACTGTATATCTGACTGTGCTGAGTGCTCACTGCTCACACAGCTTAATTGTGGGGGAGACTGGGGAGCAGTTATAGCAGGAGTACATATTTTAACAGTGCACACTTTTGCTGCCAGAGTGCCACTGCCAGTGTGACCGACCAGTGACCACTGACCACCAGTATATTGTGATTGTCTGCCTGAAAAAGTTAAACACTCGTCATGTGGTGTTTTTATTCTATAAACGCATTCTGCTGACAGTGTCCAGCAGGTCCGTCATTATATAATATATACCTGTCCGGCTGCAGTAGTGATATATATATATTTTTTATATCATTATCATCCAGTCTATATTAGCAGCAGACGCAGTACGGTAGTCCACGGCTGTAGCTACCTCTGTGTCGGCAGTCGCTCGTCCATCCATAATTGTATACCACCTACCCGTGGTGTTTTTTTTTTTTCTATCTTCTTGATACTAGTAGCTTACTTTAGGAGTCTGCAGTGCTGAGCTGACAGTGTCCAGCAGGTCCGTAATTATATAATATATACCTGTCCGGCTGCAGTAGTGATATATATATATTTTTATATCATTATCATCCAGTCTATATTAGCAGCAGACGCAGTACGGTAGTCCACGGCTGTAGCTACCTCTGTGTCGGCAGTCGCTCGTCCATCCATAATTGTATACCACCTACCCGTGGTGTTTTTTTTTTTTCTATCTTCTTGATACTAGTAGCTTACTTTAGGAGTCTGCAGTGCTGAGCTGACAGTGTCCAGCAGGTCCGTCATTATATAATATATACCTGTCCGGCTGCTGTAGTGATATATATATATTTTTTATATCATTATCATCCAGTCTATACTAGCAGCAGACGCAGTACGGTAGTCCACGGCTGTAGCTACCTCTGTGTCGGCAGTCGCTCGTCATCCATAAGTATACTAGTATCCATCCATCTCCATTGTTCACCTGAGGTGCCTTTTAGTTGTGCCTATTAAAATATGGAGAACAAAAATGTTGAGGTTCCAAAAATAGGGAAAGATCAAGATCGACTTCCACCTCGTGCTGAAGCTGCTGCCACTAGTCATGGCCGAGACGATGAAATGCCATCAACATCATCTGCCAAGGCCGATGCCCAATGTCATAGTACAGAGCATGTAAAATCCAAAACACCAAATATCAGTAAAAAAAGGACTCAAAAATCTAAAATAAAATTGTCGGAGGAGAAGCGTAAACTTACCAATATGCCATTTACCACACGGAGTGGCAAGGAATGGCTGAGGCCCTGGCCTATGTTCATGGCTAGTGGTTCAGCTTCACATGAGGATGGAAGCACTCAGCCTCTCGCTAGAAAAATGAAAAGACTCAAGCTGGCAAAAGCACAGCAAAGAACTGTGCGTTCTTCGAAATCCCAAATCCACAAGGAGAGTTCAATTGTGTCGGTTGCGATGCCTGACCTTCCCAACACTGGACGTGAAGAGCATGCGCCTTCCACCATTTGCACGCCCCCTGCAAGTGCTGGAAGGAGCACCCGCAGTCCAGTTCCTGATAGTCAGATTGAAGATGTCAGTGTTGAAGTACACCAGGATGAGGAGGATATGGGTGTTGCTGGCGCTGGGGAGGAAATTGACCAGGAGGATTCTGATGGTGAGGTGGTTTGTTTAAGTCAGGCACCCGGGGAAACAACCTGTTGTCCGTGGGAGGAATATGGCCATTGACATGCCTGGTGAAAATACCAAAAAAATCAGCTCTTCGGTGTGGAAGTATTTCACCAGAAATGCGGACAACATTTGTCAAGCCGTGTGTTGCCTTTGTCAAGCTGTAATAAGTAGGGGTAAGGACGTTAACCACCTCAGAACATCCTCCCTTATACGTCACCTGCAGCGCATTCATCATAAGTCAGTGACAAGTTCAAAAACTTTGGGCGACAGCGGAAGCAGTCCACTGACCAGTAAATCCCTTCCTCTTGTAACCAAGCTCACGCAAACCACCCCACCAACTCCCTCAGTGTCAATTTCCTCCTTCCCCAGGAATGCCAATAGTCCTGCAGGCCATGTCACTGGCAATTCTGACGAGTCCTCTCCTGCCTGGGATTCCTCCGATGCATCCTTGCGTGTAACGCCTACTGCTACTGGCGCTGCTGTTGTTGCTGCTGGGAGTCGATGGTCATCCCAGAGGGGAAGTCGTAAGACCACTTTTACTACTTCCACCAAGCAATTGACTGTCCAACAGTCCTTTGCGAGGAAGATGAAATATCACAGCAGTCATCCTGCTGCAAAGCGGATAATTGAGGCCTTGGCATCCTGGGCGGTGAGAAACGTGGTTCCGGTATCCGTCATTACTGCAGAGCCAACTAGAGACTTGTTGGAGGTACTGTGTCCCCGGTACCAAATACCATCTAGGTTCCATTTCTCTAGGCAGGCGATACCGAAAATGTACACAGACCTCAGATAAAGACTCACCAGTGTCCTAAAAAATGCAGTTGTACCCAATGTCCACTTAACCACGGACATGTGGACAAGTGGAGCAGGGCAGGCTGAGAACTATATGACTGTGACAGCCCACTGGGTAGATGTGTGGACTCCCACCGCAAGAACAGCAGCGGCGGCACCAGTAGCAGCATCTCGCAAACGCCAACTCTTTCCTAGGCAGGCTACGCTTTGTATCACCGCTTTCCAGAATACGCACACAGCTGAAAACCTCTTACGACAACTGAGGAAGATCATCGCGGAATGGCTTACCCCAATTGGACTCTCCTGTGGATTTGTGGCATCGGACAACGCCAGCAATATTGTGTGTGCATTAAATCTGGGCAAATTCCAGCACGTCCCATGTTTTGCACATACCTTGAATTTGGTGGTGCAGAATTATTTAAAAAACGACAGGGGCGTGCAAGAGATGCTGTCGGTGGCCAGAAGAATTGCGGGACACTTTCGGCGTACAGGCACCACGTACAGAAGACTGGAGCACCACCAAAAACGCCTGAACCTGCCCTGCCATCATCTGAAGCAAGAAGTGGTAACGAGGTGGAATTCAACCCTCTATATGCTTCAGAGGTTGGAGGAGCAGCAAAAGGCCATTCAAGCCTATACAACTGAGCACGATATAGGAGGTGGAATGCACCTGTCTCAAGCGCAGTGGAGAATGATTTCAACGTTGTGCAAGGTTCTGCAACCTTTTGAACTTGCCACACGTGAAGTCAGTTCAGACACTGCCAGCCTGAGTCAGGTCATTCCCCTCATCAGGCTTTTGCAGAAGAAGCTGGAGACATTGAAGGAGGAGCTAAAAGGGAGCGATTCCGCTAGGCATGTGGGACTTGTGGATGCAGCCCTTAATTCGCTTAACAAGGATTCACGGGTGGTCAATCTGTTGAAATCAGAGCACTACATTTTGGCCACCGTGCTCGATCCTAGATTTAAAACCTACCTTGGATCTCTCTTTCCGGCAGACACAAGTCTGCTGGGGTTCAAAGAACTGCTGGTGACAAAATTGTCAAGTCAAGCGGAACGCGACCTGTCAACATCTCCTCCTTCACATTCTCCCGCAACTGGGGGTGCGAGGAAAAGGCTCAGAATTCCGAGCCCACCCGCTGGCGGTGATGCAGGGCAGTCTGGAGCGACTGCTGATGCTGACATCTGGTCCGGACTGAAGGACCTGACAACGATTACGGACATGTCGTCTACTGTCACTGCATATGATTCTTTCCCCATTGAAAGAATGGTGGAGGATTATATGAGTGACCGCATCCAAGTAGGCACGTCAGACAGTCCGTACTTATACTGGCAGGAAAAAGAGGCAATTTGGAGGCCCTTGCATAAACTGGCTTTATTCTACCTAAGTTGCCCTCCCACAAGTGTGTACTCCGAAAGAGTGTTTAGTGCCGCCACTCACCTTGTCAGCAATCGGCGTACGAGGTTACATCCAGAAAATGTGGAGAAGATGATGTTCATTAAAATGAATTATAATCAATTCCTCCGTGGAGACATTGACCAGCAGCAATTGCCTCCACAAAGTACACAGGGAGCTGAGATGGTGGATTCCAGTGGGGACGAATTGATAATCTGTGAGGAGGGGGGTGTACACGGTGATATATCGGAGGATGATGATGAGGTGGACATCTTGCCTCTGTAGAGCCAGTTTGTGCAAGGAGAGATTAATTGCTTCTTTTTTGGTGGGGGTCCAAACCAACCCGTCATTTCAGTCACAGTCGTGTGGCAGACCCTGTCACTGAAATGATGGGTTGGTTAAAGTGTGCATGTCCTGTTTATACAACATAAGGGTGGGTGGGAGGACCCAAGGACAATTCCATCTTGCACCTCTTTTTTCTTTCATTTTTCTTTGCGTCATGTGCTGTTTGGGGAGTGTTTTTTGGAAGGGCCATCCTGCGTGACACTGCAGTGCCACTCCTAGATGGGCCAGGTGTTTGTGTCGGCCACTTGGGTCGCTTATCTTAGTCACACAGCTACCTCATTGCGCCTCTTTTTTTCTTTGCGTCATGTGCTGTTTGGGGAGTAGTTTTTTGAAGGGCCAGCCTGCGTGACACTGCAGTGCCACTCCTAGATGGGCCAGGTGTTTGTGTCGGCCACTTGGGTCGCTTATCTTAGTCACACAGCTACCTCATTGCACCTTTTTTTTTTCTTTGCGTCATGTGCTGTTTGGGGAGTATTTTTTGGAAGGGACATCCTGCCAGACACTGCAGTGCCACTCCTAGATGGGCCAGGTGTTTGTGTCGGCCACTTGGGTCGCTGAGCTTAGTCATCCAGCGACCTCGGTGCAAATTTTAGGACTAAAAATAATATTGTGAGGTGTGAGGTGTTCAGAATAGACTGAAAATGAGTGGAAATTATGGTTATTGAGGTTAATAATACTATGGGATCAAAATGACCCCCAAATTCAATGATTTAAGCTATTTTTTAGGTTTTTTTGAAAAAAACACCCGAATCCAAAACACACCCGAATCCGACAAAAAAAATTCGGTGAGGTTTTGCCAAAACACGTTCGAACCCAAAACACGGCCGCGGAACCGAACCCAAAACCAAAACACAAAACCCGAAAAATTTCCGGTGCTCATCACTAATTTAAACATTAGCATTGAAGGTATCTCTAAATCAGGCCTTAAATACGCCACTGACAGTTGCACTGGAATATACCAACTAAGGTTTAAGATTTATAAACAATTATTTATTGTAACTGAGACTAGATTTAAGATGTTATGTGGGCCATACATTAGAAGAAATTTCCTCCAACCATCCAACTAACCAAACGCCCAACATGTCTGTCCAACTAAAACACTGCCCCAAACACCTATCCAACATTTTCCTCAGACCAGCCAACTTTTCTGTCACAGAAGTAGGCAGTGTCTGCCACCTAATCTTACATGTTGTGAATAAATATTAGTTAAAATAAAATAATTTTTGTGTGTGTTTTATTTCAATAAAACTGGTTCTTTTTCTTCCACACCATACATTTATTAAATAAATTTCATTTTGACTAAACATACAAATCAGTTAACTTTTTAAAGTTAGAGTCCTTTTGGGTCTATAAAATGGTAGCGTCATGATCCCACACCATGTTGGGTAATAACCCAAAATTAATAAAATTAATAATCACGAAGCTTCAGTTATCATAAGTAAAAAATATACATCTGTTAAACAGGGACAATTACTTAACTAAAAAAGAAAGAATACTATAATCATTGTATCAATTAAATTGCTGGCAGTCACATGTACATGTGAACCAACATGAATATCTATCTATCTATCTATCTATCTATCTATCTATCTATCTATCTATCTATCTATCTATCTATCTATCTATATATATTGTGACAAGAACACTGGAATAGTGTTTGAGGGCAGGTATGTCTGTCCCAGGTTCTTGTCTTACATGTTTTAGAAAATGAAAACTTCTTGGAAAATGTTTTGTTTTGTTAGAACCTTTTCAGTTTGCTGGAAAAGCTGGATAAGGGCCCTGAGAGAGATAGAGGGCAAGTTCCAGACATTGTGCCCAGTTGGGATCTTTGGACTCACAGAGGGCTAATCAGGGCTTTCAGCTGTGCAAGAGCCTTATAGGGCTGCTAGCCTGATTAGTGTGTGCAGATGGACTTTGGAGACTGCAGAAATCTCTGTGAGATAAATACGCTTCCTCATACAAGTGAACCATACAGTATTGACTGGAAAAATCTGTGTTTTTGTTTAGAGACAGTTAGGAATGTCTTCTGTTTAGTTAGTGCCGGAAACGCAAGGTATTTTCTTTTTATGTTTGTTTTATTTTCTGTTAAATAAAACTGGTTGCGGCCAGTTGCACCACAAACTGGACTTGTACGATTTCTCAGCTGCTGCTTGCTGCCATCTACCCCAGGAAAAGGCGCCCTGTTCCCCTACAGTGTTACAACATATATATATATATATATATATTTATGATATATAGCGGTCGGTAGGCGGCACTCATAGGACTTAAAATCAATCATATACTGGAAACCAGATAGAGCTGCATATGCCTGACGACGATTCTCATTAAATTGAAACGTAGCTCTATCTGGTTTCCAGTATATGATTGATTTAAAGTCCTATGAGTGCCGCCTACCGACTGCTATATATCGCATTTGCATTCTGCATTGGAGGGCACCGGGCACCATATACATCCCATAACAAGGAGTGCTGAACATCCTTTTATTCTATTTTATATATATATATATGTATATATATATATATACTCACAAACATAAAGGGGTCATTCCGAGTTGTTCGCTCGTTGCCGATTTTCACTATACTGCGATTAGTCGCTTACTACGCATGCGCAAGGTTCGCAGAGCGCATGCGCTTAGTTATTTTACACAAAAGTTAGGCATTTTACTCACGGCATAACAAAGCTTTTCCATCACTGTGCTGATTGTAGTGTGATTGACAGGAAGTGGGTGTTTCTGGGCGGAAACTGGCCGTTTTATGGGAGTGTGCGAAAAAACGCAGGCGTTCTACGTGAAAACGCAGGAGTGGCTGGAGAAACGGGGGAGTGGCTGGGTGAACGCTGGGTGTGTTTGTGACATCAAACCAGGAACGAAAAGGACTGAGCTGGTCGCAATGGCTGAGTAGGTTTGGAGCTACTCAGAAACTGCCGGGTAATCGTTATGAGAAAATTAGCGAAGCTTTCATTAGGAATTCTGCTATGCTAAGATACACTCCCAGTAGGTGGCGGCTTAGCGTGTGCAATGCTGCTAAAAGCAGCTAGCGAGCGAACAACTCGGAATGAGGGCCAAAGTTCAGCACTCACCAAAGCAAGTTCACAAGCTTTGTTCATGCACCCCTATGCAAGCCCAATTATCTTAAACCTGGGTAAGTTGTTCTTTAGTAATTTATCAGCCAGTGTCAGGTGACTAGTGTACCTTTAAAAGCCATGGATTATTTGGCAGATACACATTAAACCAAGTAGGCATATTTGCAGTTATATTATGTGTGATACAGTTGCTAGGTTTTAATTTTTGAGACTCTATAATAGTGTAGGACCTGCATGAAGATGGGGTACATTGGCAAGCAGTTTGCAGGCGTCCGTGCATTGGCCAATTCACTTACTAAACTCCCATCATTTATTTATTGATGTTGTGAAAATAAGTGAGCTTGCTTTGGTGAGTGCTGAACTTTCTGTTTGTATATTATTAAGTAGGTGGCCATGGGCTACATGCACCCCACCCTATGAGTGGTGAGTGCAGACATTGCACCCCGCTTCTAGGGTGGTGAGTGCTGTGGTTTTATATTTGTTGGTATATTGTAGGGTTAATCTTTGGTTAACTCATATTAACTGTGGCCACAAGCTTTGTTCATGCACCCCTTAGCAAGCCCAATTATCGTAAACCTGGGTCAGCTGTTCTTTAGTAATTTATCAGCCAGTGTCAGGTGACTAGTGTACCTTTAAAAGCCATGGATTATTTGACAGATACACATTAAACCAAGTAGGCATATTTGCAGTTATATCATGTGTGATACAGTTGCTAGGTTTTAATTTTTGAGAATCTGTAATAGTGTAGGACCTGCATGAAGATGGGGTACCTTGGCAAGCGGTTTGCAGGCTTCCATGCATTGGCCAATTCACTAACTAAACCCCCATCATTTATTTATTGATGTTGTGAAAATAAGTGAGCTTGCTTTGGTGAGTGCTGAACTTTCTGTTTGTATATTATTAAGTAGGTGGCCATGGGCTACATGCACCCCACCCTATGAGTGGTGAGTGCAGACACTGCACCCCACTTCTGGGGTGGTGAGTGCTGTTGTTTTATATTTGTTGATATATATATATATATATATATATACTGCTCAAAAAAAATTAAGGGAACACTAAAATAACACATCCTAGATCTGAATGAATGAAATATTCTTCTTAAATACTTTGTTCTTTACATAGTTGAATGTGCTGATAACAAAATCACACAAAACCACCCATGGAGGTCTGGATTTGGAGTCACACTCACAATTAAAGTGGAAAAACACACTACAGGCTGATCCAACTTTGATGTAATGTCCTTAAAAAGAGTCAAAATGAGGCTCAGTAGTCTGTGTGGCCTCCACCTGCCTGTATGACCTCCCTACAACACCTGGGCATGCTCCTGATGAGGTGGCGGATGGCCTCCTGAGGGATCTCCTCCCAGACCTGGACTAAAGCATCCGCCAACTCTTGGACAGTTTGTGGTGCAACATGGCGTTGGTGGATGGAGTGAGACATGATGTCCCAGATGTGCTCAATTGGATTCAGGTCTGGGGAATGGGCGGGCCAGTCCATAGCATCAATGCCTTCATCTTGCATGAACTGCTGACACACTCCAGCCACATGAAGTCTAGCATTGTCTTGCATTAGGAGGAACCCAGGGCCAACCGCACCAGCATATGGTTTCACAAGGGGTCTGAGGATCTCATCTCGGTACCTAATGGCAGTTAGGCTACCTCTGGCGAGCACATGGAGGGCTGTGCGGCCCCCCAAAGATATGCCACCCCACACCATTACTGACCCACTGCCAAACCGGTCATACTGGAAGATGTTGCAGCCAGCAGAATGTTCTCCTTGGCATCTCCAGACTCTGTCACGTCTGTCACATATGCTCAGTGAGAACCTGCTTTCATCTGTGAAGAGCACAGAGCGCCAGTGGCGAATTTGACAATCTTGGTGTTCTCTGACAAATGCCAAACGTCCTGCATGGTGTTGGGCTGTAAGCACAACCCCCACCTGTGTACATTGGGCCCTCATACCACCCTCATGGAGTCTGTTTCTGATCATTTGTGTAGACACATGCACATTTGTGGCTTGCTGGAGGTCATTTTGCCGGGCTCTGGCAGTGCTCCTCGTGTTCCTCCTTGCACAAAGGCGGAGGTAGCGGTCCTGCTGCTGGATTGTTGCCCTCCTACGGCCTCCTCCACATCTCCTTATGTACTGGCCTGTCTCCTGGTAGCGCCTCCATGCTCTGGACACTACGCTGACAGACACAGCAAACCTTCTTGCCACAGCTCGCATTGATGTGCCATCCTGGATGAGCTGCACTACCTGAGCCACTTGTGTGGGTTGTAGACTCCGTCTCATGCTACCACTAGAGTGAAAGCACCGCCAGCTTTCAAAAGTGACCAAAACATCAGCCAGAAAGCATAGGAGCTGAGAAGTGGTCTGTGGTCACCACCTGCAGAACAACTCCTTAATTGGGGGTGTCTTGCTAATTGCCTATAATGTCCACCTGTTGTCTATTCCATTTGCACAACAGCATGTGAAATTGATTGTCAATCAGTGTTGCTTCCTAAGTGGACAGTTTGATTTCACAGAAGTGTGATTGACTTGGAGTTACATTGTGTTGTTTAAGTGTTCCCTTTATTTTTTTGAGCAGTGTGTGTATATATATATATATATATATATATATATATATTATATGTCCAAGGAATAAAGGGGCACTTACAGTATTCATATATTGACAATGCTGGGGTGGAGAATATCTCAGGAGTCTCAGTGAATCCATACCACAGCTGACCAAATCATATCCATATTTAGAGAGAGCACTCACCAGTCTTCTTAAATGTTCAATACTTAGATTTTTATTTACTTGCAATATGTCACATTAATATATGTTTACATTTTGGGCCCGGCAGGGCCTTTCTCAAGACCCAGATACCCAAATGTGAAAAATACTTCTTCCTATTTGAGTATCTGGGTCTTGATAAAGGGCCATGCTTGACTGAGCGTGAAACGTCAACACATATTGATGTGATATATTGTAAGTAAATAAAAATGTAATTGTTGGACATTTTAAATTTAGCAGTAGTAGAATACAATAGAAATGCATGGGCAAAGGCTTCACCATTTGTATAGGACATCTAGATGATAATGCTGTAACCAACACATACTATAAGATGCTGCATTCTGTGGAGAGGCTTACAGAGAATCATTTAAGGAATTGGTGCCAAGTTTCCCCTACAACATGTCATCCAATAATACATTTGTGAAATTTCATGCAAGAAAAAACAAATGCTTGCAGGTCTGTGCATACCTGGTCTCAGCCTGGATGAGGGCATAAGAAGCAAAAGCAACCAGCTTGTTTCATTGCAAAGAAACAGCACCAAGGCCATGCTGAAAAGCATCAGCTTGTCAGTGTCAGTGATTTGTCTGGCTTCATTTCAGGTCCCGGTGTAGTTATATGGCTGGAAGTCCTTGTGGTGGAAACTTATAGGTTTAATAATGCTACTCTACGTAGATGTTAAAATGAACTTTATTACATGGAATGTATATAGATTTATTTAGGACACAATGAATAAACAGTGTCTGACTTAATAGTACTGACTTGTGCTGGGTAGACACAACTTAGTCAGGTTGCTAGAACTTGCAATACACATCAATAAATTAAACTGGATATCACTCAATGGGAGCACTGGAGAAATACACAGCGCACATAAACATATATGGTGGGAACAATCTGGAACTAGAAGCATTGATAATGCACAGGAATATATGGACATGTGCAGCAGTACTTGCTGTCACTGGAGATAAACACAACTGCAGGTGGAATACTGAACTGTGGAGCCAAACTCTGAATACTGCAGCCTGGGACAAGCAGGCAAGATACAGCAAAAGTTGTTCTGACAATGGTTAGTGGACAGGGAGAGACTTATATAGTGAGCTGCTTAAAGGTCTTTGGAGTCATGTATAGGAGATCTGGACTGGAATTGGTTGAGCAGAAGTCAACTGATATCAGACAAGACAGTGGCAAGTATGTCCTAGTGGCACTGACACTACATGAAGAAAACTACTAGTCTTTAAATTGTGGCTTGAAACATGCCCTAACAGTCTAGGTGAGTGATGCACTGCCATAAATCAACAGCGCCTGGTGCAGATACGGGCTTTACCAGTCTGGACTGTGACACAGCTGAAATGAGGACCTGGAGATGGATATCAAAGAAATGTAAAACTTGACTGTTGGTCAACAAGCACTTTATCTGAGAAATATCACTTTCATAAAGTACTTTTCAAATTCACTAAATGTCCTGATACAGAAGTGAGTGCAGCAGACCTCACTGTAGTCTGGCAGAAATTTAGAGAGGAAAATCATCATTCTCAGGAAATATTGAAGACTTATGAAAAAGTCACACGGTCATGATGAAATGCGATAAGTACTCCTTCCGTAACTTACTTTTACCTGGGACTTTGCATCATCCAATCTGAGTAACATGCAGTCTGTACAGAGCGGTCATTGCAGTGGGACCTGGGGGTGCTTGGGTTAGCCAGTGTGCTCACCGCTCACCACAGCATTGTATATGCATAGGGCCAGTAAGACCCTGTATGGATATTTAAGCTATCTCTAACAATATAAGGGTGACATGTACTAAGCAGTGATAAAAGTGGAGAAGTGAGCCAGTGGAAAAGCAACCAATCATCTGCTCTGTATGTTTTTATAGTATGCAAATTATAAATGTTACGTCAATGCTGATTGGTTGCCATGGGCAACTTCCCCATTGGCTCACTTCTCCACTTTTATCACTGCTTAGTACATCTCCCCCTTACTCTGCATTCAGCTGTCTAAAGTCTACAGCGACTAGTGAGTATGCTGTAGTGACTCATATTGTGAAACAACAAGTACAGGTTACAAACTCTTTCATCTCACTCTCATAATCACTCTGGGCATAAAAGTTCCCTGTTACTATTGTTTGACTCTCGTCCCAGGTAAAAACATTAATATACATTGTTTTACATATCCTGGTTCTGCAGGAATTGTACATTGTTGTAGTATAATAATAATAATAATAATAATAATAATAATAATAATAATTGCTGGCTCACTCACAACCAGACTTCTGTTATTAGTGACTTTATAACATACTTGCCATTAACACCTATTAACCCCAGCCACTGTTTCTGTGATTTAAGACTACTGAGACTTTGTACAAAACAATAGAGAGTATCAGTTTCAGATTGTTAATGTCGGTTTACACCCAAGAATTGGAAACTGTTTTTTTCTGTGTATGACCTGGAATTGGACCCTGAGAACTGGCATCAGGTTACCATGGGGACAGCAGCGTCATTGGGGATGGGTGCGAAGGCGGTGCTGGGAGATGAGATCATCTCTGCACCACCTCTCCATATGCTGTGAACAGGTACTGGGTCGCATCGATCCGGGAAACCTGTTCACACTGCACTTGACCAGGTAATAGCTAGGGAATTACCCTTGTTTATTCCCGGGTTGAATTACCAGGTCAGATGACCTGGGAATTTGGGACTGAACCTTTCACACCGCACAGCGACCCGGCAATATACCGGGTCGGTACCAGGTTATTTGTGTGGTGTGAAATGGGTATTAGGGAGATGATTAAGCCTGCTGCTAATTAATTTCTTAGTTTTTCACCTGTTTTGCCATGATAAGTACTGAGATTGTTATAATGCAACATTTTATCCAATAGTGTACTAACAGTGTCTTGGTATATATACATTGTTTTTAATAAATTTATATTATTTTGAACCAGTGGTATAATATTTAATATTTTCTCCACTTGAGCAGTTTTCCAATGTAATTATTTTGAGATTGTCAGAAGGCTCTGGCATGTCTTCTATGGATAAGGTCTTAGCAAGATCAGTTTTTACATCCTGTAAAGTGACTACATAACTCATGTATGGAATTTTTGTGACCCAGAAATGGCATTTTTCAGGATTGGTCTTCATGTTGGTGAAACAAATTATTTCAAGTACTCTGAAAGACATTTGTCGTTGTTCTTCATTGTAGAACCTCACACAAGTATAATATCCACAATTATAATGTACAGTCTTCAAACAAATGTTCCTTGCAGCATTGGTAGGCCTCACTGCCTTTGCAGATGCCATAAGGAATTCTTAATACTGCATATATTCCAGAGTCATGAAGGTGGTAAGGACCAAGTTGTATTTTTCCAAAGTTATGAGCAAACACTGGAGCTGCTGAAAGCATTTCTTTTGCTCACAACTGCTTTTAAGCAATGTGGCCACCAGATGAACTAGGGCAAAAACCATCCAGAGTGCAGTCACTTCCAGTGACCTGGAACATACTGTACTGTACATCTACACCAAGGAAGTCAAACGACAGGGCTGTAGCTGTTACAATAATATGGCTCTTAGTACTGTCTGTAATACAGTATATGTAAATACTTTTAGAAAATGTTGTTTCCAGTCACAATTGCCCAGTTTCCCTAATTCTAGTTATGAATACTGTATGTGTCATTATAGCAGCAGTTAAAGAATAACTCCACCAAATTTAAAAAAAATAGTTTTTGCTGAACATAAGATAAGTCACCTACAGATCTGATCAACTGCAGAGCATAGGTAGCAAATTTTTATTATTATTATTATTATTATTATTATTATTACTCACCTTAAATCAAGGGGACTTATCCTATAATTGCAATAAATAAATCATACTGCATAATAGTACCTATTAGACTCTGGTGTTATTCTTTGCTTTCCTTATCTTTAAACAATTAGCTAACAACTGCTTCTAGTGTTCTGTGCAGCAGGTGTAATGCATGTTAAAAAAAACAATCAAGCAAAGTAATAAAAACTAAACCCTCTGTTGAAAAACGGGAATAAAGTGGTAACTTTAATATTAGTCTGTCTCTTCTTGCAGCGCTTTAAAGGGAGTGTTTTAACTATCCACTATTCCAGCGATGCACACTATGGCCCTCATTCCGAGTCGTGTTGATCGCTCGCTGCCGTTTTTTGCAGCGCAGCGATCAGGTTACTACTGCGCTTGTGTATGCACCACAATGCGCACACGTGTCGTACGGGTACAAACAGCATAGTTGCTGTGCAATGCTTCAAGCGACGAGTCCATTCGCATAACCGATCACAAGTAGATTGACAAGAAGAAGGCTTTTGTGGGTGTCAACTAACCGTTTTCTGGGAGTTTGCAGGGCGGGTGTCTGACATCAATTACGGTGCACTCTTGCAAAGCAAAAATACACTCCCCCATGAGCGGTGACTATCTGATCGTTGCTCTGCAAAAAATAGCTAGCGAGCGATCAACTTGGAATGAGGGCCTATGTAAAGTCTCCTACACACTGCAAACACTAACATTAGCTTACCACTATGTTTGGAGTAAGAGAGTAAACCTACACATGTACAAGGAGTACAAACACACAGCAACAAAACAATACACATAAAAAACAACAATATGACATTCACTTGTTGCAATAAAACCCAAGGTCAAGAGAAAGCATTAATAACCATTGTGCCAATGAGCTGCCCTGAAACTTGAGAGGATCCGATCCCACTACACAAAATACCGACATACATTGGGTTTCTAAATGGATGTCCAAAGAATTCTTCCATCCTGTTAAGGGTGAGTATACTACAGAATTTCTACAACACAGTTCCACTGGATATATTGAACTGCACTATGTTGGCACTTTACTGCTCTTTCCTTGGAATCCCTACAATATAAGAAAAAAACTACAAACAGTTCTAGGAACATTTATGTTGCTCACGTAACCACAATAGGCCAATGCTGAGAGTTTGTCCAAAGCCTACAACTTCTTGAAACAAGAGTTTGTATGTACCCTCTTGAAAACCCATTTACGGTACTAGTGCATTACACACTATTATTGCTCTTTTGTCATCCACATATTTTCGGCCTGTTTCAGCACATTACTGGAAGAAGGCATCAGTAGGAAAATAAACACAATGATCAAAGACAACCAGGAACCACCCCCTTATCTCCATATACTTCTGAGGGGTCCTGTTAAAAGGCTCCTGCCAATCCTTGCTTCATATCTGTATTTTCAATATATGTTCCCCAAAGGAACCTGGCACCAGTCATCCACATCTCCATTATAATACGTAAGTAAAATTATCAATAACATTAGAAGTCAATAAATGTTATTTACTTTTACAATCCTTTACAATATACTGTATGTGCAGTATCCTTGAAGGGTTTTTAAACAAAAAAAAAGGCTCTAGAATAAACTGTGTCCAAATGTAATTGTATCTATTTGGACACCTATCAAAGCAATGGCAAAAAATGACAAGTATTTTGTAGCTGTTAAATAAGGATTTCTTCTCTATTTAGACAGGTGACAATCACAATGACTAGATAGAATCCAACACTCATCAGAAGGGCATTTGCCAGTTTGAAAATAATTCAGATATGTCAAGGTAGAAACCAGAAATATGTTATATCCATTACATTAGGACACACTGAGGCATGACATTTTATATTGATTCATGTCATTTTGCATTGCATACCTTTGCATCAAGCTGTGTCAGAAGAAAAAAAAATCCTCTCTAAGATAAAACATCTGAAGAGCAAATGTCACAGCTTAAAATAAACAGATAATTACATACATTGATTCTGAGAGTGTTTGTGGAATGAATACTGATTTTTTATTTCTAAATCATGCTGCAACATTTAGACTAATCAAGTCTCCATTTATTATCAGCTTATATAAATATACACAATTTCTGTATTACTACTGTTATACTCTTACTGTGAATAAAATATACAAGCTAAAAAGTAAAATAAAAATAAATCTATACAGTATAAAGTAACCATTTAGATTCTAGCTATTTTCTTCTACAATGGGCTAAATTAATTCTAAGTAGAATCTGGTTACTATGGGCAACATCTCCTTTCCTATAAAAACACACTTTAGTAAATATACCCCTTAGTTTGCAAATAGGTAAATAAAAGAGCCAATCGATTAAGAACCTTTTTAATTTTTGTTTACAGTACATTTTTGTTCATATTTGTGTGCTTGAGCCTTTTATGTCATATGTTATCAACCTTGTGATCTCATTTCAAGATTACCAAATTCTGTATTTGAGTGCTGTTTTTACACATTTCTGTATATGTGGGTTCCAAATGATATTTCTATATTGGCCCTTTAAAATCTTTAGGCTAAGTGCAGGATGTACTAAAGTGAAACTGTGGTGAAAACACTATTTTCTGGGATTTTAGCACATTTTCTTATGTACTTACAGATGGGTTCATGTTTATCTTGGCCTTTAATAGGATTAATTGAGCCAGGTCATTCATGACTTAATCCCCTGATGTATTGTTCTCTGAATTGTATTGCAGCTGAGAACAATAGATTAAGGGCTTATGTTAGTAAACCATGGTGTGCATGGTGCGCAGCAAAGAAGTCAAGTTAAATGTGGACCCATCTGTACCTCTGTCTCCTGGGTCTCCGCTGCACAGGGTAACGACAGCTTTTGCTTCCATTACCCTGTAGAAGCCTATGGGGCTTCTTTTGCAATATGATATGTAGAGAGTTCCATTATGGAACCCTCCCAGCATCTCCCATGGCCGCCGCTTGTCTGCGCATGCGCAGATGGACTCCTGGGTTATAGACCTGTAAGTCCAGCAGCTGCAGCGCATCACGAAGGACAGCTCTGATTGCAAGAGCTGTCATTCCCAGCACTAATCGCATGTGTTAGTACATATGCTATTAGTGTCGGCGCAAAGTGTGGCAGGATGTATTGCAACAGGTTGGTATATCCTGCCCTAATAGTGATAAATATGATGTATTTACAATGGTAAATATGATGTCTCTAACCAGAAAGGCCCAACAACGTTTATTCTATTTGAGGCACCTGAGGGCGGCAGATGTAAGCAAAGCAACTTTATTAATTTTTTAAAGATGCTCAATAGAGAGCATTCTGGCCCTAGGCATCATTGTCTGGTATGGCGACTGCACTGCATCACAGCGAGATGTGTTGGAGCACCTAGAAAGAACCGTAAGTAAAATCGTTGGAATGCAGCTGCCAAACATTCATGAGCTTTATGGTGCAGCTAAGGGTTTTAAAGACAGTCAGAAATAATTTATCTGACTCAAGCCACCCTTTTTATGAGTGTTTTAAAATACTGCCATCTTGAAAGAGGTTAACAACACAATTGACACATACAGGGTGCATGCATGACAGTTTTATTCCATCTGCAACAGGTATGTTAAATAGTGAGAATCTACCTTGCCAGTTAGTACCTTGCATGTGCTCCTCCACATCAGAGTTTTTCCCAAAATGAACCCCTGTGTGCCCCAACTTACTCCAGTGTCTTTCTTACATGCTCGCTATGTGACACCCCACTAGGCCACTAGTTAACTGTGGGGTGCTTTTAGTGAAATCTATGGACATTTCTGCACGGGAGAGTTTGCTTCTGTATCCAGCATGCAGCAGTGGACTGAAAGAAGCTGCATGCGGCATGCTAGCTGGTGCAGCAGAGGGACCATTAGAGTTTGTTGGGTGGCCATTTTGAGAAAAGGGGAAAGAAGACTAGAGAGGGCAGAAGTGCCTGAAGGGAATGGAGGGCTACACAGTTTACCGGGAAGCAGTTTGAGTGAGAACTCTGCTCCACTGACCAGAATTGAGAAGACAGCAGTCAGATTGTGATTAGCATTTTCTAGCAATCACGTGGCTCCTGGTGACTTTGTTGAGGTGATATCTGTTGTGAGTGGAGGTCAGAGATCCCATGGCTAGTCAGCCAGAGAAAAGGTGGACACAGATCCCTTTCCACTCAAAGGCGTAACTGGAGGCAGCTCCCACTTTATATTGGCAGGATACTGAAAGTAGCTGCAGCACAAGTGTGAAAGCCAGTGTCTAGGTGATACAGAAGACAAGGTGGAAAAAGGGCCATAGCAACAGAGCATGAGATCTTAAAAGTCACATTGCACCTTCAAGAAACTAGCAGGCAGTTGAGGACAAGATTGAGGTAATTTAAGCCTGCAAGTCCCATCATATAAGATCTCAGGCTAACTACATGCAGTGGAACCAGGGCCGGTGCAAGGTTTTTCGGCACCCTAGGCAAAACCTCTGCCTACTCCCTCCCACCACATACTCCATCCACCCCTTATCCTCTTGCACCCATAGCATATACACTCCTTGCAGAGAGCCATCTTTTACATTGAACATAATGGGCAGTTGCCTATGGGCCCTGCCCACCCGTGGACATCACAGCCACCAGGATTAATAGTACCGCCCCCACCGTTGAAAGCAACCATCACTGCCACCCACTCTTCCCCTTCCCGGGGATATAATAGCCGCTGCAGCATGTTCAACCCCCTCCCCTGTTCATCCCAACCACTGACGAGTTCCAAAGACAGGGTGGAGCTAAGCATGGGGAGAGGCAGTGACTGAGGTGACCCATTATATACAGAGTCTGTTAGTGTGTGTGTGTGTGTGTGTGTATGTATGTTTGTGTGTAATATATATATATATATATATATATATATCCATTCCCGGAATTACAGACGAGGCGGTAGTCCATCGGTCTTATATGAAAACATAAAAGTGATTTATTGCTGCATAGGGCACCGTTTCAAGGCTGTGCAGCCTTTTCGTCAGGGCGTGATATACCACGCCCTGACAAAAAGGCTGCACAGTCTTGAAACGGTGCCCTATGGAGCAATAAATCACTTTTATGTTTTCATATAAAACCGATGGACTACCGCCTCGTCTGTAATTCCGGACATGGACACATGTATTAATTCCAGGAGGGCACATTGGCAGTCGTACTACTGAACCCAGGGTGCCAATCTACAAAGTATGTATATATATACAGAGAGAGAGAGAGTCCTCCAGGAACAAACGGCACTCAGAGACAACGAATACGGTCAAAATGACGTTAATCCATAGGATTAGGGATTAACATCACTATGGAATAACATCACTTTGATCATATTTGTTGTCTCTGAATGCTGTTTGTTTCTGGAGGGCTATTGCACATAGATCTGGCACCGAAACAAGTTGTCCTATGTATGTAAGTGCCGGCTGCTGCTGGATGTACATATATATATATATATATATATATATATATATATTGTGCTTTAGTGATAGCATTACTGTGTTTAGACTTAAAAAATTGCAGCACTTCACCAGATCTAACACACACTACATATATATATATATATATATATATATATATATATATATATATATGTGTTAGATCTGGTGAAGTGCTGCAATTTTGTAAGTCTAAACACAGTAATGCTATCACTAAAGCACAATATATATATATATACATATACACATATCTATTTATATATGTATATATATACACACACACACAGTATATATCCACATATAAAACCCTTTTCTCCCATACTTAACTTACTTAACATGTACCAGTGAGGTCAGCAGGAGGAAAAGCCACACCAGAGAGCCAGGTCACTGTTACTGATGGGATTGGGAGCCAGGTGTATCGAGCCATTAGGTTCCTTGCAGTGCGATTTTCGGGTATGTGGAGAGGGGGCGGGGCCAAATGCTACAGTGGGCGGAGCTTAACTTGGGTGCCGTGGGTACCTTCTTTTGTTGAAGATAAAAAAAAAACATTTTCGTCTGTCAGGAATAGATTGGTTGAGAAGGGGGGGGGGGGGTTTGATAAGTCCCACAAGCTGCAGCTGCTGCAAGCACCGTGTGAAAGGACAGCAGACATCCTTTTTCTTTTTCTTTTTTGTTAAGTGGCTCAGCGGCGCCCTCCAGTGGCTGGCGCTCTAGGCAGCTGCCTAAAGCTGCCTAGTGGTAGCGCCGGCCCTGAGTGGAACCAATTAATGAGGTAATATGCACAAGTATTCTCTACCCTGCTAAGAAAGGTTAAACCCTCACTGTATGCTAGCAGCTGTGTTACTAATCTACAGGCAGCATTACCCAGCAGGAAACCTCTTTGTTGGTGTGAACTCTAATATACAGGTATACAAAGGGCTAAGTGGATTGGCGTATCTACTGCAATACTATGCAATACTATGAGGAGGAGAAAATGCCGCAATTTCCACAGTGACAGCATGGGTTAGTTAAGATTACTCATTTAACATCGAAAGTAACAACAATATTGCAAAAACCAGTACTAACTGTGGTCACTGGTACTCTGGAGGACAGCACAGTAAATTAAGATTAACAAAAGTGAATCCCACCCAGATATCTACTATAAACTATTACAAAAAGCAACAAGGATATTAAACAAAGTACAAGGAACATTGCCCTATTGAAATACTTTGGCAACACTAAATGTCAGGAGTTACAACAGGTGCTGCTTTTATAGGAATGTCTAGGCATAATTCTAGAGTACAGGTTAATATATATATATATACTAAAAAGCCAGGTTGCTATAGGTGTGTGAACTGTGCTACATGTACTCACTTAATAGCCTGTAAATCCTTCAAGCATCCACATACTGATAAGTCATATGAGATCAGACATATACTTACCTGTAGCACTTCATTTGTCGTTTACGTAATAGTTTGCCCATGTGGGCTTTACTATGTGGGTCAAACTATACGTAAATTTAGTGAGCGCATGGCGGCACATCGTTCGGCCATACGTCTCACGTTAGAGGGGAGACATATTGATCAACCTGTGGCCAAACATTTTAAGGAATTGGGTCACCCCCTGTCCTCTTTGAAATATTTCATTATTGATCATGTTCCAGCATCATTGCGTGGGGGGAATAGACCCAAAAACCTGTTAATTCGAGAATCCCAATGGATTCTGCGATTGGGTACTATTTACCCTATGGGTCTTTGAAAAAATAAACTGGAACACCCTGTAATATTATTCTGAATATTTAAATCAGGTAGCGGTATTGTTAGCACTTGATGGTACTTCTATAGAGGTGGTTTCCATATATTGGCTCCCCTTTGTATGCATGTGGCAGTCTGTTATTATTAATTATGTTTATTTGCACTTTTACTGTGGATGACATTATTCATATGCATGTCATGTTTTCACAATGTCTTTTCTGCTGTGTGTGTCCTTGTCTCTCCGTTCATAGGAACCACGGCGTCTGTGCATGCGCACTAACGACGGCTGTGTTAAACAGGAAGCCCAGCAGGTGAGACGCAAGCCTAGCGTCTCCATGGTCACGGTTCCTGTCTTCACAGGAAGTTCGTCATGGTGGGCGGCCGGCGCTGCAGGGACTGATGAACGGAGGAGATCAGGTGAGTCACCAGCAGGTATTTAAATGTGTGTTTGTCCCTGTTTTAAATGTTATTGTCTTTTTGATCCTGACGAAGGGGCTGTGTCCCCGAAAACGTTTACGTTCGATTTCAACTACAATACAACGTTTGCATATTTACTAGTCCCTGAGTGCCGTTCTTTTTGGAGAGATATGGATTGCTTTTGAAATGGACACCGGGGCAATTGTTTCTTGTATGTGAGTGCCGACTGACTTGGAACTGTATACTATGTGCAATTGTGCACCAGTTGTATGGCACCTTAAAAATTTCTGCTGTTACATACATTTATTTATTCTGACATTGGGTCTTGGACATTGCATTAGTTTTTAAATCCTTTCACTTGGTGGTACATGCTAGTACACCTAATGGTTGGAAACCTCTATTAATTGGATGGGACCCTATCTTCAGTGTATCTGTACCCTTATACTACACGTGTATTACACTTTGTTTGAACACAATGGAGGATATAGCACCGATTGCTGAATCTTCAGGTTGCTGCATTATACCTGCACCTCTGCAAGGGACAACATTTAGCTACACTGCTGCTCAGATAGAGACCATCCTATGCAATGATGTCATGAACACTAGTGATCCGGTAATTAACTCAGAGGACCTGTATCAACAGCTGCTGAAGCTGAAACGCCGCGAAACCGATTATCTGCTGCATGCGATTTCGCTATCAGAATATTATCGCGAGCAGAAAATTCCTAGAGGCTTCAGGGTCCATAACGTGCCTACAATTGGCCGCAACAACCCTGAGTTCGTTGCTCGTTGGATCGCAATTTTGATCAAATGTTCATTTGACCTAATGGTGTCTGTTATAGAGGAATCCAACAGAGAACTGCTTATCACGAAACAGAGAATTGCCAATTTTGAGAAAGACCATCTCCACACCTTGGAGGGTGAATCCAGTCATGATTGGTTGCACAAATTGGAGCTTCAACATAATGAATATAAGAACAACCTTATTAAATTTAAGAAACAAAAGAAACGCACCGTTGATGGTGACTATGACGACAATCACGTCTATAAGTGGCTTACAGGCGGAGACAATGGGAATCAAGGTCGCAGAAATACATTTCGGAGACGCCCATGGCAAAAACGCAATCCTGGCGCTCGAAAAGATCAACAAACATCTAATAGCGACAGTGACTTCATTGTCTCTGAATCAGAAGACACGTCACGTCCAGCAAGTGTCCCTTTAGGCAGGGGACCCAGGAATGGTATGGACCCACAAGCCATCCTCCCACCCGCCGGGGGGGCCAAAACAAGAGGGGGAAGAAAAATTCAAGAAACCAAGAAGACCTAATATTTAATCTGTCACAACGACATTTGAAACCTCTTGAAGTACAAGTATTGAATAAAGGCTTAAGTTTTGTACCGACCAATAAACATAATGAATTCAACTGGAAGAGGGACGCTCACAGATTCTCTAGGAATTTACGATTAAAAGAACATTTTCAATACCAACAAGAACCTGCGGTGTCCACCATTTTGGATCCTTTCTTAAAGTCATCCTCGAGCTCCAAATATGATCCTGTCTCCAATAATGCTTCATTAAAAACATTTGGACGACTACTGGATGGTGCAGTTTCAAGATATACAGCAGCACCAGGAGCCATTCGATACAACTTGACGAGAGAGGAAACCTTGGCTTTACGTGATCTAGCCCAGTATGACGATATAGTTATCAGGCCAGCCGACAAGGGCGGCGCCATCGTCATCCAGGACATTGTGGACTACCGAGCAGAAATTAAGTCACAATTATCTGATAAATTGGTCTATCTAAAATTACCTAGAGATCCTACTGAGCAGTACCAATTAGAATTAAATAGCATCCTTAAAAAAGCCTGTGATGACCGGTTGATTTCTAGTAAGGTATATCATAAATTGGTGGTACAATTCCCGAAGGTCCCTGTCCTGTATACCCTACCTAAAGTGCATAAAGATAGGGCACACCCACCAGGTCGCCCTATCGTGTCAGCACGTGAGTCACTGTATCAACCAGTGGCTCAGTTACTTGATTGTATCCTACAACCACTTTTATCTAAGAAAAAAGCATTTCTTAAAGACACCACAATGTTTCTGTTAGAACTCTCTAAATTTGATAGAGTTGTTCCAGGAACATTGATGGTGTGCATGGACGTCTCCAGTCTGTACACCTCCATACCCCATGATGGGGGTTTAAGGGCCATGCGCCAATTCCTCAATACATTCTTAGATGCTGAAGAATTTAATCATGATTTATTTCTGACCCTCTTGGAACTGACATTACGAAGAAACTATTTTTTGTATGATGGTAGTTTCTACCTGCAGCTACGGGGGTGTGCCATGGGGTCGCCTGTGGCCCCCTCGTATGCTAATGTTTTTATGTTTAGCTTTGAAGATGTCATGTTCTTTGAGGATCTTGAAATCTGTCACAATGTATTATGGTACACCAGATACATTGACGACATGTTCATGTTATGGACGGGCGGTGTAGAGAAGTTATAACAGCTGCTGGCAGTGATTAATGGTGTACAGTCTCCTATTCGGTTGACGTATACTTATAGTCTAACAGAAGCAGTTTTTCTAGACGTCAAGATTACATTGAATAACTGTAAGTTTGAGACTGAAGTACACCATAAAACTACTGACCGTAATACCCTGCTTCAAGCATCTAGCCACCATCCCGATTCCTTGAAAAAGGGCCTCCCACTCTCTCAGATGATGAGGATTGCTAGAATCACTAGTGATTCTTCTAAAATTGAAGGGCATATAGACAGCCTCATAGTCAAATTTCTTGATAGAGGTTATGATAGGGCTGTTTTGTTAGAACAAAAATTTAAGGTATTAGGTATGTCTCGCACAGATTTACTCCACCCACAACGTAAAGCTGAACAGGACGTATTACCTATGGTATCGGACTACACAGTAGCTAGTCCCATTATTAGAAGAGCTACAAATGCGCTGTGGCCTTTGGTAAAGTCCGATCCAGATTTACCAATCTTTAGGAACAGTAGACCTATAGCGGCCTTTAGGAGAGGAAGCAACCTGCGTGATCGTCTTGTCCATACAGACATCACGGGCCTTGGGGGTACTAGACCTCATAATGTATATACTAAAAAGCCAGGTTGCTATAGGTGTGTGAACTGTGCTACATGTACTCACTTAATAGCCTGTAAATCCTTCAAGCATCCACATACTGATAAGTCATATGAGATCAGACATATACTTACCTGTAGCACTTCATTTGTCGTTTACGTAATAGTTTGCCCATGTGGGCTTTACTATGTGGGTCAAACTATACGTAAATTTAGTGAGCGCATGGCGGCACATCGTTCGGCCATACGTCTCACGTTAGAGGGGAGACATATTGATCAACCTGTGGCCAAACATTTCAAGGAATTGGGTCACCCCCTGTCCTCTTTGAAATATTTCATTATTGATCATGTTCCAGCATCATTGCGTGGGGGGAATAGACCCAAAAACCTGTTAATTCGAGAATCCCAATGGATTCTGCGATTGGGTACTATTTACCCTATGGGTCTTAATGAAAAAATAAACTGGAACACCCTGTAATATTATTCTGAATATTTAAATCAGGTAGCGGTATTGTTAGCACTTGATGGTACTTCTATAGAGGTGGTTTCCATATATTGGCTCCCCTTTGTATGCATGTGGCAGTCTGTTATTATTAATTATGTTTATTTGCACTTTTACTGTGGATGACATTATTCATATGCATGTCATGTTTTCACAATGTCTTTTCTGCTGTGTGTGTCCTTGTCTCTCCGTTCATAGGAACCACGGCGTCTGTGCATGCGCACTAACGACGGCTGTGTTAAACAGGAAGCCCAGCAGGTGAGACGCAAGCCTAGCGTCTCCATGGTCACGGTTCCTGTCTTCACAGGAAGTTCGTCATGGTGGGCGGCCGGCGCTGCAGGGACTGATGAACGGAGGAGATCAGGTGAGTCACCAGCAGGTATTTAAATGTGTGTTTGTCCCTGTTTTAAATGTTATTGTCTTTTTGATCCTGACGAAGGGGCTGTGTCCCCGAAAACGTTTACGTTCGATTTCAACTACAATACAACGTTTGCATATTTACTAGTCCCTGAGTGCCGTTCTTTTTGGAGATATATATATATATATATATATATATACATACAGTATGTATGTATGTATATATATATATACAATTATTATTATTTTTTTCTCACAAAATCCATGTTAGAATTGTTATTACCTACTGTATTAGTAAGTGAAGTACTTAGTGTAAGAGTTTTATGTATACTGTATCTATTACAAGTTACTTTTGTTTGTGAAAATCACTTCCAAGCTTTCTCAGTAAAGAAGGACTTTGCAGACAAGTTCCAGTGTAATTGCACTTGCTTTATGTGTTCTATTGATTTTTATTGAACTGAGATGGCTTAATAACATATTTTCCCAAGTCCTGATGACTTACTAAACACTTACCATCAAACTGTTGATTAACGTGAAACTAAACATCCGAGTGTCACACCTCCACAGCAGCATGTTCCCCATGTGTCCCTCTCTGTGCCCCAAATGCCATAACTGTCTCTGTCACATGCCCTCATGTGCCCTGATATTCTGCACTACATCACTGCAATACATTACTACATTGCTGCATTACATCCCTACAATACATACATTTATATGCTGTATTATATCACTACACTGCATCCCCCTATATGCTGCAGTACATCACTACACTACATCCTCCTATATGTTGCATCACATCAATACACAAAATCCTCCAAAAACTGCGCTACATCACTACACTATGTCACTGCATTACATCATTACACTACATCTTTTATATACTGTACTACATCACTACACTACATTCACATATTCACTGCACTACATCACTACACTATATTGCTGTATTACATCACCACTACATCCCCCTATGTGCTGTACTACATCACTACACTACATACCTTTTATACAGCACAACATCAATATACTAAGGAAGAAAAAGAGGGGGAGGCTCGACATCTCCGAACTATCAAACCCGAACAAATTTGCCCGACTGGACGAGGAATCGGAGGATGATAGTGAAGAAATGACGGTGCCGGAGGAGACTGCTCCCTCTAGCATCCAGAGGAGCGGTCCCTCTGGCGTGATTGGGATAAAAGATAGTGAGGTACCTAGTCAGATGGTGGTGGTAGGGGATTCTATCATCAGGAAGGCAGATAGGGCAATCTGCTACCGGGACCGTGATCGCCGTACAGTCTGTTGTCTCCCGGGTGCTCGGGTACGGCACATCACGGACCGGGTAGATAGATTGTTGGGAGGGGCTGGGAAAGACCCGGCGGTCTTGGTGCACGTTGGCACCAATGACAAAGTTAGCGGAAGGTGGGATGTCCTTAAGAAAGACCATAGGGACTAAGGAAAGAAACTGAAGGCAAGGACATCTATGGTAATATTCTCGGAATTATTACCCGTGCCACGCGCTAGTCCAGGGAGACAGAGGGAGATTAGGGAGGTAAATGTGTGGTTTAGGGATTGGTGCAGGAAAGAGGGGTTTGTGTTCCTGGAACACTGGGCGGACTACTCAGTCAGGCGCCATCTCTTTTGTCGTGATGGATTGCACCTGACAGAGGAGGGGGCAGTGGTGCTGGGGGGAAGGATGGTTAGAAGGTTGGAGGAGATTTTAAACTAGGACCCTGGGGGGAGGGTTTAGCTAGAAACTACGGGTCATGCAGTGAGAATAGTGGGGAAGGCGGTAGTTAATGAAATGGGGGAGGAGTTGGGGGGAGGGTAAGAGCAGGCGGTAAGGTTACTAACATGGGTACTAAAAGAGATTTCACCAAAGCACTAACCAATGACAATTACAGGTCATCATTGCTACATAAGGTGAAAGATGTCCCTAACGCAAGGGAAAATACTTATCTTAGTTGTATGTATGTAAACGCTAGAAGCATTACTGGTAAAAAGGGTGAACTAGAAATACTTGCAGCAAGCAAACAGTATGATATTATAGGCATTACTGAAACTTGGTGGGATGAATCTCATGATTGGACAGTCAATCTAGAGGGCTATACACTGTTTAGGAGAGACAGACTAAATAAAAAGGGTGGAGGGGTGTGTCTTTACGTAAAGCCGTTTTTAAAACCTGATATACGGGAGGATATTCAGGAGGGGACTGTAGACACTGTCGAGACATTATGGATAGAAATTGCATGCGGGGAAAAAGGAATAAAAAAGTTAGTATTGGGTGTATGCTATAGGCCGCCTGGTATCAACGCATCTGATGAGGAATTGTTACTAAAGCAAATTGAAAGAGCAGCAGGAGTAGGAGACATAGTAGTGATGGGAGATTTTAACTATCCAGAGATAAGCTGGAAAAACGATTCATGTGATACTGCTGGGGGCAACACACTTAATGATTACTACTTAGTTCAATTAATTGAGGAACCAACTAGGTACAATGCAATCTTAGACCTGGTATTAACAAACAATGGTGATTTGGTATCAGGTATTATAGTAGGGGAACCCATAGGAAACAGCGACCACAATATGGTCACATTCAATATCAGTTTCCATAAACAGCCCTATACTGGCTTAACTAGGACTCTAAACTTTAGCAAAGCAAATTTTGATAAGATGAGGGTAATTTTCAGGGATATTGAATGGGAAGGTTTGTTTTTAGGAAAAAATACTACAGAGAAATGGGAGGTACTAAAATTCCTGCTAGCTAAAAATACACTCAAATTTATTCCTACGAGCAGCAAAAAAAGGAATAAAAATCATAAACCGATGTGGCTTAACAAAAATATTAAGGAACTTATGGGCAAGAAAAGGCGAGCATTTAAAAAATACAAATCTGATGGGGAAGCAGAGTCATTTCAGCACTATAAGGAATGTAACAAAATATGCAAAAAGGAAATAAGAGCGGCTAAAGTAGAAACTGAAAAACTAGTAGCAAAGGAAAGCAAAGCGAATCCCAAAAAATTCTTTAAATACATTAATAGCAAGAGATTAAAGAAGGAGAGTATAGGCCCTTTAAAAGACAAGTTGGGAGTCTTAAGCAAAAATGATAATGACATAGCGGACACACTAAATGAGTTTTTTTCAACAGTCTTTACTAGAGAGGACCCAATTCAGGGACTAACATATTATCTCAATAATGAGAATATCCCACTGATAGGTACTTATTTAAGCGAGGAAGTAGTCTGTGACCGATTAAAACATTTAAAGATTAATAAGTCACCAGGTCCCGATGGTATTCACCCAAGGGGTCTAATGGAGCTTCATTCTGAACTTGCAAAACCGCTATTTTTGATCTTTAAGGATTCAGTAATATCAGGTATGGTTCCCAAAGACTGGCGTATAGCGGAAGTAGTGCCTATATTCAAAAAGGGAAGTAAAGCTGAACCAGGTAATTATAGACCAGTTAGTCTTACATCTATAGTGGGGAAAGTATTGGAAGGTATTCTAAGAGATAGTATTCAGAAGTTCCTTGAAGTCAATAAGGTCATTAAAAGAAATCAACATGGGTTTATGAAGGACAGATCCTGTCAAACCAACTTACTTGGCTTTTATGAAACAGTAAGCGCAAACCTACATCAGGGTAAAGAGGTGGATATAATCTTTTTAGATTTTGCCAAAGCGTTCGATACTGTACCACACATGAGACTTATCTACAAGCTACAAGAATCAGGGCTAGGAAGCACAATATGCACTTGGGTCAAAAACTGGTTAGATAATAGGGAGCAGCGCGTTGTGGTTAATGGATCTTTTTCAACTTGGACTGAAGTGCTAAGTGGTGTGCCGCAAGGCTCAGTATTAGGACCGCTATTGTTCAATATTTTCATTAACGACCTAACAGAAGGTCTAGAGAGCATGGTGTCAATTTTTGCAGATGATACCAAATTGTGTAAAGTTATAAATGCGGAGGGGGATGCTGAGTCGCTTCAGAATGACTTAGTTAAATTAGAAGCTTGGGCAGCGAAATGGAGAATGCGCTTCAATACAGACAAGTGTAAGGTAATGCACTGTGGTAACAAGAACAAAAATAACACATACCTACTAAATGGGGTAAAATTAGGGGATTCTGTACTGGAAAAGGACTTAAGTGTCCTCCTAGATAGCAAACTAAGCAGTAGTACCCAAAGTAGGACTGCAGCAAAGAAGGCTAATAAGATATTAGCATGCATAAAATGGGGAATTGATGCTAGGGACGAGAGTATTATACTCCCATTATATAAATCACTTGTGAGGCCACACCTTGAATACTGTGTACAATTCTGGGCACCTTACTACAAAAAGGATATCCTGGAGCTAGAAAAGGTTAAAAGGCGGGTGACCAAACTAATTAAGGGTATGGAGATGCTGGAATACGAGGAAAGGCTTGCAAGACTAGGCATGTTTACACTGGAAAAGAGGAGATTAAGAGGGGACATGATCAACATTTACAAATGTATAAGGGGACAATATACAGATTTTGCGCAGGACCTGTTTTTGGTTAGATCAACACAGAGAACTCATGGACACTCGCTCAGGTTAGAGGAGAGGAGATTCCACACAATATGGCGTAAAGGCTTTTTTACGGTAAGGACGATACGTGTTTGGAATTCCCTGCCTCAGGGAGTTGTAATGGCCAACTCAGTCAACACCTTTAAGAATGGGTTAGATAAATTCCTAATGGATAAGGATATCCAGGGATACGGGGCATAGTCACGCACTATGGTTATTATAAAAAAGAGGGGTTAATCGGAACAGCAGTCAGCAACTTCAGTCAAAATTTTATACAAAATAATCGTGCATAGGAGACCACAAGTAGGTTGAACACGATGGACAATTGTCTTTTTTCAACCTTAGATACTATGTTACTATGTTACTATGTTACTATATCACTGCACGACATCACTACAATACTTCCCATATACGCTGCACAGCAACACCATACTACATTCCCCTAATCCTACACTACATAACTACACTACATTGCAGAATGGAGGGTGGCAGATTAAAGGAGAAGGAACGTGACAGAGTAGAGGAGCAGCATGGCGGAAGGGTAAAAGGTAGAGGAGGGACAGGTCTGATCCGTTGATCTGTGAATTAAGAAGTACAAGGTACTGTATTTTAGAAGGATTTTTGAGAACTTTACAACTATGGGGTAAATTTACTAAGATTCGTGTTTTCCCGTTTGAGGTCAAAGTTCAATCACGAATGACATCGAAAGTGTAAATATGCAACTTTTTGAATTGATTACGACTAATTTACTAAGCTGCCGTATTCTGCATTTTCGGGTTTTCCGATGTCGATGTCATTCGTTTTTTTTGGCAGTGTTTTACGTGAGTGACTTGTAAAACACTGCCGACTTTAATACAATGAATCTCGGTCGGATCTGAGAGATCTGTGCTGGGCTTCATTGTGCACTTTGTTTATCAAAAAAAAAAGTTTAAATGTAAAAAGAAAATTGCGTGGGGTCCCCCCTCCTAAGGCAAACCAGCCTCGGGCTCTTTGAGCCGATCCTGGTTGCAGAAATATGGGGAAAAAATGGACAGGGGTTCCCCCATATTTAAGCAACCAGCATCGGGCTCTGCGCCTGGTCCTGGTTCCAAAAATACATGGGACAAAAAGAGTAGGGGTCCCCCGTATTTTTGAAACCAGCACCGGGCTCCACTAGCTGCACAGATAATGCCACAGCCGGGGGTCACTTTAATACAGTGCCTTGCGGCCGTGGCATCAAATATCCAACTAGTCACCCCTGGCCGGGGTACCCTGGGGGAGTGGGGACCCCTTCAATCAAGCGCTCCATTGTAACCAATGGTGGGAACTTTCAGGTCAGCGGTTGACCGAAAGTGACCTCACCGCTGACCTGAAAGTTCCCACCATTGGTTACAATGGAGCGCATAGGCGCTACATTGTAACACTGCCGTGTGCCGCCTGTCATACAGTACAGGAGCACACAGCCGATCAGGAGGGTGCTACAACGTGGCGCTCCCTGATTGGCTGAAGAAACCCACTTAGACATCAGTTAGAGTGGGTTTCTGGCATTCGGGGAAAGGGGGCCCATGTGAAAACATGGGTCCCCTTTCAGTTTGTGGTCGGGTATCCGTTTTTTTATTTTTTCAAGTACGTGTATTACAAAAGGATTTACCGAGGAGCCTTCAACCATGGATTATGTGAGTATAATTTTTTCTACAGGTACACCATGGATTCTACTGGAGAAGAGGACCGACCTGCGTGGGAACATAAGGTAAGTATGTGTATATGGAGGTGTGGATGGATGTATTAAAGTTATACTTTCAAGGTGTGTGTGTGTAATGTCTTTTTTGGGGTATTTTTTTAGTAGTAGTACTACAGGTACCAGTTGGCCCATTTTTCCACCGCATGCTGGTACTTGTGGTTCTCCAAGTACCAGCTTGCGGGGGAGGCTTGCTGGGCCTTGTAGTACTGCTACTAAAAACAATATCAATCACTTTTCACAAAGGCTATCAGCCCCCCATCCGCAGCCTATTGGATGGGGGGGACAGCCTCGGGCTTCACCCCTGGCCCTTGGGTGGCTGGGGGGGGACGACCCCTTGATTGAAGGGGTCCCCACTCCCCCAGGGTACCCCGGCCAGGGGTGACTAGTTGGATATTTGATGCCACGGCCGCAAGGCACTGTATTAAAGTGACCCCCGGCTGTGGCATTATCTGTGCAGCTAGTGGAGCCCGGTGCTGGTTTCAAAAATACGGGGGACCCCTACTCTTTTTGTCCCCCGTATTTTTGGAACCAGGACCAGGCGCAGAGCCCGATGCTGGTTGCTTAAATATGGGGGAACCCCTGTCCATTTTTTTCCCATATTTCTGCAACCAGGATCGGCTCAAAGAGCCCGAGGCTGGTTTGCCTTAGGAGGGGGGACCCCATGCTATTTTTTTTCTGTAAATTTAGAACATTTCACCCCCCTTCCCACTGAAAAACATGCACGGATCTCATGGATCCGTGCATGCCTATACAAACACGGGATAAAAAAGCAGGTCTGTTTTTTTTAGCACTTTTTCATGATTTGTATTTTATCACGGCAGTGTTTGGCTATTGTCGGCAGTGTTTGTGTTTTGCACTTTTTAGTAAATTCCCGATTTCTAGCAAATTGCAGGTGTATTTGACCGATGGTGTATTGATTCGTGATTTTTTCCTAGGACTTCCAAAATATTACGAATGCCCTCATCACTGCCGTGATTTTTGCTTAGTAAATTACCGAGATGACACTTTGATGAAAAAACGGCATCTCGGTCAAAATCGGGACCTTAGTAAATATACCCCAATGTGTCCTTTTTGCCTACTTTCCTAATTATAAGTATATTCACATTTGGATTTAATTATAAGGATTACCCCATTGTTCCTTTGGTAACCCTTTTATTTTAATTGCATTTGCTGTGTAAAGTGAATTTTACATGTGCTTCCAACATCCATGCAATCAATCAGGGTATAAAAGTCCTTCGCCAACACTTAAGCAGAACCATTTTGAGCATCTTGTTGGATATACTACAATACATCTACAGTATTCCAAACACATTGCATCCACAATAGCTTATGGGTGGGATCAATCACAAATGAACTAGGATTTAATTGAGGCTACCACACTAGAGTGTACTTCCTTATCAATTTGACGTCCAGTCTTCAAAAACTGGCATTAGCATCTAGAGATGAGCGAGGTCGTTTCTCAGAGAACTGAACCCCCCTGAACATCCCGTTCCGAGACCGGATCCGAGTTCGGCTCGGGACTTGCTGCCTTATTTGGAAACCAGAGCGAGGCAAAACGTCATCATCCCGCTGTCATATTCTCCTGGGTTTTGGATTCCATATAAACAGCTACATAGCGCCGCCATTTTCACTCCGGTCTTGGAGAGTGAAGGAGACAGACCTCTGTCTCTCTGTGGGTGGTGGCATCAGGTGGGGTTAGTGTGTGCTCTAGAGGGTGCTTCTGCAGTCACTTTGGTGTACCTGTGCTGTGTTAGGGGTGCTGTCCTGGCTGTTACTGGTGTTTCATGTACTTATGGGTGCTGCAGCTGTACATGGGTGTAGTTGTCCTCCTGTATGCTATATAATGTAGGGGGTGCTGCTGTTAAAATAATATTACACTGGCCCGGTATGCTGTAAAAATTCAAGGGTGCAGTTGTTAAAAATTAAAAGCACACTGCTCCTGTATGCTGGAAAATATAGGGGTGCTGCTTTGAAAATAACATTACACTGACCCTGTATGCTCTAAAATATAGGAGTGCTGCTGTTAAAATAATATTACACTGGCCCTGTGTGCTGTAAAAATTAAAGGTGCAGTTAAAAAATTAAAAGTACACTGATCCTGTATGCTGTAAAATAAAGGGGTGCTGCTGCTAAAATAACATTACACTGCACTTGTTAAAAATTATAAGCACACTGCTCCTGTATGCTGCAAAGTATATGGGTGCTGCTGTTAAAATAATATTACACTGGCCCTGTATGCTGTACAAATTCAGGGGTGCAGTTCGTAAAAATTAAAAGCACACTGCTCCTGTATGCTGTAAAATATAGGGGTGCTACTGTTAAAATAACATTACATCAGCCCTGTATGCTGTAAAAATTCAGGGGTGCGGTTGTTAAAAATTAAAAGCATACTGCTCCTTTATGCTGTAAAATATAGGGGTGATGCTGTTAAAATATCATTACACTGGCTCTGTATGCTGTAAAAATACAGGGGTGCAGTTGTTCAAATAAAAGCACATTGGTCCCATATGCAGTAAGATTGCAGGGGTGCTGTGAAAATAAAGAGGCACTGTTCTGTGTCCTGTAATAATAAACTGGTGCTGTCCTATGAAATGGAGAACAATATTTTGAAGGGAAAAATAGTGGAAGATCAGTAACCACTTTCAGTTCCTAATACTAGTGCTGAAGCTGCTGCTGCCACCAGTCATGACATTGATGATGCAATTCCATCAACATCATCTGCTAAGGCTGATGCTTAATGTCATAGCGGGCATGTAAAATCCAAGAAGCAAAAATTATTAATAAAAGAAATTATCTGACTAGAAACTTAAATTTGCCAATATGCCAGTCACGAAATGAAGTGGCAAGGAAAGGCTAATGTTCATGTCTGGTGGCTCAGCTCCTCATGAGGATGGAAGCCCTCCTCCCTCTTGAAAAATGAAAAAAATTAAGCTTGTTCAAGCAAAGGAACAAACAACTGTGCGTTCAGAGATATCACAAATCCACAAGGAGAGTTAAAGTGTGTCCATGGCTGCGATGTCTAGGCCTGACCTTCCGAAGACTATATGGAAAGAGGAGGCTCCTACCACCATATGCACACCCCCTGCAAGTGCTGGGAAGAGCACCACCAGTCCAGTTTCTGATATTGAGATTGAGGATGTCACTGTAGACGTACATCATGATGAGGAGGATATTGGTGTAGCTGGCACCGAGGAGGAAGTTGACGATGAGAATTCTGATGGTTATGTGGTTTGTTTGAATAAGGCACCAGTGGAGACAGTTGTCCGTGGGATGAGAAAACCCATTGTTATGCCTGGGATAAATACCAAAAAAGCAACCTCTTTGGTGTGGAATTATTTCTCCACAAATCCATACAACAAGTGTTAAGCCATGTGTTGCCTTTGTCAATCCGTAAGAAGTAGTGGTAAAGATGTTAACCACCTAGAAACATCCTCCCTTATACGTCACCTGTAGTGCATTCATAAAAAGTCATTTTCAAATTCAAAAACTTTGGGTAAGAGTGTAAGCAGTCCATTGACACCTAAATCCCTTCTTCCTCTTGTACACAAGCTCCTGCAAGACACACCACCAACTCCCTCAATGTCAATTTCCTCCTAAGGGGTATATTCAATAACTGTCGGAAGCTGCCGTCTTGTTGTGAAGATGGCAGCTTCCGACAGTTTTAGATTAGAATGGGTTCCGACCTATTCATTACGGCCCTGTTTATTCTGACAAGTCGGGAAACCAGACTTGTCGGAATGCTGTCGGAACGCACGCTGATCGGCGGCTTCAGCCGCGATCAGCGTGCATTGTCTGAAGCGGTGCCAAACCCGACAGGTTTTAGCCCAGTTTCCGACAATCTCAATCCAACTTTAAAAAAAGTCGGATTGAGATAAATGATCTGAGACCAGGAGACGGGGGAGCTTCGGGGAAGCAGGGACCCAGAGGCAGCGTCCACCCAGCTCCAGCAAGTGACGTCCTGCTTGCTGGAGCCGGGCGGATGCTGCCGTGAGCATCCGCTGCTGCAGGCGCTGCTTCCCCGTCTCCTCCTCTCCTCCCCTGTCCGCTCAGTCTCCTCCGCTGCTCTCCCCTTCCCCCGGCGCCAGAGACATCTCCTCACCTCCGGCACTGCTGACAACTTCCCTCTCAGCTCCGGAGCTGCTGACCGCTCCCCCCTCACCCCCGGCACCGCTGACAGCTCCTTCTGCCGCTGCTGTCAGCGCACCCGCAGCGCTGACAGCAGCAGCAGGTCAGGAAACAGGGAACGGCCAAATCCGACAGTCGGATTTGGCCGCTCTTTTGAATAGGGATTGTCAGGTCCATTCCAACAACTGCATGTCGGAATGGACCCGACTCGTATTGAATATACCTTTAAGTGAGGAACGTAAGTAGTCCTGCAGGCAATGTCACTGGCTTGACTGACGAGTCCTCTCCTAACCAGGATTCCGCCGGAGGAACCTTAAGCAGTACGTATACTGCTGCTGGTGCCACTGCTGTTGTTGCTGCTGGGAGTCAATTGTCATCCCAGAGGGGATGTCGGAAGACCACTTATACTACTTCAACTAAGCAATTGACTGTCCAACAGTCCTTTGCGAGAAAGATGAAATATGACAGCAGTCATCCTGTTGCAAAGCGGATTACTGAGGCCATAACAACTATGTTGGTGTTAAACGTGCATCCGGTATCCGTCATTAGTGCACTGGGATTTAGACAGTTGATGGACGTACTGTGTCCCCGGTACCAAATCCCATTTATATTCAAATTCACTACGAAATCGATTTCCGGACTGTACAGGGACATTAAGAAAAGTGTCCTCAGCGTCCTGAAAAATCTGGTCGTACCTATTGTGTACTTAACCACGGACATGTGGACAAGTGGAGGCGCGCAAACTAAGGACTACATGACTGTGACAGCCCACTGGGTAGATGTATTGCCTTCCGCAGCTTAAACAGCAGCGGCACCAGTAGCAGCATCTCACAAATGGCAACTCATTCCTAGGCAGGCTACGCTATGTGTAACCGGTTTCCATAAGAAGCACACCGTTGACAACCTCTTATGGAAACTGAGGGATATCATTGCACAATGGCATACCCCACTTAGACTCTCCTGTGGATTCATGATATCGGACAACGCCACCAATATTGTGCGTTCATTGCATCTGGATGTCCCATGTTTTGAACATACAATTAATTTGGTGGTGCAGAATTTTTAAAAAATGGCAGGGGCATGCAGGAGATGCTGTCTGTTGCCCGAAAAATTGCGGGCCACTTTCGATATTCAGCCACTTTGTGCTGAAGACTGGTGTACCAGCAAACACTCCAGAACCTGCCCTGCCATCTCCTGAAGCAAGACGTGTTAACGAGGTTGAATTTAACACTCTATATGCTTCAGAAGATGGAGGAGTAGCAAACGGCCATTCAAGCCTATACATCCACCTACGATATAGACAAAGGAGGGGGAATGCACCTGACTCAAGCGCAGGGGAGAATGATTTCCGTGTTGTGAAAGGTTCTCCAACAATTCGAACTTGCTACATGTGAAATCAGTTCAGACACTGCCAGCTTGAGTCAGGTCATTCCCATCAACATGGTTTTGCAGAAGCAGCTGTAGAAAATGAAGGAGGGGCTAATACGGAGTGAATCCGCTAAGTTTGTGGGACTTGTGGATGGAGCCAATCATTGGCTTTGCCAGGATTCAGGGGTGGTCAATCTGTTGAAATCAGAGCGCTACATTTTGGCCACTGTGCTCGATCCTAGGTTTAAAACCTATGTTGTATCTCTCTTTCTGGAAGACACAAGTCTGCAGAGGTTCAAAAACCTGCTGGTGAGAAAATTGGCAACTCAAGCGGAACGTGACTCATCAACAGCTTCTCCTTCATTTTTTCCTGCAACTGGGGCTGCGAGGAAAAGGATAATATTTTCGAACCCACCTGCTAGCAGTGATGCAGGGCAGTCAAGAGCAAGTGTTGACATCTGGTCCAGACCGAAGGAGCTGCTAAGAATTACTGACATGTCTACTGTCACTGCATATGATTCTGTCACCATTGAAAGAATGGTGGAGAATTATATGGGTGACAGTATCCAAGTAGGTATGTCAGACAGTCAGTATGTATACTGACAGTAAAAAGAGGCAATTTGGAGGCCCTTGCACAAACTGGATTTATTTTACCTAAGTTGCCACCCCCCCTCCAGTGTGTACTCTGAAAGAGTGTTTAGTGCAGCCGGTAACCTTGTCAGCGATCGGCGCAGGAGGTTACTTCCAGAAAATGTGGAGAAGATGATGTTCATCAAAATGAATTATAAATTCCTCCAGGAACACCTTTACCAGCAATTGCCTACAGAAAGTACACAGGGACCTGTGATTGTGGATTCCAGTGGGAACAAATTAATACTCTGTGAGGAGGAGGATGTACACACTGAAAGGGGTGAGGAATCGGAAGATGAGGTCGACATCTTGCCTCTGTAGAGCTAGTTTGTGCAAGGAGACATTAATTGCTTCTTTTTTGATGGGTGGATTAATTGCTTATTTTTTTGTGGGGGCCCAAACAAACCAATCATTTCATCCACAGTTGTGTGGCAGACACTGTTGCTGAAATTATTGGTTTGTTAAAGTGTGCATGTCCTGTTTAAACAACATAAGGGTGGATGGGAGGTTCCAAGGACAATTCCATCTTGCACCTCTTTTTTCTTCTTTGCATTATGTGCTGTTTGGGGCCTAGTTTTTAAAACTGCCATATTGTCTGTCACTGCAGTGCCAATCCTAGATGGGTCTGTTGTTTGTGCCTCCCACTTGTGACGCTTAGCTTAGTCATCCAGTGACTTCAGTGCAACCTTTTGGCCTAAAAACAATATTGTGAGGTGTTAGGTATTCAGAACAAACTGTAAATGAGTGGAAATGAATGTTATTGAGGTCAAAATTACCCCCAAATTCTGTGATTTTAGCTATTTTTATCAAAAATCATCCAGATCCAAACTAGTGATGAGCGTGTTCGGATCCTCGGGATCCGAACGCGCCTGAACTTCACCTTTTTTTGCACGGGTCCGAGCAACTCGGATCCTCCCGCCTTGCTCGGTTAACCCAAGCGCGCCCGAACGTCATCATCCCGCGGTTGGATTCTTGCGAGATTCGTATACTATATAAGGAGCCGCGCGTCGCCGCCATTTTTCACTTGTACATTGGAGATGATCGTGAGAGAACGTGGCTGGCGTCCTCTCAGTTTCTATGTTCAGTGGGCTGTAAATATCTGTGCTCAGTGTGCTGCAAATATCTGTGCTCAGTGTGCTGCAAATATCTGTGCTCAGTGTGCTAATTGCTTTATTGTGGGGACTGGGGACCAGCAGTATTATACAGTAGGAGGACAGTGCAGAGTTTTGCTGACCAGTGACCACCAGTATTATACGTTCTCTGCCTGAAAAACGCTCCATATCTGTGCTGCATTGTAGTATATAGCAGGAGGACAGTGCAGAATTTTGCTGACCACCAGTATAACTATATATATAGCAGTACGGTACAGTAGTCCACTGCTCTACCTACCTCTGTGTCGTCAAGTATACTATCCATCCATACCTGTGGTGCATTTCAGTTTTGCACAGTTTGCTGACAACCAGTAAATAATATGTAGCAGTACGCTACAGAAGGCAACTGCCCTACCTACCTCTGTGTCGTCAAGTATACTATCCAGCCATACCTGTGGTGCATTTCAGTTTTCCACAGTTTGCTGACCACCAGTATACAATATATAGCAGTACGGTACAGTAGGCCACTGCTCTACCTACCTCTGTGTCATCAAGTTTACTATCCATCCATATCTGTGGTGCATTTCAGTTTTGCACAGTTTGCTGACCACCAGTATATAATATATAGCAGTACGGTACAGTAGGCCTCTGCTCTACCTACCTCTGTGTCGTCAAGTATACTATCCATCCATACCTGTGGTGCATTTCAGTTTTGCACAGTTTGCTGACCACCAGTATATAATATATAGCAGTACGGTACAGTAGGCCACTGCTCTACCTACCTCTGTGTCGTCAAGTATACTATCCATCCATACTTGTGGGGCATTTCAGTTGTGCACAGTATATATAGTAGTATGCCATTGCTATTGATATATTACTGGCATATAATTCCACACATTAAAAAATGGAGAACAAAAATGTGGAGGGTAAAATAGGGAAAGATCAAGATCCACTTCCACCTCGTGCTGAAGCTGATGCCATTAGTCATGGCCGAGACGATGAAATGCCATCAACGTCGTCTGCCAAGGCCGATGCCCAATGTCATAGTAGAGAGCATGTAAAATCCAAAAAAATAAAGCTCAGTAAAATGACCCAAAAATCTTAATCAAAATCGTCTGAGGAGAAGCGTAAACTTGCCAATGTGCCATTTACGACATGGGGCAATATTTACTAATATTCGTGTTTTGGCCGTTTTGAAGGGTGTTTGAACTGGAATGGTATCGGGTGCATTTTACTGCAACTTTTTGAATCCTGATACGATCATTCACTAAGCTGCCCAGTTTTGCACATTCGTTTTTTCCGATGTCGATGTGATTCGTAATATCAGGCAGTGTTTTACGGGAGTGATGAGTAAAACACTGCCTGAAGAAAACACAAGGAATCCCGTCCGGATCTGTGAGATCCGTGCAGGGCCTCATTGTGTACCTTAAAAAGTTGATTAAAGTCTTTAAAAATCTGAAAAAAATTGCATTGGGTCCCCCCTCCTAAGCACAACCAGCCTCGGGCTCTTTGAGCCGGTCCTGGTTGAAAAAATATGGGGAAAAAAATGACAGGGGTCCCCCCATATTTAATCAACCAGCACCGGGCTTTGCGCCTGGTCCTGGTTCCAAAAATACGGGGGACAAAAAGCGTAGGGGTCCCCCGTATTTCTGAAACCAGCACCGGGCTCCACTAGCTGGGGAGATAATGCCACAGCCGGGGGACACTTTGATATCGGTCCCTGCGGCCGTGCCATTAAAACCCCAACTAGTCACCCCTGGCCGGGGTACCCTGGAGGAGTGGGGACCCCTTCAATCAAGGGGTCCCCCCCTCCAGCCACCCAAGGGCCAGGGGTGAAGCCTGAGGCTGTCCCCCACATCCAAGGGCGGCGGATGGGGGGCTGATAGCCAAGTGTGAAATTGTGAATATTGTTTTTAGTAGCAGTACTACAAATTTCAGCAAGCCTCCCCCGCAAGCTGGTACTTGGAGAACCACAAGTACCAGCATGCGGTGGAAAACCAGGCCCGCTGGTACCTGTAGTTCTACTACTAAAAAAATACCCCAATAAAAACAAGACACACACACCGTGACAGTACAACTTTATTACATACATGCACACCTACATACACACATACTTACCTATGTTCCCAGGAGGCTCAGTCCTCTTCTCTATGTAGAATCCTAGGGGTACCTGTGAAAAATATTATACTCACAAAATCCAGTGAAGAATCCGGCCTTTGAATAATCCACGTACTTGGCAAAAAAAAAAACCGCAAACCCGACCACGCACTGAAGGGGTCCCATATTTACACATGGGACCCCTTTCCCCGACTGCCAGGACCCCCTCTGAACGAAAGTAACCTCACCGCTGACCGCAAAGTTCCCACCATTGGCTACAATGGAGCGCATAGGCGCTACATTGTATCACTGCCGTGTGCTGCCTGACAGACACTACAGGAGCACACAGCCAATCAGGAGGGTGCCATGACGTGGCGCTCCCTGATTGGCTGAAGGGACCCTCTTTGACTGGAGTCAGGGTGGGTCCTAGCAGTCGGGGAAAGGGGTCCCATGTGTAAACAATGGACCCCTTTCAGTGCGTGGTCGGGTTTGCGGGTTTTTTTATGCCAAGTACGTGGATTATTCAGAGGCCGGATTCTTCACTGGATTTTGTGAGTATAATTTTTTTTCACAGGTACCCCTAGGATTCTACATGGAGAAGAGGACCGAGCCTCGTGGGAACATAGGTAAGTATGTGTGTATGTTGGTGTGCACGTATGTAATAAAGTTGTACTGTCACGGTGTGTGTGTCCTGTTTTTATTGGGGTATTTTTTTAGCAGTAGTACTACAGTTACCAGCGGGCCCGGTTTTCAACCGCATGCTGGTACTTGTGGTTCTCCAAGTACCAGATTGCGGGGGAGGCTTGCTGGGACTTGTAGTACTGCTACTAAAAACAATATTCACAATTTCACATTTGGTTATCAGCCCCCCATCCGCCGCCCTTGGATGGGGGGGACAGCCCCGGGCTTCACCCCTGGCCCTTGGGTGGCTGGAGGGGGGGACCCCTTGATTGAAGGGGTCCCCACTCCTCCAGGGTACCCCGGCCAGTGGTGACTAGTTGGGGTTTTAAAGGCACGGCCGCAGGGACCGATATTAAAGTGTCCCCCAGCTGTGGCATTATCTCCCCAGCTATTGGAGCCCGGTGCTGATTTCAGTAAATACGGGGGACCCCTACGCTGTTTGTCCCCCATATTTTTGGAACTAGGACCAGGCACAGAGCCGGTGCTGGTTGATTGAATATGGGGGGACCCCTGTCATTACCCCCCCCATATTTTTTCAACCAGGACCGGCTCAAACAGCCCGAGGCTGGTTATGCTTAGGAGGGGGGACCCCACGCAATTTGTTTTCCCATTTTTACACTAAACAGACCCTTTCCCATAGATAACCATGCACAGATCTTACTGATCCGTGCATGGTTATCCAAACTCGACTGGAAAAAGCAGGTCTATTTTATTGCTGCTTTTTTTAAGGAATCGAAAAAAAACAGACCCCCACTTGAGCACTCAGAAACTAACACCCAAATACGAATGAATAGTGAATGCCCATATTCTATGAAATAACAGCCGCGTTTGACCGATGGTCTATTCATTCGTATTTGTGAACGTTGTCATTCAAACCATTACGAATAGTCCAAACACTGCCGAGATTCGTGCTTAGTGAATTCCCGGATTGGGACTTAGAAAAAAAAACACAAATCGGGCAAACTCTGATTTTTAGTAAATACTGGCCACGGAGTGGCAAGGAACGGCTGAGGGCCTGGCCTATGTTCATGGCTAGTGGTTCAGCTTCACGTGAGGATGCAAGCACTCATCCTCCTGCTAGAAAACTTAAAAGAGTTAAGATGGCAAAAGCACAGCAAAGAACTGTGCGTTCTTCTAAATCACAAATCCCCAAGGAGAGTCCAATTGTGTCGGTTGCGATGCCTGACCTTCCCAACACTGGACGGGAAGAGGTTGCGCCTTCCACCATTTGCACGCCCCCTGCAAGTGCTGGAAGGAGCACCCGCAGTCCAGTTCCTGATAGTCAAATTGAAGATGTCACTGTTGAAGTACACCAGGATGAGGATATGGGTGTTGCTGGCACTGGGGAGGAAATTGACAAGGAGTATTCTGATGGTGAGGTGGTTTGTTTAAGTCAGGCACCCGGGGAGACACCTGTTGTCCGTGGGACGAATATGGCCATTGACATGCCTGGTCAAATTACAAAAAAAATCACCTCTTCGGTGTGAAATTATTTCAACAGAAATGCGGACAACTGGTGTCAAGCCGTGTGTTGCCTTTGTCAAGCTGTAATAAGTAGGGCTAAGGACGTTAACCACCTAGGAACATCCTCCCTTATACGTCACCTGGACCGCATTCATCAGAAGTCAGTGACAAGTTCAAAAACTTTGGATGACAGCGGAAGCAGTCCACTGACCACTAAATCCCTTCCTCTTGTAACCAAGCTCCTGCAAACCACACCACCAACTCCCTCAGTGTCAATTTCCAACTTAGACAGGAAAGCCAATAGTCCTGCTGGCCATGTCACTGTCAAGTCTGACGAGTCCTCTCCTGCCTGGGATTCCTCCGATGCATCCTTGAGTGTAACGCCTACTGCTGCTGGCGCTGCTGTTGTTGCTGCTGGGAGTCGATCGTCATCCCAGAGGGGAAGTCGGAAGACCACTTGTACTACTTCTAGTAAGCAATTGACTGTCCAACAGTCCTTTGCGAGGAAGATGAAATATCACAGCAGTCATCCTGCTGCAAAGCGGATAACTCAGGACTTGGCAGCCTGGGTGGTGAGAAACGTGTTTCCGGTATCCACCGTTAATTCACAGGGAACTAGAGACTTGATTGAGGTACTGTGTCCCCGGTACCAAATACCATCTAGGTTCCATTTCTCTAGGCAGGCGATACCGAAAATGTACACAGACATCAGAAAAAGGGTCACCAGTGTCCTAAAAAATGCAGTTGTACCCAATGTCCACTTAACCACGGACATGTGGACAAGTGGAGCAGGGCATACTCAGGACTATATGACTGTGCCAGCCCACTGGGTAGATGTATTGCCTCCTGCAGCAAGAACAGCAGCGGCGGCACCAGTAGCAGCATCTCGCAAACGCCAACTCGTTCCTAGGCAGGCTACGCTTTGTATCACTGCTTTCCATAAGAGGCACACAGCTGACAACCTCTTACGGAAACTGAGGAACATCATCGCAGAATGGCTTACCCCAATTGGACTCTCCTGGGGATTTGTGACATCGGACAACGCCACCAATATTGTGCGTGCATTGCATCTGGGCAAATTCCAGCACGTCCCATGTTTTGCACATACATTGAATTTTGTGGTGCAGAATTATTTAAAAAAACGACAGGGGCGTGCAAGAGATGCTGTCGGTGGCACGAAGAATTGCGGGCCACTTTCGGCATTCAGCCACCGCGTGCCAAAGACTGGAGCACCAGCAAACAGTCCTGAACCTGCCCTGCCATCATCTGAAGCAAGAGGTGGTAACGAGGTGGAATTCAACCCTCTATATGCTTCAGAGGATGGAGGAGCAGCAAAAGTCCATTCAAGTCTATACATCCACCTACGATATAGGCAAAGGAGGGGGAATGCACCTGACTCAAGCGCAGTGGAGAATTATTTCAACGTTGTGCAAGGTTCTGCAACCCTTTGAACTTGCCACACGTGAAGTCAGTTCAGACACTGCCAGCCTGAGTCAGGTCATTCCCCTCATCAGGCTTTTGCAGAAGAAGCTGGAGACATTGAAGGAGGAGCTAAAACAGAGCGATTCCGCTAGGCATGTGGGACTTGTGGATGGAGCCCTTAATTCGCTTAACCAGGATTCACGGGTGTTCAATCTGTTGAAATCAGAGCACTACATTTTGGCCACCGTGCTCGATCCTAGATTTAAAACCTACGTTGTATCTCTCTTTCCGGCAGACACAAGTCTGCAGAGGTTCAAAGACCTGCTGGTGAGAAAATTGTCAAGTCAAGCGGAACGTGACCCGTTAACAGCTCCTCCTTCACATTCTCCCGCAACTGGGGGTGCGAGGAAAAGGCTTCTGTCACCATTGAAAGAATGGTGGAGGATTATATGAGTGACAGCATCCAAGTAGGCACGTCAGACAGTCCGTACGTATACTGGAGCCGCTCACCTTGTCAGCAATCGGCGTACGAGGTTACTTCCAGAAAATGTGGAGAAGATGATGTTCATCAAAATGAATTATAATCAATTCCTCCGTGGAGACATTCACCAGCAATTGCCTCCTGAAAGTACACAGGGACCTGAGATGGTGGATTCCAGTGGGGACGAATTAATAATCTGTGAGGAGGGGGATGTACACAGTGAAAGGGGTGAGGAATCGGAGGAAGAGGAGGAGGTGGACATCTTGCCTCTGTAGAGCCAGTTTGTGCAAGGAGAGATTGATTGCTTCTTTTTTTGGTGGGGGCCCAAACCAACCAGTCATTTCAGTCACAGTCATGTGGCAGACCCTGTCGCTGAAATGATGGGTTTGTTAAAGTGTGCATGTCCTGTTTATACAACATAAGGGTGGGTGGGAGGGCCCAAGGACAATTCCATCTTGCACCTCTTTTTTCTTTCATTTTTCTTTGCATCATGTGCTGTTTGGGGACTATTTTTTGAAGTGCCATCCTGTCTGACACTGCAGTGCCACTCCAAGATGGGCCAGGTGTTTGTGTCGGCCACTTGTGTCGCTTAGCTTAGCCATCCAGTGACCTTGGTGCACCTCTTTTTTTCTTTGCATCATGTGCTGTTTGGGGACTATTTTTTAAATCTGCCATCCTGTCTGACACTGCAGTGCCACTCCTAGATGGGCCAGGTGTTTGTGTCGGCCACTTGGGTTGCTTAGCTTAGTCACACAGCTACCTCATTGCGCCTCTTTTTTTCTTTGCATCATGTGCTGTTTGGGGACTATTTTTTTGAAGTGCCATCCTGTCTGACACTGCAGTGCCACTCCTAGTTGGGCCAGGTGTTTGTGTCGGCCACTTGTGTCGCTTAGCTTAGTCACACAGCTACCTCATTGCGCCTCTTTTTTTCTTTGCAACATGTGCTGTTTGGGGACTATTTTTTTGAAGTGCCATCCTGCCTGACACTGCAGTGCCACTCCTAGATGGGCCAGGTGTTTGTGTCAGCCACTTGGGTCGCTTAGCTTAGTCAACCAGCGACCTCGGTGCAAATTTTAGGACTAAAAATAACATTGTGAGGTGTGAGGTGTTCAGAATAGACTGAACATGAGTGGAAATTATGGTTATTGAGGTTAATAATACTATGGGATCAAAATGACCCCAAATTCTATGATTTACGCTGTTTTTGAGGGTTTTTTGTAAAAAAACACCCGAATCCAAAACACACCCGAATCCGACAAAAAAATTTCAGGGAGGTTTTGCCAAAACGCGTCCGAATCCAAAACACGGCCGCGGAACCGAATCCAAAACCAAAACACAAAACCCGAAAAATTTCCTGTGCACATCACTAATCCAAACCCAAAAGGGTAGTTTTGGCAAAACCAATCCAGATCCAAAACACAAGTGGGGATCCAGATCCTAAACCAAAACACAAAACACAAAAAGTGTCCACCGCACATCTTTATTAGCATTCATACCCGGAGTAATCAAACTTCCATCTGGTATTATCTGCCTGATAAGCAGTTCTGACTGAAGCTATAGCAAATATACCTCACCACCATGTGTGCATACACCATATTTCACATTCTATGTAATAGAAGAAGCTCCAATTTTATATCTCATATACTACAATTAAAATTGCCCTCTTTCCCCAATCAGGTTATCATAAGTTTAAATGATCAATGACTATAAACGGACTGTTTTAATGAGTCCATCCAGGAATAATCAGAAGCACTAATGGTAAAAACCACCTCAAATGTAGCTTTGGTATACTGTATATCACTGTGATTAGAATCAAACAGATGCCCTTTACATCTTTTCAAGTATTGTTCTTTTGTTTTTCTTTTTTTTATTGGAAGCCGGGAATGTGCAGTCCTTTTCTTTCCATGAATTCTATTCCAGTGGACAAACTGATTTAAGCAAAATTTTATTAAACTGATGTACTTTTGCAGTATAATGTCTGCTTATGAAACTGACACAGCTATATGTGTAACCAGGGCTGCCATCACAATTGCAGGGACCCCCACCAAAAAAAAAAGATTCTGCAACACTGCTCCGCCCCTATGTGATGTCACATATAGAAGGATCGTTGCGCACCTGCAGCAATGATTCACAGAGTGCTGATACACAGGGAAGGCTTGTTTTAAGAAGTCCTCCTTGCACATCAACACGCTGTTGTTGTGCAGCCTGGTGCAGCTCTTCAGATATCGGGGTTAATTCCAAGTTGATCGCAGCAGGAATTTTGTTAGCAGTTGGGCAAAACCATGTGCACTGCAGGGGAGGCAGATTTAACATGTGCAGAGAGAGTTAGATTTGGGTGTGGTGTGTTCAATCTGCAATCTAATTTGCAGTGTAAAAATAAAGCAGCCAGTATTTACCCTGCACAGAAACAAAATAACCCACCCAAATCTAACTCTCTCTGCACATGTTATATCTGCCTCCCCTGCAGTGCACATGGTTTTGCCCAACTGCTAACAAAATTCCTGCTGCTATCAACTTGGTATTACCCCCATCGTCAGTAGGAGCCAACAGTGGGTTTCCCTCTCTGTAAGGGCCGGTACTCCAGTCCCCGCAGTCCGTCCCCTCCCACTGATGCCGGCCCTGTGTGTAACAGAAACAAGTACATGCAACTGAGAAAAGCACAACATATGCAACTGAAAGAGCTATACAGTATATATTGTAAAATCACATATAAGATTGAATAGTGCTGTATACACAGGTGGCAATATGGGTGTTTTTTAGTCAAAGACAGGAAAGACAGGTCAATCCACCATCTGTGCTCTACTGTTACCACACACTGCATTGCTGCACCGAAAAAGCCAACACTGCCTGACCAGTCTGTTTGTGTTTAATGCACAATAGGAGCTGCCCGGCAGAGACCTGTGTCTTTCCTTCAGATGCCAGGCAATTATGTACTTTGTACAGTTGCATGAAGACTGGCCCTGCTAGGAGTTACCTCCTCTTCACCGCCAATGATATTAAGAGAGTTGCAGTTAGTGGCAAAGAAATGCAAGCACCTAATTAAATCTAGGGCACCCCTTGCAGTCATATTTAATGCAGGTGGTTAAACAAATGTGTGTTTTATGAATTAATTATGCAGATAACATACTGTCATTGTAAAGGGTCATAAAAACATGCTGTATTGCACTGAGTTTCTATAATGATTGCTAGCATGACTGCAAACGGAGACTTTTGAATTTCAAATCAATTTCACAGTTCATGACAGCTCCAATTATTAATATTTCCTGAGCAATGTCTAAAGTGACATCAACATGGAATTCTGAAGTGTAAACATGTTGTAGTGTGAGCATCCAGCTTATAATATATGGGCAGCAAAAACTCCACAGTGCAGGATATCATAAATGTGTTTTCAAAGAGCACAAACAATGGATGATAGAATAGCAGAATAGCAAGAAATGGCCAGAATCATCATTCACTGACGTCTTAATAAATGGATGTCACACAGTGGTGCACATCTAGTCCTAATCTGAAGAAGACTACAGCTAAAAGTACTTGTTTCAAAGGTGAAGGGTTTTTGGTGGTTCTTAATGTTGTGGGGCGTTTTTTCTTGCATTTATTTGTAGTCATTCCCATAAAAGACAAGGTCAATGCTAATTGCTATAATGGTACTATGGGGGTTATTTAGGTTTGTTAGCTAACCAAATAAGCACACTAATGGGCAAAACCATGTTGCACTGCAGGTGAGGCAGATATAACATGTGCTGAGTTATTTAGATTTGCATTATTAGAAATGCTATATTATCTACAAGCAAATATAATTAAATATTAAAAATAATATCAACATTGGCTTTATTAGTCATCATGAATCTGTGCTGAAAAGCACGACAGGACTCTAAATCAGCATATACAGTATACTGTAAAATGTCAATTATTATTGTGGGTTGGGTATGAAATGGCAGCTGTCGGGTAGCCAGCTAACAGGAGAGCATCCAGACAGTAGAAATCCTGACAAGGGGCAGAAAGTAGACTAACCATTTCCCTACCCTACACTAACCTATGCCTCCATTTTAGGTGCCTTACCCTTTTCCCTAACCCCCACAGCCTAACCCTAATAACGCTTCCTGGCACAATAAGCATACACACTCCTCATCTTAACCCTAAAACTCCTGGGGGTTGCCTGAACCTGACCCCCTATCCATGGTGTAGTACTTATTTACCACTGTGTGTGGTCGACTCGGATCCCAATGGTCTGGATTCCAGCGTCTGTGTCTTGGACCCTTTTGGGAATCCAGTGTCAGCATTCCATTGTGTGTTGGGATTTCGGCGCTGGTATCTCATGCGCCGGGATCCCGACTATTGTATTGTAACGGCTTCCCATTATTACATGGTCTATATATCACTATATGGTGACAGAAATGCAATAGAAAATCTATTTGCAAAATTTGTCTTTCAAATTTTAATAATAAAGTGTCCAGTTCACAAAATCCTAATAAGGCAACAGCAATTAAAGGATCATAGTCATACAATTTCTACCAAAATCTTTCTTAAATAGCATTCCCATATGCTCTTAATGAAGAAGCTATCGCCATATACAGTAGCAGTCAGCAAAGGATAATGTTGGGAATACCTAGTTATTGCTATTAAGACCTTTGGGGCTCATTAAATAGGTAGAAGCCCAACTGTATCTTTAATCCCTAATTTCACAGGAATTAAGCCTTTTTTTCTCTATCATAAACACACAAGGGCCCTCATTCCGAGTCGTTCGCTCTGTATTTTTCATCGCATCGCAGGGAAATTCCGCATAGTGCGCATGCGCAATATTCGCACTGCGACTGCGCCAAGTATCTTTGCTATGAAGATAGTATTTTTACTCACGGCTTTTTCATCGCTCCGGCGATCGTAATGTGATTGACAGGAAATGGGTGTTACTGGGCGGAAACACGGCGTTTTATGGGCGTGTGGCTGAAAACGCTACCGTTTCCGGAAAAAACGCAGGAGTGGCCGGAGAAACGGGGGAGTGGTTGGGCGAACGCTGGGTGTGTTTGTGACGTCAAACCAGGAACGACAAGCACTGAAATGATCGCACAGGCAGAGTAAGTGTGGAGCTACTCTAAAACTGCTAAGTAGTTTGTGATCGCAATATTGCGAATACATCGGTCGCAATTTTAAGATGCTAAGATACACTCCCAGTAGGCGGCGGCTTAGCGTGTGTAACTCTGCTAAATTCGCCTTGCGACCGATCAACTCGGAATGAGGGCCAATATTTATTATTATATAATAATAAAAATAATAATAATAATCAATATGCAATATTTATAATTATTATTATTATTATATAATTATATAATAATAATAATAATAATAATAATAATAAGCAATATGCACAACTTTTTAAATATCGGTATTTTGACCGTATCAACATTTTTAATGTCATATTTTGACCGTGTCGGTATTTTTACCTTGTCGGTATTTTGACCATCGGTCAATGGTTGGCGGTATTTTGACTGTCGGGATTTTGACTGTAGGTAAATTGACTGCATCCCATGTACAGTAAATGATAGACTGTTTTATCTGCATAAAAGAGCGTTGTTTGTACTGTATGCAAAAACGTATGAGGGAAATGTAATCCTTTATTATGTTAACAGGAAGCTTTAAAAGAGAATAAGAAAACTAAACATACTGTATATGCTACTGTAGACATATTTCCTAAACCTCAAAGCATTATCTTGAAGCTCACAAGCATGTTCTTTATTTGTTTACTGTCTCTGCTATTTTTATGAAATGTATATTATATAAATCTTGATTGTTACTATATGTCATTATGGGCTTGCATTAGCATCAACATTATAGCTGAAAGGAAAAGATCTGATAGTAGTATCATTGTTGATTTCATGACGTTGCTGTCTTAGAAGTACATTATATTTGATTCTCACGAATAAGAAAAGCCAGCTATGCTGTAAATTACTTAAAAATCTATTTGAGTCAACATTTTCTACAATAATTACTGTAGATTCCAGAAATAAGTTGGATATTGAATCATATATCCCCAACCTGTCACATATTGCTCCCATTATGTAGGTTGTGGGGTGCCAAGGTAGAAACAGATGCATGAATAGCATGCATTTCCAATGCAAATGCACCATTTTGGTTACATGAAACTAGTGATGTGCGGCAGGCTCTTTTCGTGTTTTGGTTTTGGATCTGGATCCTCGCTCGTGTTTTGGATCTGGATTGGTTTTGCCAAAACCACCCTTTCGGGTTTTGGTTTTGGATCTGGATGATTTAAAAAGAAATCTATAGACAAAAAATAATATACAAGTGAAAGTGTAATTAAAGACCAGAAGGATTAATAAATGTTATAAGGGGGTGCTAAATAGGATCTCGCAGTGTACTACCCAAAAGCAGCCCAGCCCCACCAATCCAGGGGGAACCGCTCCCCAATCCCACCTAAATCTCTCTGCACATGTTATATCTGCCCCCCCCCCCCCCCCCCCACTGCAGTGCACATGGTGTTGCCCATTAGAGAACAATCTTTCTGCTGCGATCAGGTCTGAATTAGACCCTAAATTTTATATCGCTAGTTAATATATTTGTATTCAATTTAATTGTTGCCGAAACAGCATTTGTAGTGTAGTATGGTACCTAGGGAGACACTAGGGAGTATATTTACGAATTGATATTTTCTTAGGCACGTCAAAATTTAACCCTTAGATAAAACTGACAACAGAAAAAGGAACTAATGCCATTGGAATAGCATAATGTAGATGATACAGTAGGATTACTGTAGCATGAGTTTCAGAATTTCTTTTTTTTTATTATTTTTTATTAAGTACTTTTTTATTAAATTTTATCCATTTAATCATACATACATATAACAACACATACAACAATAATTCTCTAGTCAATCTCCATACAAGATAAAAATTACAATTCATTGTATTCAACAAGTTATCAATGAATCATATAAATTATAGCAGCAGTCTATATATACAAGAACTTGCACTGGATCCTGCTTGAATTTGCATCCGGCGCGTGTGCCCCAGCATTGTTCCTCAGCAGCTTTTTCCACTGCCAATTACATCATCCTTATTACCCTCCCCATAACTTTATTAGACATGATTTCAGTGCCCCACTCTACTATATCTTTAACCCCACTGGTGCACTTATCCAATTTTAATCAGTTTTCTCTTTAGTCCCTGTATTTACTATCTCATATTAATTTCCAGTATTTTCCCAGGAAATATACTTCACCTTTGCATAAAGTGCTTATTTTTCGTGAACAATACATTCCCACGCCCCCCCATCCCTACATATTCCTTCCCTTTTATTTCTAAATCCTATATAATTATAGTGTAGTAACATTTTGTACTTCCCAACTTTATACTTTAATATTAGTGCAATAAGTGCTAACTTTAACCGCTTTTATATATAAACTCATTACATGATTACTGGAACATCCCACGTACCCAATGCCATTTCCATATTCAAGCAGCTCCCAATATATAAATATCTTTACACTTGACGTGCCATGCAATCATATTCAAGCAAGCGAAGGGGGCGTGTCTGCACCATGCTCATTATCCTAGGTAAGATCAACCGATCTCTTTTAATACTTGGATTGTATCCATCTACCCCATATATTCACAAATTTATTCTCGGCCTTTCGGGAGGCATACACATATTTTTCATGTGCTTCTGTCAGGTTAACAAGTGCTATCCAGTTGTTTATTTCTGGACCCACTGGAGCCAACCACCTCTTAGCAATTACCACCTTGGCCAATGAACACAGTATTATGACATATTTTTTATCGTTTACATCTAGAACATTGTACTCTATTATCCCCAGAGAGCAAAACCTGGCGGTTAACACACTTTCTGGTGCTCCCGTATTAATCGATACTTGAATTACTCTTCTCCAAAAGACACCCAACTCAGGGCATTCCCACAACAAATGCCAAAAAGTGCCTGGGACATTCACACATTTTGGGCATATATCCAAATTCCTACCTGCAAACTTCATTAATCTTACTGGAGTTAAATATGTCCTATGCAGTATAAGCAACTGTATCTGATGGAATCTTATTGAGTTTGTAGCCCTCTGAAACAATGTCAATGCCAAACTCCATGCTTCCTCACTCATTGGACCAATGTCCCTTTCCCATTTATCTTTAAGATTAGGGAGATCCTCCAGAAAATGTGCATTTGTCAAAAAATTGTAAATGCTTTACTTGGCCCAATATCCCTTAAGAATTTTTTAACAGGTGAGTCTGCTATATATATAGGTGATTCATGGAATTGGGCTGATTATGCATGTCTCAGTATAAAAGAATTACCCTGGTACGTCAAATTCTTCTCTCAACTGTGAAAAGGATTTAATTATCTGAGAACTGTATAATTGGCCTATTGTGGAGATGCTATTAGAGCCCCAGGCATTGTCCGACTGTAAATATCTCAACTCTCTTAACCCTTTTGAGTTCCTCAGGGGGGTATCTGGATCTAATCCCTCATACTCTATTAATCTGGTAGCCTGACTCCAAACATTTTCTGCCTGGGCAACTACAGCCGGAGCTATACGAGAAAGGATCCCAGATAATAACATTTGTACTGGAGTGTGTCCTATGTTGGCCTGTGCTAAGAGAAAGCATATCTGTTTATTTGCCTGCTCTTCCCATATCCATTTTTGTATATGTGCCAATTGCGCCGCAATATAATATAGTTTCAAATTTGGAAGTGCCATCCCACCTTTTTTTCTCGACCTAGTTAAGGTATTTATTTGAATTCTTGGATGCTGATTTCTCCAAACCAGTGATGATATCATACTATTCAATTTCCTAAATATTGAATCTGTTAAATACACTGGGGACTGTTTAAAAACATATAGAAATTTTGGTTGAACCACCATTTTTACTAAGTTTACGCGACCCATTACTGTAAGTGGTAATTTATTCAAAGATTTTATCTTAACTCCTAAGTATTCAAATAATGGATGAATATTAAGAGAAACAAAATCTAAAGGGGACACTGTTATCCAAATACCTAAATATTTGAAACTTTTAACACATTGGAGGGGTGTAGTTTTATTTGAGATACTAAAAGTGAATTTCCCGAAAGTGGAAGAATGCAGGACTTCCCCCAATCAATATGAATCCCGAATATCCCCAAATTTTTTAATTATTTCCAGAATTATGGGCATTGAAGTACCGTAGTTTGACAAAAACATTAATATGTCATCTGCATACAATGCCACTGGAACTCTCCCTTCACCAACTCTAAGTCCCACTATCTCTTGATGATCTCAAATAATACAAGCTAGCCGCTCAATTGCCAATGCAAATAAACTTAGGGATAAAAGGACACCCCTGTCTCGTTCCCCTCGACAAGGAGAATGGAGATGATACATACCCATTTATTCACACCCGAGCCTTGAGTCCTTTTATAATAATTGGACCCATTTAATAAATACTGGCCCGATACCGACAGCTCTCATAACTTCCCATAAGAATGACCATTCTACAGCGTCAAAGGCCTTAACTACATCTAATGAGACAACCTCTGAGAGAGGTTCATCCTCCTCAGAAATCTGCAAATGTGAAAACAATCTTCGTAAATTAACTGAAGTTGACTTCCCAGTTATGAAACCTGCCTGGTTAGGATGTATAATTGATGTCAAAACTCGACTAAGTCGAGCAGACAGAACCTTTGCTAATATTTTGGCGTCTGTTGAAATTAATGAAATCGGTCTATATGATTCAATTATCTCAGGGTCTTTTCCTGTTTTTGGAATAATGACTATTACTGCTTCTGACATAGAACCTAGGATAGCACTTTCCTCATAGAAAGAATTAAACATTTGTAGCAGTCTTGGAGTGAATAGCGCCATGTGTCTTCTATAAACCTCTATAGGAATGCCATCTGACCCAGGTGCTTTACCCCCAGAGAAGGATTTAATGGCCCTTTCAATCTCCGCTCTTGTTATGGGGGCCTCTAGTGCAATAATGTTCCCAATAATGTTGGCCGTTTTATATTGGAGACATATCTTGATATCTTTGCCTGGCTGCATTTTAACTTAGTTTTATACACCTCCCTAAAATAGTCTACAACGGTTTCCACAATCTCAGAAGTGGTATTGACCAAGGTCCCACTTTTAGTCTGAACCTTGGTGATCACATTTGAGGGTCTATCTGCCTGAGACAAATAGGTCAAATAACTACCCGACATATCGGCATTAAAGTATCGGGAGTGTGAGGTAAATAACATTCTACGTGCCGCACCCTCTCCCAAATATGCTTTCCAATCCACTTGTGCTTCTAGCCAAGCATCCTTGGAGGATTCTAGATTGTCATTTAAGTAGGCCAGTTCTAAAATATTACACTTCATTTCTAATTCATTGGCCCTTTTCCTATTTGCCACTTTCAACTCTGCTATTCTTTTTATCAATGACCCACGCAAAAAGGCCTTGAATGCATCCCAAACTATTGTTGAAGTGGCAGAACCTATATTCTCATTCAGGAAATCTGCCCATATTAATTCTAATTCTGACCCAGATCCCATCTGAACTAACCATGTCGGGTGGCATTTCCAATATGATAGTCCCCTGTCCTTTTCCATAGCTAATTGTATCAAAACTGGTGAATGATCAGATATGCCTCTTGTTTTGCATACTATGATAGACACACTGGACAATATTGTTTTCGATACTAGTACCATATCAATTCTAGAAAAGGAGTGATAAGATTGAGAAAAACATGAGTACTGTTTCACATTAGGGTTTCTATCTCGCCATGGATCTACCCATCCCAAATCTGCCTCAAATGTTGATAAATCCCTGTTACCTCGAGGGATCTGAGTGGCTGATTTCCACCATCTATCCATACGAGGCTCAAGGACATTATTAAAGTTTCCAATACAGATAACTGGGGAGTCCTGAGATATTGCTACAAATTCAACAGCCTTCCTTAGAACCTCATATGTAAATGGTGGAGGGATATAGATTGCCAGTAAATAAATCTGTATTGAGTGTATAACAAAGTTTAAGAATACATATCTGCCACCTGGGTCTATCTTAACCTCATTACATACAAATGGCATTTTTTTTTAATAAGCACTGACACTCCCCTAGATGATGAGGTATAGGGAGCATGAAATGCCCATCCTACCCAGGGCTTCTTTAAGGACATAAGTTTTCCCCCAGTTAAATGTGTTTCGGAGATATATGGAATATCTGCTCCATATTGTTTTATCTGTCTAAGGTCTAGAGCGCACTGTATTTAAGCATTAATACCTCTCACATTCCATGTAACAATTTTAACTATCTATACTACCTATTTGCCATGGCCGAGTACCCTTCCTGTGGATTACCCCGATTATCCTTATTAACACACAAGTACTGTTGCCTCCATCCTTAATCTGCCATGCACAGACTGCTCCCTCAACTTTTGAACACCCGCACATCACATAGTAATACATAGAGCGACCAGACATTAAAATACATACAAACAATAAGAAAACAAACCCCTTTCCCCCCACCCTGTATACCATCCCCATTGAGGCATACCTAATTCCCTACCAATACCTTTATTCAAACATAGAGCCCCTTAGGGGCATACACCCTCTTTGAATCTACTCTAATAGGGGCAGTAAATACCAATGACCACCAGACACGGTGAGCTCTCCAACATTTTTTAGGATAACTGTAATTACAATATGTATTTCCTTCTGCAACACAGGAGAATAATAATAACAAAAAAAAATTCCTCCCTCCCCATCTCTCCTTTCCCTCCATATACAGGACACGTATACCCATGCTTCAATATACCTGCGTATCCATATCTAGGCACACATGTCCACATGGCAATTGGTCAACCAACTCTGAAGACCATATTAGCCACCTTAATCATTTGCAGACAAATCCTAGACAAATACCCTCTTCAATATGCAAAATCGGGGAACATAGAGATTTTAGCCCCCTTACATTCTAATGGACCCTTACTGTGAGACTGTCTCATCATTGTATCACGATCATGATAGTTCAAAACTTTTATAATAAGAGTACGAGGTGGAGCCCCCAAAGGTAATGGATGAAAGGGAATTTGATTGGCCCTTTCCACTACGAATTGCCCAGAAAAAGAGTCTCTCCCAAACTTATCACATAGCCATTTTTCTATGAATTTTTCGGGATTTCTACCCTCCTCATGCTCAGGAAGACCCACTAGTCTAACATTATTTCTACGTAACCTTCCCTCAATGTCCGAGATTTTGTTTTGCATACTCGACATCTGGTTTGTTAACAATTTGACATGGACCTTTAGCTGAACATGTGAATCCTCTATGGTAGAAACTCGTACCTCAGCCTCATTCACTCTCTCACGTACTTTTTGCACATCCTAACGCAGCAAAGAAATATCCGATTGGACCATACCAATCTTTTCTGATAAACGCTGATCACCTCAGTATACTGCTTCCAGTATTTGCGGTAATGTTAATTCTGCAGAGTTAAAAGAACTGTTTGCTTTTGATGGAGTTGTTTGAGGTGTAGGGGTAGGTGCCTGGGAACTACTCCTGGCTTGTGAGCGGGCATATTTTGCAGCCATACTGCGGCCGCTGTTTGATCGGTTTTGCCCATTTTCTAAGGACTAATACTCTTCCTTGTGCAATACAGCCAACAAAAACACTTTTAAACTGAATATATATACTCAGCTAAAGCGGGACTGCTTTCCCTTCTCTCCTAGTCCCAGCGGCTGCACTGATGGCAATACAATGATTACTTCAATTAAGCAAAGTATATTTCTCCTTTAAAGCCTCCTGTATATCCTGGCTTCTTATCCTCTTTGCAGGGGGACCCAGTAATATTTAGGGACTATTATATGCACCCTGTCCCCACTAAGTTTTCACTATTTTCGCCACTTATCTGGGCCAGAGGCAGTTTGATATATAATTAGTAATGTGGTTTTGGATTTGGTTCCGTGGACGTGTTTTGGATTCGAACGCGTTTTGGCAAAATCTCCCTGAAAATTTTTTGACGGATTCGGGTGTGTTTTGGATTCGGGTGTTTTTTTACAAAAGACCATCAAAAACAGCTTACATCAAAGAATTTGGGGGTCATTTTGATCCCATAGTATTAATAATCTCAATAACCATAATTTCCACTCATTTCCAGTCTATTCTGAACACCTCACACCTCACAATATTATTTTTAGTCCTAAAATTTGCACTGAGGTTGCTGGATGACTAAGCAAAGCGACCCAAGTGGCCGACACAAACACCTGGCCCATCTAGGAGTGGCACTGCAGTGTCAGACAGGATGGCACTTCAAAAAATAGTCCCCAAACAGCACATGATGCAAAGAAAAAAAGAGGTGCACCAAGGTCGCTGTGTGACTAAGCTAAGCGACCCAAGTGGCCGACACAAACACCTGGCCCATCTCGGAGTGGCACTGCAGTGTCAGACAGGATGGCAGATTTAAAAAATAGTCCCCAAACAGCAGATGCAAAGAAAAATAGAGGTGCAATGAGGTAGCTGTGTGACTAAGCTAAGCGACCCAAGTGGCCAACACAAACACCTGGCCCATCTAGGAGTGGCACTGCAGTGTCAGACAGAATGGCACTTCAAAAAATAGTCCCCAAACAGCACATGATGAAAAGATAAATTAAAGAAAAAAAGAGGTGCAAGATGGAATTTTCCTTGGGCCCTCCCACCCACCCTATGTTGTATAAACAGGACATGCACACTTTAACAAACCCATAATTTCAGCGACAGTGTTTGCCACACGACTGTGACTGAAATGACTGGTTGGTTTGGGCCCCCACCAAAAAAGAAGCAATCTCTCCTTGCACAAACTGGCTCTACAGAGGCAAGATGTCCACCTCCTCCTCATCGTCCGATTCCTCACCCCTTTCACTGTGTACTTTCTGGAGGTAATTGCTGGTGAATGTCTCCACGGAGGAATTGATTATAATTCATTTTGATGAACATCATCTTCTCCACATTTTCTGGAAGTAACCTCGTACGCCGATTGCTGACAAGGTGAGCGGCTGCACTAAACACTCTTTCGGAGTACACACTGGAGGGGGGGCAAGTTAGGTAAAATAAAGCCAGTTTGTGCAAGGGCCTCCAAATTGCCTTTTTCCTGCCAGTATACGTACGGACTGTCTGACGTGCCTACTTGGATGCGGTCACTCATATAATCCTCCACCATACTTTCAATGGTGATAGAATCATATGCAGTGACAGTAGACAACATGTCAGTAATCGTTGGCAGGTCCTTCAATCCGGACCAGATGTCAGCACTCGCTCCAGACTGCCCTGCATCACCGCCAGCGGGTGGGCTCGGAATTCTTAGCCTTTTCCTCACAGCCCCAGTTGTGGGAGAATGTGAAGGAGGAGATGTTGACGGGTCACGTTCCGCTTTCTCACCAGCAGGTCTTTGAACCTCTGCAGACTTGTGTCAGCCGGAAAGAGAGATCCAACGTAGGTTTTAAATCTAGGATCGAGCACGGTGGCCAAAATGTAGTGCTCTGATTTCAACAGATTGACCATCCGTGAATCCTGGTTAAGTGAATTAAGGGCTCCATCCACAAGTCCCACATGCCTAGTGTAATCGCTCTGTTTTAGCTCCTCCTTCAATCTCTCCAGCTTCTTCTGCAAAAGCCTGATGAGGGGAAAGATCTGACTCAGGCTGGCAGTGTCTGAACTGACTTCACGTGTGGCAAGTTCAAAGGGTTGCAGAACCTTGCACAACGTTGAAATCATTCTCCACTGCGCTTGAGTCAGGTGCATTCCCCCTCCTTTGCCTATATCATAGTTAGTTGTATAGGCTTGAATGGCCTTTTGCTGCTCCTCCATCCCCTGAAGCATATAGAGGGTTAAATTCCACCTCGTTACCACCTCTTGCTTCAGATGATGGCGGGGCAGGTTCAGGAGTATTTGCTGGTGCTCCAGTCTTCGGCACGCGGAGGCTGAATGCCGAAAGTGGCCCGCAATTCTTCGGGCCACCGACAGCATCTCTTGCACGGCCATGTTGTTTTTAAAAAAATTCTGCACCACCAAATTCAATGTATGTGCAAAACATGAGACATGCTGGAATTTGCCCACATGTAATGCACGCACAATATTGGTGGCGTTGTCCGATGTCACAAATCCCCAGGAGAGTCCAATTGGGGTAAGCCATTCTGCGATGATGTTCCTCAGTTTCTGTAAGAGGTTGTCAGCTGTGTGCCTCCTATGGAAAGCGGTGATACAAAGCGTAGCCTGCCTAGGAACGAGTTGGCATTTGCGAGATGCTGCTACTGGTGCCGCCGCTGCTGTTCTTGCTGTGGGAGGCAATACATCTACCCAGTGGGCTGTCACAGTCATATAGTCCTTAGTCTGCCCTGCTCCACTTGTCCACATGTCCGTGGTTAAGTAGACATTTTTTAGGACACTGGTGACTCTTTTTCTGAGGTCTGTGTACATTTTCGGTATCGCCTGCCTAGAGAAATGGAACCTAGATGGTATTTGGTACCGGGGACACAGTACCCCAAGCAATTCTGTAGTTGCCTGTGAATTAACGGTGAATACCGGAAACACGTTTAACACCACCCAGGCTGCCAAGGCCTGAGTTGTCCGCTTTGCAGCAGGATGACTGCTGTGATATTTCACTTCCTCGCAAAGGACTGTTGGACAGTCAATTGCTTACTGGAAGTAGTACAAGTGGTCTTCCGACTTCCCCTCTGGGATGATGATCGACTCCCAGCAGCAACAACAGCAGCGCCAGCAGCAGTAGGTGTTACACTCAAGGATGCATTGGAGGAATCCCAGGCAGTAGAGGACTCGTCAGACTTGCCAGTGACATGGCCTGCAGGACTATTGGCTTTCCTGTCTAAGGAGGAAATTGACACTGAGGGAGTTGGTGGTGTGGTTTGCATGAGCTTGATTACAAGAGGAAGGGATTTAGTTGGCAGTGGACTGCTTCCGCTGTCACCCAAAGTTTTTGAACTTGTCAATTACTTCTGCTGAATGCGCTCCAGGTGACGTATAAGGGAGGATGTTCCTAGGTGGTTAACATCCTTACCCCTACTTATTACAGCCTGACAAAGGCAACACACGGCTTGACACCAGTTGTCCGCATTTCTGTTGAAATAATTCCACACCGAAGAGGTGATTTTTTTTGTAATTTGACCAGGTATGTCAATGGCCATATTCGTCCCACGGACAACAGGTGTCTCCCCGGGTGCCTGACTTAAACAAACCACCTCACCATCAGAATCCTCCTTGTCAATTTCCTTCTCAGCGCCAGCAACACCCATATCCTAATCCTGGTGTACTTCAACAGTGACATCTTCATTTTGAGGAATTGGACTGCGGGTGCTCCTTCCAGCACTTGCAGGGGGCGTGCAAATGGTGGAAGGTGCCACCTTTTCCCGTCCAATACTGGGAAGGTCAGGCATCGCAACCGACACAATTGGACTCTCCTTGGGGATTTGTGATTTAGAAGAATGCACAGTTCTTTGCTGTGCTTTTGCCAGCTTAAGTCTTTTCATTTTTCTAGCGATAGGATGAGTGCTTCCATCCTCATGTGAATCTGAACCACTAGCCATGAACATAGGCCAGGGTCACAGCCGTTCCTTGCCACTCCGTGTCGTCAATGGCATATTGGCAAGTTTACGCTTCTACTCAGACGCTTTTAATTTAGATTTTTGGGTCATTTAACTGAACTTTTGTTTTTTGGATTTTACATGCTCTCTACTATGACATTGGGCATCGGCCTTGGCAGACGACGTTGATGGCATTTCATCGCCTCTGCAATGACTAGTGGCAGCAGCTTCAGCACGAGGTGGAAGTGGATCTTGATCTTTCCCTATTTTACCCTCCACATTTTTGTTCTCCATTTTTTAATGTGTGGAATTATATGCCAGTAATATATCAATAGCAATGGGCTACTATACCGTACTGCTATATATTATATACTGGTGGTCAACAAAATTATGCACTGTCCTCCTACTATATATACTGTGCAAAACTTAATGCACCACAGGTATGGATGGATAGTATACTTGACGACACAGAGGTAGAAAGAGCAGTGGACTACTGTACCGTACTGCTTTATATTATATACTGGTGGTCAGCAAAAATATGCACTATCCTCCTACTATATATACTGCGCAAAACTTAAATGCACCACAGGTATGGATGGATAGTATACTTGACGACACAGAGGTAGGTAGAGTAGTGGACTACTGTACCGTACTGCTATATATTATATACTGGTGGTCATCAAAATTATGCACTGTCCTCCTACTATATATACTGCGCAAAACTTAATGCACCACAGGTATGGATGGATAGTATACTTGACGACACAGAGGTAGGTAGAGCAGTGGACTACTGTACCGTACTGCTATATATTATATACTGGTGGTCAGCAAAATTATGCACTGTCCTCCTACTATATCTACTGTGCAAAACTTAATGCACCACAGGTATGGATAGATAGTATACTTGACGACACAGAGGTAGGTAGAGCAGTGGACTACTGTACTGTACTGCTATATATTATATACTGGTGGTCAGCAAAATTATGCACTGTCCTCCTACTATATATACTGCGCAAAACTTAAATGCACCACAGGTATGGATGGCTAGTATACTTGACGACACAGAGGTAGATAGAGCAGTGGGCTACTGTGCCATACTGCTATATATTATATACTGGTGGTCAGCAAAATTATGCACTATCCTCCTACTATATATACTGCGCAAAACTTTAATGCACCACAGTTATGGATGGATAGTAAACTTGACGACACAGAGGTAGGTAGAGCAGTGGACTACTGTACCGTACTGCTATATATTATATACTGGTGGTCAGCAAAATTATGCACTGTCCTCTTACTACTGCGCACAACAACTAAAATGCACCACTGGTATGGAAGGATAGTATACTTGATGACACAGAGGTAGGTAGAGCAGTGGACTACTGTACCGTACTGCTATATATTATATACTGGTGGTCAGCAAAATTATGCACTTTCCTCCTACTATATATACCGCGCAAAACTTAAATGCACCACAGGTATGGATGAATAGTATACTTGACGACATAGAGGTAGGTAGAGCAGTGGACTACTGTACCGTACTGCTATATATTATATACTGGTGGTCAGCAAAATTATGCACTGTCCTCCTACTATATATACTGCGCATAACTTAAATGCACCACAGGTATGGATGGATAGTATACTTGACGACACAGAGGTAGGTAGAGTAGTGGACTACTGTACCGTACTGCTATATATTATATACTGGTGGTCATCAAAATTATGCACTGTCCTCCTACTATATATACTGCGCAAAACTTAAATGCACCACAGGTATGGATAGATAGTATACTTGATGACACAGAGGTAGGTAGAGCAGTGGACTACTGTACCATACTGATATAATACTGGTGGTCACTGGTCAGCAAAATTCTGCACTGTCCTCCTACTATATACTACAATGCAGCACAGATATGGAGCGTTTTTCAGGCAGAGAACGTAGATATTTTCAGCACACTGAGCACAGTTATTTGCAAGCACACTGAGCACAGATATTTGCAGCACACTGAGCACAGATTTTTGCAGCACACTGAGCACAGATTTTTGCAGCACACTGAGCACAACTGAGAGAACGCTGCACACGTCCTCTCCCTATCATCTCCAATGCACGAGTGAAAATGGCGGCGATGCGCGGCTCCTTATATAGAATATGAATCTCGCAAGAATCCGACAGCGGGATGATGACGTTCGGGCGCGCTTGGGTTAACCGAGCAAGGCGGGAAGATTCGAGTCCGCCTCGGAACTGTGTAAAATGGGTGTAGTTCGGGGGGGTTCGGATTCCGAGGAACCGAACCCGCTCATCACTATATATAATTATATATATTCGGCAACAACCAGGGTTTTTTTCCTCCCCCGCTGATATTGGTGTCTTTGTTAATTATTTTAAACGGACAAGTCTCTCATCCAAGTGACCAATAAAGCACCTGGCCCTACAAAGCCACTTATCCTTGCTGTGTGTGCCTAGCAGCAGTTTCAGCAGTGTTAACTTATAACTGCGTTCTATTATCATTCGCCTTGCAGGCAGCCAGGCTTCCCTTCCTTAGTGCAGGCTGTCCAACGTTTCTTTAAGCAACTAGCCCCTTCACTGGGAACCAGCCTCCTCCATTCAGCCCCCAGAAGAATCAAATCAGGAGTTCACCAGAAGACATCCAGCTGGCAACTACTCTCCCCCGCTGTCTGACCTATGACTGTCCCAGCACGGGAAGGGCACAGTTCTCAGGGCCACTCGCCTCACTGCGACAGCGCCAGGCAATCACTCGCTGAAGGGCCACCAGATATCCTCCATCACCACCGCTGTTCGTCCAAATGCCGCAGCAGGAGACAGGCTGCACAGACATCCAGCTCTACTCACCTCACCGGAACAGCGCTGGGGGATCACTCACTGAAGGGCCGCCAGGTATCCTCCGTCACCACCGCTATTCGGCCAAGCGCCGCAGCGGGAGACAGGCTGCACAGACATCCAGCTCCACTTGCATAAAACTGCCATGGAGAGCCTCCGCAGGTAGATCCGGATGTCAGCCAGAGAGCTCACACACCTGCTCCTACTCCCGCACCGCCATGGCCATGCCCCACCGAGTTTCAGAATTTCTAGCCATTGATTTGTTTATTAATTCGTTTGATGGCCAGAATTAGCAACAGTCATAATTCTCTCTATCATCAATTTAGTTCATTCAAAATAAAATGTCTATATGACATGAGTAGACAGATTCAATTGTGGACTTCCTAGGTTGTTAAATCTTATAACAAATTTCTACATTATCTAATAAATATGCATTATCTACAGTAGATATGTGGATTATTTTGTTTTATTAAAGAAATATGTGACATTTTCATATAACTTAGTCCGAGAGGATCTCAGAGAATTGTACCATTTGAAAAAAAAGATCTAATATAAATGCAAATTTGTATATTTATCAGCAGTCAGTAAATTGTTCTATATGTCTACTGTATGCTAGAACCCAACACAACTAGCAGTACTTTAATATAGGTCATTTCAGAACATTTCAATGTCTGCTTAGTTCTCTAGCTTTTTAATAATACATGGCACATTAAGTTCTAAGATTTAGCAGCTTGCTGCATGTAGATAATGAAAAAGATGAAATTTACTATGCCTTGAAAATAAATAGTGCAGATTTAATTCATTGGACATAGCAACATACACAAACACATACATACTGTATTTAGACATGCACACACATATTGCTTGTGTTAGTGCTACAGTATAATCAACTTGAATAGTAAGTGTCTCACGTGCATAGCCACTTTCATATTCCAACATACATTATATTTCTTTGCAGCATACCACACGGCCTTTCACCTTTTGCTAGATTTTGAAAGAACATCAGACATTTGTAGCTACATTTGCATTCTAATTTTTATTTCAAATGTGAATATTAACTTTTAGCAGCATTTTGAAGTTCAGTATATTAGGATTGAAGCAAGAGTCCTTGGTGATAAAATATTGATAAAATCATAAAAAAATATTCCGTAAAAGTTTTAGTGATTTCTCCCTCCATATATTTCCTTAAGGAACATAATAATAATAAAAATAATAATAATAATAATAATAATAATAATAATAATAATAAACTATACATTTTATAAAGGAGAAAGTCTGTATGTCTGATTGTGATAAACTCCATAACCACTGAACTGATTGAAAAGCAGGGTATATACACACACACACACACACACACACACACACACACATATATCTACAGTATATATATTTATATATACACACACATATATATATATATATATATATAGTACACATGTGGTAAGGCACTCTATAGCCGGGCAATAGTGCTGGGGTGCCCTCCTTAGAATACAGATATAATGCCAATTTCCATGACGAATGGGCAGGCGGCATTCAAACGGTCTATTAATGTAAGATAAAGGTGGTTTTATTCAGCCAACGTTTCAAGGCCCAATCAGCCTTTTCATCAGGTTGTGAGAAAAATATAGGTGTACACAGGGGCGTCTCTAGAGAGGAGGGACCCATGTGAGATTCCGTGTGTTGGCCCCCTCCTCTCCCGTAGCCGTCGCTGCTAGCGCTCTGGGCGCTGTAGACTCTGGCACAGTGCCAGAGTCTACAGCGCATGCGCAGGACTCAAAAAATGGCCACTGCGACATTTTTCCGCAGTCATGCGCATGCGCTGTAGACTCAGGCACTGTGCCAGAGTCTCTAATGGTCAGTGTGCTAGCATTGGTGTGACGGCTACGGGAGAGGAGAGGGCCCACACACGGTCACCGATGGACTCCGGATAGATAAGTATAGGAGAAATGGGTGCAGTATGTGCGGTGTGGGCCCCCCTGGACTCAGGGACCTGTGTGCACTGCACACACTGCACCCATTATAGAAACACCAATGGGTGTACAGTGCTTACCTAAAAACAGGGACTGTAGTCCCATGGTGACCCATGGTGTGTCCGGATCCTGCTGCTCAAAGAGTGTTGTGGAGTGTGTGACATAATTGGGAGTGCCGGGAGACCCGTTGGGCATGTTGGGAAGGTTGCCATGTAAACTTAGGACATGTTTCGTATAGAGATGAGCGGGTTCGGTTTCTTTGAATCCGAACCCGCACGAACTTCACTTTTTTTTTCACGGGTCCGAGCGACTCGGATCTTCCCGCCTTGCTCGGTTAACCCGAGCGCGCCCGAACGTCATCATGACGCTGTCGGATTCTCGCGAGGCTCGGATTCTATCGCGAGACTCGGATTCTATATAAGGAGCCGCGCGTCGCCGCCATTTTCACACGTGCATTGAGATTGATAGGGAGAGGACGTGGCTGGCGTCCTCTCCATTTAGATTAGATTTAGAAGAGAGAGAGAGAGAGAGATTGCTGTGATACTGTAGATTAGAAGAGAGTGCAGACAGAGTTTAGTGACTGACGACCACAGTGACCAGTGACCACCAGAGACAGTGCAGTTGTTTGTTTTATTTAATATATCCGTTCTCTGCCTGAAAAAAACGATACACAGTCACACAGTGACTCAGTCTGTGTGCACTGCTCAGCCCAGTGTGCTGCACATCAATGTATTGTATATAAAGCTTATAATTGTGGGGGAGACTGGGGAGCACTGCAGGTTGTTATAGCAGGAGCCAGGAGTACATGATAAATAATATTATATTAAAATTAAACAGTGCACACTTTTGCTGCAGGAGTGCCACTGCCAGTGTGACTAGTGGTGACCAGTGCCTGACCACCAGTATATTAGTAGTATTGTATACTATCTCTTTATCAACCAGTCTATATTAGCAGCAGACACAGTACAGTGCGGTAGTTCACGGCTGTGGCTACCTCTGTGTCGGCACTCGGCAGGCAGTCCGTCCATCCATAATTGTATTATAATATATACCACCTAACCGTGGTTTTTTTTTCATTCTTTATACCGTCGTCATACTAGTTGTTACGAGTATACTACTATCTCTTTATCAACCAGTGTACAGTGCGGTAGTTCACGGCTGTGGCTACCTCTGTGTCGGCACTCGGCAGGCAGTCCGTCCAACCATAATTGTATTATAATATATACCACCTAACCGTGGTTTTTTTTTCATTCTTTATACCGTCGTCATACTAGTTGTTACGAGTATACTACTATCTCTTTATCAACCAGTGTACAGTGCGGTAGTTCACGGCTGTGGCTACCTCTGTGTCGGCACTCGGCAGGCAGTCCGTCCATCCATAATTGTATTATAATATATACCACCTAACCGTGGTTTTTTTTTCATTCTTTATACCGTCGTCATACTAGTTGTTACGAGTATACTACTATCTCTTTATCAACCAGTGTACAGTGCGGTAGTTCACGGCTGTGGCTACCTCTGTGTCGGCACTCGGCAGGCAGTCCGTCCAACCATAATTGTATTATAATATATACCACCTAACCGTGGTTTTTTTTTCATTCTTTATACCGTCGTCATACTAGTTGTTACGAGTATACTACTATCTCTTTATCAACCAGTGTACAGTGCGGTAGTTCACGGCTGTGGCTACCTCTGTGTCGGCACTCGGCAGGCAGTCCGTCCAACCATAATTGTATTATATACCACCTAACCGTGGTTTTTTTTTCATTCTTTATACCGTCGTCATACTAGTTGTTACGAGTATACTACTATCTCTTTATCAACCAGTGTACAGTGCGGTAGTTCACGGCTGTGGCTACCTCTGTGTCGGCACTCGGCAGGCAGTCCGTCCAACCATAATTGTATTATAATATATACCACCTAACCGTGGTTTTTTTTTCATTCTTTATACCGTCGTCATACTAGTTGTTACGAGTATACTACTATCTCTTTATCAACCAGTGTACAGTGCGGTAGTTCACGGCTGTGGCTACCTCTGTGTCGGCACTCGGCAGGCTGTCCGTCCATCCATAATTGTATTATAATATATACCACCTAACCGTGGTTTTTTTTTCATTCTTTATACCGTCGTCATACTAGTTGTTACGAGTATACTACTATCTCTTTATCAACCAGTGTACAGTGCGGTAGTTCACGGCTGTGGCTACCTCTGTGTCGGCACTCGGCAGGCAGTCCGTCCAACCATAATTGTATTATAATATATACCACCTAACCGTGGTTTTTTTTTCATTCTTTATACCGTCGTCATACTAGTTGTTACGAGTATACTACTATCTCTTTATCAACCAGTGTACAGTGCGGTAGTTCACGGCTGTGGCTACCTCTGTGTCGGCACTCGGCAGGCAGTCCGTCCATCCATAATTGTATTATATACCACCTAACCGTGGTTTTTTTATACCACCTAACCGTGGCAGTCCGTCCATAATTGTATACTAGTATCCAATCCATCCATCTCCATTGTTTACCTGAGGTGTCTTTTAGTTCTGCCTATAAAATATGGAGAACAAAAAAGTTGAGGTTCCAAAATTAGGGAAAGATCAAGATCCACTTCCACCTCGTGCTGAAGCTGCTGCCACTAGTCATGGCCGAGACGATGAAATGCCAGCAACGTCGTCTGCCAAGGACGATGCCCAATGTCATAGTACAGAGCATGTCAAATCCAAAACACCAAATATCAGAAAAAAAAGGACTCCAAAACCTAAAATAAAATTGTCGGAGGAGAAGCGTAAACTTGCCAATATGCCATTTACCACACGGAGTGGCAAGGAACGGCTGAGGCCCTGGCCTATGTTCATGGCTAGTGGTTCAGCTTCACATGAGGATGGAAGCACTCAGCCTCTCGCTAGAAAACTGAAAAGACTCAAGCTGGCAAAAGCACCGCAAAGAACTGTGCGTTCTTTGAAATCCCAAATCCACAAGGAGAGTCCAATTGTGTCGGTTGCGATGCCTGACCTTCCCAACACTGGACGTGAAGAGCATGCGCCTTCCACCATTTGCACGCCCCCTGCAAGTGCTGGAAGGAGCACCCGCAGTCCAGTTCCTGATAGTCAGATTGAAGATGTCAGTGTTGAAGTACACCAGGATGAGGAGGATATGGGTGTTGCTGGCGCTGGGGAGGAAATTGACCAGGAGGATTCTGATGGTGAGGTGGTTTGTTTAAGTCAGGCACCCGGGGAGACACCTGTTGTCCGTGGGAGGAATATGGCCGTTGACATGCCAGGTGAAAATACCAAAAAAATCAGCTCTTCGGTGTGGAGGTATTTCACCAGAAATGCGGACAACAGGTGTCAAGCCGTGTGTTCCCTTTGTCAAGCTGTAATAAGTAGGGGTAAGGACGTTAACCACCTCGGAACATCCTCCCTTATACGTCACCTGCAGCGCATTCATAATAAGTCAGTGACAAGTTCAAAAACTTTGGGTGACAGCGGAAGCAGTCCACTGACCAGTAAATCCCTTCCTCTTGTAACCAAGCTCACGCAAACCACCCCACCAACTCCCTCAGTGTCAATTTCCTCCTTCCCCAGGAATGCCAATAGTCCTGCAGGCCATGTCACTGGCAAGTCTGACGAGTCCTCTCCTGCCTGGGATTCCTCCGATGCATCCTTGCGTGTAACGCCTACTGCTGCTGGCGCTGCTGTTGTTGCCGCTGGGAGTCGATGGTCATCCCAGAGGGGAAGTCGTAAGCCCACTTGTACTACTTCCAGTAAGCAATTGACTGTTCAACAGTCCTTTGCGAGGAAGATGAAATATCACAGCAGTCATCCTACTGCAAAGCGGATAACTGAGTCCTTGACAACTATGTTGGTGTTAGACGTGCGTCCGGTATCCGCCGTTAGTTCACAGGGAACTAGACAATTTATTGAGGCAGTGTGCCCCCGTTACCAAATACCATCTAGGTTCCACTTCTCTAGGCAGGCGATACCGAGAATGTACACGGACGTCAGAAAAAGACTCACCAGTGTCCTAAAAAATGCAGTTGTACCCAATGTCCACTTAACCACGGACATGTGGACAAGTGGAGCAGGGCAGGGTCAGGACTATATGACTGTGACAGCCCACTGGGTAGATGTATGGACTCCCGCCGCAAGAACAGCAGCGGCGGCACCAGTAGCAGCATCTCGCAAACGCCAACTCTTTCCTAGGCAGGCTACGCTTTGTATCACCGCTTTCCAGAATACGCACACAGCTGAAAACCTCTTACGGCAACTGAGGAAGATCATCGCGGAATGGCTTACCCCAATTGGACTCTCCTGTGGATTTGTGGCATCGGACAACGCCAGCAATATTGTGTGTGCATTAAATATGGGCAAATTCCAGCACGTCCCATGTTTTGCACATACCTTGAATTTGGTGGTGCAGAATTTTTTAAAAAACGACAGGGGCGTGCAAGAGATGCTGTCGGTGGCCAGAAAAATTGCGGGACACTTTCGGCGTACAGGCACCACGTACAGAAGACTGGAGCACCACCAAAAACTACTGAACCTGCCCTGCCATCATCTGAAGCAAGAAGTGGTAACGAGGTGGAATTCAACCCTCTATATGCTTCAGAGGTTGGAGGAGCAGCAAAAGGCCATTCAAGCCTATACAATTGAGCACGATATAGGAGATGGAATGCACCTGTCTCAAGTGCAGTGGAGAATGATTTCAACGTTGTGCAAGGTTCTGATGCCCTTTGAACTTGCCACACGTGAAGTCAGTTCAGACACTGCCAGCCTGAGTCAGGTCATTCCCCTCATCAGGCTTTTGCAGAAGAAGCTGGAGGCATTGAAGAAGGAGCTAACACGGAGCGATTCCGCTAGGCATGTGGGACTTGTGGATGCAGCCCTTAATTCGCTTAACAAGGATTCACGGGTGGTCAATCTGTTGAAATCAGAGCACTACATTTTGGCCACCGTGCTCGATCCTAGATTTAAAGCCTACCTTGGATCTCTCTTTCCGGCAGACACAGGTCTGCTGGGGTTGAAAGACCTGCTGGTGACAAAATTGTCAAGTCAAGCGGAACGCGACCTGTCAACATCTCCTCCTTCACATTCTCCCGCAACTGGGGGTGCGAGGAAAAGGCTCAGAATTCCGAGCCCACCCGCTGGCGGTGATGCAGGGCAGTCTGGAGCGACTGCTGATGCTGACATCTGGTCCGGACTGAAGGACCTGACAACGATTACGGACATGTCGTCTACTGTCACTGCATATGATTCTCTCAACATTGATAGAATGGTGGAGGATTATATGAGTGACCGCATCCAAGTAGGCACGTCACACAGTCCGTACTTATACGTGCAGGAAAAAGAGGCAATTTGGAGGCCCTTGCACAAACTGGCTTTATTCTACCTAAGTTGCCCTCCCACAAGTGTGTACTCCGAAAGAGTGTTTAGTGCCGCCGCTCACCTTGTCAGCAATCGGCGTACGAGGTTACATCCAGAAAATGTGGAGAAGATGATGTTCATTAAAATGAATTATAATCAATTCCTCCGCGGAGACATTGACCAGCAGCAATTGCCTCCACAAAGTACACAGGGAGCTGAGATGGTGGATTCCAGTGGGGACGAATTGATAATCTGTGAGGAGGGGGATGTACACGGTGATATATCGGAGGGTGAAGATGAGGTGGACATCTTGCCTCTGTAGAGCCAGTTTGTGCAAGGAGAGATTAATTGCTTCTTTTTTGGGGGGGGTCCAAACCAACCCGTCATATCAGTCACAGTCGTGTGGCAGACCCTGTCACTGAAATGATGGGTTGGTTAAAGTGTGCATGTCCTGTTTTGTTTATACAACATAAGGGTGGGTGGGAGGGCCCAAGGATAATTCCATCTTGCACCTCTTTTTTCTTTTCTTTTTCTTTGCATCATGTGCTGATTGGGCAGGGTTTTTTGGAAGGGACATCCTGCGTGACACTGCAGTGCCACTCCTAGATGGGCCCGGTGTTTGTGTCGGCCACTAGGGTCGCTAATCTTACTCACACAGCTACCTCATTGCGCCTCTTTTTTTCTTTGCGTCATGTGCTGTATGGGGAGGGTTTTTTGGAAGGGACATCCTGCGTGACACTGCAGTGCCACTCCTAGATGTGCCCGGTGTTTGTGTCGGCCACTAGGGTCGCTAATCTTACTCACACAGCTACCTCATTGCGCCTCTTTTTTTCTTTGCGTCATGTGCTGTTTGGGGAGGGTTTTTTGGAAGGGACATCCTGCGTGACACTGCAGTGCCACTCCTAGATGTGCCCGGTGTTTGTGTCGGCCACTAGGGTCGCTAATCTTACTCACACAGTCAGCTACCTCATTGCGCCTCTTTTTTTCTTTGCGTCATGTGCTGTTTGGGGAGGGTTTTTTGGAAGGGCCATCCTGCGTGACACTGCAGTGCCACTCCTAGATGGGCCCGGTGTTTGTGTCGGCCACTAGGGTCGCTAATCTTACTCACACAGCTACCTCATTGCGCCTCTTTTTTTCTTTGCGTCATGTGCTGTTTGGGGAGGGTTTTTTGGAAGGACATCCTGCGTGACACTGCAGTGCCACTCCTAGATGGGCCCGGTGTTTGTGTCGGCCACTAGGGTCGCTTATCTTACTCACACAGCGACCTCGGTGCAAATTTTAGGACTAAAAATAATATTGTGAGGTGTGAGGTATTCAGAATAGACTGAAAATGAGTGTAAATTATGGTTTTTGAGGTTAATAATACTTTGGGATCAAAATGACCCCCAAATTCTATGATTTAAGCTGTTTTTTAGTGTTTTTGGAAAAAAACACCCGAATCCAAAACACACCTGAATCCGACAAAAATAATTCGGTGAGGTTTTGCCAAAACGCGTTCGAACCCAAAACACGGCCGCGGAACCGAACCCAAAACCAAAACACAAAACCCGAAAAATTTCAGGCGCTCATCTCTAGTTTCGTAATGATTGTTTTGGATAGCGCATAGTGGGGTAAATGTAAGAACAGTCATTATGGGGGGGAAGCTGTATCAGTGCACATTATGGGTGCAATACTGCTTCCTCTCAATGTATGATAGCTGCGATCTGGGCCCCTGTCCATATTGGTGCTATAAGATAGCATGCCGATATGAGTGGGCATTGTATGTATCGATTTTGCAGTTGCATGGTGGTGATGCCCATACACCACAGCAGGGCTGTCCCTGGCTGTGGTGGGTGCCGGCATCGGACTGCGCTTAGGATCTCATGTGAGTAGTGAGATCCAGCGCATGCACAGAGAAGCTGGCCGGGAATGTGACACAGCACATTAGCACTGAGCTGATGCGCTGTGTGCTCAGGGGTACATATCCGGTAAGGGGAGCGTTCGGCAGACAAGATGTTCTTGTTGATGCCCCTTCCTGCTTCGTCTCGGTAGTGAGGAAAAGCAGGAAGTGTTATATAATACATTTACCCCAGTGAACGGAACACAAGAGCCTTGAACAATGGTGGGCTTGGCAGGATAAGGGTACACATCTCTGGCACTCTGGATGGAGGGAGAGGACACACTTAAATAAGTGAAAGTGTATTAATATTAATAAAGTGGCAATAAAAAACTTGTATTATCTGCAGAGTTAAAATAGGTATGGAAAGTAACATCATATAAAATAAAAAAATAGCTAGGTTCACTATATATATATATATATATATATATAGAGAGAGAGAGAGAGAGAGGGAGAGTTGTACATAGGTGGGTAATGGAGACAGGAAGCCCACTATCATGATTGGACACACTAGATCACATGATTGTGCATTATTTTCCAACGATCACACACCTGAACTATTTCCAGCTGTCACCAAAACCCATCACAGAGCCACAGCTGTATCACTCCACAAGTGTAAACAATAGCATAATTCACAGAGATACTACTCATAGAAAGGAACCACATCACTGCCTCACTAACAGCATAACCAGGGCCGGTGCTAGGGTGTTCGGCGCCCCCCTGCAAACTATAAATTTGCGCCCTCCCATATTCGCGCCGGGAAAAGGGGTGTGGGCTCACAAGTAAGGGGCATGGCCACACAATAGTACCCCCATTTAAAATTACGCCACAATGTAGCACAATCTTATTCCTCTTATACATAATGCCCCACCCGTAGTAGTAGCATCATATGTAATGCACCCCAGTAGTAGTAGCATCCTTATACATAATGCCCCCCAGTAGTAGTAGTATCCTTATACATAATGCCCCCCCCAGTAGTAGTAGCATCCTTATATGTAGTGCGCCCCCAGTAGTAGACGCGTCCTTATACGTAGTGCACCCCCAGTAGTAGAAGCGTCCTTATACGTAATGCCCCCCAGTAGTAGTAGTATCCTTATACGTAATGCCCCCCCCAGTAGTAGTAGCGTCATTACGCGTAATGCCCCCCTGTAGTAGTAGCGTCCTTATACGTAGTGCACCCCCAGTAGTAGAAGCGTCCTTATACGTAATTCCCCCCTAGTAGTAGTATCGTCCTTATACGTAATGGCCCCCCCCAGTAGTAGCGTTGTTTCACAAAATGCTCCCCCAGTAATAGTAGCGTCCTTACATGTAATGCCCCCCCCCCCAGTAATAGCGTCATTATACGTAATGCCCCCCCAGTACTACCATCCATAAATTGCGCGTACACAGACATACCTCACACACACACACAATTCACACATATATACAAACACATACACACCCACCATATACACACACACACCGTATGCACACACACACACACACACACACACACACACACACCATATACACACACACACCCACCATATACACACACACACACACACACACACACACACACACACACACACACACACACACACACACACACACCATATATACAAACACACACTTCTCTCTCACCCTCTACTTACCTAAGCCAGTCTCCCTCGGTACAGCAGCCTGGTCCGTGTAGCCCCGCCCCTTCTGGACCGTTTAGCTCCGCCCCCTTTCGTCCCGTTTAGCTCCGCCCCCTTCCGTCCCGTACACAGCCGCTGCCACACAGGGGAGGGGAGGGAGGAGGCTTTTCACGCTGCAGGCTCCGCTGCCAGTGACTGTCACAGTCATACAGTGACAGACACAGCAGCAGCAGCAGGGGGACCAGGACGGCGCAGCAGGGAAGGAATGCAGAGCAGGGGGAGCGCCTCTCCGTCCCAGCGCCTCCCTGCACTGCATCCCTTCGCTGAGCGGGTAGCGCCGGGCCTGAGCCTAACATCCCTGTCTCACTGACAGCAGCACATCACTGCCACACTGACAATATCATATCACTCCCTGGCTGACAGCAGCACATCCCTGCCAGCAATACATTGTGCCTCACTGTCAGCAGAACATTGCTACCTCATTGACAGTAGCAAATCAGTGCCTCTATGACAACGGCACATCACTCCCTGGATGATAGCAGCACATCACTGCCAGCAGCACATCATACCTCCATGGCAGCAGAACATTGCTGCCTCGCTGACAGCAGCACATCCCTGCTTCAATGACAGCAGCACATCGCTCCCTCAGTAACAGCAGCACATCTCTGCCTCACTGCCAGCAACACATCACTGACAGCAGCACAACCCATTTTACTGTCAGCAGCACATCCCTGTCTCACTGGCAGCAGCAGAGGCCTATCTCACTGTCAGCAGCACATCCCTTTCTCACTGACAGCAGCACATCCCTGCCTCACTGTCAGCACTACATCCCTGTTTCAGTCTCAGCAGCACTTAACTGCCTTACTGACAGCAGCACATCACTGCCTCACTGACAGCAGCACATCACTGCATTACTGACGGCAGCATCACTGCCTCACTGACAGCAGCACATCACTGCCTCACTGACAGCAGCACATCACTGCATCACTGACAGCAGCACATCACTACCTCACTGACAGCAGCACATCACTGTCTCACTGAAGACATATACATTTCAGCCAGAAAAAAAAAATACTACATACAGTGCTGTAGCTCACGTGACCTGACTTCAATCATCAGGAAAGATGACTGGTGCAATGATGATCTGTTCAACGAACATGCACTGGACTATTTTAAAGCTCCTATTTATGCTGCGGGGTACACTGGGCTCCACAGGGAATGACATTAGGGGCTCCACAGGGAATGACATTGGGGGTGTAGAGTAGGATCTTGAACCGAGGCACCAACAGGCTCAAATCTTTGACCTTCTTCCCAGAATACCTAGTGCTGGCTCCTCTATAACCCCGCTTCCGTGCACGGGAGCTCAGTTTTGTAGTTGCTGCCATGCAGTAAGCAGGCACATAACAGAGGGGCCCTGAGAGAAGCTTTTAAAGAATATTGAAGACTTCAAGGGCTGCAGCAGAGACACTGACTGTGTTAGATGTCAGTCAGACATCTCCTGCTGCAGCTCCATCACCTCCCCCAGCGGCGCTGTACACTCCCGCGTCCTGGTTGCCGGGTACCTACAGCAGAGGCTCCGGTTTTCTTTAAAGTTAGTCACACACATGACCGCTGTTCTCCTGGATCACATGGCCACACTCATGGAGGAAGTAAGGGGTCCCCTCGACACGACCTGCTGTAAATCGCGATCCCGCGCGTCCGGTGGCGTGCTGGCGTGTACACTGTGGTAGTACAGGGACCCCACTAGACCACCAGGGCATGGGCACAGGTCGGTTTTCTCTCAGAAAACCATTATATTAAGCCCCCAGTACCCGGTGGTGAAGTCCAGCAGGGGGATAAAGCTTTGACCTGTAGCCCCTCCCCCAGCCCCTTGGCGCTATTTAGAGTAAATGTTCCCACCCTGGAGCTTCATATTTTTTTCTCCCTCACTCCCTGTCAGCATTTGGGTGCCATTATAGCAAGCAGAGCTGATCCTGGGACTGTTTGGGCAAATCCTCCTCTGTAAAGCTGCCTGCCTTTCAGCGCTGTGCATTTTACAGGACACTTAAGTATTCTACATGTCTGCTGACAGTGTTAGTTAAGAAAAAGTGCATTTAGTCAGGGTTATATAGTACAAGTACCCTGTGATATACATCCAGTCTTTACTGTGCATTGTTATATCTATTAAGTGTATAGCTATACATAGTACTACTCTGTATTGCTAGTCCAGTGCAGTTTTATTGCATGTCATCATTTCCGCATTGTACAAACTGTAACTCTGTGTATGTGCACATTGCGTGGTGTTGATGCTGCAGACACATTTGAGGATAACATAGCAGCTGAAGGGTTCAGGTTCTGGAGGTTCCTTACCCCCCAGTGGGACTGTAGCAACAGGGGTGCAAAATGACCCACCTTGGGCAGGAGAAGGTATCTCCACGCTATTGAATACGCTGGTAACTAGACTAACTAGACTATAGGACCTCCTGTACTGGTACAACCGCTTATGGTCCCGCGGTTAACTCGCCGTGGGCATATCAACTGTCCAATCAGTTACAGCAATTAAACCAATCAATGACTGCTCAAAAGTCTAACCCCCGCCCGCTTAAGACCAAGGGATCCTCTAAGCGGGCAATTACTTCCTCACAATCCACCAACATTCCAGATACCTCATCTGATGAGGATGGCGTTTATACGGACCCCACAGATTCTGATCCTGATGCTTCTGATGGGGAAGTTGTTTCGCAGGTGGATGTTCCTGACTTGTTAGAGGCTATCAGGCTCATTTTTCAGATTGATGATGAACCGGAGCCTGATGCTGCCCCTAAGAAACCGGACAGGTTTAAACATCAGAAGGTGGTTAAACAAGTTTTACCTCACTCTGAACATTTAGTAGACATACGTCAGGAGTCCTGGGAAAATCCAGGAAAGAAGTTCATGCCTCACAAGAAGATGCTGGCTCGCTACACCCTCGCTGCGGAGCTTAGTAAAAATTGGGAAACACCCCCGCCAGTGGATTCGCAAGTGGCGTGGCAGGTAGTATCCTCAGCTCTGCCTGTAACTACTGTCACATCCTTGAGAGAGCCGACAGACAAGCGTGTGGGTTTTTTTTTGAAGGCAATCTACACCCTAAATGGTGCGGTGCATAGGCCCACTATTGCAACGACATGGGCTGCAAAAGCTGTGGAAGAGTGGGCTCAGGAACTGGAGGTGGAGTTGCCTTCCAATGCTTCTGATCATGCTAGACATTGCCTGTCGTATATTGTTACAGCGTCTCATTACATTAAAGAGGCAGCTTCTGATGCTGGAATTCTGGCGGCCAAGGCTTCTTGCTGTGGACATGGACTCTAAGAAAACCCTGGAGGTGCTTCCCTTCAAAGGAGACATTCTTTTCGGATAAGTCCTCAACAAGATAGTGGCTGACTTAGCGTCTGCTAAAACAGCATGTCTTCCTAGTACTGCTAATACGGTGCAGAAGGCTAAGAGTACTTCCTTTCGCTCCTTTCGTACTTCAGGGAAAGCAAAAGGTCAGGCGTACCCAAAACAAGTTCACACTTCCAAACCCAATAAGCCCAAACCCAAAAGGTCCTGGGCTGCCATTTAGCCTGCTTCCAAAACTGACAAGCCTGCTGCATGACGGGGCGGGCCTCCTTCTGGGGGATCCCAGAGTGGGGGGCCGACTTCTAGGGCTTACCCAGGGATGGTTTAAGACCACTTCCAATACCTGGGTAAGGGAAGTCGTCACTCGAGGTTACGCAGCATCCTTCAAGAATCGTCCCCCTCATCGATTTTGCCTGACAGACATCCCTTCGGATCAGGTCAAGGCAAAAACTCTTCATTCGGTAGTACAGTCCCTCCTGGACACCGGAGTGGTAGTACAGGTGCCTCTGGCTCAGAGAGGCAAGGGGTATTATTCACCGTTGTTCCTAGTCCCGAAACCGAATGGGTCTTCCCGGCCCATTCTCAACCTCAAGTCCTTGAACGAATTTGTGAAGGTCTCCAAGTTTCGTATGGAAACTCTTCGCTCTATTGTTCTGGCGTTGGAGCCTGGGGACTATATGGTCTCACTGGACATATAGGATGCTTACCTGCATATTCTTATTGCAGTGTCACATCAGCAGTACCTGAGGTTTCGGGCGTTACCTTTTGGTTTGACATCGGCTCCGCGAGTCTTCACCAAAGTCATGGCGGTAATGATGGCTGTACTCTGCCGTCAAGGGGTCAGGATCCTACCGTACTTGGATGACTTGTTGATCCTGGCAAATTCCCCAGAGATTCTCCTATGCCATCTAGATCTGACTATCCAGTTTCTGCAAGCCCACAGGTGGCTCATCAACTGGAAGAAATCCTCACTGGTCCCTGCTCAGAGCATGGTGCACCTGGGGGCATTGTTGGACACAACCAGCAGTTGTTCTTGTCTCAGGAGAAAGTCCTAAAGCTTCAGGACAGGATTCAATGCTTCATATCTCGTCCGCCAGTGTCGACACATTCGGCAATGCAAGTGCTAGGTCTCATGGTGTCGGCTTTCGACATGGTGAAGTATGCTCAATTCCATTTCCGCCCTCTTCAGAGGCTGATTCTTGCCAAGTGGGATGGCCTGCCTCACCGGATCAGGACTCAAATGATCTCATTGTCTCCAGAGGTCCATCTGTCACTGAGCTGGTGGCTTCAGGACCAGTAATTGAGCAGGGGTCATCCCTTCTGGATCTCCAACTGGGTCCTTCTGACAATGGACACTAGTTTGAGAGGTTGGGGCCCGGGTTGGAGCAAAACTTCCTTCAGGGTTCCTCCCGATAAACATTGTGGAATTGCGGGCAGTGTTCAACTCAATGAACTTGGCCCAGCATTTAATACAGAACAGACCTGTTCAAGTACAGTTGGACAACGCCACCACGGTGGTGTACAACAAACATCAAGGTGGCACTCAAAGCCGCATGGCATCGAGGGAAGTATCACAGATTCTTCAGTGGGTGGAACGCTATCTGCCAACCATATCGGCAGTGTTCATTCCGGGGGTCCTATACTGGGAAGCGGACTTTCTCAGTTACCAGGAAGTACAGGCTGGAGAGTGGAGCCTCTTTTCAGATGTGTTTCAACTCATCATGGACAAGTGGGGCCTCCCAGACGTGGACCTGATGGCATCTTGACACAATCACAAGGTTCCGGTCTTCGGAGCAAGGACAAGGGATCCTCAAGCAGCGTTAGTGGACGTACTGGCAATTCCATGGAACTTTCAACTGCCATACGTGTTCCCTCCGGTGTCACTCCTGCCCAGAGTGATAAGGAAGCTCAAGCAAGAAGAAGGAATCCTACTTCTGATCGCTCAAGTCTGGCCCAGACAGAATTGGTTCTCAGACCTTCAGGGTCTCTCAATAGAGCATCCCTTTCTTCTTCCGCAGCTCCCAGATCTCCCTGTTCAGGGCCCCTGTGTATATCAGGATTTAGCCCGATTGGCTTTGAAGGCGTGGCTCTTCAAGCTTCCATCTTAAGGGCCAAATGATTTTCTGAGGCGGTCATTCAAACCATGTTGTAGGCCCAGAAACTGGCTTCTTCTCGGATTTATCACAGAGTCTGGAATTCTTACTTTGCTTGGTGCACATCTCACAATCATGATGCTTACAAGCTTAGTACGGCCAAACTTTTGGCCTTTCTACAACAAGGCCTGGACTTGGGCCTTCGTCTGGCCTTCATCAAGGTTAATTTCTGTCTTGTTGGTTTGGTTTCAGAGAAAAAATGTGACCTTACCTTATGTGCATACGTTCACTCAGGGTGTGTTGCGGATTCAACCTCTTTATGTCCCGCCGGTGGCTCCTTGGGACTTGTCGGTGGCTCTGGAAGCGTTGCAAGGGTCTCCATTTGAGCCTCTTGAATCTGCAGACCTTAAGTGTCTTTCTCTTAAGGTATTGTTTTTGCTGGCTATTGCCTCTGCTAGACGGGGTGTTGGATTTGGGTGCTTTGTCTTGCAGGTCACCTTATCTGATTTTTCACCATGATCGTGCGGTTGTTAGAACACATCCCGTGTATTTACCTAAGGTGGTGTCTTCTTTCCACCTTAATCAGGAGATTGTGGTTCTGGCCTTTGCCTCTCCTGATTTGTCTTCCAAAGAACGGTCTTTGGATGTGGTACGGGCTCTCCGTATCTTCGTGAAGAGAACTTCCTCAATTAGGAGGTTGGATTCTCTCTTTGTTCTGTTTGGTTTTCACAAACGTGGCTGGTCTGCTCACAAGCAGACCCTGGCCAGATGGATTAGAATGGTGATTGCACATACTTATGTACAGGCTGGCCTTCCAGCTCCTGCTACCATCAATGCCCATTCTATTCAGTCAGTTGGACCTTCTTGGGCAGCCCGCCGTGGTGTGACCCTTGAACACTTGTGCAAGGCAGCTACGTGGTCCTCAGTGAACACGTTCCTCTGGTTCTATGCCTTCGATACTTCCACCTCCCAGGATGTTTCCTTGGATGCCGGCTACTTGTGCCCGCTACAGTGCATCCCCTCCCATAAGGAACTGCTTTAGGACATCCCCAAAGTCATTCCCTGTGGAGCCCAGTGTAACGTGCAGCAGAAAACAAGATTTATGGTAAGAACTTTCTGCGAGGTACACTCTGCTCCACAGGGTGCCCACCCGGATGCACTTAGCTTCTTTGGGGTGGTATGGCATTAGCCGCTGACACTTTCTCCTGTTGTTAGAATGTGGTGTTTGTGGCTACTAACAGTTGTCGTCTCTTTTGACTGCTACTGTATTAGACTGGTTAACAAAAACTGAGCTTCTGTGCACGGAGGCGGGTTATAGAGGAGGTGGCGCTAGGCATTCTGGGAAGAAGGTCAAAACTTTGAGCCTGTTGTTGCCTCGGATCAAGATCCTACTCTACACCCACAATGTCATTCCCTGTGGAGCCCCCAATGTCATTCCCTGTGGAGCCCAGTGTACCTCGCAGAAAGAGATTTAACAACGGTAAGGTCTTACCATAAATCTCGTTTTTGTATCTGTTTCACCCTACTGTACATCATCTTGTGTATAACTGTTTCGCAAAAACAGGGACTATTTTATAAAATAGATATACCAATCTTAGGTGTCTGATCACACTCTGAAATACGGACGCCTATGGTGGTTGAACATACTCGGTCTTCGGCAACATATATGGCTAAGTTTGAATAAGAATCACAGTGATTCAAAAAGTTGCTGTTTGCACAATAAACACATTGGTTTGTTACATCTAATATTGACTAACTCATCTTTATTAAGAATAATAGACTCTGGCACCTGAGTTTAAATTTTGTTTTATTATTTATTTATTTATTTATTATTATTTTATTGAGTCAGTGACCATTATTTTGTCTGTCTGTCTTTCTAATGTAAATGGGCAAATATTCTCTGTAAAGCGCTGCAGAATATGTGTGCACTATATTAATAACTGGTATAAATAATAATAAATATAATAATATATGAGAACGTCTGTTTGTTTTTCTGATTGCGATAAACTCCAAAACCACCAAATCGACTGCAATGCGGTTTTCACCCATGTGTTAGTAGTTTTCCCAGGCAGGTTAAAGGCAAAGTATCATTACAATCAGTCACCATGGGGTTGTGGGCAGGGTTCTACAGGGACTAGTTCCCTGCACTGCTTGCTGGTTGTCAACCCGGAGAATTTTTGTGTATTTTTGTGGATTTGAGTTGAGGTCTGGAGCAGATTCAGGAGTTGGTGCCTGGTAGGGAAGCCAATCCGGGGCCATTTTTTCAATCCCGGGTATCGGGATTGAAAAATAGCCAATCCCGGGATTCCCGGGATACCCGGGATTGGCTTTTTGCTATGTGGCCGCCCTCTCGACCCACCCGCCCCACACACATAACTCACCATATACCGGGGGCGGGCGGGTGGGGAACATCCACTGATCGCTGCTGGCAGCTCACTGCAGCAGCTGACGACGCAGCATGACCTCTCACGCTGCGCTGGGGAGCCGGAACAAGGAAGCCGGGCAGCGTCTGAATGTCCTGTGGACGCTCAACGCTGATCCCTCAATCCCCGGGATTGGAGCTTCCATTCCCGGGATTGAATCCCGGCCATTTTTGGCCCTGAATCCCGGGATCCTGCCAAACCCGATCCCGGGATTGGCAACCATAGCGCCTGGCATCTGGCCAGTCTAATATAGTTCCTGTTCATGGGTTACAAAGAGGTGTTGGCAAATACCCAGAGACGAGGGGCAAAATCTAACATTCCTGGAATTTTTACCAGAGACTCACACAAGGAAGTTTGGGGTTTGCTGTACCCGATGTGCAGATCGCGTGCTTCTGACTGGATATCCCTGTACTAGTGCCAGAATATCACAAGAGAATAGAGAAGCAGGAAGCCAGATAGTATAGGATATCGGACTGAATCCAATGGTACTGTACATGATATTACAGCAGAACCAATGGCAAGGGAATCTAAACGATGATACAGAATATCATACCTCCCAACATTCCTCTTTGACAAAGGGGTGTGGCCTATGAAAAGAGGTGTGGCTTTGTGGAGGACCCGCAATCATGAGCCACGCCCCGTTTTCATCACTGAGGGGGCATGCCCAGCGCTCCGTGAGCTGCTGGCATGCCCCTTCTCTTCTTGACTCCACTGAGTGCAGGAGCCTCCCAACTGCCCCCCCCCCCCCACCACAGGACCATGCCCTGACCCTTCTATAATAGTCGGAATCCGTCCTGTCCTTTTTTTGTGTGACCCGCCATCCTGCCATTCTCTCGGAAACTGCCTTTTATACTGCCACACCCGCAGTACTGACACTTGCCCGTTGCTGTTTTAGGCTTGCTCTTTTTCCCAGGGACTGATTTGCATATCGCCACCCCCGGCACTGTCTCAGCATTGCAATGCTGATGCATGGCTGACAGCTCGTGCGGCCGCTATGTTCCTCCTCTGCATGAAGGCAATAGTTATGGGCTGGAGGTGGTGGAGATGGTAATAGCAGGGACTAGAGCAGCCACTGACACCATCAAGAAGGCACCAGTGGCTTCTCTGTTTCCTGGAGGATGACATCCAGCTCATGAAACCCCTGGCAACAAGCATTAAACATCCCTAGCAGTGGCAACGAGCATGACACACAGAGCATGAAACCCCTGGCAACAAGCTAATACCCTGACAATGAGCATGAAAGCCAGCACATAAACCACAGAGCAACAAGCATTACACTCATGCCAACAAGCATGACACCCGGAGCAGGAAACCCCCGGCAATGAGCAACACCCCTGACAACTAGCATGATACCCAGCACATAAAACCCCTGGCATCAAGCATTACACCCCTGGCAATGAGCATGGAAACCAGATCATAAAACCTATGGCAATGAGCAGGTAATTTAAAAGTAATTAGAAGCCTTACTGTAAGGCATAATGTAATGTATCATGGGCATTGCGGTGTGTGGAATAATATGGCACAGGAGGCTTAATATGGTGCTGCAAAGGGCATTACTGTGTGGGGCTTAATATGGTGGCGTCCGAGCAGAGCAGTAATATTGGCAATAATAATAAGAAGAAGAAGAATTATAATGTAGATAGATAGATAGATAGATAGATAGATAGATAGATAGATAGATAGATAGATAGATAGATAGATTTTCATTTGGGCTATATTAATGATTTAATTGAAATTGCAAGCTTTACACAGAGAGTATTCTCATTCATTTTCCTTGAAAATCTATTTACTTTTAATTGAATGTACTTTAGACATTTGAGTGTTCTTCTTGAAGAAGCTAACTGGAATTACTTTAAGATATCAGGTTACATTAATGTGACATTACACATGAAGCACTACATTTTGTAATCTCTTTGGTGGACATATTATGTAAATTATTTGTAAATGTGGCAGCCTGAGGAGCTGGGCTGAATTTACATCTCCTATTGTGAAAGTATACAAAGTATGTAATTTTCAGCTCCTAAGATATAAAATTGGGTTCTCATGCTTTTATTAAATACAGTAATAGAAAAAAAGGTAAACATTGCCATCTGCTGGATTATTGTATCTAATGCAAGTGAAGTCAATTTGTGTTTTTAAATTTGCTGTATTTAAAAAAATCATATGCCAAACCTTTGTGGAATATGTTATGATAATTAAATATAATAAAGTATATTGAATATAAACAATGTAACAAGATGCAATTAAATTCCATATTTTATATAATTAAAATTCTAATAAATAACATTTGTTATATAAGATATAATTAAATGTAGAGATGTGCACTAAAATCTGTTCATTCAGTAGTATGCAAGATCAATGATTCTCTTTTTTTATACCCATACAGTATAGCCTTCAATAATAGAAAGCTGATCTAGACAAGCGCAAATATTGTCACTACTCTCTGGCTGTCCCTTGTATTCTGTATTTTTATTACTTTCTCTGTAACTTTGCAATTTTGTTACGTAATCATAAACTACTGTAGTTAATATAAAAGTGTAAAAAAAGTTCACACATGATTCAAAATTGCCTTTACTCACCACACGAAATATGGAGCAAAACACACAAATACTATTCAAGTCGTTTAAAATTGTGACAGCATAATTAAAAATGCAGAACACTTTAAGTTTACAGTATTGAGTTACTGAGACAAAAAATAGAAATGTTACAAATTCACGCACAGTCATCCTTACATAGGCACAATAGTGAAATATATATATATATATATATATACATACAGTATATATATATATATATATATATATACAGTATATATATATATATATACTATAGATAGATAGGTAGGTAGGTAGATAGATAGATAGATAGATAGATAGATAGATAGATAGATAGATAGATAGATACTATGTATAAGTACTGCTGTAATATAATGAAAACAGAGCCAACGTGACTTTATGTATACATTAGGTAAATAGACTGGCTTGACAAATGTAAAAGCAAAAGTTATTGACAGTCTTCTTCCACTTGGGGCGAGGAGGGGGCAGCGACGGCCACTGCTTCCAAGAATGGAAGCATATCGCCTCGGTTTTGGGGAGTGACGATCTCTGTCAGAATATTCAGTGCATATACTGCAAGCCTGAGCATGCATACACACACTCCCTCAAAGGTACGCAACAGCTAGCGATGCAAATGCATCGTGGGCAAAGATCTAAAGGGATACAGCTGTATTAGTGTTGTCATTGCTACTTCCATGTAAGCAGCAGCGAAAGCACCACCAATCACATCTGAATCAGGCCCTATGTCCTCTCCATGAGCTGACCATATATGCTTTAAGAGCAACCATTTTGAAATACTCCTGCATTTGCACCTGGGTATAGCTCATATTTTATGAGTAAAATACATTATGTTCCAGAGATAGATAAGTGTTTGCAATTTATTAGGGATTTAGACAGTGCCAGAGATAATTTACTAATTGCATATACCCTCAGGAGTTATTGGGAAACGTCTTCTCTTCCACAAGGATTCAGTCTTATTTAATTGCACATACTATACCCTTAAAGCACCAACTATATATCCTATGATCCTATCCTAAAAAATAAAGCAAACTCCTACACCAAAGCTACATTGACTACTTGTACGTGGTATTATCACTATTGTATATGTAAATATGTTTGAAATATTAACTGGGAAATTTTAAAATCTGAACTATTGACGTTCTGCCGAATGCCAACATTAGGGCTAGTCTATGGGAGTGAGGAATTAGAGTTATGCTGCAAGAGGGGACAGTAAATGTAAGGCTGTGGGCAGGGCCGGTGCTAGGGTGTTCGGCGCCCCCCTGCAAACTATAAATTTGCGCCCTCCCATATTCGCGCCGGGAAAAGGGGTGTGGGCTCACAAGTAAGGGGCATGGCCACACAATAGTACCCCCATTTAAAATTACGCCACAATGTAGCACAATCTTATTCCTCTTATACATAATGCCCCACCCGTAGTAGTAGCGTCATATGTAATGCACCCCAGTAGTAGTAGCATCCTTATACATAATGCCCCCCAGTAGTAGTAGTATCCTTATACATAATGCCCCCCCCAGTAGTAGTAGCATCCTTATATGTAGTGCGCCCCCAGTAGTAGACGCGTCCTTATACGTAGTGCACCCCCAGTAGTAGAAGCGTCCTTATACGTAATGCCCCCCAGTAGTAGTAGTATCCTTATACGTAATGCCCCCCCCCAGTAGTAGTAGCGTCATTACGCGTAATGCCCCCCTGTAGTAGTTGCGTCCTTATACGTAGTGCACCCCCAGTAGTAGAAGCGTCCTTATACGTAATTCCCCCCTAGTAGTAGTATCGTCCTTATACGTAATGGCCCCCCCAGTAGTAGCGTTGTTTCACAAAATGCCCCCCCAGTAGTAGTAGCGTCCTTACATGTAATGCCCCCCCCCAGTAATAGCGTCATTATACGTAATGCCCCCCCAGTACTACCATCCATAAATTGCGCGTACACAGACATACCTCACACACACACACAATTCACACATATATACAAACACATACACACCCACCATATACACACACACACCGTATGCACACACACACACACACACACACACACACACCCACCATACACACACACACACACACACACACACACACACACACACACACACACACACCATATACACACACACACACACACACACACACACACACCATATATACAAACACACACTTCTCTCTCACCCTCTACTTACCTAAGCCAGTCTCCCTCGGTACAGCAGCCTGGTCCGTGTAGCCCCGCCCCTTCTGGACCGTTTAGCTCCGCCCCCTTTCGTCCCGTTTAGCTCCGCCCCCTTCCGACCCGTACACAGCCGCTGCCACACAGGGGAGGGGAGGGAGGAGGCTTTTCACGCTGCAGGCTCCGCTGCCAGTGACTGTCACAGTCATACAGTGACAGACAGAGCAGCAGCAGCAGCAGCAGGGGGACCAGGACGGCGCAGCAGGGAAGGAATGCAGAGCAGGGGGAGCGCCTCTCCGTCCCAGCGCCTCCCTGCACTGCATCCCTTCGCTGAGCGGGTAGCGCCGGGCCTGGCTGTGGGAGGGGGATTAGAATTAGAATTTGGATTAGGGTTATGGGTAGCGTACTCACCACCAATAGATCAGATGAGCGCCAGACTTAAAAGACATCACTGTATTGCAAGAACCGCCAGAATCACAACCAGGTAAGTGAAGTTGCTGCACCACTGGGACACACAGTTTTGTCAACAGTCTATTCATGTTGACAGTTCATCAATGTAGACATAAAGAATGTCAGCATGCACAAAGTTGTCATGCTAATCATGTTTATATACTGCATGTCGACATTATGACCATATTTACATTATCATGTCATCATTATGAATGTCACCAAAACATACCCAACCCATACATCTGTTGATTGCTAGATGAGATGTCCAAAAAAATGGAAAAAAAATGACAGTACTGTATAATGCACCCTGAGCCTTTGAAGTTCCTCTTCAGTCCAGCTACTAAAATCCCTCTAAATAACTGTAATTTACCTAGTTGCTTCAGGAAAAGAACATATTTAGACGTCATCTACGGTATAGAGTGTTCCTCACTATACTCAATAAATCGTGTTGTTTTTTTTTTTCACTTGTATTATTATGGTGGCTTCACTTGTGTCTACTATATCTTATTACTGTTTTGGTCTGCATCAGGTACCTTTGTAGAGAACATACTGTATAACATAGAGTATAGCACATGTCACAATTTCGGAAACCAAGAGAACACTATATAATATCGGATTTTGACAAAGATCCTTGAAGAGAACTTAAATTGAAGTTACCTCTACTCTGGGATGAGTTGAAACAATTCCATTCTAAGAATTGGTTAGTGCTCTCAATAATGTATTTTTAAAATGTGTTCCAGTATGATTGAAACATGACTAAAGATGTAAATGAACCCCTGGTTTTGATTTTGCCAAAACCACCATTAAGTGTTTTAGTTTTGGATCTGGATTGCTGTGCAATGGATTTAACGAAGAAACCATTTGCACAGCTGATCTCAAGGAGATTGACAGGAAGTGGGCGTTTGTGGATGTCAACTGACCATTTTCTGGGAGTATTTGGAACAGAGCAGTCGTGTCCAAGCGTTTGCAAGGTGGGTGTCTGACGTCAATTCCGGAACCGGACAGGCTGAAGTGATCGCAAGGGCTGAGTAAGTTCTGTGCTACTCAGAAACTGCACAAACTATTTTTGTACCGCTTGGCTGCACATGCGATCGCACCCTTGCACAGAAAATATACACTCCCCAGTGGGCGGCGACTATGAGTTTGCATGGCTGCAAAAAGTAGTTAGTGAGCGATCAACTCGGAATGACCCCCATTGTGGCATGGCTGTGGTAGACAGGATGACAGTTTAATAAACTATACAACCCCATAAAAATATATATTTTTTATTAATCAAGAAGATGCATTACATGTAAGTAGAAGTAAGTTGTCAAAGGCACGAAAAGTACTGTTTAATTAATTGCTTCATTGATTTAGAAAATTAAATTTGAGACGTGGCCTTGCAAGAGTCAGAAAACTTTTCCAGCAACTGAGAATAGAAAAAGCAATAACATAATATAATGTTAATAGCCAAGGATTCCTGACTAGGTTGAAGGATGAAAAAGAAGAAAATAAAATAAATAGTTGCAGTTAGGGATGAGCGGGTTCTGCCCAAACTTGGGGATCCGTACCTGGATCCGAGTCAGGCGCAGTTATGCACACCTGACTTGGATCCCCAATCGAGGCAAAACCTCAGGATCCCGCTGTCGAATCCTGAGGTTTTGGCCATAGTAACCTATGGAAGACCGCTGATTGGCTGAGAGAGACGTCTGTCACAGCTCTCAGACAATCAGCATCTCCCCATAGGCTACTATGGGCAAGATGGATGCCCCCACAGCGCTAATAGCGCTGCCGTCCGCACTGTCGACATCGCTGCCTGCACTACCGACACCACCGCCCACACTACCGACACTGCCCGCACTGCCAACACTGCTGGCATTCCTGCACTGGGGACAATGCTGACACTCCTGCACTGAGGACACCTCCAGCACTCCCGTACTGCTGACACTGCTAGGACCCCTGCACTGAGGACACTGCCATCACTCCTGCACTGAGGACACCTCCAGAACTCCCACACTGCCAACACTACCAATACCACCACACTGAGGACACCGCTGGCACCCCTGCCCTGCCGACACTGACATCACCACCAAACTGAGGACACCGCAGGCATCCCTGCACTGCCGGCACCAATGCAATGAGGACACCGCTTGCACCACTGCATTGCTGACACTAACGCATTAAGGACACCACTTATACCTCTGCACTGCTGACACAGCTGGCACCACCACACTGAGGACAACGCTGGCACCTATGCACTGCCAACACTGCCCAGCACCACCACACTGAGGACACCGCTAGCACCACTGCACTGCCAACACTGCTGGCAGCACCATACTGAGGACACCGCTGGCATCCCTCCACTGCCAACACTGCGGTCACCACTGTGGACACCACTGGCACCCGTCCACTGCCGACACCACCACACTGAGGACACTGTTGGCATCCCTGCACTGCTGAAACTGCTGGCACCACCACACTAAAGACACCGCTGACAACCCCACAATGAGGACCCTCTGTCACAGTAAGTGCACTATTGGTGTATCTAACCTGCACTGTATCCGACCTGCACTATATCCCATGCTGTATCCGACCTACATTATATTTGACCTGCACTGAAACATGCGCTATATCCGACCCACATTGTATCTGACCTACATTGTGTGTGGCCCCTACTGTATTCAACGCACACTGTATTTGACCTGCGCTGTATCTGGCCCACACTGTATCAGACATGCGCTGTATCCAACCCACACTCTATTTGACCCACACTGTAACCTGCACTTTTTCCAACCCATGCTGTATCTGACCCACAATATATACAACTCACAGTGTGTGCGACCCATACTGTACCTGACCTGCACTTTATCTTGCACTCTATCTGACACGCACTGTATCTGATCTTGCACTGTAGCCAATCCTCACTGTATGCAACATGCACTGTATCCAACCTGCAATGTAGCCTACACTGTTTCTTACCCACACTCTGACCTGCACTTTATCCGACCCACACTGTATCCGACCGCACTGTAAGTGATCTGCATTATATACAACTGCCAATGAATTCCACCTACACTGTATATGACCTGCCCTGTATCCACCCGCACTGTATCTGACCAGCACTGTAACCTGGTCAATATTTAACTGTGTGTCCCAAAATATTCTGCACTGCACTATGCAGGTACAGAATGCTGTTTTTTGTGATTGGGGTGATTTTGGGAAGCTGCTTGACAAAAAGGCTGATTGATCGGGGTTTTATATTGGCACAGTGTGCTTGTCATCAGTGACCCAGGGCCACCAGGAAGGAGGTACAGACTGTTTAATTTTTTTTAATTTGCTGTTTGGTAACTACTTTAGAGCAATGATATTGTACACGTGATTCTCAGGAAATCTCTGTGTTGGATTGTTTTCTATTGATAGTACTTGTGAGTTGGTTTGATTGGTTATTGCTAAAACATTACTAACTTGTAAAACATTTTTAAACAGAAATAACTGTTGTGTGTTTGTGCCGCTACTCTGTTGCTAAGTTTAGCCAGCCAGGCTTTGGCCTATGTTGGTGAACAATATTATGAGCAAAGAGGTGGTCAAAATTGGTGGAAATTAATGCTTTTGAGGATAATAATACTGTAGGAACAAAAACACCCCCAAATTCTGTTATTTTGACTGTTTTGATGATTTTTTTCGAAAAAATACAGACCCAAAACCAAAACCCGAAAGGGTGGTTTTTTGCAAAACCAATCCAGTCCAAAGCACGAAAGTATATCCAGATCGAAAACCAAAACACAAAGGTGGTCATTCCGAGTTGTTCGCTCGCTAGATGCTTTTAGCAGCATTGCAAACGCTAGGCTGCAGCCCTCTGGGAGTGTATCTTAGCTTAGCAGAATAGCAAACGAAAGAGTAGCAGAATTGCTACTAAATATTTTCTTGCAGTTTCTGAGTAGCTCCAGAACTACTCCTAGATTGCGATCAGCTCGATCCATTTAGTTCCTGGTTTGACGTCACAAACACGCCCTGCGTTCGGCCAGCCACTCCCCCGTTTCTCCAGACACTCCCGCGTTTTTACCTGACAAGCCTGCGTTTTTTAGCACACTCCCGGAAAATGCTCAGTTACCACCCAGAAACGCCCCTTTCCTGTCATTCACTCACCGATCAGCAGCGCGACTGAAAAGCATAGCACAATCAACAGCAAAACTGCTAAGTTTTTAGTTAAATAACTAAGCGCATGCGTGCTGCGTACCATGCGCATGCGCATTTAGCAACAAATCGCAGCATAGCGAAAATCGGCAACGAGCGAACAACTCGGAATAACCACCAGTGTCCGGTGCACATCTCTAGTTGTACTACAGAGCTACAAACTCCAAATAAGCCTATCTCAATTTACAGTAGGCTTGTATGCTTAACTGTTAGCAATACTACTTCCCATCATTCCTAATTGTGTAAAACACCCCTGTAGTACTGTGCCATTATGAGAATACCATGTTTTTTGTCATAAATCTAGTTCACAAGAAAAGAGATGTTTGGCTTATACATTATCTACAACCTTGCATGCATTTCTGTTGATTGTTGTGATTAAATTGTCTTGTGCATATTACTGAATAATACAAAATATGCTCCATGCTTCCATTTTTTTTGTGAGGCACCACATTGTTTCTGGTTAAAATGTGTTGCAAATTAATAATATATTAGAGCAGTATCCAATAAAAATGTTTCTCTATGCAAAAAAGACAATCAATAATGTACCTCCCCCCAAAGTGCAGCCCATAATGAAAAGAAACGTGGTGCAAGATGGAACTGTCCTTGGGCCCTCCCAATTACACTTAAGTTGTACAGTTTAACAAACAAGTACTGCCACTTTTATGACTGAAGTGCTTGTTTTTTTGGGGCCACCACAAAAGTTGACTCATCCTCATTACCATTAGTCTATTGGAAAAAGCTAATTTTATTCCTGGCAGCAGTTGCAGGAGAAGCTGAAGCAAGAGACATTGCCACTTGAGCTGACAACTTACTCCAAGGAGCTCTTTGCACCTCTAGAGCTGTGTCAGTTGCAAAGAAAGACATTACATACAAATACATACAAATTCAACCTAGGATGAAGCATGGTTGCCAGTATGTAGTGACACAATTGCAAGATGTTGACATCCCTTTGGTCCTGGCGAAGCGGACAAAGCACTTGATCTATAATTCCAACATACTTAGCAGAATTGCATTGTTTCATTTCCATCTTTTGTTTCTCTTTTATTTTCCAGTAGTCAAATAAAGGCACCTGACTCAGACTGCTTGTGTCTGAACTCACTTCATTGGTTATTGCTTCAAATAGTTTCAGTATCTTTCATAAAAAGGAAAGTATTCTTCACTGTGCTGGACAAAGGTACATCCCCTACCTTTCACTACTGTATGTCATGGCTTGTTGTGTAGGTGTGGATGTCTTGGTGCCATCCCCCCATTCCATGAAGTATATAAAGAGTTGACATTCACCTTGTAATTACCTCTTGCCTCAGTTGGTGGAATATCAAATGGAACTGTTCTTGCTGCTGCTGCAAACTTCTACATGCAGTTCTCGATTGTCAAAAATGTCCAGAATTTTTTTGCCCACAGACAGCATTTACCTCTCATATCTCTACCACCAAGTTTATTTTGAAAGCAAAACATTGGACAGGTTTAAATTCAGTCCATTATAATGCTTTCACAATTCTACTTAGTCGGCCTAATTCAAGGTTGATTGCAAAACACAATTTTCCTCTAACAGGCAAAACCATGTGCACTGCAGGTGGGGCAGATGTAACATGTGCAGAGAGAGTTAGCTTTGGGTTGGTTATTTTGTTTCTGTGCAGGGTAAATACTGGCTGCTTTATTTTTACATTGCAATTCAGATTTCAGTTTGAACACACCCCAACCAAATCTAACTCTCAGTGCATATGGTTTTGCCATTAGAGGAAAATGTTGTTTTGCAATTAACCTTGAATTAGGCCCAATGCTTCTTAGTGCAGTCAGTGATACAGTGCGTAGACTGCCTGAGAATGGGCAGGCATTGTGTGTTGCAAACTGCTATTGCTGCTGAAGGCGATACATCAACCTAGTGGACTGTCACAGTCATGTAATCTTTAGTTTTACCATTAACAATTGTCTACTTAACTCTGATTATGTAGATAGTGGGTACAATGGCTTTTTTAGGCCAAGAATTCATTTTTTTTAACCTCCAGGTACAGACAAGGAATTGCTGTTCTGGTAAAATGGAATCGAGATGGAATTTAGTAGTGGTGACACAGGACATCAATGAACTGTCTAAAACCAGCTACAATGATGGTGGATATTGGATAGAGATCTAACAATAACATAGCTTCATGGCTTCAGTGATCCACTGTGCAACTGGTTGGCAGCTTTCATGCTTGTTTCCTGTTACAAAGGATTGCTTTACATTCAATTGTTGTCTGAAACAGCTAAACTTCTTAGTCCCCTTCTAGGATGAAGATTCGCCCACAGCAGCAGTAAAACTAGAGCAAAAGGATGTGTCAGGGAAATCCTGGATAGTGGTGGAGTCAGTTAGCCTTTGCAAATAGGATGCAGGAGGACTACCTCCAGTTGAAATGAATGAGGAGATTGCTGATGAAGGTTTTGGAGGTGGAGATTGAATGTGCTTGAAACTAGCTAGTTGATGTTTGGATGCTCAGTATTATTTTACCAGATTCTTAAGATTTTCCCAAATATTTTGCATGGATTTGCTGCATATGGATATAACAGAGAGGAAGCGCCTAGTTGTTTAATGTCACTATCTTTACTTACTTTGGTTTCACAAATGGTAGTGATGGCTTGAAAACTTTCAGGATTTGAGAAAATTAATTCCACACAAAAGAGGCTGGTTTTTGGTCCTATACCTAGGCATGACAATGGCCTCTTTTGATCATGGTCAAGGCTGCTGCCACTGGTGACTGACTTAAACAAACAACATCCTCATCATCAACATCTTAATTATTGTCAGATACACAAACATCCCCCTCATCCTTTTGCACTTCTACAGTAGTATCCTTAATTTCTATGTCACCGTCTTTACTTCTGCAGCTCATTACCACATTTTCATAGGGTGCAAAAATGGTGGAAGGAGGCTTCTCTATGATTTCAATAGCAGAAGTGTCTGACTAATACATAGCACTCGTGGACACATAGAAACATAGAATTTGATGACAGAGAAGATCCACTTGGCCCATCTAGTCTGCCCTTTTTTTATCCTTTAGGCAATCTCAACCCTTTTTGAACCTTAATTCTTTGTAAGGATATTCATATGCCTATCCCAAGCATGTTTAAATTGCTCTACAGTCTTAGCCTCTACTACCTCTGATGGAAGGCTATTCCACTTATCCACTACCCTTTCTGTGAAGTAATTTTTCCTTAAATTTCCCCTGAATCCCCCCCTCAAGTCTTAGTGTATGTCCTCGAGTTCTAATACTTCTCTTCCTTTGAAGAATGTTTCCCTCCAGAACTTTGTTAAGACCCTTGATATATTTGAAAGTTTCTATCATGTACCCCCTTTCCCTTCTCTCCTCCAAACTATACATGTTAAGATATTTTAGCCTTTACGAGTAAGTTTTGTGATGTAGGCCATGCACTATTTTAGTTGCCCTTCTCTGTAGACTCTCTAATGTATTTATATCCTTCTGGAGATATGGTCTCCAGAACTGGACACAGTATTCCAGATGGGGCCGAACCAATGACCTATACAATGGCATTATCACTTCTTTTTTCTTGCTACTGATTCCTCTCCCTATGCAACCAAGCATCTGACTTGCTTTTCTCATTGCTTTGTTGCATTGCTTTCCTGCCTTCAAGTCACTTTAAATAGTGACTCCTAAATCCCTTTCCTCCTCAGTAGTTTGCATTATAGTACCCTTGATACTATATTTAGCCTTTGGGTTTTTGAGACCCAAGTGCATGATTTTGCATTTTTTAGCATTAAACTGTAGTTGCCACGTTCTTGACCATTTCTCAAGCCTACTTAGGTCATCATTCATTTGTTTTACCCCTCCCGGTGTGTCTACCCTGTTGCATATCTTTGTATCATCTGCAAAAAGGCATACCTTCCCTTCAATATCATCTGCAATGTCACCAACAAAGATATTAAAAAAAACTGGACCAAGTACAGATCCCTGGGATACTCCACTGGTAACATTTCCCTCCATAGATTGCACTCCATTAACTACAACTGTCTGTTTCCTATCCTGCAACCAGGTTCTTATCCATTTAACTGTTTTTTCTAATCCAGACCCACGCTTTCAAGTTTATTTAGCAGTCTGCGATGTAGGACAGTGTAAAATGCCTTACGAAAGTCTAGATATGCAACATCTACAGCTCGCCCTTGATCTATTATTTTCGTCAAACACCCTTAGACTCTTCTTAAGGATTTGTGGCATTTGTGAACATACAGTTTGTTCTTCAGCCTTAATGTGTTTTTTCCTTCACTGATTTGCCTGATTTGCAGGTGACATATCTTCTAGACTCAGAGCGAGAAGGTGTTGTATTATCATTTAAGGTTACAGAAGAATATGCCTGACTTTGCCCTTGCCTCTGTAATAGGCATTCTAGTGCATGAAACTGCAGCATCAGCAGGACCACATGTAGCAAAGAAAGACCATGGCCGGAGCCTTTCCTTGCCACTGCATGTGGTGTATGGAATGTTGGCAATTTTTTTTTGTAGTAAATGTTCCCTTTATTATTAAAGGTAATATTTTTTTAACAAGAAAATTTGTTTCAATTTCAAGTGCCCTTTCTTAAGCCTTCTTTCCTTTATCTTAAGTAGAAGTTAAAGTACTATCATAACTAACAACAGCAGCATCACTAGTATTGGTTTGCTGCTCCTAATCTTCTATTGAATGATTGATAATTGGTTTTATTTTTGACCAGCCAATAAATTAGGGCCTAATTCATCATGAAATGTGAAGTGTGCACATGCACGGAAGCCAAACTGTGTGTGTGCACACTATGAGATGCAAAATCATCTCACATCTGCAAACACCTCTCCCTGATTGACAGGCAGAGGCATTCATAGGGCAGGGAGGGGGCATACTGGATGGCATTTTTGGGGCATGGTCTGGACAATGCAGGAATATCCAGACCATTTGCAGTGCAGGCCGTGGTGGCTGCATAAAATCACACACAGCTGCTGTGACCCAAAACATGGCAGGTAGCCGCCTGCCTTTGTAGCTATGCTGCATAGACAGAGGGCTACCCTAAACATGCAAAAGCATTGCTACCATGTGATGCTTTTGCATGTTTGCAGGGGGGGTGATGGATCCGGCATGCAGGGCGGACTTGCCCTGTGCTGGTCGTCCCCCCGCATGTCAGAGTAATGGATCGTAGATGTGCATTTTTTCACATATCTACAGTCCATGCTGAAATAGGCCCTACAATTGAGATTTGATTTCTGGGTGTATAAGAAGGAGGACACCACCATACACAGAATAGTATGATACAATGCATCACTCATCTGAACGCACATCAAATAAATACATAGTGGTGGAACTGCCAGAGACAATGGAGGCAGTTGCTGCTGGGCCCAAGCACTGAAGGGGGCACCTTTCCTCCATTGTCCCCAGATTCTGCCATCCCCTGTCAATAAGCACCCACAGATGTAACTTTGGCTACAGCTTTACCCTTACATTTTATGCTCTGGCTGCTGCTGTCCCAAACTGACTGTGACTGGGCCTGCCTCCATGTTTGCACTGCCAAAGGGGGCATTACCATGACCTGGCACAATAACTTTTTTTTCTGTGCTTCATGCATAACATCATGATGTCCACATGCTGAATACAGAAGTAAGGAGCTTGCCACCACTGAGCCATGTCCATGAGGAACTGCAAGAAAATATCAGGTAAGTGAAGCAGCTGCAGATGGGGAGGAGGGGGTTTGCAGAGATGCATGGGGAGAGGGGGTTGCTGAGGCTGCAGAAATACGAGGGGAAAGTTAATGCTATACAGAGACAGAGATGGAGGGGGCTGCTGACACAATGGGTGGAAGCTAATGGTATGCAGATGCATGGGGAGCTTTGCTGAGGGTGCTGATAAAGACACATGGGGGGACTCTGATACTATTCAGAGATGTAGGAGGTTGTGGAAGCTACAGACACACAAGATCACAGATACTATACAGAGAAATATGAGGGAGGGGGTTTCTAAGGCTGCAGAAAGATAAGGGTCACAGATTCGGTACAGAAGCACATGGGGGTTGCTGCTGCAGACACTGTGAGTAAAGATAATGCTATACAGAGGCATAGGGTGAATGAGGGTGATGAGGTTGCTGATGCAGAGATGAGGGGGAAGTAGCTAATGCTCTAGGGAGACACAGGGGGTGAGGTGTGCTAAGGCTGCAGAGACACGGTGGGGCCGAGGCTGCTGCAGCGACATAGAGGGTGTGCTGAGGCTACAATGAGACACAGGGGGTGAGCTGAGACTGTGGTGATCCACAAGGATTGAGCTGAGGCTATGGAGAGATGTAGTGGGATCAAACTGTTGCAGAGACACAGGGGCCGAGGCACAATAATCTTCATTAAGACAGTTCTTTAAAAACCTCTGTTGTATGATGATGACATTGCTTATATTCTTACGCAACCAGACTTCATCCAGATCATGTGAGTTTCTACATGAATAGTGAATAAAGACTAAAGTGAACATCTGCCCAGGTAGGATCCATTTCTTCAAAGAAGGTTTCAGAGAAACATAAGTAAGAAAAAACTCAAGCCAACTGTTGCTGGGCCAGCTGCCATCCATGGATGATTCTGCTCGTCCCCAGCCAGCAGCAGTGTGGCAACAGCTGCCAGTAAAATGAGTTTAGTATTGTATGGAGTTCACTAAAATGCTCTTAGTGTTGTCAACGGCGTGTTGTTCATTTTACAAAATCGAAGTGTCGCATGGCAGAGGGGGGCACAAACATCTATCTTGCCTCTGAGCCACTGGGATGAAGTTATGCCACTGTAAATACATGCCTGTAATACAATTTTTAAATTCATTTAGAAAAGACTATAGTTTTTTTTTTACGAGACAACAGGAAAAACTTTATATACCTAGAACTCAGTAAAACAAGGAGATCTTCTTGGGGTGTAGCAACCTCTAACACAGTACAGCAATAAGTATATTAGTTTTTGTTACAAATAATAAACAATATCATATAGTATACTGCATTGATAGAGTTCATGGGGAAAAAAAGATAGATACAGTCAGGACCGAATTAACAATGGGGCTAATGGTGCTGCAGCTCCAGGCCCACACTCCACAATAGGCCCACAGCACTTGCAGATCTCTTTGCTGCAGTATACAGGGTAAGGAAATTCCTTCTTTTGCAGATCTGTAGGCCCCGCCCCCTATGGCTTCATACCAGAGACAAAAGCCTTCCTCCCATTCTGCTGCGGTGCCCGGTGAGTCAAGTGCTGCCGCTGACATAGGTATTTTGCCAATGATGGCGACACAGTGGAAGGCATTCCCAGCCCACCCTGTGCTGTATACACACTGTGACTTGGTGCCTCCCTTGCCCCGCATGACATCACAGCATAGACAGATTCAGGGGGGGGGGGGCGAGGACCAAAGGCACATGCCCACACCCCTTCACTCGTCATTTAGGATTTTTTTTATTTTAATTCATATAACATCAACACACCCACCCAGCGTTTGCCACCTGCCGGCCACCGCCAGCTGCTACCAGGCTTGACTAATTAGCCACTGTTTAAAATAACCAAAGAAATAAAAAAAAATTCTAGAAAGTTACTTCAAAAAGGGACTGGCACCATCCATATGTGCTCTACACTGGAAACTTTCTTGAACACTTTTATTTATTTATTTATTTATTTATTATTGTATTCTGGGGATTATTCAGAGATGGACGCTGACTGCTGCGTATGCATGATCCCCACTACCCACAGAAATAATGTGAGAACGCTGTATGTGGAAAACTGCACCTTGCCACAATGCATATGACTCCCAAAGCAAGGATAAATGAGGACACATCTGTATCACCATCAGGATCTTATTCAGAGATGGATGCTGATCGCTGCACATGCAGCAAGATCTGTGTCCATTTTCTCACATGCTGGGGACTGCCCAGCATAAGGCAAGGCTCCCCAGCATGTAGGTGGCACCTCATCACTATGCGTTCGCAGTTACATTGCAGATGCTTCAAATTAAGGTCGACACCTTCCAGGTTAGCCTGGATGCACTGTCATACAGGTACTTGTGATTCTCCAAGTACCTGCAGGCAGGGGAGGCTTGCTGGGACTTGTAGTTCTTCAACAAAGGACTATATTCTTTATTTTTACATGATTTTGGCTATCAGTCCCCCATCCACCGCCTCGGGCTTCACCCCTGGTCCTTGAATGCCTGGGGGGGCTTTATTTAAGGGGTCTCCACTCCCCCAGGGAACCCCAGCCAGAGGTAACTAGTTGGGGAAGTGATGCTTTGGCCTCAGGGGCCTATATAAAAGTGTCCTTCAGCTACTGTATCACATCCCTGGCTTGTGGAGCCCGGTGCTTGTTTAAAAAATACGGGGGACCCTTCTTATTTTGTCCCCCATTTATTTGGAACCAGAACCTGTCCAATAGCCTGGTGTTGGTTGTTTAAATTCGGGGAATCTCTAATCAATATTTTTCCCTGTATTTTTGCAACCAGGATCGGCTCAAAGAGACCTGGGCTGGTTATGCTTTTGGGGGGGACCTGCACGTCTTTCTTTTTATATTTCAACACTTTCTTTATTTCTACAGACAGAAGCATGCATGGACCTCACTGATCTGTGCATGCTTCTCCAAAAATCGCCTGTTTAAACCTGGTCTATTATTTTGGCGACTTTTGTTAAGGTTTTGTGTGTTAGTGAAAAAATCACATCTTATTATATTTGCTATTTTCATTATTTTCAATGGGAAAACATATGGATACGATTTTTCACTTGCGATTTTTGGTATATGTTCAAAACTTGCGATTTGTAACAAAATCACAAGCTATTACATTTGCTTTTTTCAGAAAATGTGCAAATTTACGGTAAAAATTGCACGTTTTCCAAAATTGCACCCTATTACATTTTGCCTAATCTTTTTTTTTTTATGGAAAGGGCTTGAATGTACAAACACAGTGTTCCTAGTAATAATGGCACCCTAGGACTTCCGGTTCCGGGTTCATGCTGTGAACAGCGTGTCCGTGCAGCTCCCGGGACGAACCCACTGTAACCTGCATATAAAAGCTCACCGGAGCCCGCACCCATCAGGGAAGAACCTCCACTCCACTCCCCAGTGCATGGAGAAATTCCTCGCTCCGTCCACCGCCGTCCGCAAGCAGCTGTTTCGGCAGGAGAAACGTCGAGCGGAATCAAAGATGGCGCCGGACACAGACTCCCCGCCAGCGTCTCCGGCACACAAGAAAGCGGCTCCTGAAACAGATAAGTCTGCCTTACAAAGACACCTTGATTCCCCCATTACACACTCTGATTTGGCCCAAGCTATAACGGCCACGATGGGACCCCTTCTGTCACAGGCTGTAAATGACATTTCCACACAGCTCCAAAACCTTACTCACAGAGTGACCACAAACGAGACACATATGGGGAAAATAGCACATGACATGGCTGATGTGCAGCACGATATAATTCGCTTACAAAAGGAAAATTATCACCTTTTAAACAAGCTAGATAATATCGAAAATCGATCCAGGAGAAACAATCTAAGAATAATAGGCATTCCTGAATCAGTGAAAGATGCCGCACTGGAGAGATTTGTTAGCATCACATTACCACAGCTGCTCCATGTCTCAGATGCTTGCAAAGATATTGTCATAGAAAGGGTACATAGAATAGGCCCTAACCTGCGACCAACAGACACCCGTCCCAGAGTGGTTATTCTACGCTGCTTAAACTACCTTCACAAGCAAGCCATATGGACAGCCTCTAGAAAAATACGTCCTTTGCTATGGGAAAAAAATAAATTGCTAATATTTCAAGACTTCTCCCCTGAACTCACACGGGCCAGGAAGGCCTTTTCACCTATTTGTGCTCAGCTGGTGCAGATGAAACGTAAATTTGCCCTTCAATATCCAGCAAAATTACGTATATTCATAGGAGATTCCTTTTATGACTTCTCCACCCCTGGCGACGCTGATGCATTCTTGAAAGATGAAGCTCAGGGGCATCATGAGGACATTTCGGACAATTCATAACAATTTAAATGGGTTTCAGAAACAGCCAAGACCCTCCTGAGTTTACTTTTTAGCTAACTGCTTGACTGTTTTCTAACATTGAAGATTGAGATGCATAATGGTGGAGGGGCGCTATTGTTTGATATACAAGCCCAACATCTGTAATCTAATCATAGTTAGTCTACTCAGGCGGAGACGCCTCCTTGTTATATTTGTTCTTTATTTTTTATTTTTTCTATATTACCACTAGTAATATTTTTCCCTTTGTTTTTATTTTTTACTCTTTTTCACTGATGCTTTTTTTTTTTTTCTGACACTAAGATATGAGTGGCGGAGTATATTGCAGATGGATGCGTGACTTCTTGAAGTCACAGATGATGTATAGATTTTTGCTTTAGAGTTTAAGAATAATTCCTGCTCATTAGCGGCTTATTATGTTCATAAAAGGTTCGTTCCCTCCCTATTGATTTTATCAGGTGGGTGGTCCCGGGTAGCTAGGATTCATCCAAAGCTAACTCCCCCCCCCATTATGATGAATCGGAAGTTGGTATGCTGGTCATGCCGTCAAACACCTAGGCTAACCCCTAGCGAGGTCCTAAGAAGGACATTATTGTTATATGTTTTCTTTTACACAATTATATCCTCTCTTCTCTTTCCCATCTATCCCCTCTTCTATCATCCACTCTCTGCTACATACGTGAAATATGACTCACATAGAACCTTCTCTCTGTCCCCTCATTACTTGATGACTTACGCTTATGACAACCTCACACCTTAAGGTGGGCTCTCTGAACGTGGGCGGCATAAACTCCCCAGCCAAGCGTCGAAAAATCCTGCAATACCTAACTAAGCAACACTTAGATTTAGCATATCTACAAGAAACACACCTGACAGAACTGGAGTCGAATAAACTCGGCACCATGGGCTGGAAGATTGTGGCGACAGCTCCTTTCTCTTCTAAAGCCCGTGGAGTTATAATTTTAGCACGTCTATCCCTACCATTAAAAGTGACCAGGGTTATACCTGACCCCAATGGTAGATTTATCATAGCCCAAGCTACATTACATGACATACCATATACATTATGTAATATATACGCACCCAACACCTTCAAAAAGTCATTTTTCTCCACTCTGATAACAAAACTATCCCCCAACCTTCATGATAGACTACTGATTGGTGGGGACCTCAATCTAATCTCATCCCCGCTCCTTGACCGATCCAATACTAATTCTAAACCTATCTCATTACCAAAATTTGGTATACCACACTTTGCTACATCCCTCCAAACCACTGATGTATGGAGAGCCTTTAACCCCATCGGCAGAGAGTACACATGCCTCTCAGCCGCTCATGGCACCATGTCACGCATAGATTACCTCTTAATCTCCCATACCCTAATCCCCGACATCATTTCTACCAATATAGAATCCATCTCTCTCTCAGACCACGCCCTCATCTGGTTTGACCTCCAACTCACACATGACCCCTCAGTCACAAAAGTCTGGAGATTCCCCACACATCTAACACGCTCACAATCGTTCTGCAAAACATTGATAGAGAAATGGGATGAACTTTTAGCCGATAACATATCACACCTCACTTCAAACCCTCCAATTTTTTGGCAAACTGCCAAATCAATATTACGGGCACGATCATTTCATACGCTTCCAGATCCAAAAAACATATAGCCTCACGCTACTTACAACTACAGTCAGACCTAACATCCGCATTCCAACTATTCAAGACAACACCCTCTCCTGAAAACAAAGAACTATATACAAAAGCAAAAACCAAATTTGATGACCATCTTCAATCCCTAGGTGACAAACATCTGTTTAATATCAATTATAGATATCACAAATTTGGCAACAAAACTGGAAAGCTCTTGACCAACTTACTACATGGAACTAGATCCTCTGCGCTCGTACATCCTCTACAAACACAACATGGCCAAATAACAACCTCTAACCAACAAGTAACAGAGGTAATGAGATCATTTTATGAATCGCTATACTCAGCCCCTACTCCCCCCTCTCCTACAGACACCCCTCCCCAGGACACATCCTTCACTCCGCGCATTTGGGAATATCCCACACTCCCTACCATTCCGCAATCTCTTGCTGATACCTTGATGACTCCCATAACGGAAACAGAGATCCTCTCAGTTATTAATCAGCTCCAACGAGATAAAGCCCCAGGACCAGACGGATTTTCAGGCGAATTTTACAAACTACTAGCCCCCAAAATTATTCACACCTTAGTATTGTTTTATAACCATCTCCTCACAAACCTAAATCCCCCACTTTACTTCACATCAGCAATAATAAAAACTCTCCCCAAACCAAATCGTGACCTATCCTTACCTAGCTCTTATAGACCCATATCTTTACTCAATCTCGACTACAAAATCTTGACAAAGATTCTATCCAAGCGCCTCCAACCGATTTTACCCCATATAATCCACCAAGATCAAACTGGCTTTGTATCAGGCCGCCACTCCGTGATCAATTTGAGGAAGGTCTTCTCGGCTGTCCAGTGCATGAATGTTTCCCCTCCCACCACACCAGCTATCATTCTTTCGCTGGATGCCGAGAAGGCCTTTGATCTAGTACTATGGCCTCACTTACAATACACGCTACATAAATTTGGTTTCCCTAAGAAATTCATTGATATAATAACAGCCCTATATTCAAATTCTACTTCCCAAATCTCATGCAATGGAACCCTCTCCTCTTCCTTCCCTATAGCTAGAGGCACCAGACAAGGGTGCCCGCTGTCACCCTTACTATTCAACATAGCCATTGAACCTCTGGCTATAGCCATCCGTGAATCGTCCAATATACCTGGAATTGTTATCGGATCCACGGAATTAAAGATTTCTCTGTTCGCAGACGATATGATTTTATTTCTTTCAGATCCCTCTTCCTCAGTCCCACATGTTATGTCCCTTATATCAGCTTTTGGCCAAATTTCAGGCCTCAAAATAAACATATCCAAATCTGAAATCCTACCTATCAAAGGCCCCCCCCCTATCACACAAAAGATCACATCTCTCTCTACCTTTCATTTAGCAAAGGAAGGTATAACATACTTAGGGATAAAAATTCCACCTTCCACTACCAACATCTATAAACTCAACTACACCCCCCTACTAACAAAAATAACCTCTCTTTACGAGAACTGGAAAGATCTCCCATTATCACTCTTGGGCCGCCTTGCTGCGGTGAAGAGTATTATTTTCCCCAAAATCTTCTACCTCATTCAAATGCTACCGCTTTCTCTGAAACCCTCTGACTTTAACACCTTCGACAAATTAACCTCCAAATTCCTTTGGAAACATAAAAAATCCAGAATCTCTCTAAGCAAATTACAAAACCCCATCAAACAAGGAGGCCTCAAAGCCCCCAATTTACGCATGTATACACATTCAGTCATGTTCCGCTACATCTCAGACTGGATCTTGGAAACCTCCACATATACAGACGTCAATCTTGACATGGCCATGTTCGCACCCTACTCCCCGGGAGCACTACTACATTCAAAAAAGCAAGAAATCCCAACACATATTTACAATAACATCATTTTCACAGACACATACAAAACCTGGATCTCCATCAACAAAATCCTACACCGAAATCACTCCTCATCCACACACATTCCACTATGGGGCAATCCGGGGTTCCCCCCATCCTTAACAAACTGCCTCTTCCTTGAATGGAAAGCTAAGGGACTATCGACAACTGCAAAAGTCTTTGACCCAGGGGGAATACCTCTCTCTTTCTCCACTCTCCAACAAAAATACCATCTTCCTAACAACCAATTCTTCATGTTCCTTCAAGCTCGCCACTTTGCAATATCTCTTCATACACACACTTTCTGTCCTGACAAGCAAGATCTTATACTCTCACTACTCAAATTATTAACATACAGACCATACAAGACTAACCTTCTTTATCCCAAACTAATGCAAGCCAGACGTTCGGCTCTCGCCCCATTAAACATTACTAGTTGGTCACAAGATTTGCCAACGATTTCTGAAATCGCTGATTTATGCCCTACTTTCACCTTAACCATGCGATGGCTTAACTCCTCATATTTACAGGAGGTCCACTTCAGAACTATCCATAGGGCCTATATATCCCCAGCACAGAGAAGGCACATGGTTTTGGAAGAATCGGGAGATTGCCCAAAATGCTCGGCACACAATGCCAAATTTCTACACTCCTTTTGGTCATGTGGAAAGATCAAAAAATTCTGGTACAAAGTAATAGCTTACATCAATAAAGTATTCAATGCGAGGGTACAGCCCGACATACTAGCATGTCTATGCGCAAATTTCACAAATTGGAGAATTGGCCCACATTCATCACAGATACACCCTCTACTCACTATTATAGTGACTATAGCAAAAAAGATAATCCTCATTCACTGGACTTCGAAATCCACACCATCCCTTAATGAGGTAGTGCAGAAACTTAAACAGATCTTTCTTTTTGACAGAAGATCATTGACCTTGGCTGGGGGTGAGAATCTCTCCAAGTTTATGAACAAATGGCATTTCTATATGCTATCATTACCAGTAGAAATGAAAACCTCGCTAACTGAAATGTTTGACATCACTCAGTGGTCTCACCACTAAAATACGGGGAACATTTTGATCCCTGCCCTTTAAAGGGTCAAATTAATTGGAGGTTGAAGGGATCTTTACTTTACTTTATTCACGACACCCATCCTCTCTTCCTCTAAAGTGACGCCCAGGTTCGGAGAGCTCGCCCCTCCCCCCCCCCCCTCTCAACCACCTTTTTATCTCCCCTCAGTCACCAACTCCCGAAATAAATGGTCCGACAGAGATGAAACAGTTTCTTGCGCATTTTATATGATGTCAATAGGACTTTCCTCAAGCGCAAATATGCCTAGACAGAGTCATATTTCCTCCTTGATCTCTCCTTCTTCTCCCCCCCCTTCATACTACTCCTCCCCTCTTCTCATTCTTTCTTCCTTCTATATAATCCTATTCTCACAGGTACTTTATACCTATCTATTCTTTTAGCTCGTGTTCAGTATATATGGGGATACTCCTTTACATTTAATTATATGGAGCAACACTCCAAGGTTACTAACTAATACATAAGGTATTTATCATATGGCATCCTCTTCCTCTAAGATCTAATTCATTATCAGTTCCTTCGCAGAAACGGACAACAACATCGCAACAAGTGGGTCTCCTTTGGTGACTAGTAAAGAGCTAATAACAATGACATGTTCTTTTTGTTTTTTATATTTTTTTTTTTTATTATATTACTTTCTTTGTGTTGTTGGGCTCTTAATATAAAAAGAGCTCCAGTCTCTGATGTCATGTCATAACATGCCTGTTCGGATATGCCAGCAATGCCTTAGATATTACAATACTTTATTGTCATATATGGATATTAAGTTTTATGTTCATTCCAAAAACAATGAGACAAGACTAGCCTAAAGAGTTATGTTTGAATATTTTATGCTCCATGTCTCACTGAATACAAATGTTGTATAATGGATGTATACCATTAATAAAATAAAAAATTGTTATATTAATAAAAAAAAAAAAAATAATGGCACCCTAAAATGACATTGTATTTTTTTATGGAAAGTGAATGAACATAAACACAGTGTTCATTGTAGAAATGGAACCCTAAAATGAAGTTATATTTTTCATTGCACAGTGCCTGAATACACAAACACTGTGCTCCTAGTAATAATGGCACACTAAAATGACATTACATTTTTTAAAGCACAGTGCCTCACAGTCAGTACCCTTTCCACCTGATCTCCTGTGTGTTGTGAAATGATGAATGCTAATGGCATTTTTGAATACAAAGCCTGACATGCATACAAGATAGTGCCTCATAGTGCAGCACACTCTCTCCCTCCAGTCTCGTGTGTGAAATGGCACCTGATCATGAGGGAGAGACTTTTACGTAATCCAAAACACACAGAAAGATTTTTTTTTTTTTGCATCATTTTGGGACCCATACTGTACATGGCAGAAAGACCCAAAACAGGCTCACATCAACTCATAATAGCTAAATTTGGGTGTGTTTGGTTTCTCTAAAATTACTAACTCAAATATAAATTAAACAATCTATTCATGATTCTAAAATAATGAAAACATGACCTGAAGTGAAGTGGGTACTTGAGGAATGGAACTGAAAATCATTTATAGTATACGTATAGTAAATTTTTACATGCCAATTCCATTTATTTCATAATGAGTATATTTTTTTTGCCAGGCTCACACACCTGCAATAACTTGTGTAAGGCAATTTTCTGGGGGTAACTCCTAAATCTAGAAGGTGAACATACTTTTTGGTATGTATGAAGTGAACAATCAGAAAATGTATGAAAATAAGTGATACAGATGGGTCCACCGTTATCTTGAGTAGTTTTCTGTGCCTAGTCACAACATGACTATTGTTCTCAACTGCAATACAATACAATACAGAGAACAATACAGCAGGGGATTAAGTCATTACAGCAGGGGATTAAGTCTGACTGGCCAGTCACAGTTAATCCTATTAACGGTCATGATAACTGTGGACCCATCTATATATTTATCTGCATTCTAGCTGTTCGACCTGTTCTTTTCACGGGAGTTTCTGATTTTCACAGCTGTAAATATAAATGAGTGCTAAAAATTTGGTAAATCTATAGAGCTGTAAATTTGAGACATCTTAATGTAAGTAAATATTTATCCACGGTTCTTTGCCTTAGCAGAGACGGTAAAAAGTGACAGGACCATTTTTGTAGTTTATAAAATTCTACACACTGGCGGTGCAATCCAAATTTTGATCCTATTGTCCGTTTGGGTGTTATCATTCGTGTAACGCAAGCCACGCATCGGTAATGATGTAATTATGTCAACCCCCTTTTTATCTGCTTAGGGGGGTTTATTAAAATTCTAATTATGTAGTTTTCCTATTTCCCACCAGAAGAATACCTATGGTAATTTTAGCTTCCTAACATATCATTAAATTCCTAATGGATATGGATATCAAGGGTTATGGTGCATAGTCACGCACTATAGTTACTACAAAAAGGGATAAAATGCAACGGCTGTCATCAGCATCAGTCAAAATTTTAGACAAATCATCATGCATAGGAGACCACAAATAGGTTGAACTCGAGTGACAATTGTCTTTTTTCAACCTCAGATACTGTTACTATGTATATCGGCATGTAAGAGGAGTCAGTCAGTGAGTGAGTGAGGGCTTTCACATTTATACATAATCTTTTGAAGTTATTAATATACATTTATTTTAGTTTGGCCATTGACTCTTGAAATTTTAAATTTGGATTTAAAATTTAAACATACTAATAAAAATATGAAAATATACAACAATATTTATTGTTAAAGACACTCAAAATAAATTGGCAGCATATTGCAACAAACTCATGCTGCTGCTTTGTATTACTTGAGATCATGTCAATACACATGTATCTGATAACCATGTGTACTGTATATAATAAGTTTGTGCGATTGTGTAGTAATCTAATAGTTTTTTTGTGATTTTTGTTTGCTACAGTACTTATCACCAATAGATGTTTTAATTGTATGTGAAATGGTTTATGTTCTGTACAATATATGGAATTTTAGTAATACATTTATATAATAACATTGGTGTTTAACTTATCTGTATGTCCTAATTAGGTATTATGTCAGCGCAAAAAATAATAATTTTATATGCAAGAATTTTTAATCATGAAAGAGCTGCAACTATATTCCAGCAAGCTCAAATTAAAGGGATTGCCTTATAATACCTTAATCAGAGAAATTCAAGAAAATGGTTACATTTCCCAATGGCAGAGATTAAAATGTGGTCTATCTTGCTTGCTACTTGGGAAGGCCACTGAAATAAAAAGTGCTCAATTATGGAATATGGATTCATCATTTTTAACCAGAGAGTGGTGAAGTACTGTATGTGTACGGAGAATGATGTTTCAAGAGCAGCGATATTTCAACTATTTCCTCTACAAGCCAAAGATTATCTTGAAGTTTTGATGAAGACAGAAAGATTTTTGAGACTTCTAAGGAACTTTAAGCTGAAATAACATTGAGTGCATTCATACTTTTCACTACACATAAAACTGCCAGTGAGAATGAGTGAATGTTTTGTATAGGGAATATAAAAATTCAAAGTTATACATAATTAGATGTTACAGTGTTTTGCATAGCCAACGTTATAACAGAGTATTAGAATAAGAGTGGTAGTAGAATACAGCAAGTGTATATTTACATTTTGCAGATTTATGAAGTACCAGGGGTAGAGGTACAAATTTAGCTGACTGTCAAACACACTGAAAATTTGAAGCTGGAAATGATATCTATTGGGCAGAATTATTATGTTTTGATAGATGTTGAGAATCATGTATGTGGATCTTGGGCCAGTTCTCCCCTTTCTTCTACACCAGGGACTAGAGGAATCATGGAGCAACAAGCTTATTTGTATTACATAGTGGGATAGACAAAGGTCAATATTATGTACCATCAGTGCCGGTGCTAGGGTGTTCGGCGCCCTCTTGCAAATAATAAATTTGCACCCTCCCTCCCATACGTAATATAAGTACAGTGCGTGCCAAAGGGGTGTGGTCTCACATGGAAGCAGCATGGCCACACAATAGTACCACCAATTAAAATTATGCCACACAGTATTACAATCTTATTCACATTATAATACATATAGGGGGTCATTCCGAGTTGTTCGCTCATTGCCGATTTTTGCTATATTGAGATTAGTCGCTTACTGCGCATGCGCAAGGCTCGCAGAGCGCATGCGCTTAGTTATTTTACACAAAAGTTAGGTATTTTACTCACGGCATAACGAGGATTTTTAATCGTTCTGGTGATCGTACTGTGATTGACAGGAAGTGGGCGTTTTCTGGGAGTGTGCGAAAAAATGCTGGCGTTTCTGGGAAAAACGCGGGAGTGTCTGAAGAAACAGGGGAGTGTCTGGGCGAACGCTGGGTGTGATTGTGACATCAAACCAGGAACTAAACTGACTGAACTGATCGCAGTGTAGGAGTAAGTCTGGAGCTACACAGAAACTGCTAAGAAATTTCTATTCGCAATTCTGCTAATCTTTCGTTCGCAATTCTGCTAAGCTAAGATACACTCCCAGAGGGCGGCGGCTTAGCGTGTGCAATGCTGCTAAAAGCAGCTAGCGAGCGAACAACTCGGAATGAGGGCCATAGTGCCCGATTCATACTGCACAAGATAGTAGTCTACCTAATTCAAATTATGACACACAGTAACGCTCTTTATACACAATACCCACAGTAGTGTACCTTATACACAGAACGCCCACAGTAGTTGTGCCACTCAGAACACCCACAGTAGTAGTGCCACACAGAACGCTCATGCCCATGGTAGTCGTGCCACACATAATGCCCACAGTAGTCGTGCCACACATAACACCCACAGTAGACATGCCACACATAATGCCCACAGTAGTCATGCCACACAGAACACACCCAGTAGTTGTGCCACACAGAATGCCCACAGTAGTCATGCCACACAGAACACCCACAGTAGTTGTGCCACACAGAACACCCACAGTTATAGCGCCCCTTACACATAATGGCCACAGTAGTCGTGCCACAAAGAACGCCCACAGGAGTTGTGCCACATAGAGCACCCACAGTAATAGCGCACCTTACACAAAATGCCAACAGTAGTTGTGCCACACATAACACCAACAGTAGTCGTGCCACACATAATGCCACAGTAGTTGTGATACACAGATCGCCCACAGTAGTACTGCAACACTTAATTCCCCTTAGCCTTATGTCCACAGGAGGAGGGGAAAGGGGGAGGGTAGTACTTACTGCACACAGATCAGTGGGAGACTGCCAGCATCGCTGCCAAGGTGCAGCAGGGGCGAGAGGGAGGAGAGAGCCGGAGGGACCGAGCTGGAGACCTACACTTGAGCTGCGCTGCCGGCATCCGCGCTTCACGCTGTCTGCTGCTATCATACAGTGTGACAGATACAGTGGCAGCCGGCATCCAGCAGCAACAGCAGAGCGGGGAGAGTGCCAGTACCATTGAGGACTAATAGTTACCAAGTGTCTGGGATCTGACATTATGTTTATTATAGATGATGTATTTGTGCAGTTATGGTTAAAGGTCAGATCATGGCTAAAAGTATTGAACACAAGTATTACCACAAGTAATGGTACATTTACACAAGGGGGTCTTACACCTAACATAACACAAGCCAGGGTTTACACTTTACTTGCTAATGTTCATTGTGATAGAGAAACATGCTGTACAAATGAATACCATTTGGAGAATATGGTAATTGCACCTTGGGAAACCACTTATTATACTGCCGGTAGGGAGAGTAATATAGGACAAATACCCAAGCACTTTTTGCCAAAAAGAGTAGTCAAGTCATTGTTTGATGTGCCTAGGGATAAAAGTGAATCAAGAAAGTTTTCTTATTTTTTTGTTTTTGATTTAACTACACTACTTGATAGAAAATAGTCACCTACTGTATATGATAAGATATCAAAGTTAATTTGTAAGTAATTATAAATGAATTCACACAGGTTGCTGCAGTTGTGTTAATCAAACACATAGCATAAATTTATTTTGCTATTGGGGATCATTTAAACCAAGTGCAGGTTCTGAAACGCCAATATGAGTTATTTTAGGTGATAAATGCTGCAAATGTTATATAAAGATGGGGATCAGAGCTATAATTAATGAATGTTACAAGGTTTAAGAGTAGTATGTAACCAGTAGTAGAGTCAGTGTTAGTGTGACCATTTTCACATATGCTGAAACTGATCAGCATCAAAATCAGTAGTCTCCTCTGTCTGTTCAGGAGGAAGGTGCTAGCACACAGATCACCCCCCCCCCCCCCCTGTATTTTCTCTAGGTGAGGGTCTGATGGAGCCACTTTAATTTAGGAGGCATGGCTATGCTTCCCATCATTTGGCAAGACCCCCAAAAAGTACTGGGGGCCCGGCCCAGCTTTCTACTGTCCTCATGAAATTAATAAATACAGGAATAATAAAATCTACAAATTAAATGGTTTTACCGGTTTTTGACCATTTTTTTTGATTTAAAGATTTTATTTGGTTTTTGCGTGAAAATACACATAAAGAGTTATGATATCATATGGAATATACGGCAATCGAATATGAGGATTACTATAAGTAATGAGAGCAGTACATACAAGAAAAGTGTATAGAACTTAGCAAAGGTAGAGTAGTAACTTGAGTACCCTCGGGTACTGATAATTATTACATTGAGAACTACTTCAGATGAATAAGTATTTACTGCATACGTCAATTTAGAATCTAAACTTGTAAAACAAGGGGGGGGAGGGGGGGGAAAGAGATAACGAACCAGACAAGACAGAGAGGGGGGGGGGAGGTTAGGAGAGCAGGTAGGATAGAACTGATGTGGGGGTAAGAGAACATTAGAAAATTCTTTTGCTGCGATTCCTAGTTTTACCCAATATTTCTCCATATGTCAGTGCGAGTAGAATGATCTAAAGTAGAGATATAATTTCCCCATTTTCGCGTAAATTTAGCATAGGAACTGTCTGGGTTGAGGGACAGAGATCTTTTATCAAAATATATTAGTTGCAGTATCCTGCTCTGCAGCTCTCGGATAGTCGGGGCAGATTTCTGTATCCAGTGTGTCAAGATGAGTTTCTTCGCCATAGTGAGTACTGTTATAAGAAATTCTGAGGGCAAGGGTTGTGTCGGGGAAGAGCTCCAATCTTTGAAGTTTAGGCAGAGACATGCCATTGGGTTGAGATCTAGTCTTAATTGCAGTACCGAGTTGAGGAAAGCTATGGTTTTACGCCAAAATTTCAGAACTTTAGTGCAGGACCAGAAACAATGGAAAAACTTGGCGTTAGCCATTGAGCATTTACAACAAGAACCAGATTCTGAGGGGTTCATATACTTCCTTTGTGCAGGAGATATATAAATTCTATGCATAGTTTTAAAGTGAACTTCTTGAAGATAAGAAGAGTGGAGTACACTCATTATTTTCTGGAGTCGTGGAGTGGTTATAAGGTCATCTTCTGTAATCCCAGGGATATCGGCACTCCAGGCAGACGCAAGGTTTCTTAAATCAGAGTTGTTTAATGTTTCCATAAGTATGGAGTAGAGAATTTTGGTGATTGTTTTGGACTGAGTTTTAGATTTGAAGATAGGATCCAGAGGGTGGGGAATCTTAGTTGGAGAATTTAAAAATGGCAGTGATTGTGCATAATGCCTAGCTTGTAAATATAGATAAAAATGAGAATTAGGAAGGTCATAGGTGATACTTAGAGAAGAGAATGGGAGTATGTGTCCGCCAGGGTCAAAAAGTTTCGTAGCTAGATTAAGACCTTTCTGGGACCATAGTCGAAAGGTTGGGTTATTAAGAGAGGGTTCAAAGTTAGGGTTACCCCATAGTGAAGGAAAGAGGGTGGATGTATGTGAGAATTTCAGGGTTTTGCTTAGCCATATCCAGCTGCTATAGGCGTCTCTGAATAGTGTGTGATTGAGGAGGTGTTGTGGAATCAAGTGAATCGGCGTGTGTAGTAGTGCTCCAGGTGAATATGGATAGAACAGGGATTGTTCAAAGGATTTATCTGTGACTGTTGAAGATTCTGTAAGCCAATCTGCTATTATTCTAAATTGTGTTGTGATTGCATATAATGCAAAATTTGGGATACTAAGACCACCGTATTTCTTTGGTTTGTACAACTTCTTTAAAGTAAGTCTAGGTCGTTTGCCCTGCCACAAAAACTTTGAAATTCTTTTTTCAAGGGTAGCGAGGTCTTGTTTGGATAGTTTGCAGGGTAACATTTGTAAGGGGTAATAGATCTTAGGAAAGATAACACTTTTCATTATAGCTGTTCTACCTAGTAGAGATAAGGGGAGTTTAGCCCAGGCGTCCATTTGTGAGAAGATTTTTGCGAAGAGAGGGGCAAAGTTGGCTGAATATAGGGAGTGGTGGTTATTAGTGACCTGGACGCCTAAATATTTGAGTTGTGAGGATTGGATACGGAATTGGGATAGGACTGGTAAAGAATGTAAATCAGGGGTCTGTTTAGATATTGGGAGGATTTCTGACTTGGAGACATTAATTTTGTATCCTGCTATCAGGCTGAATGATGTGATTATTTGTAATATTGCAGGGAGGGATTTAGCTGGGTCTGATATAAAGAGCAACATGTCGTCTGCAAAAAGGGAGACTTTTAGTTCTAGTGAAGAAATATTAATGCCAATGAAGTTAGGCTCCGCACGGAGGGCTATTGCTAGGGGTTCAATCGCTAGGGCAAAGAGGAGTGGCGACAGTGGGCATCCCTGTCTCGTACCCTTTTTGATTGGAAAGGGGGAAGATAGGAAACCGTTGCATGAGACTTGCGAGGTTGATGAGGCATATATTGTTTTAATAAAAGATATAAATGTGGGAGGGAAACCAAATCTTTCCATGGTGAGGAACAAATGAGCCCAGTGTACTAAATCAAAAGCTTTTTCAGCATCAATGGAGAGGATAATTTTTCCACTGGACTCACCTGTTCCCCCATCGGGTACTTGAACTGCTGCTAGGACTTTACGTATATTAGTAAGAGAGTGTCTGCCCTTAATGAATCCTGTTTGGTCTGGGTGTATGACTGAAGGGAGTATAGGATTAAGACGTGTGGCTAAAATTTTCGTAAGGAGTTTGTAGTCTGAGTTTAGTAAAGATATGGGCCTATATGAAGCAGAAAGGGCTGGATCTCTGCCAGGTTTGAGTATTAGTTTGATGATTGCCGAATTAAAGTAAGGGGGTAGTTGTCCATTGGAGAGAATAGAGTTGAATACGGATACTAATATTGGGGTGAGACGGTGTTCAAATTGTTTATAAAAATCACCACTAAAACCGTCTGGACCTGGGGCCTTAGCTGCTTTTAGTGATTTAATGGTTTGGGAGATTTCCTTAAGTGTGATCGGTTGTGTCAGTGAGTGAAAATGGTCGTTTGGAATTTGAGGATAAGGTATTGAAGACCAAAAGGATTGTGAGGGGATGAGGGAAGAGGAAGGCAAGGGTGGATCATTATTCGAAGAGTCTAGGGGGTGGGAGTATATATTTGCATAGTAGTGTTGCATAGTTTGGGAGATCTGTTTGTTGGACGTAGTATGTGTACCATCCGGTTGAAGTAGGGGATGTACTGTCATTGGGATTCTGGTTCCATTAAGAATATTGGTTAATAATTTACCAGTCTTATTTCCATATCTGTGAAAGCGGTAATGTGAGTAGAATTGTGATTTGTCAGTTAGAGCCTGGAGCATCTCTTCAAATTTTCCTTTAGCTGCTAAGTACGTGGATTTGTTGGTAGGGGTAGGATGTAAGCTATAAATTGAGTAAGCTTCAGAAAGGGATTGTTGTAATACGAGATAGGACTGGGAATTAGTTTTTTTCTCTTTGTATTCAAAGGATAAAATGGAGCCTCTTAAAACTGCTTTAATTGACATCCAATATAGCGCTGGGTTGGTGGCAAGATATTGTTTATTATGTTCATGGAAGTCGTCCCATGAGTGCTCTATATGCTTAATGAATCTGGGAGTGTTAATCAGGTGTCCTGGAAATCTCCAAGACTTATGTGTGGACCTTTCATTTTGGGTTTTTACTGTAAACCACACCATGGCGTGGTCTGATATAGTAATAGGTTCAATACCTGAGTCTATGATTTGTGTAAATAAATTATTAGATATAGTGACATAATCTATGCGGGATAATGTGTGATGAGCTGAGGACATACAGGTGTATCCCCTTTCAGTTGGATGAAAAGCTCTCCATACATCAATCAATTGGAGCATAGCTAAGATCGATGGGATTCCTAATTTGGGTAATGATTGGGGGGTTTTTCTGGAATGGGATCTATCTAGATGTGGATGTGAAATTAGGTTAAAATCCCCTCCCAGGATTAGGTTGTTAGAAGCATAAGGTAGAAGTTTTTCTAGGATTGACTGGAAGAAGGACTTGGAATATCAATTGGGGGCATAGAGTGAGCATAGAGTGTAGGAAGTAGAGTATAGTTTGATAGTGGCAATAATGTACCTGCCCTCTGGATCACTATCGGTTGATATAACCTCAATTGGAAGCGACTTTGTAGATAAAATCACTACTCCTCTGGATTTTGAATTAAATGAAGAGGAGGCAAGTAAGTGCCAGTTCAGCATTTGAAGCTTAAGTGATTCAGGGGGGGTAAGGTGTGTCTCCTGTATGAAAACAATTTCCAGTTTTTGTCTATTTAAATAGGTTAGTACCTTGCGTCTCTTAGCTGGTGTGCCAAAGCCCCCGACATTCATAGATCCAACCCTCAATGTAGTCACTACAGAACTAGGCATAGGAGATTCCTTGAATGGGATGACATATCAAAGAAAATATGGTAATACCTGTAATAAGAATGGAAACAGAAAGGGGAGGCACGAGAGGAATGGGGGAGATGAGACAACAAGAGTAGCAAAGTACTAATGAGCGTCAGTGTTGTAAAGCTCATATAGACATATACGACAACATGAAAACATGCATAGGACTTTCGCAGAGAGGAGAAAAGATGCAATGAGAACAAAGCACTAATCACAGTGCTTAAACATGGCTTACTAACATAACGGTGCATAGCAATCAATCTATTTTCCTAGCGTAATAGAAATTGAGCCTCTGAGGCATACATGACAGATATTAGAAGTTTTAGAGAAGACATATATACAATACATATATATGTTAGTACATGGCAGACAAATGTAATTATACATAAGATATAGGAGTGATAGGTGGAAAACCTGTGGTTATAAGGACATATCAACGAATATTTAAGAATGTTACATCTGTATGAGGGGGGGGGGTGAAGAGCGGGGTATATACTTGGAGGTAACGTTCAATGTGGAGAGACCGAAGCTGTAGGCAGGATGGAGATGAAGATTTACTGTTGGTCAGAGCAAATGTCTGTTATATCCTCCGCCTGAGGAAAGGTTTGTCTATCTTCGTTGAGGAAAGCTTGTGCATCTTCAGGCGTATTGAAATCATAGTGTTTATCTGTATAGAATATGCGCAGACGCGCCGGGTACATCAGGGCAAATTTCTGCTTAGCAGATACCAATGTTGAGCATACTGGGGAGAAGGCTTTTCTTGCTCTGGTGAGCTCCACTGAAAAATCTTGAAATACATGAATGCGTTTACCTTCCCAGGAGAGGTTTTGGATTTGTCTGGATGCTTTCCATATAGCTAGCTTATGCAGGTAGTTTAGGCATTTAAAAATGACAACACGCGGTCTTTTATCGTGTGGCTTGGGGGGAGGACCGACTCTGTGGACTCTTTCTATTATTAAATCTTTACATTCAGCTTCTATTTTCAATAGTTGTGGCAGCGTAACAGACACAAGATTCAAAAGGGCAGGGCCCTTTACTGATTCCGGTATTCCTACCAGTCTTATATTCGATCTCCTAGAACGATTTTCTATATCATCCACCTTGTTCCACAGTTGGTGGTTTTCTTTTTGGAGCTTTAGGATAGCACGCTGTGCATCAGATAAGTCGTGACATACAGAGGCAACACGGTGTTCAGTGTCAGTGACTCTCCCCTGGAGGTGAAGCATCTGTTGTGTAATGTCCGTCACAGCTTGAGTCAGCAGGGGGGTCATGGTATTCTTTATAGCGTCAACTATATCCTGATATGTGGCAGGAGAGTCTGGGGGACGTCGTACCTGTGGAGAGTTTTCATCTGCAAGCGCCTCGGCAGCAGCTTTCTTTGAAGCTGGGATATCATGTGCCGCTTCAGTGTCAGGCGCCATTATGGGGTCCGCTCGATGCTTCTCCTGGCGGGTCTGCGGCGGCTTAACAGCGGGCGGCGAGGCAAGGTACTTCTCCATCAGGGAGCCAGTATGTTAGGCTGTGTAGGTATCGAGGCACTGGAGGCTAAATTAGCCTTTAAAAGGTATATGAAGCTAGGTATAGAGCGGAGGGACGGGATCACGCTGTGCTCTGCATGCAACCGGAAGCGGAAGTGTTTTTGACCATTTTTAAAGATAGACAAAACTCAAACCAAAACACACAAGTAATATTGAGAAAAATCAAAACCAAAGCCAAAAACGTAAAAAAAAATTCAAAGCCAAAACCAATACCAAAACATGAATACGGGGGGTCAGCACAAATTTCAAGTATTAATTCCATTGGAATAGAGATGTGACACTCTTCATCTTCCTTGTTTTCGCTTGCCACAAGCATACATATCACGGCATAAATTTTTCACACCCTGCCATGGGTAGTCACAGGCTTTTTGTGGCACCATGCATTCCTATCTAAGCAGTTATGTTTGCATGTGCCAACGCACAGCTGGAGGCACACTTTTTGTGGCAAACAGGCCACAAATAGCCACGGCCAGCTGCAAGTCAAAGAGTGTACATTGTAAGGACTATTCTGCCACAAAGTTAGTATATATGCACCTGTATTCTGGAGGCAGGATTACAATGGATAGAGAGGGAGAGCTCCAGTGGAGCAGAGGACTGAATGTGTGGAAATGTCAAGAAGCAGGATATCAGACAGGGTAGCATAGAAGACACAGAAATACAGGAAGCATTGGGCCTGATTCTGATTTTCCATTATTGCACATTTGCAGTGAAGTGGCTGTGTAATACTATACAAATAAAATGCAGGAGGAGGCATCTATAGGAAATACTGTATAAACTTGACCTGCTGTTAAGTAGGTCCAATATACTCATCAGAATTGCTTAGTTTCATCTCCTTCAGCTTCCCTATCTGCCTTCACTTCATGAGTTAAAATTTCAAGTGGTTTCCATAGTTTGCATAAAACCAAGAGTATTCTCCAATGTGCTGCAGTAAGGTAACATGCTCCCATCTCCCTATCTCATGGCTTCATGTGTACATCTTAATAGATTGTTGCTTCTCCGCCAGTCATATAATGGGTGGAATTCCACCTGGTACCTACCTCTTGCTTTAGTTGGTAGCATGGCAAATTAATGAATCCTGAAAATGCTGAGAAATGTATCGGGCCAAAGCCATCATATCCTGCACAGACCACTTATTTTGTAATAAATTCTTAACTACCAAGTATATTGTGTGCACAAAACATGGTACTTGTTGAAAATCAGCCAGTTGCATTGCTCGTGCAATGCTACTGCATCATCAGAAATGATAAATCCTGAGGAGAAGCTTAGTGGGGTAATCTCTAGGTCTCATTCCCAATCCCTGGTATATTTAAGAAGTTCTGGAAATGTATATTTAATAAAAAAATGTGTTAGATGCAAAAGGACCAGATATATGTCCTAAAAGGGAGTCAGTGGTCTACTAAAAGTCTCGGCTCTGAACAAAGTGCTTTAGTTGCAGGTAACAGCATATCTCCGCAGTCAGTAGTGACCATTTGGACTGCAAGACATCAAAGGAAGACACACCCCTTGGCTTCCATCAGCTGGATGACCTGTTAGACTCCACATTGTGTCCAAACCTAAAACATATTAATAGAGATGACTAGAGATGAGCGCCTGAAATTTTTCGGGTTTTGTGTTTTGGTTTTGGGTTCGGTTCCGCGGCCGTGTTTTGGGTTCGAACGCGTTTTGGCAAAACCTCACCGAATTATTTTTGTCGGATTCGGGTGTGTTTTGGATTCGGGTGTTTTTTTCCAAAAACACTAAAAAACAGCTTAAATCATATAATTTGGGGGTCATTTTGATCCCAAAGTATTATTAACCTCAAAAACCATAATTTACACTCATTTTCAGTCTATTCTGAATACCTCACACCTCACAATATTATTTTTAGTCCTAAAATTTGCACCGAGGTCGCTGTGTGAGTAAGATAAGCGACCCTAGTGGCCGACACAAACACCGGGCCCATCTAGGAGTGGCGCTGCAGTGTCACGCAGGATGTCCCTTCCAAAAAACCCTCCCCAAACAGCACATGACGCAAAGAAAAAAAGAGGCGCAATGAGGTAGCTGTGTGAGTAAGATTAGCGACCCTAGTGGCCGACACAAACACCGGGCCCATCTAGGAGTGGCACTGCAGTGTCACGCAGGATGGCCCTTCCAAAAAACCCTCCCCAAACAGCACATGACGCAAAGAAAAAAAGAGGCGCAATGAGGTAGCTGACTGTGTGAGTAAGATTAGCGACCCTAGTGGCCGACACAAACACCGGGCACATCTAGGAGTGGCACTGCAGTGTCACGCAGGATGTCCCTTCCAAAAAACCCTCCCCAAACAGCACATGACGCAAAGAAAAAAAGAGGCGCAATGAGGTAGCTGTGTGAGTAAGATTAGCGACCCTAGTGGCCGACACAAACACCGGGCCCATCTAGGAGTGGCACTGCAGTGTCACGCAGGATGTCCCTTCCAAAAAACCCTCCCCAATCAGCACATGATGCAAAGAAAAAGAAAAGAAAAAAGAGGTGCAAGATGGAATTATCCTTGGGCCCTCCCACCCACCCTTATGTTGTATAAACAAAACAGGACATGCACACTTTAACCAACCCATCATTTCAGTGACAGGGTCTGCCACACGACTGTGACTGATATGACGGGTTGGTTTGGACCCCCCCCAAAAAAGAAGCAATTAATCTCTCCTTGCACAAACTGGCTCTACAGAGGCAAGATGTCCACCTCATCTTCACCCTCCGATATATCACCGTGTACATCCCCCTCCTCACAGATTATCAATTCGTCCCCACTGGAATCCACCATCTCAGCTCCCTGTGTACTTTGTGGAGGCAATTGCTGCTGGTCAATGTCTCCGCGGAGGAATTGATTATAATTCATTTTAATGAACATCATCTTCTCCACATTTTCTGGATGTAACCTCGTACGCCGATTGCTGACAAGGTGAGCGGCGGCACTAAACACTCTTTCGGAGTACACACTTGTGGGAGGGCAACTTAGGTAGAATAAAGCCAGTTTGTGCAAGGGCCTCCAAATTGCCTCTTTTTCCTGCCAGTATAAGTACGGACTGTGTGACGTGCCTACTTGGATGCGGTCACTCATATAATCCTCCACCATTCTATCAATGTTGAGAGAATCATATGCAGTGACAGTAGACGACATGTCCGTAATCGTTGTCAGGTCCTTCAGTCCGGACCAGATGTCAGCATCAGCAGTCGCTCCAGACTGCCCTGCATCACCGCCAGCGGGTGGGCTCGGAATTCTGAGCCTTTTCCTCGCACCCCCAGTTGCGGGAGAATGTGAAGGAGGAGATGTTGACAGGTCGCGTTCCGCTTGACTTGACAATTTTGTCACCAGCAGGTCTTTCAACCCCAGCAGACCTGTGTCTGCCGGAAAGAGAGATCCAAGGTAGGCTTTAAATCTAGGATCGAGCACGGTGGCCAAAATGTAGTGCTCTGATTTCAACAGATTGACCACCCGTGAATCCTTGTTAAGCGAATTAAGGGCTGCATCCACAAGTCCCACATGCCTAGCGGAATCGCTCCGTGTTAGCTCCTTCTTCAATGCCTCCAGCTTCTTCTGCAAAAGCCTGATGAGGGGAATGACCTGACTCAGGCTGGCAGTGTCTGAACTGACTTCACGTGTGGCAAGTTCAAAGGGCATCAGAACCTTGCACAACGTTGAAATCATTCTCCACTGCACTTGAGACAGGTGCATTCCATCTCCTATATCGTGCTCAATTGTATAGGCTTGAATGGCCTTTTGCTGCTCCTCCAACCTCTGAAGCATATAGAGGGTTGAATTCCACCTCGTTACCACTTCTTGCTTCAGATGATGGCAGGGCAGGTTCAGTAGTTTTTGGTGGTGCTCCAGTCTTCTGTACGTGGTGCCTGTACGCCGAAAGTGTCCCGCAATTTTTCTGGCCACCGACAGCATCTCTTGCACGCCCCTGTCGTTTTTTAAAAAATTCTGCACCACCAAATTCAAGGTATGTGCAAAACATGGGACGTGCTGGAATTTGCCCATATTTAATGCACACACAATATTGCTGGCGTTGTCCGATGCCACAAATCCACAGGAGAGTCCAATTGGGGTAAGCCATTCCGCGATGATCTTCCTCAGTTGCCGTAAGAGGTTTTCAGCTGTGTGCGTATTCTGGAAAGCGGTGATACAAAGCGTAGCCTGCCTAGGAAAGAGTTGGCGTTTGCGAGATGCTGCTACTGGTGCCGCCGCTGCTGTTCTTGCGGCGGGAGTCCATACATCTACCCAGTGGGCTGTCACAGTCATATAGTCCTGACCCTGCCCTGCTCCACTTGTCCACATGTCCGTGGTTAAGTGGACATTGGGTACAACTGCATTTTTTAGGACACTGGTGAGTCTTTTTCTGACGTCCGTGTACATTCTCGGTATCGCCTGCCTAGAGAAGTGGAACCTAGATGGTATTTGGTAACGGGGGCACACTGCCTCAATAAATTGTCTAGTTCCCTGTGAACTAACGGCGGATACCGGACGCACGTCTAACACCAACATAGTTGTCAAGGACTCAGTTATCCGCTTTGCAGTAGGATGACTGCTGTGATATTTCATCTTCCTCGCAAAGGACTGTTGAACAGTCAATTGCTTACTGGAAGTAGTACAAGTGGGCTTACGACTTCCCCTCTGGGATGACCATCGACTCCCAGCGGCAACAACAGCAGCGCCAGCAGCAGTAGGCGTTACACGCAAGGATGCATCGGAGGAATCCCAGGCAGGAGAGGACTCGTCAGACTTGCCAGTGACATGGCCTGCAGGACTATTGGCATTCCTGGGGAAGGAGGAAATTGACACTGAGGGAGTTGGTGGGGTGGTTTGCGTGAGCTTGGTTACAAGAGGAAGGGATTTACTGGTCAGTGGACTGCTTCCGCTGTCACCCAAAGTTTTTGAACTTGTCACTGACTTATTATGAATGCGCTGCAGGTGACGTATAAGGGAGGATGTTCCGAGGTGGTTAACGTCCTTACCCCTACTTATTACAGCTTGACAAAGGGAACACACGGCTTGACACCTGTTGTCCGCATTTCTGGTGAAATACCTCCACACCGAAGAGCTGATTTTTTTGGTATTTTCACCTGGCATGTCAACGGCCATATTCCTCCCACGGACAACAGGTGTCTCCCCGGGTGCCTGACTTAAACAAACCACCTCACCATCAGAATCCTCCTGGTCAATTTCCTCCCCAGCGCCAGCAACACCCATATCCTCCTCATCCTGGTGTACTTCAACACTGACATCTTCAATCTGACTATCAGGAACTGGACTGCGGGTGCTCCTTCCAGCACTTGCAGGGGGCATGCAAATAGTGGAAGGCGCATGCTCTTCACGTCCAGTGTTGGGAAGGTCAGGCATCGCAAACGACACAATTGGACTCTCCTTGTGGATTTGGGATTTCAAAGAACGCACAGTTCTTTGCGGTGCTTTTGCCAGCTTGAGTCTTTTCAGTTTTCTAGCGAGAGGCTGAGTGCTTCCATCCTCATGTGAAGCTGAACCACTAGCCATGAACATAGGCCAGGGCCTCAGCCGTTCCTTGCCACTCCGTGTGGTAAATGGCATATTCGCAAGTTTACGCTTCTCCTCCGACAATTTTATTTTAGGTTTTGGAGTCCTTTTTTTTCTGATATTTGGTGTTTTGGATTTGACATGCTCTGTACTATGACATTGGGCATCGGCCTTGGCAGACGACGTTGCTGGCATTTCATCGTCTCGGCCATGACTAGTGGCAGCAGCTTCAGCACGAGGTGGAAGTGGATCTTGATCTTTCCCTAATTTTGGAACCTCAACTTTTTTGTTCTCCATATTTTATAGGCAGAACTAAAAGGCACCTCAGGTAAACAATGGAGATGGATGGATTGGATACTAGTATACAATTATGGACGGACTGCCACGGTTAGGTGGTATAAAAAAACCACGGTTAGGTGGTATATAATACAATTATGGATGGACGGACTGCCTGCCGAGTGCCGACACAGAGGTAGCCACAGCCGTGAACTACCGCACTGTACACTGGTTGATAAAGAGATAGTAGTATACTCGTAACAACTAGTATGACGACGGTATAAAGAATGAAAAAAAAACCACGGTTAGGTGGTATATATTATAATACAATTATGGTTGGACGGACTGCCTGCCGAGTGCCGACACAGAGGTAGCCACAGCCGTGAACTACCGCACTGTACACTGGTTGATAAAGAGATAGTAGTATACTCGTAACAACTAGTATGACACTATGACGGTATAAAGAATGAAAAAAAAACCACGGTTAGGTGGTATATATTATAATACAATTATGGATGGACGGACTGCCTGCCGACTGCCGACACAGAGGTAGCCACAGCCGTGAACTACCGCACTGTACACTGGTTGATAAAGAGATAGTAGTATACTCGTAACAACTAGTATGACACTATGACGGTATAAAGAATGAAAAAAAAACCACGGTTAGGTGGTATATATTATAATAATACAATTATGGATGGACGGACTGCCTGCCGAGTTCCGACACAGAGGTAGCCACAGCCGTGAACTACCGCACTGTACACTGGTTGATAAAGAGATAGTAGTATACTCGTAACAACTAGTATGACACTATGACGGTATAAAGAATGAAAAAAAAACCACGGTTAGGTGGTATATATTATAATACAATTATGGATGGACGGACTGCCTGCCGACTGCCGACACAGAGGTAGCCACAGCCGTGAACTACCGCACTGTACACTGGTTGATAAAGAGATAGTAGTATACTCGTAACAACTAGTATGACACTATGACGGTATAAAGAATGAAAAAAAAACCACGGTTAGGTGGTATATATTATAATACAATTATGGATGGACGGACTGCCTGCCGACTGCCGACACAGAGGTAGCCACAGCCGTGAACTACCGCACTGTACACTGGTTGATAAAGAGATAGTAGTATACTCGTAACAACTAGTATGACACTATGACGGTATAAAGAATGAAAAAAAAACCACGGTTAGGTGGTATATATTATAATACAATTATGGATGGACGGACTGCCTGCCGACTGCCGACACAGAGGTAGCCACAGCCGTGAACTACCGCACTGTACACTGGTTGATAAAGAGATAGTAGTATACTCGTAACAACTAGTATGACGACGGTATAAAGAATGAAAAAAAAACCACGGTTAGGTGGTATATATTATAATACAATTATGGTTGGACGGACTGCCTGCCGAGTGCCGACACAGAGGTAGCCACAGCCGTGAACTACCGCACTGTACACTGGTTGATAAAGAGATAGTAGTATACTCGTAACAACTAGTATGACACTATGACGGTATAAAGAATGAAAAAAGAACCACGGTTAGGTGGTATATATTATAATACAATTATGGATGGACGGACTGCCTGCCGACTGCCGACACAGAGGTAGCCACAGCCGTGAACTACCGCACTGTACACTGGTTGATAAAGAGATAGTAGTATACTCGTAACAACTAGTATGACTATGACGACGGTATAAAGAAAGAAAAAAAAATACCACGGTTAGGTGGTATATAATTATACAATTATGGATGGACGGACTGCCTGCCGAGTGCCGACTGCCGACACAGAGGTAGCCACAGCCGTGAACTACCGCACTGTACTGTGTCTGCTGCTAATATAGACTGGTTGATAAAGAGATAGTATACAACAATATACTACTATACTGGTGGTCAGGCACTGGTCACCACTAGTCACACTGGCAGTGGCACTCCTGCAGCAAAAGTGTGCACTGTTTAATTTTAAATTAATATAATATTATGTACTCCTGGCTCCTGCTATAACAACCTGCAGTGCTCCCCAGTCTCCCCCACAATTATTATAAGCTTTTATACATTGATGTGCAGCACACTGGGCTGAGCTGAGTGCACACAGACTGAGTCACACTGTGTGACTGCTGTGTATCGTTTTTTTCAGGCAGAGAACGGATATAGCAGAGAACGGATATATTAAATAAAAGTTAACTTAACAACAACTGCACTGGTCACTGTGGTAAACTCTGTCTGCACAATCTCTCTCTCTCTCTCTCTCTTCTAATCTATTCTAATGGAGAGGACGCCAGCCACGTCCTCTCCCTATCAATCTCAATGCACGTGTGAAAATGGCGGCGACGCGCGGCTCCTTATATAGAATCCGAGTCTCGCGAGAATCCGACAGCGTCATGATGACGTTCGGGCGCGCTCGGGTTAACCGAGCAAGGCGGGAAGATCCGAGTCGCTCGGACCCGTGAAAAAAAAAGTGAAGTTCGTGCGGGTTCGGATTCAAAGAAACCGAACCCGCTCATCTCTAGAGATGACCAGTGGAAAATCAGGGTTATAAAATAGTGGTGTCAGAGGTAAGAAAAGAGAGGAAACCCAGGACAGTCTCCTTAGTTTATTCCATCTAGCCAGTGCAGGACCAATTGTAGGGATTGAAATGAAAGACACTAGCAAATCCTACTGCTTGGCATCCCTGGGCATCGACCATTCATTAACCCAACCAAGCTTAACTGCATCATAGTATGTGGAAAAGTGAGTGTCCTCTCATATGTTTTCATCTAAACAGTATAACATCCAGAAAGCATGGCTTCCTGCCTCCCCCCTCTCCAACACACACACACACACACACACACACACACACACACACACACACACACACAATCCTCTACTAGATTATGTAAACCTGCAAACCAGAGCTTGGGAACATGGATGGGATTTGTTTGTATCAAATATAAAACTTATGGAAGGATGTTCATTTTAATGATTCTGATACTACCTAACCTGAAAAAGATGGTAGGGTTCCTTATTTTAATTAATCCTATGTTACTTAAAGCTAGAGTGATGCCAGGAGAATTGAAATGACTACTTTAACATATTTAGTAGTAGAAATGCAATGCCAAATTATCCACTATGGATTTGGAATAGTTCACCTTGACGGTAGACCATTGATTCCAAAACTCAGTCTTCAAGGCACCCTAACAATGCAAGTTTTAAAGATATCCTTGGCTCAGCACAGATAGTTAAATTGAATTGAGCTACTATAATAATTAAGTTACCTGTGGCCAAGTATACTTAAAACTTGGACCATTACAATTCCTTGAGGACAAAGATTTCAGAATATATGAGTTAGACAAACAACCAAATTGTGGAAAGTTGGCCTTTAAATTAGAGACCAAGAAGACAGGTTGGATAAAACTGCTATTAGGTCATCCATGATAAATGCCAGCTTGTATACATCCTCACCTATTTTGAAGCCTGAGTCATTGGGTTAGACTGGATGGTGCATGTAAGAGCTTCCATGCAGAGTATTAAAATAAGCAGGGATAAGGGACACTCTTACCAGGAACAATCATTAATTCCTACTGGCTCTGAGAGGGCCCCATTAATCCTAATATGTGTGGAGGAGAGATGGTAAAGCACCAATATTCTATGGAGGCAGGCAGTGCCCAAGCCCAAATGTGTCAGAATTCCCTCCTGAATAGCCAATTGATAAAAGGCTTTTTCAGTATTTGTTGAAAGTAAAACAACCCTCTTAGGGTGTAGGGATTAACTTCTTAAATCAGTTGACTATAAATTTTGCAAACAACTTGATGTCTTTGTTTAGTAGTTAGATTAGGTGGTAACTGGAACCCTAGGCTGTGTCCTTGTCTGCCTTATGTAGTGTAGTATGAATGGTGTTTATTTTGAATAAAATGATGCAGCAATATCATGAGTAAGCATGCATTCAGTAGCGACATAGTCCTGACCATCTGAATGTTTAAGATAGCTCATTGAGAGCATAGTGCCCTTGCTAGAAATTTGACTGGCTTATGGCCGCTGTGAGAAATTGGTTCCGGCATAATGTATATCATTTGACATTGTTAAAGAGCAGAGGAGGGGAGACCAAACTGCTTAAGCTTTCTCCAATGTTCTGAGCTGCTGCGATAACAAGATTTTCTGATCCTTATTCTCCCTTTTCAGCATTAAAACCAACTGAATGAGTTTCCCCCAGAACACACATTTATGTGCTTCACACAATGTGACCCCTGAGACTTCCAGCATCTTATTGAAGATAAAATAATCTTTCTCCAGCTGAGACTTGCATCAAGGATCAGAAACAATTTGCTAATTACAACAAGCCACCACACACTGTTCAATGTGGGGATAAGAGGTCAAAAAAATCAGGGAATTGGAAGCATGTTCAGTCCAGGTAGTTAAACTAATGGTAGTGTTGTGGAGCAAGTGCAGGAATCTATTTGGTAACATAAAATAGTCTCGTCTAGAATACAGTACATATTTGTGAGCGCAAATAGCATATATATATATATATATATATATGTGTGTATAGTGTGAACCAACAGCGCCAGAGATACAGCAGAAATACTTAGCATGTCATTTATGGATGTGTCCAAAAAAACACATCTAGTCACTATAAACCACTCCCCTCTATATATGGGGCGTCTGCTAGATCTTAAATACGACCCGCACTTGTACGTGTGCAGTAAGAGTAAAAATTGGAAAAAGTGGATGAAATCCAAGCGACCTTAGGTGGTACAAAATCTAAGTGACTATGCAGAAGATTTCTCAAAACAGAGAGATTTATCACAAAGAACGTTTAGGACAATTGTACATATAAAAAAAGGATTTAAACATAAAAATATACCATATATTTACAGAAAAATTCATATATATAAAAATTCGGTATAGCAAAAAAAGCAGCTTATCTGAGGATATCAATAGTAGCAGGAATCACCCAACGCGTTTCGTCTGGTCTGACTTCATCAAGGGGCCCCTATGAATTTTTCTGTATAATTTTAGCCTCTTTTATTTCTCATTTTTAGCAAAAAAATATTTTTAGCACTACTGTACCTTGTCTTTTACATGCCTTTTAGAATGTTTTTTAAACAATTTGAATACAGTTTTTAAAACATTCTTATATGGTATATTTTTATGTTTAAATCCTTTTTTTATATGTACAATTGTCCTAAACGTTCTTTGTAATAAATCTCTCTGTTTTGAGAAATCTTCTGCATAGTCACTTAGATTTTGTACCACCTAAGGTCGCTTGGATATCATCCACTTTTTCCAATATATATATATATATATATATATATAGTCCCTGTTTTCAGTGGCTAAAGCCTTCAAGTTTCTTCCAGCTGGTGTTACCATAAATGTAATTTTTAAGATCATCTGTCAAGTTTCCTGGAAGCATCTATATCTCTCTAGTCCAGAGGTTCTCAAACTCGGTCCTCGGGGGCCCACACAGTGCATGTTTTGCAGGTCTCCTCTCAGAATAGCAAGTGAAATAGTTAGCTCCACCTGTGGACCTTTTAAAATGTGTCAGTGAGTAATTAATACACCTGTGCACCTGCTGGGTTACCTGCAAAACATGCACTGTGTGGGCTCTCGAGGACCGAGTTTGAGAACCTCTGCTCTAGTACATTACAGGTCCCCTCTGACAGCAGGGATACCCACTGCCAAAGACACAATTTGGCCTAGCACTGGGGAAAGAAAAGCTGGTTAATTCTGATTGGGGACATAAAAGTTAATAAAAGTGTATGAGTGATCATATATTGGATCATACTCCTCCAGACTAATTTGAACTATATCTTGGGACAGGAGGTGTTTGGAGAGTATCTACTCCAAGCATCTTAGCCTTGCCGCTATTGCTTAAAAAGGAAATTGGGTAATTGCAATTCCTTAACACTGGGGCTGCTCCCTCCTTAAAATGGGTTTCTTTGATGAATACTACATCCACCAAAGTGGGGAAAAAATCTTGAAGGGCTCTGGAGCATTTCTCAGGGATAGTTAATCCCTTAACATTAATGGTGACTACAGTAGTGTAATAGTGGTAGCCTAAACAGTAACCACCAAAATTGGCATATAGTGACACAAGGCATGTACTGGAGGGGAGGACAGAAACACTCAGGGGTGGAAAACAACAAGGGGAGGAGATTAAGAAAATGACACAAAGCTTATAAGAAACCATATAAAAACATGCAAAAGTAGAATTTAGAACAAAAAATTTAGATGAATAAAAACAAACAACCACTCCTTGGAAGCTCAGACGTGAGGAGCATGACCAGGACCAAGGAAAAAAAGAGGCAGTGTAGGGGTCACCAGGGGTTGGTGACAGCAACAGTCTTTACAGTATGAACTAATTGAGTAAAGTGTAAAAACAAACAGCACTTTGGCACTTCAGAGCATTGTCCGAACTGTCTGAAATATAGACTCATGAGGTTTGGAGTGAGAGGGGAGTGGCCTCTGTTGATTAATTATATTAATCAGTGGCTCTTAAGTAGTTATCCCAATTACGACAGAAATTTGGTTTATCTAATGCTTACTTTTTTAGATTAAACACATTATCCATTCAGTCCCCCAAAGGCCCTCCAGTTATAAAGGACTCTATTATTACAAAGTATATAATGTTCATACATCCATGTATGTTGTCTAAATTGTATATGTGTCTATGAAGAGCTTATCATATGAAAGAATAAACAGCTCATAGACTTAAATGGGAAGCAGACTTGGGACCCATATGGGAAGAGGAGTGGAGCTTGGTGTTAAAATGTCCTCATGATTCAACTATTTCTATTCGCTATCAACAAATAGTTATTGTTATTATATAGAGTATGTCTTACACCAATATGCTTTTATAGATTTGGGGGTAGGGCAACATCACAGTGCCCAAAATATAAGAGCGCTAAAGGCACTTTTTACATTTACTATGAGTGTGTACCCAGGTAGTAATATTTTGGAACTGAGTGGTTGGGATTATGTCAGCTACAGGGGTTTCAAGAGGTATATTTACACAATTACAGTAGCTTGTTGATTGGGAGTAGTTGAAACATATGTGCTAGATAGATATACCAAACAATATGTCCTCAAAATGTGTAGTCTTGTTAAAGTGTGTATAGCTCAAACTTGATGGCCCAGAAGGGTCCAATAATTAATCAGTGGCTTTCTCTTGTTAATGTCATGGTGGCACATAACAAATATGTGTATAAAGCCAGACATGCTGAACATAAATTCAACAAAGTTTGGGCTAAATGGCTTGATTCTGATTATTTCACAGGGGCTATGGAAATAGATTCTGAATTGTCAAACACTCCTTAGATGAGTTGTAAAGGTTTTTATTGGATAGATCAATGCTAGTTTACTTCTGTGAAATGTTAATACAGCTTAAACAGATACATATGTGTGTAATATCTGAAACATAAATTTTAATTTCCATTTTGTTCTTTATCTCCATGTGAATGTTTTGTTTTTTATGTGATTGTATTTGTTATGTATTGTGTATTGATGATCTGAAAAATTCTAATAAAAAGTATTAAATAAAAAAACACACAGAAACAATACAGGTTCAAAACATTGTTTCGATTAAGGTGAGAATAAATATCAGTAAACTTTAAACATGAAATTCAATGGGTGCATAAAGGATAAGAACAGCTATCAGTTATTGTTGTAGAATAAATGAGAAATCCCAGTGATTCTTGATCCTTAGCTTGAAAAGTACCAAGGTCAGAGGGTGTAGCACCCAATTTTTTAGAAGGTCACCCAGGTGGGGTCCTGGAATATTTGTACAGTATGTCATCCAGACAGAGGACCTTATGGAGAATGTCCTATTTTTGGGTGAAATAGTAGAGAGAGAATATTATGTCTGTCAGACAATCTGGGAGCATCTCTAGACTGAAGAGCATGATGATCCCTGTGGTGGAATGTCTTCCGATATAGCTCTGACATGTAGGTTTATTTCTTCGTCCTCAATTATCCAAATCATCCAAGTTATTCTGTAATTGAAGTATGTCATCTGCTGCAGCACAGGAACTCTGAGATCTTTATGAGATGCAAGTGAATCAGCAGGGAAGCCTTTCATAGAGGCAAGCCGGGTTCCGAGATGTACCATAAAAGATTGGAAAGAAGCTATTTCTGTGCTGATATGTCTGAGATTCTAAGAGGTGTATCCAAGTAGTCACATTTAAGGCTACAAAAACAGTCAATACATTCTGACACAAAGTGGCAACAAATACTAGGCACTGGCTGCTTATTTCAGTGAAATACCATCTTTTTATATGTATATGAATATCTTGTAACAGCTGCAGCTATAATAAGGGATCACTTAATCCCATCAAAGATAGATAAAACACACAAACAAATATATAGCGCTTCTGTGCCAAGGTAAATATTATACAACAATAAAATAAAAAAAAACCATACATTTATTGTCCAGTTTAATACACTCGGCCGGTGTTATCAAATATCATATCACAATTAAAACAAAAACTGGTTCTTTTTGCAATAAAATAATCAATTGTGTACTATAAGTGGCAACAATAGTTTCTGCAGCTCCAATAAGGAGAGAGGACCATGCTTTGGACAGCCATGGAAGACAGTTTCAACCCGTGGAGGAATTTGTGGGACTTTTAAAAAGAGGTAGAGATCTGCATAGAAGGTCAGAGTAGATGTGCTTCTGGAGTGCAGGATATGACTTGGCATTGTGGTGCCATTAGTTGTGAAAATTTGTGGCAAAGGACGCTGTGTGAGCTTGAAACCCAGGACAGGAGACACGGGAATACTGCCGGCATGTAGTAGCTGGAGTAAACAGGAGTCTGTGATCCTATACTACTGTGGGGACTTAGTAAGTAAGATACCATGCTGGCACGCAATTGTTAATGTTATAGTGTACTGTGTGTGTATATTTACCATAGAGGGCATTTGCCATTTTACTAAACTGTTTACCTGAGTGATCAAAGAATCCGTATCTTCACAAATGGTGGCAAGCAGTGGGGTAACTCAGTCCTAGGGTACCCTGGGTAAGATTGTGAGATGTGTCTGCAGAGGGCCTTGTAAACAGTTTGGCACATAGGAGCCAGGTATCTCACTAAAAAGACTGTTCAAAACACAGCTAAAATAATGAGTGTGAGTGAACATAACTCTGAGGCTATGAGCCTGGAAACACTACAGGACTTGTGTTTCAACAGAAATCTTCGGTTTGGTCGTTGTGAGAAGAAGGTGATTCTGAAACAGCAATTGTGTCATTGGGACCAGGATCAACGCTCATTCTACTGGGTAAAGGAGGATAAGGGTCTATCAAGGACTGGAGGAACTTTTGTGGCTTATAGCAGCCAGTTGTGTGTATCTCTAGAGAGGCTTAATCAGACACTGGAGGTATCAAAGGCCTGTCTAGAAGCACTGGGAGATGACACAACACCTGATTATCGGATGCGGGCATTAAAGAAGGAGCTGGGATTACCAGACGACAGTCCTACAGTGTGAACTCTTGCACCAACAGACACCATTCTACAGACTCCCCTGTCTTATCAGGATGTACCCCAGGGAAGGTGCCTGCGACACAACCTGGCATTTAAAGTTTCATGTGGAGGAGATTTGCAAAGCCAGCGACTGGGTCAGAGGATGGAGAGTTCAAGCAGTTGGCTGATGGAATCCACTCTGAGGTGGCATGAACAGACCAGAGAGCGGGTTGTGTTGGATCACAACAGGAGGAAGTTATCTCCAGACAGGAGACAGTGGTGTCTGGGTCATACAGTGCAGGTAAGTGCAGTGACTGCTACCCTGCACTACTGTACACAAGGAATATCAGAGGAATAGATGAGTTGTGGATCTGCTGTGCTTTTAGCTGTCCCATGTGCTATACTGGGGGAGAGTACTAAAAATAAGAAGGAAGAGGGATCAGGTGTGTCGGGAGTGCCCGTGTGGCCACTTTTTATCCACGATGACTGTGGTACTACATCTGTACTTGTTATAGTTAGGCTGTGTTCAATGTATGTTAATATTGAATGAATAATAATAATTATATGCCTGCGAATACCACAGACAAATAGCAGATGAAATCCATTGCATATTGCAAAAGCATGTATGGAGTTCATTCTGGTAGATTCTCGACACTCTGAAATTTTGGGGGATGGCTAAAACTTCATTTGCATCTATTGTTCTGTCCTAGACTTGTTTAGACATGTGGCAAGGGATCTGGCATGTATCACTCCCATCTCCAACCCCTATTCCTGCAGAGCCAATAAGCAGAAAGCACCACACCCTGGACAACCCTGGAAGAATGTGGGACTTTTGAAAAAGGGGCACCGCATGTCAGATGTGTGTGTATAGGGATCCAGTCTAAACCTAGGGATATACATGGGAGATATTCTCCATGACTGCTGAAAACATATTTCACCTTTGAGGACATGCTAAAGGCATCACCCCACTGAGTAACTTGCTGGTTCTGTGGTATTGGCCTGCTGAAGTAGAATAGCTGAGACTCAGAGTCCCACTACGCCAGTGGAGAGCTTGGCCAAGAGGCTGGGATACTTAACACAAAGATTGTAACAGAGACAGTGTGAGGAGCACAGCAGTAAGCCTATCTACAAGATTATCCTTGCAGCATTCGAACTCTCATTGCTACGTGGTGAGACATTGAACTGTGCTTGCTTGCGGCCCTTATGGACTGATATAGGTTTTATGGAGGATGAGATTGGTAATACCTAGAGATGAGCGGGTTCGGTTCACCGAGAACTGAACCCTACCGAACTCCACGTGGTTTACACGGGTCCGAGGCAGGCTTGGTTGTTCCCGTCTGACTCAGAAAACCCGAACGAGGCAAAATGTCATCATCCTGCTGTCGGATTCTCGCAAGATTCTGATTAAATATAAAGAACATCGCGTCGCCGCCATTTTCACTCGTGTATTGTAGAGAGAGCGGAGAGGACGTGGCTATGTTCTCTCAGTGGAAAGCTCAATATCAGTGCTCAGTATCAGTGCTTACTTATTGCTGCTCAGTAATACTAGTAGTGTGTCTCTCCTGCTCAGTGTCAGTTCTAGTATCCTCATCAGTGCTCAGTATCCACGCTCATTGTCTTGTGCTGTATTGTGGTGACCAGTATACTACAGTACATTACTAATAGTCCAGTACTGCATCTTGCTGCTCTGTGTCAGTTCTAGTATCCTCATCAGTGCTTAGTATCACTGCTCATTGTCTTGTGCTGCATTGTGGTGACCAGTATACTACAGTATGTTACTAATAGTCCAGTGCTGCATCTTGCTGCTCTGTGTCAGTTCTAGTATCCTCATCAGTGCTCAGTATTACTGCTCATTGTCTTGTGCTGCATTGTGGTGACCAGTATACTACAGTACATTACTAATAGTCCAGTACTGCATCTTGCTGCTCTGTGTCAGTTCTAGTATCCTCATCAGTGCTTAGTATCACTGCTCATTGTCTTGTGCTGCATTGTGGTGACCAGTATACTACAGTATGTTACTAATAGTCCAGTGCTGCATCTTGCTGCTCTGTGTCAGTTCTAGTATCCGAGAAATATATAAAGATACGTGGGCGCTGTTTAGAAATAAATAATTAAATAAGGTAATTATTATTTTCTACTTAATAATGTTGTTCCACTCCTCTAGCTGCCCACAATTGGGGATCTGGATATCCACCAAAGCTAGAATACAACCAAAATATACACAATAATGTGGGCGCTCAGAAAAGGTATATTAACAACAGCTGCTGGTTTTGTAAAATATGAATTTTATTAATATTACTCCCGAATAATTTCTAAGTCACTTAGATCTTATATATCACAATAAAAACAATTATCGGATTAATAAAACATTTAAAAGGACTGTTGTCCAAACGCTCAAAACTTGCTGACAGTCCTGCAGATAAGCTGATGATTAATATGGATAGTATGCATATGCCAGCTGTTAATAGTCATTAGTGCTTATCACACAATGTTGGGCTCAATAGCAAATTAGTAGAGGCAGTTCATTGCTTTGTATAGCCTATTTATACTTAACCAAGTCCGGACTGGTTATAAAGATCCGATGGTATGTAGCATGTGCTGCAGACAGGTCCGCATCTGTATTGTATCTGGGAATGGATCTCGCTCACTCTTGCTGGCTCACGGACAGGCCACAATACTGGAGGTTTGTTTAGAAATGATGGTGGCCTTGCGTTTCTCCGCCTATTCAAGGGGCGGTTTCATCAGAGGTACCTCTGATGAAACCGCCCCTTGAATAGGCGGAGAAACGCGTCAGATGACCGATTTTTGATCGTGGAACGCAGGTGGAACGCAACCGGAAGCCGGAAGCCCCGAACCCGGAAGCCGCTGATCGCGGCCAAACACAGCATCTCCTGCAGCTCAGGGCTTGCTGCCCGTACCGCTCCTCTCGACAGCTAAGCGGCATAAGAAGGTGCAGGCCACCATCATTTCTAAACAAACCTCCAGTATTGGGGAACCGCCGCCGAGTGGCCTGTCCGTGAGCCAGCAAGAGTGATCGAGATCCATTCCCAGATACAATACAGATGCGGACCTGTCTGCAGCACATGCTACATACCATCTGATCTTTATAACCAGTCCGGACTTGGTTAAGTATAAATAGGCTATACAAAGCAATGAACTGCCTCTACTAATTTGCTATTGAGACCAACATTGTGTGATAAGCACTAATGACTATTAACAGCTGGCATATGCATACTAACCATATTAATCATCAGCTTATCTGCAGGACTGTCAGCAAGTTTTGAGCGTTTGGACAACAGTCCTTTTAAATGTTTTATTAATCCGATAATTGTTTTTATTGTGATATATAAGATCTAAGTGACTTAGAAATTATTCGGGAGTAATATTAATAAAATTCATATTTTACAAAACCAGCAGCTGTTGTTAATATACCTTTTCTGAGCGCCCACATTATTGTGTATATTTTAGTTCTAGTATCCTCATCAGTGCTCAGTATCACTGCTCATTGTCTTGTACTGCATTGTGGTGACCAGTATACTACAGTATATTACTAATAGTCCAGTGCTGCATCTTGCTGCTCTGTGTCAGTTCTAGTATCTTCATCAGTGCTCAGTATCACTGCTCATTGTCTTGTACTGCATTGTGGTGACCAGTATACTACAGTATATTACTAATAGTCCAGTGCTGCATCTTGCTGCTCTGTGTCAGTTCTAGTATCCTCATCAGTGCTCAGTATCCCTGCTCATTGTCTTGTGCTGCATTGTGGTGACCAGTATACTACAGTACATTACTAAAAGTCCAGTGTCTTCTGCTGCATCTTGCTGCTGTAGGGTGCTGTGGTAGTATCCTGTCACTGTGCATAGGTCATCATCATTCCAGTCACAGTGGTATCTGGTATCTATCTAGTGGAATCTTATTCCAGACATTACTGCCATCTAATTCCAGCTATATTACTGGCATATAATTCCATACATAAAAAAATGGAGAACAAAAATTTGGAGGGTAAAATAGGGAAAGATCAAAATCAACTTCCACCTAGTGCTAAAGCTGCTGCCACTAGTCATGGCAGAGACGATGAAATGCCATCAACATCGTCTGCCATGGCTGATGCCCAATGTCATATTAGAGAGCATGTAAAATCCAAAAAACAAAAGTTCAGTAAAATGACCCTAAAATCTAACTTAAAAGCATCTGAGGAGAAGCGTAAACTTGCCAATATGCCATCTATGACACGGGTGGCAAGGAACGGCTGAGGCCCTGGCCTATGTTCATGGCTAGTTGTTCAGATTCACATGAGGATGGAAGCACTCATCCTCCCGCTACAAAAATGAAAAGATTTAACCTGGCAAAAGCACAGCACAGAACTGTGCGTTCTTCTAAGTCACAAATTCCCAAGGAAAGTCCAATTGTGTCGGTTGCGATTCCTGACCTTCCCAACACTGTACTGGAAGAGGTGGCTCCTTCCACCATTTGCACGCCCCCTGCAAGTGCTGGAAGGAGCACCCACAGTCCAGATCCTGATATTCAAATTAAAGATGTCACTGTTGAAGTACACCAGGATGAGGATATGGGTGTTGCTGGCGCTGAGGAGGATATTGGTGGTGGGGTGGTTTGTTTAATTCAGGCACCCGGGGAGACACCTGTTGTTCGTCGGATTAATAAGGCCATTGACATGCCTGGTCAAAATACAAAAAAAATCACCTCTTCGGAGTGGAATTATTTTGACAGAAATGAGGACAACTGGTATCAAGCCGTGTGATGCCTTTGTCAAGCTGTAATAAGTAGGGGTAAGGACATTAACCAACTAGGAACATCCTCCCTTATACGTCACCTGGAGCGCATTCATCAAAAGTCATTGACAAGTTCAAAAACTTTGGGTGACAGCGGAAGTAGTCCACTGACAACTAACTCTCTTCTTCCTCTTGTAACCAAGCTCCTGCAAACCACACCACCAACTCCCTCAATCTCAATTTCCTCCTTAGACAGGAACGCCAATAGTCCTGCAGGCCATGTCACTGGCAAGTGTGACGAGTGCTCTCCTAACTGGGATTCCTCCGATGGATCCTTGAGTGGAATGCCTACTGCTGTTGTTGCTGCTGGGAGTCGATCGTCATCCCAGAGGGGAAGTCGGAAGACCACTTGTACTACTTCCAGTAACCAATTGACTGTCCAACAGTCCTTTGCAAGGAAGATGAAATATCACAGCAGTCATCCTGTTGCAAAGCGGATAACTCAGGCCTTGACAACTATGTTGGTGTTAGACGTGCATCCGGTATCCACTGTTAGTTCACAGGGACTTAGAGAATTGCTAGAGTTAGTGTGTTCCCGGTACCAAATCCCATCTAGGTTCCACTTCTCTAGGCAGGCGATACCGAGAATGTACACAGACATCAGAAAAAGAGTCACCAGTGTCATAAAAAATACAGTTGTACCCACTGTCCAATTAACCACGGACATGTGGACAAGTGGAGCAGTGCAGACTAAGGACTATATGACTGTGACAGCCCACTGGGTAGATGTTTTGCATCCCGCAGCAACAACAGCAGCAGCAGCAGCACCGGTAGCAGCATCTCGCAAACGCCAACTCGTTTCTAGGCAGGCTACACTTTGTATCACCGCTTTCCGTAAGAGGCACACAGCTGACAACATCTTACGGAAACTGAGGAACATCATCGCAGATTGGCTTACCCCAATTGGACTCTCCTGGGGATTTGTGACATCGGACAGCGCCAGCAATATTGTGCGTGCATTACATCTGGGCAAATTCCAGCACGTCCCATGTTTTGCACATACAATGAATTTGGTGGTGCAGAATAAAAAAAAAATGACAGGGGCATGCAAGAGATGCTGTGGGTGGCCCGAAGAATTGTGGGCCACTTTCGGCATTCAGCCACCGCGTGCCGAAGACTGGAGCACCAGCAAACACTCCTGAACATGCCCTGCCATCAGCTGAAGCAAGAGGTGGTAACGAGGTGGAATTCAACCCTCTATGTCCCTCATTTCGAGTTGATCGCTCGCTGCCATTTTTCGCAGCACAGCGATCAAGTGAAAAAGCGGCAATTCTGCGCATGCGCATGGTACGCTGCGTGCATGCGCTAAGTAATTTCACACAAAACTTTGTAGTTTTACTCAAGCTCGAGCAACGTTTTTCAGTCGCTTGAGTGTTCGTAGTATGATTGACAAGAAGTGGGTGTTTCTGGGCGGCAACTCAGAATTTTCAGGGAGTGTGCTAAAAAACGCAGGCATGCCAGGCAAAAACGTAGGAGTGGATGGAGAAACAGGGGAGTGGCTGGCCGACCGCAGGGCGTATTTGTGACGTCAAACCAGGAACTAAACAGACTGCATTCTTCGCAAGATAGGAGTAGGTCTGGAGCTACCCAGAAACGGCATGAAATGTTTCATGTGCAGTTCTGCTAATCTTTCGTTCGCACTTCTGCTAAGCTAAGATAAACTCCCAGAGGGCAGCGGCTTAGCGTGTGCACTGCTGCGAAAAGCAGCTAGCGAGCGATCAACTCGGAATGAGGGCCAATATGCTTCAGAGGATGGAGGAGCAGCAAAAGGCCATTCAAGCCTATACATCTGCCTACGATATAGGCAAAGGAGGGGGAATGCACCTGACTCAAGTGCAGTGGAGAATGATTTTCATGTTGTGCAAGGATCTCCAACCCTTCGAACTTGCCACACGTGAAGTCAGTTCAGACACTGCCAGCCTAAGTCAGGTCATTCCCCTCATCAGGCTTTTGAAGAAGCAGCTGGAGAGATTGAAGGAGGAGCTAAAATGGAACGATTCCAATAGGCATGTGGGACTTGTGTGGAGCCCTTCATTCACTTAACCAGGATTCATGGGTGGTCAATCTGTTGAAATCAGAGCACTACATTTTGGCCACCGTGCTCGATCCAAGGTTTAAAGCCTAAGTTGTATCTCTCTTTCCAGCAAACACAAGTCTGCAGATGTTCAAAGACCTGCTGGTGAGACACTTGTCAAGTCAAGCGGAACATGAGCCGCCAACAGCTCCTCCTTCATTTTCTACCGCCAATGGAGCTGCCAGGAAAAGGATAACATTTCCAAAACCACCCGCTGGCGGTGATGCAGGGCAGTCAGTAGCAAGTGCTGACATCTGGTCAGGACTGAAGGACCTGCCAACGATTACTGACATGTCGTCTACTGTCACTGCATATGATTCTGTCACCATTGAAAGAATGGTGGAGGATTCTATGAGTAGGCATGTCAGACAGTCCGTACATATACTGGCAGGAAAAAGAAGCAATTTGGAGGCCCTTGCACAAACTGGCTTTAATTTACCTAAGTTGACCCTCCTCCAGTGTGTACTCCGAAAGAGTGTTTAGTGCAGCCGGTAACCTTGTCAGCGATTGGCGTAGGAGGTTACTTCCAGAAAATGTGGAGAAGATGATGTTCATCAAAATTAATTATAATAAATTCCTCCGTGGAGACATTTACCAGCAATTGCCTCCAGAAAGTACACAGGGACCTGTGATGGTGGATTCCAGTGAGGATGAATTAATACTCTGTGAGGAGAAGGATGTACACTTTGATAGGGGTGAGGAATCGGAGGATGAGGAATAGGTGGACATCTTGCCTCTGTAGAGCCAGTTTGTGCAAGGAGAGATTGATTCATTCTTTTTTGGTGGGGGCCCAAACCAACCAGTCATTTCAGCCACAGTCGTGTGGCAGACCCTGTTGCTGAAATGATGAGTTTGTTAAAGTATGCATGTCCTGTTTATACAACATAAGGGTGGGTGGGAGGGCCCAAGGGCCCAAGGACAATTCCATTTTGCACCTCTTTTTTATTATTTATCTTTGCATCATGTGCTGTCTGGGGACTATTTTTTTTAAGTGCCATCCTGTCTGACACTGCAGTGCCACTCCTAGATGGGCCATGTGTTTGTGCCGCCCACTTGGGTCACTTAGCTTAGTCATCCAGCAACCTCGGTGCAAATTTTAGGACTAAAAATAATATTGTGAGATGTGAGGTAATCAGAATAGACTGGAAATGAGTGGAAATTATGGTTATCGACCTTAATAATACTATAGGGTTAAAATTACCCCCAAATTCTATGATTTAAGCTGTTTTTGAGGGTTTTTAAAAAAAAAACACCCGAATCCAAAACGCACTCGAATCCGACAAAAATTCGAAAGGGAGGTTTTGCCAAAACATGTCCGAATCCAAAACACGACCGCGGAACCGAATCCAAAACCAAAACACAAAACCTGAAAAATGCCCTCCACACATCTCTGGTAATACCCTAGCATGCTATTTAATGTATTACATTGTGCAGTGTTGATAAAGATTATTGTATTGCACTTGTTGCTTTTTGTCAAATAATGTTGCTGTTACACATTTCTCTTCTCCTTACCTGTGTGATCGCTCAACCTAGGATCCATGCCCAGTTAGCAAACTATGAATCTAACACCTTGTATCCTCACAGGGGTCTTTAGAGTCCATATATTCATTTTTGATAGCTTGCCTTCATTAATTCCTCTTTTCAAGATCAATGTGAGTTTATTTTTTAATTGTTTGGTGCTGTCTTTATGTAAATATTGGTACTGTTAATTCAATTACATCGAGAGAGTTTTTTTCATAGTGTTCCCAGCCCATAATCACAATTCCTCAGCCTTTGCCTACAGTAGAGGTTCCCAAACTGTGTGCCATGGCTCCCTGGGGTGCCTCGGGACACTTGCAGGGGTGACCTGGGTTGGTGGTCCAGGACCAATTAAAATTATGCATGGTCAATATAATAGGCAAAACCAGTGCTGGTGGCTGCCAGTCATAAAATATGTGGCCAAACAGAAGCAAATCTTGTCCCTCTTCACACAACTGACCCTAAGGATGACATATAAACGCGATCTACTTAATGTAATATTTCTTTCTAAATTTCTCAATAAGAAATTTTTAGCCTGGGGTGCCGTGAAAAAAATTCTGATATTCTAGGGTGCCGTGATTCAAAAAAGTTTGGAAACCACTGGCCTTCAGGCTTTATTACTATCTCTTTATTCCTGCTTAGCTCTTTTTTTGCTAATATATCTTTCTTTAGCATATTATATGATTTCTTTTTGTCAGATGTTCAGTAATTTTTGGTATGTTAGCTTCAACAAGTTTTTGGAATGTGTTAATGAGGTATCTTTTAAGATATTTTGGGATAGAATTGGACTTCTACCGGAAGATGAAGTTGTAGTTGTCTCTTGAATCCTCCCCCTTACTGTCAGTGGTACCTGTTTTTTTATCCTTTGACAAAAAAAAATAAAGTATTTTTTTTATTTATTTGTGCAAATCTATTTACAGTATGTATAGAATTTGTTGATTTTTTTTAATTTGGGGCACAGTTAAGGCTTTTATTCAAACCCTGTCTTTGTGGCCCTATGAGCATATGTTTGCTGAGATTAAATACAGTATACTTTTCTTTGTACTTTGGGCATAAGTTAATGCAGAATCCTCCTTAAGAGGGACAGAAGTGACTTCTGCTGATTCCAGAAAATGTGGCACACACTGCTGGGCATTAAAAGTTGCAGAACTAAGGGGAACCCCAATTCCTACTATCTCTGGAGAAGCCTACATTATAAGTGAAATGTCAGAAAAGGAAGAACTGAGGTAGCACCAGCACAAATGTACAGTACTTCTGACATAGTACTAGTTTTGGCAGCAAAACACCCCATACTACACTAGTGGAGAGTCCAGAGACAGATCACCCAACTACCTGTCAGTGAAGTTAAGAACTACCTGAGAAGGAGAGACAGCGATGCAACTCAATGAACTAAGTGGAGCGGTATAATTTGATTTCTACAAAGACCAGCTACTGTCCTATCCAACACAGGTCCTGCATTTTGTATTATAAACTCACAAGTAACAGCTCACTGCTAAATCACTATGGGCTCAGATAAATACTGTAGAAAGTTCTAACTTTCATTTTGAAAACAATTAACCTCTAACCACCATACCTACTACCTTGGATTTTCCATTTAAACGGTACTGTTGTGGACTTCCTACTGTAAATAGAATACTATTAATTGGAATCAATCTCTCTTTTTTATCTATATTTGTTTTCTTTTTTTAGTCTGCCTCTGATATTTTTCTCAATTTGCAAAGCTTATTTAACAGGAGCCTGGAATAAGGATATTTTTTTATACAGTTCTATTGTATTTTAAGACCTGTGCCATTGTTAGGAATATCATATAAATTATTCAGTAAATCCTTTTAATACTGATACTGAGAGAACAGGATTTCTGGTTTAATATATTTTAATCTAGTGAAGTTGTGCACTAGGAATCTATGTTTTACATCATACCTTGCCTATAGGGACAAAAGGGTCCATCTTTATTCTTTTAGTAGCAGTCCCAAACTTATCCTTTTTCCACTGTCCTGTTAGCACTGTCCTTCACCTCCATTTTACTCATTTGCACTAACTTTAACCTCTACACCACTTTCATTTAATTTTTAATTAATTATTATCTCATTAATTACTGTCTGCAGAATTAGGCAGTATTACAGTACTTGATCCTTTTATATTATTATACCAGTCTATGCTCTATGGAAGAAATAGAAGTGTACAATGCAATGCAATGCACAGTAGACTTTTTGTGTTTTGTAAATTACTTCATGTAGGTTCAAGTGTGTTTCACTGTCCTCCTCTTCATTTATCTACAGGCTAATTCTTTCATCTTCTCAAGGTCATACACACTGTAGAATTGGTTTCATTTATCTATTTTTAACTAAGGACATACTGTAACAGCTTGTTCTTATTCTGTATCTGTTTTTGCTATATGTTTTCCCCTAAGACATTGTCACATCTTTAGTAAGTGAAAGCAAATGGAAACTGTTTAGTCTTAACAGGCTATTCTTGTCTACAGTATTTGGTTTGCAAAACAAAGAGGTGTGGAATTTACCATCATTGGTGATCTCTACATCCAGATATTGTACTTTTTCTGGAAAACACTCAAAACTAAATTATGTATTAAAATAATACAAAATAAATACCTCCCGTAATAGCGTAAATATTATTGGCAAAGACAAGGACAGCTTTATAAAATCTTAAAATCATAAAACAAATATTAGTGATAAACATATTCCTCCAAAACACTTATGGAATAATTGCAAATTAAGAAGCTGTTGATCTGTGCCAGAAAATACATATATACCATACTAGTCTACTTTTGAAAAGTAGTTTCAGTCAGATTATAGCCCGCACTCTAATGTGCTGGGCTCATGTCACATGACACCCAAGGGGCATGTCTGTCTCCACCTATGGGCATACTGATGGAGCCTTCTTTATCTTTGCCTGCGTAGTCGCAGGCGTGCACTCCCAGTGTGACTAGGGGATCCGTTCGCCGGGAGTGCACAAGCCACGTCCCATTCAAAGTGTCTCTATCCAGACGGAGATGCTCACAGTGACTAGGTGCGCTCAGGAAGGCGTGCCTAGTCACAGAAGATGGCAAGACAACGGAGGCCCCATCTGTATCTATTGTTACTCAGGGGTGTGGCCTGCAGTGGCGAGTGAAAACAAAATTAGAAAGTGCAGTACTGGCTTCACACTGATATCACACCTACATTACACATCAGGGCTACATACTGACAGGGCCATTGAGAGCCATGCCAGGCCCTGGTAAAGGAGTCATGGCTTAGAAAAGGGGATGATGATGCCTGTTACTCTAAAAATATTTATATTATAAGGAGGTGCAATTTAACAGAGGGGGCATGGCGGGAGGGCACCCACTTCCTACCTTACTTGAACAGGAAGCAGGGCCCTCCTCCCTGGCCAGTGCCATCTTTCCAGTGATATTTGGGAAGGTGACACTGGCCACTAGAGAGCAAAGACTCAAGCACAATGCAAGAGTCTTTTCTTTCTATGTGTGGTGCCATCTTCCCCAAGAAATCACCGGCTACGCAGCAGTGTGTGTGTGTGGTGGGTGGGGGTAGTGGACCCAGAGGCCCTCACACCTACATTACAAAGCAGGGCTACATACTGACATCACACTTACATCATTATACACGTACACTGTACTTGTGACAGATATTTATCCAGCCCTGTTTGTAACTGGTGGCAGATTTGACCTATGGGATACAGCCCCCCCCTACCTCCCCCAGTAATTTATGCAATTCTCAGGGACTGCCTTGCATTAGCAGTGAATTCCCATTAAAAAGGTACTCCCTGCTAATCATAGCCAGACAGTCAGTCCTGGGGGAGGTGCTTTCTCCCCCTGGGACTGCCAGTCTGGACTGGGATAGCAGAGGGACCAATCCCTGCTATACTGTCAGCCTATCTGAATTCTATGGGCTGCAACTGATGTAGTCCATAGAATACAGCCTGTTCAGCATTGCTTGAGTTAAGCCAATCCCCTGTCCCTAAGTCTCTCCACTGTTGCCACTGGTTCTAAGCCCCACCTCCCTGTCACATCAGCCATCAATCTCACTGGGTGGTCAGAAACTGCAGCTGAGAGAAATCAGCAAGCCCCCATGGCCAGAGAGGTAAGCAGCCACCACTGGTGTTAACTATTGCTTTACAGTTTAAACTTTAATGTTCTCATTTGTTTTCAATGGGCCCTCTTTGGGGGTAGGTCACTACTGTACATTACGGAGCCGTCAATGGTGAGAAATCCATTGCGAAGTACGCTGTGTGAGCTGGTATCCCAGGCCTGGAGACTCATGAATACTGCTGGCATGTAACAGCAGGAGTAAGCAGGTGTCTGTAATCATAGACTACTCTGGGGACTTAGTAAGTAAGATATAATCCTGGCTTGTAATTGTTGATGTTATTGTGTACTGTGTGTTTCTTATTTACGATAAAGGGCATTTGCCATTTTACTATACTGTTTACCTGAGTGATTAGAGAATATGTATCCTCACAAATGGTGGCAAGCAGTGTGATCCCTCAGTCCCAGTTTACCTTGGGTAAGGTTGCGAGAGGTTTCAGTGGAGGACACCTAAGAACCTTGTAAACACTTTGGCACACAGTAGCCAGGTATCTTGTAGAAACATTGTTGCGAGAAATGTCACAGTACGTTTGGAATGTCAGCAGTATGGAGGTAGGAACAGAAGATTACAAAAACTTGAAAAAGTGAGCTTTACACGTATGATGTCTAGCGAGAGGCATTAAGTTTAAGGCAGTGGATGAAAAGGGATCCTTAATAGAAAAATTGGTGCTATGGGATCAAGAACACCCTTATAATGAGGAGAAGGACTCTGAGGAGTCGGACGACAAGGAACAAGTGACGGAATGGTTGAGACTTGCAGTCAGGACATTTGATGCCAATAACTGCAGTGAGAATGGAGGATCAGAGGTGGGATCCCATGGGTTAGCACAATCCCACCTGAAAGCCCTTGGAGAACCTGAAAGCCCTTGGAGAAGGGAAGGTTGGAGAAAAGTTTGAAAGGACAATGGAGGTATTACAGGCCTGTCTAGAAGCGCTGGGAGATGGTGCAACTCCTGATAATTGTATGCGCGTAATAAAAGAGGTGCTGGACAACAGACAACAGTCCTACAGTACGAACTCTTGCACCAGCAGCCACCATTCTACAGACTCCCCTGTCCCATCAGAAGTTAATCCAGGGAAGGTACCAGCAATGCAACCTGGCATCTGAAGTTTCATGTGAAGGATGATTCAAGAAACCAGCGACAGAGTCAGAGGATGGAGAACTTGAAGAGTTGACTTATGGAATACACTCTGAGGTGGCATGAACAGACCAGGAAGCGGTTTATGTTGGACCACCCCAGGAGGCAGTTATCTCCAGACAGAAGACAGTGATGTCTGGGTCATACAGCGCAGGTAAGTGCAGTCAATACTACCCTGCACTACCCTTTACAAGGAATATCTGAGGAAGGGCTGAGTTGCAGCATTCCTTTGCAAATTACTAACCAGTCAGCTAAGGTGCCTATGGTGGGGGGTCTTGATAGCCCAGAGGACAAGACACAGAGTGAGAATTTGTGTGATACAACTACAGACCAAGCAAAGGTGCTGCTACCAATCTTTCCCTTTTGAGAGCTGGGAGATGAGAAACTAATGGCTGAATGACAATTTTGGGATGCTCCATCTCCAAAACACATTGCAAATAAAGTGACGCCATAGAACACAATGATGTTGTACAACAAAAGTGTTAGGATTCTGGCTGCTCTGCCTGCTATGCTGGGGGAGGCCGAAGAACAGAGAGATCTGGACAGAAGGTCAGATATTGGATGTACTTCTGAAGCGCAGGATCTGACTAGGCATTGCAGTGCCATCAGTGGTGAGAACTCATAGTGAGGGACGCTGTGTGAGCTGGTATCCCAAGCCAGTGGACACAGAACTACTGTCGGCATTTAACATCAGGAGACCACAGGCATCTGTAATCCTATACTACTGTGGGGACTTAGTAAGTAAGATTCCATCCTGGTTTGCAGTTGTTAATGTTATTGTGTACTGTGTGTACATTTACAATAAAAGGCATTTGCCATTTTACTAAACTGTTTACCTGAGTGGTCAGAGAATCTGTATCCTCACAAATGGTGGTAAGCAGTGGGGTCTACCTTTGATGTGAGAGCACATCCAGCATGCTAGCACTTCTGTGCTAGGCAGCCACATCTGCCCACAACCCCAAGGCAGTGTTGATGACCTGCCTTTAATAAACATCTCCCCTGTAGTCCCCATTAATTATTTACACATGCATGCACAGTCCTTCTCTCACAGAGTGGGGGGACATGGGGGAGGCCAATAGAAATCCAGGAGCTGCAAGTCATTTTGCAGGGCAACAAGGATCTCAGGCAAAAAAAAAATTGATATGTACACTATAGCAATTTACAGTTCTGTGTTTTTATGCCAGATAGAATTGTACTGTAAGCAATAATTTGAATGCTTCAAAAGTACACCTTCAATTTGTGTTTTAATTCTGCCATTATTGTTATGTAATTTAATGCTCTATATGTGTTTTGTGTGTGTTTTTGTCAAATTCAAAAAGGCATCTTCTTAAAATAAATTGCTAAAAATCTCTAAGATTAACTGTGTTCAAGAAAGAAAAAAACATAAAAGGAAGATGACATGCAAGGCTTGGTTTCACTGTTGGCTCTTATCTCAAATGGATATTTTTGTTTTTATAAATATTAAAGGCAAAATTTTGTTTAGTCATATTAATGTGGAAAAAAGCATGAAAATTATCAAATATGAGCTCCAGGTACCATTGTTTGCTTTAATATGTAGATTATTTGGTGTATACATCTAATAATGTTAAAGATAAGATTTAAATAAGTAACACGCCTTGCTGCAGGTGATTATACCCAACATAGCTTCAAGATAAGACCTTAGTGACATTGGAAAAAGGAAAGCTGTCTAATGGAGCAAGTGACACTGGTGGGATTAGCTTCCGTGAATAAACTGAAAATACCATAGGACACTGCTTATACTGGTGCTACTATGCTGCAAAATATGCCAAGGTGACACATCAGATGTAAAATTATATGTTTTGCTCTTTTTAATATATGTGTTCACACAGTATTTTGTTATGATGTTTACATATCACCGCTCAGGAGACCTTTTACATGGATTTTCCATTTTGTACTTCAGTAGATTACCTACAGTGTATGTTAACATCTGTAATGGCTCATTAATACATGATCTGCTTCAACTATTGAATGAAATTAACAAAACATTTCAGTCTACAAAACATCCTTTCAATAGATGACATTTCCACATGTCCCTAAATGATTAAATACATGCAGTAGAATAGTGACATTGGGTTTTATTTTTGTGGTACAGGTTGAGTATCCCTTATCCAAAATTCAAAATCACACATTTTTGGTTCCCCTACTGAGATAATGACACATATATACTGTATGTATATTATATTATATATCTACTGTATATAATATATCTATCCATTTGTAGTCCTACACTCACATCCTATCTGTTGGAAAAGAAGGCGGGTGCTCCCAATGGGCCATATCCGGTCCACTTACAAATCACAAAAGTTCCACAGTGTGGAAGGTGCACTCTCGCATACATATACTAGCCAATGATTCTTCTTAATCACCAAATGTTTTTATTGTCGACGTTTCGGTCTGTTCGCAGACCTTTTTCAAAACAGGTGACACACCAAGTTAATGTTTCAGTATGTTCAAAAGTACATACAAAGTTCATCTGTAAAGGACAAAATTTACAGTTACGATCACATGTCTCAAAGGCCCCGAAGTGAAAAATGCCCCTCTATTAGTAGGACCGCCACCTCAGAAAAGACAGGAAAGATATCCTCTTTTAATGCATAAATCTATTTTCACTTTATTCGCTGGAACTGGATTTGAGTCAAGTCATAAATAGGTCAGTGTATCAGACAATTGCCTACTAACTTCCTGGATACAAGAGTACACCATGGCTATCAAAAATTTGGTGCAACATGCAAAACAAATCTGGCCTTTCGTTAATGAAAAATCACGAGTTACTGGGGTTATTCAACTCCACTATTCTCCATTTACGCAAATGTGGTAAGACCAATAAAGATATTGTGGTGCTTAATGGTGTATTTAGTTTTAAACAGATATCTATACCACACTTTTTAACTCGCAAAGGGGGCAATTATCAGTGCACTGGTTGCACTACTTGTAGCTTTCTGGAAACTGGTAACTCATTTCACCATCCTAGATCTAGAAAGATCTTCCACATCTGATATCCAGTCATATGTTCTACAAGATATATAGTATATTATGTCAAATGCCCATGTGGACTTCTGTACATTGGCAAAAGCACCAGGCATATGAAAGAGAGAATGACAATGCACCACTCAAGCATTAGAGCTGCATTGGAAGGGAAGGGGTCTGAGCAACCCGTTGCAAGACATTTCAAGAATTTAAGCATGGCCTGTATACCATTCGGTATAAAATCATTGATTGGGTACCACCCAATGTGAGAGGAGGTGATATAGGTAAGTCCTTCTACCTAGAGAGGCAAGATGGAAATACACACTCAAGACTGTGCAACCATTTGGTCTCAACTAGACATTAATGTCTAGTTGTTGGTAAAAATTTCTATAAGCCTGCTGTCCTTATGTTTAAATGGTTGTTTTTAAATGTTTATTGTTTTTTCTGGTCACATAGGTGATGGGTACAGTATATTTCTATAGCTACACTCCCCAGAGCTATCTGAGGGGCTGAGACTACAGGTATTGTAGGACATCATAAGTCTTGTAAACACTAAAGATGTGTTTTTATAAGCCAAAAAAAAAGTGATGGTGTTGCAATAGGATAGGATGCATTAGAGAAATTATACATTGAATCTAATTGGTTGCTATGGTCAACACCACCACTTTTCATTTTTAGAAGCTTTAGTAAATCTACCCCTTGGCATATGAGGAAACATCTTTAGTATATACATCCTTAGTATATCTAGTATATATAAGATTTATCATGTAAAATAGTCCACTTATGTGTATAATGACTGACCTACATATTCAGTAACTCTCTGCCTCCTGGTCCCTTGCTGTATATTTGGCAACTCCCTGGCTCCTGGCATTTGGGAATTGTATGACAATGATTACTGTTACCTTGGGGGTCATTCCGACCTGATCACAAGCTGCTGTTTTTCAGAGCGCAGTGATCAGGTCACTGCAAAAAGTAGCTAGTGAGCGATCAACTCGGAATGACCCCCCTTATTCAGAGGTGCATTCTGATTGCAACACTGCAGCAAAAGCTAGAGGAGGCACCTTGAGTTAAAAGACACCCACTGCAAACTTATGTGTTCCCCTGCTGCATCCAAGGATGCAGCAACAGATGAAATGCATGACCATAGGACATCTGAGTAATTCTCAGGTTACTAAGGATGTCCAGTTTAATCATTCTGAGGAGGCCATTAAATCTGCATTGAAAGACACAGACCCTGGCCTCAGCATACATAAAACTCGGGGCTGGCATGCCATGTTTTGTTAAACTCTACTGTACCAGTTGCCGCTACTGTCTCCAAACAACCACAGCCTGTCAATCAGCAGATTGTGTTATGACTAAAATAAAAAATATGCAAACAATTGACAAAGAAACTTATTTGGTAATTAGAAATGTGGGCCAATCCCTGTGTTTTGTTTTTTGTTTTGGTTCTAGTTTATCATTTGGATTTGGTTTTACCGAAACCATCCTCACATGTTTTGGTTTTGGATATGTATTTTTTCCTAAAAATTATTTTTTTTGTTCCTTGGTATGATTAACCTCAATAACATTAATTCTCAGTCATTAACAGTCAATTTTGATAACATATCCGCTAGTGATGAGCGGGTTCGGATCCTCGGGATCCGAACCCGCCCGAACTTCACCTTTTTTTGCATGGGTCCGAGGAACTCGGATCCTCCCGCCTTGCTCGGTTAACCCGAGCGCGCCCGAACGTCATCATCCCGCGGTCGGATTCTCGCGAGATTTGTATTCTATATAAGGAGCCACGCATCGCCGCCATTTTTCACTCGTGCATTGGAGATGATCGTGAGAGGACGTGGCTGGCGGCCTCTCAGTTTCTATGTTCAGGGGGCTGCAAATATCTGTGCTCAGTGTGCTGCAAATATCTGTGCTAAATGTGCTGCAAATATCTGTGCTCAGTGTGCTGCAAGTGCAAATATCTACGTTCTCTGCCTGAAAAACGCTCCATATCTGTGCTCAGTGTGCTGCAAATATCTGTGCTCAGTGTGCTAATTGCTTTATTGTGGGGACTGGGGACCAGCAGTATTATATAGTAGGAGGACAGTGCAGAGTTTTATATATATAGCAGTACGGTACAGTAGTCCACTGCTCTACCTCTGTGTCGGCAAGTATACTATCCCATCCATACCTGAGGTGCATTTCAGTTTTGCACAGTTTGCTGACCACCAGTATATAATATAAAGCAGTACGGTACAGAAGGCCACTGCTCTACCTAACTCTGTGTCGTCAAGTATACTATCCATCCATACCTGTGGTGCATTTCAGTTTAGCACAGTTTGCTGACCACCAGTATAAAATATATAGCAGTACGGTACAGTAGGCCACTGCTCTACCTACCTCTGTGTCATCAAGTATATTATCCATCCATACCTGTGGTGCATTTCAGTTTTGCACAGTTTGCTGACCACCAGTATATAATATATAGCAGTACGGTACAGTAGGCCACTGCTCTACCTACCTCTGTGTCGTCAAGTATACTATCCATCCATACCTGTGGTGCATTTCAGTTTTGCACAGTTTGCTGACCACCAGTATATAATATATAGCAGTACGGTACAGTAGGCCACTGCTCTACCTACCTCTGTGTCGTCAAGTATACTATCCATCCATACCTGTGATGCATTTCAGTTTTGCACAGTTTGATGACCACCAGTATATAATATATAGCAGTACGGTACAGAAGGCCACTGCTCTACCTACCTCTGTGTCGTCAAGTATACTATCCATCCATACCTGTGGTGCATTTCAGTTTTGCACAGTTTGCTGACCACCAGTATATAATATATAGCAGTACGGTACAGAAGGCCACTGCTCTACCTACCTCTGTGTCGTCAAGTATACTATCCATCCATACCTGTGGTGCATTTCAGTTTTGCACAGTTTGCTGAGCACCAGTATATAATATATAGCAGTATGGTACAGTAGGCCACTGCTCTACCTACCTCTGTGTCATCAAGTATATTATCCATCCATACCTGTGGTTCATTTCAGTTTTGCACAGTTTGCTGACCACCAGTATATAATATATAGCAGTACGGTACAGTAGGCCACTACTCTACCTACCTCTGTGTCGTCAAGTATACTATCCATCCATACCTGTGGTGCATTTCAGTTTTGCACAGTTTGCTGACCACCAGTATATAATATAAAGCAGTACAGTACAGAATGCCACTGCTCTACCTACCTCTGTGTCGTCAAGTATACTATCCCTCCATACCTGTGGTGCATTTCAGTTTTCCACAGTTTGCTGACCACCAGTATATAATATATAGCAGTACAGTACAGAAGGCCACTGCTCTACCTACCTCTGTGTCGTCAAGTATACTATCCATCCATACCTGTGGTGCATTTCAGTTTTGCACAGTTTGCTGACCACCAGTATATAATGTATAGCAGTACGGTACAGTAGGCCACTGCTCTACCTACCTCTGTGTCGTCAAGTATACTATCCATCCATACCTGTGATGCATTTCAGTTTTGCACAGTTTGCTGACCACCAGTATATAATATATAGCAGTACGGTACAGAAGGCCACTGCTCTACCTACCTCTGTGTCGTCAAGTATACTATCCATCCATACCTGTGGTGCATTTCAGTTTTGCACAGTTTGCTGACCACCAGTATATAATATATAGCAGTACGGTACAGAAGGCCACTGCTCTACCTACCTCTGTGTCGTCAAGTATACTATCCATTCATACCTGTGGTGCATTTCAGTTTTGCACAGTTTGCTGACCACCAGTATATAATATATAGCAGTACGGTACAGTAGGCCACTGCTCTACCTACCTCTGTGTCGTCAAGTATACTATCCATCCATACCTGTGGTGCATTTCAGTTTTGCACAGTTTGCTGACCACCAGTATATAATATATAGCAGTACGGTACAGAAGGCCACTGATCTACCTACCTCTGTGTCGTCAAGTATACTATCCATCCATACCTGTGGTGCATTTCAGTTTTGCACAGTTTGATGACCACCAGTATATAATATATAGCAGTACGGTACAGAAGGCCACTGCTCTACCTACCTCTGTGTCGTCAAGTATACTATCCATCCATACCTGTGGTGCATTTCAGTTTTGCACAGTTTGCTGACCACCAGTATATAATATATAGCAGTACGGTACAGAAGGCCGCTTAGCTTAGTCACACAGCTACCTCATTGTGCCTCTTTTTTTCTTTGCATCATGTGCTGTTTGGGGACTATTTTTTTGTAGTGCCTTCCTGTCTGACACTGCAGTGTCACTCCTAGATGGGCCAGGTGTTTGTGTCGGCCACTTGGGTCGCTTAGCTTAGTCACACAGCTACCTCATTGCGCCTCTTTTTTTCTTTGCATCATGTGCTGTTTGGGGACTATTTTTTTGAAGTGCCATCCTGTCTGACACTGCAGTGCCACTCCTAGATGGGCCAGGTGTTTGTGTCGGCCACTTGGGTCGCTTAGCTTAGTCACACAGCTACCTCATTGCGCCTCTTTTTTTCTTTGCATCATGTGCTGTTTGGGGACTATTTTTTTGAAGTGCCATCCTGTCTGACACTGCAGTGCCACTCCTAGATGGGCCAGGTGTTTGTGGCGGCCACTTGGGTCGCTTAGCTTAATCACACAGCTACATCATTGCGCCTCTTTTTTTCTTTGCATCATGTGCTGTTTGGGGACTATTTTTTTAATATTCCATCCTGTCTGACACTGTAGTGCCACTCCTAGATGGGCCAGGTGTTTGTGGCGGACACTTTGGTCGCTTAGCTTAGTCATCCAGCGACCTCGGTGCAAATTTTAGGACTAAAAATAATGTTGTGAGGTGTGAGGTGTTCAGAATAGACTGGAAATGAGTGTAAATTATGGTTATTGAGGTTAATAATACTATGGGATCAACATGACCCCCAAATTCTATGATTTAAGCTGTTTTTGAGGGTTTTTGGTAAAAAACACCCAAATCCAAAACACACCCGAATCCGACAAAAAATTTTCAGGGAGGTTTTGCCAAAACGCGTCCGAATCCAAAACACGGCCGCGGAACCGAATCCAAAACCAAAACACAAAACCCGATAAATTTCCGGTGCACATCACTAATATCCGCTCATAATAGAGATGAGCGGGTTCGGTTTCTCTGAAACTGAACCCGCACGAACTTCATGTTTTTTTCACGGGTCCGAGCAGACTCGGATCCTCCCGCCTTGCTCGGTTAACCCGAGCGCGCCCGAACGTCATCATGATGCTGTCGGATTCTCGCGAGACTCGGATTCTATATAAGGAGCCGCGCGTCGCCGCCATTTTCACACGTGCATTGAGATTGATAGGGAGAGGACGTGGCTGGCGTCCTCTCCATTAGAAATTAGATTAGAAGAGAGAGAGAGATTGTGCAGAGTCAGACAGAGTTTACCACAGTGACCAGTGCAGTTGTTGTTAGTTAACTTTTATTTATTTTAATATAATATATCCGTTCTCTGCTATATCCGTTCTCTGCCTGAAAAAAAACGATACACAGCAGCAGCCAGTCACACAGTGTGACTCAGTCTGTGTGCACTCAGCTCAGCCCAGTGTGCTGCACATCAATGTATAAAAGGCAAAGCTTATAATAATTGTGGGGGAGACTGGGGAGCACTGCAGGTTGTTATAGCAGGAGCCCCCAGGAGTACATAATATTATATTAATTTAAAATTAAACAGTGCACACTTTTGCTGCAGGAGTGCCACTGCCAGTGTGACTAGTGGTGACCAGTGCCTGACCACCAGTATAGTAGTATATTGTTGTATGTATTGTATACTATCTCTTTATCAACCAGTCTATATTAGCAGCAGACACAGTACAGTGCGGTAGTTCACGGCTGTGGCTACCTCTGTGTCGGCAGTCGGAACTCGGCAGGCAGTCCGTCCATCCATAATTGTATTACAATATATACCACCTAACCGTGGTATTTTTTTTTCTTTCTTTATACCGTCGTCATAGTGTCATACTTGTTACGAGTATACTACTATCTCTTTATCAACCAGTGTACAGTGCGGTAGTTCACGGCTGTGGCTACCTCTGTGTCGGCAGTCGGCAGGCAGTCCGTCCATCCATAATTGTATTATTATTATAATATATACCACCTAACCGTGGTTTTTTTTTCATTCTTTATACCGTCATAGTGTCATACTAGTTGTTACGAGTATACTACTATCTCTTTATCAACCAGTGTACAGTGCGGTAGTTCACGGCTGTGGCTACCTCTGTGTCGGCAGTCGGCAGGCAGTCCGTCCATCCATAATTGTATTATTATTATAATATATACCACCTAACCGTGGTTTTTTTTTCATTCTTTATACCGTCGTCATAGTGTCATACTAGTTGTTACGAGTATACTACTATCTCTTTATCAACCAGTGTACAGTGCGGTAGTTCACGGCTGTGGCTACCTCTGTGTCGGCAGCCGGCAGGCAGTCCGTCCATCCATAATTGTATTATTATTATAATATATACCACCTAACCGTGGTTTTTTTTTCATTCTTTATACCGTCGTCATAGTGTCATACTAGTTGTTACGAGTATACTACTATCTCTTTATCAACCAGTGTACAGTGCGGTAGTTCACGGCTGTGGCTACCTCTGTGTCGGCAGTCGGCAGGCAGTCCGTCCATCCATAATTGTATTATTATTATAATATATACCACCTAACCGTGGTTTTTTTTTCATTCTTTATACCGTCGTCATAGTGTCATACTAGTTGTTACGAGTATACTACTATCTCTTTATCAACCAGTGTACAGTGCGGTAGTTCACGGCTGTGGCTACCTCTGTGTCGGCAGTCGGCAGGCAGTCCGTCCATCCATAATTGTATTATTATTATAATATATACCACCTAACTGTGGTATTTTTTTTTCTTTCTTTATACCGTCGTCATAGTGTCATACTAGTTGTTACGAGTATACTACTATCTCTTTATCAACCAGTGTACAGTGCGGTAGTTCACGGCTGTGGCTACCTCTGTGTCGGCAGTCGGCAGGCAGTCCGTCCATCCATAATTGTATTATTATTATAATATATACCACCTAACCGTGGTTTTTTTTTCATTCTTTATACCGTCGTCATAGTGTCATACTAGTTGTTACGAGTATACTACTATCTCTTTATCAACCAGTGTACAGTGCGGTAGTTCACGGCTGTGGCTACCTCTGTGTCGGCAGCCGGCAGGCAGTCCGTCCATCCATAATTGTATTATTATTATAATATATACCACCTAACCGTGGTTTTTTTTTCATTCTTTATACCGTCGTCATAGTGTCATACTAGTTGTTACGAGCATACTACTATCTCTTTATCAACCAGTGTACAGTGCGGTAGTTCACGGCTGTGGCTACCTCTGTGTCGGAACTCGGCAGGCAGTCCGTCCATCCATAATTGTATTATATACCACCTAACCGTGGTTTTTTTATACCACCTAACCGTGGCAGTCCGTCCATAATTGTATACTAGTATCCAATCCATCCATCTCCATTGTTTACCTGAGGTGCCTTTTAGTTCTGCCTATAAAATATGGAGAACAAAAAAGTTGAGGTTCCAAAATTAGGGAAAGATCAAGATCCACTTCCACCTCGTGCTGAAGCTGCTGCCACTAGTCATGGCCGAGACGATGAAATGCCAGCAACGTCGTCTGCCAAGGCCGATGCCCAATGTCATAGTACAGAGCATGTCAAATCCAAAACACCAAATATCAGAAAAAAAAGGACTCCAAAACCTAAAATAAAATTGTCGGAGGAGAAGCGTAAACTTGCCAATATGCCATTTACCACACGGAGTGGCAAGGAACGGCTGAGGCCCTGGCCTATGTTCATGGCTAGTGGTTCAGCTTCACATGAGGATGGAAGCACTCAGCCTCTCGCTAGAAAAATGAAAAGACTCAAGCTGGCAAAAGCAGCACAGCAAAGAACTGTGCATTCTTCGAAATCCCAAATCCGAATTCCGAGCCCACCCGCTGGCGGTGATGCAGGGCAGTCTGGAGCGACTGCTGATGCTGACATCTGGTCCGGACTGAAGGACCTGACAACCATTACGGACATGTCGTCTACTGTCACTGCATATGATTCTCTCACCATTGATAGAATGGTGGAGGATTATATGAGTGACCGCATCCAAGTAGGCACGTCACACAGTCCGTACTTATACTGGCAGGAAAAAGAGGCAATTTGGAGGCCCTTGCACAAACTGGCTTTATTCTACCTAAGTTGCCCTCCCACAAGTGTGTACTCCGAAAGAGTGTTTAGTGCCGCCGCTCACCTTGTCAGCAATCGGCGTACGAGGTTACATCCAGAAAATGTGGAGAAGATGATGTTCATTAAAATGAATTATAATCAATTCCTCCGCGGAGACATTGACCAGCAGCAATTGCCTCCACAAAGTACACAGGGAGCTGACATGGTGGATTCCAGTGGGGACGAATTGATAATCTGTGAGGAGGGGGATGTACACGGTGATATATCGGAGGATGATGATGAGGTGGACATCTTGCCTCTGTAGAGCCAGTTTGTGCAAGGAGAGATTAATTGCTTCTTTTTTGGTGGGGGTCCAAACCAACCCGTCATTTCAGTCACAGTCGTGTGGCAGACCCTGTCACTGAAATGATGGGTTGGTTAAAGTGTGCATGTCCTGTTTTGTTTATACAACATAAGGGTGGGTGGGAAGGGCCCAAGGACAATTCCATCTTGCACCTCTTTTTTCTTTTATTTTTCTTTGCGTCATGTGCTGTTTGGGGAGGGTTTTTTGGAAGGGACATCCTGCGTGACACTGCAGTGCCACTCCTAGATGGGCCCGGTGTTTGTGTCGGCCACTAGGGTCGCTTATCTTTCTCACACAGTCAGCTACCTCATTGCGCCTCTTTTTTTCTTTGCGTCATGTGCTGTTTGGGGAGGGTTTTTTGGAAGGGACATCCTGCGTGACACTGCAGTGCCACTCCTAGATGGGCCCGGTGTTTGTGTCGGCCACTAGGGTCGCTTATCTTTCTCACACAGTCAGCTACCTCATTGCGCCTCTTTTTTTCTTTGCGTCATGTGCTGTTTGGGGAGGGTTTTTTGGAAGGGACATCCTGCGTGACACTGCAGTGCCACTCCTAGATGGGCCAGGTGTTTGTGTCGGCCACTAGGGTCGCTAATCTTACTCACACAGCTACCTCATTGCGCCTCTTTTTTTCTTTGCGTCATGTGCTGTTTGGGGAGGGTTTTTTGGAAGGGACATCCTGCGTGACACTGCAGTGCCACTCCTAGATGGGCCCGGTGTTTGTGTCGGCCACTAGGGTCGCTTATCTTTCTCACACAGTCAGCTACCTCATTGCGCCTCTTTTTTTCTTTGCGTCATGTGCTGTTTGGGGAGGGTTTTTTGGAAGGGACATCCTGCGTGACACTGCAGTGCCACTCCTAGATGGGCCCGGTGTTTGTGTCGGCCACTAGGGTCGCTAATCTTACTCACACAGCTACCTCATTGCGCCTCTTTTTTTCTTTGCGTCATGTGCTGTTTGGGGAGGGTTTTTTGGAAGGGACATCCTGCGTGACACTGCAGTGCCACTCCTAGATGGGCCCGGTGTTTGTGTCGGCCACTAGGGTCGCTGAGCTTAGTCATCCAGCGACCTCGGTGCAAATTTTAGGACTAAAAATAATATTGTGAGGTGTAAGGTGTTCAGAATAGACTGAAAATGAGTGTTAATTATGGTTATTGAGGTTAATAATACTATGGGATCAAAATGACCCCCAAATTCAATGTTTTAAGATGTTTTTTAGGGTTTTTTGAAAAAACCACCCGAATCCAAAACACACCCGAATCCGACAAAAAAAATTCGGTGAGGTTTTGCCAAAACGCGGTCGAACCCAAAACACGGCCGCGGAACCGAACCCAAAACCAAAACACAAAACCCGAAAAATTTCAGGCGCTCATCTCTAGCTCATAATATTGTTTTCATCAATACTGGTCAAAGGCTGCAGCAAGCTGTTTGGTTACTAAGCAAAAGAGCAGCGGCACAAACATACGGCAGTTTATAGCACAGTTATGAAAAGTGGTGCAAGTGGAAATGTCCTTAGTATAGCTAATGTGGACACCCTTAGACTCTCCTCTGGGATTTGTGAACACACAGTTTGTTCTTCAGTCTTAGGGCACTATCCTATTAGCTCCGATAAGCCATCATGGGCCACGGCTCATTGGGAATTTTGCTTCATAGCAGGCAGGCAAACCAAATCCCTGGAAACAGCCCAGTTTTCAAGTGAAAATGAGCTGTTTCTTACAAAAACAGGAGAAAAGGCATTTTTGTTTATATGCAATTTAAATGGATAGCCTGCAAAAAAAAATAATTGGTGAAACATGGGAAAAAGCATAATGTTTTACCACGGAAAATTGGATACTGCCCTTAGTGTTCTTTTCTTTTTGCATTGATTTGTCAGTTTTTAATGTCACATCTCTACCCATTTTTTAACATTGCAAAAGATTTTAATTTTAATTTAAGGTGCCCTTTTTAAACTTTCTGTCCCCTGAACCTCCTTTAGTAGGTGTTGTAGTACTTGTACTTGGTTGCTGCTCCTGCTATTCTATCAAATGATTTTGATTCATGTAATATATGCTTATACGATATGGTGTAATGGTTAGCATAACTGCCTCACAGCACTGAAGTCATGGTTTCGATTCCCACCATGGCCCTAACTATGCAGAGTTTATATATTTTCCCGTGCCTGCGTGGGTTTCCTCCAGGTACTCTGGTTTCCTCCCATAATCCAAAAATATACTGTTGAGTTAATTGGCTACCAGCAAAATGAACCCTAGTGTGAATGTGTGTGTATACATGTGGTATATAGATTGTAAGCTCCACTAGCAGGGACTGATGTAAATGGTCAAAATATTCTCTGAAAAGCGCTGTTGAATATGTGGGCACTTTATAAATAATTAGTATTAAATAATTAACACAGTGGGACACAGCACTAACTGAGCTTTATTGAATGCACAAGACGTAAAAAACCACCCAGCTTTTCTTTGTTTTTTCCACAAATGACAAGTTTATGCTGCAGACTCACAGTGCTTACAGTATATTTATTAATACAGTGGGGCACAGCACCTACTGGGCTGTATTGAATGAAAAGTTGTTCAAAATAAAAATGACAGCTTTTTTTGTTTCATCACAATAGACAAATTCACATTGCAGACTCATCTTGCTTATATTTATTAATGCAGTAGGGCATGGCACCTACTAAGCTTTATTAAATGCACAAGTTGTAAAAAAAAAAAATGAAAACCCTTGTGGGCACCAGTAAAGAGTCAATGCTGCCCTATATTAGGAGCTCTGGCCTGCAATTAGACACTGACAAAAACACCAGTGTGCTGTTCACCAAGGGCTAATGCTGCCTTCTATGGAGCTCTGGGATGCATCTGCACTGCGGGCAGTGACAAAAAAACAAACCACACTAGTGTGTAGTTACACACTTATGGTTACAGGCAGCACTATTGTGAAGATGGAGAAAAATCAAATATACATCTGTATTGCCTCTGAAATTGTGCTTTCAAACTTATAGTTAGATATCAGTACTGGCACTTTAATTCCAATAATGGTCAGTCTTTCTTACAGTGGAATTTTCTGTCAACCTTTGTCCTAGCTTGTGACTAAGAGCATACGTGCTTAGATAAAGACCCTCATATTTAGATAACCAGAATTAATGACATTTTATGGGGTTTGATAAGTAAATATCAGATGAACCTTCGGCTTTGAATAGAGCACCATGACACATGAACAATAAGCTTCTTTGCTGACGATGCTTATTGAGAGACCCTATTGGCGTGAATGGGAGATCCAAGACTCATGGAACCAGTCTGCCATCTTCAGGAGAAGATCAGCCATTACATCTAGCCCAGCTGACCATATTTGGAATTTCCTGTTAATGATCCCCTTGTTATCTAAATACACGCCCCATTGATTAATCAATTATGAATTATTGTATAATATGTACTATATATGTAAGCCTGATTTCCCCTGAAGGGACGGGCATCATTGATGAAGTCTGTCTTGGATCACGTCTCTCTACGCAGATAAATAGGCGTGGCCTCTTCTTTGATAATAAATTCTATATGCTGAATATCATCATAATGGAGACTCCCCAATTCTTTTAAAATAATTAGGCTTTAACAGTGACAAATTTAGACAAGATATATTGCTGCGCTATAAAAATAAAAAACAATATTTTGTAACAGATCAAAACTAGCTTGGCCAGTAGTAACACAAAAAGACAGTAAGGGACATGTGGGTGCCACTGTCCATCAACAGTGTCCTCTCTCTGTAATACTGTATATACAATATATATACTGTATGGATTGAATGCCTGACATCCACCAAACCCGTTCAGTGTTCCAGTGTGAAATGACACAAGAATCACACGAGGAGGGACTTATATTAAATTACAAATGCATGAGATCTGATGCTAGGAAGATGATGTTTTGTCCCATTTTGGAATCTGAGCAAGGTGAGAAAACTGGAGCTGGCACTCAGATTCCTTCGGCTCTGGAAGTTTGGGAGGGCTCGGTTTGGGCTCAGTTTGGGTGATCTCTAGTAATTAACAGGTTTATTTTCCAATGCTATAACAGATCCGTAGTAATGTAGCAGGTCGAATATCAAAATACCTATTGAAAGAGGAATGTAATTAGTCCAGGAATGAACAAACAGATTGCACTTTCAATAATATGAGAAAGTACAGAAATGCAATGACACATTAGGACAGGAACTGAATGCTATGAGCAATAATGAGCAGATTTAATTTGTTGTGTTTATTATAATGAGCAGTGTAATGCAGGGAGGCCAGGAGTCCTAGAACAGGAACTGAATGCTCTGGGAGAGCTGCAGTTCTCATGACACGTGAACATCAGAAGTCCAAAGAGCAAAATCTAGTAAGGCAAGGAGTATCTGGGAAATGTAGTTCATGGCAACAAAAGGCAACAAATAACCCACACCTAGAGGAGTCCAGAGCTCCTATTTAAAGTGCTTATTACTGTAAGGTGCTGCAGACTAGCTGAACTGAACACAGTAAACAAGGACCTCGTTACTTGCAGTTAGTGACCTACTATTACAGGAAATTAGAGCTACCTTCCAGGCCAAACTGTTTCAGGCTATTCAGGACTTTTGTGCTGAATTGAATGAGTTGGGAAGACTGGGTGTAGTATAGTTTGCCGGCGGTCGGGGTCCCGGCAACCAGCATACCAGCGCCGGAATCCCGACTGCCCGCAAACCAACAGCTGGGCGGGTGCAAATTAGCCCCTTGCGGGCTCGCTGTGCTCGCCATACAGCGGGCACGCCACGCTATCTATTCTCCCTCCAGTGGGGTCGTGGACCCCCAAGAAAGAGAAAAGATGTCGGTATGCCGGCGGTCGGGATTCCAGTGCCAGTATGGTGGTCGCCGGAAGCCCGGCCACCGGCAACTTGAAGACCACCTGGAAAGACTAAATGATGCTTTGGAGCTTAAAACTGTCAGTACCTTTGAAGTAGAGATGAGCGGGTTCTGTTGTCAGAAAACTGAACCCGCCGAACCTAGGGGGTCCGGGGTGTTCTGAGCTACAGCTCGGATATCCCTGCCTGCCCTTGATCCCCAATCGAGGCAAAACATCAGGATCCCATATTCAATGGGCTGATGGCTGATTGGCTGAGACAGCTCTCAGCCAATCAGTGTGTCCGCATTGAGTATAATGGGGCAAGATGGATGCCCCCACCACGTACGCCATTGCCTGCACCCCCACACTGTTGACACTATCGCTCACACCCCCGCATTGTCGACACTGCCAGCACCCCTACACTGAGGACACTGCCGGCACTCCTGCACTGAGGATACCGCCGGCACTCCCGCATTGCTGGCACTGCCGGCACCCCTGCACTGCCAATACTGCTGGCAATACTACACTGAGGACACCACTGTCACCCCTGCACTGATGACACTGCCGGCACCTCTGCAGTGAGGACACCACTGGCACCCTTACACTGCAGACACTGTCAGCACCACCACACTGAGGAAACCACTGGCACCCCTGCACTGTCGACAATGCCAACACCACCGCACTGAGGACACTGCTGACACCTCTGCACTGCAGACACTACCACTCTAAGGACACCGGTGGCACCCCTGCACTGCACAAATTTCTTGTTTTCTATTGATAGTACTTGTGAGTTATTGCTAATACAGTACTAATTTGAAAATGACTGCCGTGTGTTTGTGCCACTGCTCTGTTGCTTAGTTTAACCAGTCAGGCTTTGGCCTATGTTGGAGAACAATAATGTGAGCAGTGAGGTGGTCAAAATTGACAGGAAATGAGTGGAAATGAATGTTATTGAGGTTAATAACACAGTAGGAACAAAAAGAAAAAATTCTGTTATTTTAGCTGTTTTTATGTTTTGTTTTTATTTTAAATACAGATCCAAAACCAAAACCCAAGAGGGTGGTTTTGACAAAACCAATCCAGATACAAAACACGAAAGGAGATCCAGATACAAAACCAAAATACAAAACCCAAAAAGTGTCTCTACTTTGAAATGTTGTCAGCTGCTGAGTCTTTCCTACACTGCTTCTCTGGCTGACATGCAAGAGACCATGAAACAAAGGGTATGTAGGAATAATATCATGATTAAAGATACCCCACAGTCTATTAAATTGACTGCACTCCTAGTTTATCTCCTGGGCCTCTTAAAGTCCATACTGCATGATGCCTTTAACTCTAAGCTGCTTTTAGATATTGATTATAGGGCTCTTCATTCTCCGCACTTCTGTAAACAATTGCCCTAGTATGTCATCCTCCGCATGAATTATTGCCACATCAAGAATTGAAACATGGTGGGGACTTTTGGTTCTGGCATGGGAAAGTGAGCAGCGTCTCCCGATAGCTCCATTCCCCACATCGGTCCCAGCAGCATTTACACTGCCTGCATCATGGAAACATTGTTTCCGGTCCCCTCACAGACAAGCCTCAGAAATGTAGAAATTTCTGGGCACGCCGGGCACAGTGAAATCCTCCCCTTTTTGTACAGCAGCAGCGCAAGAGAAATGCCAGGGAGATCACAACATGGTGCCGGGCTCAGACAAAGCTCAATGGATGCCAGCAGCTAAGAAACCTATTTCAGTTCCAGTGACTTTCGCTATCTCTGCTATTGAGTGGTCAGGTACCTATTCCCTGTCCTATGATTAGTTAGTCACCGCGATTCAAACTACCATGACCCCGTTGCTGCAAAAAGCAGTTGCTGATATTTTGGGCCAAATCTTCCATTTATTTGTCCGCATGACTGAAGCGGAGAGGCTCATAGGGCATAACATGGATAATATCACAGCTTTGCAAAAATCTGTATGTGATTTACAACTTGATAATAAACGTTTATCAGAGAAAAGAGACAATAAAGAGAACAGGACCCGAAGTAATAATTTAAGGATTGTAGGACTTCCTAAATTCATCAAAGGCAACATGCTGGAGCACTTTGCGCGTACTACTCTCCTTAAATTGCTTAACATCGAATCAATGTGCTCTGATCTTGTCATTGAGAGAATACACAGGATGCGGGAATATACACCCCAGTCTCATCAGAGACTAAGAGTGATTATCTTTAAAGTTCTAAACTTTCTTCACAGACTAGCTATTTGGCAGGCTTCCTGATAAAATAATTCTCTTAAGTGGGAAGGTCATACTATTCATCTCTATCAGGACTATTCAGCAGAGCTTTCTAGAGCCAGATGCTCTTTTACCCTGGTTTGTTTCGCTCTGGTGAAAGCTAACCATAAATTAAATTTGATGTTTTCTGCTCGCCTCAGAATATTTACTGCATTTGGGTACACTGACTTTACAAACGCTGCTGATACAGAAGCTTTTATTAAGGAAGAGAATGATGAAGATAACTGCCATGATATCACTGATAGTCTGGCTAAGGGGGTAATTCCAAGTTGATCGCAGCAGGAAATTTTTTAGCAGTTGGGCAAAACCATGTGCACTGCAGGGGGGGCAGTTATAACATTTGCAGAGAGTTAGATTTGGGTGGGTTATTTTGTTTCTGTGCAGGGTAAATACTGTCTGCTTTATTTTTACACTGCAAATCAGATTGCAGATTGAACACACCACACCCAAATCTAACTCTCTCTGCAAATGTTAAATCTGCCTCCCCTGCAGTGCACATGGTTTTGCCCAACTGCTAAAAAATGTCCTGCTGCGATCAACTTGGAATTACCCCCTAAGTGAAGTTGTTTATTAGGAGCTTGCTCCTTGGGCCCAGTTCCCTATAAGTAGTTTACTTTCTGTTTAGTTCTCTCAATATCCATGGGAAATTTATTTTGTCCTTATTGGGTATATTTACCTATCTTATTTTTCTATATCTACGTTTTGTTGATGCAAATTGTTAATTTTTACCAATTATACCTATGGGGTGGTGTGGAGGGGTGGTATTTATGTGACCGGTAGTCAGGAGAACGACAGTCACAAGATCTCCACCAACATCCCGCCCCCCTCACTGTCCTGATGGTCGGCATGCCGACCAACAGAGACTATTTCCACTCGTGGGTGTCCACGGCACCCATAGAGGGGGAATAGAACCCTTGGCGACCGCAGGTCGTCACCGAGCCCGAAGCATGGCGAGTGCAGCGTGGTGATCGCAGGGAGCACAGCGAGCACAAAAGGGGCTTGATGCACTTGACCCTCCCAGACAGAATCCCGGCAAAGGTATGCTGCCTGGATCCCAGCATCGGTATGCTGACTAGCGGTCTCCTGACCGCCCGTCAGCCATACTACACCCGTGTGGAGATTCGGTGCTATGCTGATCTTTATTTTCTCAAATCTTACCTTATATTTGTGACCCTGGTGGTGCGAATATTGGGTTTTCACTGGAAGTTCATGATTGCTATTTCTTATTGCTACATTTGTCTATGTGTTTTCCTGTTTTTGTCATGTCTTTTTGGTTCACCCTTATGTTTTTACCCTCCCTTTTCTCATCATCTCTAGTAATCCAAATGTGTTTAATTGTATCACTATACATGGTTATATAGATGTCTATTAAAATTGTCTCTCCTAATGTAAGAGGTATACACACCCAGCTAAACACAGGAGACTGCTCTCATACTTAAACAAGCAAGGAATAGACCTAATTTGTCTACAGGAAACTCACTTATTAGCTCCAGAAGTTAAAAAATTACAAATGATGCATTGGGTACTACTGGGTTCTGATTCTCTTTATTCCAATTCCTGTGGTGTTGCAATTTTTTTTAAAAAAAGCATTAAGCATTAGAAATTGAGGGTTCTCCTCAATATCTGCAGACCCCAATGGTAGGTATTTGATTATCGACATAGAACTTGTGGGCTATACCTATTATGTCTGTAATGTGAATGCTCCAACACCATATAAAAGTCCTTCTTTACCAAGTTAAAAAAATTAAATTTCTTAGATCCAACTAAGTTAATTATTTGTGGGGATTTTAACCTTGTTTCTTCCCAATTGCTAAATAGGTGGCCCACCCTAAACATCTACTCACTCTTCCAAAATTAGAACTCTTAATTTAGTTGATACCTGGAGGACCATAAACCCTACTGAGAAAGATTTTACGTGTTTATCACTCTTGCACAATACATGGTCTATGATTGATTATAGATTGACTGCTGAGTCTCTATTCTCAAATATTATCTTAGCAACAATTGAGCGTCCAATATTGTCTAATTATGATCTCATTAGTGTTGTATTGACCCTCAAAAAGTCTGGAGAAGTAAAACCCTTGTGGAAATTCCCCTCTCATTTGGCCCAATCTAAAGGCTTTAAAGACAAATTGATAAACACATGGGATGACTATTGTTTACATAATGCCACTGTTGACTCCACTGACCATGTTATTTTTTTGGCAAGCTGCTAAAGCGGTAATTCGTGGCAAATGAATAGGTTATAATTCCTAAATCAAAAAATTACAAAACAACTCTTATCTTGATCTTCAAACCAAACTCTCAAATGTGTTTCAAGTATATAAGCTTAATCCGCCCTTAGAAAATATATCCCTTTATAGGGAAGCTAGGTTTCACTTTTCAGAGCTTTTGCAGTTATGTGGTAATAAATATCTTTTTCATGTCAACTCTAAATTTTACACATTTGGTAACAAAGTGTAAGTGCTGATTTACTTACAGGACTAAAAGCAATACCTTAATACACTCAATACACTTAAATTCGAGCCGCTGCTGCCGCTGTATGTAATCCTTAACCTACGTACTTTTTACTCAGTGTACAAAGGCCCGTACCGTGTACGCATTTTGCGTACACACGCAGCGACAGACGTACAAAGTACATGTAATTCATACACACACACACCGACACACTGAGAGCACAATGCAGCTGCACGTGTGGCTGAAATACACTTTAAACCTTAGCAGGAAGGAGACATGACTCCAATTGTATTTAATATGTTGGGATCTGACCCACCAGCATATAATTGCTGAAAGGGGGTTACAACAGATATACAATCACAATAACAGAAAAGAGGCTACAATCAATGGTACATACGTTTGGTTTCACCAGCGCCACACGGCCCGGTGCTCAGTCAATCAAGCAAGATGACCTTCAGAGAGAGATGAATGACCGGCTAGGCAGCTTGGCTTTTATAAAGTTGGTCAAAACACAATACAATAGAAACTGTAACCTCTTCATCTATAGTACATAGGGCTGGTCATTTACAGTACAGGAGGGGTCATAGGTTGGTTTGAATAGGTGGGCGATGTCTGGTCCAGGTGTGCTTGCAGTTGGTCTCCACTGGGTTCCCGCCGAATATCAGAGTACAGTAAACACAGTATAATATTAATATCCTGTTCATGCACATAATTATGCGCAGGAGCATGGTATCTTCTGCAAACTGCTACCGGAATGTTGCCCTTAAAATACCCTACAGTTGGATACCAAACACCACCTCATAACCTAATGCTGTACCCACATATCCTGTAAAGGTGAATCCCTTTGTTGTTGTACCTTTTAAACAAGTATAACTTGCTGGTGTGGTGCGTGTGAGCTATGTGTACATTGTGCACTATGTGGATTAAATATGAGATATGTTTTTGCGGCTTTTCCATGCGATTACAACTGCTACCGTAATTACTCATACCACGTGCTAATATGCAAAACCGCGTGAGCGATCATACGCAACTTGCGGATATGCGCACGCACGGCAGAACAAGTACGCGCACGGAGGCCATCTGTGTGGTGTTTGTATGTGATGTGTGTACCGTAATATTTTTCGACTTCGACAGTCCACCCTTTGGCAATCATCAATAACTGCCACTCTTAACTAATAAACTTAAAATATTACCTATACAATATATATACAAGCTTGGATGATCGGGGTAGAGTTGTAGGTGGGAAATGTATAGCCTAGTGGGATAGTAAAAGCATGTATATATAAATCAATGTCTGGGGGGCATGTATCATCATGCCGTATATGTTCTAAGTAAGCTTCGAGGTATTGCGAAGTATACATTAAATCCTTCTAATCCCATATTAAGGGTCTGTACTTGGGCAAACAAACACTACCGAGCTCCTTTCGGGCAAGGGCTTCTGACCCTCGCCTCTTTGGCTTCTAATACCAACAAATGGGGAGCACATTTAGTTGATGATACATGGAGGGGGAACATACAGTATGTGAATGCTACTATATGTGGATAACACCTGTCGACTATGTGTGCCATTAACTGAGGGTTGCAGAGATGAAGATAAGACACATATATAAAAATACATTCACATAAACATTGGGTAGGGTTGACGTCTTTTCCGGTTGGATGTTTCTGGGTGAAAAGGGGGAACAGAGAAAAATGGTGAAAGAAACAGGCCATGAAATTCATTTGCAATCCTTATCATAACACTGTTTCTATTGATGGGTCATAAACCAAATCTGCTACTGTGACAATGCCCTCGCTCCTTAGACTCATCAAATTTGTGCCGTACTTGCGCCGCATTACAATTTGAACACACCTGATTATCAGACCAATAATTTTGATGACTCCCAGGATACAAAGGAGAAACTTTCCCACACTCATGATAACATTCTGTGCCCACTCTCCTAACCCTGAGAACCATTTGCGTGGGTTCAACCATGAGACCCAGCCAGTCAGCTCATTACCCACAGCCGTCAAGGTAAGGTTGTGCTTCCTCCAGAACTCCCACTTCAACTGCAAGATCTCGTCCATCTTTTGATCGATGATCTCCGTGGGGTCGTCAGTGCTATTTGTAATATACGTACAGCACTTCACACCATATTGAGTTGCCAGGGTAACACAGTACCCACCTGTCACAGCTGTAATGTAATTGAGGACCATCCTGTGCCGAATCAGCTCCTTCTTGTAGGCTTGTTACTCCCTTCCTTTATACCTGAAGGTGTCAATGTACCTATAATTTATAGTTCCTCTGGCAGTATGGGTGATATCTACTGCGAGAAGGAACTGAATCCCGGTGGATTTGTGGATCAAATCAGAGGTTGCGTGCTCTGCCCTATCTATAAGGTGTCTCTTGATGATGTGTTCATAATGGGTATGAGTATAAGGAGTCTGAGTGTTGCGGTGAACGTCTTTCATTTTATCGTGGGTTATGGTCATGACCTCTGGTAGTACTCTCCCAATATAACACAATCCCTCAGAGTTCAGAGTTAGCCACTTGTATGCTTTCCTCCCACATATGAAATAGGCATCATCTGGGAGAACATAGGGGACATAATGTAACAACACCATATTGCAAATCTTCCATGTAAAGAATCCAATCCCTAGTTCTCTCATTTGTTCAGCACAAGTATCGGGCTGGCTGACATGGGCACAATACCCCTGCGATACCTTTTCAACCCACATGGTTTTGCTTCCACGTGTATACCGGTACCGAAAATACTTTCCAACGTTGGCTATCTTGCGTACAAGTTCAGAATCATTAGGAATCCTATCAGCTCTTTGTGAAAAGGTCATTGTCTGGTTATTCCATGTCACTTCCCAATTTCCTGGTTTTCAGAAAATAGAAATATTAAAACACAACAGTGACCAATCTACATGATACTGGTGGAGCTTCAAACTAGGGGGCCTAGATATATTAAATTTCTTGTCCACCGGTCTCCCACCCCGTAATTCGAGTACCTCATCTATTGCTAAAGGGTATGGTACTAATCCTGACTTACTCTGTCCTTGAGGTACCTGTGAGCACACCCAACATTCTGTCTGGTTTAAGACCTTACCCACTAATGAGTGGTAATCACTCAACCGATGTCGGCCCATGTCGATATTAATATTGCACACAAAAAGGGAAAGGAAAGACAAAAGAAATCCTTTTTGGGAGCACTCTTTGATTGAAAATTATAACAATATTAAATCATGATATACAGTATGATGATGTGAAAATGGATAATCTAAAACTTAACATTTATTCTGTTCCTTAAAATATCGACCTATACGGTCCAAATGTTTTTATCTATATTATAATAAAGAGATAGGAGGTGAAAATAGATTAGTGAGAGTGAGTAGTATAGAACTGCTCCACCAGTGTTAATTGAGCAATTAGGTGATCATCTTGGTGATATCCACAGTGCCTGGTATTCCTAAGTGGTCCCCCTTCAAAGTACTAGCCAGGTCTATCCTATCAGCTTCCGAGGTTAAAGATCGGGCTACTTTCAGGATAGTACGACCTTGAATAGTAAAAGATGATATATGAAGGAAGAAAGAACCCACTTCTGCTGTCTGTACTCTGCCTGCTACACGTCACTGTAAAAAAATTGGCCCCAGGCTTTTCCAGATGAGAGAGTGTTTAAAAGGAAGACCCAAAGCTGTCTTAAAGTAGAGTAGAATTGAAATGCAGACATTTTCTTCCCCCTAGAATGGGAGATGGAAAAAGAAGAAAGACAGGAGCACTTCTACTTTCTGTTGTGACAGCAAAATGTACGCTGAAGAGGGCAGAGCCCTTTCCAGCACTGCTTTTTCATCTGGAAAAGCCTGGGGCCAATTTTTTTCCAGTGACGTGTAGCAGGCAGAGTACAGACAGCAGAAATGGGTTCTTTCTCCCTTCATATATCATCTTTTACTATTCAAGGTCGTACTATCCTGAAAGTAGCCCGATCTTTAACCTCGGAAGCTGATAGGATAGACCTGGCTAGTACTTTGAAGGGGGACCACTTAGGAATACCAGGCACTGTGGATATCACCAAGATGATCACCTAATTGCTCAATTAACACTGGTGGAGCAGTTCTATACTACTCACTCTCACTAATCTATTTTCACCTCCTATCTCTTTATTATAATATAGATAAAAACATTTGGACCGTATAGGTCGATATTTTAAGGAACAGAATAAATGTTAAGTTTTAGATTATCCATTTTCACATCATCATACTGTATATCATGATTTTATATTGTTATAATTTTCAATCAAAGAGTGCTCCCAAAAAGGATTTCTTTTGTCTTTCCTTTCCCTTTTTGTGTGTAGTTAATCTACAAAAGTATTTAGGAGCACCACCAATAAGTACAGTGCTGTCTAAAGATTTGACTATTAGCACTGTGTATATTGGTACCTTTATATTCATATTCATATTTGTTGAAATTTAGGTGTGGCTATACAGCACACAGCTAGTGCAGAACTGACAAACCATTTTACAAACGATATTAATATTGGACTGACATCTCTGGATGCACACATCTTCGACTATGTTCTCACAATTCCTACAAATACAATATTCATCAGACAATAACCCCTCACATTGCCTCCGAGCTCCGTGACTACCAGAGCGCTTACTGATACCAGCCTTTACTAGAGTGATGTGCTGCTCCTGAGATCCTACAAATCCGTACTCGCCATCAGAACCCATTTCAGATCCTTGCTCAACTTCTCTGGGACCCTCACCAAAACAGATTGTCCTGGGCAAAAACAGAATTACCAGAAAAACCCGAAACGCAGTCTCTTGAGGTAGATCCATTTTGTTAGGGAAAAAGAAGGGAAATAAGAAGGAGGAGAGAGAGAAAAGGGCAGTGGGAGGTGAAAAAAAGAAAACTGGTATGACAACAATCTTTGATCTTGTTCTCCGTGCTCAGGTGCCGTTTCAACAGTCCTGCCTCTCAGCTTTCCCAGCACAAACACTCTAGTGATATGAGGTTCTCTTCACCTTGTTCTTTGTCACAATTTTTCTCTGGCTCAGCGACCTTCTTGCAGTGGGACGAGTGGCCCCAAGTCTCTCTTTTGGTGACATTTAGTGCTGTCGTGCTGGTTAACAAGACTTGATACGGTCCTTCCCACCTGTCTATGAGGCAACATGAGCGTAAAAATTTTCGAATCATCACATAATGCCCAGGTTCAATGTCATGACAATTGCTGTTCGGTAGGTCAGGAATCACCAGCTTTAGATTTCTTTGTTGATTTCTCAGCTGCCGGCTCATCCTGACCAAATATTTCACAGTTATTTCATTATTGCAATTCAAATCATCCTGGGGGTCTATAATTACATGGGGTTGTCAACCAAAAAGAATTTCAAAGGGTGATAAGTTAAGCGGTGACCTGGGAGTGGTTCTGATGCTGTACAACACTAGTGGCAAAGCTTCTGGCCACACCAATCCAGTTTCAGCCATCACTTTGCTTAGCTTATTTATAATAGTGCCGTTCATTCTCTCCACCTTCACCCTCGCCTGTGGCTGGTACGGAGTTTGCTATTAATTCCCATCAGTTTGCACATGACCTGAAAGACTTCCCCTATCACTTTTAATCATTCTAGGGATACCATATCTGCACACAAATTCCTGCATGATTTTCTTTGCAGTGAACACAGCAGTATTTGTGGCAGTGGGGAATGCTTCTACCCAGTTGGAAAACACATCAGTACATACTAACACATATTTCAAATTCCTACAGGGTGGTAACTGTATGAAGTCGATTTGTATTACCTGAAAAGGTCAGTCAGTAGGAGGGATATGGGATGTCTCCATTGGTATTGCCTTACCAATATTCTTCCTCAAGCAAGTAAGACATAACATTGCAGTAGGCTCTTACCAGCTTGCACATACCCTCCTTGCCCAGATGAGTCAGACCGCGTGCCGCCTCAGCTAGACTTGGAAGATATGCTCTGGGGGCCACTGGCTTACCGTGTCCATCTGTCCAAAGTCCTGAGGATTCCTGACCATATCACTTCACCTTCCATACTGCCTTTTGCTGTAGGGAACACAAATTTTGCATTTCAATTAACTGTTGCATGTTAACTGTTTCAAATGTCATCAGTGATGTGATGTGATGTTCATTTGTATGGTTATGCTTGCTGCTGATTTATCAGCTTTGTCTGCCCGGCTCTTACCAAGTGAGATTGGGTCTTGGTTGTAAGTGTGTGCTTTACACTTGATAACAGCCACTCTGTCTGGTTCCTGTATTGCTGTCAGGAGCCTTTTGATGTGAGATGCATGTAATACAGGTATGCCAGCTGCTGTCATTAAATTTCTGAGGCACTACAGTGTCCCAAAATCATGCACCACTCCAAAGGCGTACCTAGAGTCCGCGTATATATTAGCTGACTTACCTTTGTCCAACTCACATGCTCTGGTCAGGGTGACCAGCTTAGCGACTTGTGCTGAGTGTGGTGGGCCAAGGGGTTCAGCTTCTATGATACCTTCATCATCTAAAACTGCATATCCAGTGCACAGGTCTCCCAATTCCATCTGTCTGTGGCAACTACCATCAGTGTAGAAGGTAAAGTCTACTCATTCCAGTGGGTTGTCACTGATGTCAGGTCTCGCAGTGAAAGTTTGGTTCAGGTATTCCATACAATCATGCGTATCAGTATCTGCACTAAATCCTCCTTCACCCTAATTCTCATCCTCTACCCTTCGTGCATGACCAGGCACACTTGGCAAGTAGGTTGCAGGATTTAGTGAGCTGCATCTCTTAATGGTGATGTTTACCAGGGCCATCAGTGATAATTCCCACTTTGTAAACCAAGCAGATGAGACATGTCTGGTTTGGGCGGAGTTTAGCAAGGCTGATACTGCATGAGGTGTATGAATGGTCAAGTCGTGTCATAACACTACATCCTCGCTTTTACTTACCAGCAAAGCTATCGCTGCAACACTTTGCAAGCAAGTGGGGAGAGACCGCGCTACCATGTTCAACTGTGCACTGTAGTAAGCTACCGGTCTGTTGGCATCACCATGTTTCTGTGTTAAGACTCCTGCCGCGCACCCAGTACTTTCAGTACCGTACAATTCAAAGGGCTTTTCATAATCTGGCATACCCAATGTAGGTGCTTGTGATAAACACTGTATTAGTCTCTTAAATGCCAGTTCTGTCTCATCTGTGTGTGAGACCCATTCTGGTCTGTTCAAAGAGACCATCTCCTGCAAAGGTAGTGCCAATATGGAGAACCCCGGAATCCAGTTCCGATAGTACCCACACATTCCGAGGAAAGTGCGGATCTGTTGCTGAGTTTGCGGCAGAGTCATGTCGCGAATCGCCTGTATCCTATCAGTGATCAGGTGCCTAAGTCCTTGTGTCAAGCAATGTCCCAAGTATTTAACCCTGGTCCGGCACAACTGCAGCTTATCCTTTGAAACCTTGTGTCCTGTCTGGGAGAGATGAAACAGAAGCTGTTTAGTATCTGCCAAGGATGACTCAAGTGAGTCAGAACACAACAACAAGACATCAACATATTGTATTAGTACTGATCCACTCTCAGGTTGAAAGGATTGCAAACAGTCATGTAAGGCCTGGGAGAAAATACTCGGGCTGTCAATGAAACCTTGGGGGAGACGAGTCCAGGTGTACTGTACTCCCCTGTACGTGAAGGCAAAGAGGTATTGGCTGTCAGGGTGAAGAGGGACAGAAAAGAAAGCAGAACAAAGATCAATGACAGTGAAGAATTTTGCGGTAGAGGGAATCTGCATGAGGATGACAGCTGGATTGGGCACTATGGAGAATTGGCTCTCAACTACCTTGTTTATCCCCCTTAGATCCTGTTCTAGCCTGTATCCCCTCCCCCACTCTTTTTTACAGGGAAGATGGGACTATTGGCTGTGCTGGACATCCTGACTAGGATGCCCTGCTGTAGCAGCCGCTCTATGATGGGGTACACTCCTATTTCTACCTCTGGCTTCAGAGGATACTGAGGGATTTTTGGAGCTATCCTGCCATCTTTTACTTGTACTGCTACTGGAGCTACATTCGCCATCAATCCAGTGTCCTGTCCATATTTGGTCCATAGGGAACCCGGTATTTGTGAGATAATTTCCTCTACCTGCGATGGACACGTGTCTATAACAGTAGAATGCAGCATTAGCCTTTGAGGGGTGTCTAGTATATCTTGCACTTCTTGAGCATGTTTCTCAGGTATATCCAAGAAGACACCCTCAGGAGTACAATATATGACACACCGCATTTTACACAATAAGTCTCTGCACAATACGTCTCAATAGTCGGAGCCGATGCAGCCAGCAGAAAGGAATGTTTTGTCTGCAAGGGCCCTATCGTAATCTCTGCAGGTCTACTCAAAGGGTATTGTTACACCGTTACTGTTACTCCCATTGCCGAAATCACTTTACCCATGGTTTTTACACCTGATGTGGAATTCAACACTGACCTGGCCACCACTGTATCTACAAGAAAAGGTAATGGTACACCAGCTACATCAACCATGACCTCAGGTTCACTACCAAGGCTAGAAATCAACTTCACTGGCTGCAGACTACAGGTGTGGCCCAACCCCTATTGTGTAGTGAGACTATCCCACAGCGCAGTGGCAGCTACAATATGTGAAAGGGGTAGCTGTGGGTTTTTGGAGGCCTGCCAGTCTCTCCTTGGTGGGTACCTTCTTGCTTCCCCTCTATGTGGCTCGTAATCTCTTCTATGTCATCCCTGATCCTAATTATGTGAATTGTAGTGTGATTTGTATTCTGGTCTAGGGGGTCTGTATACATTATGTGTCCCTTTACTCCTACAATCCCTTGCATAATGTCCTCCCTTCTTGCAATAGTAACATACTATTGACTGTGACTTACCATCAGGGATCTGGGTTTGGCTGATAGGACTTTCCTGTAAGTGCCTGTAAACTCACCATCATCAGCTTATCCCCTTGTGACTCCCTGTGTTTAGTGATATTACGATCATGCTCGATAGCAGACTCTCTCAACGCAGCCACCAAGATACCTCTCCAATTAGGTAGAGAGGCTTTCACCCTTGTCCTTAGTGACTCCTTTAAACCGTCCATCAACATCGAAACAGCTAGCTCCCTGTGGTGTGCATTCTCCTTAATATCCTTGATCCCAGTGTATCTAGCTATTTCCTGTAGTGCTCAATGGAAATATTTGGATGCCATTTCACCTTCCTTTTGTCTTATGGAGAAGATTTTATTCCATTTAACAACAGTAGGGAAATACGCTCCAAATTGCAGGTTGATTTGCCGTACATTCTCCTGATTGTACTCATCAGTGAGAGGTACCTCTGCATCTAACTTACAATCCGTTATGAATTTTGTGATGTCAATATTTGAGGGTAGACACACCCGTAGCACTGTTCGCCAATCTTTATTTGTGGGCTCGTGGGCGTTACCTAACTCTTTAATGAATTTCAGGCATCCGACTAGATCTTTTCTGGGATCCGGTAATTCTGACATAATTGACCTTAACTCTGCTCGGGACCAAGGACAATGCATGGCAATGTTCCTGATGGGAGTTACTCCCTTACTGTCAGTCTTCCCATTGGGGACTGCAATCACCCTGACAGGATTTAGTTCAACTATATCATTTTGACTTGATTCTATAATGCGGGGAACTATCATTTCTGCATAGTGTGTGGTACCATACTTACCAGTGGACACAACCTCACTCACCCCTCCGCTGGGGGTTATCGCTACTACTCTTGGTAGTTGGGCCATGTCCACCTGGGTGTCCTGTATGGTGGCTGTTAGAGAGAGTGCTGATATCGTGCTGGGCTCATCTTCCTGCTCACAGTAATGGCGAAAATTTAAAATGGGATACAGCTGGCAAGGGTTAGGGTCAACACAATGATCAATCACTTTCCTATCCTTTACCAATGCACCATTGCTTGTAGCCAATTTCTCCTCGTCAACATATGGTGGTGGTGGTGCGCTCGCAATCGCTTTCCCGCTAGGTTTGGAACCTGCTGTGCGAGCCAGTTCCTTTTACACCTCCCCCTCTTGTTGCCACAGATTTAAACAATAGGTATATCTGATCCTTTGTTTTCTAGATTTAATCAGACATATTCTAATCCTTATGTTCTGTAACACCTCTGATTCAAAGCTGCCCATCCTGGGGAAAGATGCCCTATCTTCAGCAGTCATACGTACCCATTCATTGCAAAAAGACTTTGTGTGTGAATCATATTTCTCACACATAATAAACCTTGCTGACCCCCTGGGCCGCAAATCTCCAGCCTGAACCCTGGCTACCAAACGCACACTGCTTGTGCAATTGGATCCCATTGCGGACTTTTTGCTTTGTTAACGCAATCCCCAAATGCACAACACAACAGACGGTGAAAGTTCTCTGAGCGCTTCCACCCACTCCTTCTCCGCTGATGTACCTCGACTCACTCCAATAGTGACCACCGCGTACCCAGTGAGGACCCTACCTGGCTTCTATTCACTGGAAGTTTTAGGAGTAACTTACCTTTTTCAGTGAATATCTACTGTTGAAGATTTTCCTTAGAAAGACCAGCAAAAACTTCCCTTTTTGTTATACACAAATCACGCTTGCGTTTGCTGTACACGGTGCTAATGATACCACGGTTTACGCAAAAGCTCGCAAAAGGGGTATCAAGTTGCGTCACGTATCGCACACACAAACATGCGGTCCAATCGCACATCATATAGGTACTTGTTACCTATCTGCCCTACGACCACTGGAGTCGAATACACAAGCTGCGCTCCTCAGCCGGAGCGTAACACACAACCTTTAAACCTTCAATTCACAATTTCTATACTTCTGCACAATGCACAATTCTATATCGCGCTCCTCTGCAAATCACCTAACGATTTGCGTATATCTCTATTTGTATTAACGTAAGTCAGCCGCCTCATGCCACCAAGCCTACACTTACTTGGTGTACCACGGGACCCGAATTTCCGTGGTTCAAATCCTCTCCACTTTCACTCACTCAAATACACCTTGTTTTTCTTTTCTGTACAGAAAATACCACTCCTTAGGTTGGTTACTTTACCCCAGAGGTACTTACAGTTTTAAACAAAATATTTAAGGTAACCTGATTTTGAAATCGGATAGTTATGTGCTATTGTATTAAATGTATACTATCTCGCCTTTATTTGAACGAACTATCGTGTGATTTGTACTTAGCGTCCGTAATCCTACGCAACCTTGCGTAAACACGTGACCGTGCATGCCTTTTACACCACGTGTGCAACCCTGCGCCACATGCACGCTCCTGTACTTTGTCCGTCCCACGTGTACAAACATACGTCCGCAATTCAACAAATCACACAATCTATAAATGTGAGCAATACAAACTATTATCACTCACTAACACAACCACATACACTTGTTCTGTATAAACCTTTTATGACTAGGCCATAAATGCATTTTATGTTTTATGATTACACCCTTAATACTTATTTAAAATTTATCTATATAGCAAACAAATGTATCCGATTCACACAGCTCTAAAATGACTAATAACCTATGGCAACAATATGTGGGAGAGTATGCAAAATATTGGTACGCTTTGTGTACGCTTTTGTGTACGCTTTTGCCGCCAAAAAAATTACACAGATTTTTAAATAGCTTTTTTCCTGTTACCTCCGGATTCTGTCAGCACCTCTGCAGACCAGATAGAGCAGACGCAATCTACCAGCACAAAATAGGGTTTCAAAACATCCAAGCAACCAGGAAAAGGTTTTACTTAAAGATGTATCTCCACCCTTTGCTGATAGATTAAAGTCTGCTATGATCTGCTAGCCTACGAGCATGTGAAAAAACATATCGAGCCCCCAATTGTAAATGCTGATTTACTTACAGGACTAAAAGCAATACCTTAATACACTCAATACACTTAAATTCGAGCCGCTGCGGCCGCTGTATGTAATCCTTAACCTATACACTTTTTACTCAGCGGACAAAGGCCCGTACCATGTACGCACTTTGCGTACACACGCAGCGACAGACGTACAAAGTACATGTAGTGCATACACACACACACCGACACACTGAGAGCACAATGCAGCTACATGTGTGGGTGAAATACACTTTAAACCTTAGCAGGAAGAAGACACAACACCAATTGTATTTAAGATGTTTGGATCCGACCCACCAACTTATAATTGCTGAATGGGGGTTACAACAGATATACAATCACAATAACAGAAAAGAGGCTACAATCAATGGTACATACATTTGGTTTTGCCAGTGCCACACGGTCCAGTGCTCAGTCAATCAAGCAAGATGACCTTCAGAGAGAGATGAATGACTGGCTAGGCAGCTTGGCTTTTATACAGTTGGTCAAAACACAATACAATAGAAACTGTAACCTCTTCATCTATAGTACAAAGGGCTGGTCATTTACAGTACAGGAGGGGTCATAGGTTGGTTTGAATAGGTGGGCGATGTCTGGTCCAGGTGTGCTTGCAGTTGGTCTCCACTGGGTTCCCGCCAAATATCAGAGTACAGTAAACACAGTATAATATTAATATCATGTTCCTGCACATAATTATGCGCAGGAGCGTGCTATCTTCTGCAAACTGCTACCGGAATGTTGCCCTTAAAATACACTACAGTTGGATACCAAACACCACCTCATAACCTAATGCTGTCCCCTCATATCCTGTAAAGGTGAATCCCTTTGTTGTTGTACCTTTTAAACAAGTATAACTTGCTGGTGTGGTGCGTGTGAGCTATGTGTACATTGTGCACTATGTTGATTAAATATGAGATATGTCTTTGTGGCTTTTCCATGCGATTACAAATGCTACCGTAATCACTCATACCACGCGCTAATATGCAAGACCGCATGAGCGATCATACGCTACTTGCGGATATGCACACGCTCGGCAGAACAAGTACGAGCATGGAGGCCATCTGTGTGGTGTTTGTACGTGATGTGTGTACCGTAATATTTTCCAACTTCGAATAAAGTTGAACGGCTTCTTACCAACTTGCTACAGGGTAATAGACAACAGATGGTCGTACATCCCTTATTACTACCCGATGGCTCATTAACTAACTCTGATGCTCAAATTGATGATATTATGTTGAGCTTCTATAAAAACCTGTATTCTCCACCTGTTACACCTCCAAATGAGTCAATTGAAGGATCCAATCCTATTCCAGCCTCTTCCTCTTCCCCATCCTCCTCCGTTGGGGATTTGCTAAAGTTGCCTTAACTCTCTGAATCACTTCCACAGAAGCTAATTACTCCTATTACTTTAGAAGAAGTGACCTGGGCTATCAAACAGTTGAAACTGGCCAAAGCACTGGGCCCTGTTGGAATTTCAAACAATTTTTACAAGATTCTGTGTTTTGAGTGTTCATTTCTTAAAACCTCCAATGCCGTCAAGCTGTATTACATTAGCTACCTGTAAGGTACACAGCCACATCCACAGAAATTTGCTTACTCAATTAAAGAAGAGTTTTCAAATTGTTTTGTAATGTGCAATAAAATAGAGACATCAAGAGTGTGAATAAAGGGATCCCATTTAAGATAAAAGTTTCTACCCTCATGGCCTACATATAAGTTTGCATATTTCCTCTCATAGTACAAAATTTTAAGGAGTTTCAGTTTGACCTCTGATAATTGTGGGGAAGATTTCTTAGTCCAGTGTATTAATATATAGTGTTTGGCAACGCAGGATTTGGGCCCCATATAAACAGCCACGCATCTCTGCCGTTTTTACTCTGGACTTGGAGAGTGAGGGAGACAGACCTCTGTCTCTCTGTGGGTGGTGCCGTTGGGTGGGGTTAGTGTGTTCTTTGTAGGGGTGCTGCTGCAGTCACTGTGGTGTACCTGTGCTTTGTGGCTGTCACTTGCTGTCACTGGTGTTTCATGTGCTGCAGCTGTACATGGGTGTTGCAGTCCTGGCTGTCACTGTGTTGTACAGGGGGCAGGGGCACTGTAAAATATAAGGGTGCTGATGTCTTAGTAACATTACACTGGCCCTGTAGGCTAAACAAATTCAGGGGTACAGTTCTTACAAATTAAATGCACACTGCTCTTATATGCTGTCAAATATAGGGGTGCTGAAATCTTAATAATATTACACTGGCCCTGTTTGTTATAAAAATTCAGGGGTGCAGTTCTTACAAATTAAAAGCACATGGCTCCTATATGCTGTCAAATATAGGGGTGCTGATGTCTTAATAACATTACACTTGCCCTGCCTGTTATAAAAATGTAGGGGTGCAGTTTTACAAATTAAAAGCACACTGCTCCTGTATGCTGTCAAATATAGGGGTGCTGATGTCTTAATAACATTACACTGGCCCAGCATGCTATAAAAATTCAGGGGTGAAGTTGTTACAAATTAAAAGCACACTGCTGTATGCTGTAAAATATGGGGGTGCTGCTGTTCAAATAACATTACACTGGCCCAATCTGCTATAAAAATTCAGGTTTGCAGTGAAAATCAATGTACACTGGCCCTGTCTTGAATGCTGTAATAATTCTAGGGTGCGGTGAAAGTCAATGTACACTGGCCCTGTCTTGAATGCTGTAATAATTCTAGGGTGCAGTTAAAATCAATGTACATTGGTCCTGTCTTATATGCTGTAATAATTCTAGGGTGCAGTTCAATGAATGTACACTGGTCCTGTCTTGTATGCTGTAATAATTCTTGGGTGCAGTGAAAATCAGTGTACACTGGCCCTGTCTTGTATGCTGTAATAATTATAGGGTGCAGTGAAAATCAATATACACTGGCCCTGTCTTGTATGCTGTAATAATTCTAGGGTGCAGTGAAAATCAGTGTTCACTGGCCCTGTCTTGTATGCTGTAATAACTACAGGGGTGTTGTGAAACTACAGGGGTGCTGACACTGTCTGCAGTTGCAATGTCTAGGCCTGACCTTCACAACACTGTATAGGAAGAGGAGGCTCCTACTACCATTTGCATGCCACCTTCAAGTGCTGGGAGGAGCACCGCCAGTCCAGTTTCTGATATTGAGATTGAGGATGTCACTGTAGAAGTACACCAGGATAAGGAGGATAAGGGTGTAGATAGCACTGCAAAGGAGTTGAGGATAAGGATTCTGATGGTGATGTGGTTTGTTTGAATAAGGCACCTGTGGAGACAGTTGTTGGCCATGGAATGAAAAGGCCCATTGTCATGCTTGGGCAAAATACCAAAAAAGGCACCTCTTCGGTGTGGAATTATTTCTCCAAAAATCCAGACAACAGGTGTCAAGTCATCTGTTGCCTTTATCAATCAATAATAAGTAGGGGAAAGGACGTTAACTAAAGAAAAGAATGTCTCCCAGCGCTAACGTTGTCAGGTGTATGCTCTATAATATATAGTAGTGTTTACTCATAGAGATAGTACATATACAAATAACTCTAGCAACAATATATTTTCAAATTAAGAATAATATTTTATTTCCCTAGCACAAAACAAAAATATTAAAAGATGGACCATATAAGAGGGACCCTCACTGGTTCCAATAAAATCAGGTGTTCAGAATAAAACAATTACTAGTGAATCCTAATACCAGTATACTACATACAAACAAAACAATCACATACAACATGAAACATAAAAGACCAGTGATACACTAAATAGCGAAGATGGAAAGACCATCTTTCAAAGTATCCACATGGTATAAGACAACAGAGAACAACAGACAACCACCACACAACAAAGACCACACAACAAAACGCTATGGGTTTATAGTCTGTAGATCTGGCTATCCCATTTAGAGTGATTTGTGTACACATACACCGGAAGGACTACGCTTTGGCTGGTATGAACCAGGACACCTGATGGGCAAATTCCCTGTTTAATAGGTGACTACTCTGCAGTACCTATTTCTACACCTTTACACCGACCTATACTTACCTGAGGATTACAAATACTCATCCAGTGAATAAATCGCTATTTAGTGTATCACTGGTCTTTTATGTTTCATGTTGTATGTGATTGTTTTGTTTGTATGTAGTATACCGGTATTAGGATTCACTAGTAATTGTTTTATTCTGAACACCTGATTTTATTGGAATCAGTGAGGGTCCCTCTTATATGGTCCATCTTTTAATATTTTTGTTTTGTGCTAGGGAAATAAAATATTATTCTTAATTTGAAAATATATTGTTGCTAGAGTTATTTGTATATGTACTATCTCTATGAGTAAACACTACTATAAATTATAGAGCATACACCTGACAACGTTAGCGCTGGGAGACATTCTTTTCTTTTGCACAACTGTGAGGATAGTGGAAATCCTCATTTCTCCTCCATAGCAGCTTAAACCTATCAGGTGAGGCATATAGCGCAGTCCTTCATCCCTTGTTATTAAAGGACGTTAACTACCTAGAAACATCCTCCCTTATATGTCACCTGTAGCACATTCCTCATAACTCATTGTCAAGTTCAGAAACATTGGGTAATAGTGTAAGCAGTCCACTGACACCTAAGTGATGTGGTTTGTTTGAATATTATTTCTCTGTGAGGATGAGGATGTAAACACTAAAGGGGGGGATCTGAGGATGAGACGACATGGCAGACCCTGTCGCTGAAATGATTGATTGGTTAAAGTGTGCATGTCCTGTTTATACAACATAAGGGTGGGTGGGAGGGCCCAAGGACAATTCCATCTTGCACCTCTTTTTTTCTTTGCATGATGTGCTGTTTAGGGCCTAGTTTTTAAAACTGCCATCCTGTCTGCAACTGCAGTGCCACTCCTAGATAGGCCAGGTGTTTGTGCCGCACACTTGTGTCACTTAGCTTAGTCACGCAGTGACTTCGTTGCACCTCTTTTTTTTCTTTGCATGATCTGCTGTTTTGGGCCCAGTTTTTAAAACTGCCAGCCTGTCTGCCACTGCAGTGCCAATCCTAGAAGGGCCAGGTGTTTGTGTCACACACTTGTGTCGCTTAGCTTAGTCACCCAGCGACCTCGGTGCACCTCTTTTTTTTCTTTGCATGATGTGCTGTTTTGGGCCTAGTTTTTAAACTCCCAGCTTGTCTGCCACTGCAGTGACACTCCTAGATGGGCCGGGTGTTTGTGCCTCACACTTGTGTCGCTTACTGTAGCTTACTCAACCAGCGACCTCTGTGCACATCTTTTTTTCTTTTGCATGATGTTCTCTTTGGGGCCTAGTTTTTAAAACTGCCATCCTGTCTGGCACTGCAGTGCCACTCCTAGATTGGCCATGTGTTTTGTGCCGCCCACTTGTGTCGCTTAGCTTAGTCATCCAGTGACCTCGATGCAATCTTTTGGCCTAAAAACAATATTGTGAGGTGTTTAGAAAAGACTGGAAATGAGTGGAAATGAATGTTATTGATGTTAATAATGCCCATAGGATCAAAATGACCCCCAAATTCTGTGATTTCAGCTGTTTTTATGTTTTTTTTTCCTTCAAAAATCATCCAGATCCAAAACCAAAACCCGAAAGGGTGGTTTTGGCAAAACCAATCCAGATCCAAAACATGAGCGGGGATCCAGATCCAAAACACAAAACACGAAAAGTGCCCACCGTACATCTCTAATCTCTCTCTCTCTCTCTATATATATATATATATATATATATATAAAACAACTCCAGAAGCCGGCACTCTACAGAAAGCATCCAATTAGCTTGCCAGGGTGCTCTCAAAGGTTCAGACAACCCCCTACTATACAGTATATACACTCCATATCACAGAGGCACTCCCAGACTTTAAAGTTGGTGAAACAACGTGGTGTTTAATTCAACGTTTCGGGGTACTGGCCCCCCGTCATCAGGACACACACACATCAACAAGTGCAATACACACAGTGCTTAAATATACAAACTTACAGGTCTCCAGATCTTAGTGCAGCGTCCCAGCGTGCGTCTCCGGCGTCCGCGCGTCACTTCCGGTCCCGTGTATGACGTCACACCAGAAGTGATGTCCGCCGGGTCACAACACCAGCGCTGCTCAGGTTGTCATAGCAATGCAGCTAGAGCTGCCGCATCGCTATGTGACCTGAAAAAACATACAAAACATCACAGTAACAGCAAAATACTTATAATACAGTAGTGATGAGCGGGTTCGGTTTCTCGGAAACCGAACCCCCCCGGACTTCACCCTTTTTACACGGGTCCGAGCCATACTCGGATTCTCCCGTATGGCTCGGTTAACCCGAGCGGGCCCGAATGTCATCATCCCGCTGTCGGATTCTCGCGAGATTCGGATTCTATATAAGCAGTCGCGCGTCACCGCCATTTTCACTCGTGCATTGGAAATGTTAGGGAGAGGACGTGGCTGGCGTCCTCTCCGTTATTGTTGAACTTGATTGTGCACTATTGCTTAATTGTGGGGAGGGCTGGGGAGCAGCTGTATAATATAGAAGGAGTACAGTGCAGAGTTTTGCTGATCAGTGACCACCAGTTATCCGTTCTCTGCCTGAAAAAAACTCTCCATATCTGTGCTCAGTGTGCTGCATATATCTGTGCTCACACTGCTTAATTGTGGGGACTGGGGAGCAGCTGTATTATATAGCAGGAGTACAGTGCAGAGTTTTGCTGACAGTGACCACCAGTATACGTTGTCTGCCTGAAAAACACTCCATATCTGTGCTCAGTGTGCTGCTTTATTGTGGGGACTGGGGACCACCAGTATAATATTATATAGGAGGAGTACAGTGCAGAGTTTTGCTGACCAGTGACCACCAGTATATAATATATAGCATTACGGTACAGTAGGCCACTGCTGTACCTACCTCTGTGTCGTCATTAAGTATACTATCCATCTAGATTCTATACCTGTGGTGCATTTCAGTTGTGCAGTTTGCTGACACAGTGACCACCAGTATATATAGCAGTACGGTACGGAAGGCCACTGCTGTACCTACCTCTGTGTCGTCATTAAGTATACTATCCATCTACATTCTATACCTGTGGTGCATTTTAGTTTTGCAGTTTGCTGACACAGTGACCACCAATATACTATATATAGCAGTACGGTACGGAAGGCCACTGCTGTACCTACCTCTGTGTCATCATTAAGTATACTATCCATCTACATTCTATACCTGTGGTGCATTTTAGTTTTGCAGTTTGCTGACACAATGACCACCAGTATACTATATATAGCAGTACGGTACGGAAGGCCACTGCTGTACCTACCTCTGTGTCGTCATTAAGTATACTATCCATCTACATTCTATACCTGTGGTGCATTTTAGTTTTGCAGTTTGCTGACACAGTGACCACCAGTATACTATATATAGCAGTACGGTATGGAAGGCCACTGCTGTATCTACCTCTGTGTCGTCATTAAGTATACTATCCATCTACATTCTATACCTGTGGTGCATTTTAGTTTTGCAGTTTGCTGACACAGTGACCACCAGTATACTATATATGGCAGTACGGTATGGAAGGCCACTGCTGTACCTACCTCTGTGTCGTCATTAAGTATACTATCCATCTACATTCTATACCTGTGGTGCATTTTAGTTTTGCAGTTTGCTGACACAGTGACCACCAGTATACTATATATAGCAGTACGGTACGGAAGGCCTCTGCTGTACCTACCTCTGTGTCATCATTAAGTATACTATCCATCTACATTCTATACCTGTGGTGCATTTTAGTTTTGCAGTTTGCTGACACAGTGACCACCAGTATACTATATATAGCAGTACGGTATGGAAGGCCACTGCTGTACCTACCTCTGTGTCGTCATTAAGTATACTATCCATCTACATTCTATACCCGTGGTGCATTTTAGTTTTGCAGATTGCTGACAGTGACCACCAGTATATATAGCAGTACGGTACGGAAGGCCACTGCTGTACCTACCTCTGTGTCGTCAAGTATACTATCCATCCATACCTGTGGTGCATTTCAGTTGTGCGCAGTATATATAGTAGTATGCCATTGCTATTGATAGTTACTGGCATATAATTCCACACATTAAAAAATGGAGAACAAAAATGTGGAGGTTAAAATAGGGAAAGATCAAGATCCACTACCACCTCGTGCTGAAGCTGCTGCCACTAGTCATGGCCGAGACGATGAAATGCCATCAACGTCGTATGCCAAGGCCGATGCCCAATGTCATAGTAGAGAGCATGTAAAATCCAAAAAACAAAAGTTCAGTAAAATGACCCAAAAATCAAAATTATAAGCGTCTGAGGAGAAGCGTAAACTTGCCAATATGCCATTTACAACACGGAGTGGCAAGGAACGGCTGAGGCCCTGGCCTATGTTCATGGCTAGTGGTTCAGCTTCACATGAGGATGGAAGCACTCATCCTCTCGCTAGAAAAAAGAAAAGACTTAAGCTGGCAAAAGCACAGCAAAGAACTGTGCGTCCTTCTAAATCACAAATACCCAAGGAGAGTCCAATTGTGTCGGTTGCGATGCCTGACCTTCCCAACACTGGACGGGAAGAGCTAGCGCCTTCCACCATTTGCACGCCCCCTGTAAGTGCTGGAAGGAGCACCCGCAGTCTAGTTCCTGATAGTCAAATTGAAGATGTCACTGTTGAAGTACACCAGGATGAGGATATGGGTGTTGCTGGCGCTGGGGAGGAAATTGACAAGGAGGATTCTGATGGTGAGGTGGTTTGTTTAAGTCAGGCACCCGGGGAGACACCTGTTGTCCGTGGGACGAATATGGCCATTAACATGCCTGGTCAAATTACAAAAAAAATCAGCTCTACGGTGTGGAATTGTTTCAACACAAATGCGGACAACAGGTGTCAAGCCGTGTGTTGCCTTTGTCAAGCTGTAATAAGTAGGGGTAAGGACGTTAACCACCTCGGAACATCCTCCCTTATACGTCACCTGCAGCGCATTCATCAAAAGTCAGTGACAAGTTCAAAAACTTTGGGTGACAGCGGAAGCAGTCCACTGACCACTAAATCCCCTCCTCTTGTAACCAAGCTCCTACAAACCACACCACCAACTCCCTCAGTGTCAATTTCCTCCTTACCCAGGAAAGCAATAGTCCTGCAGGCCATGTCACTGGCAAGTCTGACGAGTCCTCTCCTGCCTGGGATTCCTCTGATGCATCCTTGTGTGTAACGCCCACTGCTGCTGGCGCTGCTGTTGTAGCTGCTGGGAGTCGATCGTCATCCCAGAGGGGAAGTCGGAAGACCACTTGTACTACTTCCAGTAAGCAATTGACTGTCCAACAGTCCTTTGCGAGGAAGATGAAATATCACAGCAGTCATCCTGCTGCAAAGCAGATAACTCAGGCCTTGGCAGCCTGGGCGGTGAGAAACGTGGTTCCGGTATCCACCGTTAATTCAGAGGCAACTAGAGACTTGATTGAGGTACTGTGTCCCCGGTACCAAATACCATCTAGGTTCCATTTCTCTAGGCAGGCGATACCGAAAATGTACACAGACCTCAGAAAAAGACTCACCAGTGTCCTAAAAAATGCAGTTGTACCCAATGTCCACTTAACCACGGACATGTGGACAAGTGGAGCATGGCAGACTCAGGACTATATGACTGTGACAGCCCACTGGGTAGATGGTTTGCCTCCCGCAGCAAGAACAGCAGTGGTGGCACCAGTAGCAGCATCTCGCAAACGCCAACTCATTCCTAGGCAGTCTACGCTTTGTATCACCGCTTTCCAGAAGAGGCACACAGCTGACAACCTCTTACGGAAACTGAGGAAGATCATCGCAGAATGGCTTACCCCAATTTTACTCTCCTGGGGATTTGTGACATCGGACAACGCCAGCAATATTGTGCATACATTACATCTGGGCAAATTCCAGCATGTCCCATGTTTTGCACATACATTGAATTTGGTGGTGCAGAATTATTTAAAAAACGACAGGGGCGTGCAAGAGATGCTGTCGGTGGCCCGAATAATTGCGGGCCACTTTCGGCATTCAGCCACCGCGTACAGAAGACTGGAGCACCACCAAACATTCGTGAACCTGCCCTGCCATCATCTGAAGCAAGAGGTGGTAACGAGGTGGAATTCAACCCTCTATATGCTTCAGAGGATGGAGGAGCAGCAAAAGGCCATTCAAGCCTATACATCTGCCCACGATATAGGCAAAGGAGGGGGAATGCACCTGAATCAAGCGCAGTGGAGAATGATTTCAACGTTGTGCAAGGTTCTGCAACCCTTTGAACTTGCCACACGTGAAGCCAGTTCAGACACTGCCAGCCTGAGTCAGGTCATTCCCCTCATCAGGCTTTTGCAGAAGAAGCTGGAGACCTTGAAGGAGGAGCTAAAACAGAGCGATTCCGCTAGGCATGTGGGACTTGTGGATAGAGCCCTTAATTCGCTTAACCAGGATTCACAGGTGGTCAATCTGTTGAAATCAGAGCACTACATTTTGGCCACCGTGTTCGATCCTAAATTTAAAACCTACGTTGTATCTCTCTTTCCGGCAGACACAAGTCTGCAGAGGTTCAAAGACCTGCTGGTGAGAAAATTGTCAAGTCAAGCGGAACGTGACCCGTCAACATCTCCTCCTTCACATTCTCCCGCAACTGGGGGTGCGAGGAAAAGGCTAAGAATTCCGAGCCCACCCGCTGGCGGTGATGCAGGGCAGTCTGGAGCGAGTGCTGACATCTGGTCCGGACTGAAGGACCTGCCAACGATTACTGACATGTCGTCTACTGTCACTTCATATGATTCTCTCACCATTGAAAGAATGGTGGAGGATTATATGAGTGACTGCATCCAAGTAGGCACGTCAGACAGTCCGTACGTATACTGGCAGGAAAAAGAGGCAATTTGGAGGCCCTTGCACAAACTGGCTTTATTCTACCTAAGTTGCCCTCCCTCCAGTGTGTACTCCGAAAGAGTGTTTAGTGCAGCCACTCACCTTGTCAGCAATCGGCGTACGAGGTTACTTCCAGAAAATGTGGAGAAGATGATGTTCATCAAAATGAATTATAATCAATTCCTCCGTGGAGACATTCACCAGCAGCAATTGCCTCCACAAAGTACACAGGGACCTGAGATGGTGGATTCCAGTGGGGACGAATTAATAATCTGTGAGGAGGGGGATGTACACTGTGAAAGGGATGAGGAATCGGAGGATGATGATGAGGTGGACATCTTGCATCTGTAGAGCCAGTTTGTGCAAGGAGAGATTGATTGCTTCTTTTTTTGGTGGGGGCCCAAACCAACCCGTCATTTCAGTCACAGTCGTGTGGCAGACCCTGTCGCTGAAATGATGGGTTCGTTAAAGTGTGCATGTCCTGTTTATACAACATAAGGGTGGGTGGGAGGGCCCAAGGACAATTCCATCTTGCACCTCTTTTTTCTTTAATTTTTCTTTGCATCATGTGCTGTTTGGGGACAATTTTTTTGAAGTGCCATCCTGCCTGACACTGCAGTGCCACTCCTAGATGGGCCAGGTGTTTGTGTCGGCCACTTGTGTCGCTTAGCTTAGTCACACAGCGACCTTGGTGCGCCTCTTTTTTTCTTTGCATCATGTGCTGTTTGGGGACAATTTTTTGGAAGTGCCATCCTGCCTGACACTGCAGTGCCACTCCTAGATGGGCCAGGTGTTTGTGTCGGCCACTTGTGTCGCTTAGCTTAGTCACACAGCGACCTTGGTGCGCCTCTTTTTTTTTCTTTGCATCATGTGCTGTTTGGGGACTATTTTTTTGAAGTGCCATCCTGCCTGACACTGCAGTGCCACTCCTAGATGGGCCAAGTGTTTGTGTCGGCCACTTGTGTCGCTTAGCTTAGTCACACAGCGACCTTGGTGCGCCTCTTTTTTTTTTCTTTGCATCATGTGCTGTTTGCGGACTATTTTTTTGAAGTGCCATCCTGCCTGACACTGCAGTGCCACTCCTAGATGGGCCAAGTGTTTGTGTCGGCCACTTGTGTCGCTTAGCTTAGCCATCCAGCGACCTCGGTGCAATTTTAGGACTAAAAATAATATTGTGAGGTGTGAGGTGTTCAGAATAGACTGGAAATGAGTGGAAATTATGGTTATTGAGGTTAATAAAACTATGGGATCAAAATGACCCCCAAATTCTATGATTTAAGCTGTTTTTTAGGTTTTTTTGTAAAAAACACCCGAATCCAAAACACACCCGAATCCGACAAAAAATTTTCGGTGAGGTTTTGCCAAAACGCGTCCGAATCCAAAACACGGCCGCGGAACCGAATCCAAAACCAAAACACAAAACCCGAAAAATGTCCGGTGCACATCACTATAATACAGTGCATACTTAATCATTCAATTTAAAAAACGTGCAAATACTTATGTGATAAAAAAAGAATAATGCATTACACTGTGTAAACACTAACTCAGAGGCTGTCTATCGCCATCTAATGACTAAATATAAGAAAAAAACATGCTGCCATGCTATAAAAATGGTATCTTAAAACGCAATGCAAGCAGTAAGTGATACAATATAATCACATCTCCACTAAGACATGTGGTGTAAACCCGTAGTACATATAAATATGATCTATTCGAAATATGTTAAATATTAATAACCCTCATGTGATAATTAATTAAACCATCACTGCTGCTGCCCCATATTGTTCAACAAAGTGCTAGTGTGAACAATTACTATACAAAACAATTTTCACCAAGGAATCCTACTCAAGGGACAAGCAATGTAAGACTATAACCTACATAAATTAATTAATAGTGCATGACCTGAATTAATGCTTAGTTTTAAAGCCTGGGATCTATGCCCATTGTACCCATAGGCTGTTGCAATGGTGTTCGCGATACTGTACACCTATCTACAACATGTTGAGCTAGTATACATAATATATATATGTTTTTTTAAGAAACAACTGAAATTGAGTGCTTCATTAAGCCCATGTGAGCTAACTGTATTCAGACGGTGTATCCATTTACATTCCAGCTGTAGCAGCTGTTTGTCCCTGTCACCCCCTCTCAAACTAGGGGGGATTTGGTCAATTATTCGATATCTTAATGTAGCCATTAAATGCTTGGCCCTAAGAAAATGGCGTGCCACAGCCTGGTCGCTTTTGCCTTCATTGATGGCCGCTCTTATGGCCCCTCTATGTTGGGCCATTCTCTCTTTGAATTGCTGTTTCATCTTCCCAACATAGTGCAACCCACATGGGCAGGTGATTAGGTAAATTACATATTTGGAGATACATGTGACTGGATACTTAATGTATAGTGTTTTGCCCATGTGTGGATGTGTGGACCTGTTACCAGCAATCATGTAGCTGCAGTTAACACAGCCCGTGCATTTATAACACCCTCCTTGTTTTGTCAAAAAGTGAGTTTTCAGTGGATCCAAGCCAGAGATGTCCATTTTCACTAGCAGGTCCCTCAAATTTGGACCTCTTGTATAACTGGGAATCAGTCTAGTATTTTTCAGAACCGCTAACTGGGGATCATTGGTTATTATTGGCCATAATGATTTGGCACGTTTGGTGGTGTGTTTGCTTTTGATGTCAAACTGATTGACCCAGGGCAATACTTCCCTTTGATTTGGGACTGCCCCCGTGTCCTTATCCTCTAGTAGAACAGATCTCCCTATTCCACTCGCCTTCTGTCTGGCTACTAACAAATCATGGAGGGAATTACCCCTTTCCACAAATTTATTGACCATATAATCCAACTGTTTTTCTCTTTCTACTTCATTTTTGTTATTATTCCTACATACTCTGATGAATTGAGAATATGGTATACCCCTGATGGCTGATTTGGGGTGAAAGCTGTTATACTTAAGTATCGTGTTAAGCTCAGTTGGTTTGGAGAATAATTAAGTTTGTAATTTCTGATCTACACATGCAATATTGACATCTAGGAAATGAATCTCCTCCTTACTCATGGTACAGTAAGTGATAATTTTGCTGGACAAGGAGACTCGTTATGTTCTTTAATCAAATCACTCAATGCCCCTTCTGTTGCTGTCCACAATTCCAGGATGTCATCTATGCAGTGGCGTAACTACTGCCCCCGCAGCCCTCGCGGTGGCTTGGGGGCGAGGGGCTGCGGGGGCGCCACTGATTTACAGCAGACTGACATGCGGACGAGCGTCCGCATGTCAGTCTGCGGTCTCCTTCCCTCCGCCGCTTGTTGGAGGGACACGGAGGGCACAGCGCGCCTCCCTGTGTCCCTCCTGCATCATCTCCGGCGGCCGCGGGTCTAATAGGGGGAAGTGCCGTCCGTGAGCTCTAATTGGCTCATGAACCGGCACTTCCCCCTATTAGACCCGCGGCCGCCGGAGATGATGCAGCAGGAGGGACACAGGAGAGGCGAGCTGTGCCATCCGTGTCCCTCCAAAAAGCAGCAGGCGCGGGGGGGGATATCTGGCACTGGGGCATATATGGCACTGGGGGGGGAATATCTGGCACTGGGGGCATATATGGCACTGGGGGGGAATATCTGGCACTGGGGCAGTGGCGTAACTAGAAATTTTTCTCCCCCAAGCCAAAAAATTCTTTGGCGCCCCCCCCCCCTCATGCTCCATAATTGGGAGCAAGATAGGGATGAAAATGTGGCACATGGGGGGGGCTATATTTGGCACTGGGGCATGTGAGTACCTGGCACCATGGGGGAATATCTGGCACTGGGGACATATGTGGCACTGGGAGCACAGCCCTAGCAACAAGGACTACCTCCTAGCAACGAGCATGACACCCAGTGCATGAAACACCTGGCAACGAGCATGACACCCAGTGCATGAAACACCTGGCAACGAGCATGACACCCAGTGCATGAAACCCCTGGCAACGAGCATGACACCCTGAGCATGAAAACCCCTGGCACCGTGCATGGAACCAAGAGCATGAAACCCCTGGCAACGAGCATGACACCCAGTGCATGAAACCCCTGACAACGAGCAGGTAATTGAAAAGTAATTAGAAGCCTTACTGTAGGACTTAATGTGTAATGGGCATTACGGTGTGTGGCATAATGTATCACGGACATTGCGGTGTGTGTCATAATGTGTCACAGGCATTACGGTGTATGGTATACTATATCGCGGGCATTGTGATATGTGGTATAATGTCTCAGGGTCATTGCAGTGTGTGGCATAATGTATCACGGACATTGCGGTGTGTGTCATAATGTGTCAGGCATTACGGTGTGTGGTATACTATATCACGGGCATTGTGGTATGTGGTATAATGTCTCAGGGTCATTGCAGTGTGGCATAATACATAACTGGCATTGCGGTATGTGGCATAGGGTATAACGGGCAGGGCATTGCAGTATGTGTCACAGGCATTACAGTGTATGGTATACTATATCACGGGCATTGTGGTATAATGTCTCAAGGTCATTGCAGTGTGTGGCATAATGTGTCACAGGCATTGTATGTGCTATAATGTATCGGGCATTGCAGTGTGTGGCATAATGTATCACGGACATTGCGGTGTGTGTCATAATGTGTCACAGACATTGTATGTGCTATAATGTATCAGGGGCATTGCAGTGTGTAGCATAATGTATAACGGGCATTGCGATTCCTGTCATAATGTGTCACAGGCATTACGGTGTGTGGCATAATGGGGGTCATTCCGAGTTGTTCGCTCGCAAGCGGATTTTAGCAGATTTGCTCATGCTAAGCCGCCGCCTACTGGGAGTGAATCTTAGCATCTTAAAATTGCGAACGATGTATTCGCAATATTGCGATTACACACCTCGTAGCAGTTTCTGAGTAGCTTCAGACTTACTCGGCATCTGCGATCATTTCAGTGCTTGTCGTTCCTGGTTTGACGTCACTAACACACCCAGCGTTCGCCCAGACACTCCCCCGTTTCTCCGGCCACTCCTGCGTTTTTTCCGGAAACGGTAGCGTTTTTCCCACACGCCCATAAAACGGCCTGTTTCCGCCCAGTAACACCCATTTCCTGTCAATCACATTACGATCGCCAGAACGATGAAAAAGCCATGAGTAAAAATCCTAACTGCATAGCAAATTTACTTGGCGCAGTCGCAGTGCGGACATTGCGCATGCGCATTAAGCGGAAAATCGCTGCGATGCGAAGATTTTTACAGAGCGAACAACTCGGAATGACCCCCAATGTGTCACAAGCATTACGGTGTGTGGCATAATGTGTCGGGGGCATTACAGTGTGTGCATATTGTGTCATGTGCATTATTGTGTGCGGCATAATGTCTAAGGGCCATTGCAGTATGTGGCATAATGTATACTGGGCATTACTATAAGGAGGAAAAATGACAAATAATGTAAGAGGCATGAATCAGGATTATTTTTCTTTCCTGTGGTGGCCAACGTATGGGCGTGCAGGTTGCAAAACTGGGGTACAAGGTAGTCTTTTCCTGCAATGCCACGCCCCTTTATGCGAAACCACGCCCATTCCAACAAAACCACACCCCTTTTTTGCCACGCGCGCATATTTATCCCTTTCTTGCTCCCAATTATGGAGCATGAGGGGGGGCGCCGAAGAATTTTTTGGCTTGGGGGAGAAAAATTTCTAGTTACGCCACTGCATCTATGTAATGATGATAGTGCAAAATCTGCTTTCTGCTTGCATTGTGTTTTAAGATACCATTTTTATAACATGGCAGCATGTTTTTTTTAATCATATTTAGTCACTAGATGGCGATAGACAGCCTCTGAGTTAGTGTTTACACAATGTAATGCATTATTCATTTAAATCACATAAGTATTTGCACGTTTTTTAAATTGAATAATTAAGTATGCACTGTATTATAAGTATTTTGCTGTTACTGTGATGTTTTATATGTTTTTTCAGGTCACATAGCGATCCGGCAGCTCTAGCTGCATTGCTATGACAACCAGAGCAGCGTTGGTGTTGTGACCCGGTGGACATCACTTCTGGTGTGACGTCATACTCGGGACTGGAAGTGAAGCGCGGATGCCTGAGACGCACGCTGGGACGCTGCACTAAGATCTGGAGACCTGTAAGTTTGTATATTTAAGCACTGTGTGTTTTCCACTTGTTGATGTGTGTGTTTCCTGATGACGGGTGGCAGTACCCCGAAACATTGAATTAAACACCACGTTTTTTCACCAACTGTAAAGTCCGGGAGTGCCTCTGTGATATGGAGTGTGTATATATATATATATATATATATATATATATGTGTGTGTATGTGTATAAAGAATAAAAACATGGTGGCCTCTCAAGCTTTGTTGTCCTTTCATGTTGAGTGCACGGTGTCAACATCTTCAACAACCTAGATCCTATTATAATCCGAAAGTGAAAGGTCTCCATACCTCCCCAATGTCATGGTTACTGACCGCTGGTACTTACCATTCCACCTCCAGGTTTTAATGGATTTCAGACTTCTCTTTGTAAAGTTTCATAAGGAGAGTATCCTTTTTCTCCAGAAGCTGGGTTTTGGGACTACGCAGACTGCTACGTCTCGCGCTGCCCATAGTATCATTTTGGCTCCCCTTGATAAGCAAAAAGTTTGATATATGTGCGCTACTCATTATAGCTTATTGTTGATATTTTGTATGTTGTCTGTTCCCCCTATATGTTTCTGTGCTTCTGGCTAGAATGCTATCCCTCTATACTTTCTTTGACACCTACTGTGGTCCTCTTTAGCTAAACGCTAGCTTTATCCCCTATTGTCTGCTTTTGTCCTAAATATTAGACTCCAGGCCACAGCTCTTTTTGCTTAATCCCCATCCCTTTCCAAGCTATTTGACAAATCTTACTCACTCAAACTCCTGACATGTTCTAAGGTCTCCAAGGTGCTGAATGATTAATTACATTTTTTTTGTAACTTATCAATGGATATTTCTTCCTCTGTTCTTTGCCATGCCCATAAAGCCACTATATGCTGTCAAAAAACTGTAAAGCATTATTGGGCACTCATTGCAAACTTGGAATCCCAGTTTCAATCATCCTGTCTCTCTCTTCTGGCCTCCACAACATTTCAGTCCCAACATGTTCAGAGCCAGCTCTGGACAGGGAGCTGGAGTGCTCTGGGCCAGACTGGTTAGAGCTGGAGTGAATTAATTTAGTCTTATGATGCTCCTCCTTATTCAGTGATACCTACGTAGCTAGACTATAATAAATAAGCAAGAAGCAGGACTGTTATAAGTACTAAGCTGAGTGAACTGGTGTACTGCCATTCAATAGAAGCAGCCACTAGTTGGAGGCCTTGGATACAGGTATAACAGGAATACTCTCTGCAGATGATGTGTGTTATCATCTGCAGGTAATGGACACTGCTTTTAATGATTGGTAATGCACACTAAAATAATGTGCACTCTGCGGGCAGTAAATTGCAATTTACTCTGATATGGATGTGCACTATGCAGACTATGAATGATAGTGCATTTTTCTTTTTTCAACCTCAACAACTATGTAACTATGTAACTATGTTGATTGTGAGCTCTGCAGTTGTAAGTACTGATGCACGCTGATGTTGAATGTGCACTCTGCAGATTGTAGGCAAGAACACATACTGATATTATATGTGCACTTTGTATACTATACAGTAAGTATTAAGCATGCTTATATAATAGTGCTGAGCATTCTGCAATATGCAGGATGTAATTAGGATTGCTGCAATAAGAAGACAAGAGCTGGTGAACTCAGAAAATTGGCCATGCACAACAGAGTGTGCACCAGAGAGGGAATACAGCAAGCATGTTAGGAATCAAGACCAGGAACAGATAAAGTACAAGTTGTACAAGTTACATTTGCCCCTCTCCCTCCATGTATTTATTATCAATAATTCTAGATTGATATGGGTGAGTTTCTGTATGACTGATTGGACATGTGGTCCTGTTCTAATACATAAACAAAATGTAGCAAAATTAAGGACAATGCACATAATCTAGATTAATTTACTTGCACCTAGCCGTGGTAGGTGGTCCTATATTTTTGGGTCTAAAGTTATGCTAAGAATCACAATTTTCCCCAATTTTAAATTGCATAGTTATTTTAATGTTAGATAGTGTTTAGAGTGTGCAACTGCATTTTCTCTTTTTTTCTGTGTGACACTGCAAGTCTAAACATAGTACCATCTTTAATAATGTTTAGAATTAGGGTGTGCAGTCCAGCACCAACGTATATTCTATATTGTGTACATGTGTGTACACTTGAAGGCGGAGACTCCTTCATCTTGGACTAGCACCACTCCCACCTGTCCTTGGAATTTTTAATTAGAATAGGGTCCATGCATTTGCAAGTATTTGCAAGTATTCATATCATTTGGACGCATTGACTGTTCTCAATTTTGTAAGTTCGACAAAAATCCATTGTAAAGTGAATGTATTTGTCTCAGTAGTAGTTGACTTTCCTCTCTAGTGTTCAGTTGATGACCCCTTCCAATTTTCAAAAGAAAATAAGTATAAAAATGTTAGTCCGAATTCTTGTAAGATTTAATGGGGCAATAATATTAAAAAGAAGTCAATGGGGTAAATTTACTAAGCTCCCGATTTTGACCGAGATGCCGTTTTTTCATCAAAGTGTCATCTCGGTAATTTACTAAGCAATAATCACGGCAGTGAAGAGGGCATTCGTAATATTTTGAAGTCCAAGAAAAAAATCACGAATGAATACACCATCGGTCAAAACGCGGCTGTTTAAGTATGAATCTCGGTCATTTACTAAGAAGTGCACAGCAAAAAAAAAACAAACACTGCCGTGAAAAATTACAACTCGTAAAAAAGTGCTAAAAAAAAACAGACCTACTTTTTTTTTCCGTGATTGGATAGGCATGCAGGGATCCATGAGATCCGTGCATGTATATCAGTGGGAAGGGGTGGGAAAGTGGTTATTTTATTTAAAAAAATTGCGTGGGGTCCCCCCTCCTAAGCATAACCAGCCTCGGGCTCTTTGAGCCGATCCTGGTTGCAGAAATATGGGGAAAAAATTGACAGGGGTTCCCCCATATTTAAGCAACCAGCATCGGGCTCTGCGCCTGGTCCTGGTTCCAAAAATATGGGGGACAAAAAGAGTAGGGGTCCCCCGTATTTTTAAAACCATCACCGGGCTCCACTAGCTGGACAGATAATGCCACAGCCGGGGGTCACTTTTATATAGTGCCCTGCGGCCGTGGCATCAAAAATCCAACTAGTCACTCCTGGCCGGGGTACCCTGGGGGAGTGGGGACCCCTTCAATCAAGGGGTCCCCCCCCCCAGCCACCCAAGGGCCAGGGGTGAAGCCCGAGGCTGTCCCCCCCCATCCAATGGGCTGCGGATGGGGAGGCTGATAGCCTTTGTTGTAAAATAAAAGATATTGTTTTTAGTAGCAGTACTACAAGGCCCAGCAAGCCTCCCCCGCATGCTGGTACTTGGAGAACCACAAGTACCAGCATGCGACGGAAAAACGGGCCCGCTGGTACCTGTAGTACTACTACTAAAAAAATACCCAAAAAAAGACAAGACACACACACCGTGAAAGTATAATTTTATTACATACATACACACATACATACATACTTACCTTAAGTTCCCACGCAGGTCGGTCCTCTTCTCCAGTAGAATCCAAGGGGTACCTGTTGAAGAAATTATACTCACGAGATCCAGGGGTCCAGGCTCCTCGGGAAATCCAGGGGTAATCCACGTACTTGAAAAAAATAACAAAACGGTGTCCCGACCACGAACTGAAAGGGGACCCATGTTTGCACATGGGTCACCTTTCCACGAATGCCAGAAACCCACTTTGACTTCTGTCTAAGTGGGTTTCTTCAGCCAATCAGGGAGCGCCACGTTGTAGCACTCTCCTGATCAGCTGTGTGCTCCTGTCCTCACTGACAGGCAGCACACGGCAGTGTTACAATGTAGCGCCTATGCGCTACATTGTAACCAATGATGGGAACTTTCTGCCCTGCGGTTGACCTAAAGTGACGTCACCGCTGAGCAGAAAGTTCCCATGTAGCATAGGCGCTACATTGTAACACTGCCGTGTGCTGCCTGTCAGTGAGGACAGGACCACACAGCTGATCAGGAGAGTGCTACAACGTGGCGCTCCCTGATTGGCTGAAGAAACCCACTTAGACAGAAGTCAGAGTGGGTTTCTGGCATTCGTGGAAAGGTGACCCATGTGCAAACATGGGTCCCCTTTCAGTTCGTGGTCGGGACACCGTTTTTTTTTTTTTTCAAGTACGTGGATTACCCCTGGATTTCCCGAGGAGCCTGGACCCCTGGATCTCGTGAGTATAATTTCTTCAACAGGTACCCCTTGGATTCTACTGGAGAAGAGGACCGACCTGCGTGGGAACTTAAGGTAAGTATGTATGTATGTGTGTATGTATGTAATAAAATTATACTTTCACGGTGTGTGTGTCTTGTCTTTTTTTGGGTATTTTTTTAGTAGTAGTACTACTACAGGTACCAGCGGGCCAGTTTTTCCGCCGCATGCTGGTACTTGTGGTTCTCCAAGTACCAGCATGCGGGGGAGGCTTGCTGGGCCTTGTAGTACTGCTACTAAAAACAATATCTTTTCTTTTACAACAAAGGCTATCAGCCCCCCCATCCGCAGCCCATTGGATGGGGGGGGGACAGCCTCGGGCTTCACCCCTGGCCCTTTGGTGGCTGGGGGGGGGACCCCTTGATTGAAGGGGTCCCCACTCCCCCAGGGTACCCCGGCCAGGGGTGACTAGTTGGATTTTTGATGCCACGGCCGCAGGGCACTATATAAAAGTGACCCCCGGCTGTGGCATTATCTGTCCAGCTAGTGGAGCCCGGTGCTGGTTTTAAAAATACGGGGGACCCCTACTCTTTTTGTCCCCCGTATTTTTGGGACCAGGACCAGGCGCAGAGCCCGATGCTGGTTGCTTAAATATGGGGGAACCCCTGTCATTTTTCCCCCCATATTTTTGCAACCAGGATCGGCTCAAAGAGCCCGAGGCTGGTTATGCTTAGGAGGGGGGACCCCACGCATTTTTTTTTATTATTTTACAGTGTTTAATTAAAAAAAAAAAATAAATAAACCCCAGCACGGATCACACAGATCCGGCCGAGATTGATTGTAAAAAAAGTCGGCAGTGTTTTGCTAATCACTGCCGTAAAAATAGAAAAAAAACCACGAATGACATCGACATCGGAACAAAAGAAAAACCCGAATACGACAGCTTAGTAAATTAGTCGTAATCAATTCAAAAAGTTGCAGTTTTACACTTTCGATGTCATTCGTGATTGAACTTTGACCTGAAACGGGAAAATACGAATCTTAGTAAATTTACCCCAATGAGTGTATTCTATTTCATATTAGTATCCTTTAAAATCCCACACAACAGGCTGCTTTAAAACACAAAAAAACACACCTTATTATATAATGTAAAAGAAAAGACAATCTTTACCACTATAAGTGCCACAATATAAAACAAAACATGCATAACATATACATTCCTAAGTTATAACTGTTGATTATGTGTTCTTCTGTTTCTTTATCATCAGCTGTTTCAATTGTAGTAATTCGATCTCAGCAGTTTATGTGGAAACAGAAAACAGATAAAGATACAATGTGTAGTATTGTTTTATATACTTCTCCTAATTTAAACCTTCCTTATCCCATCAAGGTTAGAGGAAATCACGACAAAGATAAGTATATAAATGAGGAGCGTACTCCAACTCACACTAAAGACAAGTGTTCATGCACATAAAAGGTTTCTTTAATCTTCTTCACCCTTTCTGTTTATCCTTCACCATAGAGTATGCAAATAAGAGCATACCTAAACTCACTTTAAGATATAGATAAGTAAAATATATAAAGGTATCTTTTTCTCCTCCCTCTATTGGTGTAACAATTAAGGTGCGTACCACACTCACGGGAAAAGCAGCAAAGAGGTTCCTATCTGGGTTTCTTTCAGATCCACAATCATCTTAACTTGGAAACCAGGCATATATTTTTTAATGGTCCCAGATCAAAAGAGGTGTCACAGTGCCCAGTGGTTGTCGATGCGTTTCGGCTCTGCAGGAGCCTTCCTCAAGACATGTGGGCACTGTGAAACCCCATGCTATTTAACTGGGCCCTGGCCAATAGAAAGTGCAGCGGCGCCCAGCTCTCCTCACACAGTGGAAGCCCGGCGGCAGGAGCTCACTAATCAGCTCCTGCTTCCGGCTCTAGTGTGCGCTATGAGAGAGATGTCATGACGTCTCTCTCATAGTTCAGGGAGCCAGATGCCAGGAGATCACAGCGGTCGGACGCGGGAGCAGGGCTTGGTAAGTATGGTGGCTTTTGTTTTTTTTTAAGGTACGTCTACTGGGGGCAAGCTACAAGGGGTAAACTACTGGGGTCAAACTACAGGGGCGCATTACTACTGGGGGCATTACTACTCGGGGCATAATACTGGGGGCATAACTACAGGGGCTAAGCTACTGGGGGTATAACTATTTGGGGACTAAACTACTGGGGGCTAAACTGCAAGGGGCATTACTACAGGTGCTAAACTACAAGGGGGCAAACTACAGAGGTCATTGCTACTGGGGGCATTACTACTTGGGGCAAGCTACATGGGGCTAACTACTGGGGGGCAAGTTACTGGGTGCAAACTACAGGGGTGCATTACTACTGGGGGGCATATCTACAGGGGCGCATTACTACTGAGGGCATAACTACAGGGGCGCATTACTACTGGGGGTATAACTACAGGGCTGTATTACTACTGGGGGAATAATTACAGGGGCGCATTACTACTGGGAGCAAACTACAGGGGCATTGCTACTTGGGGCAAACTACAGGGGCATTACTACAGTGGGACTAAACTACAAGGGGGCATTACTACTGGGGGCCAGCTACTGGGGGCAAACTACAGGGGTGCATTACTACTGGGGGCATAACTACAGGTACATTACTACTGGGGTAAACTACAGGGCATTACTACAGTGGGGCTAAACTACAGGGGTGCATTATTACTGGGGGCATAACTACAGGGGCATTACTACTGGGGGTAAACTACAGGGGCATTACTACAGAAGGGCTAAACTACAAGGGGCATTACTACTAGGGGCTAAACTACTGGGGGCATTACTACTTGGGGCAAGCTACAGGGGGCTAACTACTGGGGGCAAGCTACATGAGGCTAACTACTGGGGGCAAACTACTTGGGGCAAACTACAGGGGTACATTACTACTGGGGGCATAACTACAGGGGCACATTACTACTGGGGGCATAACTATGGGGGGATAAACTACAAGGGGACATACTACAGGAGAGCATAACTACAGGGGCTAAACTACTGGGGGCATTCCTACTTGGGGAAAACTACATGGGGCTAAACTACTGGGTGCATTACTACTGGGGGGCTAAACTACTGGGAAAATAAATGCAGGGGCTAAACTACATGGGGAATTACTACTGGGGGCTAAACTACTGGGGGCATTACCACTGGGAGGCTAAACTAAAGTGGGGGTAAACTACTGGGGTCATAACTGCAGGGGCATTACTACTGGGGGCTAAACTACTGGGGGCATAACTACTGGGACTAAACTACAGGGGGCTAAATGACTGGGGGCATTACTACAGGCAACATTACTACTGGGGGCAATAGTACAGAGGGGCATTACCATTAAGGGCATTACTAATGGGGGCACTACTAATGAGGGTATTGTAAAGGGGGCACTTCATAAGGGGCATCACTCCTGGGGACATAAGGGGCACTACTACTGGCAGCATTGTATAAGGGGCACCACTACTATGGGCTCTATATAAGGGGCACTACCAGTACAGTGGACATTGCATAAGGAGCACTACTACTGTGGTCATTGTAAAAGGGGCGCTACTGCTGTGGGCACTGTGTATTACGGGGTGCTATTACTGTGGGCATTATGTGTACTAGGGTTGCTATGACTGTGAGCATTATTACTATTGTGTGACAACGCCCCTTTCGTTTTGAGACCACTACCCTTTTTTGTGGCGCTTGCCTATGGTGCGCGCAATACTTTTAATCCATGGGCACCGGGGGGAGGGGGGGGAGTTCCACCACCTCTCTAGGACCACTTTAAGTACTGCTCACAACTGTTTCAGTATTCTTATATCCCCATCATAAAAATATCACTTATTGTGAAGACAGTTTTTCAGAAAAGTGATAATTTTCTCCATGATCTGAGCTGTCCCCTTGCAGGGATGGAAGGAAGCTGTCCCTCCCTGCATTCTAACCCCTGGGTGTCTGCTTTCCTCCCCCTAATGTCCAGCGCTCCCTGCAGCCTCTCCTTAGTGTTCCCGCCCCCTGTCTCATCTCCCACAGCCTCTGCCCCCTGTGCCAACACCCACCACCTAGAGCATGGGGACACAGCTAACACCAGGGATTCTCTACCTAGTGTCTACATAGCCCCATGCCCCACCCCCATACCCACCACATTCTCACCCCCGATGTGATGACACCTCTCCTCCAACTATCATTCCGCCTTACTGTCCCCAGCTGTGGCAAGCTGAAGCTGGGGAAGGGATGACACTCCTTCCATACAGAGAGAAGAGGGTAGCAGGGAGTGGAGGTTATGGCAGCGGGGAATTGGAGGTCACGACAGCAGGTATCGGAGGACACGGCAGCAGGGCATTGCAGGTAACTGCAGTGGATGACAGCCTCTGCTATGTCTCTACTCCCTGCAACAGCCATCCACAGCCTCTGCCTCTATGCCTACTGTGGAACCCTTCACTGATGTCAATGTGCAGCCGCGGACCCCCCTCACTGGTACCTTATCGCCGGGGCTGCAGCCATGCCCCCTCCTTCCCAACACACCTGCTGCACAAGCTGTTGTGTAAACGCCAGCTTGTGCAGAGATTCTGGGGCTGTTTCACAGAGATTACGGGTAGTTTGATGAATGTCACAATTTCTACATCCCCTGGGGAGTGTAAAAATTGTGACAATTAAAGGATGATGAATATGTCCATAACAGATGTATTCAAATATTCTGAAGATAAACTCATCTTCCATGTAAATAAAAAAAAATATGTTACAGTACTGTACAGTAGGTACATTATTTGCAACTGTATTGAATATGTAAGTGATCTAATACAATATGTATTGTAGCATGCTCTTATGTTTCTGCATGCAAATATTTCAGTACAATTTGAAAGACAAAGGTCAGCTAATAACACTGGCATGTCCTTAAAATTTATTATACATTATTACATAAGACTGAAGGTCTGTGCCAATGAATCTTAAAATATTTTGGTAAGTATCATTCAGAGCAGACCTCGGATCATCATTGCCCATAGGATATGATGATTAATACTGAGTTGTTCCACAAGTACATTGCAAAAAGTGGTTTAAATTTGTTTTTCTCCCAGATCCATCATAATATGGTCAGATAGTTTAGGTCACCATATGAAAAATTATGACTGCTATTCCCATAAGAGTTTATTTTTTAAACTTATGCTAGTATTTTACAAGATTCATTGATTTACAGCAAGAAAAGTAATATTCTTTTTCTCTGAAAAATGGATCTGTAATTTTCAGTGCTGGCAATTTAATCTAAAGCGATAAATATAGTATTTAATTGACATATTCTGCTACTAATGATCTCTTTGGGATATGTATATTTTGAACAGTTCAAAAAGACCCTATATTTAGAATATGTAGTAATATATATTTTTCTACAATGTAAAAATGTAATATACAGTATATATTTCATAGAGCCTGCAGGCTCATGCTGTAGACAGGATTAACTTTACACTTTCCTGAACACATATACAGGTAGAGGGTATGGATGATACTGCTTTCATGTATTAGTTACTGTTAGTGATGTGCACCGGAAATTTTTCGGGTTTTGTGTTTTGGTTTTGGGTTCGGTTCCGCGGCCGTGTTTTGGGTTCGAACGCGTTTTGGCAAAGGTCGCTGGATGACTAAGCTCAGCGACCCAAGTGGCCGACACAAACACCTGGCCCATCTAGGAGTGGCACTGCAGTGTCACGCAGGATGGCCCTTCCAAAAAACACTCCCCAAACAGCACATGACGCAAAGAAAAAAAGAGGCGCAATGAGGTAGCTGTGTGACTAAGCTCAGCGACCCAAGTGGCCGACACAAACACCGGGCCCATCTAGGAGTGGCACTGCAGTGTCAGGCAGGATGGCCCTTCCAAAAAATACTCCCCAAACAGCACATGACGCAAAGAAAAAAAGAGGCGCAATGAGGTAGCTGTGTGAGTAAGCTAAGCAACCCTAGTGGCCGACACAAACACCTGGCCCATCTAGGAGTGGCACTGCAGTGTCGCGCAGGCTGGCCCTTCCAAAAAACACTCCCCAAACAGTACATGACGCAAAGAAAAATGAAAGAAAAAAGAGGTGCAAGATGGAATTGTCCTTGGGCCCTCCCACCCACCCTTATGTTGCATAAACAGGACATGCACACTTTAACCCATCATTTCAGTGACAGGGTCTGCCACACAACTGTGACTGAAATGACGGGTTGGTTTGGACCCCCACCAAAAAAGAAGCAATTAATCTCTCCTTGCACAAACTGGCTCTACAGAGGCAAGATGTCCACCTCATCATCATCCTCCGATATATCACCGTGTACATCCCCCTCCTCACAGATTATCAATTCGTCCCCACTGGAATCCACCATCTTAGCTCCCTGTGTACTTTGTGGAGGCAATTGCTGCTGGTGAATGTCTCCACGGAGGAATTGATTATAATTCATTTTAATGAACATCATCTTCTCCACATTTTCTGGATGTAACCTCGTACGCCGATTGCTGACAAGGTGAGCGGCGGCACTAAACACTCTTTCGGAGTACACACTTGTAGGAGGGCAACTTAGGTAGAATAAAGCCAGTTTGTGCAAGGGCCTCCAAATTGCCTCTTTTTCCTGCCAGTATAAGTACGGACTGTCTGACGTGCCTACTTGGATGCGGTCACTCATATAATCCTCCACCATTCTTTCAATGGGGAGAGAATCATATGCAGTGACAGTAGACGACATGTCCGTAATCGTTGGCAGGTCCTTCAGTCCGGACCAGATGTCAGCATCAGCAGTCGCTCCAGACTGCCCTGCATCACCGCCAGCGGGTGGGCTCGGAATTCTGAGCCTTTTCCTCGCACCCCCAGTTGCGGGAGAATGTGAAGGAGGAGATGTTGACAGGTCGCGTTCCGCTTGACTTGACAATTTTCTCACCAGCAGTTCTTTGAACCCCTGCAGACTTGTGTCTGCCGGAAAGAGAGATCCAAGGTAGGTTTTAAATCTAGGATCGAGCACGGTGGCCAAAATGTAGTGCTCTGATTTCAACAGATTGACCACCCGTGAATCCTTGTTAAGCGAATTAAGGGCTCCATCCACAAGTCCCACATGCCTAGCGGAATCGCTCTGTGTTAGCTCCTCCTTCAATGTCTCCAGCTTCTTCTGCAAAAGCCTGATGAGGGGAATGACCTGACTCAGGCTGGCAGTGTCTGAACTGACTTCACGTGTGGTAAGTTCAAAAGGTTGCAGAACCTTGCACAACGTTGAAATCATTCTCCACTGCGCTTGAGACAAGTGCATTCCACCTCCTATATCGTGCTCAGTTGTATAGGCTTGAATGGCCTTTTGCTGCTCCTCCAACCTCTGAAGCATATAGAGGGTTGAATTCCACCTCGTTACCACTTCTTGCTTCAGATGATGGCAGGGCAGGTTCAGGCATTTTTGGTGGTGCTCCAGTCTTCTGTACGTGGTGCCTGTACGCCGAAAGTGTGCCGCAATTCTTCTGGCCACCGACAGCATCTCTTGCACGCCCCTCTCGTTTTTTAAATAATTCTGCACCACCAAATTCAAGGTATGTGCAAAACATGGGACGTGCTGGAATTTGCCCATATTTAATGCACACACAATATTGCTGGCGTTGTCCGATGCCACAAATCCACAGGAGAGTCCAATTGGGGTAAGCCATTCTGCGATGATCTTCCTCAGTTGCCGTAAGAGGTTTTTAGCTGTGTGCGTATTCTGGAAAGCGGTGATACAAAGCGTAGCCTGCCTAGGAAAGAGTTGGCGTTTGCGAGATGCTGCTACTGGTGCCGCCGCTGCTGTTCTTGCAGCGGGAGTCCATACATCTACCCAGTGGGCTGTCACAGTCATATAGTCCTGAGTCTGCCCTGCTCCACTTGTCTACATGTCCGTGGTTAAGTGGACATTGGGTACAACTGCGTTTTTTAGGACACTGGTGAGTCTTTTTCTGAGGTCTGTGTACATTTTCGGTATCGCCTGCCTAGAGAAATGGAACCTAGATGGTATTTGGTACCGGGGACACAGTACCTCAAACAAGTCTATAGTTGGCTCTGCAGTAATGATGGATACCGGAATCACGTTTCTCACTGCCCAGGATGCCAAGGCCTCATTTATCCGCTTTGCAGCAGGATGACTGCTGTGATATTTCATCTTCCTTGCAAAGGACTGTTGGACAGTCAATTGCTTGGTGGAAGTAGTAAAAGTGGTCTTACGACTTCCCCTCTGGGATGACCATCGACTCCCAGCAGCAACAACAGCAGCGCCAGCAGCAGTAGGCGTTACACGCAAGGATGCATCGGAGGAATCCCAGGCAGGAGAGGACTCGTCAGAATTGCCAGTGATATGGCCTGCAGGACTATTGGCATTCCTGGGGAAGGAGGAAATTGACACTGAGGGAGTAGGTGGGGTGGTTTGCGTGAGCTTGGTTACAAGAGGAAGGGATTTACTGGTCAGTGGACTGCTTCCGCTGTCGCCCAAAGTTTTTGAACTTGTCACTGACTTATGATGAATGCGCTGCAGGTGACGTATAAGGGAGGATGTTCCGAGGTGGTTAACGTCCTTACCCCTACTTATTACAGCTTGACAAAGGCAACACACGGCTTGACAAATGTTGTCCGCATTTCTGTTGAAATACTTCCACACCGAAGAGCTGATTTTTTTGGTATTTTCACCAGGCATGTCAATGGCCATATTCCTCCCACGGACAACAGGTGTCTCCCCGGGTGCCTGACTTAAACAAACCACCTCACCATCAGAATCCTCCTGGTCAATTTCCTCCCCAGCGCCAGCAACACCCATATCCTCCTCATCCTGGTGTACTTCAACCCTGACATCTTCAATCTGACTATCAGGAACTGGACTGCGGGTGCTCCTTCCTGCACTTGCAGGGGGCGTGCAAATGGTGGAAGGCGCATGCTCTTCACGTCCAGTGTTGGGAAGGTCAGGCATCGCAACCGACACAATTGGACTCTCCTTGTGGATTTGTGATTTCGAAGAACGCACAGTTCTTTGCTGTGCTTTTGCCAGCTTAAGTCTTTTCATTTTTCTAGCGAGAGGCTGAGTGCTTCCATCCTCATGTGAAGCTGAACCACTAGCCATGAACATAGGCCAGGGCCTCAGCCGTTCCTTGCCACTCCGTGTGGTAAATGGCATATTGGCAAGTTTACGCTTCTCCTCCGACAATTTTATTTTAGATTTTTGAGTCCTTTTTTTACTGATATTTGGTGTTTTGGATTTTACATGCTCTGTACTATGACATTGGGCATCGGCCTTGGCAGACGACGTTGATGGCATTTCATCGTCTCGGCCATGACTAGTGGCAGCAGCTTCAGCACGAGGTGGAAGTCGATATTGATCTTTCCCTATTTTTGGAACCTCAACATTTTTGTTCTCCATATTTTAATAGGCACAACTAAAAGGCACCTCAGGTAAACAATGGAGATGGATGGATACTAGTATACTTATGGATGACGAGTGACTGCTGACACAGAGGTAGCTACAGCCGTGGACTACCGTACTGCGTCTGCTAGTATAGACTGGATGATAATGATATAAAAAAAATATATATATATATATATCACTACTGCAGGACAGGTATATATTATATAATGGCGGACCTGCTGGACACTGTCAGCAGACTCCTAAACTACTAGTATGAAGAAGATAGAAAAAAAAAACCCCACCACAGGCAGTTATACAATTATGGACGAGCACTGCCGACACAGAGGTAGCTACAGCCGTGGACTACCGTACTGCGTCTGCTAGTATAGACTGGATGATAATGATATAAAAAATATATATATATCACTACTGCAGGACAGGTATATATTATATAATGACGGACTTGCTGGACACTGTCAGCAGACTCCTAAACTACTAGTATGAAGAAGATAGAAAAAAAAAAAACACCACAGGTAGGTATACAATTATGGACGAGCACTGCCGACACAGAGGTAGCTACAGCCGTGGACTACCGTACTGCGTCTGCTAGTATAGACTGGATGATAATGATATAAAAAATATATATATATCACTACTGCAGGACAGGTATATATTATATAATGATGGACCTGCTGGACACTGTCAGCAGACTCCTAAACTACTAGTATGAAGAAGATAGAAAAAAAAACCCACCACAGGTAGGTATACAATTATGGACGAGCACTGCCGACACAGAGGTAGCTACAGCCGTGGACTACCGTACTGCATCTGCTAGTATAGACTGGATGATAATGATATAAAAAATATATATATATATATCACTACTGCAGGACAGGTATATATTATATAATGACGGACCTGCTGGACACTGTCAGCAGACTCCTAAACTACTAGTATGAAGAAGATAGAAAAAAAAAAACCACCACAGGTAGGTATACAATTATGGACGAGCACTGCCGACACAGAAGTATCTACAGCCGTGGACTACCGTACTGCGTCTGCTAGTATAGACTGGATGATAATGATATAAAAAATATATATATATCACTACTGCAGGACAGGTATATATTATATAATGACGGACCTGCTGGACACTGTCAGCAGACTCCTAAACTACTAGTATGAAGAAGATAGAAAAAAAAACCCCACCACAGGTAGTTATACAATTATGGACGAGCACTGCCGACACAGAGGTAGCTACAGCCGTGGACTACCGTACTGCGTCTGCTAGTATAGACTGGATGATAATGATATAAAAAATATATATATATCACTACTGCAGGTATATATTATAATATAATGAATGACGGTCCTGCTGGACACTGTCTGTCAGCAGAATGCGTTTATAGAATAAAAAAAAAAAACACCACACGAGTGTTTAACTTTTTCAGGCAGAAAATATACTGGTGGTCACTGGTCAGTCACACTGGCAGCAAAAGTGTGCACTGTTATGTACTCCTGCTATAACTGCTCCCCAGTCTCCCCCACAATTAAGCTGTGTGAGCAGTGAGCACTCAGCACAGTCAGATATACATAGATGATATTATCAATCATGCAGCACACTGAGGCTGAGCACAGATATGGTATGTGACTGTGTATCATTTTTTTTCAGGCAGAGAACGGATTTTAAATAATAAATAAAACTGGTGGTCACTAGTATAACTATCAGCAAAACTCTGCACTCTCTGAGTACTCCAGTCCTAATGCTCCCCAAAATTACTAAAATGAAATTACTAGTAAATCAAGTGTCTCACTCTCTATCTAAACGGAGAGGACGCCAGCCACGTCCTCTCCCTATCAATCTCAATGCACGTGTGAAAATGGCAGCGACGCGCGGCTCCTTATATAGAATCCGAGTCTCGCGATAGAATACGAGCCTCGCGAGAATCCGACAGCGGGATGATGACGTTCGGGCGCGCTCGGGTTAACCGAGCAAGGCGGGAAAATCCGAGTCTGCCTCGGACCAGTGTAAAAAGGCTGAAGTTCGGGGGGGTTCGGATTCCGAGGAACCGAACCCGCTCATCTCTAGTTACTGTACATAACACTTGGGGAAGTGGATAAATAGGTGATTTTGTGTTGTGGGTGGGGGTACTGACACTGAACTAATTGACTAGTCATTAGATGTACATGCTGCTTTATTTCCCATCCTGACACTTGTAATAAAGTACAGCAAAGTGGATCAGTGCATCTGTTCAAGTACCATGGTGGTCATTCTGAGTTGATCGCTCGCTAGCTGTTTTTAGCAGCCGTGCGAATGCATAGTCACCGCCCACCGGGGAGTGTATATTTGCTTTGCAAGGGTGCGATCACTTTTGCAGCCGAGAGATGCAAACATAATTTGTACAGTTTCTGAGTAGCTCAGAACTTACTCAGCCGCTGCGATCACTTCTGCCTGTTCAGTCCCAGAATTGACGTCAGACACCCGCCCTTCAAACGCCTGGACATGCCTGCGTTTCTCAAACCACTCCCAGAAAACGGTCAGTTGACACCCACAAATGCCTCATTTCTGTCAATCTCCTTGCGAATGCCCGTGCGAACAGATTCGTCATAGAATCCATCGCTGGGCGCCGATCCACTTTGCACTCGTGCGATGCGCCTGCGCGTTGCAGTGCATACGCATGCGCAGTTCTGAACTATACGCTGTGCTGCGAAAATCAGGTCAGTATGACCCCCCGTGTCTTTTGGCTCATTTACAGGGGCTAGATTCCAGTTTTCACCTTTTAGGCTGTTTTGAAGTGCTGTGTTGGTGCCATTTATTCCATATTGGTGCAGCTATGACTGCTATTGTTGTTGATTGGCCGCTGCATAGCATTCACGAGTTGGGGTGTTGGAGCTCACATTGCTTTTGATTAAACATTCATGTGGATTAGATAGTTCATGCCACTCCCTGCTTCTCATAGTCGTGAGATTAGACATTTCACTGTGGGTGCATAAAGGAATTTTTTCCCCTGGTGAATGTATTAACAACCATAATTTGGCTAGAATTAGAGAGATACATACCATTTCCCGGTATACAGGATGCCGACTGTCAGTATACCGACAGTGGCATTCTGTCTACTGGAATCCCGGGGTCGAGGCAGCAAGTCCCCTTGTGGGCTCGCTGTGCTCTACATGCATTGGGCCTGGTGGCTCGCTGTGCTCGCAAGAGGTTCTATTCCAACTAGGGGGTATGTTTACTAATATTCGTGTTTTAGCCATTTTTAAGGGTGTTTGATCTCGAATGGTATCGGGTGCATTTTACTGCAACTTTTTGGATCCTGATACGGTCATTTACTAAGCTGCCAAGTTTGCAACTTTCGTATTTTCCGATGTCGATGTCGTGTTTTTTTTAAGTGTTTTCGGACGTAATTCACTGTTTTGTTTGTGTTTTTTTGATGTTTACTTGAATTGTGACTATGTTAAACGTGGCAGGGTTTTTAAGCAACTACGGCCACATTTACACTTTTACTTTTGTTTTTCACCTTCGTTCGTGATTGGTTGTGTTACAGATGTAGGAGTGTCTGTGCGCAACCATAAAAATACGCCCCAAACCGTCCGCACCTCGTGGGTTTAGTTAGTGGTGAGGTGAGAGGTTGTGCTGTGGAGTTTGGTGAGTAGTGGTTTTTTGGAGGAGTATTTTTATTGCAAGTTCTGAGTGTTGTATTGTGTTTGAAAGTAGTCTTGTCATTCTTGTAGTCTTGTATTTTTTGGGTTTGTCTTCTTTGTCCTAGTGGGTTTTTTTTTAGTCTCAGTGTTTGTTTGTTTGTTTGTTTGGGTGTGTGTGTGTGTTGTGTGTTGTGTGTTGTGTGTTGTGTAGTGGTAGTGGAGGAGTTTTTTTTTCTGTGTTAATTGTTGTTAGTCCAAATTATGTCTGACTCTGAGGTGGCTGAGGTGGGTGAGGTGGGTGAGGTGAGTGAGGTGGAGGGTGGGAGTGAGGTGGAGGAGGTGAGTGAGAGGGAAGAGGGTAGTGAGGTGGAGGAGGTAGGTGAGGTTGCTGCTGCATCCTCGAGTGACAGTGACAGTCATGCAGCTCCGCAGCCACGCACCACTTCAAAGACTGGCCGCAATGTAAAATTTAGTTATGCTGAAAATGTGGCATTGGTGCGGGAGCTGATGAAGTATCAGCGGCAGCTATTTGGGCCTGAGTCAGCAAAGGTAACATCACGTAGGAAGTCAGTGCTGTGGGCCAAAGTTGTTACTGCAGTGAATAGTGAGGGGGTGGTCAAGCGGACGGAGGACACGTGCCGCAAACGGTACTATGACATCAAGCGCCGTGTGAAGGCAAAAATGGCCAAGGAGGTGAAGTCGACTCGGAAGACCAGTGGGGGTCAGCCCTACATTGCTAGATATCTGGACTATGAGGAGCCCATGCGGAGCCTAATACCTCCAGAAGTTGTGTCTGCAACACATGTCCGTGATTCGGATCACCCAAGGCAGGCTGGTGAGTATGGATTATTTTGTTGTAACATACTCTGCATTTTTTTTTTTTAGATTATGTGTGTCATGTTGCCTATTGCGTAACTTGCATCTTGGATTAGACGGAAGTAACAACCTTGCCATTTGTAATTTTTACTACTAAACTCAATGTAGCACATAACATGGTTTTTGGATTAAATTTTGAATTTGGGTATAGTTTTATGCAGACTTCAATTATCAAACACAAAACATGTCCTTCATCACATTTACTTGTTATAAATTTGAACTGTGTATGTCAGGGATGTTGACCCTTAGTCCCTCCAGCTGTTGTTAAACTACACATCACAGCATGCCCTACAACAGTTTAAGAATGGCAAAATAACAAAACTGCAGCAAGGCATGCTGGTACAGTATGTGTAGTTCAACAACAGCTGGAGGCCTGAAGGTTACCCATCCCTGGTGTCTGTATTTGCATTTTGCATAGTACATGGTATCAGACACAGTGGGGAAGATGTATTAACCTGGAGAAGGCACAAGGAAGTGTTTAACCAGTGATATGTGCAAGGTGTTTTAAAGGCACCAGACAATCAGATCCAATATGTAAAATAACAGTTAGGAGCTGATTGGCTGGTGCATTTTTCACATTGCATATATCACTGGATTATCACTTCCTTATTCCTTCTCCAGAATAATACATGTGGCCCACATTTTCAGATGTGCTATGCTGGTAAAGGCATCATTAAATGAGGAGACAGTGGCATGTGCAAGGTAATTGATGCAACATGTAATCTTTGTGTTTTTGATGAAAACATAGTTTTTAGCGATTGCATGCTGTATTTGATACATTCTCCATCACTACTTTATCAGTGTCTTATGTGTTTGATAGTTGTACAAATGTGTTTATTGTTTACGTTACTTTTGTTGTGATGGTGGACTAGTGTGTGTTTGTTGGGACACTTCACACAGGTGTTATAAAATTACAAAACATACTATTTAAAGTTAATTGTATAAGCAATATGTTTTGGTTATCTAGTGTTGTTTGATATAGTTGGTATGCTGGGCCATGTATGTGTTCTCTACATTTATTCCTGCGTATCACTATCCTCAGTGTACATGTGTATTTGGCAATCTTGTATGTTTTTTATTTTAAATTTTTTAATCTCGTTGGACAGTGTTGCCCAAGAAAACAACTGACCAACCTCCAGTCAGTCCTATGACATTGGACGATGATGAGGCTGCGGCAGCAGGTAAAGTGCCCATTGTAGTGCCGGTTTTGTTTGTTAAGGAATGTTACTACAATATTTGTGTTTGTACAAATAGGACCTTCGATACAAGGCACTGAGAGCAGAAGACACCCTCCCGAACCCCACAAAAAGTGCACACACGTCCCACCCAAGAAACCACGGTTGGATGTCCAGCTCAAAACACAGGAGGTTCCACCAACACGAAGAATATCAGTAGTCTCTTCCATACCACCACAGCAAAATTTACAGACTCCACCAAGACTACAACCACACTCCCCTCATCTGGATGGTGAGTAGTCAACTAAAATATAATAAGTGATTAGTCATCTGTAAATGAGTGTAAAAATTATTGGGGAAAACTGAAGACACAGTACAACCAACAAAACGTACTGAAAAACAGCAACCACTAAATGGCTACAAAGTGGATGCTTGATTTTCATCAACATTCAATATATGTGTGTCCACTTCAGCCATACAGTTGAAGATTGTCTGGAAGATGCAGCAACAGAAACAGATGGCCAAGCGTGTCAAAGAGTTAGTGTGTGATCATTGTTGTGTGTTGATGCTTTTACATATGTTAGTTTTAACATGCTAAAATATTTTACTCTTAAATTGGGTTCCAAAAAAAATATGGCCTTTGTTAACCAGCAAACAAATTTTTCATGGAGTATGTCGTAAATGTAAAAGTAAAAATGTTGTTGCTCTTCAATTGATAGAAGCACCAAACCAACCATTTCCAGCCTTTAAAGGCAGTAGTGATGTTGTGGTTATGCAGATTATGTCGAAGATGCATTCACTTGTGTGTACTGACCTTTGTTTTGGCAACATTTTAAAAACAGATATGGCTAAATAAACCTAAATGCTTTTTCCTTCCAGAATCCAACAACGAGCCCAGCAGTCCACCAACACAACAGCAAGAAAGTGAAATGGAGGAGACATTTGTGTTACAACTGCAGCCAATCACTGAAGCAAACACCGCCCAAGCACCTGTGAGTACTCCTCCCCCACAACACACACCACCAGCACAACTGACCCCAACAATACCAGTACCCCAAGGCCCTGATCAAGTTTTTTGGGACACTTGGGCTACACAGCAGGCCACTAACCAGGACTGCCTGCGTAGACAGACACAAATCTTAACAAGCATGCCAAATCACCTCAGGCGAATAAGCCACAATATCAGCAGACAAAATGAATCACGAGAATAGAAAACACAATGGAAATCATGCGTGTAGACATGACCCAAGTAATGGGCAACTTACAATGCAGAACAACAAAGAAAACTACTTATACAGCGCCTCACCTAAATAAATAAATTAATATACCAAACAAATATAAAACGGGCTCCTGAGACACCGCGCTTGCCACAACCACTATGTGAGATGGATTAACAAACTGAGAAACAACAAAAAGTGGCTGCGCTGTCTATCAGCAGCTATGTAAAAGTAGAGAGCACAACGTGTAATATATTAAATATTTATTCTCATAATAGAAACAATTTAAAAAATATAGATTGACAGCACACCTATATCTGTCTCAGGTGATATAAGAGTTCATCCATATAGTAAAGGTAGCTATCCAAATGAATACTTCCTATTGTGCAATATAGTGGAAACAGGAGGATTGAGAAATACAATTCCAGATGGTAAGTTCTATCATTCACTGGATAGATGTATAAGAGCGTATACTACCTCTCCAACAGGGGCTGGTATATACTAGCCGAGCGTCCCCAGCTAGTAAGTCCTGCGTTGCCCGATGTTATGCACAGCGGAGAGGAAAACTCGGGTGCCCAATGCTGAGCACCTGCCGCTGTAGAGGAGTGTGCGGTCGTCTCCTGTTCTCTTGGTCGCCGGCCGGCGATAGTAGCAAGCTGCTGCGTTGCCCGATGTTGTGCACAGCGGAGCGGAAAGATCGGGTTCCAAATGCTGAGCACCTGCCGCTATAGAAGAGTGTGCGGCCGTCTCCTGTTCTCGTGGTCGCTGGCCGGCGGTAGTATCAAGCTGCTACGGTGAAGTGAAAAACGGCCTCTTGCCGCGGTCGAGGACTCCATTTTCTGCACACCTGGTCCAGGTGAATCATCCTTGTGCAATTCATACAGCCACATTTCCATCAAAGCTGACCGGCTGACCGCGGCAAGAGGCTGTTTTCACTTCACTGTAGCAGCTTGCTACTACCACCGGCCAGCGACCACGAGAACAGGAGACAGCCGCACACTCTTCTATAGCGGCAGGTGCTCAGCATTGGGCACCCGATCTTTCCGCTCCGCTGTGCACAACATCGGGCAATGCAGCAGCTTGCTACTACTGCCGGCCGGCGACCAGGAGAACAGTAGACGACCGCACACTCCTCTACAGGGACAGGTGCTCAGCATTGGGCACCCAATCTTTCCTCTCCGCTGTGCATAACATCGGGCAACGCAGGACTTACTAGCCGGGGACGCTCGGCTAGTATATACCAGCCCCTGTCGGAGAGGTAGTATACGCTCTTATACATCTATCCAGTGAATGATAGAACTTACCATCTGGAATTGTATTTATCAATCCTCCTGTTTCCACTACATTGCACAATAGGAAGTATTCATTTGGATAGCTACCTTTACTATATGGATGAACTCTTATATCACCTGAGACAGATATAGGTGTGCTGTCAATCTATATGTTTTAAATTGTTTCTCTTATGAGAATAAATATTTAATATATTACACATTGTGCTCTCTACTTTTACATAGCTGCTGATACACAGTGCAGCCACTTTTTGTTGTTTATCAACTTACAATGCATAATGGATGAGCAGCACAGACAACAACAAAGCTATGTCAATATATTAGAAAACAATCAAAGCCTCATTGAAAGTATATCACGCAGCATGGATAATCACCCGGCAGCAACACGGGAACTCAATGCCACACTCAATAACATCAATGAAACCCTCAGGGCCCAGCAGCAACACCAACAAAGCACAAGTTCTGCATCAACTACTCCACTTGCCTCGCCAATGGCCTCACCACCAAGGCGCTCCACAAGAACACGCATGCACGACAGTGCTAAAGACAAAGCAGCAGCCAAGCAGCCAGCCCCCAAAAAATAAAATAAGGAAGTAGTGCTTTGTGTGTTGTATAAAAAAAAAAAAAAAAACATAACTGGATGATTGCCACTACAGATTGGCCTGTTAGCAGCATCAAACGGACAAAAACATCTTTAATTGACCAAAAACTAAGTTTCTAATATCATTTGTCCTTGACACTGCTAGTTACCACTCTTACCCCTTTTTTGAGCCAGTTAAATGGTAACTGGGATACACATAGTGATGTGCATACATTTATGAGGCACCAGTGTTTGATTTTCTAATGATTCAGTATCCAAATTCTAATCAATCTCCCATACATCAGCCTGTATAATGCACAGGCATGCACATAGTGATATGCATGCATTTATGAGGCACCAGTGTTTGATTTTCTAATGATTCAGTATCCAAATTCTAATCAATCTCTCATACATCAGCCTGTATAATGCACAGGCATGCACATAGTGATATGCATGCATTTATGAGGCACCAGTGTTTGGTTTTCTAATGATTCAGTATCCAAATTCTAAACAATCTGTGATACATCAGGCTGTATAATGCACAGGCATGCAAAGTAAAACATCCCCTATACAAAATAATTTTTTAGGTGGTGCTAAAGGTTTATTGTTGTATACTTCAATAACAGTACTGTTCAACAAGCAAATGTCCGAATATGGGCAAACAACAATGGGTGATTATTGTTTGTTGTTTTTTTCCAAGTTTGTCAGTAATGTCATGCCATGTTTGCAAGTGCTACAAAGGCGTTGGATGATCATTTGTTTGTATGCTGATAAAAAATACAACATCCATGAAAAAAACAAAAGTTAGGTGTGTAATAATGGGTCAATATTGTTGGTTGTGTTGTGTTTTGAAAATATGCTGATTTTAGCAAGCTATCAGAAGCTAATAAAACAATTTGAATGGTACTAAGTTTGTGTCCCTTAAACACCATGGAACAACACATAGAGGGTCTGATGTACTCAGCATGGGGAAGAGCATAAAAAAGGCCTGCGCTGGCTCCGAGGAACCTGGACAACCTGCTGACCATGTTCTGTTTCCTGGCCCTGCTTTCTTCAAGGCTGATGTCTGAGTCTCAGGAATAGCACAAGACACAACAAAACAACATTACACCATAGCACAACAGCCATTTCTGAGTGTGTGTTTTTTAAAATGGGCCTAAAGTCCTTTTATTGTGCTCCTAATTCAGGTGTGATTGATGTTGAAGTTGCCACACATGTAAACATGCCAGGAAAAAGCAGGTCTATTTTTTTGCTGCTTTTTTTTAACGAATCACAAAAAATACGACCGCAATTGAGCATTCCAAGACTAACACCCAAATACGAATGAATAGTTAATTCCTGTGTTGTATGAACAAACAGCCGCGTTTGACCAATTGTCCATTCATTCGTATTTCTGAACTTTGCCGTCAAAACCATTACGAATAGCCCAAACACTGACGAAATTTGTGTTTAGTAAATTCCCGTGTTGACACATTGAAAAAAAAACACAAATCGGAAAAACTTGGATTATTAGTAAATATAGGCCTAGGTTGGTGGTCTGGATCCACAATGCAAGTAGGAATACTGGGCTGGTGTCGGTTTTCCGGATGTTGGTTTATAGGCGGGTGTCAAGATCCTGACAGCCAGTAAACTGAATACATCCTTTAACACTTTAAATGGCTACCTCTCTTTCTCTTCTTCTTTCTTCATTTAGGCTGTTGGTTAGAGCACAATTATGCTTGTTTCTGTTTCTGTCTGGCTCTGACCTATTTTGCCTTATTGCTTCTTTGCAGATGTAGCATGTAACTCATCATGATACACCTGGATGATAAACCAGGATAGATTGCAAGTACTGTATGCTATAATTTCTGGCTGGCAAATAAATGTATTGGTACGCCCATCTAATGAATTTAGTATGCGGTGAGAATACTTAATTCAGAATGACTTGAGATTTTATAGAATACAATTTTGTGCTGAATTCTTAATTTGTTTATACATGCAGAAGTGCCCAGTACTATCCAACAAGCGATCCAAATTAAATTTATATGTCCAGGTACTTTTCCCAGTAAAAAGTAAAGAAGGCAGAAGGGACTTCACTATTTCAGTAAGCTGGTATAAATGTATGTTGTATGTGGAATGCATCATTGCTGTCCACTTGTCAAACTGGTAATGTTTGTTACACAGGAAGTGATTGTTATACAGGAAGTGCCTCTCTAGCCATTGTTTAGCATGCTTGCAGTGAATAAAGACTCACTTCTGCAGCTCTTATGAGTATTGTGTTGATTTACACAAAAGCAACTTCACATTATTTCAGAAGTCTGGTTGTGATGGCTTAAGGTCTCTAAAGCATAGATACAGGTATGCTGTTTTTTATGACACTATCATGGATGCATGGCTCAAGTTCAAGAAGGAATGGCAGGTATACATTTTTTCAGAAAAGTAAAAAAAAACATATACCTTGCTCAACCTAGTTGAGGCTGAGGAAGTTGATAAAACAGACATATTTGCTCTTTATAGTAGGAGATGAGGAGGATCCAGAGACGCTAATAAAAAAGTTTTCTGAGATATTGTTACCAGTGTAAAATGTTATAATGGACAGACATGCTTTTAGCTCTACTGTGCAGAGCCCCTCTGAGAGTATCCAGTCATATGCTGCCAGATGGAAACTACTAGCAAAGTAATGTGATTATGGTGCACTTGTGAGTGAGCTTATCAGGGAAAGAAATGTTTGTAAAACTTACAATGACATAACTCATGCACATTTATTATCTGAGAAGGATTTAACACTGGACACTGCTATACACCCTTGCATGCTGCATAAGCAGTCCAACAAATGTGCAATTGAGTTACAAAAAGGTTAAGCAGCTTGCAGCAGCTTTGTAAATGCAGTCCATAGCAATGCAAATGCAGGAGAGGAGCAAACCACCTCCTTCCTACATTTGCAATGCAATCGCATTCCGGGATGAACATTGTGACCATTGTTTGCGATGTTCATTTGCGATGGCATGCAAAGTAAGCAAGAGCTTACTCAGGCTTGCCATCATGGGGTGGCTTGTGACGCCAAGGATGCAGTTCTTGGCCTCACCACTCCTAGAAAATGGGGGTGACATGACTATTTCCACTAATGCTGGCCACTTCCACCCCTCTCTCTGAACGCCTCTGCCACTCTTCTTGCACTATAGTGTATTTCAATGGAGGCCTCACGCATGTGCAATGGTGATTCTTGCACTATAGTACTTTATTGGACACCTCACGCCTGCACAATGGTGTTTTTCAAAAGTGACATCTGGTGTATGATCGCTGGTATTACACTCACCGTAATGCCATATGCCACACTAAGCTTTGTGCCCACCCTGCGACAAAACACACTGCTTTGCAACCAGGCTGTTATGCACACCAGTGCCTGCAGGAAAGTACTGGTGTCAGAACTGTTATGCACTCCAGTGTCTGCAGGAATGTACTGGTGTTTGAACTGTTATGCAAAACAAATGGACTCACAGACAAACTGGGGAATATGACATAACGTACACAGAAGGTAATAGGGTAACAAAATACACACAAAGTGAACAGAGAAGCCCAGAGGCTAAGGAACTGGGTATCTCCCTTGTATTAGAACTGCACAGATGGAAAAAGCAAGATGTTGTGTTTTAATACGTAGAGAACCTGAAATGCTGTTGCTAAGGGCAACAGCAAAACCCTAAAGGGTTACCAACGGGTGTGGCAGTAAACTCCTTGGTCAGAGATGGAATGATAGACACAAGGAGAGTCTCCACAATCCTATTTCTCACTTGCAGTGCACAGGTTTTAGCTTACTGCCACTAAACTGACCCCTGACACCTAGCACAGTGAGACAGGATTAGACAGGCAAGTCTTAGAATACAGCCGCAAACTTGCTAAGTTCACAGAGTAGTAACAGAACCCCAGCAAGCTAAACGACTGACTCCAGTCTTACTGCTAGGTCTGGATTGGCAGAGTGTAATACCAAATCCCCAGGCCTATTTGCAGTAAGCAACAAACAAATACAAAGCTACACAGTACTGGCTAACTTTCATGAACTGACTAACCAACAAAGATTCAGCAGCATCTGCTTACCCTGAAAAGAGGCCTTATAAAGCAGGTGCTGTCCACGCCCCACTCAGACCTCACAGACTGTGAGCACAAAAACCAGCACCGGATCCCCTGCCGTGCACAGAGCCTATAACCACTGCACAGCAAAAGACCCGAACCGGAGTATCAGCTGCGCTCAGGTTACTCCACTAGCACTTGTCTCCCGGTTGCCATGACGACGTGGCAGCACAGGGCAGGAGACCCTAACACAGGCACACTGCGACTCCGTGATCGGGACAAATACCATAGACGGTATAGATGAGCGAGGCTCCATCTGTATTTCCATTATTTTTAAGTTATCCTATTTAAGGAACTTAAGGGAACACACCATTTATCCTTTTGAATGCATCCACCAGTGATGTGAAATGCATTGGTTATAGTGGGAGTACAACAGCAATCAGCAATTGGAATGAGTGGGACTAAGAAATACAGAGACTAGCTGGTGTCTGACGTCACCGGAAGACACAGCATCCATTTCAGGAGTGTGCACTGTGAACCACTGGCAATCACAAGGAGGAGAAGACACTCCTGGACCCCTCTCCCTGCAGGTAGGGTTAGATAGGGATAGCAGTGACCGCAGCCCAAAGCATCAGGCACAAGTAGACTCTCTGCCATATATATATTGGGCAATGCCTTGCACAAACCCAGCTGCAACAAACAGTCTAAAAAGATTATATACATTGTGTGTGCTTTTTTATATTTTTATACACTTTTATTCTTCTCAGATTCTGTTTTCAAATTACACCCTATTCATATTAGTGTTTGGTATTAGCCTTTAAAACTGTACACGTATGATATTAGAATATGTTAAAGGAAACTTATGGATGAATTCAATCACAAGATACTGTACAAAATGCAAAGCATTAGTCAGAAACCAGGAACATGAACATTTATGTGCAAGAAACCTGGCCATTGAAAGGCAGACTGTAGAATTTGGAAAGCCAGAATGAATCATCTAAAGAAAAAAATGTGCAAAGCAAAATGCAAAAAGTGCTTTAAAAGTAAAATAGTTGGTTAATACTTCTAATGCTGAAATGTGTTTTCAATTCAAACACAGTCTTAGTGATGAATTTGTGGTGTATTGATTCAGGAGCTATATTATATAACAAATTATAAGAAGTGATTTATTTAGATAGCCACATGGTCACATAATGGTAAATACAGGGTGGTCTTCAGGTTGCCGACTGTCGGTATCCCGGCGCACAGTATACAGGCGCCGGAATCCCGACAGCCGGCATACCGACAGTTTTTCTCGCTCGTGGGGGTCCACGACCCCCCTGGAGGGAGAATAAATAGAGTGGCGCGCATATCACGCCACCGTGCCCGCAAGGGGCTCATTTGCGCTCGCCACGCTGTTGGTATGCCGGCAGTCGGGCTTCCGGCGCTGGTATGCTTGTCGCCGGGAGCCCGACCGCCGGCATACCATACCACACCTGTAAATACAAGGTATCAGAATGAATAGTAAAAAGGTTATATTTACAGTACTGTCCAGTCTCTCCAACATTTACCAGAAAGATACTTATGAGGAATGTCTTATATGAGCCTAACTTTGATACCAAACTTTTGTCTGTGAAATAGCTTACCAAACAAGTATCCTGTATACAGTATTGTGACATTTCTAGCTGATAAATTCATTATTGCAAATGGTAAACACACACTTTTACAAGGAAAAATCACAAATCAATTGTATTCATGTATGGCACTGTCATCTAAGGTACAGAAATCCAGAAGCCATAAGAAAACTAGCACAAGAACAGCATGCACATGGTATAAAGATTGATTCCTGCACCCAAGCAATGAAATGTGTAAGCTTTTAAAAAGCTTTTAAAGGGGATAATAACAATAAAAGTTAAAAAAAATAACAGAAAAAAACAATGACAGGAGAGCTAAGATGTGTCTAGACCCAATTCTCAGACCAATGAAAAATGTGACCCTAGGATAAAATAAATGTTTTTTAAAATTAATTGATGATTACTCAAAGTTTAACACTCAACACTTTACCTGCTGCACAGTAAAGATAAAGTCTCAGAAAAAGCTTAAACAATATCTTGTTCTAGAGAAGAACAAGTTTGGACATTTTCCAAACACACTATGAGCAGATAATGAGGCAAAATATACAAGTGGCAAGACACAAGCCATTCTGAAAATATATGGAATTATATTGCAGACAATAGCATTGTTCAATCCAGTGTAAAATGGTGTCACTGAGAGGATGAATCAGCCACTCAGTGAAAATTAGTTGAGCTTTCTCTTTTATGACTATATTATAGCAATTTGCTGGGGAGAAGCAATTAAAACAGCTTGCTATCTTCAAAATTATTTTTTGGGGAAAAAAAACAATTGAAAAGACTCTGTATGAAATGTGGAATTAAAATAAACCTATAAAACATAAAAACAATTGTAAATAAAGCATTTGTGCACATTCTAAAGAAGAAATGCTCAAAATTGGGTGCACTTGTCATATAAGGAGTGCTTGTAAGTTACATTGTATTGCAAAAAGGTGCAGAAACTGCAGCATACCCATGAAAAGGAAGAATGGATTAAAGCTGCTGATCAAGACACAGAATCTCTCAAACAGTTCAAGACATTTGAATTAACTTACTTAAGTTAATGTAAGATAAACATATAATTTGGAGCAAACATTTTTTTTATTTTCAGACCAAATGTGATTCTGAAGGTAAAGATTAAAGCAAGATTAGTGCAAAGCATTATTCCCAAAAATATGGGGAAGATTTTGAAGCTATACTAGATGGTTTTGACTTGTAAATGTTTCAAAATAATGGCATTCTCGCCCCAAGTCCTGCACCTCCAGCAAGTTGCACCCTATTTACTTTACACATCTGAAATAAGAAGATGATTTCTAAACAAATAATGAACAGTACCGACAAGCAATGGGGGTACTTTCAATGTGGTAACTATTACAATGCCTTATATTTCAGTAGCTATGTCTCATCTTTGAAGACATGTGAATAACCCTTGTCAATGAGAATATAAAATAATGCAGTACCTTAAACATATGCATAACATGAACCCTGATCTTGATATTGACAGAAGGTAAACTTGGCTTGCAAGGATATGTAGATTCATATGGGGCAGGAGATTACAGGGATCGCAAGTCAACAAGTGACTAAGAGTACCAGTTTGAGTATATTTTTTGCTGCTCCTATATAATCCATCTTCTAACAATATAAAAAATATTTGTATCTATTATATATAAAACAAATAATCCTGGAACCTCGTAAAACAGTATTTCACATTTAAAAATTACTGAATTTTGTCTTATTAGACACTAAATCATTAGGTAAGTACTGTATACAGGATTTAAATATACATCATATTTCCTGAGATTAAATGGAAAACTCTCTCCTTCATGGCACCCAGAGAGCTGAGTTATACAGCAGTAGTATATATAGTTATGTGGTAATGTACATAGTGGGGTTATTCAGATATGGACACAGATCTTGCTTCCGCAGCAAGATCTGTGTCCACCTACTCACCCAGCACAGGGCAAGGCCGCCCATCATATGTGCTGTGCAGCCCCGCAATGCAGATGAGCCCTGCCTGCACAACCTGGCTGTGCTGGCAGCCAGTTTGGTGCAATTTTTTTTCTCAGAGCAGATACGTTTGACATCATACAGCCGCCCAGAAAATGGTCCAGACATGCCTGCGTTGTCCACACCAAGCCCACTAAATGCCATGGTGCCACCCCATGATGCCCATGGCTGTCAATCACTATGTGATCGGATCCTTCCGGGATGTAGTCACATGGTGACGGGTCATGCACGCGCTCTATGGCCAGTGCATGTGCACAAACCCAATGGACGTGGATGCTGCATGCAAATGCAGCAGCTACGTCCATCTCTGAATAAGGCCCATAGTCTAATCACCAAGATGTCGGGCAATTTTTAATAATCACAAAGTATGCTAACTCTAAGAAACCACCGTTAGCAATAGACATTCAGTGCAAGGTGCTTTTACACTCAGGTATTTTGAGCCCAAGACTCTAAGCGTGTAGCAATTATTTTGGTGACTATGGATTGTGCATACTGTATTACATATGTCACCACAGCTTCATGGGTATATGCAGTGCTTTGTCTTGATTGTCTCCTCCAAAGAGACAGTATCCAAAGGGCTCAGAAATTAGTGGAATGTCCAGGATAATGTGTCTTTTAATCAGTGCTCTATTGGTATTAAGAAAAATAATACAGTATGTACCAACAAAACTTTCCCAACACGTATGCACAACTACAGACCTCAAAAATTGACACAAGTCAGTATGGATCCAAGGATTCACGTGCTTTAAGCCAAATGCTAACTTGACCGTCTGCATGTCAGTATACAGTAGAAAGGAGATTAATTAGACAGATGATGTTCTTGCACTAGCATCTGTAGCCTCAGTTTCCTTTTTTTATTTTGCTGACATTAGTGGAACCTGGTTTTCCATTGATTTGCTGTGTGTTATGAAATTTTGTCCTGGTAAAATATTGTATGTATTACTGTCACTTTTCTGTCAGCTTTTACCAGTGTCACATTCTCTTCTGATCTTCATTTATAAAACATTTTTACCACCAAACTGGCACTCATTGGAAGTTTTTTCGTTTTGCACCACACTCCCTGTTAACTCTACATAACAATGAATAACAGATATTAAACAATGATATCTAGTTAAATGTTGTGTATGAAAATCCAGGGAGATTTCTGAGATACTCGAAGGAACCCATCTAGAATCACTTCTGGTGTTTGGACTGAAAAACATCTTTACTTATGGAAGATGATTGCATTTTTTCACTGAGTTGCTTCCACAATTGGCTTATTGGATATTATTTTAACATATGGTAGTTCTGCAGGTTTATCTACTGTAATAAAGTTACTACTGAGTTTATAAAGTTGTAAGTATATATCACTGACCCATCAAAATGCACTGAACTGCCAGGTGGACAAACTGTAAGCCCATATAGCATTTTGCATGGGGGAAATTTACTTTTATTGTCTCATAAATATTATATTAAAATATTTTCTCTTAACCAGTCTTTACTTTTTAAGTTCTAGCATTTTTATGTTGGCATTTTTCTATTGAATTAATCCTATTATCCTTCAATTACATTATTAGATATAAGATTATAAATTGTTGAAATAATGAAGATTATTAAAAGGATGCTCTGTGAAAGAAGTGAGAGATTTATAATATTATATTAGTTTAGTTAGAGTTATGTAACTGCATTGGTTCTTAGTAAAAGAGTATTGAAATCTATTAGATACAGCACTGTATTGAGCTTGGTAGAGACATTTAAACAATATCAACCTACTGTATGCAGGGAATTTTGCATCACAACATTTATCCCCACCAACTCTTATTATTAGTTAGTTTTCACATATTAATAATGATTGGCAATAGACAGAAGTGTTTGTGGCCTGAAAGCTTCAGTCTATATGGTTTTTGGATTAAAACTGTAATTGTAGCAATGTGTGTAGCTGTAAGTCAGAACAAAAGAACTTCTGCATGAGACATGAGGAGTGCGTTGTGAAAGAGTGAGAAATTAGTTAAAATGGCAAGAGAAGAAGGTAGGAAGCAAGGCTTATCAGAAAATGAATAGCAGTGAAAAATTTAAAAAAAGGCTAAAGTAGAAGGAAGAGCAAAAAGTGACACGGAAGTGAGAAAAAAACTATTGCAGGGTACATTTCAGGGACAACAGGAGTCACTTTAGAACAGAAAGGAATGTTACTAATTATGAAATTAGTAACATGAGAGATTATGAAAATAATAGCACTGGACAAGGTGGTGCCTCTCTTCCTGTGCTCTTAGCAGTCAGACTGACACTTGCCTCATGTTTGTAACTCATGTGCTTGATAACAGAGAAAGGACTCTGTGAAAAATACATTGAGGTCACAAGCCGGGGTTTAAGGAGGATGGCTAGAATGCGGAACTAAGTGGACAGGTGTGGGGTTTATCATCTGTGGGGTCTGCAAGCTGCAACAAGTAAACATATGTAGCCATTTCATCTACTTCTGGGATTTTTGGTATTCTGTTTTCATGTTGCCAGTGATTTGATTTACCGTTTTTATGAATTTACCTGTTTTGCCATATGTGGATGAATTAATTGGCCCTTTTATGGATACTGAGTCACATACCTTGAAAGAAGGTTTAGGCTTTCACTTTACTATTGTAGAGCAGGAGAAAGAAACTTTTACATGAATGTGTGACAGAACGCTAATGTAAGTTTCACTCACATATAAGGGAGAAAATATTCTTGCAGTTCTGGGCACTTGGCCTAAGTGTGAGTATAAAGATATCCTTATGAGCACACCAGTTAGAAATGTAATGTAAGTGTCAGTCTGACTGTTTAAGGCACAGAACGAGAGCCACCACCATATCCAGTTCTTTTATTGAGAATTCTGCACAGCTGTGTTGGTTTATATGGTTTTACTCTATTATTTACACAATATTAATGATACTTTTGCATTGTGTAGTTACTTTTATATTTTTTTTATTTACATGTCCTTTAAGGAGTGAGGTGTATTATTTTAATTAGTTGAATAGGAGCGCAGGATTAAATAACCTCATTTGTATTAGTAAAGGGATTAAATAGTTGACAAGAGTGAACGATAAAACAGTTAATTATACCCCTTTCAGACAGAGAAAAGGACCCGGTAATTTCCCGGCTCGGGAATGGTCGACCCGGGACTTTTTCTGTCTGAAAGGGTCAACGCGGTTTCTACCTGGGTTTTTCCCAGATCGTACATGGGTTGCCGGCTGTCTGAAAGGGTCCAACCGGGGATTTTAGAAATGGGTCCTGATTAACAGCGCTTATTGGCTGAGCTGGTCGGGCACTGGCGATTGGCTGAGCAGCAGGGTCTCTCTGATTGGTTGGGCGGGTGTGGCACTGGCATCTCAGGTCACAATTGTGCTGCAGGGGAGACGGATGAGAGAGACAGCATGGCGCACTGGAAGGAGGAAGAGATCAGGGAGCTGCTTTCTGTTAGATGGGAGGAGGAGATCCGGAAGCAGATCACTGGGACAGTGAAGGATGCCACAGTGTACACCAACATTGCCAAGATACTTACCTCAAGGGGCATTGTGCGAACACAGCAGCAGGTAGTGAATAAATTGAAATCTCTCAGAAAATACTACAACAAAGTTCACGACCACAACAGGAGGAAAAGTGGTGCTGCTAGAATGGAGTGGGCTTACTATGATCGGTGCAATGAAGTGTTTGGCAATTCTGCACTGGTTAATGCCATTGCCATTTCATCATCCAGTTGTGCGTCCTCACGAAGCACTACCCTGGAGAACAGCCAATCCATTCCTCCGACACCACCAATGTTCTGTGATGACATCACTGAGGTCAGCAACACCGATCCAATGGCTGCTGTGGGGGACCCAGTCACCAATACTATTGAGGTCGATGCCAGTGGAAGCAGCACAGGTACATCGGCTGGACACCGATTTCTGCGCAGACTGAGACCCCAAAGTTGCGTAGGAACAGTAAGTTGTTTTTGTTTTATTTTACACACACTTGTGATTTTTGTTTAATTTTAAAATCCAGTATATAGTATGGGCCATATTCCACAATGATGTTGTTTCTACTTGTTATTATTTTTAAATGCTGCATTACACATTCAGTACCTGACTCTCATATATTTCATCAATATCAGAAGGCCACATTAGCTGTTGCACCATTTATAAGAAATAACGACTGCTGACAACATCATAGGCCTGTACACACCTGCACAAATAGCACAAATTATCCTTTAGAAAGGATAAATTGTGCATAGCATGTAGTGTTTGTACAATTGCGCACTTCCATCACACATGATATCTTTGTCTTGACCGATACTCAAAATGTATATGTTGCAGTATGTAGCTAGTGCGCAGGAGGAAGAAGGCCTCAAGCACATATATGCTGACATCACTACTATCTGATTTTTTTAAATTGTTGTTTTTCCTCCATTTCTAGTCTTTGACGTACCTGAACAGAAGAAAAAAACTTCAAAGATGGAGCAGGCTACACGCATAATGACAAGAATCCTGGTCAATCAGCTGCAAGATTCTGATGCTGAAATGCAGGCACAGGAGGATGCCCAACTCCAATGATTTTTTAACAACGAGAAAGAGTTATAAAATTCATTTCTCACGCAACTTGTGGCTATGCATGAACGCATTTCTAGGGAAAACAGAGAGGCATAGATGTCCTTTCTTAATGGTCTGGTGTCTAGATTACACAATCCACACCCTCCACACCCTTATCCAGTGTATCCTCCTCACTATTCTGAGGGCCATTTTTCCCACTACTAGCATCATAACAGAAGCATGCAGTTTATGGAAACAAACCCCTCAAATCCACATAATGCTACTCCACAAGGCACTGTGCATAATAGTCCAGATGGCACAGGGAATACTAATCACTATGGCGCAGTGCATAGTTATCTAGATGGCACAGGGAATAATTTTTCACACAGCCCTGCGCGTTGCTGTCCACATGCCAATAAGCAGACAAGTCCTGATGGTACAGTGCATAGCAGTCCACATGCCACTGTGCATAATAGTCCAGATGGCACAGGGAATAATACTCCACATGGCCCTGAGTCTAATTATCCAGATGGCACAGGGAATAATACTCCACATGGCACTGAGTATAATTATCCAGATGGCACAGGGAATAATACTCCACATGGCACTGAGTATACTTATCCAGATGGCACTACTCACAACCGTCCACTGGGCAGCACTTCTTACAGACAGTTGTAAATTGTCTTTATTCTTAATCTTCTGTCTTTTTGAAAATGTTCATGTGTATTCAGCACTTTACAGGCCTGTCAAGTGTTCGGTCTATACCTGGCCATTACCTCAGCTACTTCTATAGATGGGGGTGTATGTTATGCTAAATGTACAAGCATTATGCCCTCTATTTCTGTGCCTACAGTGGCAAATAATCTTTATTCTTCATCTTTTGTCTTTTTGAAAATGTTCATGTATATTCAGCACTTTACAGGCCTGTCAAGTGTCCGGCCCATACCTGGCTGTTACCTACACACATAGTGCCTTCTATTTATGACCCTCATTCCGAGTTGATTGCTCGCTAGCTATTTTTTGCAGAGCAGCGATCACATAGTTGCCTCATCTAGGGGAGTGTATTTTCGCTTTGCAAGTGTGCGAACGCTTGTGCAGCCCAGCAGGATGAAAAAGTTTTTTGCAGTTTCTGAGTAGCTCTGGACTTACTCAGCCCTTGTGGTCACTTCAGCCTGTCCAGTCTTGGAATTGACGTCAGACATCCGCCCTGAAAACGCCTGGACATGCCTGCGGTTTCCCTACAACTCAGAGAAAACGGTCAGTTGACACCCATAAATGCCCTCTTTCTGTCAATCTCCTTGCGATCGGTTGTGTTAATGGATTCGTTGCTAGAAGCATTGCACAGCAACGATTCAGTTTGTACCCGTATGACACGCGTGCGCATTGTGGTGCATATGCATGCACAGTAGTAACCTGATCGCTGCGCTGCGAAAAACGGCATTGTGCAATCAACTCAGAATGAGGACCTATGTGTCTAATGTCTACACACATTATGGCCTATTTACTGTACGTTCAAAAATGTAAGAAGCATTTTAAACTGTAAAGATGTTATATTTAAAATGATACATGTGAGGTAACATGGACATAACTTTTTCAGAAACAATAAAACCAAAACGTTTTGTTAAAAACAATAAAAAGAAAACTTTTTTGCAACACTATCCCTTGTGTCCTCTACTGTGTCAAAGTAGTTAAGTTAGCAGTGAGGGTGTTGCAGCTTTCCACAGCACTGCCACTACTTATCTCCCCCTCGTAGGCTGCTTCTGCTGCTTCTACCGGAGTATCGCACAGTTCAGAGTCCTTAACATTCCACTCTGGTAAAAAGTGTTCCTTCTTTATCTAGCAAATGTTGTGGAGGATAAAGCAAGAAGCAACCACATCTGACACCAGGGTGATGGCAATGTCATTGCGCTACAGCAGACACCACCAGCGCCCCTTCAGTCTCCCTAAGGCGTTCTTCACCACCATCCTGGCCAAGCTGAGAGTGTGGGTGAAATGCACTTGTTCCGTAGAGAGTGGGAGATGCTGTGTGAAGCCTTTGATGAGCTAACGCCTCAAAGGATATGCCGCATCTCCAATAAGGTGCACCGGGTTCTCCATCCCATCAAAAAAACTTTGATTTCTGTAATTGGATTTTTTTTTTTAATATATAGTATAGGTGGCATACATAATGTTCAGGAAAGTACAGGGAATAATTAGGAATACAAACAATCTAATCCGGACATGGGTGAGATAAGTATCCTAAACCCTCCCACCCCTCCCTTACTGCCTAACCCTCCCTTTCTGCAGCCTAACCCTACCCTCCATCCATCCATACCCACCTTCGGGGTCACAGCTGTGAAAATCCTCACTGCAAACCTTTCCCATATTCCATGGTAAAACAAAATGGTGTCAAACTTGCGTGCCTCCAGCTGTTGTGGAACTACACATGCCAGCATGCCCTGCCACAGTTGCAGCACTCGCAAATAGAAAATTTGTGGTAGGGGCATGCTTGGAGGTTTAGTTCCACAGCAGCTATAGTTTAACACACCTGCTACACAGCGTAAGAGGCCAGCCCTATACCATAATTGCAATCTATTGTATTATTATTCTGCTGTAAAAAATATAACCCAACAAAAGAGATATATTTACCTCTCTAAGGAATAGTGATGAGCGGGTTCGGTTCCTCGGAAATCGAACCCCCCCAAACTTCACCCATTTTACTCGGATCCGAGGCATACTCGGATTCTCCCGTATGGCTCGGTTAACCCGAGCGCGCCCGAATGTCATCATCCCGCTGTCGGATTCTCGCGAGATTCGGATTCTATATAAGCAGCCGCGCGTCGCTGCCATTTTCACTTGTGCATTGGAAATGTTAGGGAGAGGACGTGGCTGGCGTCCTCTCCATTTATTAATCTTGAATTCTTGATGCAAAAATATTTGTGCTCACACTGCTTAATTGTGGGGACTGGGGAGCAGCTGCATTATATAGGAGGAGTACAGTGCAGAGTTTTGCTGACAGTGACCACCAGTATACGTTGTCTGCCTGAAAAACACTCCATATCTGTGCTCAGTGTGCTGCATATATCTGTGCTTATACTGCTTAATTGTGGGGACTGGGGAGCAGCTGTATTATATAGGAGGAGTACAGTGCAGAGTTTTGCTGACAGTGACCACCAGTATATATAGCAGTACGGTACGGAAGGCCACTGCTCTACCTACCTCTGTGTCGTCAAGTATACTATCCATCCATACCTGTGGGGCATTTCAGTTGTGCGCAGTATATATAGTAGTAGGCCATTGCTATTGATACTGGCATATAATTCACCACATTAAAAAATGGAGAACAAAAATGTGGAGGTTAAAATAGGGAAAGATCAAGATCCACTTCCACCACGTGCTGAAGCTGCTGCCACTAGTCATGGCCGAGACAATGAAATGCCATCAACGTCGTCTGACAAGGCCGATGGCCAATGTCATAGTAGAGAGCATGTAAAATCCAAAAAACAAAAGTTCAGAAAAATGACCCAAAAATCAAAATTGAAAGCGTCTGATGAGAAGCGGAAACTTGCCAATATGCCATTTACGACACGGAGTAGCAAGGAACGGCTGAGGCCCTGGCCTTTGTTCATGGCTAGTGGTTCAGATTCACATGAGGATGGAAGCACTCATCCTCTCGCTAGAAAAATGAAAAGACTTAAGTTGGCAAAAGCACAGCAAAGAACTGTGCGTTCTTCTAAATCACAAATCCCCAAGGAGAGTCCAATTGTGTCGGTTGTGATGCCTGACCTTCCCAACACTGGACGGGAAGAGCTTGCGCCTTCCACCATTTGCACGCCCCCTGCAAGTGCTGGAAGGAGCACCTGCAGTCCAGTTCCTGATAGTCAAATTGAATATGTCACTGTTGAAGTACACCAGGATGAGGATATGGGTGTTGCTGGTGCTGGGGAGGAAATTGACAAGGAGGATTCTGATGGTGAGGTGGTTTGTTTAAGTCAGGCACCCGGGGAAACACCTGTTGTCCGTGGGACGAATATGGCCATTGACATGCCTGGTCAAAATACAAAAAAGATCACCTCTTCGGTGTGGAATTATTTCAACACAAATGCGGACAACAGGTGTCAAGCCATGTGTTGCCTTTGTCAAGCTGTAATAAGTAGGGGTAAGGACGTTAACCACCTAGGAACATCCTCCCTTATACGTCACCTGGTCCGCAATCATCAGAAGTCAGTGACAAGTTCAAAAACTTTGGATGACAGCGGAAGCAGTCCACTGACCACTAAATCCCTTCCTCTTGTAACCAAGCTCCTGCAAACCACACCACCAACTCCCTCAGTGTCAATTTCCACCTTACACAGGAAAGCCAATAGTCCTGCAGGCCATGTCACTGGCAAGTCTGACGAGTCCTCTCCTGCCTGGGATTCCTCTGATGCATCCTTGAGTGTAATGCCTACTGCTGCTGGCGCTGCTGTTGTTGCTGCTGGGAGTCGATCGTCATTCCAGAGGGGAAGTCGGAAGACCACTTGTACTACTTCCAGTTAGCAATTGACTGTCCAACAGTCCTTTGCGAGGAAGATGAAATATCACAGCAGTCATCCTGCTGCAAAGCGGATAACTCAGGTCTTGTCAGCCTGGGTGGTGAGAAACGTGGTTCCGGTATCCACCGTTAATTCACAGGCAACTAGAGACTTGTTTGAGGTACTGTGTCCCCGGTACCAAATACCATCTAGGTTCCATTTCTCTAGGCAGGCGATACCGAAAATGTACACAGACCTCAGAAAAAGAGTCACCAGTGTCCTAAAAAATGCAGTTGTACCCAATGTCCACTTAGCCACGGACATGTGGACAAGTGGAGCAGGGCAGACTCAGGACTATATGACTGTGACAGCCCACTGGGTAGATGTATTGCCTCCCACAGCAAGAACAGCAGCGGCGGCACCAGTAGCAGCATCTCGCAAATGCCAACTCGTTCCTAGGCAGGCTACGCTTTGTTTCACCGCTTTCCATAAGAGGCACACAGCTGACAACCTATTACGGAAACTAAGGAACATTGCAGAATGGCAACCCCAATTGGACTCTCCTGGGGATTTGTGACATCGGATAATGCCACCAATATTGTGCGTGCATTACATCTGGGCAAATTCCAGCAAGTCCCATGTTTTGCACATACATTGAATTTGGTGGAGCAGAATTATTTAAAAAACGACAGGGGCGTGCAAGAGATGCTGTTGGTGGCCCGAAGAATTGCGGGCCACTTTCGGCATTCAGCCACCGCGTGCCGAAGACTGGAGCACCAGCAAACACTCCTGAACCTGCCCTGCCATCATCTGAAGCAAGAGGTGGTAACGAGGTGGAATTCAACCCTCTATATGCTTCAGAGGATGGAGGAGCAGCAAAAGACCATTCAAGCCTATACATCTGCCCACTATATAGGCAAAGTAGGGGGAATGCACCTGACTCAAGCGCAGTGGAGAATGATTTCAATGTTGTGCAAGGTTCTGCAACCCTTTGAACTTGCCACACGTGAAGTCAGTTCAGACACTGCCAGCCTGAGTCAGGTCATTCCCCTCATCAGGCTTTTGCAGAAGAAGCTGGAGACATTGAAGGAGGAGCTAAAACAGAGCGATTCCGCTAGGCATGTGGGACTTGTGGATGTAGCCTTTAATTCGCTTAACCAGGATTCACGGGTGGTCAATCTGTTGAAATCAGAGCACTACATTTTGGCCACCGTGCTCGATCTTAGATTTAAAACCTACGTTGTATCTCTCTTTCCGGCAGACACAAGTCTGCAGAGGTTCATAGACCTGCTGGTGAGAAAATTGTCAAGTCAAGCGGAACGTGACCCGTCAACAGCTCCTCCTTCACATTCTCACGCAACTGGGGGTGCGAGGAAAAGGCTAAGAATTCCGAGCCCACCCGCTGGCGGTGATGCAGGGCAGTCTGGAGTGAGTGCTGACATCTGGTCCGAACTGAAGGACTTGGCAACGATTACTGACATGTCGTCTACTGTCACTGCATATGATTCTGTCACCATTGAAAGAATGGTGGAGGATTATATGAGTGACCGCATCCAAGTTGGCACGTCAGACAGTCCGTACGTATACTGGCAGGAAAAAGATGCAATTTGGAGGCCCTTGCACAAACTGGCTTTATTCTACCTAAGTTGCCCTCCCTCCAGTGTGTACTCCGAAAGAGTGTTTAGTCAGCCGCTCACCTTGTCAGCAATCGGCGTACGAGGTCACTTCCAGAAAATGTGGAGAAGATGATGTTCATCAAAATGAATTATAATCAATTCCTCCGTGGAGACATTCACCAGCAATTGCCTCCAGAAAGTACACAGGGACCTGAGATGGTGGATTCCAGTGGGGACGAGTTAATAATCTGTGAGGAGGGAGATGTACACAGTGAAAGGGGTGAGGAATCGGAGGATGATGATGAGGTGGACATCTTGCCTCTGTAGAGCCAGTTTGTGCAAGGAGAGATTGATTGCTTCTTTTTTGGTGGGGGCCCAAACCAACCAGTCTTTTCAGTCACAGTCGTGTGGCAGACCCTGTCGCTGAAATGATGGTTCGTTAAAGTGTGCATGTCCTGTTTATACAACATAAGGGTGGGTGGGAGGGCCCAAGGACATTTCCATCTTGCACCTCTTTTTTCTTTCATTTTTCTTTGCATCATGTGCTGTTTGGGGACAATTTTTTTGAAGTGCCATCCTTCCTGACACTGCAGAGGTCACTCCTAGATGGGCCAGGTGTTTGTGTCGGCCACTTGTGTCGCTTAGCTTAGTCACACAGTTACCTTGGTGCGCCTCTTTTTTTCTTTGCATCATGTGCTATTTGGGGACTATTTTTTTGAAGTGCCATCCTGTCTGACACTGCAGTGCCACTCCTAGATGGGCCAGGTGTTTGTGTCGGCCACTTGGGTCGCTTAGCTTAGACACACAGCGACCTTGGTGCGCCTCTTTTTTTCTTTGCATCATGTGCTGTTTGGGGACTATTTTTTTAAAGTGCCATCCTGTCTGACACTGCAGTGCCACTCCTAGATGGGCCAGGTGTTTGTGTCGGCCACTTGGGTCGCTTAGCTTAGTCACACAGCTACCTCATTGTGCCTCTTTTTTTCTTTGCATCATGTGCTGTTTGGGGACTATTTTTTTGAAGTGCCATCCTGTCTGACACTGCAGTGCCACTCCTAGATGGGCCAGGTGTTTGTGTCGGCCACTTGGGTCGCTTAGCTTAGTCACACAGCTACCTCATTGCGCCTCTTTTTTTCTTTGCATCATGTGCTGTTTGGGGACAATTATTTTGAAGTGCCATCCTGCCTGACACTGCAGTGCCACTCCTAGATGGGCCAGGTGTTTGTGTTGGCCACTTGTTTCGCTTAGCTTAGCCATCCAGCGACCTCGGGTCAAATTTTAGGACTACAAATAATATTGTGAGGTGTGAGGTGTTCAGAATAGACTGAAAATTAGTGTAAATTATGGTTATTGAGGTTAATAATACTATGGGATAAAAATGACCCCCAAATTCTATGATTTAAGCTGTTTTTGAGGGTTTTTTGTAAAAAAAGCACCCGAATCCAAAACACACCCGAATCCGACAAAAAATTTTCAGGGAGGTTTTGCCAAAACGCGTCCGAATCCAAAACACGGCCGCGGAACCAAATCCAAAACCAAAACACAAAACCCGAAAAATGTCCGGTGCACATCTCTAGTCAAGATACAGTAAATGTACAGTAGGATAATGTTCAGTTATTCACATTGTGATTTAAACACTTGTATTAAAATTGCAAAAATGCCCCTTCACTTGAGTAAAGTATATTTCTGTAGAGATGTGTGATTGGTTTCCAAGAAAATTTAAACCACCCAAAGTTTTGGTTTATGGGTAGTTCTTAGCCCGGGCAAAGTATTTTCTGCCAGGCTTGGATTTTAAAATAAGGGAAAATGTCATACTCCCATCATTGAATCTAATATGTTTTTAATTCAATAAAAGTCCCTTCCTTGTGGTTCAGAGGCCATTTTACACAGAAAACCATAGTGAGAGAGAGAGAGCTGCTGAGCCATTTTCAGAGAGTTCTAATAGCACTGCGGATGCCGGCGCTGGACTTCGGAGGGGTGAGTATTTTAAAAATGGGTGCAGTGTGTGGAGTGGGGTCCCCCTCTGGACTCAGGAACCAGTGTGCACCGCACATACTGCACCCATTATAGAAATGCCAGTGCCTCTTGTACTACCAAAAGCAATTTATTTACCTCTCTCTCCTAAATAACAAATACGTTTTATAAGTAACATATTTTTAAACTAAGATTGAATTATTATGCCAGTTCTTTATATATGGATCTTATATCTGAATTTATGTGGAACGACAACTGTCTTTCCCACACTAGTTCTACTGTTCCTATAATATTCTGTCTCTATGTATTGAGAATGGAGATCTTTCTCCTACCTAGAATAATTAGTGTTAGTTTCTATTCAGGTTATTCTGTCCACATTTCATTATTATTTCTTACTTTTAACTGTGTATAAAAATGTAAATAAAATGTATATACATTTTTTTAATGTACATGTTTGGAAATAATGAGGTTATATAAAGTGCACTCTATATTGCTCCTAAAAGAGTTAGCATAAGGGTAATGACTTTATCACACCTGAGCCCTGATTCTATCAAATGCACCTACCTGTGATGATTGCTGAAAGATACGATAAAAGGATCATGGGAGAGGCTCAGACTCTGCCTCCTGACAAAGCCACTGTGTGTGTGGAGAAACGCATTGAGGAAATGGAGAAAGGGACCCCAAGGACCACCACTCTATACAAGAGAAGCCTATTGCCGTTATTTAACTAGGCACCCACTTGACTCCCTTTACTATCATTGTGCCGCTGTTACCACTGCACCCAGGATTATGGTGCTATACAGCGGCTCCCTGCACTGATGTACCAGCCGTCTACCACTAGCGGCTATGCACAGTAACTTCCTGTGTTACAATTCACCTGCCTCTAATGTTTGGCAGGTGAATTACAAGGAGAGGATTACCACTGGAGGTGTAGGTGGATGCAGAGTGACACTGAAATGGTTAACCAGACTTGACTGTGGAATACTGTATTAACTTGAGCAAGGTGTAGCAGAATTAAAGTTTAGCAGACTATGGACTCTCCCTTTAATCCTGGAATGTGCAGCACCACACTTTACACTGATTATGGGCTGTAGATGAGTAATAACACAGCTATGAGCCAGGGCTTGAATACAGGACCAGAATGTATCACAGCCACTGTTGCAGGTAATGAATGTCCACAGAAGTGCAGGAATACTAAGTACTTTATTATAGCAGTGGTATAATAAGGTATGGCAGAGGAATCATAGTAACAATCTAAGGTACAATATGAGCAGAAAGTAAATGGTTCTCTAGAATGAGACTTGCAGCAGAAAAATGAGATAGCTGAACAAGGATCCAGAGTGATATAATCTACAGAACTCAGATTGCAGCACTATAGAGCAGAACAGCATGCAGACATAGAGGAAGTCCATAGTATTATATAACACAAGTAATGAATGCTTAGAGAATCCACAGGGCACAGTAAAAGTCCATAATTCTTAGCTAGGTAGTCCTGGAACATGAACTGGCAAGAACAGTAGTTGCTGGATAACATGAACTGGCAGACCAGGCTTCTCTGCATGAACAGGAGCTAGGACTAAGACACCAGGCAATGCAGAAAGTTCAGGCAGGAAAGTAGTATAATATCACTGGCGTGGGAGAACTCAGCTAGCTGGTTTTTAACAGCCACACTAACCAATGAACAAGGCCAGGCTGGGAATGTTAACTCTAATTACAAACCCTGTGCACCTGCTGAGCTGCATGTACACAGAGCCAAAGGAACAGAAAACACAGATGGATCAGCTGACACCAGGTACATACTGAACAGAATCATAACAGTAACCCCCCCTTCAGGGTGGACTCCGGGTACCCGAACAGGACTAAGGAAAACAAAAAGTCTTAGAGATAAATCATACATTCAAGATCTCTGACAATGCTTCTTCTTACGGGACCATTTTAGTTTTACCACTGGAAGCATTGTCATAACTTACAGGCGACTCCAGTAACAGAGCTTCTTCAGCTACTGAGTCATAATCTGAATTGGAGTCAACATCACAAGGCAAAACCACAGCTTTCTTAGCAGGAGATAAAAATTTGACAGACTGAGCAGATGATTGGTTCCAATGACAGGAATTTTCAGAAGACCAAGTGTATGGAGAAGAGAATGACATACAGCCAGAAGTTATGTACTTGGTTTGTTGTTTTGGAGAAGATTTAGGAAGGCAGCAGTTTTTGTGAGATGGAGAGTCATTCGTGCGCAGGTTCCTCAAAGGTGATCCGACTTCAGTAATAGATGGTTCTTCGTAGACAAGGCAGGACTCCCAGAACATTCGGAAAAATCTATTTCAGGACCACTAAATCTTTTAATAACAGCATTACTGAAGGCTTTTAAGTCTTGAAGAACAGGATCGTTAGAAGAGATGAGTGGCTTAAGCCATTCCAGAGCCTCCCCCTTGAAGGCCATGCCCAAGAATAGAATTGTCTCAGCATCAGAGGAAAGGCATGGACCCAATTCCTGAACTTGAAGTAACAGATCTCAAAATTGCGCCAACCTCCCATTAAAGATAATAGGGTCTGGGTCTTGATCAGGATCCACAGAATGAGAGTCTATAGCTGGACCAACAGATTGGACTTTCTTTTCAGGCTTGCCAGAAGGAAGACCTTTCTTAGGACTAACAGTACAAGAAGCCCCTACTTGGAACTGACAAAACTTAAGGTTCTTCCCTGGAACTGGTATGGCAGGAAATTTCTCCTTAGGATCAGCAAGACATGAAGACTCATTAACTGGAACAGTTAGATTATCTTTACAGACCGGAACAGGCAGACTTTGACTGGAAATAGATACAACAGAATTTGAATCTTCAGATAACTTTGGACAGTCTGATTTTGGGGTGAATCTTTGTTGTACCGCTTTAATGAAGGCAGGAAGATCAGCAAGCAACGGATTTTTGGACTTGATGAAGGGCTTGGCCCTGTCCAAAGCTTCCCCTCTGAAGGATCTGAGGAAATAATGAACTGCATTGGCAGGAGTGATGCCGATTGACGTATCTGATTCGATGTACGTTATATGAGATACTGATGAGCCAGGGCACGGAATTGAGCAAGATCTCCTTCGAGGACAATATTCCCTGGAGTATTAAAGTGGAGCTCTTTCTTGGAACTGAAAGTAACAGATGCGACATGATAGTGTTTGGAGGCATTTTGGATACAGTCTGAGAAAGCTGTGTTCACACTAAAATCAACTCTGAGGCACAATGTTTAACACTAGAACTTGAATCAGATGCCCTTTCTAGGGCTGCAGGATCAGATGCCTCACAAGGGGCTTCAGAACTGGACATGAAAACTGGAACCTAGCCTGGGACTTCAGGGTTTGATTACCCTTTTGTTGACAGGCCATCAATTACCCTTTCTGGAATCTGGATAGGCAGAGCCCCCTCCTGGGGCTGGACAGGCCTTGGCACAACTTCTAGCAAGGCGGACACCTCTCGGACCTCTGGTAAGGCAGACACCTCTCGGACCTCTGGCAAGGCAGACTTGGATGACTGAGTGACCCTGGTAGACAAGACAACATTTGGACTGACCGTTGACATGGCAGTCCTCACTTGCCCGATGGAAGGGGAAACAGCATCCTCATGCCGTGAGGCAAGGGCAGACAGGTCCTCATGCCGTGAGGTAAGGGCAGACAGGTCCTCATTCCGTGAGTCAAAGGCAGACAGGTCCTCATTCCATGAGTCAAGGGAAGACAGGTCCTCATGCCGTGAGGCAAGGGCAGTGGGGACTCCTCCGGGGCTTTGGCACACGAGTCCCCTCCTGGGGCTTTGGCACATGAGTCCCCTCCTGGGGCACAACCACTCGAGACCCCTCCTGGGGGACAGCCACTTGAGACCCCTCCTGGGGCACAGGCAGAGAACACCTCACTGCTTATGAGACTCAATCATCTCCTACTGGTTCCTAAATTTAAGTTCTGACCCCTTCATCACAGGACTCCAATTGTAAATAAGAGTTTTCTTTTGGGCAACCTTATTGGGAGTAATAGGGTCTGGAAGAACATAGAGTGATTTATCAGCTTGAACCCTGGAATGCTGAAGTTTATCACTATTTCTGGACTTGCATAATGAACAGTCTTTAATCAGGTGTTCAGCACTCCCACAATAGAGACAGAGACCATTCTCCATATGCCGCTCGCGTTCGGCTTCAGAGAGCCTGGGTCGCAGGTAACTCCGAAATCTCCCTTCACTCCAATCTGACGAGGAAATTTCAGTAGTGGGGGAGCAAGAGTCTGTAGTCACGTTGGTCTCAGAAACTTGAGAGTAAGCTTTGAAAATGTCCAGAAAACTCCCATAAATTTCTGGTATCAATTGAGTTATTGTTAGGGTCTCCTGCCCTGTGCTGCCACGTCGTCATGGCAACCGGGAGACAAGTGTTAGTGGAGTAACCTGAGCGCAGCTGATACTCCGGTTCGGGTCTTTTGCTGTGCAGTGGTTATAGGCTCTGTGCACGGCAGGGGATCCGGTGCTGGTTTTTGTGCTCACAGTCTGTGAGGTCTGAGTGGGGCGTGGACAGCACCTGCTTTATAAGGCCTCTTTTCAGGGTAAGCAGATGCTGCTGAATCTTTGTTGGTTAGTCAGTTCATGAAAGTTAGCCAGTACTGTGTAGCTTTGTATTTGTTTGTTGCTTACTGCAAATAGGCCTGGGAATTTGGTATTACACTCTGCCAATCCAGACCTAGCAGTAAGACTGGAGTCAGTCGTTTAGCTTGCTGGGGTTCTGTTACTACTCTGTGAACTTAGCAAGTTTGCGGCTGTATTCTAAGACTTGCCTGTCTAATCCTGTCTCACTGTGCTAGGTGTCAGGGGTCAGTTTAGTGGCAGTAAGCTAAAACCTGTGCACTGCAAGTGAGAATTAGGATTGTGGAGATTCTCCTTGTGTCTATCATTCCATCTCTGACCAAGGAGTTTACTGCCACACCCGTTGGTAACTCTTTAGGGTTTTGCTGTTGCCCTTAGCAACAGCATTTCGGGTTCTCTACGTATTAAAACACAACATCTTGCTTTTTCCATCTTAGCAGTTCTAATACAAGGGAGATACCCAGTTCCTTAGCCTCTGGGCTTCTCTGTTCACTTTGTGTGTATTTTGTTACCCTATCACCTTCTGTGTACGTTATGTCATATCCCCCAGTTTGTCTGTGAGTTCATCTGTTTTGCATAACAGTTCAAACACCAGTACATTCCTGCAGACACTGGAGTGCATAACAGTTCTGACACCAGTACTTTCCTGCTGGCACTGGTGTGCATAACTTATTCAGCAGCCTAATACTCCTGTTGAAATTTTGTGGGAATATGGAGCATACCCCTCAAAATACGTTGCAACAGGTGGTCGATCAGGTGCAGGTCCTGACTCGACAATTTAATGATTTGTCCATTAAAATGCACACCTCCCAGGCTGCTGGCGGAGCTCCCGCAGCAGCAGCACCTGCAGGGGTTAAGGAGCCGAAAGTAAATCTCCCGGATCGTTTTTCTGGAGATCGCTCGCAGTTCTTTTGTTTCAAGGAGAGCTGCAAGCTATACTTCCGGCTTAGGCCTCAGTCTTCTGGGTCGGAGATTCAGCGGGTGGGCATAGTGATTTCCTTGCTACAAGGAGACCCACAGGTCTGGGCATATGAGTTGCAGCCTGACTGTCCGTCGCTTAAAAGTGTTGATGCTTTTTTTACGGCACTGGGCATGTTGTATGATGACCCTGACAAGACGGCCTCAGCCGAGGCTCAGATTTCGATCCTTAAGCAAGGGCGAAGGCCAGTTGAGGTTTACTGTACGGAGTTTCGGAGGTTGGCCCATGATACCCAGTGGAATGACCCAGCCCTGAGACACCAGTACCGAAGAGGTCTTTCTAACCAGATAAAGGATCAACTGGTACAATATCCCTTGCCTGATAGCTTGGATCAGCTCATGCAGTTATCCATCCGGGTGGATAGACGGCTGAGAGAGCGTAGACTTGAAAGGGAGACTGAGATTTCCTTCCTTCCCAAGGGAACCTCAGACTCTGAGGAATTTTCTGAGGAGCCTATGCAGATTGGGGCTACCCGCCTCTCCTCGCGTGAGAAGACGCGGAGGAGACAGCAGGGGTTGTGTTTGTACTGTGGGAATAAAGGTCATGTGGTAGTATCATGCCCAGAAAAGCCGGAAAACTTCAGGGCCTGAGGGTGATGGGAAATATCCTGTCAGGCCAGAAGTCAGAATTTCCCAAGAAGACTTTTATCATTCCGGTGACCTTGAAGATCCTCGGTCAAACTGTCAAGACTGAGGCTTTTGTGGACAGTGGGGCCGACGGGGTTTTTATGGACCGCCAATTCGCCCTGAAACACTCTGTTCCCTTAGTACCCTTGGCATCGGAAATTGAGATTTGTGGGTTAAACGGGGAACCATTATCCCAAGGTAAAATTACCTCTTGCACTAGCCAGATTTCTTTGTTTATTGGAGCCACACACTCTGAAAAATTGTCCTTTTATGTGACTGTCTGTACTTTTGCCCCATTGGTGTTGGGGTTACCCTGGTTAAGGGCCCACAATCCTCAATTTGACTGGGTCTCTGGGGAGATTCTTAGTTGGGGTACTGATTGTTTCAGGAGTTGCTTGAGCCTTCCAGTCAGGCTCTCGCAGCTAAGTTTGCCAGGATTGCCAGGGTGTTATGCAGATTTTGCGGACGTGTTCTCCAAAAAAGTTGCAGAGGTACTACCTCCCCATCGCCCCTATGACTGTGCCATTGATTTGTTGCCAAATGCTAAGCTTCCCAAGAGCAGGTTGTACTCCCTGTCACGTCCTGAGACTCAGGCTATGGCAGAGTACATTCAGGAGAACTTGGCTAAGGGATTTATCAGACCTTCACAGTCTCCAGTTGGGTCGGGGTTCTTCTTCGTGGGTAAAAAGGACGGTTCGTTGCGACCCTGCATCGACTTCAGGGAATTGAACCGTATCACGATTAAAAACTCATACCCTCTGCCTCTCATTTCGGTCTTGTTTGACCAGCTTCGTACTGCCACCATTTTTTCTAAGATTGACCTATGCGGTGCGTACAATCTAATCCGAATAAGAGAGGGGGATGAATGGAAGACTGCCTTTAATACCCACTCAGGGCATTATGAATATTTGGTGATGCCTTTTGGGCTCTGTAATGCCCCGGCAGTCTTCCAGGATTTCATGAATGATGTGCTCAGGGAATATTTGGATAGATTCTTAGTTGTATACTTAGATGACATCCTAATCTTCTCCCATTCCCTGGAGGAACATCGGAAGCATGTACGCTTAGTCCTCCAGAAACTCAGAGACCACCGGCTTGGGGCGAAGCTGGAGAAGTGCGAATTTGAAGTTCAGCAAATCGCATTTCTAGGATATATTATCTCCCCAGAAGGTTTCCAAATGGAGGGTTCCAAGGTACAGGCAGTCCTGGATTGGGTGCAGCCCACTAGTTTGAAGGCGCTTCAGCGTTTCCTGGGCTTTGCGAATTTTTATAGACGATTTATCGCTGGATTTTCGTCTATAGTGGCGCCCTTGGTGGCACTCACTAAGAAAGGGGCGGATGTTGCTCACTGGTCTTGTGAGGCTAAAGCGGCTTTTGCCCGTCTCAAAAGGGCATTTGTTTCGGCCAAGGTGCTGCGACACCCAGATCCAGAGCGTCCATTTGTGGTGGAGGTGGATGCCTCTGAGATGGGTATTGGGGCAGTGCTTTCTCAGATGGGAGTGTCTGATAATCGCCTTCATCCCTGTGCTTACTTTTCCCGTAAATTTTCGCCTGCCGAGATGAATTATGACGTGGGTAACCGGGAATTGTTGGCTATTAAGGATGCACTCGAGGAGTGGAGACACTGGCTTGAGGGGGCTAAGTTTGTGGTCTCAATTCTCACTGACCATAAGAATCTGGCATATTTAGAGTCAGCGAAGCGTCTCAATGCCAGGCAGGCACGATGGGCTTTGTTTTTTGCTCGCTTTAATTTTTTGATAACATATCGCCCTGGGTCAAAAAACATCAAGGCTGATGCGCTCTCGCGAGTTTTGCTCCAATCCAGGAGACCACCGAGGAGCCGTTGCCCATTGTTTCCCCATCATGTATTAAAGTGGGCATTACCCAGGACCTCTTATCATTAGTCCTTAGAGCACAGCAGCAGGCTCCTCCAGACCTTCCGGTAGGTCTTTTGTTTGTGCCTCCTAGGTTAAGACAGCGAGTGTTCCTGGAATTCCATGTCAAGAAGTCGGCAGGTCACCCGGGTATTGCCAGAACTCGGGAGTTGCTATCTAGGGCGGTGTGGTGGCCCTCGGTGGCTAAGGATGTGGATCAGTGGGTTCGGGCATGTGACATCTGTGCCCGAAATAAGACTCCTAGAGGGGTTCCTGTTGGCCCATTACATCCACTCTCTATCCCATCTAAGCCATGGACCCACATTTCAATGGATTTTGTGGTGGACTTGCCCAAATCCTCGGGGATGACAGCCATCTGGGTTGTCGTTGACAGGTTTTCGAAGATGGCGCACTTCGTTCCACTGGTTGGGCTGCCATCAGCCAGACGCCTGTCTGAATTATTTATGCTGCATGTTGTGCGTCTCCACGGGTTGCCACTTGATGTGGTCTCTGACCGCGGATCCCAGTTTGTGGCCAAATTCTGGAGGGCATTTTGTTCCGATCTCCAGATTTCTGTCAGCTTGTCGTCAGGCTACCATCCGCAGTCTAATGGGCAGACTGAAAGGGTGAACCAGTCCTTGGAGCAGTTCCTCAGGTGTTATGTCTCCAAGTGTCAGACTGACTGGGTTGCTCATCTGTCCATGGCGGAGTTTGCCTATAACAACGCGGCTCACTCTGCTACAGGGATCTCTCCCTTCCTTTGTGTGTATGGGCATCATCCTAAGGCCAATTCTTTTGACCCCCTGGACTCCACGCCTGGTGGTTCCTCTGTGGTTTCGGTCCTTAGAGGTATTTGGCGGAAAGTGAAGAAAGCCCTTGTGTCTGTGTCATTAGTGACCAAAAGGGTTTTTGATAAGCGGAAAAGACCCTGCAGCTTCAAATTAGGAGACTTCGTCTGGTTGTCTACCAAGAATTTGAAGTTGAGACAGCCATCTCATAAGTTAGGGCCCCGGTTCATCGGCCCTTATAAGATCACCAGGGTTATCAATCCGGTGGCATTTCAGTTAGATCTGCCCCGTTCTTTGGGTATCAATAAAACATTTCATTGTTCCCTTTTAAAACGGGCGATTAGTAATCCTTCTTCCAGTGGAAGACCTTCCCCTCTTCTGATACGTGGCCAGAGGGAGTTTGTTGTTGAAAGGATTCTTGACTCCAAGGTGGTTCGGGGTCGGCTATCATTTTTGGTGCACTGGAAGGGGTATGGCCGGGAGGAGCGGTCGTGGGTGCGCAGTTGTGATCTTCATGCCCCCAGACTGATACGCTCTTTCTTCTCGCAGTTCCCCGATAAACCCGGTGGTAGGGGTTCTTTGACCCCTCGTCAGAGGGGGGGTACTGTTAGGGTCTCCTGCCCTGTGCTGCCACGTCGTCATGGCAACCGGGAGACAAGTGTTAGTGGAGTAACCTGAGCGCAGCTGATACTCCGGTTCGGGTCTTTTGCTGTGCAGTGGTTATAGGCTCTGTGCACGGCAGGGGATCCGGTGCTGGTTTTTGTGCTCACAGTCTGTGAGGTCTGAGTGGGGCGTGGACAGCACCTGCTTTATAAGGCCTCTTTTCAGGGTAAGCAGATGCTGCTGAATCTTTGTTGGTTAGTCAGTTCATGAAGTTAGCCAGTACTGTGTAGCTTTGTATTTGTTTGTTGCTTACTGCAAATAGGCCTGGGAATTTGGTATTACACTCTGCCAATCCAGACCTAGCAGTAAGACTGGAGTCAGTCGTTTAGCTTGCTGGGGTTCTGTTACTACTCTGTGAACTTAGCAAGTTTGCGGCTGTATTCTAAGACTTGCCTGTCTAATCCTGTCTCACTGTGCTAGGTGTCAGGGGTCAGTTTAGTGGCAGTAAGCTAAAACCTGTGCACTGCAAGTGAGAATTAGGATTGTGGAGATTCTCCTTGTGTCTATCATTCCATCTCTGACCAAGGAGTTTACTGCCACACCCGTTGGTAACCCTTTAGGGTTTTGCTGTTGCCCTTAGCAACAGCATTTCGGGTTCTCTACGTATTAAAACACAACATCTTGCTTTTTCCATCTTAGCAGTTCTAATACAAGGGAGATACCCAGTTCCTTAGCCTCTGGGCTTCTCTGTTCACTTTGTGTGTATTTTGTTACCCTATCACCTTCTGTGTACGTTATGTCATATCCCCCAGTTTGTCTGTGAGTTCATCTGTTTTGCATAACAGTTCAAACACCAGTACATTCCTGCAGACACTGGAGTGCATAACAGTTCTGACACCAGTACTTTCCTGCTGGCACTGGTGTGCATAACAGTTATACCAGTTAAAAATGTTTGTAACTGCTCAATTTTCACAAACAATATACTCAGATGCTCAGGATTCACTCCACTGTGGGACTGAGAGGACCTGGAACAGTTGCAAGAAAATGTACCAACATAATTTTCCTCACCAAGCTGATTATGGCAAGGATTAACTGCATCCAGGACACTTTGAGAGGTTGGAATATTCTGCTGCTGCAGCAAATCCACACGAGAAGACATTCCTAAAAAGGCCTGTAACAGCAGTGTCTGTATACTCTCAAAGTTCTGCAGCTTGCTCAGAAGACCCAGAACTGGATCTCCGACATGAGTCTGTCTGGCTGAGATCTGGACTGGACTTGACAAGACAGGGTCCATTCTGAGCATACTACTCCAGTAGTGTGTGTTTGGCTGGTGAACAGTGGTGCAAGTGTGTGGGTACGGCGTACCCATAAGAATTTAGCCATGGGTACGCCATACCCACACCGACAGGCCACCGCTCCTCTTCCCTCCCTCCCTCTGCTGCTCCCCGCTGAACCCGCCATTCCCCGCCGCACCCGCGGTGCGAGCTCTGATTGGCTCACGGACCAGCGCTGAATTAAACTAAGACACCCGCCGGAGACTGAGGGGAAGGAGAGGCGCAGGCTGCGCTCTCCTCCCCTCACAAAGGCGGCATGGCAGCGGCAGCGGTGAGCAGGAGAGGAGGGGGGACATTTATACCTGACACTGGGGGATATCTGGCACTGAAGGGGCATGTTATACCTGGCACTGGGGGATATCTGGCACTGGGGGGGCATGTATACCTGGAATTGGGGGATATCTGGCGCTGGGGGATATCTGGCACTGGGGGGGGCATGTTATACCTGGCACTGGGGGATATCTGGCACGGGGGGGGCATGTATACCTGGCACTGGGGGATATCTGGCACTGGGGGGGCATGTATACCTGGCACTGGGGGATATCTGGCACTGGGAGGGCATGTATACCTGGCACTGGGGGGCATGTATACCTGGCACTGGGAGCATATCTGGCACTGGGGGGGGGGGGGCATGTATACCTTGTACTGGGAGCATATCTGGCACTGGGGGGGACTTGTGTACCTGGCACTGGGGGATATCTGGCACTGAGGGCATATCTGGCACTGGAAGGACATGTGTATCTGGCACTGGGGGCATATCTGGCACTGGGGGGACATGTGTATCTGGCACTGGGGGGAAATGTGTATCTGGCACTCTGGCCATATCTGGCACTGCGGAGACATGTGTATCTGGCACTGGGGCATATCTGACACTGAGGGCACATCTGGCAATGGGGGCATACTTGTGTATCTGGCACTGGGGGCATTTCTGTATCTGGCACTGGGGGCATATCTGGCACTGTGGGCATATCTGGCACTTGGGGCATACTTGTGTATCTGGCACTGGGGGCATTTTTGTATCTGGCACTGGGGGCATATCTGGCACTGTGGGGGCATTTCTGTATCTGGCACTGGGGGGCAATGTATATCTGACACAGTGGAGGCATTTGTGTATCTGGCACTGTGGGGCAATGTGTATCTGACACTGTGAGGCAATGTATATCTGGCACTCTGGGGACATTTGTGTATCTGGCACTGTGAGGCAATGTGTATCTGGCACTCTGGGGACATTTGTGTATCTGGCACTCTGGGGGAATTTGTGTATCTGGCACAGTGAGGCAATGTGTATCTGGCACTGTGGGGCAATGTATATCTGTCACTGTGGGGCAGTGTATATCTGGCACTGTGGGGCAACGTGTATCTGGCACTATTGGGGTCATACGTGTATCTGCCCCTCCCCCCATATGTGTATCATGCCCCCATTTTCATTGACAACGCCCCATGTGACATTTGGCCACACCCATTTTTGCGCACGCACCTTCGACGCGCGCACACAGTACCCATAAGACATTTTTTCTACTTCCACCACTGCCGGTGATAATGTTACAATTCACCTGCCTCTAATGTTTGGCAGGTGAATTGCAAGGAGAGGATTACCACTGGAGGTGTAGGCGGATGCAGAGTGACACAAACGGTTAACCATACTTGACTGTGGAATACTGTAATAACTTGAGCAAGGTGTAGCAGAATTAAAGTTTAGCAGACTATGGACTCTCCGTTTAATACTGGAATGTGGCACCACACTTCACACTGATTATAGGCTGCAGATGAGTAATAACACAGCTATGAGCCAGGGCTTGAATCCAGGACCAGAATGTATCACAATCACTGTTGCAGGTAATGAATGTCCACAGAAGTGCAGGAATACTAAGTACTTTTTTATTTCAAAGCTTTATTAGGTTTTCACAATATATGAAAGAAGGTATAAAAATTAGAATACATTCAATGAAATAAGGAAACATCATCCAGATGACTGCATATGAAGAACAATGTTTCTGGATTACAAAAGTTACACGTCCAGGGGTATGGGACATAATAATAGCCATGACAGTATCCTTACAGAAAACATATAATTAGAACGAGCTTAATATATAAAGAAACTAGGTCTACTGTCTGTGGAGATATAAATTGTAACATGAGTTATAAAGCTTCAGTGTCAACTATAAACAGTAGACATAAACAATTACAACAATAGCAAGGACAAAAAGTTTCATTGCAGTATCGTAAGAGAGATACCCACAAAACCAGTTAAGGACATCATATATGGGGAGACGCAGACAAGGGAGGTAGTTAGGAAAGAGGTGGGTGGGGGAGGAGATCAAGGAGAACCCTAGTAATGGGAGCATGTGTTAGAATAAACACATTCAAATGTAACGGCATAGGAAACAGGTACTTGAGAGACATCAATAATGGGGACTTGAGACATACATTTCAAATATCTAATCCACATAACAAAGTCTCACTTCCAACACAGTATTAAACCTTAAAGGTTCCAGTATGTACATCCAATAAAATGCTTGATTGTAATTTGACATCTAAGGAGGATATGAACTGTCCCCATTTATCTATAAATTTAGATATGCTATAGCCTGGGTTAAGAGAGAGTGCCCTTTTATCAAAATAAAGTAACTGCAATAATCTCGTTTTCAATTCCTGGATCGAGGGGGCCAGTGTCGGACTGGAGTATGAAGGGCCCACCGGGGAATGCAGTGATAGGGGCCCATACTTAGGGGTTTGACCACCATACAAAGGGGTTGTTGGCCAGCCTCCACAGAGGCTTGAAATGCACAATAGTCTTGTACAGTGTAATGCAACATATCTACCATGTATAATACAAGTGCACAGTCTGGTACCTGATCCCTAGAGGAAGGAGTGGGCCCTCAAGCAGTGGGGCCCACCGGTGGTTTCCCCTGTACCCCTGTGGGCCAGTCCGACCCTGGAGGGGGCATGTCTCTTGGTCCAGCAAATTAAGATAAGTTTTTTAGCTAGAGTCAAAGCTACAGTTAGGAAAGGGATGACATGTTTCTGTTGATGGGTTATTGCCCAGTGCGAAAAGTTGATACAAATGAAGGCTAGAGGATGGGGGACAAGGGATAGGTTCAGCGTTGAATTAAGGAAGGAAAGAACCTTACACCAGAAACAGAGCACTTTGGAGCAAGTCCAGAAGCAGTGAAAATATTTGACATTAGCCATTCTACATTTAGGGCATGCTCCAGATTCCAAAGAATACATGTATTTCCTTTGTGCTGGTGCTATGTATATCCTGAAGATATGCAGATTGTAAAATAGACATAGTTTTGGAGTAAGGCTGTAATAATAGTTCGATTCCATCAACATCTGGTATATCCTTTTTCCAAGATTCTAACAGAGGTCCTACACCTTTGTCATTACGTGGAGAGAGGAGTAGAGAGTATAGAGAAAATGATTTAAACTTACAGCATGGCAGAGAACGAAGCAGGTTCGCAAGAGGTACATTAACCTTAGCAATTGGACGGGTATTTTGCAAGGAAGGTATAAAGTGGCGTATTTGAAGGTATAGATAGAAGTGAGAAATAGGTATATTGTATTGTTCTACAATGTGTGCAAAGGAGAGGACATGACCTCCTGGATCAAACAATTTTGTTGCTAAATTCAATCCCTTTTCACGCCACAGTCGGATTGCGGGGTTGTGCAAGGAGGGCTGAAAGGCTGGATTGCCCCAAATCGGGATAAATAGGGAGTTAGTATGAGTGGAATGCAGAGTCTTATGTATTGTAAGCCAGCTGTCATAAGTGTCTTTAAAAAGTATGTGTTGTAGAACAGATGAGGGAATAAGTTGTATTGGGGAGTGAAGGAGGGCACCTGGGGAAAACGGCTGGAAAATAGATTGTTCTAAATCAAAACCAACATAATCTGAAGTTTCTAATAGCCAATCGGATATGTATTCGAATTGCGCAACCCTAGAGTACAGCTGAAAGTCTGGGATCCCCAAACCCCCTTCTTTTTTGAGTTTAGTCAATTTCAGGAAGGATAGTCTAGGTCTTTTATTCCGCCAGAGAAAGGACGAAATGGCTTTATTAAGTTTAAGGACATCTTGAGAGGAAATGGTAAATGGAAGCATTTGTATTGCATAATAAATTTTAGGGAAAATTATACTTTTGACAACGGCTGCCCTACCAAGTAGAGATAATGGTAATTTATTCCATCCATCCAATTGGGAGAGAACTTTATTAAGCAAAGGTGTGAAGTTGTCCCTGTATATTTTGAGTGGGTTCCTGGTAATTTGAATCCCTAAGTATTTAATAGAGTGATTTTGGATAGTAAATTGACTTATTATCAGCAAGGAGTGGATCAAGACAGACAGTGGCGTTATAGGTAAGATATCAGATTTAGAAACATTAATTTTGTATCCAGACTGAACATGATATGCGGATATTATGTCCGTGATTGCAGGGAGGGAAACCTCAGGATTCGAAATAAACAGAAGCATGTCATCAGCGAAAAGTGAGACTTTTAGCTCCGAAGAGGCGATCAATATACCTCTGAACAAGGTAGCTGATCGGAGTGACATTGCTAGAGGTTCGATCGCCAAGGCAAACAGGAGTGGAGACATGGGACACCCTTGCCTCATGCCTCTCTAAATAGGAAAAAGGGGGGGGACAAAAAACCATTACAGGCAATCTGGGAGGATGAGGATTTGTACAAAGTCTGGATAAATGAAATAAAGAGGGCAGGGAAACCAAAGTGTTCCATAGTGGAAAACAGATGGGACCATAGTATTAAATCGAAGGCCTTTTCTGCGTCTACACTTGATATGATTTTTTCATCAGAGTCTGAGTTCCTGCTATAGAAGGAATAATAAGTACTTTATTATAGCAGTGGTATAATAAGACAGAGGAATCATAGTAACAATCCAAGGTACAATATGAGCAGAATGTAAATGGTTCTCCAGAAGGAGACTTGCCGCAGAGAAATGAGATAGTTGAACAAGGATCCAGAGTGATATAATCCACAGAACTCAGATTGCAGCACTATAGAGCAGAACAGCATGCAGACATAGAGGAAGTCCTTAGTATTATGTAACACAAGTAATGAATGCTTAGAGAATCCACAGGGCACAGAAAAAGTCCATAATACTTAGCAAGGTAGTCCTGGAACATGAACTGGCAAATACAGTAGTTACTGGATAACATGAACTGGCAGACCAGGCTTCTCTGCATGAACAGGAGCTACTGTAGGACTAAGACACCAGGCAATGCAGATAGTTCAGGCAGGAAAGTAGTATAATATCACCGGCGTGGGAGAACTCAGTTAACTGGTTTTTAACAGCCACATTAACCAATGAACAATGCCAGGCTGGGAGTGTTAACTCTAATTACAAACCCTGTGCACCTGCTGAGCTGCATGTACACAGAGCCAAAGGAACAGAAAACACAGATGGATCAGCTGACACCAGGTACATACTGAACAGAATCATAACACCTTGTAGCTGGAGTCCGGTTCATAGAAGCCACGCTAAGCGACTGCTCCCACCGCCTCACCTGCGGCCAGCACAGTGAACGTGCAAACCCTGCAGCTTCCGCTTATGCAGCTCATACTACATACTGCACAGTGAAACCATCCAGTGAGTTGATTGATATTGTCTTATATGTGGAGCACCATACTATATCTATAGACTATTAATGTGAACAAAACTTAATATCACTTGTTTTTGATGCTGTGATCATCTAGCTGAAAGATTCATATACCTTTTCATTATGGGCTACCCATTTGGATTAAGGGGTTAGAGACTGACCGAACATTTCTGTGAGTCTCCACCTAATACCATCATAATTACCAGTGGTAATTATATCTGAATATATATTCTGATCACTCATAACACTTTTGGGACTTCCAAGGTTTCCCTATATCCATGCAATTTGTGTATATGTTTATTTGTTACAGATCTTCATGATTCAGCTCATAATTTGTTCTGTCATTAATATGAATTACTTGCTTTGGTAGCTAGCAGGTAATCCTTGTAAATAGATACTTTATTGTAAGCAGCAATATAAAAAATGCTGCAAAAGCTGAAAGTTAAATCTTAATTAGTGGAGTGCATTGTCAGCTGTCAATATTAATGTCGATTAACATGAGTTCAGGATGCATACATTAATACATTTACAACAATTAGACATATATCAGACTTAATTCACAGCCAAGCATGATTTTTAATGTCATTGCAGATACTATAAAAATAAGTATTCTAAGGCTTTTAGGTAGTTGATACAAGTAAGCTAATGTATTTTTAGGAAAAAAATCAGCAGTACACAATTGTCAAATTAGTGAAGGCATGTTTATGCCATCTTTAATTATTATTGAAAATAATTCTTAAACATAAGTACTTGGGAAGATCTTTCAATAATGTATGAGCAATGACAATTAAAATCCTCTTTAATATTTTTCTTTGTGGAAAAGTACCAGTTGAAACATTGGATACACTTGAAAAATGCTCAACTTTAAAATTCCTGCCAGATGGCAAATTGGCTTAAACAAAAGTTATTGCTTGGAAGGCAATCAAATGATCACCGGTCCATCTGGTACAGAAATATAAAACACAAGATAAAATTATCACGCATCTTTACATGCCACATAACTGGAGATATTAATATAAATATCAAACTGTATACAAAATCTGTTACATTAGATTTTTTTATGTTTTACAGTATGTGAAAATAGATAAAATGATATTACTTTTTACTTTAAATTTGTTTTTAAATTTGAATAACATATTTAAGCACATAAAATACAGACCAATAGAGCTATTGTTAAATATATTGTTCTCTTTTTTTCATGCAGATCATAAAACGTCTCAAAATTATGTGTTGTTATTCTCTGTATTGAAAAGAGTTGTCATTTACAGTCCTGATTTTACTATTTTTTGTTACATTTCTTTATATTTATTTGTCACAGCACTTGAAGTATATTTTATTACTAAGACAGAATAGCGCCCCTTAACAAATAAGACAAATCTAGACGACAACTAATAACATTGTAGAAGAAGAACCAATAAAAAACAAGAAAAAGAGTGAACCTGTAACACATAAACCTGGATAAGAATAGGCAAATGAAATGAGCAGCAACGTCAGTAGGGCTTCCCATCTCAGTATAGGGAAAGGTGTCTAAAGCCTCAGAGGGCCAAAGCACAATTGGAAGGACCTAACATAACTATCACATAGCTCAGGTATTAGACCAGTCGTGGCGAACAGTAGAAGTACGCGGCGGTGCAGCCGACTTCTGAACGGTAATGTCCCAGTCCAACAACAATTTAACTCCCGCATCTAGGGAGGATACGATGAAGGTAGAATCCTCGTAGGTAATTATCAATTTAACAGGGAATCCCCAACTGTACATGATGTCATGTGATCTGAGGGCGAGAGTGATGGGTGCAAGGGCCCGCCTCTTTGCGATGGTGACAGCAGAAAAGTCCTGAAAAATTTGAAGACCCCCTAAGGTATCTGAATTTTTGGATTCTCTAGTGGCTCTCATGATACGTTCCTTAACGGGAAAGAAATGGACACGGAGGAGGGTGTCTTTAGGGAGGTCAGAAGAAACGGTGCGAGGTCTGGGAAGGCGGTGGATGCGGTCAATCAGGAGCTCTGCAGAGTCCGCAGCAGGGAGTAATTTTTTGAATAAAGCTGTGGCATAGGGTTCTAGCTCAGAGTTGGTGACCGAGTCCGGTATGCCCCTGATCTTGATGTTGTTTCATCGCGACCTGTCCTCCATATCCGCCATCTTTGATTTAAACTGGTCCAGCTCCCGTTGCTGGAGGTCATGGGAGGAGACTAGTTCGTTATGGGATGTAACAAGTTCTTCAACCTTGCGTTCCAGGTGGTCAGTTCTGTTCCCTATTGCTACCAGCTCGGTCTTGACCTCACGAACAGCAGAGGTCAGGTCTTTGGAGAGTTCTGACTTGAAGGCAGCCAAAATCTGGTAGAGGGATCTCACTGTCAAGGGTGCATCAGATTCACAGTCAACTCCTGAAACCGTGAGAGTGGAGGACAGGAGATTCGACATCCCAGGGTCCAGCATGGTAGATGGAGAGAGGGCGCTTTGTAAAAGGGAGATCTGAAGGGGTTTCTGGGGGGGAAGGAGATTTTAGGAGGCACCGAATATTTGTTCTTTTTTGGAGGCATTCCTCGATGCCAGGGAAGTATCCAGATGTTGAAAAGAGGTGCACCGACAGAACGGGGACCAAACAGAGGATATATGTGAAACAGGAGCACTCAGTCACATTGGCAATCAATACATGTTGATTAAGTGAACAGAAGTGGCGGTGGAGGGAGTGAGCAGCTCTCACATTTCGGGGTTTACTCCCTTAGGCACCCGGAGGGTTGTAGGGCAGTTAGCTTGAAAATGTGGCAGGGCCGTAGATGAGTGACACCAGTACAGGGATCAGCTCCTCACCAGGGGGGAGAAAGTCCAACATGGAGAAGCAAAGCTAAAGACGCACAGGACACTTCGTCTTGCTGGTTGCCTCTAATACAGTGGGGAATGAGCCGACAGGAGCGGCCACTTTCTTCTCCGGGGCCCTCTGGAGGGCAGCTCCTAGTAGAGAGATGGGCCACAGCAGTGGGGGGTAGATGTGCGTCGGACCTGCGAGACACAAGGACACCAGTCCCAGCAGCGCTATATCGGGAGGAACTATTCAACAGGAGCACCCCATCACAGGAGCAGATGGTAGCAGGGAGAGGCGTACCGGCACTGATCCTCCAAACCGGGAATGTAGCACTTGTGGGCATGCACCAGGACCGGATTCCACAGTGCCTTGGCCGTGACAGGGCACAGGTAGTTGGGCTGTGGAGCAAAGTCTCGATTGTGCAGGGCCTCAGAGGGGTGAGTGAGCAGGCACACTGGTGGGGAGAGGCAGAAGCAAGTGAAAATGCAGGGGGATGCTGGTTACAGAGTGCATAGGAGGGTCTGGCACCGAAGAAAGCTCTGAACTCACAGTTTGGATGTACCAAGATGGCCGCCGCCGGGAGCACAGACAGGAGAACTCCTGGAATAACTGCAGCTGCTGAGGGCTGATAGGGCGCCAACCCACTTCCAAGTGTGCCTGAGGGGTCTGTGGAGGTAGGAGGTGAAGTGCCCACAGGTTGGAGCAGGCAGGGGAGCAGCCACAGGTCCCGTTTTGGCCGTGATCCGGTCCCGGAGCACGTTTCCGGGGAGGCCTTCAACTCGAGGCCCCGGCTTCAGGGTAAGGAGTAGGCCCCAGGCAGGGAGCTGTGTAAAAATCCACTCTGCAGTACCCCTGAGCACAGGGCGGTATCCACAGCCGTGGGCAGAGCTGAGCCAGAGTAAATAACCACAGGGGTCTGCAGTAATAGGTGGCTTTTAACCCCGAGGGTGCAGGACCTCTAATAAATCACAGCCACTCAGAGCTGCATCCTGGCCACGCCCCTCGAAGTATATTTTATGAACGTTACACATACAATACATTGTTGTTGATAATGTTTGCATTCATACAATGTAAAAGTTGGTCTCTTCTTAGGCAGGCACAGCACATTATTATTGAAGCTTAGCATGTAAATTAGGAAAGGAAACAGTGTACAAAAGAAAAAAAGGCAAGGGAACAGGAAGTGAAGGTGGGCTGTACACATGAGTTAAACTCAGTTACAGTACAAACAGCAAATTCAATAAAATAAATGATACAGTACAGGGATTCATCTTACAGTACTCTTTTGTGGGATGGAATAAAGTGCAGAAAAAGTAACATGAAAGAACAATAATGGATACCAATATACTGTAGTAGGATATAGTAGGATAAATGTAAAGAAAAAAAGACAAGAGAACCACAATAGAACAAGAAGAGATCCCAAGGAGGGCAGTATAACCAAAAGAAGAAATTTAAATAAATTCCAAGTCAAGCACCAGTATCTGACAGTAAAGCCTAGGTGGGAGATGGTCCTCTCCGCAATCCTGACTACTGTATCCCCGATATTTAGACCAACCAAACGATCGTATTAAAGTGTTAGAGGCTGAGGGGGTATAAAAGGATCCCACAATCTCAAATTCGTAATGGGATTGAACACTAGCTGTGACAGTATCAATAGTAGGAACATAGGGCATCAGTCAATGCTGGGCTATTACTAAATTAGTTGTGATGCATATATGGCCTATAGTGGAATGATCATTTATGGAGCTATCCCTTCGGCATACATGTAAAATGGCTAATAAGAGGTGTGGAGTAATTTGAGAATTGAGGATTGTTGATATAAGGAGGAAAACTGAGGTCCTGAGGCCTCAAACCTTGGTACATGATCAGAATACATGAACAAGTGACCACACTTATGCCAACAAAGATTGGAAGTTGATGGCCACATTGCATGTAGTAAAACTGGCATTAAATATAGGTGACGGAGGAGCTTAAAAAATTGTTGCAAGTGGGATACACATTTGGATAAATGAAAGCAAGCCTGGAAGACCGAGTGCCAATCATCTTCAGATAAAGAGCAGGAGAGAACAGCTTCCCATTTCACTATGGAGTTAAAATTACGGGGTTTCTGGACCTGAATGAAAAGGCTATACCACCATGTTAAAACCTCCTTGCTATCAGCTTTAATAAGCTTATTTCATATATAACAAAGAAGCGTTGACACAAAATGGGGTAACTGTGTAATACTAAAAATCCAGTGTCTTAATTGTAAGAATTTATAGAATTCTTTATAAGATAGGGAGCATTGAGTCTGAATCTCAGCAAGAAGAGCAAAGTGCCTGTCAATGTAACCTCATGTAAGGTGCACACTCAACAAACTACCTAGGATTCTAACCCAAGTCCAGGATGAGACTCATCAAACCAGTCAGGGGAAGGGATAGATTTGTCATCCGACCTGGAAACTAGGTCTAGCCAAGCCTTGCAAGAGGCCTGGACCACAGATGAGCATGACTCCAATTGTAGTAGAGCAGAGGGTGGCAGCCATAATGTACAGATGTAGCCACACTTATTGTGGTTGCACCTAGTCGCGGTTGTGACTAGGTTGCTGCGATGTGCATGCATGCCAACGTGCATGTGTATTTGCACCCGCAATGCATATGCATGTGCATATGCATTTGCGGTAATGATGAGCCTAGCTACATCTGTATCTGTAAAAGGGAAAGGGGAGACCAAACCATGTTCTAGGATGATCCATAATTAAGGATGGTCTGCAGTAAACTAGGCACCAAGTTGTGACAATAAGGTCGCAAGGTGGTAGCTGTGTAGGTCTTTAAGTGCAAGACCACCTTCTAATTTAGGGATGAACATTTTGTTTCAAGCCAACCTGGGTTTCTTCCCCTTCCAGCTATATTTGAGGAAAATAGAACAGAATTTTTGCAATCGGGAATTTGACACTAAAATGGGAATAGTCCTGAACAAATCCAATATTTTAGAGGGAATTACCATTTTCAGTGCCGCAATATGGCCTATCAAAGAAACATATAATATCATACAATCAGAAATCATTAAAAATATCTTACTCAGTAAAGGGGAGTAGTTACAGGAGATCAAGTCAGAAACTTAAGGTAAAATCTGTATCCCCAGGTATTTAAGGATTCTTTCCAGCCATAAATACACTGGACCCCAGCATGGGAGGTGGGAGCCTTCATCGCTAGCCCACGACGCCTCATGAGAGATTCACAATTTCATGTGTAAAAGTACTGCAAAGAGCGACCCCTACCCATTGGTGTTGGTTTATGCCTTAGGGGACTCGGATGCTCATACTTGCATTTCAAAAGCACGGTATTTTCCACCGCCTCCCGATAGCCCATTGCCCTTCCCACTGGGAGCCTGCACAGGTCATGCAGTAGACAGGGAGGGAGTTCAGGTCATGTGCAATACACAAACGCCGAAGATCTACAGTACTGTTTTGCTCAGTTACTTGCATCAGAATACACTCATTTATACTCATTACCGCTGTGTATTTGGATTTAGTGTAAAGAATCGCTCCTGCAGATTTACTCTGATTTATGTGAAACTTGTGTGCACCCTTCCATTGACTGTCTTACATAGGAAAAAAAATAATATGTAAGTGAATGTCACGGGAACACATTAAAAAAAAAAAGGTTGGAATCCCCTCCCTATTGGTGTTGGTTTATGCCTTAGGGGACTTGAATGCTCATACTTGCATTTAAAAAGCATGGTATTTTCCACCGCCTCCCGCTAGCCCATCGCCCTTCCCCTCTGGGAGCCTGAACAGGTCATACAGTAGACAGGGAGGGAGTTCAGGTCATGTGCAATACACAAATGCCGAAGATATACAGTAATGTTTTGCTCAGTTAGTTGCTTCATTATACACTCATTTATACTCATTACCGCTGTGTATTTGCATTTAGCATAAAGAATAGCTCCTGCAGATTTACTCTGATTTATGTGAAACTTGTGTGCACCCTTCCATTGACTGTCTTACAAAGAAAAAATAAATAATATGTAAGTAAATGTCACGGGAACACATTTTTAAAAAAATGGCACTTCAGGACTCGAACCCTGGACCCCCAGTGTGGGAGCCTTCATCGCTAGCCCACGACGCCTCATGAGAGATTCACAATTTCATGAGTAAAAGTACTGCAAAGAGCGACTCCTCCCCATTGGTGTTGGTTTATGCCTTAGGGGACTCGGACGCTCATACTTGCATTTCAAAAGCACGGTATTTTCCACCGCCTCCCGATAGCCCATCGCCCTTCACCCCTGGGAGCCTGCACAGGTCATGCAGTAGACAAGGAGGGAGTTTAGGTCATGTGCAGTACACAAATTCCGAAGATCTACAGTACTGTTTTGCTCAGTTACTTGCGTCAGAATACACTCATTCATACTCATTACTGCTGTGTATTTGCATTTAGCGTAAAGAATCGCTCCTGCAGATTTACTCTGATTTATGTGAAACTTGTTTGTACCCTTCCATTGACTGTCTTACAAAGAAAAAAATAATAATATGTCATTGAATGTCACGGGAACACATTTAAAAAAAATGGCACTTCAGGACTCGATCCCTGGACCCCCTGCGTGGGAGGTGGGAGCCTTCATCACTAGCCCACTATGCCTTATGAGAGATTCACAATTTCGTGTGTAAAAGTACTGCAAAGAGCGACCTCTCCCCATTGGTGTTGGTTTATGCATTAGGGGACTCGGACGCTCATACTTGCATTTCAAAAGCACGGTATTTTCCACCATCCCCATTATGCCTTAGGGAACTTGTATGCTCATGTACATGTATTTCAAAAGCACAGTGTTTATGCATTGTACATTCTTCCTTTTACACAATTAGTTGCGTCTCCATACACAAACTTGCGTCTGCATACACAACTGTTTTAACATGTTCGTTTGTGTCTGTATAAACTATTTACAGTATATGGAGAACTCTCACCATCTGACCATTGGTCACCATCTATTAACATTACAGTCATCACTGACCAATTGCCAGAGCAGTAGATAAGTCCGCCGCTATACAATCAAAATTACTGGATTAGTGGAGCATTAGCCACCCAGCTGCGGAGATGTGTAATGCATGCTGAGTATCTAGTATTGCCTCAACGCGCCTGCCTGTGATTAAATTCAGCAAGCTAAGCTATCGCCTTAGCGTGACTAAACGTCAGTCTAGGCAGAGAAACAGTCAAGATAACGGAGGCTACATCTGTAGGAGTGCTAAAATTGAAGTGCGAGCTCTACTAGAAATGCCAAATTTGTGAAGGTCTGCATGGAGATAGCCCCAAAGTATCCTGTAAAATTACTTTACTGTAGCCAATGAAAAGAATAGAAGAGGTTCTTTTGAAGCAGAAAAGGCATCAATTATGTTGATAACTCTCCTAGTGTTGTCAGGTGATTGCCAACCCTGAATGAAGCCAACCTGGTCCTGATGTACTGTATAAGAGATGGTAGTAGGGGAGTAATTCTGTTCACTATGAGTTTAGCATAGATTTTAACTTATGTGTTTAGTAAAGCTATCGGGAAGTAATTTGCTAATAAAGGTGGGTTCCTACCTGGTTTAGGGAATGTTAAAATTCTTGCTTCCAACATTTCTCTTGGAAAAGAGCCACAGGATGAGGTCTCATTAAAGACTTGAGTCAGAACTGAGGTCAAGGAGTCTTTAAATTTAAAAAAAAACAACTATATCCATTAGGACCAGGGGCCTTGTCGAGAGGGAGAGAATTAATCACTGCATGTATTTCTTCTGCGTATCAAAAGCAAGTCAAAGATCGCAAATTAGGTGTGTCCAGAGAAGGCAGATGAATATTTTCAAGAAATTTGTCTATGACTTCAGCAGAGGGTTGAGACATAGTAGGGTCATTGGACAAATTAAACAGAGTAATACGCCACAAATGCATTGGCTACTGTTTCTCAGAAGGGTCTAAAACTGTAATTCCCTGCAGATTGGAAATGTTGAATGGTGTCTTTTGCTAACTTTACCTTCAATTTCCTCACAAGTAATCTGGTTTGCCCTACTACCCTGCACATAGAAATTCTGTTTTAATTTAAAAAGTGTTACATGTACCTTCAAAGCTAGGATATTCCACTCTTCCCGCATTTTGAGGAGTTCTCGGTAGAGCTTGCCGTTGGTCTGGGACATTTTGTGTCTGGATTCTAAATCAGCCAAACAAGACTCCAGTACAGACTGAAACACTGAGCAAGTTTATGTAGATGGGCTGCAAGGCCGTAGCTGACATCAGACACCCTCCCTGAAAATTCTTGAACACGCCTGCGTTTTCCCGAACACTCCCAATAAATGCTCAGTTGCCATCCACAAATGGCCTCTTCCTGTCAATAACCTTGCGAATGCCCATGCGATCTGATTTTTCGCACCATTTCGTCGCTGACCGGCGATGCCCATTGTTGACATCTAACGTATGTGCGCATTGCGGTGTTTACGCATGCACAGTTAGGATCAGATCGCCCACTGTGTGAAAATGCACAGCAGTGATTAGATCTGAATTACCACCGCAGCTTGGATCGCCAAGCCCCTAACCACTAGAAAGTAAATAAAGATGTAACTTCAGGTTTATCAATCTCCAAAAACATGGACAGGGACTCGGAGATGATCTGCTTAGCATCTGAGTCTATGGACAAATGGTCACTGAGATGCCAGGGTTGAGGTCTGTGGGATACAATATCCCAGCATAAGCTGAGAGCAGAGTGATCAGAGCATGTTATGGGCAGGATAAATGCCTTCTTTATTTGCTGTAGGGTTCATTTATCTGAGATGGCCAGATATAATTGGTAATATGAATGGTGTACATGGGAATAAAAGGTGTAATCTCTAGTAGATGGATTCCTGGCTCGCCAAACATATAGAGGTCTCAATATGCATCTAAATGAAGAGGAGGGGTCATTTAAAGAAGATGATTGTTATAGGCATTGGGTAGTGGACTTGTCCACGGAAGGGTCGAGGACCATATTAAAGTCTCCCAGAACAAGGACAGATCCAGAGCTGCAAGAATGAAGAGCAGTACAAAATTTCCTAGTGAAAGCTGTTCAGTATTTGGAGTACATACAGAAGCAATCAAATAATTCAATTTTCTTGTGAGAATCAAGAACCTACCTTCTTGATCCATCACCTGGCTGTTCGAGACAGAATTACAGGTATAAAGCAACAATATAGCTACCCCAACCTTATTATCGCGGTCATTTCACATTTAACAAAGAGGATATTTGGCACTCAAATATTGAGGGGGTGAAGACTTAATAAAATGTGTTTCATGTAGGGCCACAATGTGGGCACCAAGCTTCGCAAAAAATCCTCTTGTTCGATGAGTTCAATCCTTTAACATTCAATGACAATACATTAACAATTAAAAATCAAGATAGCATAATAATAATCAGATGGATAATGCAAAACATCACACAGACAATAATTTGTGTACCCAGTAATAGGAGAATAAGGGGAAAGAACAAACCAAAAAAATAAAAAAGGAGGAATGGGTGTAAAAAAAAAAAAACTATAAAGAAAACAAAAATAGCACCACAATGGAGCTATGTAAGGCCACAACCAATGGTGGCACATAGGCAGAGGTAACAGCACCCCTCCACCACTCCATGAAAAGTGTGATATTACTGTAACTCTGCAATGAAAAAATGTAGACAGAAGGACCCTGAGATTGAAGGAAGAGAACATGGCAAAATTGGACAAACTGAAACCAAGGAGACTCCAGATTCCAAGAGACTAAAAGCTTGACACCAGCATCACTACAGTCGTGTAGCCAATCTGCCTGATGAGCAGTTTTGTAGGAAAGGCCCACCAGTATGGGATAACAGCCTTCCAGATGCTCTTAGTGACCAGGCAAAAAGATGTCCAAAGGGCCAGCATAGCCATGGAGAAATCACCAAACACCTGAAGGTCACCCAAAATAGGTGCAAAAACATCCGAAAGCATAGCCATATAGAGAATTTGCTCCTTGATATGGAAGCAGTGGTGGAGCATCAAGGTGTCTTTAGGAATGCCTGTCAGAGCATTCCTCACTTTAGTAAGGTGATGTATGCAGTCCAGAAGGAAGTAGGTGATAGCAACAGTTGGAAGCAGCTTCATGAAAAGGTCTGTAGCAAACTCCTTAAGATCTTGTTGGAGACCGATTCAGGGATGCCACGTTGGAGAGTGGAGACCGATTTGGGGTATGCCACAAATCTTGATGATATTATGCCACGATCTGTCCTAAATCACACATCTTATGTATCAGCACCATAACCTCTGTCTCCAGTTCCTTATGTAAGATGATCAGGTCATTGTGGGACCTAACGACTTCCTCCAGTGTATTTTCAAGAATATCTGTGCTTTCACCATTAGTGTTCACAGGTTTGCAATTCAGCTTTAAAATTCACAGCGATATCTGCTTTAAAAGAGTCTAGAAGCTGTTTCATGGAGCCCAAGGTCAGCAGTACATCGACACCTAGGTCATCCTTCTGAATATAGGTCACCAACATTGAACCAGTAGATAGATCAGACATGTGCAAATGTTTAGGACCTTTTTCTTACACAGTAGCACCCTTCGTGATCTGAGAAGGAGAGTATTTGAAAAAGCTCACTGGAGGGACCCCAGTTGGGCCTTTTTGATGCTTGGATGGCATAATGAAGCCAGAGACGAATAGCAACAGCAGAAACTCTATAGGTACAGAAGCAGACACAGCTCCAAATCACACACTTATATATACTGTAGAATTCACAGCATAAATTAGTGAAGGAGGTTGGAGGGAACAGTTAAATTAGTAACATCACATCAGCTTCCATGTAAGATGAGCCCTGTAAGATAGAGCTGTAGGCAGGGTGTGACCTTAGCTATCACTGATGGTGGCTGAAATATTGTACACTTCGCATAATGGGTACACAGGAGGGCTGACTAAAATACAGTGTCCAGAAAAGGACAGAAGGATCAGAGAGAGGAACCATGTCAGCATTTGAGACCCTGCACAGATCCCACTATAAGTCAATGGAGGATTAGGGAGAATAAGAACAACAGCCACAGCAATCTGTTCTGGAGGCGCCCACCAAGAATTTAGACACTAAGAGGGGCTGCTGCAATGCTAGCTGGGTTTGCAGCATCACCTGGGTACCGGAGTAATCACCAGATGGGAGCACCATCATCGATCGGGGTTTTCTCCTTGCAGGGGAGGACGGGGTACACAATACCTGTTGCTGAGCTGTGTACAGGTCCCCCAGTTCAGTGGCAATACTGGCAGATGCTCAATACTGGGATACAGCACATGCTAAGCAGGAGTCACAAATCAAGGCCATGGCTGCAGGGAAGAAGTAAGCTGTAACCTGCAAGGGCACCTAATGTGCTCTCTGGTTCTGCAGACAGTACTCCTGAGTGGGCCGGCTGTCCTGCTGTAAACAGGGGTGCCCCAGGTGTCTGCAAGTACAGCACAGAGGGCACAGGTAAGCTGTAGAAAGGCTGCAGGCCCAGAGCTCTAGAGAAATAGGTCCTCAATTGCTTGCCCATTTTATTAAGGGGAACTTAAGATTTTTATTTTTATTTTAAAGGCATAGGTTCATTCAACATTAACCATTAATTCTTCATCATTAACCCTTGACTGTTCAATATTACCTCTTCATCCTCTAGTATTAACCCATAATCAATTAACCCTCCTCTCATAATCATTACACAGCTCAACAAAAAAAAATTGTTTGTAGTCAAGGATATTTGAATACATACTTTTTGGTTGCTTAATTCTAAAATGAAAGTGTTATTTGTAAAATTGGCTCAAATTCTTGAGATTATGGATATCCTCAATTACTAGGGAAATTAGCCATAACACGTGCATATGAGAATCTACCGGAACATGCTAGAAGGTGAGACATGCAAATATTTTAGGTGTATGAGGCAAATATGGTGCTCTGTGTTTGATGTATAGATGTCATGTTTTTTATTTGAGATGGAGATGTTTCTTCTGCACATTCTCTCACTAATTGCCTCAACTCTAACTCCTTTGAGTTAAAATTCACCAGAACAGTACACAACACTGAGATTACTTTTCCTGAATATTGCCCTTTCCATCAGCAATCAGAAGATTATCACTTCAACAAACAAGTGGATTGTAACAAATTCTTGAATTATAATATTTGCCATTAATTACCATGGTTGAAAAATATTCCCAAAAGTCAATACCTGAGGATAAGAAGCAGTTGTTCTGATATCACTCAATAAACTTAGCAGGCTGAAGAACTTACAGATGCCTTTAGAGAACAAGGATATCCTGATGATTTACTACTACAGGCTTCAAAGATGGGTCTATGGGATGTGCAAACATTATTGTTTATCTTTAACTAAAGCACCATTTTGATAAAGAATATTTTATTTCTAAAACGAATTGTACTTTTAACTAGGTCAGCAGTATGTGGAAAGCTACAAGATCATTTCTACAGTATGTATATATTCTAAAAATGTTTAGTAAAGACACATGTTGAAATGGAATACATACTGAATCCTGTTGGATGGGATGGTGGTGGTCAAATGACCAACATCTGCATCCCATTGCACAGAATCCCGACAAAGCTTGGGTAAATATTTTCCTTTCCCCCGTAATTCTAACCATATCTTCCCGCAGCCTAACCCTAACCTTCTCCCCCCCTCCCCCACAGCCTAATCCTATATCTCCTCAGTGGTGCCTAATCCTAACCCCCCCATCCTCCCTGCAGCCAAAACCTAACTGTCCCTTCCCTGTCACCTAACCTTAACCCCCCCAGGGGTGCCTAACCATAACCCTTCTTTCCCTGCAGCCTAAACCACTCCTGCCCCCCATGGGCTAAAGCTTGGATTTTCTGGGTTTACTTACGTTCGGGATGTCGGTGGTCAGGATCTGGCATCAAAATTCCATTCCTTGTCTGAGGTTGTTGCACTGGGATTTTACCCGTGTGTCAAGATTCCAGCACTGGTATTGCGAGCACCAGCATCCTTACTGCATCCCATTAAAACAGTTGTTTGTGAAAGACCTGATGATTCCTGGATACTTACAAGAGCTAAATATGAAGAATAATTCTCCTATTGAACAGAGCTGGCCCTAACCAATATGATGCCCTAGACAAGATTTTGGCTGGTGCCCCCTAGCACCAACGCTAGTTCCGCGTATGACCCTGCACCCATTTCCCAGCATCATCACCCTTCACTCATAGTAGTCCTCGTTTTAGTGCTCTCACCCCCTATATTTTAAATATGAACAGTGTGCACATTTGTCGCAGAGCTCAAAAAGTGGCGTGTTCTTGCTGAGTAGGGGCATGGCCACTCAATAGTACCCCCACTTCAAATTACACCACACAGTAGTGCAACTTTATTCACATTTTATCATGTGATAGTGTCCCTTATTCACGTTACATCACACAGTAGTACCACTTTACCTTATGTACATTACTTCTCATAGTAGTGCTCCTTATTCATAATACATCACACTGAATTGCACCTTATTCAGATTACACAACACCATATTGCTTTTTATTCACATTAGACCACACAGTAGTGCCCTTTCTATACGTTGTGCCACACATTAGAGCAACTTATACATATAATAGACACAGAAACTCCTGGCGCCACTACCTAACAGAAATTCAGCTGCTTTCCCTGGGGTAATTAGACCCCCCCCCTGTAATTAAAAGCAAAATCAAAGAACAATGGAAAAGCGCTAGAAATCTGTTGTAGATTTATTTTGTTTTTTATTTAAAAATATAATATATCACATATAACAAAACATTCACACATATTAAATATGCATATATTCCATATTCTAAAAATTATTAAATATATAAAAGACAAAATATACCAACACAGGGCAAAATACTGCAAGACTAATCTGCAACAAAGTCTCTTTATCTTATACTTCAGTGAGACTGTGTATCGCCTGGAATGAACTGCAGAATTGATCTGTAACAAAGTCTCCTTTGCATAATTCTCAATAACACTAAGTAGCACCTAAAATGTTTAGTATCAAACACCTGAGAGTTGTTTGCAGTTAGAGTTGTTAATTAGCCTTTCAACGGCTTTTAGCTTTATAATAGCGTTTAGGCTTCGCTGGTTACTCTCACTGAGTTAGTACACACAGTTCATGCGTATTCATGCAGTATTAGTAGACATCATGCAAATTCTCATAACAGGTTAGTTTACCATATATGCCAATATGGAAATTGGAATAACCTCAGTTAATTAGCGGAGTTGATGGTGTCCCTCCCGGCTGGAGCTCCTCCCGGCAGCCTTATCTGGAGTCCATATTGATAAACTTTATAGCACTCCGTCCCCCTTCTAATAGCTTTGTGGGGTCTGCAACACGCTGGCCAGCGGATGTGGTATTTGGAAGCGCATTTCCCCGCCTTCAATAGCTCGGCGGCTTCATCAGTGTATTTTGTTATATGTGATATAATATATTTTTAAATAAAAAACAACATAAATCTACTACAGATTTCTAGCGCTTATACATATAATGCCACACATTATTTATGCATATATACACATAATACCACACAGTAATGCCCCTTACACATATGACACACATTATTAATGTCCTTAGAAACATAATGCGCCTTACACATTATGCCAACCTTTATTAATGCCCTAATATACATAATGACACATAATGCCTCTTACACATATTCCGAACACTACTGCACAACCAACCCACCCACACACAGCACTCACGTGATCACTAACACTGTGACCTCTGCCTTTGCTTGAAAACAGATGTGTCCTCATACATCCTGCCTCTATATGCCATGCAATAGGAGATGCCTGGTGTGAAGCAGCTGTCGGATCTGCTAACGTTGGTTTCCTTTTTTGACAAAAATGCATCTTATTTGAAATACTATGTGGCTTAGATCAACAAGCAGCTTCTGCTGATTAAAATTATATGTGGCATGCCTAGATTCTATGTGCGACTGTGACTGTAGCTGCATACGAAATGCTACATTACAGTGATCTCAAGGAATACACTGTAAAGTAGCATTTCGTATGCAGATACATCCGCAGTCACACACAGAATATAGGTAGAAGCTGCATTTGCCTAGTTTACCTATGCCTAAGGAAGGCTCTGGTATTGAAGGATGATCGACAGAGAGAGGCACAATCAAATATTGCAAGGTTTCCATTTCCAAGTACATGAGTCATAAATAATCATTTAAAAGTTTGTAAACATAAATCTTTGGAGATAGTAGTGTGATTAATGATATCATACTGCCTGTACTTGTCAAACAATGAAATAATGGAATTTTCTAAGTGATAAAATGTGGTATTCTATGAAAAGTGAAGTGAACTATTAAAGAGTAACACACTGTTATTCATGAATCACTTGCATATTTAAGGACAGACCTGTTTGTTGTAGCAGACTTTAATTATTGATAGTTCTAACTGAATTCAGTTGTGCTGTGCCACTAACAGACTGAATCATGTTTTTTTCATATAAAATAAAACAAATTATTTTTTTGATCATATATCTGACAGGGAAATCCAACTAGTACGTTAATAAGTGCAATTATGCAGGTCAAGTTATTGATGTACAATGTTTCTGGGTCTATAAAGAATGTAACAAAAAAGGCAAAGAATAAATCAGAGCAGCCAAAATAGAAAATGAAAAACAAATAGCAAAGGAGAGCAAAAGAAACCCTAAAAAGTTCTTTAAGTATATAAACGGTAAAAGGCTAAAAAAGGTGAATATTGGACCTCTAAAGGGCGAGCTAGATGTCTTAATTAATGATTATAGGGAAAAAGCAGATTTATTGAATAAATTATTTTCATCAGTATTCACAAGAGAGGACCGGTTGATGGGAGAAGTGCACGACATAAGCGTTAATAGCGACCCTTTGCTAAGTACTTGGTTAAACGAGAAAGTGGTCCGAGAGAGATTAAGTAAATTTAAGATAAATAAATCTCCTGGGCCGGATGGACTGCACCCCAGGGTTCTTATGGAACTTAACTCAGAGCTATTGAGGCTCTGATATTTGATTTTCAGTGAGTCAATTACATCAGGAATGATACCAAAGGACTGGCGTACAGCAGAGGTAGTTTCAATATTTAAAAAGGGAATTAAAACTCATCCCGCAAACTATAGACCGGTAAGTGTGACATCAATAGTGGGGAAATGCTGGAAGGAATATTAATGGATAGTATATCAGAGTACTTAGATACCTCCAAGGTTATTAATAGGCACCAACATGGATTTGTGAAGGACAGGTCATGCCAAACTAACTTAATAAGCTTCTACGAGAAAGTGAGGGACAATATTGATCAGGTTAAAGTAGTGGATGCGGTCTTTTTGGACTTTGCTAAGGCCTTTGACACAGTGTCACATAAGAGACTAATTTTCAAATTGAGAGAGCTTGTGGTGAAAAATATTATTTGTACTTGGGTAAGTAATTGGCTGTATAACAGAAGACAGTGAGTGGTGACAAATGGGATGTTTTCTGAATGGGCCTCAGTGCTTAGTGAAATACCACAGGGTTCAGTACTCGGGCCATTGCTGTTTAACATATTCATTAATGACCTGGGAGTGGGCCTAGAAAGCACAGTGTCAATTTTTGCAGATGACACTAAACTGTGTTGAGTAAATAATTCAGACAAGGATGTTGAGTCTCTTTGGAATGATTTATCCAGACTGGAGGTCTGGGCAGACAAATGGGGAATGAGTTTCAATATAGAAAAATGTAAAGTTATGCACTTTGGGACTAAGAATAATCAGGCAGCCTATAAATTAAATGGGGAAAATGTAGGGATAACCGTAGTTGAAAAGGATTTGGGTGTGGTCATCGATAGTAGACTTACTAGCAGTACACAGTGTCAAAATGCAGCAACAAAAGCAAATACGGTGTTACCATGCATAAAACGGGGAATGGAGACAAGGGATGAGAGTGTAATCCTGCCACTGTATAAATCATTGGTGCGGCCGCTCCTGGAACATTGTGTACAGTTCTGGGCACCACAATATAAAAAGATATCTTGGAACTCGAAAGGGTTCAGAGGTGAGCCACCAAACTGGTTAAGGGGTTTTGAGGCACTGAATTATGAGGAAAGACTAACAAGGTCAGATATGTTTACACTGGAATTGAGGAGGCTGAGAGGGGACATTATTAACATTTATAAATACATTAAGGGACAATACAAGGACTTATCAGACAATCTGTTGATCAAAAAAACGCTACACAGGACACGAGGACATCCCCTGAGGTTAGAAGAAAAAAAAATTCATACACAACGAAGGAAAGGGTTCTTTACATTAAGAACAATACAGATCTGAAATTCCCTACCAGAGAAGGTAGTAATGGTGGACTCACTAAATAAGTTAAAAAATGGATTACATAAATTCCTAACTGATAGAAATATACAAGGCTACAGCATCTAAGTGATTTATAATTTAACAGGTTGAATTCGATGGGCATCTTGTCTTTTTTTCAGCCTTACCAACTATGTAACTTTGTGACTATGTAAGACCACCCAAATATGTTATATCTACATAGTTAATTTTATGTAAATTATATCCTGCCTTGTTGTGGTGCAATTCTAGGCTATGATAGGCCTATTATAAACAAAAAAAACAAAAAACAATATTTAAATGACAAACAGAAAGGTGTGGGATTTTATAGTAAATTAAATTTACAGTAGTTGTAATTGTATTGAAAACTAATTCGTTTTTGCAATATATCCTTAGAGATAAAGTATTAGGCTTTATGCAGAGTTGAATGTGTTCCCATTTGTTTAGCTTATCTTGCATGAATTTCTACTGTGTATGTATAGAAGATTACTACAGTTTCAACAGTTATAAAGTAGTGAAACTAGGATGGGAAGAGGCTTTCTCACATAGGCAAAGTTCAGACTATGCAGTGAAGAAGTGTTCTGATGGGCACCAAAATATGGGTTTCATTAAATGTATAAATGGTGGTCTAAGCCCCCGACAAGGAGAATACAATTTCCCAACATGTTCCCATGGGCACATATAAACAAATAGATTTGACTATTTCACTTTACGGTAGACCCATTATTATAAACATACTATTAGAAACTCTAGAGATGAGTGATTACTTTGGAATTCAGGGTCAAACCAAATTCCACTTCGGGCCACTGAGACCAACCAAGCCTCAGCTCAAATCATCCCACAAAATTTGGTTCCCAGATCTAGAAACCAAATCTCACACTGGAAATTGCATGGATTTGATGCTACTAATACTGTAGGAACAAAACAGGTCAAAATTACATGATTTTAGCTGTTTTTATCATTTTTTAAAGCTGTCCAGATCCAAAACATGGGGTGGGGGGGGGGGGGCAAACGGAAAAAGACAGCGAAAATCTCTGAATATATATCACTTCTTGATATGCTCTAAAGGATTTTCTCTGATTTATCTGACTTCTACTGCAGCTAGTTAGGGGTGAGTACACCGGGAGTACCGTCACTCACCGCCGAGGCGGATTACTTTTTCATTCATTTTCCTTGGCTAAGGTATTTTTAGTAAATATTGAGATAGCCAGCTCCTGCTGTGCTCTAATGTCAGACAAAGTATGAATGGAATTACCTCCATGCTAAGTAGAAGCTTAATACATGGTACATGGCTCCCTTTGTCTGCCAACCATTGAGACAGTCTGGTGAACCACATTCCTTATATTGTGTGTATGTAGAGCAGGCTATCAGCATTTTTGAAAATTCATTTTCAGCATAATTTCTAGAGATATGGGCCGGACCCGATGATTTGGATTTGGGTTTGTCAGCAGGATTTGGATTTGCCAAACAGCCGTGATGGGCTTTGGATCTTTTTTTTAAATTGTCAAAAAATGACAAAATCACATAATTTTTGTGGTTTTTTTTGTCCCTAGAGTATTACTAACCTCAATAACATTAATTTCTAGTCATTTGCAGACAATTGTGACCACCTTATAGCTCACAATGTTGTTTTCATCCACTTTAGGTCAAAGTCTGCAGCGAGCTGGCTGATTACTTACTGCTAGGTGACAAAGCAGTGGCACAAATAGTCAGCAGTATGTAGCATATCTATGAAACACTGCCACACAGCAGTGGGATAAATGAACAGTAGTGCATGATGGAATTGTCCTTGGGCACTACCACCCACCCTTATGTTGGATATTAAACAGGACATGCATAGTTTTGCTGCCTTAGTGGTTTTCAGATTTTTTTTACACCTCTAAAATTTGAGTGACAAGGAGGGTCATTCCGAGTTGATCGGTTGCTAGCAGATTTTAGCAGCCGTGCAACGCTATGCAGCCACCCAATGGGAGTGTATTTTGGCTTAGCAGAAGTGTGAACGGTTCTATCGCAGAGCAGCTACAAATTTATTTTGTGTAGTTTCAGAGTAGCTCAAAACCTACTCAGCGCTTGCGATCACTTCAGACCATTTTGTTCCGGATTTGACATCACAAACACGCCCTGCATTCACCCAGCCACACCTTCGTTTTTCCAACCACGCCTGCGTTTTTCCGAGCACTCCCTGAAAATGGTCAGTTGCCACCCAGAAATGCCCACTTCATGTCAATCACTCTGCGGCAGGCAGTGCGACTGAAATGCATCGCTAGACCCTGTGTAAAACTACATCGGTCGTTGTACTTGTACGTCACGCGTGCGCATTGCCCCGTATACGCATGCGCAGAATTGCCGTTTTTTTTGCATGATCACTGCACAGCGAACAAATGCAGCTAGCGATCAACTCGGAATGACCCCCAATGTCTTTAATTTTCATGAGAGGCAGAAGATGCCTCACTAACAGTTGCAGAATCATTAGTCATAAATATAGGCCAAGCCCTGAGTTTTTCCTTGCCACTGCATGATGTCAATGGCATATTGGCAATTTTAATTTTATCTGCAGGAACCAACTTTCTTTTTCTTACTGCTTGAGGTATTTTTTTCTTTACCAGTTGTGTAAACTCTCTATGCCCTTGAGCATCAGCGTTAGTACTAGAGAACATTAAATCAGCATCATGACTGGTGGCAGCATCTGGAGCGCTAGTATTTGGTTCTGTAAACTGATTGTTATCCATTTTTCTATTCACAAATCACAATTCACAAATCAGGGGTGCACTGCACACATCAAACAATGTAAAGAGCAAATATTTTTTTAATTATGGTGACACAGCTTGTCCCACATGGCATGGAGTCAGACTGTCACACACGGTACTATACAACTATGGTGTACTGGGGTGCAGTGCACACAACAAACAATTGTATTTTATTTTTTCTGGGTACGCACCTTGTCCCACACTGCGTGAAGTCAGACCGATTTCACACACGGTACTATACAAATATAGTGTACTGGGGTGCAGTGCACACAACAAACAATGTAAACAGCCAAAAAAAATTGAATTTTTTTGGGGACACAGCTTGTCCCACACTGCATGGAGTCAGACCGCTTTCACACACACACACACACACACACACACACACACACACACACACACACACACACACTGTGAACGCAGAGAGTGGGGTCTGCATAGTCGCTGCAGTACCACTGTAATGGACTTAGGGACTGGTCAATTGACACAGTGACAGCACCACAGCCCCTTTAATGCACCAAAAAAAAACCACTGGCTGTGCTAGAAACAATGACTGACAGCCCCTTAGATGTACACTACTGACTGACAGCCTCTTATGTACACTACTACACTGACTGACACAGCCCTGGGCCATTACACCACTGACTGACACAGCCTGAGAGACAGCCCCTGATGGACAATCTGACTGACAGCCCCTGATGGACACTCTGACTGACAGCCCCACAGACAGCCCCTGATGGACACTCTGACTGACAGCCCCACAGACAGCCCCTGATGGATACTCTGACTGACAGCCCCACAGGACAGCCCCTGATGGACATTCTAAGTGACAGCCCCACAGCACAGCCCCTGATGAACACTCTGACAGCCTGCCCTTAAAAGTACAAAGACTGACAGCGCACAACAGCAGAGCTCCTCACAGCATGGAGGCATGCAGGGAAATAGTGGCGAGTCACGGGATGCCAAGCCTTTATAGACTCAAAGTCTCATGAGAATCTGATGCAGGATGATGACATTCAGCCTCTTCCATGATCCTGAGCCTGGCGGAAACTTAGCGAACAGCTCAGGGGCTATGTTTGTAGTAGTTCGGATTACAGGGAATCTGAACCAATCATCTCTAATAATTTCACTTTGATGGAGATAGCCATCAAAGTTTGTGTAATTCCATACCTCCCAACTGTCCCATTTTTTTGGGACAGTCCCATTTTTTGGGGACTGCCCTGCTCCCCCCCCCACGCTTGCCACAGTGTCCTGCGGTGGTAGTGGGGCAATTGGGAGGCTACTGTCACTCACCATTCTGCTGTAGTGCAGCAGTGAATAGAGGCTGTGTGCATGCACTCAGAGCTGGCCCTAGCCAATTTGATGCCCTAGGCAAAATTTTGGCTGGTTCCCGCTAGCACCGCCACTAGTTTTGCATCTGACCCAGCAACACTCAGGAAGTGGGGCCCACAATGGGTTTATCCTGTGGGCCAATTCAACCTTTCACATATGCCCCACATTAGTAATGCCCACAATACACATAATTCCACACAATAATGCACCTTACACATATAGCCCACTTTAGTAATGCCCATAATACACATAATTCTACACAGTAATGCACCTTACACATATGCCCCACATTAGTAATGCTCATAATACACATAATGCCACAAAGTAATGCACCTTACACATATGCCCCATATTAATAATGCCCACAATACACATAATTCTACACAATAATGCACCTTACACATATAGCCCACTTTAGTAATGCCCATAATACACATAATTCTACACAGTAATGCAGTGTTGGACTGGCCCACAGGGGTACAGGGGAAACCCCCAGATGGCTCTGCTCTCTGAGGGCCCACCTCCTCTTTTATGTAACAAGTTCCAGACTGTGCACTTAAATTATACATTATACATATGCTATGTTATACCGCACAGGACTATGTTGTATTTTCTACAGTGCATTGCTGTTATTAATCTGATACCTTTTCATGCATGGACAGGCAATATATACTACAGGTTGAGTATCCCTTATCCAAAATGCTTGGGACCACAGGTATTTTGGATATCAGATTTTTCCATATTTTGGAATAATTGCATACCATAATGAGATATTAAGGCGATGGTACCCAAGTCTAAGCACATAATACATTTATGTTTCATATACACCTTATGCACACAGCCTGAAGGTAATTTTAGCCAATATTTTTAATAACTTTCTGCATTAAACAAAGAGTGTGTACATACACACAATTCATTTATGTTTCATATACACCTTATACACATAGCCTGAAGGTCATTTTATACAATATTTTTCATAAGTTTGTGTATTAAACAAAGTTTGTGTACATTGAGCCTTCAGAAAACAAAGGTTTCACTATTTCACTCTCACTCAAACATTTCCGTATTTTGGAATATTCCGTATTTCAGAATATTTGGATATGGAATACTCAACCTGTATATATATTTATCAAGGGGCCCAGACTATGCACTCTCTAATGGATAGCCAAGCCTCTGTAGTGGCTGGTCAGACCCCTTCTGAAGACTGGCCACACCCCTAAACATGGGCCCCTATCAATGCATGCCCCATATTAGTAATGCCCATAAACTCATAATTCCACACAATAATGCACCTTACACATACGCCCCACATTAGTAATGACCATAATACACATAATTCCACACAGTAATGCACCTTACACATATGCCCCACATTAGTAATGCTAGCAGATTTTTTTTATAAAACTAACTTTTGCTTGCTGGCATTCTTGCAGTCAGTGTTTGTGCTCATGAAGCTCCCTGGATCTGTGACTGCAAATTGTGAGATTGGGGTGTCATGATAAGTGGGTGCATGCTTGCAGTCGCACTCGTAAAAGGGGCACCTATTCAAGGGATGTGACCTCACAGGGTATGCCATCCTTTGCAAACCTCACCCTTTATTTTTGCTTGCTGGATGGACACATCAGCAATGTCCAGATAATGCCATACTTGCTGGTTATACAAAAAGACCAGTATCAAACATGTAGCAACTGTCCATTCTCTTCACTGTTCAGTGTGTTTGCTGGTGTCTGTTACTCCTGGCAACTGCATGCCCTTTATTTTATACTGCGGGAGTGATATGCTCTACACTTCAGTCTGACAGATCCGAAAGTCACGCTGCACTGATGTTTTTATATAGAAATAGAGCAATGCAACTTACTAACCACGTTACAGTGCTTGATGGCTGAACCAACGTTATTCCATTCAGCTGAACTAAGGGAGGGATGGACATACAGGGACTGTTGCGCTAGCGAAAAAGGAACAGTTATCACTTAACAATTCTAGAGTGTTTATATTCAGTGATTTGAGTGAAATTGTATTTGATTGATAGTATTGATGTAGTGAAATTGTAACCGAAAAATTGAGTCCAATCTACACAAATCTATTCTGATGCAGTTAGAATGAGAATTACAACCAAGGTTCCAGTTTAATAAAATAATTTTGTTGGCTAACACGGTCGAAGTTATTGACTCAAGTAGTGTAAACAGAGGAAGTTGAGGTGAACGTATAGCAGCATCCAAGAACCTTCAGTACAGACACCTGTTCCCATCCTGTCTGTGGACCAGAAAAGAGACCTGTGGAAAACAAGGTATTGTTCCTCAACTAGCACTTACCCCTGTTCTCGGTCATTACATTAAGTGGCGTCATGAACAGAATCCATAGGCCGGAGTGGTAAAAATGTCTAGTGAACAAGAACTGGTAGCAGACACCTCTAACAGCGATACCGGCAGTTCCCCCAGGATGGCACAGATTAATCAGATTACTCTGCCTTATTACTTCGGAGCCCCGTGGCTTCCTACGTATTCAGGAGATGTGCAGGGGTTGGATGGAAACACTCTAGCCAAATTTAAACATCGCATGAAGTCTATGTTTCATCTCTAACCACTCAGTGAACAGCAGCAGGTAGAAATTTTCACAGGACAACTGACTGGGTCCTCTCTGAGGGAAGTCACATCCTGGCCAAAAGAGGAAAGACAAAATTTAGATCAAATCTTACAAAGATTAGCTACCACCTTTGGGGTACAAACTATTTCTGAATTAAAGATGCGATTTTATGCCCGCAAACAGTTCCCTACTGAAACTCTACGGGATTACGCTCTAAGTTTGAAAGAGGCATTGAAAGCCATTTTTTGGGGACTGCCCTGCTCCCCCCCCATGCTTGCCACAGTGTACTGCGGTGGTGGTGGGGCAATTGGGAGGCTACTGTCACTCACCATTCTGCTGTAGTGCAGCAGTGAATAGAGGCTGTGTGCATGCACTCAGTGCTGGCCCTAGCCAATTTGATGCCCTAGGCAAAATTTTGGCTGGTTCCCCCTAGCACCGCCACTAGTTTTGCATCTGACCCAGCAACACTCAGGAAGTGGGGCCCACAATGGGTTTATCCTGTGGGCCAATTCAACCCTGCATAATGCCACACAGTAATGCCCATAATACACATAATTCCATACAGTAATGCACCTTACACATATGCCCCACATTAGTAATGCCCACAATACACATAATTCCACACAATAATGCACCTTACACATATAGCCCTTTTTAGTAATGCCCATAATAGACATAATTCTACAAAGTAATGCACCTTACACATATGCCCCACATTAGTAATGCCCACAATACACATAATTCCACACAATAATGCACCTTACACATATAGCCCACTTTAGTAATGCCCATAATACACATAATTCTACACAGTAATGCAGTGTTGGACTGGCCCACAGGGGTACAGGGGAAACCCCCTGTTGGCTCTGCTCTCTGAGGGCCCACCTCCTCTTTTATGTAACAAGTTCCAGACTGTGCACTTAAATTATACATTATACATATGCTATGTTATACCACACAGGACTATGTTGTATTTTCTACAGTGCATTGCTGTTATTAATCTGATACCTTTTCATGCATGGACAGGCAGTATATACTACAGGTTGAGTATCCCTTATCCAAAATGCTTGGGACCACAGGTATTTTGGATATCAGATTTTTCCATATTTTGGAATAATTGCATACCATAATGAGATATTAAGGCGATGGTACCTAAGTCTAAGCACATAATGCATTTATGTTTCATATACACCTTATGCACACAGCCTGAAGGTAATTTTAGCCAATATTTTTAATAACTTTCTGCATTAAACAAAGAGTGTGTACATACACACAATTCATTTATGTTTCATATACACCTTATACACATAGCCTGAAGGTCATTTTATACAATATTTTTCATAAGTTTGTGTATTAAACAAAGTTTGTGTACATTGAGCCTTCAGAAAACAAAGGTTTCACTGTTTCACTTTCACTCAAACATTTCCGTATTTTGGAATATTCCGTATTTCAGAATATTTGGATATGGAATACTCAACCTGTATATATAGTTATCAAGGGGCCCAGACTATGCACTCTCTAATGGATAGCCAAGCCTCTGTAGTGGCTGGTCAGACCCCTTCTGAAGACTGGCCACACCCCTAAACATGGGCCCCTATCAATGCATGCCCCATATTAGTAATGCCCATAAACTCATAATTCCACACAATAATGCACCTTACACATACGCCCCACATTAGTAATGACTAGAGATGAGCGGGTTCGGTTTCTCTAAATCCGAACCCGCCCGAACTTCATGGTTTTTTTCACGGGTCCGAGCAGACTCGGATCCTCCCGCCTTGCTCGGTTAACCCGAGCGCGCCCGAACGTCATCATGACGCTGTCGGATTCTCGCGAGACTCGGATTCTATATAAGGAGCCGCGCGTCGCCGCCATTTTCACACGTGCATTGAGATTGATAGGGAGAGGACGTGGCTGGCGTCCTCTCCATTTAGATTAGAAGAGAGAGAGAGAGAGAGAGAGAGATTGACCTGATTTACTGGAGCTTAGGAGTACTGTAGAAGTGTAGAGAGTGCAGAGTTTACTAGTGACTGACCACAGTGACCACCAGACAGTGCAGTTTTATTTAATATATCCGTTCTCTGCCTGAAAAAAACGATACACACAGTGACTCAGTCACATACCATATCTGTGTGCACTGCTCAGCCCAGTGTGCTGCATCAATGTATATATATATCTGACTGTGCTCAGCTCACACAGCTTATAATTGTGGGGGAGACTGGGGAGCACTGCAGTGCCAGTTATAGGTTATAGCAGGAGCCAGGAGTACATATTATATTAAAATTAAACAGTGCACACTTTTGCTGCAGGAGTGCCACTGCCAGTGTGACTGACCAGTGACCTGACCACACTGACCACCAGTATAGTTAGTAGTATACTATATTGTGATTGCCTGAAAAAGTTAAACACTCGTCGTGTGACTTCACTTGTATGGTGTTTTTTTTTTATTCTATAAAAAACTCATTCTGCTGACAGACAGGGTCCAGCAGGTCCGTCATTATATAATATATACCTGTCCGGCTGCAGTAGTGATATATATATATTTTTTATATCATTATTTATCATCCAGTCGCAGCAGACACAGTACGGTAGTTCACGGCTGTAGCTACCTCTGTGTCGGCACTCGGCAGTCCATCCATAATTGTATACCACCTACCCGTGGTTTTTTTTTCTTTCTTCTTTATACATACATACTACTACATCTCTTTATCAACCCGTCTATATTAGCAGCAGACACAGTACAGTACGGTAGTCCACGGCTGTAGCTACCTCTGTGTCGGCACTCGGCAGTCCGTCCATAATTGTATACCACCTACCCGTGGTTATTTTTTCTTTCTTCTTTATACATACATACTACTACATCTCTTTATCAACCAGTCTATATTAGCAGCAGACACAGTACAGTACGGTAGTTCACGGCTGTAGCTACCTCTGTGTCGGCACTCGGCAGTCCGTCCATAATTGTATACCACCTACCCGAGGGTTTTTTTTCTTTCTTCTTTATACATACATACTACTACATCTCTTTATCAACCAGTCTATATTAGCAGCAGACACAGTACAGTACGGTAGTTCACGGCTGTAGCTACCTCTGTGTCGGCACTCGGCAGTCCGTCCATAATTGTATACCACCTACCCGTGGTTTTTTTTTCTTTCTTCTTTATACATACATACTACTACATCTCTTTATCAACCAGTCTATATTAGCAGCAGACACAGTACAGTACGGTAGTTCACGGCTGTAGCTACCTCTGTGTCGGCACTCGGCAGTCCGTCCATAATTGTATACCACCTACCCGAGGTTTTTTTTTCTTTCTTCTTTATACATACATACTACTACATCTCTTTATCAACCAGTCTATATTAGCAGCAGACACAGTACAGTACGGTAGTCCACGGCTGTAGCTACCTCTGTGTCGGCACTCGGCAGTCCGTCCATAATTGTATACCACCTACCCGTGGTTTTTTTTTTTCTTTCTTCTTTATACATACATACTACTACATCTCTTTATCAACCAGTCTATATTAGCAGCAGACACAGTACAGTACGGTAGTTCACGGCTGTAGCTACCTCTGTGTCGGCACTCGGCAGTCCGTCCATAATTGTATACCACCTACCCGAGGTTTTTTTTTCTTTCTTCTTTATACATACATACTACTACATCTCTTTATCAACCAGTCTATATTAGCAGCAGACACAGTACAGTACGGTAGTTCACGGCTGTAGCTACCTCTGTGTCGGCACTCGGCAGTCCATCCATAATTGTATACCACCTACCCGAGGTTTTTTTTTCTTTCTTCTTTATACATACATACTACTACATCTCTTTATCAACCAGTCTATATTAGCAGCAGACACAGTACAGTACGGTAGTTCACGGCTGTAGCTACCTCTGTGTCGGCACTCGGCAGTCCGTCCATAATTGTATACCACCTACCCGTGGTTTTTTTTTCTTTCTTCTTTATACATACATACTACTACATCTCTTTATCAACCAGTCTATATTAGCAGCAGACACAGTACAGTACGGTAGTTCACGGCTGTGGCTACCTCTGTGTCGGCACTCGGCAGTCCGTCCATAATTGTATACCACCTACCCGTGTTTTTTTTTCTTTCTTCTTTATACATACATACTACTACATCTCTTTATCAACCAGTCTATATTAGCAGCAGACACAGTACAGTACGGTAGTTCACGGCTGTAGCTACCTCTGTGTCGGCACTCGGCAGTCCGTCCATAATTGTATACCACCTACCCGAGGTTTTTTTTTCTTTCTTCTTTATACATACATACTACTACAACTCTTTATCAACCAGTCTATATTAGCAGCAGACACAGTATAGTACGGTAGTCCACGGCTGTAGCTACCTCTGTGTCAGCACTCGGCAGTCCGTCCATAATTGTATACCACCTACCCGTGGTTTTTTTTTCTTTCTTCTTTATACATACATACTACTACATCTCTTTATCAACCAGTCTATATTAGCAGCAGACACAGTACAGTACGGTAGTCCACGGCTGTAGCTACCTCTGTGTCGGCACTCGGCAGTCCGTCCATAATTATATACCACCTACCCGTGTTTTTTTTTTCTTTCTTCTTTATACATACATACTACTACATCTCTTTATCAACCAGTCTATATTAGCAGCAGACACAGTACAGTACGGTAGTCCACGGCTGTAGCTACCTCTGTGTCGGCACTCGGCAGTCCGTCCATAATTGTATACTAGTATCCATCCATCTCCATTGTTTACCTGAGGTGCCTTTTAGTTGTGCCTATTAAAATATGGAGAACAAAAATGTTGAGGTTCCAAAATTAGGGAAAGATCAAGATCCACTTCCACCTCGTGCTGAAGCTGCTGCCACTAGTCATGGCCGAGACGATGAAATGCCAGCAACGTCGTCTGCCAAGGCCGATGCCCAATGTCATAGTACAGAGCATGTCAAATCCAAAACACCAAATATCACTAAACACTAAAATAAAATTGTCGGAGGAGAAGCGTAAACTTGCCAATATGCCATTTACCACACGGAGTGGCAAGGAACTGCTGAGGCCCTGGCCTATGTTCATGGCTAGTGGTTCAGCTTCACATGAGGATGGAGGCACTCAGCCTCTCGCTAGAAAAATGAAAAGACTCAAGCTGGCAAAAGCAGTAGCACCGCAAAGAACTGTGCGTTCTTCGAAATCCCAAATCCACAAGGAGAGTCCAATTGTGTCGGTTGCGATGCCTGACCTTCCCAACACTGGACGTGAAGAGCATGCGCCTTCCACCATTTGCACGCCCCCTGCAAGTGCTGGAAGGAGCACCCGCAGTCCAGTTCCTGATAGTCAGATTGAAGATGTCAGTGTTGAAGTACAACAGGATGAGGAGGATATGGGTGTTGCTGGCGCTGGGGAGGAAATTGACCAGGAGGATTCTGATGGTGAGGTGGTTTGTTTAAGTCAGGCACCCGGGGAGACACCTGTTGTCCGTTGGAGGAATATGGCCGTTGACATGCCTGGTGAAAATACCAAAAAAATCAGCTCTTCGGTGTGGAGGTATTTCAACAGAAATGCGGACAACAGGTGTCAAGCCGTGTGTTCCCTTTGTCAAGCTGTAATAAGTAGGGGTAAGGACGTTAACCACCTCGGAACATCCTCCCTTATACGTCACCTGCAGCACATTCATAATAATTCAGTGACAAGTTCAAAAACTTTGGGTGACAGCGGAAGCAGTCCACTGACCAGTAAATCCCTTCCTCTTGTAACCAAGCTCACGCAAACCACCCCACCAACTCCCTCAGTGTCAATTTCCTCCTTCCCCAGGAATGCCAATAGTCCTGCAGGCCATGTCACTGGCAATTCTGACGATTCCTCTCCTGCCTGGGATTCCTCCGATGCATCCTTGCGTGTAACGCCTACTGCTGCTGGAGCTGCTGTTGTTGCTGCTGGGAGTCGATGGTCATCCCAGAGGGGAAGTCGTAAGACCACTTTTACTACTTCCACCAAGCAATTGACTGTCCAACAGTCCTTTGCGAGGAAGATGAAATATCACAGCAGTCATCCTACTGCAAAGCGGATAACTGAGGCCTTGGCATCCTGGGTGGTGAGAAACGTGGTTCCGGTATCCATCATTACTGCAGAGCCAACTAGAGACTTGTTGGAGGTACTGTGTCCCCGGTACCAAATACCATCTAGGTTCCATTTCTCTAGGCAGGCGATACCGAAAATGTACACAGACCTCAGAAAAAGAGTCACCAGTGTCCTAAAAAATGCAGCTGTACCCAATGTCCACTTAACCACGGACATGTGGACAAGTGGAGCAGGGCAGGGTCAGGACTATATGACTGTGACAGCCCACTGGGTAGATGTATGCACTCCCGCCGCAAGAACAGCAGCGGCGGCACCAGTAGCAGCATCTCGCAAACGCCAACTCTTTCCTAGGCAGGCTACGCTTTGTTTCACCGCTTTCCAGAATACGCACACAGCTGAAAACCTCTTACGGCAACTGAGGAAGATCATCGCGGAATGGCTTACCCCAATTGGACTCTCCTGTGGATTTGTGGCATCGGACAACGCCAGCAATATTGTGTGTGCATTAAATATGGGCAAATTCCAGCACGTCCCATGTTTTGCACATACCTTGAATTTGGTGGTGCAGAATTATTTAAAAAACGACAGGGGCGTGCAAGAGATGCTGTCGGTGGCCAGAAGAATTGCGGGACACTTTCGGCGTACAGGCACCACGTACAGAAGACTGGAGCACCACCAAAAACTACTGAACCTGCCCTGCCATCATCTGAAGCAAGAAGTGGTAACGAGGTGGAATTCAACCCTCTATATGCTTCAGAGGTTGGAGGAGCAGCAAAAGGCCATTCAAGCCTATACAATTGAGCACGATATAGGAGGTGGAATGCACCTGTCTCAAGCGCAGTGGAGAATGATTTCAACGTTGTGCAAGGTTCTGCTGCCCTTTGAACTTGCCACACGTGAAGTCAGTTCAGACACTGCCAGCCTGAGTCAGGTCATTCCCCTCATCAGGCTTTTGCAGAAGAAGCTGGAGACATTGAAGGAGGAGCTAACACGGAGCGATTCCGCTAGGCATGTGGGACTTGTGGATGGAGCCCTTAATTCGCTTAACAAGGATTCACGGGAGGTCAATCTGTTGAAATCAGAGCACTACATTTTGGCCACCATGCTCGATCCTAGATTTAAAGCCTACCTTGGATCTCTCTTTCCGGCAGACACAAGTCTGCTGGGGTTGAAAGACCTGCTGGTGAGAAAATTGTCAAGTCAAGCGGAACGCGACCTGTCAACATCTCCTCCTTCACATTCTCCCGCAACTGGGGGTGCGAGGAAAAGGCTCAGAATTCCGAGCCCACCCGCTGGCGGTGATGCAGGGCAGTCTGGAGCGACTGCTGATGCTGACATCTGGTCCGGACTGAAGGACCTGACAACGATTACGGACATGTCGTCTACTGTCACTGCATATGATTCTCTCACCATTGAAAGAATGGTGGAGGATTATATGAGTGACCGCATCCAAGTAGGCACGTCACACAGTCCATACTTATACTGGCAGGAAAAAGAGGCAATTTGGAGGCCCTTGCACAAACTGGCTTTATTCTACCTAAGTTGCCCTCCCACAAGTGTGTACTCCGAAAGAGTGTTTAGTGCCGCCGCTCACCTTGTCAGCAATCGGCGTACGAGGTTACATCCAGAAAATGTGGAGAAGATGATGTTCATTAAAATGAATTATAATCAAATCCTCCGCGGAGACATTGACCAGCAGCAATTGCCTCCACAAAGTACACAGGGAGCTGAGATGGTGGATTCCAGTGGGGACGAATTGATAATCTGTGAGGAGGGGGATGTACACGGTGATATATCGGAGGATGATGATGAGGTGGACATCTTGCCTCTGTAGAGCCAGTTTGTGCAAGGAGAGATTAATTGCTTCTTTTTTGGGGGGGGTCCAAACCAACCCGTCTTATCAGTCACAGTCGTGTGGCAGACCCTGTCACTGAAATGATGGGTTGGTTAAAGTGTGCATGTCCTGTTTTGTTTATACAACATAAGGGTGGGTGGGAGGGCCCAAGGACAATTCCATCTTGCACCTCTTTTTTCTTTTATTTTTCTTTGCGTCATGTGCTGTTTGGGGAGGGTTTTTTGGAAGGGCCATCCTGCGTGACACTGCAGTGCCACTCCTAGATGGGCCCGGTGTTTGTGTCGGCCACTAGGGTCGCTTATCTTACTCACACAGTCAGCTACCTCATTGCGCCTCTTTTTTTCTTTGCGTCATGTGCTGTTTGGGGAGGGTTTTTTGGAAGGTCCATCCTGCGTGACACTGCAGTGCCACTCCTAAATGGGCCCGGTGTTTGTGTCGGCCACTAGGGTCGCTTATCTTACTCACACAGTCAGCTACCTCATTGCGCCTCTTTTTTTCTTTGCGTCATGTGCTGTTTGGGGAGGGTTTTTTGGAAGGGACATCCTGCGTGACACTGCAGTGCCACTCCTAAATGGGCCCGGTGTTTGTGTCGGCCACTAGGGTCGCTAATCTTACTCACACAGCTACCTCATTGCGCCTCTTTTTTTCTTTGCGTCATGTGCTGTTTGGGGAGGGTTTTTTGGAAGGGACATCCTGCGTGACACTGCAGTGCCACTCCTAGATGGGCCAGGTGTTTGTGTCGGCCACTAGGGTCGCTTAGCTTAGTCATCCAGCGACCTCGGTGCAAATTTTAGGACTAAAAATAATATTGTGAGGTGTGAGGTATTCAGAATAGACTGAAAATGAGTGGAAATTATGGTTTTTGAGGTTAATAATAATATGGGATCAAAATGACCCCCAAATTCTATGATTTAAGCTGTTTTTTAGGGTTTTTTAAAAAAAACACCCGAATCCAAAACACACCCGAATCCGACAAAAAAAATTTGGTGAGGTTTTGCCAAAACGCGGTCGAACCCAAAACACGGCCGCGGAACCGAACCCAAAACCAAAACACAAAACCCGAAAAATTTCAGGCGCTCATCACTAGTAATGACCATAATACACATAATTCCACACAGTAATGCACCTTACACATATGCCCCACATTAGTAATGCTAGCAGATTTTTTTTATAAAACTAACTTTTGCTTGCTGGCATGCTTGCAGTCAGTGTTTGTGCTCATGAAGCTCCCTGGATCTGTGACTGCAAATTGTGAGATTGGGGTGTCAGGATAAGTGGGTGCATGCCTGCAGTCGCACTCGTTAAAGGGGCACCTGTTCAAGGGATGTGACCTCACAGGGTATGCCATCCTTTGCAAACCTCACCCTTTATTTTTGCTTGCTGGATGGACACAGCAGCAATGTCCAGATAATGCCATACTTGTTGGTTATACAAAAAGACCAGTATCAAACATGTAGCAACTGTCCATTCTCTTCACTGTTCAGTGTGTTTGCTGGTGTCTGTTACTCCTGGCAACTGCATGCCCTTTATTTTATACTGCGGGAGCGATATGCTCTACCCTTCAGTCTGACAGATCCGAAAGTCACGCTGCACTGACGTTTCATATAGAAATAGAGCAATGCAACTTACTGACCACGTTACAGTGCTTGATGGCAGGGCAATTTTACGGCATGGACTGACTGAGAAATAAAGTGTGGGGAGAACACTGCCCATGTTATGTCCCTGCAGACACCTGGAGTTTGCACAGGGACAAGGGACACACATAAGATGGCTGGGTTTCCCTCCCCCATGTGCACAAGCAGTATAGGTAATGTCAGATTTATGTGGAGCAGTCTTCCAAAATACACATGTGGTATCATCTGTTGTCTGAGGTCTCACAAGTCAGGGACATTCAAGCATGTCGGAGGGAGTTTAAGGGACTGTCTACATTACATTTGTCAGATGTAACCAGCAGTGTATACAAGTACTGATTGAATAAATTTGGAAAGTAACAGATAGTTTACAGACTGTCCCTCCCAGCATGAGATACTTCAGAGACATGCTTGGATACCCCTAGACATGCTTGGATGCCCTAGGCAAATGCTTAGTCTGCCTATAGCTAAGGCCGGCTCTGCATGCACACAGTATCTATTCACAGGAGCAGAGAGACTGGGGGCATGGTCAGCAGCTCACAAAGTGCTGGCCATGCCCCACTGTGATGATAACGGGAGGCGTGGCAGATGGCCATGGCATTGCCATGAAGCCACATCCCTTTTACTGAGGCCATGCCCCCTTTTTGGATGGGCATGGTTTCACCATGCTGAAGTGTCCCGCATCTGACAAATTCAAAGTTGGGAGGTATGGTAATTCTAGTATACCCAATCAATAGCATAGAGTTATAGTAACATGTCTCACCTTACTTCAAAACCCACCAACTTCATAATAATATACAGTAGGTCCAGCTATAAAATGCTGCATCATGGACAGTGATGGTTATTCACTGACAGTCTGCTAAAGTGCAAATGTTCCCTCAGCAATCAGTAAGCAATTAGCTTTGACTGTTTTAGTAAATGATACAAAAAGTATCCAATTGGTTATGTTTGTTTTTATGTTTTATTTAGTTATCTGAAGTACAATTAAATTTAATTCTAAAAGGATTCTGTTTAACTATTGGGGAAACATTGTCTGGATCAGCTAGAGCTCATACATTATAACTGTGTGGCTTAAAAACTTCTTATTTTGTCCATGTACAGCACTATAAAAATGTTCCTTTTTATTTTTCCTAACCTCTGATGTTCACAACTGCAAGATATCAATGCAATGAGTGTGTATTAAAAGCTAGGTATCTGCAGGCATTATGCCATTATATACTTACTGTTGGGCCTGATATAGGGGGTCATTCCGAGTTGTTTGCTCGCAAGCGGATTTTAGCAGATTTGCTCATGCTAAGCCGCCGCCTACTGGGAGTGAATCTTAGCATCTTAAAATAGCGAACGATGTAATCGCAATATTGCTATTACACACCTCGTAGCAGTTTCTGAGTAGCTTCAGACTTACTCGGCATCTGCGATCAGTTCAGTGCTTGTCGTTCCTGGTTTGACGTCACAAACACACCCAGCGTTCGCCCAGACACTCCCCCGTTTCTCCAGCCACTCCCGCGTTTTTTCCGGAAACGGTAGCGTTTTTTCCCACACGCCCATAAAACGGCCTGTTTCCGCCCAGTAACACCCATTTCCTGTCAATCACATTACGATCGCCAGAACGATGAAAAAGCCGTGAGTAAAATTCCTAACTGCATAGCAAATTTACTTGGCGCAGTCGCAGTGCGGACTTAGCGCATGCGCATTAAGCGGAAAATCGCTGCGATGCGAAGATTTTTAACGAGCGAACAACTCGGAATGACTCCCATAGTTGTGGATGTAGGCAAAATCGCATCTACACCTACAGTATATGCAACTTCATGCAAATGCAGCTAGGAAGCCGTTCCCTGGTGAACATCTATGATTAGGAATGTGCAAGGACTGAGACATCCACTATGAGCATCTGTAAACACTGAAATACTGTACCACCTGATGCATCCTTATATGCCACCATCAGTTGCACAACTTATAGGCGCACCAGCCCTATGGCACATGTAGGTATTCTATCTGTGTATGGACTCTAAAGTGAATGATTAAGTGTCTTTGGTGTCTATTCACTAAGCCTTGGATGGAGATAAAGTGCACGGAGATAAAGTACCAGCCAATCAACTCCTAACTGTCATTTTTCAAACCCAACCAGTGACATGGTAGTTAGGACCTAATTGGCTGGTACCTTATCACCGTGCCCTTTATCTCCATCCAAGGCTTAGTAAATAGACCCCAAAGTATGTAAACACTTCAGTGACAGGTCCATGACAGTTCCATAACACACCCAAAAGATGAAACATTTCTGTATGGACCTAGGCCCTCATTCCGAGTTGTTCGCTCGCAAGCGGATTTTAGCAGATTTGCTCATGCTAAGCCGCCGCCTACTGGGAGTGAATCTTAGCATCTTAAAATTGCGAACGATGTATTCGCAATATTGCGATTACACACCTCGTAGCAGTTTTTGAGTAGCTCCAGACTAACTCGGCATCTGCGATCATTTCAGTGCTTGTCGTTCCTGGTTTGACGTCACAAACACACCCAGCGTTCAGCCAGACACTCCTCCGTTCCTCCGGCCACTCCTGCGTTTTTTCCGGAAACGGTAGCGTTTTTCCCCACACGCCCATAAAACGGCCTGTTTCTGCCCAGTAACACCCATTTCCTGTCAATCACATTACGATCGCCAGAACGATGAAAAAGCCGTGAGTAAAATTCCTAACTACATAGCAAATTTACTTGGCGCAGTCGCAGTGCGGACATTGCGCATGCGCATTAAGCGGAAAATCGCTGCGATGCGAAGATTTTTACAGAGCGAACAACTCGGAATGAGGGCCAGAATACAGACCCGATCGTAGCAGCAACTTTGTTAGCAGATGGGCAAAACCATGTGCACTGCGGGGGGAAGGGGGGCAGATATAACATGTGCAGAGAGAGTTAGATTTGGGTGGAGTGTGTTCAAACTGAACTTTATTTTGCAGTGTAAAAATAAAGCAGCCAATATTTACCCTGCACAGAAACAATTCTAACTCTCTCTGCACATGTTATATCTGCCGCCCCTGTAGTGCACATGGGGGGTAATTCCAAGTTGATCGCAGCAGAATTTTTTTTAGCAGTTGGGCAAAACTATGTGCACTGCAGGGGAGGCAGATATAACATGTGCAGAGAGAGATAAATTTTGGTGTGGTGAGTTCAATCTGCAATCTAAATTGCAGTGTAAAAATAAAGCAGCCAGTATTTACCCTGCACAGAAACAAAATAACCCACCCAAATGTAACTCTCTCTGCAAATGTTATATCTGCCCCCCCTGCACTGCACATGGGCCCTCATTCCGAGTCGTTCGCTCGTTCTTTTTTTTCGCATCGCAGTGAAAATCAGCTTAGTGCGCATGCGCAATGTTCGCACTGCGACTGCGCTAAGTAATTCTGCTATGAAGAAAGGATTTTTACTCACGGCTTTTTGTTCGCACCGGCGAACGTAGTGTGATTGACAGGAAATGGGTGTTACTGGGCGGAAACACGGCGTTTTATGGGCGTGTGGCTGAAAACGCTACCGTTTCCGGAAAAAACACAGGAGTGGCCGGAGAAACGGGGGAGTGTCTGGGCGAACGCTGGGTGTGTTTGTGACGTCAAACCAGGAACGACAAGCACTGAACTGATCGCACAGGCAGAGTAAGTCTGGAGCTACTCTAAAACGTTTTTTTTGTTCGCAATATTGCGTAAACTTCGTTCGCACTTTTAAGATGCTAAGATACACTCCCAGTAGGCGTAGACTAAGCGTGTGTAACTCTGCTAAATTCGCCTTGCGACCGATCAACTCGGAATGAGGGCCCTGGTTTTGCCCAACTACTAAAAAATTTCCTGCTGCGATCAACTTGGAATTACCCCCATGGTTTTGTCCATCTGCTAACAAAGTTGCGGCTACCATCAGGTCTGAATTAGGCGCTATATCTGTTTAGTAACCACTTAGTCATTGCCCAGGAATGCCAAGAATTTGTCCTAGACCTTTCTGTTACTGTCTCAATCAAAACAGCGTCACACTCTGTGTAATGCATGTATCATAGCATTATGATGTCACCACGCATTATCACTATCCAAAGGGGTGACATTAAAATAGCAGAGCTGCTATGGTGTACCTTAAAAGCAGTGATAGCTGTGATGGATGATGCACACATATATGTTTCATACTCATTGTGGGAGAGGCTGGGAGCTGACTAGCAGTGCTGTGAAAGCCCCCAGCATTACAACAACTGGAGAATAACACATGGTCATACCCTCAATACATTATACACCAGGGAGCCTGACATCGCCCATGCAGTGGCAGCAGCAACAATAGCAGTAATAGCAGCAGCAGCAATAGTAGTAATAGCAGTTTTAATAGTAGTAGTAGTAGTAGTAGTAGCAATAGCAGCAGCAGTAGTAGTAGTAGTAATAGCAATAGCAGCAGCAGCAATAGTAGTAGTAGTAGTAGTATGTCAAAGTCGAAAAATATTGAAGAACACACAGCACGTATAAACTGCACACACATGCCCACTGCGCGTGCACTTGTTCTGCCGTGCGTGCACATATCCGCAATTTGTGTATGGTCGCTCCCGCGGTCCTGCGCGTGGTGTGGGTATTTACGACAGAGTTTGTTAACGCATGGAGAGCTATCAAAACATTACATATTTAATCCAAATAGTGCACATTGTACACATAGTCCCCCTGCACCACATCAGAAAGTATCAACAGTTTAAATGATTCCAGAACAAAGGGATTCGCCTTTACAGGATAAGAGGGGACAGACTAAGGTTATAAGGTGGTGTTTGGTATCCAGCTGTAGGGTATTTTAAGGGTAACATTCGGGTGTTGGTTTGCGGAAGATCGCATGTTCCTGCAGATAGTTAGGTGCAGAAGCAGAATATAGATATAAACTGTATTTACTGTATGTTATGTATGCGGCGGGAATCCAGAGGAGACCACCCACAGGAGCAGTTGGGAAAGACATCGCCTACCTTTTCAAATCGACCTATGACCTCTCCTGTACTGTAAAAGTGCATTCCTGTGTCCAATGGACAAAGGGATTACAGCATACATTGTATTGCTTTTGGAAGAATTGTATAAATAAAGACTGTTGCAGCCTGGCCGGAGACAAGACTCTCAACGCTATCAACCTGATAGCGGAGGACCGGACCGGGAAGCTCACGCGAATATTCTCACGTATGTACATTGACTGTAGCCATTTACTCCGTTGTATTGTAGTGCATAATTTGTATTGTTAACCCCCTTTCAGAAATATTACTCTGTGGTGTCGGAACCCAGTGATTAACTACAAATCGGTGTTGTGTCCTCTCTTCCCTGCTAAGGTTGAAAGTGAATTGCATTGCCTAACTGTATAAGGTTTAAAACTGTATTAATTGGGTGTGTACGCGCTGCGAGTGCTTTGTACCGTCAGTGCGGCGTTCGTACGCAGAGTCCGTACATGGTATGGGACTCATTTACGCAAATAGCATAAAAGGTACGTAGAGTGCATATTAAGTCTAGCGGCCGCAGCGGCTCCATGGTAAAATTGTGTTTAAAGGTATAGCTTTATGTTTTAATATAAAAATCGACATTATCAAGTAGTAGTAGTAGTAGTAGTAGTAGTAGCAGCAGCAGCAGTGGCAGCAATAGTAGTAGTAATAACAGTAGTAGTGTAATGCCTCAACAAGAAGGCAGCGGGCGGAGCTTACTGTGGGGACCGGACAGCCAAACCTTCCCCGGAGAAGATCCCTGGTGACAGCTCGGCAACGGAGACAACAGGGACAGCTGCAGCTGACCGGGAGCTGTACAGCAAAGACCCTAGAAAGGTACCAGCGCACTACATTCTTCCCCCCAACACTGCTAGGGTCCTGCATAATATATTTCAGCAGTGAAACAAAAAGTGATAGAGAAAGAGAGAGAGAGAGACAGATCAGTCCTAAAAAGAGAGAGAGAGAGACACATCAGTCCTAAAGAGAGAGAGATAGAGAAAAACAATCAGTTTGTCACGTCAGAATAAAACTCCGTCCCAGATATTTGAGAAAACAGCTGTCTGTGTACAAGGATAATGCAGCATAGTGACTGCCCTACAGCAATAGCAATCTGTCGTCTTCACCACTAGACAGCTATTATAAACTGGGTATGCACCCCTCTAACAGTGAAATTGTTTACCTTTCCCCTGCTTAAGTCAGCCAGCATCGTTAGAGAAGGTACCCAAGTGGAGGCCCAACCGACGCGGTTACTTGCAAAAAGCCACTAGGAGAATTTCTCACGTTATCTATTTACCGACAGGGAACTAGTGCATCTCCCCTGTGCATATGAAATAGCCATCAGTATATGCCCCTGTGCCTCCGACAAAACCAGACACCCCTGATGCGAGTTGAGTCTCCATAACCGCCTCAAGGTATAGCAGGTCCTTTCTCCTACACAGGACCGGCCTTGACTACAGTCATTTCTGCTATTGTCACTAGTTCACATAAGGTACCCAACGTGCACCAACGTTATTCCATTCAGCTGAACTAAGGGAGAGATGGACATACAGGGACTGTTGCGCTAGCGAAAAAGAGATAGTTATCACTTAACCATTCTAGAGTGTTTATATTAAGTGATTTGAGTGAAATTGTATTTGATTGATAGTATTGATGTAGTGAAATTGTAACCGAAAAATTGAGTCCAATCTACACAAATCTATTCTGATGCAGTTAGAATGAGAATTACAACCAAGGTTCCAGTTTAATAAAATAATTTTATTGGCTAACACGGTCGAAATTATTGACTCAAGTAGTGTAAACAGAGGAAGTTGAGGTGAACGTATAGCAGCATCCAAGAACCTTCAGTACAGACACCTGTTCCCGTCCTGTCTGTGCACCAGAAAAGAGACCTGTGGAAAACAAGGTATTTTTCCTCAACTAGCACTTACCCCTGTTCTCGGTCATTACATTAAGTGGTGTCATGAACAGGATCCATAGGCCGGAGTGTGAAAAATGTCTAGTGAACAAGAACCGGTAGCGGACACCTCTAACAGCGATACCGGCAGTTCCCCCAGGATGGCACAGATTAATCAGATTACTCTGCCTTATTACTTCGGAGCCCCGTGGCTTCCTACGTATTCGGGAGATGTGCAGGGGTTGGATGGAAACACTCTAGCCGAATTTAAACATTGCATGAAGTCTATGTTTCATCTCTAACCACTCAGTGAACAGCAGCAGGTAGAAATTTTGACAGGACAACTGACTGGTTCCTCTCTGAGGGAAGTCACATCCTGGCCAAAAGAGGAAATACAAAACTTAGATCAAATCTTACAAAGATTAGCTACCACCTTTGGGGTACAAACTATTTCTGAATTAAAGATGCGATTTTATGCCCGCAAACAGTTCCCTACTGAAACTCTACGGGATTACACTCTAAGTTTGCAAGAGGCATTGAAAGCCATTCAGGTTGTCGATGATCAGGAGATTAGAAATGTGGACGAAACTTTAGTTACGCAACTTATCGAAGGGGCTGGTGGTGAAAGCATACGAGCGCAGCTGCATTTGCTGTGACTTCAACAACATACTCAATCTTTCCTTGAATTTAAAGAAGCCGCCATTAAGGTGGTCGGACCTAGGTTGGGGCCAGATGTTAACTTTCCCGAAATGCCTGGTTATCAGGAGGCGCAACCGTCGGTAGGAAATGTCTCTGCCCCTTTACCAAAGCTCCTTAAGAATCCAGATCCCGCCACTCAACACATTCAAACCCCTGTGTCCGACCCCATTCAGGCTCTCTGAGGCCAAATGGAAGAATTGGTGGTGGGAATGACGGAAGTTTGTAAGGAGGTACGGAATTTAGCCAGCCAACAGATTGCCACCCCCGCGGAGGCCCGATGGTCGAGGGATAGAAGGAGAGCCTCTAGTGATTGGAGGGCACCCCCGTTGAGAAGTGGGAGACGATCCACAGATCGGTTTGACAGCCAAGGACGGCCCATCTCCCATCAGTGTCAAAGGCCTGGGCATATTGAGCTACAGTGCGACCGGAGAGAGCCTTTAAACTCCAATGCCCCAATGTTGGAGACCGAGCCTCGGGGGACTTAGTAGAATAGATCCAAATCCTGACGAGTGGTGGCCCCAGTACGTCGGTCATTGTCCTAACATTCCAGTCTTTATTAATGGCATAGAGATGACTGCCATGTTGGAAACAGGGTCACAAATAACTACAATTCAACTCTCCACATTTAGACAACATTGGGGAAAAAACAATTGATGATGCCGCCCCCCACCTGGTTGCAATTGATGGCTAGCAATGGGCTAGGCATTCTCTGTGTCGGCTATTGGGAAGCGGATGTACAGATTGGAGAGACATTCCTTCCTCAACAAGGATGCCTCATTACGCATACCAACGACCCAAATGCTACACACATCATTCTCGGAATGAACATCTTACAAGGATGCCCTGAGGAATCCATTTCTTTGCTTAAAAGGGAGTTATCTAAGATGGTGGCAACGGAACAAAGTGTTCTTCAGAAAACCATCAAAACTCTGCAAAGCCAACAGAAATTTGTAAATTGTGTGGGGTCCATTGAAAAAGTGTACATCACCGATAGCAAACCAGTGAAGTTACCACCGAATTACAAAATTATTGTGTGGGGTAAAAGTAGATGCGGACCCCGAGGAAATAGCTATGAAGCCCTGGTAGAGCCATGTGGTTCGAGTAATAGAGACGATATCATTGTCGCTCACGCATTGGTCAAGGTAGAGAGCGGAAGGGTCCCCGTGAGGATTATGAACCCACACAACCATCCCATAAAGTTGTATCGGCAACAAGCCATCGCCAAGCTGACATGGACCACATTCCAAGATGTTCTTGATCCAAAGTTAGGAGTGGGCCAACATAACACCCTCGCCCTCAGCAAAAGTGAAAAGGATTGGTGGGATGATATCCACATTGGAGATAGTGATACCCCAGCCGAACAGAGACAAGGAGCGCTCCAAGTGGTGAAGGAAAACTCTAATGCGTTCAGTCAAAGCCCCACTGACTTTGGAACCGTTACTACGGTGAAACATCGCATTGTGACCGGAGCTGCGTTACCCATTAAAGAAAGGCATAGACCATTGGCGCCGGCCTTATACCAACCCGTTCAAAAAATGCTCAAGGACATGAAAGCCACTGGCGTGATACAAGAAAGTCATAGTCCTTGGGCGGCACCGATGGTGTTAGTGAAAAGAAGAATGGACAAATGCGTTTCTGTGTCGACTATCGTAAATTGAATAAGATCACTCAAAAAAACATGCATATCCGTTACCCAGAATCGAAGAGTCACTCACCGCCTTAAAGTCTGCACAATATTTCTCTACTTTGGACTTAACCAGTGGTTACTGGCAGATTATGATGGCTCCTGAAGATCGAGAGAAAACTGCATTCACAACACCAATGGGTTTACACGAATTCAATCGGATGCCTTTTGGATTATGTAATGCTCTGGCGACCTTTCAAAGGGTCATGGAACATTGTTTGGGTCACCGGAATTATGAAATGGTCTTATTATATCTTGACAATATAATTATTTTCTCCCGGTCATACTCGGAACATCTACAACACCTGCAAGAAGTGTTCCAACAGCTTGCCAAGTACGGACTCAAATTGAATCCTGCCAAGTGCCATCTACTAAAACCCAAATATTCATTACTTGGGTCACCTTGTAAGTGCGGACGGAGTGGCTCCAGATCCAGGAAAAGTCAAAGCAGTTTAAGAATTGCCTGTTCCCAGGACTATCAAGGATGTTCAGAGATTTCTTGGATTTGTGGGGTACTATCGGCGATTTATGAAAGACTTTGCCAAAGTGGCATCCCCTTTGCACGAACTTCTGTGAGATGTACCCAAGAATGATCGGGGGATGATAACATGGACAACCCGACACCAGACAGCATTTGACCACCTAAAGAAATTCCTTATGGAAGCTCCTCTGTTGGCCTACCCCGACTACCAACAACCCTTCATTCTCTACACCGACACGAGCAAGCAGGGGTTGGGCGCCGTACTGGCACAGGTGCAAGATGGCAAGGAGAAAGTAATTGCTTATGCTAGTCGTGGTCTTAGAAAGACAGATCGAAATGACGCCAATTACAGCGCTTCCAAATTGGAGTTTTTGGCGTTGGTGTGTGCTGTCACAGAAAAGTTCTGAGATTATTTGGCTGCAACCCCATGTGTAGCCTATACGGACTGTAATCCGTTAGCCCACCTGGCCACGGCCCGTCTAGGAGCATTGGAACAACGGTGGCATCTAGGTTGTCCAATTATCAATTCAGCATTCATTATCGACCGGGACGGAATAACAGCAATGCCGACGCCTTGTCGCGACTTCAAACCCAGATAGAACCGGAAACATTAGGTCAGTGGGAGACAGTTGAACTACCCCCGTTCCTGCCTTTCAACAGGCAGGTTATTCAGAACACGACTATGTCCAGAGCCGAAACGTGCGATCAACCGTTGGAAGACGCCCCCGTCAACGAGTGGAAAAACTGGCAGGAGGAATCTCCCGTCCTTCAGCAACTGAAAGTTTTGTTACAACAGAACCGAGGGCTGACTAAGCAGGAGAGGCAGGCCTGCGCACCAGAACTGGTAAAACTGTGGCAACAATGGGAACGTCTGGGACTGAGACAAGGCCTGATAGTCAGACGAAGTATAGACCCAAAGACGCATCAGACCGTGACACAAGTACTCATTCCCCCCTCAAGAGTGCAGACGCTGCTACAAGCCTACCATGATTGGTCCGGTCATTTGAGGCAAATTTGAGACAGTGGGTGTATTGGGTCGGCTTGCGTAAGGACGTGGAGAACTGGTGTACAAGTTGCCCCGCCTGCAATTTGAGGAGACCGCCACGGTCCACAGAAAAGACATTACTCCATCCCATCATTAGTAGTCAACCGCTGGAGCTGGTCACGATAGACCATGTGAAGTTAGGAAAAAGTCGGGCTGGCTACGAATACGCCATAACCATCGTGGATCATTATACAAAGTTTGCTGTCATGCTGCCAGTCAAGGACATGACTGCAAAGACCACGGCGGAGATCTTCTGGTGGGCCTTTGTGCGGCCATATGGCTATCCCACTAAAATCCTGACAGACCAAGGGCCTGCCTTCACGTCCAAACTCTTCCACGAACTGTGTACACTTTATGGGTGCAAGAAACTCCAAACTACTGCCTACCATCCCCAGCCTATGTGAGAGGACTAATCAGACTCTTATTCACATGTTAAGAGCTGTTCCAGCCCAGCAACAGGTAGAATGGCCCTTCCTGTTAGCCGAACTTGTGTTTATATATAATAATACTACTCATAGCTCCACCGGGTATACGCCGTATTACCTGCTATTCAGAAGACAAGGAAAGTTGCCGGTGGATGTTGATTTCGATCTAGAAGTAAACCCGGAACCCTTCCTCGAGACAACCTGGGTAAAGGAACACCAGCGTCGTTTGAAGGTTGCTCAGCACTCAATGGAAATTGTGAGGAGCCGACAAGAAGAAAATTCTAACTCCTCTGCCCAAGCTGACCCGTTGAGTATAGGAAGTAAGGTGTTCAAAAGGAATCACCAACGCCACAGTAAATTGGACTATCAATGGGAACCACTTCCATATACCGTGATCGAGCAACCCAATACCGACGTGCCAGGGTATCACTTCCTACGAGAGGACGGGCACCGACCTAACTTAGTGCATCGGAATAAACTAAAACTGTGCCCTAAGGATCAGTTTTACCCGGAACGAGCCGAGAAACTTCCGGAGGTCCCAAGCCCACCGATTGGCCCAGTCGACGAAACCCAAGTTCCAAATCAACAGATGGACTTTCTAATGAGTTTATATTGCCCAACTCTTTCTTTTATCCAGAATATGGACAATCAAGAGGCTTTGGAAGTGGCCGATATAGACTTCCCAGCCGTTGTTGAGTCCGAATTAACTCTCCCAAGGTGCTCCGAGAGGAGTACAAAAGGGAAACTACCCCTTCGGTACCAGCAGTAAATTGTAACGGAAGCGGTGCTTAGTTAGTTGTAAAAAAATGTTTGTGTATAAAAGTTTAATGGTTTATTGCATTAATGTATTGATTGACACAATGTATGTTGCTGCTCACCAGACTCAATGCGATAGAAATTGTTAGTGAGTTGTCGGAAGTCTGTTTCCTCATGACTGAAGTCATAAGAAACATGAGGACATTTATTGTTCAAGCGGGGTGGTATGTGATGCCTCAACAAGATATGGTCCCTGGCTAGTCTAAAAAAAAAAACTAAATTCCCCTTGCTACATGAGGCATCACTGTGAACTAGCCTAGAGACAGCCTGAACACCCCCTCTTCAATGAAAATGAGAGGGTGATGTTCAATGTAAAAAGGAGACATAAAGGACCCAGATTGCACGTGGGGTGAACGAGGACACTCTCCCACGCGCCCGCCCTGCAGGGTCCCGCGACCCCGGCGGCAAAAATCCGGGAACTTAAAGGAAGGAGTTAGAAGTGCGTAGTAGCAACAGTTGGTAGACTGAGGTGATACCGGCGAGAACAGTGTGCAACTGATCCATCGCCCAGTGTTATCAGCGCTATTTCTCTCCCCCTCTCAGCTCACCTCTTTGCGGCCAGACCCAGCGGTGTCAGTGGTGGACGACAAGCGACAGCAGGGACGGAGATGCTGCAGGGACACAGACAGAGCCGCCGCAGCTGAGCGGAGAGGCGGACCCGACACGACCGCATGGAGGACGGCCTCAGTACCTGCCCATCAGGAAGGCAGTGGGCGGAGCTTGCTGTGGGGACCGGACAGCCAAACCTTTCCCGGTGAAGATCCCTGGTGACAGCTCAGCTGCGGAGACAACAGGGACAGCTGCAGCTTATCAGGAGCTGTACAGCAAAGACCCTAGAAAGGTACCAGCGCACTGCATTCTTCCCCTCAATACTGCTAGGGCCCTGCATAATATATTTCAGCAGTGAAGCAAAAAGAGATAGAGAAAGAGAGAGAGAGAGACAGATCAGTCCTAAAAAGAGAGAGAGAGACACATCAGTCCTAAAGAGAGAGAGATAGAGAAATACAATCAGTTTGTCACGTCAGAATAAAGCTCCATCCCAGATATTTGAGAAGACAGCTGTCTGTGTACAAGGATAATGCAGCGTAGTGACTGCCCTACAGCAATAGCAATCTGTCGTCTTCACCATTAGACAGCTATTATAAACTGGGTATGCACCCCTCTAACAGTGAAATTGTTTACCTTTCCCCTACTTAAGTCAGCCAGCATTGTTAGAGAAGGTACCCAAGTGGAAGCCCAACCGACGCGGTTACTTGCAAAAAGCCACTAGGGGAATTTCTCACGTTATCTATTTACCGACAGGGAACTAGTGCATCTCCCCTGTGCATATGAAATAGCCGTCAGTATATGCCCCTGTGCCTCCGACAAAACCAAACACACCTGATGCGAGTTGAGTCTCCATAAACGCCTCAGGGTATAGCAGGCCCTTTCTCCTACACAGGACTGGCCTTGACTACAGTCATTTCTGCTATTGTCATTAGTTCACATAAGGTACCCAACGTGCACCAACATTATTCCATTCAGCTGAACTAAGGGAGGGATGGACATACAGGGACTGTTGCGCTAGCAAAAAAGGGACAGTTATCACTTAACCATTCTAAAGTGTCTATATTCAGTGATTTGAGAGAAATTGTATTTGATTGATAGTATTAATGTAGTGAAATTGTAACCGAAAAGTTGAGTCCAATCTACACAAATCTAGTCTGATGCAGTTAGAATGAGAATTACAACTAAGGTTCCAGTTTAATAAAATAATTTTGTTGGCTAACACGGTTGAAATTATTGACTCAAGTAGTGTAAACAGAGGAAGTTGTGGTGAACATATAGCGGCATCCAAGAACCTTCAGTACAGACACCTGTTCCCGTCCTGTCTGTGGACCAGAAAAGAGACCTGTGGAAAACAAGGTATTGTTCCTCAACTAGCACTTACCCCTGTTCTCGGTCATTACAGTAGTAATAAATGTAGAAGCAGCAGTAATAGTAGTAGTAGTAATAGTAGTAGTAGTAGTAGTAGTAGTAGTAGTAGTAGTAGTAGTAGTAGCAGCAGCAGCAGTATTATATAATAACAGATATTTTACCTTTTGTTATTAAATTTTCACTTTAGGCATATTATCTATTTTAAATACATTTTCTTTGCAACTCAGATCTAACACTACTCAATACAAAAGTACAATTAATAATTACACTGTATGTAACAAAAGCATTTTATATGTACTATATTATGTATTTGAAGCACCAATTAGCTAATAACATACTATTAATTTTGAAACTACTTAAATAATCTAATATGTAGTAATATTGAAAAGAACTGTAAATTGACTGATTAGAATTTTCTTTCAAATGTTTCTGTGTTCACAGTGTAATTCATACTGCCTTTTTATTTACAGTAGGAGGCTAACTTAGACTGATTTACGCCAATATAAATACATTAAAAGTATATTTTGCCACAGAAACTTCCATGTAGAAAATGCTATGAGAATTCCAAGATCTTGGTAACCATTCACCTCTTTTTAAAAGCTCTTATGAAGACTTTTGAACTAAAACTATGTATTATTTGGTGGGAGCTGAGAAATAAACTACAGTGAGTAACAGAACCTATTTCAGTTATATAAATATAGACTTTATATCTGACAGCTGTAACAATGATTTCATATAAAATAATATTCCCCATAAATAGTAAAATTACTAACACTGTGGGCCTTGATACTGAATCGGATGCAATGGCACTGTTGAATGCAGTTGAGCAATATTATTTGAATGCACATCAAAGGCTAAATGTAATAGGGTATGATTTTGGAAATTGTGGGAGTTTTACCGCAAATTTGAATGTTTTCTGAAAATTGCAAATGTAATAGTTTGCGATTTTGTTAAAAATCGCAAGTTTTAAACATATACCAAAACTCGCAAGTGAAAAATCGCATCCAGATGTTTTCCCATTGAAAACAATGAAAATCGCAAATGTAATAGGATGCAATTTTTTCACTTGCACACAAAACCTTACTAAAAATCTCCAGAATAATAGACGAGGTTTAGACTGGCAATTATTGGAGAAGCATGCACAGATCAGAGTGATGCATGCATGCTTCTGTCTGTAAAAGAAAAGAAAGTGTTAAAATATAAAAAAAACAACGTGCAGGTCCCCACAAAAGCATAACCAGCCTTGGGCTCTTTGAGCTGGTCCTGGTTGCAAAAATACAGGGAAAAAATTGGTTAGGGATTATCAGTATTTAAACAACCAGCAGCGGACTCTTGGACCGGTCCTGGCTTCAAAAATACGGGGGACAAAAGAAGTAGGGGTCCCCCGTATTTTTGAAACCAGCACTGGTGCCCAGTACTACCTACCAGCCAGGTAGGTGATGCTGCAGCCAGGGGAAACTTTTATATAGGTCCTTGCGGCTGCAGCATCACTCACCCCACAAGAGTGACCTCAGTCATTTTTTTCCCCATATTTTTGCAACCAGGATCAGTTCAAAGAGCCCGGGGCTGGTTATGCTTTTGGGGGGGACCTGAACATTGGTTTTTTTTTATTTTAACACTTTCTTTACTTTTACAGACAGAAGCATGCATGGATCTCACTGATTTGTGCATGCTTCTAAGAAATAAAAACAAGACCTAAAAATCAAATTTTTTATTACTAAAAATCACGTTTCCTTTACTAAAAATTCCAATAATAGAATGAGAATTCCATTTTAACCTTGAAATTTGCACCATATTACATTTAGCCTCAAGTGTTCATACTGATACAATATGTGGTAAAGATTTGGATGCATACTGTAGATTCTGAGATATATTTGGCATTTCTGGATTGTAATTGCTGTGCAAGGGGCTGTCTAATCAGACACCACAGAGTTGCTGCATATTATGGGTATATCACTGACTGTGGTTGTGTTCATAGATTCAGAACCATTTACACAGAAGGACATATTCAGTTGGATAATTTACAATCGCCAAAGATGCCTCATGCATTTTTTAGCATTACGGATGCTGAAAGTATTCATCTCAGTCCTTGCGCATTTGGGCACATGAGTGTACACCGGAGAAAGGCTTTGTAGTGGCATTTGCATAAATTTGCAGGCACATCTGCAGCAAAGGAGGCAGACATGACTGCACACAAATCAGATTAAGGGCCTAATTCAGACCTGATTGCAGCAGCAAATTTGTTCTTTAGTGGGCAAAACCATGTGCACTGTAGGTGGGGCAGATATTACACGTACAGAGAGAGTTAGATTTGGGTGGGTTATTTTGTTTCTGTGCAGGATAAATGCTGGCTGTTTTAAATTTACACTGCAATTTTTATTTCAGTTTGAACACACCCTAATCAAATCTAACTCTAATGTCTAAGTGAAGCTGTTTTCTTTACATCTATCCAGCATATATTCCTCTCCCTCTCTCCCTTCCTCCCTCTCTCTCTCTCTCTCTCTCTCTCTCTCTCTCTATATATATATATATATATATATATATATATATTTGTATATTGGTGTAACAGACCCAGTACACCTCAATCTCTAGTTAAATAAGGGATGGGAGAAATGGGAGAAAAACGATGGCACTGGTGTTAATTCTATATATTTGCATTCTAGACCCCATATTGAAGTTACATAAATGAAATCATGTCTGGTGGTGTTGACACTGCCTATATTGTTGCCAATATACAGTATTAAGCATACTATAAGGATAAAGAATTGGTTTTGTAATGGTGAACATACAGTAAGGTAATTATACACGATTAAAACATAACTTTTATTATAATTATGTTAGAAGGCCTACAACTGTGAAATATTAAAAACAATAAGTAAAGGTTGTGCAGCGAAAGTTAAGTAATAAAAAGTGATTGTTAACAACCACACACTGTACTCCCATGTGGATGCAATGTCCTTCCGGAATAATTTTATTATTTGTACTATGACCTCCCAAGGAATATGTTGTGTATATTTTTAGATTATTTATTGTATATAATAAAGTTATATTTTGAAAATGATGATAAGTAACAAATCTATGCTACTAAAAATGTATCAAACTTTGTTGAGAATGCATCTACCCGTGAGGGCTGCTGGCTTACAGATGTGCTTCTGATGTACCATACAGGTATCCTTGTCACGCCATACAAATAGCGCAAGTTAGTGAAGTAAGGCATGATAAAGTGCAAGAGGATCCACAACATGCAAAATACAACTTCTTCACTGTGTGGAGATTGCTCCTCTAATGAAAACTACAGTATACTGCTAAATAGCAGCACACAGATATGGAACTAGAGAATACTGTACAATGTAGGCATGCCACATATCTTTTTAATCAGCAGTAGATGCTTATGCATCATAATCACATAGTGATGCATATAATGTATTGCTAGTGCATCAGAGACGCACAATCATTTCAATGCAAGCTGGTTTATCATTCTTAGTTACAGTGTGTGATCACTTTATACAGCAATCCTGGGGCCCAGCATTCATTTGTAAGGCATGTTAGCATTGTGTGAGCACACTGCAGAAATTGATGGTCAGCGCTTGCTGAACAACGTGTAATAAAATATGACTTGCAATGTACGAACCCTAGCTCACAGGCATGGTAACCATCAGCGAGATCACTATGAGATCACTAAAAGAGCCCAGGAGGCTGGCATAGTGATGTTGCTCATTGTAAGCACAACTGGTTGGTATAAATGTGCGCATGTATGAGTCTTACTTTTGTAATTTGAAAAGCCACACTTATATTGTGTATCTGTGTAAAAAGTAACAAACACAGCTTTTTCACAACTGATTAGTATATCTGTGTGCATGCCTGAGTCTGTATACAAAGCATGACAGAACTTGTTTTGAGAAGATTAGAAAAAAGCTGTGGTTGCTACTTTTTACACTTATATATAATACAATTCAGATGGTAATTCAGACCTGATCGCTAGGCAGAGATTTTTGCAGCCCTGCAATCAGATAGTCGCTGTCTACAGGGGGAGTGTATTTTCGCTGTGAAAGTGTGCGAAAGTATGTGTAGCAGAGCTGCACAAACAGGTTTTCTCTCTGCACATCCCAGGACTTCCTCAGCTGCTGCGATCACATCAGGCTGATCGGGGCCTGATTTGACGTAGGAACCCGTCCTTCAAACGTTTGATCCCACATGCTTTTTTCCAGACACTCCCTGAAAACGGTCAGTTGCCACCCACAAACACCCTCTTACTGTCAATCTCCTTGTGAACGCCCGTGCAAATGGATCCTTTGCACAAACCTGTTGCTGACCAGCGATCCACTGTGCAGCCGCCCGTCGCATCTGCGCATTGCAGTGCATACACATGCGCAGTTGAGATCTGATCGCCTGCTGGGCAAAATCATACAGCAGCTATCAGGTCTGAATTACTACCTCAGTTCAGTGTCAGTTTTAGTGGGCCATAGATGCATGAAATCAGCTCAAAGCAAGAAAAACTTTTTCTTTGCTTATACTGGTACTGTAGTTAGTGTAAGTGCCCCAGCAATTTACAGTACTGTATTAGCATGGTATTATTGAATCACTGCCGCTGCGAAATTGCAAGGTCCAAGAACATGGCACAAGTCACGGTGTGCAAAAAAATTAGATTTGTTATGTACAGTAAAATATACAGTAAATCATGAGTGATCATGAGTGTCCCAGCACTAGCACAGCAACATTTGCAGTGTGTAATAAAACAACTGTTATCATAGTATAAACATAAATTACAGTATATCTATCCTAATATAACATGTTATTTTAAAGTGTTCAGTGCATTTGAGTAGGAAATAAAAAAAGAAATCTAAAAAAAAGGTAGTTTGTAAACTAAGAATGATTTGATTTTACAATGGAGACTTCACAAATGCACAATGTTGGATGAACACGAGTATTGCACCCTCAATTCATTATATTGTGACTAAATATGCCACACTGGGAAAAGTCGCAACTTTGCATACTACATGCCACATGGAGGATAGATGATAGACATCTGTATTTTTTGGCAATTATGGTAAGAACACTGGAGCAGATGTATTAACCTGGAGAAGGCATAAGGAAGTGATAAACCAATGATAAGCGCAAGGTGATAAACGCACCAGCCAATCAGCTCCAATATGCAAATTGACAGGAGCTGACTATACATCTGCCCCACTATTTTCTACAATATTTTTATGCTTTGGCCAATATAAAAATTCCAGACATATTTTACTGTACTGTACTTTGCAATAAGTTGTTGCTTATTTTTTACATACAAATTTGTTATCTTAGGCCCTCATTCCGATCTGACCGCTAGCAGACTACTTTTAGCACTGCTGCGATCAGGTAGTCGCTGCCTACAGGGGGAGGGGGGATTCTCTGTGCAGGGCTGCGCTCGCTTGTGCAGAGAGCTGCACAAACAAAAGTTTGTGCATTTTCTGCACAGCTCAGGACTTACTCACCCACTGCGATGATCTTGTCCAGAGCTGACGTCAGGAACCCTCCCTGGAAACGGCTGGACACACCTGCGTTCGCCCGGACACTCCTTCAAAACGGTAAGTTGACACCCCTGGCTGGCCTCTTCCTATCAATCTTTTAGCGTTTGCCACTGCGGATGCTTTCTTCGTTCAATTTGTCGCTGCCCGACAATGGCCGTTGCCGGGCTGTGCAGGACATACCTGATCGCACAGCTGGAAAAAACTGCAGTTTGCGATCGGGTCAGAATGACCCCCTTAATTGGAAAAAAAATCAGAAAAAATATACTAAATACAGAATTTACAATGACAAAATGTTAAATTCGGCATGAATAAACATTAATTTATTTTTGTGGTGGTTTCTAGCTTTTCCACTATCTAGTCATTTTGGCCAACCACCCCTTGTGCATATACTGCTCCTAGGGGGGTTGTTGGGGCTGAGATTAGTGAGGTGATGGTTTGAATGCTAGCAGTAGATGTACTAGAGGCAGCCTATGATTTTCTTAGGCCAGATGCTCTCTTTACAGGCTGAGAAGTGCCTCTGTTTGAGCCCTAATTGACTTGGCCATGTTCGTCATACAACAATCTAGATTTGCTGGCATTCTGGTTCTGGCACCTTGTGAAACTCTGTTAGTGTGGCCAATTGTATGCAACTGTAATGCTACTATGTTGTGTGGTTTGTACCTACATGAACTTAACCTGCATCTTCTGAAGGTATCCAGTGGCTGTGGCTTATTTTCTACATTTGGGATGGGTAGAGGCTGCTTCTATTCCTCTCTGTAATCAATGGTGCCTTGTGCTGTGCTGTCTGCAGTTTGGGCCTCTCCTGTTTTCTAGCTTTCATGGATCTCCTCTGCAATTTTGGGTTTCAGAACCGACTTCACATCTGAGTAGTAATTTTGACAGTTTTCCACATGGCACTTGCAGGAACTAACATCAGTCACTACATCACTTACATAACGCCTTCTATCAGGCCAGGGATATGCAGTGTGCCTCTGCCTCTGACACATTTGCATGAACCAGTGCACAGTTTCACCCAGTTTTGGTCTTGGCTGGTTTACACAATGCAGGCTCTCCATCTGTAGCAAAAGGAATACCAAAGTATTAAGATGGTGGCAGTTATTCATTTTGTAGTGTACTGCTCTCATCTTTGTCTTGCATCATGTCCACATCAGCACATTATAGGTTGTTAGATTATGCTTACTGGGTATGTGCAAGTTAGATAAATAGTAATGACCAATCACAGGTTTCAGTTATTTTTAATCCCTAATGACAGCCATGTGCAGCACAGACAGCAGCTAGACAGGCTAAACTGTCATCATAAACACACATCTGGTAGCCCACAGATTCCTTTTGACAGTAAGTTTCTCCACTGTATCATGTCAGTCGCCCCTCAGGCACCTTCATAGCTGACGTTTACCTCTCACATTAATGGCATGTGGTGCTCCGCAGTTATTCACAATGGTGCCATTGGTCCAGTCACAATACACCTTCTCCACACCAGCAAGCTGAGAGTTCACAAACTGTGCTGTTTAAAAATTACTGCCGCACTTGGCCAGAAAAGCCGATAATCATCCTTTTTTGCAAGTCAGATAAATTTCCCCTTTTACCTATGACAGCACCGAGTGATATGTGTGTTAGATGGCATATTACACACTTTATAAAGCCACTAAGCCGGCACATGACATGTGGCATATTTCATGGGCTACGTGCGTCAATGTCAAATGTAGGAGGTGATGATAATAATGTGACTGGACCATGTATATCTATTCTTTGTGTATTTTGATATAAAAACTGTGAGCAGGAGTGACTAGGGCAGTCTTACGCCTGGATCCACACTAACTGCAGAAGTGCCAGGGTAGATTTGACCACGCCCAGCTTTTGATGCAAAGATGGATCTCCTGGATACTGATTTAACTGATGTGATTGGTGAACTGAATATATTTACATTGTTGATTCATCATTTGTAGCTAATACACTAATTAAACATTTATTCTTTTTACTTATGTACTGTGTGGTCTACATTTTATAATTAATCTCCTGGGCCTTGAACCCACTTAAAAACTTGGTGAGCCAGCCACGAGATTTTTGTTAAAATCAGGAATTTGAAACTGTGTGGTTTGTGTTAAGAAAATGTAGTTTTATCTATTCCTGAACTATGCATCTACAGCATAACTCAGGTAAAGAAAATGTACCTCTGTCTTATCTGCCACAGATGTGTCCACATACATCTTTTCTATTTTGCTCAATTTGGCACGCCACGCATAGCATGGCTAAGCTTAATTTTAGTAGTGAGTGGATGAATTTTAACATTTTTATTTGCCATAATATAAAATGTATAATGTAGCATATTAAAGAAGGAAATTATGAAAAACCTCAAAGCAATGCTAAATCTCATAGTTTATGGCAGGGGTCAACTTTTTTACCTTTTATCCCAAAATATATTTAGATATGCCAATGTTACACACCTTGATTTGAAAGGAAGGAAATCAGATATTATTGTGCATATATACTGGTTATCACTGCTTATATGGCATTTCTGAGATACTGTGTATGTATATATATATATATATATATATACACACATATATATATATAATTATTGTTATTTTTTTATTATTATTTTCGACAATTACTTTTTGGCAATGAATGGGTTAATAAACACTTTCTCCCCAAAACAACAGAATGAATGTAAGAAAGATGGATGAGGAGAGAAGGGACAGTGCAGGACGGGCAGGCATGAGGGAGCGGTGTGTGAAGTCACCACGTCACACCATGGCGAGGAACCCAGCACAGTGTGGCCAGGAGCAAAGCGCAGGGTGGGCAGGAGGAAGCGCGGTGTGACATCAGCACGTCACATCGTGAGCCGGTCGGTGTTAGATGGGGCTGTGTCTCAGCAGCGCGACCATCCTTTTCCCCCAGAAATTGTATTTTTACCCCAGTTCCCTGACCACTGGTCTATGGCTTTCCAAGCCATACCAAACATGTCAGGATAAAGGAAACATGTACTGTATGATGCCACATCTGTATACAGTATGTGGGAGGTATCAAATTGTATATTTCTCAGTTTCATTTAGTATGAGTAAAGTTATGTGATCTTATCAATTACTGTACAGAATATGTTGTGTTTTGTCTTTCTGAGGAAAAGGTTTACAAAGTAAAAAAAACATGTGCAAGGGTTAAATTGGACACTTAGTTGGCTGCGTTCCTAACAGGTGTGCGTGGGTATAGAAAGGCTCAGCAGTATTTGGATGAGCAACATCCGTGTGCTGTTGAGCCAAGACATAACAGAGAAATGAAGAGTGTTAAGTTTACTGCAAGGGAAGAATTCAGACTTGTAAGAGATGAACATTCAGAATCCTTACAATATGAATCTAAGTTTTTGCCACTGCCTATAAACGGAGGCAGCGAGGAGAATTGTGATGAGCTGTTACAAAGTATAGTTGAAACCTCAGCTGTGACAAGCTGTACTGACTTACATTGTTCAGTGAGGGGATGTGAGGAAGATAATTTCTCTGCCATGGATGAGAATGAAAATATACAAACACAAGGTAATCACCCGTTGTTAGAAGGAATGTGTGTTACTGAAGCATTGCATGAGTGTTTGGAACTGGAAGAAGAGCAGTGTGAGGTTTCTGGATAAATGACCATGATGGATGGAGCCACTATCCAGGTTGCAATGAACAATGAAATGCCAGAGATTCAGGAAGTGGTTCAGTGCCCATTAGAAGGGGTGGAGCCAAGTGATGAGGGAGTGATGATGCCATGGGCTTTGCTCAATGAAACATGGGAGTTACCAGGACATAGGGGCAGGAGATAGACTGTATTGCAGTCAAAGTCCATTCCCTTGAGACAGGAAATTGCCCCATGAATTAATCACATTTAGCATGATACCCAGACTATCACTTTTAAGTTTAACAGTGGAGAAAATTTCACTTTTAAAAAATGTCTCTGATGAGAAGACATGAATTGCAAATTATATACTGTTTACCTGCTTTTGATGAAACACGGGTTGGATACACACTGGCACTGTTAAACAACAAGGCATTTACATGTTTTACACTCACAAACACACTGTGGGCTTATGTGACACATATGTTATAAGTGTTAATGAGATGCAGACTCCAATATACACTGCTCAAAAAAATAAAGGGAACACTAAAATAACACATCCTAGATCTGAATGAATGAAATACTCTTATTAAATACTTTGTTCTTTACATAGTTGAATGTGCTGACAACAAAATCACACAAAAATGATCAATGGAAATCAAATGTATTAACCAATGGAGGTCTGGATTTGGAGTCACACTCAAAATTAAAGTGGAAAAACACACTACAGGCTGATCCAACTTTGATGTAATGTCCTTAAAACAAGTCAAAATGAGGCTCAGTAGTGTGTGTGGCCTCCACGTGCCTGTATGACCTCCCTACAATGCCTGGGAATGCTCCTTATGATGTGGCGGATGGTCACCTGAGGGATCTCCTCCCAGACCTGGATTAAAGCATCCACCAACTCCTGGACAGTCTGTGGTGGATAGAGCGAGACATGATGTCCCAGATGTGCTCAATTGGATTCAGGTCTGGGGTACGGGCGGGCCAGTCCATAGCATCAATGCCTTCGTCTTGCAGGAACTGCTGACACACTCCAGCCACATGAGGTCTAGCATTGTCTTGCATTAGGAGGAACCCAGGGCCAACCGCACCAGCATATGGTCTCACAAGGGGTCTGAGGATCTCATCTCGATACCTAATGGCAGTCAGGCTACCTCTGGTGAGCACATGGAGGGCTGTGCGGCCCCCCAAAGAAATGCCACCCCACACCATTACTGACCCACTGCCAAACCGGTCATGCTGGAGGATGTTGCAGGCAGCAGAACGTTCTCCTTGGCGTCTCCAGACTCTGTCACGTCTGTCACATGTGCTCAGTGAGAACCTGCTTTCATCTGTGAAGAGCACAGGGCGCCAGTGGCGAATTTGCCAATCTTGGTGTTCTCTGGCAAATGCCAAACATCCTGCACGGTGTTGGGCTGTAAGCACAACCCCCACCTGTGGATGTCAGGCCCTCATACCACCCTCATTGAGTCTGTTTCTGATCGTTTGAGTAGACACATGCACATTTGTGGCTTGCTGGAGGTCATTTTGCAGGGCTCTTGCAGTGCTCCTCCTGTTCTTCCTTGCACAAAGGTGGAGGTAGCGGTCCTGCTGCTGGGTTGTTGCCCTTCTACGGCCTCCTCCACATCTCCTGCTGTACTTGCCTGTCTCCTGGTAGCGCCTCCATGCTCTGGACACTACGCTGACAGACACAGCAAACCTTCTTGCCACAGCCCGCATTGATGTGCCATCCTGGATGAGCTGAACTACCTGAGCCACTTGTGTGGGTTGTAGACTCTGTCTTATGCTACCACTAGAGTTAAAGCACTGCCAGCTTTCAAAAGTGATAAAAACATCAGCCAGAAAGCATAGGAGCTGAGAAGTGGTCTGTGGTTACCACCTGCAGAACAACTCCTTTATTGCTAATTGCCTCTAATTTCCACCTGTTGTCTATTCCATTTGCACAACAGCATGTGAAATTGATTGTTAATCAGTGTTGCTTCCTAAGTGGACAGTTTGATTTCACAGAAGTGTGATTGACTTGGAGTTACATTGTGTTGTTTAAGTGTTCCCTTTATTTTTTTGAGCAGTGTATGTTCTTACAGAACTTTATCTGTCAATGGATTTGAAACAATTGAAAGATGCACACTTACAGGCTGAGATGTTAATTACTGCATAGATAACAGCAGAAAAATTGATTGTGTATTCCAGAGAAGTACCACATAAAGAGGCTTTCATTGGAGAGTGATGTGCACATAATAAATGCATGAAAAGCTACTGTATGTTGTACCATTTATGTTGCAACAGCAATAAAGGTGGCACTACCATTAGTGCAGCAGGTGCAACCTGTGTAACTGACACTAACAGAGTCTTCTTGACTGAGTGTCAAACTGAGGAAAGCACAATGAGCAGGAATCCCTTTCATAAACAGTGCAGAGGCTGTTGTGTTTCTACCCCCACCAAGGTACATGCCCCCTGTTCTCCATACCACACAAGACATTATGCGTGTACCCCTGTCACCCACTGCAACCTGCATTGGACTCACTGCCTCACCCTGTCACCTTATGCCTTCCACTGTCACCCTCTTCCTCCCCCTAACTTGTTTTTACCTCCACCACCTCCTGCCTTCTGCTGTCACCTTCTGCCTCCCCCTAGCTTCCACTGTCACATTCTGCCTCCCCCTGCCCTCTTCTATCACTCTCTGCCTCCACTTTCTTTCTGCTGTCACCCTCTGCCTCTCCTTTCCTTCCATTATTACTCTCTGCCTCACCTTAACTACGATTGTCACCCTCTTCCTCCCCATGTCTTACGTTGTCATCCACTACCTCTCTTTGCCACCCATTGCTGTGTGACATATTGTGAACTTAGTCTGTGGTGGATGCGGGGGGCACAAATTATATTTTTTCAACTGGGACCACCAATCACAAGTTCCACCACTGAGCAGCAAGTTGGGTTGGTGAAATTTAAAATTAAGTTGCTACAAACTTTAAAGAGACTTTAAAGTACTGAGGAACATTTGTACCTAACTTGGGCCTAATCCTTAAGCCTGTCTACAATGTCCCACAAGAAGTCTGAGTTTGTGTGGACCAGTGAACTAGAATATGCATTTTAAGCAGCCAAACAAGCTATCCAGGTGCATAATGCCCTGTGCCCCATTCAGGGAGGTCAGCCATTCCTTCTGGAAGTGATGATAATAAAACATGGTTTGTCCAGTGGCCTATAGCAGAACTAAGCAAACAGTGGATAGAAGAAGATTCTTATTGGGTGATGGGCCAAGCAGTTTGCAGCAGCACAAGATAGATATACCTCCTTGGAGAAGACATTCCTGGGAGCATATACTGCATACATGTATACAATATACATATATATTGCAACATGTGCAAAGCACCACCAAATAATTGGCAATTACCATACAAACTGAATTGCTGGTTGGGTCAGGCAAGAAGGCTCTAGTCCCGAAACAGACACTGATGAAATAAAAATGGTATCTCCAAGAGAGAGGAGGAATATCAAGCCAAGAACTTCCCAAGTCTTGTCAGATGTTGCAGGCATGGTGAACTTTGAGAGTGAATAGAAAGAACTGCCACCTGCTTGCAAATAGGGGGAGGACAGGACAGGAGGCTGAGCCATTTGCCATCTTGAAGAAAGAAGACCTTCCTTGAGTGAGGTTTACAGATGGAGCAGCAGTTTTAACCAGCAATGGAAGAAGTTATGCTGCTGCAGCATATCACTACAAGGTCAGGAAATTAGCCATGAAAGTGGAGAAGGGGGATCCAGCCAATACGCAGAATCGCAAGCTGTGCTGATGATGCTGAAAGAAGTCCTCTCATCACCTTCGCAGAGAGCTGTGACAAGACCTAACCACCTAGATGCCAACATGGAAACAGATCAACTGGAAAATACATGACAAAGTAATCATGGGTGGCACTGTTCTGTGTAATGAAAGCTGGAATCAATGCCACTGGAGGCCTGTGTCGGTGGGCCATGTGAACACCCACACTGGACTGTAATGCAATTAAGTAGCAGATGCAAAAACTGAAGTCAGTGCAACTGTGACTGTACCTGCATAGGTAATATTACATTACAGTGTTATACAGGAAAACACTGTACTATAGAACTTCATATGCAGATAGAGCTGCAGTCACACACAGAATATAGACATGCCACATACAATTTTAATCAGCAGAGTCTGCTTGTGCATAAATTGTGCAAAGTAATGCAAATAAGAGGCATTTTCATGGAAAAATGCACAAAAAGATACCCAGCATTAGTAAATGTGCTCATGACTCTGCGTGACTATAACAACTGTTTAAGGTGACTGCAGCAACAATATAGAAGGAAGCATCTCTATGTCCTGCTATATGGAGGACGGAGCTGAAGATGCACAGACATGCCACACATGAACAGTACAGTACTGAGGTTGCACCTCTGAAAGTGAAGGTGTCCTAGTTACTGGATGGAGAGACAGTGCAGGAGGCTTTCTCCTAGCACCGTTAAAGGTTTCTTAATTTGGTGTGAACCGCTGAATAACACCCCTGTCAGACATCAGATCCAGGAAATTGCCAGATCTAGCACACCAGCAAATTCCTGGATTTAAACTCCATTACCCTGGTCGGGATAAGGGACACGTGTATAAACCCGGAATTTTGATGCATGTCTGAAAAGGGTCTGAGAAAAGCTTGCATTTAAGAGATTGTATTAAGTGAGTTTACTTAATATTAAACTAATCAAAATTCCTGACATAGGAATATATCATAATATGAAATAGGTAACTGGTATTTCCATCATATTTTAGCTTGCATGTATAAATATATCATATTTTTAATTCAAATTGCTATCAGTTTATTGCATATATTGTGGGAATACATCATTTTTAAATTTGATTATAAAATCTGCAAGGCATTTTATCTTTGTCTGTTGTATGATAGAATTTAAATCACACCAATATTGAGGGTTGCAAATACCCATTCAAGCAGAACTGCTTTGAGAGTATACACTCTCCCCTGAGGCAATGTGATGTATCAACTTATCATATACATATCATGGCCCATTAAGTAAATCTGAACCAGACTGAAGTGATGGTATCAGGAGATGTTTTATTTTTCACTTTGCCATGTTATTATGTTGCTTGTATCATTGAAGATTTATTGCTTTATTAAAACAATGAAATCTCCAGCTTAAGTGTAATTTGTTTGATTAACTACACATACAATTTTTCATTCAGCAAAATTAATACTAAGTAAAAGCTTACAGAGCCTATCAAAATAATTCTTGCACTTTTTAATATGTCATCCATCTGTAATTATTGTAATGTTTCAGTCAGTGACTGCTTTAACAATCATTTGGATTAGTAAAGCAATAGATAAGCAACCTGTAAAAGGTTTCCAAAAATATTTATCAAGTATTAATGGAGGATATTGCAACAATTAGAGTTTTAAAGTTTCAATATGAATTTTGTCAAGTTCTCATGAAAGATTTGTATACAATTGTGATATTGTACACAGTGAAGCGATTAGTTGCCACTGCTCATGCTCTAGAGCTGCACTGCACACGTGCAGCGATTAATTTGTGATAGTGCACACTAGTAATGAGCGGGTTCGGAACCTCGGGATCCGAACCCACCCGAACTTCACCTTTTTTTCCACGGGTCCGAGCAACTCGGATCTTCCCGCCTTGCTCGGTTAACCTGAGCGCGCCTGAATGTCATCATCCCGTGGTCGGATTCTTGCGAGATTCGTATTCTATATAAGGAGCCGCGCATCACCGCCATTTTTCACTCGTGCATTGGAGATGATCATGAGAGGACATGGCTGGCATACTCTCAGTTTCTATGTTCAGTGGGCTGCAAATATCTGTGCTCAGTGTGCTGCAAATATCTGTGCTCAGTGTGTTGAAAATATCTGTGCTCAGTGTGCTGCAAGTGCAAATATCTACGTTCTCTGCCTGAAAAACGCTCCATATCTGTGCTCAGTGTGCTGCAAATATCTGTGCTCAGTGTGCTAATTGCTTTATTGTGGGGACTGGAGACCAGCAGTATTATATAGTAGGAGGACAGTGCAGAGTTTTGCTGACCAGTGACCACCAGTATTATACGTTCTCTGCCTGAAAAACGCTCCATATCTGTGCTTAGTGTGCTGCAAATATCTGTGCTCAGTGTGCTAATTGCTTTATTGTGGGGACTGGGTACCAGCAGTATTATATAGTAGGAGGACAGTGCAGAGTTTTGCTGACCAGTGACCACCAGTATTATACGTTCACTGCCTGAAAAACGCTCCATATCTGTGCTCAGTGTGCTGCAAATATCTGTGCTCAGTGTGCTGCAAGTGCAAATATCTACGTTCTCTGCCTGAAAAACGCTCCATATCTGTGCTCAGTGTGCTGCAAATATCTATGCTCAGTGTGCTAATTGCTTTATTGTGGGGACTGGAGACAAGCAGTATTATATAGTAGGAGGACAGTGCAGAGTTTTGCTGACCAGTGACCACCAGTATTATACGTTCTCTGCCTGAAAAACGCTCCATATCTGTGCTCAGTGTGCTGCAAATATCTGTGCTCAGTGTGCTAATTGCTTTATTGTGGGGACTGGGTACCAGCAGTATTATATAGTAGGAGAAATGCAAATGTTACCAATGCTCTACTTATATAAATAGTGTGAGGGTGGCAGCAGTACGTGTGCGAGGCTAAACCCTAAAGCCTCCAAAAGATTACTGAATGACGTTTGACAAGAATTACACAACTGCGCCTGTGTGCACAAGGAAAATGTTAATAATACTGTATTATAAGAAAAAACCCCAAAAGGATATGTATTATCGTTTAATATGTTAACATTTAATGGTATAGCAATAGTAGAGTCAAAGTTTACTTATTGCAATTATATAGCAATAAATATTAAAATGAAAAATAAAAAAATAAAATAAAAAAAGTGGTGGAAGTAAACAATAAAGAAAAAATGGAAAAATATGTATATTTGAAAAAATTATGAAAAATAAAAAATAATAAATGAAGATCGAAAAAAAGAGGAATTGTTCCAGGTCAGACTTTGTGTGCTGTGCCTGGAGAAAAGAAATAATTTGTAAAAGGTAAGTCTCAACTGTGTGTTGTGGATAGAGTGTGGCGTCCCACCTCTATTCCACCCTGATGCAGTTCTGTACTATACAGTGACACAGTGGTGATTGGAATTTCTGAAATAACAGGGGAATTCTGGATTCTAGAGTCCGTTACAGTTTTTTGAAAGTTCTCCTCAGTGAGAGACGTTCCAGAACCAAGCGCAGGAGAGAAGGTAACACACTCCGTAGGAGGGAAGGATCACGGCGGACAGTCCCCCTGTGAGTCCCAAAGCCAGTGACACCTTCCCCCCAGAGACATGACCGCGTCCCTCCAGTTTGACAGACAATAGACGTCTGTCAAATGACGATGACCACCAGTATAACTATATATATAGCAGTATAGTACAGTAGTCCACTGCTCTACCTCTGTGTCGTCAAGAATACAATCCATCCATACCTGTGGTGCATTTCAGTTTTGCACAGTTTGCTGACCACCAGTATATATAATATATAGCAGTACGGTACAGAAGGCCACTGCTATACCTACCTCTGTGTCGTCAAGTATACTATCCATCCATACCTGTGGTGCATTTCAGTTTTGCACAGTTTGCTGACCACCAGTATATATAATATATAGCAGTACGGTACAGAAGGCCACTGCTCTACCTACCTCTGTGTCGTCAAGTATACTATCCATCCATACCTGTGATGCATTTCAGTTTTGCACAGTATGCTGACCACCATTATATATAATATATAGCAGTACGGTACAGTAGGCCACTGCTCTACCTACCTCTGTGTCGTCAAGTATACTATCCATCCATACCTGTGGTGCATTTCAGTTTTGCACAGTTTGCTGACCACCAGTATATATAATATATAGCAGTACGGTACAGTAGGCCACTGCTTTACCTACCTCTGTGTCGTCAAGTATACTATCCATCCATACCTGTGGTGCATTTCAGTTTTGCACAGTTTGCTGACCACCAGTATATATAATATATAGCAGTATGGTACAGTAGGCCACTGCTCTACCTACCTCTGTGTCGTCAAGTAGACTATCCATCCATACCTGTGGTGCATTTCAGTTTTGCACAGTTTGCTGACCACCATTATATATAATATATAGCAGTATGGTACAGTAGGCCACTGCTCTACCTACCTCTGTGTCGTCAAGTATACTGTCCATCCATACCTGTGGTGCATTTCAGTTTTACACAGTTTGCTGACCACCAGTATATATAACATATAGCAGTACGGTACAGAAGGCCACTGCTCTATCTACCTCTGTGTCGTCAAGTATACTATCCATCCATACCTGTGGTGCATTTCAGTTTTGCACAGTTTGCTGACCACCAGTATATATAACATATAGCAGTACGGTACAGAAGGCCACTGCTCTATCTACCTCTGTGTCGTCAAGTATACTATCCATCCATACCTGTGGTGCATTTCAGTTTTGCACAGTTTGCTGAACACCAGTATATAATATATAGCAGTACGGTACAGAAGGCTACTGCTCTACCTACCTCTGTGTCGTCAAGTATACTATCCATCCATACCTGTGGTGCATTTCAGTTTTGCACAGTTTGCTGACCACCAGTATATATAATATATAGCAGTACGTTACAGTAGGCCACTGCTCTACCTACCTCTGTGTCGTCAAGTAAACTATCCATCCATACCTGTGGTGCATTTCAGTTTTGCACAGTTTGCTGACCACCAGTATATATAATATATAGCAGTACGGTACAGTAGGCCACTGCTCTACCTACCTCTGTGTCGTCAAGTATACTATCCATCCATACCGGTGGTGCATTTCAGTTTTGCACAGTTTGCTGACCACCAGTATATATAATATATAGCAGTACGGTACAGTAGGCCACTGCTCTACCTACCTCTGTGTCGTCAAGTATACTGTCCATCCATACCTGTGGTGCATTTCAGTTTTACACAGTTTGCTGACCACCAGTATATATAACATATAGCAGTACGGTACAGAAGGCCACTGCTCTATCTACCTCTGTGTCGTCAAGTATACTATCCATCCATACCTGTGGTGCATTTCAGTTTTGCACAGTTTGCTGACCACCAGTATATATAATATATAGCAGTACGGTACAGTAGGCCACTGCTCTACCTACCTCTGTGTCGTCAAATATACTATTCATCCATACCTGTGGTGCATTTCAGTTTTGCACAGTTTGCTGACCAACATTATATATAATATATAGCAGTACGGTACAGTAGGCCACTGCTCTACCTACCTCTGTGTCGTCAAGTATACTATCCATCCATACCTGTGGTGCATTTCAGTTTTGCACAGTTTGCTGACCAACATTATATATAATATATAGCAGTATGGTACAGTAGGCCACTGCTCTACCTACCTCTGTGTCGTCAAGTATACTGTCCATCCATACCTGTGGTGCATTTCAGTTTTGCACAGTTTGCTGACCACCAGTATATATAACATATAGCAGTACGGTACAGAAGGCCACTGCTCGTTCTACCTCTGTGTCGTCAAGTATACTATCCATCCATACCTGTGGTGCATTTCAGTTTTGCACAGTTTGCTGACCACCAGTATATAATATATAGCAGTACGGTACAGAAGGCTACTGCTCTACCTACCTCTGTGTCGTCAAGTATACTATCCATCCATACCTGTGGTGCATTTCAGTTTTGCACAGTTTGCTGACCACCAGTATATATAATATATAGCAGTACGGTACAGTAGGCCACTGCTCTACCTACCTCTGTGTCGTCAAGTAAACTATCCATCCATACCTGTGGTGCATTTCAGTTTTGCACAGTTTGCTGACCACCAGTATATATAATATATAGCAGTACGGTACAGTAGGCCACTGCTCTACCTACCTCTGTGTCGTCAAGTATACTATCCATCTGTCACGATCCGGGTATCTGGACGCCATTTCTTACCCATCAGATGCCTCCTAAGGCTGGCTCAGCGCTCCAGGACCGGATCCCATCTGTTATCCTAATGTTCACATTCCTGCATCCTCTCCTGTCTCTCTGAGACGCTGTCACAGTAACGCCTTATTACATCTGGCATGGCGTCTCCCGCGGCCTCCGCCGCCGTCCCTGAGCTTCTGCATGCAGAGTGTCAGAGTGGCGATTACGTCAGCCGCGGCCTCCGCTGTGTCCGCGTGGTTGGATGTGCACTTGTCAGCCTGGCGTCTCCTGTCTCCAGTGGCCGGCGCCGCCATTACTGTTTTCATTACCACATGGATTACAAACCAAACTTCCCTCCAAGTGTCTGCATGGGCGCAGCCATCTTGGATTCTGTCAGCTGATCATTTCCTCCAATCTGTTGTCAGTATTGTTAATCTGCATAATTGCCTAGCCAATCCCTTCCTTGCTGCAGGTATAAATACACTGTGCCTGAGCAAGGAAGGCGTCAGTGCTTTGGTTGTCAAACCTAGTTCCTGTTTGTCTCTCTCCTGTGATTGTCTTCCAGGTTCCAGCTCCTGTCTCAAGACTTCCACCATAGAGACCCGCACCAGCATTCCACCTGCGGTGTAGCCTGACTCTCCGATCCATTTTGGATTCATCTGTTTCCAGCTACAACTTTACCTGCTTCCAGCCCAGCTTCCAGCAGAGTACAGCTTCTCTTAAAGGGCCGGTGTCCTTTCTACAGTTTACCACTCTCCACCGGTATTATAATTTCACCGCTCTCAAACTCCTAACTTCAGCTCATATTTCATCGCTCCCAAGTTCATTTATTATTTAACTGGTTCCAGCCAGTATCCACTCCGTGCCAACAACAGTCTGGTTCCAGCCAGTATCCACAGCAGCCGTTTTATCTTCAGCAGCCCAGCTTTTCCTGGAACACCAGCTGGTACAATCCTGGGTTATCTCCATTGCTACAGTCGGGCCTGGTAAGGACATTCCATCTAGAAGATTATAAGAACTATCTCACACTACCAGTGCCCTGTGGCTCCTGCCACCCTGTAGTTCCCAGGAACTGTATTTATTCTTTGCTGACTTTTATGTTTCTTTTACTGCTACTGTGATGCATGGAGTTTGTCATAAATAAACATCATTGACTTTTATTCAAGTTGTCGTGGTCACGCCTTCGGGTGGTTCTTCTTCATGTTACTTACATGTCCAGGGGTCTGATACAACCTCCCAGGTTCCGGTACATCTCAGCCCCTAAAACTGAGGCTGCCTCCCGTCAGCTCAGGCCCTCAGTTATGACAGTAAGCACTGACCTAATGAATCCAGCCGGAGACCAGGATCAAGCGGCCAGGCCGATGCAAGAACTGGCAGCCCGACTAGAACATCAGGAGGCTGCACAGGGCCACATCATCCGCTGTCTCCAGGATTTCTCTACTCGGCTGGATGGGATTCAGACAACTCTCCGTGGATCAGGCGCGTCTGGTGCGTCAACCACAGTGACTCCAGCTATAACCCCACCCACCTTACCCATTTCTGCTCCACGTCTTCATCTTCCAACGCCAGCAAAATTTGACGGATCTCCAAGATTCTGCAGGGGATTTCTCAACCAGTGTGAGATTCAGTTTGAGCTACAACCTGGCAATTTTCCCAGTGACCGTACAAAAATTGCCTACATTATTTCTCTTCTCAGTGGCTCAGCCCTTGATTGGGCATCACCGTTATGGGAGAGGTCCGACACCCTGCTATCTTCCTACACTGCCTTCGTGTCAACATTCAGGCGCATCTTCGACGAGCCAGGCCGGTTAACCTCAGCTTCATCCGAGATTCTCCGTTTACGCCAGGGGTCACGTACTGTAGGACAATATCTGATACAGTTCCAGATCCTGGCATCCGAACTGGCATGGAACGACGAGGCCCTGTATGCTGCATTCTGGCATGGCTTATCTGAGCATATTAAAGATGAGTTAGCTACTAGAGACTTACCCTCTAAGTTAGATGAGCTAATCTCACTCTGCACGAAAGTTGATTTACGTTTCAGAGAGAGAGCAACTGAGCGTGGAAGATCATCTGCTCCAAAATCTTCTGCTCCTCCTCCTCGCCAACTGTCACCAACTAAAGATGAGCCCATGCAAATTGGCCGTTCCCGTTTAACTCCTGCTGAGCGCCGAAGACGTCTCTCCGAGTCTCTCTGTCTTTATTGTGCAGCTCCGTCTCACACCATTAATGCCTGTCCCAAACGTCCGGGAAACTCCAAATCCTAGCTCGCCAAGGAGAGGGCCGGCTAGGAGTAATGATCTCCTCTCCATCTCCTCAAGATTGTAATCTCCCAGTCTCACTTCAAGTTGCTCAACGTTATCGGAACGTCATTGCCCTCCTTGATTCCGGAGCAGCTGGGAACTTTATTACCGAAGTCTATGTTAAACGGTGGTCCCTACCCACCGAGAGACTTCCTTCGTCCATTTCTTTAACTGCCGTGGACGGCAGCAAAATTTTTGATGCAGTTATTTCTTTAAGGACTCTACCAGTTCGTCTGAGAGTGGGAGTTCTTCATTCCGAACTTATTTCTTTTTTAGTGATTCCAAGAGCCACACATCCTGTGGTCCTGGGCCTTCCATGGCTCCGTCTTCACAATCCTACAATTGATTGGACGACTACGCAAATCCTGGCATGGGGTTCCTCCTGTGCTGAGACATGTTTGTTTAAAGTATTGCCTGTCTGTTCTTCCTCCCCCAGGTCGTCTGATGTTCCACCTCCTCCATATCAAGATTTCACGGATGTGTTCAGTAAAGCTTCTGCTGATATCCTTCCTCCTCATAGAGAATGGGACTGCCCGATTGATCTCGTTCCACGGAAGGTTCCACCTCGAGGCCGAACTTATCCGTTGTCTCTGCCTGAGACGCATTCTATGGAGGAATACATTATAGAGAACCTAGCAAAGGGGTTCATTCGACCTTCTTCTTCCCCAGCCGGCGCAGGCTTCTTTTTTGTAAAAAAGAAAGATGGTGGTCTGCGGCCGTGCATCGACTACAGAGGTTTGAACGACATTACCATCAAGAACCGTTATCCTTTACCCCTGATTACTGAGCTCTTTGACAGAGTTAGCGGAGCTACCATCTTTACAAAGCTGGACTTGAGAGGTGCATACAATCTCATCCGGATCCGTGAGGGTGACGAGTAGAAGACCGCCTTTAACACCCGTGATGGACATTATGAGTACCTCGTCATGCCCTTCGGATTGAGCAATGCTCCAGCTGTCTTCCAGCATTTTGTCAATGAGATCTTCAGAGACATTCTATACCGTCATGTCATGGTCTATCTCGACGATATCCTCATTTTTGCCAATGATTTAGAGGAACATCGTTTTTGGGTTAAAGAGGTTCTGTCCCGTCTCCGTGTCAATCATCTCTATTGCAAATTAGAGAAATGCGTCTTTGAAGTCAAGTCCATTCCGTTTCTAGGGTACATTGTGTCCGGTTCCGGACTAGAGATGGATCCTGAGAAACTACAAGCAATCCAAAATTGGCCGATACCCTTAACCCTCAAAGGGGTCCAGAGGTTCTTGGGGTTCGCCAACTATTACCGAAAGTTTATACGAGACTTTTCCACCATTGTGGCGCCTATTACTGCTTTCACTAAGAAGGGTGCTAACCCGTCCAAGTGGTCTGAAGAATCCATGCAAGCATTTCATCTTTTAAAACAAAGGTTCATCTCTGCGCCTGTTCTGAAACAGCCTGACATCGACTCTCCTTTCATCTTAGAGGTGGATGCCTCCTCCGTTGGAGTAGGAGCGGAGTTATCTCAGAGGGCTAAAGATGGCCATTTACACCCTTGCAGTTTCTTCTCCCGGAAGTTCTCCCCAGCTGAGCGCAACTATGCCATTGGCGACCAGGAGTTGCTAGCCATCAAGCTCGCTCTAGAAGAGTGGAGGTATCTGTTGGAGGGAGCTTCTCATTCAATCACCATACTTACAGACCACAAGAACCTTTTATATCTGAAAGGCGCACAATGTCTCAACCCTCGTCAGGCCAGATGGGCACTTTTCTTTTCCAGGTTCGACTTTAAACTCCAGTTCTGTCCGGGCTCTCAGAATCGCAAGGCCGATGCCCTTTCCCGCTCATGGGAGCAAGAAAATGAGTCAGAGTCTTCAGACAAGCATCCTATTATAAATCCGTTGGCATTCTCCACGGTAGGGATGGACTCTACGCCCCCATCAGGGAAAAGTTTTGCGAAACCGATGCTAAGGAAGAAGCTCATGCATTGGGCCCATGCTTCCCGTTTTGCCGGACATACAGGTATCCAAAAAACCCTGGAGTTTATCTCTAGGTCCTATTGGTGGCCAACTCTGAAAAAGGACATCTTGGAGTTTATTGCATCTTGCCCAAAGTGTGCTCAACATAAGGTATCCCGCCAGTCGCCTGCGGGGCAACTGGTTCCACTATCTGTTCCCCGTCGACCTTGGACCCATTTGTCGATGGATTTTATTACAGATTTACCCATGTGCAACAAGTTCAATACCATCTGGGTGGTAGTTGACCGGTTCACCAAGATGGCACACTTCATTCCTCTCACCGGTCTTCCGTCAGCTTCCAAGTTGGCTCAAGTATTCATACAAGAGATCTTCCGACTCCACGTCTTCCTGAAGAAATTATCTCACATCGAGGAGTTCAATTCACAGCCAAATTCTGGCGAAGTTTATGTCAAGTCCTTCAAGTCAAGCTAAAGTTTTCCACGGCTTACCATCCTCAGACCAATGGTCAAACCGAGAGGGTGAATCAGGACTTGGAGGCCTTCCTCCGCATCTATGTGTCCTCCTCTCAAGATGACTGGGTTCAATTACTTCCCTGGGCCGAGTTCTGTCATAACAACCAGTATCATTCTTCATCTTCTTCAACACCATTCTTTACTAACTTTGGATTCCACCCTAAAGTCCCTGAGTTCCAACCGCTTCCAGCAACTTCTGTTCCCGCAGTGGATATCACCTTGCATCAGTTTGCCAATATCTGGAAGAGCGTACGATCAGCTCTGCTCAAGGCATCGTTCAGGTACAAGAAGTTTGCGGATAAGAAGCGTCGAGCAGTTCCTGCTCTCAAGGTGGGTGATCGGGTATGGTTATCCACGAAGAATTTGAGGTTAAGAGTTCCCAGTATGAAGTTTGCACCTCGCTATATCGGTCCTTTCAAGATTGAACAAGTCATCAATCCTGTTGCTTACAGACTTCAGTTGCCTCCCTTCTTAAAAATACCCAGGACATTCCATGTTTCCCTGTTGAAACCGCTGATCTTGAATCGGTTTCATTCCTCACTTCCTCCAACTCCGAAAGTCCAAACTCAACGAGGCGTTGAGTATGAAGTGGCCAAGATCCTGAACTCACGTCACCGTTACGGTCAACTACAGTATCTTATTGACTGGAAGGGTTACGGCCCTAAGGAACGTTCATGGACCAATGCTTCTGATGTCCATGCTCCTGCCTTGGTCCGGAGATTCCATTCCAAGTTTCCTCAAAAGCCAAAGAAGTGTCCTGGGGCCACTCCTAAAGGGGGGGGTGCTGTCACGATCCGGGTATCTGGACTCCATTTCTTACCCATCAGATGCCTCCTAAGGCTGGCTCAGCGCTCCAGGACCGGATCCCATCTGTTATCCTAATGTTCACATTCCTGCATCCTCGCCTGTCTCTCTGAGACGCTGTCACAGTAACGCCTTATTACATCTGGCATGGCGTCTCCCGCAGCCTCCGCCGCCGTCCCTGAGCTTCTGCATGCAGAGTGGCGATTACGTCAGCCGCGGCCTCCGCTGTGTCCGCGTGGTTGGATGTGCACTTGTCAGCCTGGCGTCTCCTGTCTCCAGTGGCCGGCGCCGCCATTACTGTTTTCATTACCACATGGATTACAAACCAAACATCCCTCCAAGTGTCTGCATGGGCGCAGCCATCTTGGATTCTGTCAGCTGATCGTTTCCTCCAATCTGTTGTCAGTATTGTTAATCTGCATAATTGCCTAGCCAATCCCTTCCTTGCTGCAGGTATAAATACACTGTGCCTGAGCAAGGAAGGCGTCAGTGCTTTGGTTGTCAAACCTAGTTCCTGTTTGTCTCTCTCCTGTGATTGTCTTCCAGGTTCCAGCTCCTGTCTCAAGACTTCCACCATAGAGACCCGCACCAGCATTCCACCTGCGGTGTAGCCTGACTCTCCGATCCATTTTGGATTCATCTGTTTCCAGCTACAACTTTACCTGCTTCCAGCCCAGCTTCCAGCAGAGTACAGCTTCTCTTAAAGGGCCGGTGTCCTTTCTACAGTTTACCACTCTCCACCGGTATTATAATTTCACCGCTCTCAAACTCCTAACTTCAGCTCATATTTCATCGCTCCCAAGTTCATTTATTATTTAACTGGTTCCAGCCAGTATCCACTCCGTGCCAACAACAGTCTGGTTCCAGCCAGTATCCACAGCAGCCGTTTTATCTTCAGCAGCCCAGCTTTTCCTGGAACACCAGCTGGTACAATCCTGGGTTATCTCCATTGCTACAGTCGGGCCTGGTAAGGACATTCCATCTAGAAGATTATAAGAACTATCTCACACTACCAGTGCCCTGTGGCTCCTGCCACCCTGTAGTTCCCAGGAACTGTATTTATTCTTTGCTGACTTTTATGTTTCTTTTACTGCTACTGTAATGCATGGAGTTTGTCATAAATAAACATCATTGACTTTTATTCAAGTTGTCGTGGTCACGCCTTCGGGCGGTTCTTCTTCATGTTACTTACATGTCCAGGGGTCTGATACAACCTCCCAGGTTCCGGTACATCTCAGCCCCTACAACTGAGGCTGCCTCCAGTCAGCTCAGGCCCTCAGTTGTGACACCATCCATACCTGTGGTTCATTTTAGTTGTTGTGCGCAGTATATATAGTAGGAGGACAGTGCATAATTTCACTGACCACCAGTATATAATATATAGCAGTACGGTACAGTAGGCCATTGCTATTGATATATTACTGGCATATAATTCCACACATTATAAAATGGAGAACAAAAATGTGGAGGGTAAAATAGGGAAAGATCAAGATCCACTTCCACCTCATGCTGAAGCTGCTGTCACTAGTCATGGCCGAGACGTTGAAATGCCATCAACATCGTCTGCCAAGGCCGATGCCCAATGTCATAGTAGAGAGCATGTAAAATAAAAAAAACAAAAGTTCAGTAAAATGACCCAAAAATCAAAATTAAAAGCGCCTGATGAGAAGCGTAAACTTGCCAATATGCTATTTACGACACGGAGTGGCAAGGAACGGCAGAGGTCCTGGCCTATGTTCATGTCTAGTGGTTCAGATTCACATGAGGATGGAAGCACTCATCCTCTCGTTAGAAATCTGCAGTGCCACTCCTAGATGGGCCAGGTGTTTGTGTCGGCCACTTGGGTCGCTTAGCTTAGTCACACAGCGACCTTGGTGCACCTCTTTTTTTCTTTGCATCATGTGCTGTTTGGGGACTATTTTTTAAATCTGCCATCCTGTCTGACACTGCAGTGCCACTCCAAGATGGGCCAGGTGTTTGTTTCGGCCACTTGGGTCGCTTAGCTTAGTCACACAGCTACCTCATTGCGCCTCTTTTTTTCTTTGCATCATGTGCTGTTTGGGGACTATTTTTTTGAAGTGCCATCCTGTCTGACACTGCAGTGCCACTCCTAGATGGGCTAGGTGTTTGTGTCGGCATCTTGTGTCGCTTAGCTTTGTCACACAACTACCTCATTGCGCCTCTTTTTTCTTTGCATCATGTGCTGAATGGGGACTATTTTTTTGAAGTGCCATCCTGTCTGTCACTGCAGTGCCACTCCTAGATGGTCCAGGTGTTTGTGTCGGCCACTTGGGTCGCTTAGCTTAGTCACACAGCTACCTCATTGCGCCTCCTTTTTTCTTTGCATCATGTGCTGTTTTGAACTATTTTTTTGAAGTGCCATCCTGTCTGACACTGCAGTGCCACTCCTAGATGGGCCAGGTGTTTGTGTCGGCCACTTGGGTCGTTTAGCTTAGTCACACAGCTACCTCATTGCGCCTCTTTTTTTCTTTGCATCATGTGTTGTTTGGGGACTATTTTTTTGAAGCGCCATCCTGTCTGACACTGCAGTGCCACTCCTAGATGGGCCAGATGTTTGTGTCGGCCACTTGGGTCGCTTAGCTTAGTCACACAGCTACCTCATTGCGCCTCTTTTTTTCTTTGCATCATGTGCTGTTTGGGGACTATTTTTTTAAATCTGCCATCCTGTCTGACACTGCAGTGCCACTCCTAGATGGGCCAGGTGTTTGTGTCGGCCACTTGGGTCGCTTAGCTTAGTCACACAGCGACCTCGGTGCAAATTTTAGGACTAAAAATAATATTGTGAGGTGTGACTGAAAATGAGTGGAAATTATGGTTATTGAGGTTAATAATACTATGGGATCAAAATGACCCCCAAATTCTATGATTTAAGCTGTTTTTGAAGGTTTTTTGTAAAAAAAACACCCGAATCCAAAACACACCCGAATCTGACAAAAAATTTTCAGGGAGGTTTTGCCAAAACGCGTCCGAATCCAAAACACGGCCGTGGAACCGAATCCAAAACCAAAACCCGAAAAATTTCCGGTGCACATCACTAGTGCACACAAACTGCTGGATTTATTCATAAAACGAGTGACATGTATCAGCATTTGGCATTAGTAACAGGGGGTGGCTAGAAAAAAATGCAGGCATGTTGGGAACATTCTCCAGTCATATCAAAGTCAGCCGCTGCAGGATGAGTATGTGAGGTATGTGGAGTGTCTGTGAGTGTGTGTTAATGTGTATAAGTATGTATTAGTGTGTTTGTGTGTGTGTGCATGTGCATGTGTGTATGAGTGACGCTGGTGGGTGTGTGTGTGTGTGTGTGTGTGTGTGTGAAACCCCTGTGTGTGTCTGTGTGTGTATGACCACCTCCAGAGCAGGCTGCTTGGAGAGCTACATATCCCAGCAGCCTTTGCATATGTCCAGCAGCCCCAGAGCCTCTCAGCACCCCCAAAACTCACAGCAGCCTCTCCCCAGTTGGAAGATGGAGTGAATACCACTAGAAGCTGCCGAGACCCCTGGATATGTGAGTATTTTTTTTCTAAACCACAGGGATTTCAACGCTGAAACCTCCACAATAATTTTTTTGTTGACTGCCATGGGAATTGGGAGCACATATACTGGCAGTAATCTAAAATTGGGTATGATGTTACAAGGTTTTTTTTCCTTGCTGAACCTTGCACCTAATTGAATTCCCCTATCAGTGTCTTAGGAGAGCAGCTCTATCTGAGACAGCACAGAATTACTCAAGTTTGACCACTGTGCTTGTCATATTTCTGCCATTGTACATAAGTGGCAGATGTGAGATGCTAGCTGTGGATATCTCTATGCACAAGATGGCATTATCATATTTTCTAAACTGCACAGCAAGCAAAAACACATCTGTGAAAGCCCTTGCTTACAACTCAGGCCCTTGTGCAGTGAAATTTACTATTTTTAGTAGTTTATTAATAGTTGCATTTAAATAATTCAAACATTATCTAGTAATAGTCATTTTTTTAATATGCTACATTGTGGGGAGCATTAAAAGGGCCTCATTCAGAGTAAGCCATAATCACAAGATGCAAGTTTTAGTCTGTATATTTTGTAGACCAACAAAGAAAAAACTATGAAATACAGAGAGTTACCCAATCAAAGGAATTACAGGTAGACGATAAGGTTGTAAGTAATGGTCACATGAAAAAAGAAAAAACACCACAAATGAGGATAATGATAAACAATATATAAAATAACAAATTGTTGGGTTTTGCAATTTTTAAGAAGAGCAGTAATAATAAGCGAACTAGACATAACTAGACATTATAACATAAGTAAAAATAATAATTAAAAGGTAGGGTAGCAGTGGCAAGTGAACAAAATAGAAAAAAAGGAAGCAAAATTCTACCCATAACAGTGAACAAGATCAAAAGAGAAGGGAGGAAGAAAAGAAGTAAAAAGAAGATAGTAGAAAAGGAGGCAAAAGAGGGGAGAAGGAGGGATGTTAAAAAAAAATAGGACAGATGGCAGAAGGGAGCAAAAAAATAAAATAAAGAGATAAAGAGACCAAGAGACCAAGTACTTTTTATGTTATAGGGTTAATGAGTGGGTTAATGTGTCTGGACATGAAGAATTCTATTAATGTCTAGTATACAGCTGGATAGCCATCGGCTGGTAGTGCTTCCATAGAAGTGCTGACATAAAAGTGTTATTATAAAAATAGCGTTATACCTGCGTTAAACCGAAGGAAAACAGAAGGGAAACATCAACACACCAACACTACCACAAATGGTCTGCCTTAATGCCTCAAAAGTATGTAATTCATCTTATGCATATTATCTGATTTTACAAACCTATGAAAAGGTATCCCAAATCTGCTCACTACAGTTCTCTCTTAAGCAAACTTATGTATGTTTCTTGATGTAATGATTTCTTGTAAATGTCATTGCATGTGTGGGGAAGTTGCTCGGTGAAACAGTTTATTATTGCATACTGACTGGTGTTTACCTCCTTTGAACATTTACCCATTGTGGTCAGGTGTACTATATCTTTATATTTAGTAAGGTGCAGTCATGGTGTAAAGGACAGAGTATGATTACTGATTAGTAAAAGAAAAAAAAATACTGAGCAACATCCCCAAACAGGTAATTTCAACTTTAAACTTGTCATTTATTTTGTACGCTCTGGACTTGGCTACTAATAACAAATGCACAGACAAAATTCTTAAAGCTATGTCTGCAAATGCTAGGAGCTTAGGAGACAAAATTCCATAGCTAATTGCGATAATGACAAGGGATAACCTGGATTTTGTGGCAATTACAGAATCTTGGTGCAATGAGAATCATGACTGGGACTTAGCTATACCAGGATACAATTTATTTAGGAAGGATAGAATAGGAAGAATAGGAGGAGGGGTAGCAATGTATGTGAAAAAAAGCATAAATGCTACTTTAATACAAAATATTGAAGCCAAAACTGAGGCCCTTTGGGTCCCCATAGAAACTGGGAAGAAGGACATTATTAGCATTGGAGTGATCTATAGACCACCATGCCAGGGGCAGGATTTGGACAGGAACCTATTGCTGGACATCTCTAAAATGGCTTTAAAGGGAGAAGTCATAATCATGGGAGACTTTAATTTACCTGATGTAAATTGGGAGGGGTCTTTTGCAAGTTCAGCTACAAGTGGCAAATTTCTACATTCCTTACAGGGAGCATCTCTCAAGCAATTGGTGAGAGAGCCCACTCGCAAAGACTCAATATTAGATCTAATTCTTACAAATGGTGATAGGATATCTGATATATATGTGGGTGAGCACCTGGGATCCAGTGATCATCAAGCAGTATGGTTTAGTATAAAGACAGGATCCAACTCCTGTCACACAAATACAAAGGTGTTGGATTTTAGAAATGCTGACTTTGTAAAAATGGGGAGATGTTTAAGTGATTCATTGGCAGACTGGAGGAACTTGGAAGGAGTGCAGGAGAGGTGGAAAAAACTGAAAAGAGCAATACTAAGTGCAACAGACCTTTGTATCAAAATGGTTAGGAAAAGCACCAGGAAAAGGAAGCCAGTGTGGTTCACAAAAGAAGTATCAACTAGTGTGAAAGCAAAAAAGATGGCTTTTAGGAAATACAAACAGACTCAAAATAATAACGACAAAGAGGTGTATCTGGACAGATGGAAGGATGCTAAGAAAGTGATCAGACGTGCAAAGGCAGAAGCTGAGGAGAAAATGGCCCAGTCAGTAGATAAAGGGGGCAAAACTTTTTTTTAAGTATATAAGTGAAAGGAGAAAATCAAATGGAGGAATAATAAGACTTAAGATAGAGAGTGAGCATTTGGTGGAGGGAGACAAGGCAATAGCAGATCACCTAAATAATTATTTTTGCTCAGTATTTACTACAGAAGAAGGGATGGGGCCACAGTTAAGTTGCAAGGACATTCATAAAAATAAGGTAGATGAAAATACATTTACAGAGGAGAAGGTCCTAACAGAACTTTCAAAACTAAAAGTGGATAAATCAATGGGACCAGATGGGCTACACCCAAGGATACTCAAAGAGCTAAAAGATGTGCTGGTTACACCTTTAACAGAATTATTTAACCAGTCACTAAATACAGGTGCTATTCCAGAGGACTGGAAAAGAGCAAATGTAGTTCCACTGCACAAAAGTGGAAGCAAGGAAGAAGCAAGTAACTACAGACCAGTAAGCCTTAAATCAGTAGTAGGGAAAGTAATGGAAAAACTATTAAAAGAAAGAGTAGTGGAATATCTTTAATCAAACAACTTACAGGATCCAAAACAGCATGGTTTACTGGTGGGAGATCATGCCAAACATATCTTATTGACTTTTTTGACTCAGTGATGAAAATAATAGATTAAGTGGGAGCTGTAGATGTAGCATATCTAGACTTTAGTAAGGCATTTGACACTGTCCCACATCGCAGACTGCTAAATAAACTTGAAAGCCGGGTGGATTATAAATCAGCTAAATGGATAAGAACCTGGTTGCAGGATAGGAAACAGACAGTCGTAGTTAATGGAGTGCAATCTATGGAGGGAAATGTTACCAGTGGAGTACCCCAGGGATCTGTACTTGGTCCAGTTCTCTTTAATATCTTTGTTGGTGACATTGCAGATGGTATTGAAGGGAAGATATGCCTTTTTGCAGATGATACAAAGATATGCAACAGGGTAGACACACCGGGAGTGGTCAAACAAATGATTAATGACCTAGGTAGGCTTGAGAAATGGTCAAGAACGTGGCAACTACAGTTTAATGCTAAAAAATGCAAAATCATGCACTTGGGTCTCAAAAACCCAAAGGCTAAGTATAGTATCAAGGGTACTATAATGGAAACTACTGAGGAGGAAAGAGATTTAGGAGTAATTATTTCAAGTGACTTGAAGGCAGGAAAGCAATGCAACAAAGCAATGAGAAAGGCAAGTCAGGTGCTTGGTTGCATAGGGAGAGGAATCAGTAGCAGGAAAAAAGAAGTGATAATGCCACTGTATAGGTCATTGGTACGGCCCCATCTGGAATACTGTGTCCAGTTCTGGAGACCCTATCTCCAGAAGGATATAAATACATTAGAGAGTGTACAAAGAAGGGCAACTAAAATGGTGCATGGCCTACATCACAAAACTTACCCGGAAAGGCTAAAAGATCTTAACATGTAAAGTTTGGAGGAGAGAAGGGAAAGGGGGGACATGATAGAAACTTTCAAATATATCAAGGGTCTTATCAAAGCTCAGGAGGGAAACATTCTTCAAAGGAAAAGAAGTATTAGAACTCGAGGGCATACATTGAGACTGGAGGGGGGAGGTTCAGGGGAAATTTAAGGAAAAATTACTTCACAGAAAGGGTAGTGGATAAGTGGAATAGCCTCCCATCAGAGGTGGTAGAGGCTAAGACTGTAGGGCAATTTAAACATGCTTGGGACAGGCATATGAATATCCTTACAAAGAATTAAGGTTAAAAAAGGGTTGAGATTGCCTAAAGGATAAAATAAAAAAGGGGCAGACTAGATGGGCCAAGTGGTTCTTATCTGCCGTCAAATTCTATGTTTCTATGTTTCTATGTTTCTAATTCATAAATTAAAACTAGAGGCGCCAAAGTTATGTAGTTTGTAGATCATACTGTTCTGCATATTGGTGATATATTCCATATATGCAACCTACCCAAGTGCTAAAATCAAACAACTGTGGTTGGGGGGGTGGGTTACTTTTAATGCTCTGTTACAGTTTGAGACTTTTGAATACATTGCATCAACAGTCCGACACAAGGTTTAGATTAGAGACATGCGGTGGACACTTTTCGGGTTTTGTGTTTTGGTTTTGGATCTGGATCTCTGTTGGTGTGTTGGATCTGAATTGGTTTCAGGTTTGGTTTTGGATCTGTATTTTTTTTTTAAAAAGCTAAAATCACAGAATTTGATCGTACAGTATTACTAACATCAATAGCATTAATTTCCACTAATTTCCAGTCTATTCTGAACACCTCACACCTCACAATATTGTTTTTAGGACAAAAGGTTACACCGTGGTAGCTGGATGACTAAGCTAAGTGACACAAGTGGGCAGCACAAACACCTGGCCCATCTAGGAGTGGCACTGCAGTGTCAGACAGGATGGTGGTTTTTAAAACTAGCCACCAAAGAGCACATAATGCAAAGAAAAGCAAGAGGTGCAAGATGGAATTATCTTGGACCCTCCCTACCACCCCTATGTTGTTTAAACAGGACATGCACAGTTTAATAGAAAAAGCTTGCCAGGTTCTCTGAATCATAGCTAGCTACAAACATACCACCTCCTTCTATGATGACTTTTCACATTATGAGAAGAGGCAAGAGAAAGAGGACCGTGTCAAGAAGGTGATTAAAAATTAGAGAGGCACACGCAAGGAACAACACACAGGCTTTCACCTCCACTCCTATATTGGTGTGGAACAGAAAGGACTTTAACCAAGCAATATATAATTACCACATTACTGGACAAACTGAAAACTAGGGGCCAAAGCCTCCAAATTTGTACCCCCTTCTCCATTTTCAGGGATTAAGATAATCTCGGAATTAATGCTGGAAGGCAAATAAATTGTTGTATACCACAGGATCAAGATTGGATATTTTCCCCTCCACGGAGTCTGGAGACTTATTTTGTGAATATCTCGTAAGTTTCTTTTTTTCCATTTTTTTTATTGCATTTTTTATTTACATATTTTATGGCAGATGCCTTATTTTCATTTTTCACAGCTCCCAGTTACACGCATGTGAGCATACCTGTGTGTCTTGTTTAATGTTATTCATATTTTATTTTTAAATAAAGCAGCCCCTTATATGTTTTAGCAGCCCCTCCTGAGCCCCCACAGCAGCTTTGGATGGGGCAAGTTGAGCTTGGGTGGGTTTGGTAAAGTACTAAGCATTACTGTGCAGTGAATTTTTTGGTATTGAGCCCCTGCCCTAGTGAAGATTACCATTCTACAGTCTAAACTCATTTCATACTATAAGTAGGACTGTGGGAGGATGCAATGCTAACCTCTGTGCCAACAGCATGCCTCAGCCTGGCAAGCCAATACAAGACATGGCCAGCACCCCTTTATATTTACAGCACCCCTGTATTCTTACAGCATACAGGACAAGGCCAGTGTACATTTATTTTAATAGCACCACTTAATTTTTACAGCATACAAGACAGTGCCAGCAACCTTTTCTATTAACAGCACCCCTGTATTTTTACAGCATACATGACAAGGCCAGTGTACATTTATTTTCACTGCACCACTGAATTTTTACAGCATACAAGAAAGGGCCAGCACCCCTTTATATTCACAGCTTCCCTGTATTCTTACAGCATACAACACAGGGCCGGTGTATGTTTATTTTCACAGCAGCCCTGTATTTTTACAGCATACAGAACAGGGCCAGCACCCTTTTATATTCACAGCATCCCTGTATTTTTACAGCATAGAAGACAGGGTCAGTGTACATTTATTTTCACAGCACCCCTGAATCTTTACAGCATAAAGGACCAGGCCAGCACCCCTGTATTTTAACACCCCTTTAATTTTACAGCATACAATACAGGGACAGTGTACATTTATTCTCACAGCAACCTTGAATTTTTACAGCATACAAGACAAGGATAGTGTACATTTATTTTCACAGCACCCCTGAACTTTTACAGCATACAGGACCAGGCCAGTAAACCTGAATTTTTACAGCATACAGGACAGGGCCAGCACCCTTTTATTTTCACTGCATACAGGAGGACAGTGCCTCTGTACAGCAAAGTGACAGCCAGGACAGCAACACTTATGTACAGCTGCAGCACCGCTAACAGTTCATGACATCACAGTGAGTGACAGGACAGCACCCGTAACAGCACAGTGATAGAACAGCACCCCTAGCAGCACCCCTAAAGAGCACACACTGACCGCACCTGATGCCACCACCCACAGGGAGAGACAGAGGTCTGTCTCCCTCACTCTCCATGTCCTGAGTGAAAATGATGGTGATGCAAGACTTTTTACATGGAATCCAAAGCCTGCGAGAATTGGACGGTGGGATAATGACGTTTTGCCTCATTCTGGAATCTTAGCCTGTCGGGAAGTCCCGAGCCGGACTCGATTCCCAGCTCAGATCGTGAAGTTAGGGGGGGTTCAGTTCTCTGCGAACAGAACACGCTCATCTCTAATTTAGATTTGTACTGGACAGGGGAACTAAGAAAAATCCCATAACCAATGTGAGTAGGGACCAGGTTACAGACAAGAATTGCTGAAGGAGAGGGTACAATCACCAGATGTGATAAAAAATTACCTACAGTATCTACATGCAATTGTCTCCAACAAAGATCAGATGTAAAGGGGAACGCACAGTAAAGTAGTATGCATTTATGAGGGGACTAAATACATATGGGATTAAGGGGGTAGATGTACTAAGCAGTAAAAATAGTGGAGTAGTGAGCCTGTGGAGAAGTTTCCTATGGCAACCAATCAGCATTGAAGTAACATTTATAATTTGCATACTATAAAATTATAGAGAGCAGCTGATTTGTTGCCATGGGCAACTTCTTCACTGGCTCACTTCTCCACTCTTTTCACTGCTTAGTACATCTACCCCTATATCCCATTCCTCTCTGTCCAGTGTTAATTCCACATCCCTATCCCAAGCACATGAGTAACCTGGAGATTGGAGCCAGAGGCTAGGACTGAATGATAAAGGACAGAAATCAAACCTTTGTGGCCATGTGAGTAAAGACAGTCTTTTGAATGGGGGAGGCTGACAAATAGATTTGGATTTTGTCTGAGATTAACAACATCCTGAATCTGCCAATATTGAAAGTGGTACATATGTTGCAGGGAATTTTAATCTCTCTTGAACCTCTTGGAATGATTTGGGTTTAAATTTCCACAGGGAATGATTGAAAAGGTCCAGATTATGAGCTTTTTTTTTACTGAGCAGCCATAATAACAGATACGTCTAAATAAAAAAGTGGGTGACCACAGAGTGGAGTTACAGGAGATGAGTAAGGGGCTAAATTAAAATTTGTATTACCCTGATCTCAAAGCAAGTGAATTGAAATGTAGGGACTGAGATGCTGATGCCAGCCTGTAATTTTTGGTAAGCCAACACACCATTTCAAGCCTGCCATAATTGAGTAAGGCACTCTCAGCCAAGGCCTACCATTTTGAACATGGATGAGAATGCCAGGAGATTACATTGTTCGAATGAGCTGCACACAACCCCAGAATGAAACTTCATAATTTTCTATAGAGGACAGCACAGAGGGAGAACCATGGGGCCTAATTCAGACCTGACAGCAGCAGTAAATTTGTAAGCTAATGGGGAAAACCATGTGAACTGCGGGGGGGGGGGGGGGGCAGATTAACATGTGCAGAGAGAGTTAGATTTGGGTGGGATAAATTGTTTCTGTGCAGGGTATATACTGGCTGCTTTATTTTTACACATCAATTTAGATTTCAGTTTGAACGCACCCTACCCAAATCTAACTCTCTCTGCACATGTTATATCTGACTCCCTGCAGTGCACATGGTTTTGCCCATTAGCTAACAAATTTGCTGCTGCGATCAGGTCTGAATTACCCCCATTAACTGGTAGTGATGAGCGGGTTCGGTTCCTCGGAAACCGAACCCCCCCGAACTTCACCCATTTTACACGGGTCCGATGCATAATCGGATTCTCCTGTATGGCTCGGTTAATCCGAGCGCGCCCGAACGTCATCATCCCGCTGTCGGATTCTCGCGAGATTCGGATTCTATATAAGGAGCCGCGCGTCACCGACATTTTCACTCGTGCATTGGAAATGTTAGGGAGAGGACGTGGCTGGCGTCCTCTCTGTTTATTAATGTTGCTGCACATATTTGTGCTTATTGCTTAATTGTGGGGACTGGGGAGCAGCTGTATTATATAGGAGGAGTACAGTGCAGAGTTTTGCTGATCAGTGACCACCAGTTTTATCCGTTCTCTGCCTGAAAAACGCTCCATATCTGTGCTCAGTGTGCTGCATATATCTGTGCTCACACTGCTGTATTGTGGGGACTGGGGACCAGCAGTATTGTATAGGAGGAGTGCAGTGCAGAGTTTTGCTGACCAGTGACCATCAGTATTATACGTTGTCTGCCTGAAAAACACTCCATATCTGTGCTCAGTGTGCTGCATATATCTGTGCTCACACTGCTTTACTGTGGGGACTGGGGACCAGCAGTATTATATAGGAGGAGTACAGTGCAGAGTTTTGCTGACAGTGACCACCAGTATATATAGCAGTACGGTACGGAAGGCCACTGCTCTACCTACCTCTGTGTCGTCAAGTATACTATCCATCTAGATTCTATACCTGTGGTGCATTTTAGTTTTGCAGTTTGCTGACAGTGACCACCAGTATATATAGCAGTACGGTACGGAAGGCCACTGCTCTACCTACCTCTGTGTCGTCAAGTATACTATCCATCTAGATTCTATACCTGTGGTGCATTTTAGTTTTGCAGTTTGCTGACAGTGACCACCAGTATATATAGCAGTACGGTACGGAAGGCCACTGCTCTACCTACCTCTGTGTTGTCAAGTATACTATCCAACTAGATTCTATACCTGTGGTGCATTTTAGTTTTGCAGTTTGCTGACAGTGACCACCAGTATATATAGCAGTACGGTATGGAAGGCCACTGCTCTACCTACCTCTGTGTCATCAAGTATACTATCCATCTAGATTCTATACCTGTGGTGCATTTTAGTTTTGCAGTTTGCTGACAGTGACCACCAGTATATATAGCAGTACGGTACGGAAGGCCACTGCTCTACCTACCTCTGTGTCGTCAAGTATACTATCCATCTAGATTCTATACCTGTGGTGCATTTTAGTTTTGCAGTTTGCTGACAGTGACTACCAGTATATATAGCAGTACGGTACGGAAGGCCACTGCTCTACCTACCTCTGTGTCGTCAAGTATACTATCCATCCATACCTGTGGTGCATTTCAGTTGTGCGCAGTATATATAGTAGTAGGCCATTGCTATTGATACTGGCATATAATTCCACACATTAAAAAATGGAGAACAAAAATGTGGAGGTTAAAATAGGGAAAGATCAAGATCCACTTCCACCTCGTGCTGAAGCTGCTGCCACTAGTCATGGCCGAGACGATGAAATGCCATCAACGTCGTCTGCCAAGGCCGGTGCCCAATGTCATAGTAGAGAGCATGTAAAATCCAAAAAACAAAAGTTCAGTAAAATGACCCAAAAATCAAAATTGAAAGCGTCTGATGAGAAGCATAAACTTGCCAATATGCCATTTACGACACGGAGTGGCAAGGAACGGCTGAGGCCCTGGCCTATGTTCATGGCTAGTGGTTCAGATTCACATGAGGATGGAAGCACTCATCCTCTCGCTAGAAAAATGAAAAGACTTAAGCTGGCAAAAGCACAGCAAAGAACTGTGCGTCCTTCTAAATCACAAATCCCCAAGGAGAGTCCAATTGTGTCGGTTGCAATGCCTGACCTTCCCAACACTGGACGGGAAGAGCTTGCGCCTTCCACCATTTGCACGCCCCCTGCAAGTGCTGGAAGGAGCACCCGCAGTCCAGTTCCTGATAGTCAAATTGAAGATGTCACTGTTGAAGTACACCAGGATGAGGATATGGGTGTTGCTGGCGCTGGGGAGGAAATTGACAGGGAGGATTCTGATGGTGAGGTGGTTTGTTTAAGTCAGGCACCCGGGGAGACACCTGTTGTCCGTGGGACAAATATGGCCATTGACATGCCTGGTCAAAATACAAAAAAAAAATCACCTCTTCGTGTTGAATTATTTCAACACAAATGCGGACAACAGGTGTCAAGCCGTGTGTTGCCTTTGTCAAGCTGTAATAAGTAGGGGTAAGGACGTTAACCACCTAGGAACATCCTCCCTTATACGTCACCTGGACCGCATTCATCAGAAGTCAGTGACAAGTTCAAAAACTTTGGATGACAGCGGAAGCAGTCCACTGACCACTAAATCCCTTCCTCTTGTAACCAAGCTCCTGCAAACCACACCACCAACTCCCTCAGTGTCAATTTCCACCTTACACAGGAAAGCCAATAGTCCTGCAGGCCGTGTCACTGGCAAGTCTGACGAGTACTCTCCTGCCTGGGATTACTTCGATGCATCCTTGAGTGTAACGCCTACTGCTGCTGGCGCTGCTGTTGTTGCTGCTGGGAGTCGATCGTCATCCCAGAGGGGAAGTCGGAAGACCACTTGTACTACTTCCAGTAAGCAATTGACTGTCCAACAGTCCTTTGCGAGGAAGATGAAAAATCACAGCAGTCATCCTGCTGCAAAGCGGATAACTCAGGTCTTGTCAGCCTGGGTGGTGAGAAACGTGTGTCCGGTATCCACCGTTAATTCACAGGCAACTAGAGACTTGATTGAGGTACTGTGTCCCCGGTACCAAATACCGTCTATGTTCCATTTCTCTAGGCAGGCGATACCGAAAATGTACACAGACCTCAGAAAAAGAGTCACCAGTGTCCTAAAAAATGCAGTTGTACCCAATGTCCACTTAACCACGGACATGTGGACAAGTGGAGCAGTGCAGACTCAGCACTATATGACTGTGACAGCCCACTGGGTAGATGTTTTGCATCCCGCAGCAAGAACAGCAGCGGCGGCACCAGTAGCAGCATCTCGCAAACGCCAACTCGTTCCTAGGCAGACTACGCTTTGAATCACCGCTTTTCATAAGAGGCACACAGCTGACAACCTCTTACGGAAACTGTGGAACATCATCGCAGAATGGCTTACCCCAATTGGACTCTCCTGGGGATTTGTGACATCGGACAAAGCCACCAATATTGTGCGTGCATTACATCTGGGCAAATTCCAGCAAGTCCCATGTTTTGCACATACATTAAATTTGGTGGTGCAGAATTATTTAAAAAACGACAGGGGCGTGCAAGAGATGCTGTCGGTGGCCCGAAGAATTGCGGGCCACTTTCGGCATTCAGCCACCGCGTGCCGAAGACTGGAGCACCAGCAAACAGTCCTGAACCTGCCCTGCCATCATCTGAAGCAAGAGGTGGTAACGAGGTGGAATTCAACCCTCTATATGCTTCAGAGGATGGAGGAGCAGCAAAAGGCCATTCAAGCCTATACATCTGCCCACGATATAGGCAAAGAAGGGGGAATGCACCTGACTCAAATGCAGTGGAGAATGATTTCAACGTTGTGCAAGGTTCTGCAACCCTTTGAACTTGCCACACGTGAAGTCAGTTCAGACACTGCCAGCCTGAGTCAGGTCATTCCCCTCATCAGGCTTTTGCAGAAGAAGCTGGAGACATTGAAGGAGGAGCTAAAACAGAGCGATTCCGCTAGGCATGTGGGACTTGTGGATGGAGCCCTTAATTTGCTTAACCAGGATTCACGGGTGGTCAATCTGTTGAAATCAGAGCACTACATTTTGGCCACCGTGCTCGATCCAAGATTTAAAACCTACGTTGGATCTCTCTTTCCAGCAGACACAAGTCTGCAGAGGTTCAAAGACCAGCTGGTGAGAAAATTGTCAAGTCAAGCGGAACGTGACCCGTCAACAGCTCCTCCTTCACATTCTCCCACAACTGGGGGTGCGAGGAAAAGGCTAAGAAATCCGAGCCCACCCGCTGGCGGTGATGCAGAGCAGTCTGGAGCGAGTGCTGACATCTGGTCCGGACTGAAGGACCTGCCAACGATTACTGACATGTCATCTACTGTCACTGCATATGATTCTGTCACCATTGAAAGAATGGTGGAGGATTATATGAGTGACCGCATCCAAGTAGGCACGTCAGACAGTACGTACGTATACTGGCAGGAAAAAGAGGCAATTTGGAGTCCATTGCACAAACTGGCTTTATTCTACCTAAGTTGCCCTCCCTCCAGTGTGTACTCCGAAAGAGTGTTTAGTGCAGCCGCTCACCTTGTCAGCAATCGGCGTACGAGGTTACTTCCAGAAAATGTGGAGAAGATGATGTTCATCAAAGTGAATTATAATCAATTCCTCCGTGGAGACATTCACCAGCAATTGCCTCCAGAAAGTACACAGGGATCTGAGATGGTGGATTCCAGTGGGGACAAATTAATAACCTGTGAGGAGGGGGATGTACTCAGTGAAAGGGGTGAGGAATCGGAGGATGATGATAAGGTGGACATCTTGCCTCTGTAGAGCCAGTTTGTGCAAGGAGAGATTGATTGCTTCTTTTTTGGTGGGGGCCCAAACCAACCAGTCATTTCAGTCACAGTCGTGTTGCAGACCCTGTCGTTGAAATGATGGGTTCGTTAAAGTGTGCATGTCCTGTTTATACAATATAAGGGTGGGTGGGAGGGCCCAAGGACAATTCCATCTTGCACCTCTTTTTTCTTTCATTTTTCTTTGCATCATGTGCTGTTTGGAGACTATTTTTTAAGTGCCATCTGTCTGACACTGCAGTGCCACTCCTAGATGTGCCAAGTGTTTGTGTCGGCCACTTGTGTCGCTTAGCTTTGTCACACAGCGACCTTGGTGCGCCTTTTTTTTTCTTTGCATCATGTGCTGTTTGGGGACTATTTTTTTGAAGTGCCATCCGGTCTGACACTGCAGTGCCACTCCTAGATGGGCCAGGTGTTTGTGTCGGCCACTTGTGTCGCTTAGCTTAGCCATCCAGCGACCTCGGTGCAAATTTTAGGACTAAAAATAATATTGTAAGGTGTGAGGTGTTCAGAATAGACTGAAAATGAGTGTAAATTATGGTTATTGAGGTTAATAATACTATGGGATCAAATGACCCCCAAGTTCTATGATTTAAGCTGCTTTTGAGGGTTTTTTGTAAATAAACACCCGGTCCAAAACACACCCGAATCTGACCAAAAAATTTCAGGGAGGTTTTGGCAAAACGCGTCCGAATCCAAAACACGGCCGCGGAACCGAATACAAAACCAAAATACAAAACCCGAAAAATTTCCGGTGCACATCTCTATTAACTGGTAGACTCTGCAAGAGGTAGTAAGTTAATTTTATTTTTATTTTAACATTTTATTTTATTTAGTCATGGAAACATAAATGCTATTTTCAGAATATACAGTAAATAAGGAAGAGAGGTGAGGGGACAAGATAAAATGAGTAATACAAAACATATTTGTATTTAATTCCAGTTCCTGGTTGACGTAGTGAGGCAGCAAGTCCCGAAGCTCAGCCACAGCCCCTGGATTAAAAGCTTTTAAAGGCCCCTACTGGACTCCATTTGCTGCCAGTTTGCTGCAGTCACTCCCCATCTGCCCTCTGAACTGCTTTGTTAACCCCAAGACTGCGCCCAGATCACAGCCATAGTAGCAGGTGAAATGTTGCTTGGCAGGTAACCATGGTGCCGGAAGTGGGCCCAGAACCTGTCTCTCCAGCCTCCAAGAAAATGGCAGTGGAGGTGGGCACATCCCCAAGTGTACAGTATGTCGCTCCACAGATGACCAAGTTATGTACAAAGAAGTGGTAGAGACTATAAAGTCCACCATGACCCCCCCTCCTTCTCTCTAAGGCTGTCAGTGACATTACACTGCAGCTTCACCATTTCACACAGAGTCTCACATACTGAAACACAGTTGGCAGCTGCCATGCATGATATTGATGGATTTGCAACAATCTGTGAGAACACTGACCTCTGACAATTATTAGATCTGGAACAAATTGGGGGGGGCATGTCTACGCAGACATGGAGTAACAGCTTATAGACAGCGCTCTCCGCTTTAAATATCCTGTTACCCTATCTTGGTGTCCCTCAAGTGCATATATTTTGGCAGACACGGTGTGGGAACCCATGCTGCACACCCTGCTCCTGTTCCCGACCGTGAGCTGTGGTTACCTCGCTCTGCAGCAACCCGGACAGTGGTGAGGTGATCAGAGTGGAGGGGAGATGCCGGCTCCATCACAGGATGGAAGAGGCAGGAGCCATGCGCCGTGCGCTAGAAGCAGCCTGTGGACAGAGGAAGATGGGGATGGAAGCTGTGAGGGGTGAACGCTGCAATTAGCCCGTGCCCCGCTACCTGTTACCTGCACATTCAGCTTCCCGCAACCCAGTGCCGCTGCTCTCGGTAACTCTGCTACCTGATCTGGTGGGGGGATAGGAGGCTGCCAGAGAGGGGGAAACTGGAACCTGCCAGAGCTCTGCTGCCCCAGGAATATCTCTCTTGAGGAGCCGCCTGAAGTTGCACCCTGTGGCTGGAGACTGTAGCGGCTTACACTGCCATATACTGCTAGAATCCTCCAGGGGTTGTGCTATCCCCATTGCAAACATTGTGAGAAGGTGCAGAGGGGGAAACGCTGCCAGTTTACCCTTGCAGTGATTACTCTCCTGACTACAAACAGCCAGTATATTATAACACAGGCTCGGGCTTCATTCATCAGTTATTTTAGAGGGATTCTGACACTCCATTTGATAGCAGTGACTGTTGTATATATCCTCTACTCCTCCATGTGGGCACGCTCTTATAAATCACAATTCCATTCTAGTTCACCCTGCTGATGTTGTTAATGTGACTTGATCTCTGCCATGCACGTGTGATCTGGTCTCGCAGGCATCTGTTTGTATTTGGCCATTCTATTGGCCTGGACTGTGCCTCCACTGTTATAGTATATACTACTGTACTGTATTTGAGTGACTTTCCTTATACTATAGAAAAATGATGAAGCCACAGCAGACAGCTGCTGCTAAGCTGGAGGAATACTCCAGGTCATCAAAACCTAATCATAAAGAGGTGACCCCTGATCGTGATCCGCCCTCCCCGCCACAGTCTCCTAGCGGGTCTGCTACCGCTAAAACTCCCCCTGACACCGCCCTTCAAAAAGTATTGGATGCTGTGGCTGCTTGTGAGACCAGATTGGCGGATAAAATTGGTCAGGTTCAATCTGACCTCTCTATTATACATCATGATTTTCAGAAAGTTCGGGAATGTGTTGGTGAAGTGGAGGCCCGCACGTCCACCCTGGAGGATTCAGTGAACCCATTAAGTACTAAAATTCTTTTCCACTCCTCGGGAGGCTTCCATGTGGCTGAATACGGCTAGGCCAGCAAGACGAGCTATGGTCGCAGAATAATGCTGTGGGACTATCCTTTTGATACGGCTGCTCTTGCCTCCATTTGTTTCTGGCTTGATTTTCATTATTTTACTGTGATCGGGGTGATATACTGGATAACTAATGTCTGTTTCCAATTTATATGACTACTGTACCTGCGGGTTTTGATGTATGTATGGGGACTTGGCCTGCTGGTGATGGATGGGTGGATTTCTTGGGGTGTTTATGGTCGTGTCCACTGAGCATCTGCCTTTGGAGTTCCCGTGGGCATTGCTCAGGGGCCAAGACCACCTTAGAGATAGCGCCTTGCACTTAGATGTATAACTGTGTATACTTTTGAATGATAATGCAATGGGAGATACTTTTCTTAAACGGAGGGCGCTGCGACATGTTTAGTCGCCACTGTATTTTTTGCCTACCCGTACTAGTATTAGGTTTAGGTAATTTGGGTTAGTTTTTGATAAGGGATGGGGGGTATTAGTTGCGTTGTAGGGATCCAAGTATGCCGAAGTTTGGGGTGGTAAACAGGGTGGGGGGTTTGGGGTTCTTTTATACATTTTATATCACTTTCTGGAAACTATCTTGGTCATGTAGGATATTTCAAAGGTTAAGATTTTTTGTTTATCGGGGAATACCTGTGCTAGCAGAGACACTGTTATATGAGCTAATGTGGCTGTATGGCAACCAATACAGTTAAGTTTCTTTCTTGGAACGTGCGAGGTCTCAATGACAAAATAAAAAGGGCATTAGTTCTTAGGCAGCTCAAGCAATATGGGGCGGATGTTATATGTCTGCTGGAGACGCATCTAATGGGGGCTAAAGTTATGTCTTTATAAAGGCCTTGGGTGGGCTGGACATATCACACCTCCTCTTCTAGGGGTGTGTCAACCATGGTTAGGAAAACGGTCCCATTTACGGTGGAGCAAGTGCAAATCGACAAGTGGGACAGATCAGTTTTTATTAAGTGGCAAATTCATTCAGTATCCCTAATATTACCAGCTATTTATATACTGCCTCCTTATTCCCATAATGTTCTTAAAACAGCTGCAGAGTTTATTGCTTAATTCCTGATGATCCGGTAGTTAGTTTGGGAGATTATAATCATTTCCTGAATCCGACTCTTGACAGACTCGCTGGTCCTCATGTTGGTCCCAGACAGGGCAGTGGCCCGTTCAAAGCATTAGTGGAGGGAATGGGTTTGATTGGTGTATGGTGTCAGAAGTACCCTGATGTTAGACAGTATTCCTGTTTTTCACTCACACACTCTGCTTTTTCTAGGATTGATCTGGCCTTGGTGTCCCCTGAGCTATTATCGTGAGCCCGCTCTGTACAGTATGAAACAAGGGGAATCTCAGATTATTCCCCAGTATCACTGGTACTGGATATGGGGGGGATTGAGGGGCCAGGCATTTTGGAAATTAAATCACTTTTGGCTAACCCGAATGGGCACTGGGGTGGAGTTGGAGGGTCTGTGGGCAGAGTTTATGTAACTTAATGAAGGTACGGCTTTCCTGTCTATACTCTGGGATGTTTTTAAGTCATATATACGGGGTACTCTTATTCAGGCGGTGGCATCTTTGAAGAAGTCATATAGAAAGGTAGAAATTGAGCTGGAGTCTTCTTGTAGATCTCTTGAACTTGCTTATATATCTGACAATTTAGACTCCTCTAGGTAAGCCTGGGTACGTGCTCAAAGGGACTGGAATGATTGTCTGACTGATAAGGCTAAATACAAGATCCTTTTCACTAAACACTCACATTATGTGACTGGGTATAGACCGGGTAGTATCCTGGCTAGATTGGTGCAAGTTGAGCAACCATCTAACACTATTATTGAACTTCATGGTAAAGATGGCATGGTGTATAATCAAACCCCTGATATGGCTAAACAATTTCTTGATTACTATAGTCATCTGTATAGTACTTGGTTCACCTGTGACAATAGTGACCTATGGACATTCCTTGCTGGCATCCTCTTACTGACACTGAACTCTTAAGCACGTGACTTTCTTGATTCCCCACTCTCACTGAATGAAATAGTTATGGCCATAAAATAATTTCCTGTAGGTAAAGCGCCTGGATTAGACGGCATCCCTCTTGAATTGTATAAAAAGCATGGTGATTTCTATGCACCCAGGTTATTAGCACTATTTAATGGAATATTTGAGATAGATTTACTGCCTAGATCTATGTCTGAGGCACTTATTATAGTACTGTTGAAACCTGACAAGGATCCCACTAGAGTGGAGTCGTATGGGCCCATATCTCTTCTACCTACAGACATAAAAATCTTAGCCAAAGTACTGGCAATTAGGCTTAATTTAGTTTTCTTCTTCATCCTAGAGGATGCTGGGGACTCCAAAAGGACCATGGGGTATAGACAGTATCCGCAGGAGACATGGGCACTTTAAGACTTTAATGGGCGTGAACTGGCTCCTCCCTCTATGCCCCTCCTCCAGACCTCAGTTAGATTCTGTGCCCAGAGGAGACTGGGTGCACACTAGGGGAGCTCTACTGAGTTTCTCTAAAAAAGACTTTTGTTGGGTTTATTATTTTTAGGTAGCACTGCTGGCAACAGGCTCCCTGCTTCGTGGGACTGAGGGGAGAGAAGCAGACCTACTTCTGTGAGCTCAAAGGCTCTGCTTCTTAGGCTACTGGACACCATTAGCTCCAGAGGGTCTGATCACTTGGTGCGCCTAGCTGCTCGTTCCCGGAGCCGCGGCGCCATCCCCCTCACAGAGCCTGAAGAGAGAAGCCGGGTGAGTAGTAGAAGCAAGAAGACTTCAAAGGTGGCAGAAGACTTCAGATCTTCCTGAGGTACCGCGCAGCGGTCGCGCTGCACGCCATTGCTCCCTCACACAAACGGCTCTATATGGGTGCAGGGCGCAGGAGGGCGCCCTGGGCAGCAAAAAATCCTCACTTTGAGACTGGCATGACGGTATACATTGCATAGGCAATGTATACAGACCCCCGCCAGTATAAATAAAAGCGGGAACGAAGCGCGCCGAGTAGGGGGTGGGGCTTCCTCCTTCAGCTCTAACCAGAGCCATTTTCTCCACAGCTTGCTGCAGAGATGCTTCTCCTGGCCCTTCACTGCTGTACACAAGTAACAGGGTGCACAAAAAGAAGGGGGGGCACAACATTTTGGTGTTGATTATTTGGTATAAAAGCGCTTACAGGTCTGGGGCGTTATTTAATTCCTTCAGACCAGTGAGGCGCTGGGTGTGAGCTGGCAAACTCCTTTTCTGTCTCTCTGAAGGACCTTACTGTGGGTCTGTCCCCTATAGCCCAGTGTGTTTGGGGGTGTCGGTACGCGTGTGTCGGCATGTCTGAGGTTGAAGGCTCTTCCCAGGAGGAGGCTGGTGTGGAGGCTCAACAGAATGTGGGAGTGACTCCGTCGGCACCGCCGACTGCTGATTGGGTAGATATGTGGAGTGTTTTAAATGCAAGTGTGGCTTTATTGCATAAGAGGTTAGACAAATCTGAGTCTCAGAACCAAGCATGGAGACAATCCATGGGAGATGTTTTGTCACAATCTCAGGCCCCCTCAGGGTCGCAGAAATGTTCATTTACCCAGATAGCAGACACTGATACCGACACAGATTCTGACTCCAGTGTCGATTATGATGATGCCAAGTTACATCCTAAGGTGGCTAAGAGTATTCAGTACATGTTTGTGGCAATTAAAGAGGGTTACATATCACAGAAGACCCCACTGTCCCTGACATAAGGGTTTGTATGTTTAAGGGAAAGAAACCTGAGGTAATGTTTCCTCCCTCTCATGAACTGAACGCTGTTTTTGAAAAAGCTTGGGAATCCCCTGACAAGAGACTGCAGATTCCCAGGAGGATTGCTATGGTGTATCCTTTTCCCTCGCAGGATAGGTTATGGTGGGAATCCTCACCCACAGTAGACAAAGCTCTGGCACGTTTGTCCAAGAAGGTGGCGCTACCGTCCCCTGACACGGCGGCCCTAAAGGATCCTGCGGATCGTAAGCAGAAAACTACCTTAAAATCTATTTATGTTACTACAGGTACGCTGCTCAGGCCGGCCATAACTTGTCATCTGACATAGACACACTGGATAGGGATAACGTGCTTTTGACGCTGGGTCATATCAGGGATGCAGCAATATATCTAAGGGAAGTGGCGAGAGATATTGGCCTCTTAGGATCAAGGGCCAATGCCATGGCAGTCTCGGCTAGGAGGGCATTGTGGACTCATCAGTGGAATGTTGATGCTGACTCTATAAAGGCTATGGAGGCCCTGCCCTTCAAAGGTGAAGTGTTGTTTGGTGAAGGCCTCACAGACCTGGTTTCTACGGCTACCGCGGGTAAGTTTTCTTTTTTGCCTTTTTTCCCTCCACAGCAAAAGAAAACGCCTCAATACCAGATGCAGTCCTTTCGTTCTCATAAATTCAGGAAAGGACGTGGATCTTCCTTACTCGAGGCCAGAGGTAAGGGAAGAGGAAAAATATTGCCGGCTGTGGCAAGCTCCCAGGAGCAGAAGTCCTCCCCGGCTTCTGCCAAATCCACCACATGACGCTGGGGCTCCTCTGCGGGAGTCCGCACCAGTGGGGGGCATGTCTTCAGCTCTTTGGTCAGGTCTGGGTCCGCTCGGGCCTGGATCCTTGGGTGCTGGAAATTGTGACAAACTGGAGTTCCAAGACGTGCCTCCACACCGATTTTTAAAAACAGCCTTACCAGTTTCTCACCAAGAGAGAGAGGTAGTGTGTGCGGCAATACAAAAGCTGTGTCAACAGCAAGTCATTGTCACGGTTCCTCCATCACAACAGGGGAAAGGGTTTTATTCAACCATGTGGTCCCGAAGCCGGATGGCTCGGTCAGACCGATTCTGAACTTAAAATCCCTCAACCTGTATTTAAAAAGATTCAAATTCAAGATGGAAAATCTCTGAGCTGTGATCTCCAGTCTGGAGGGGGGGGGGGGATTTTATGGTGTCAGTAGACATATAGGATGCATACCTACATGTCCCCATATATCCTCCTCATCAGGCGTTCCTGAGGTTCCCTGTTCAGGATCGTCACTACCAATTTCAGACGTTGCCGTTTGGTCTTTCAACGGCCCTGAGTATTTTCACCAAAGTAATGGCGGAAATGATGGTACTCCTGCGCAAGCAAGGGGTCACAATTATCCCATACTTGGACGATCTCCTGATAAAGGCGAGGTCAAGGGAGCAGATACTAAAAAGCATTGCGCTCTTCCTGAAGGTGCTGCAACAACATGGCTGGCTCCAAAATTTACCAAAGTCGCAGATGATTCCGACAACTCAGCTGTCGTTTTTGGGCATGATTCTGGACACGGAACGACAGAGGATCTTTCTCCCGTTGGGAAAGGCTCAGGAACTTCAGAACATGGTCAAAGAACTTTTAAAACCGGCAAGAGTGTCGATTCATCACTGCACTCGTGTGCTGGGGAAAATGGTGGCAGCCTACGAGGCCGTTCCGTTCGGCAGATTCCATGCAAGAACTTTTCAGTGGGACCTGCTGGACAAGTGGCCCGGGTCCCATCTGCACATACACCGGTAGATAAGCCTGTCCCCCAGGGCCAGGGTTTCTCTCCTGTGGTGGCTCCAGAGTTCTCACCTTCTAAAGGGTTGCAGGTTCGGGATCCAGGATTGGACTCTGGTGACCACGGATGCGAGTCTCTGAGGTTGGGGAGCAGTCACACAGGGACAAAATTTCCAGGGAAAATGGTCGAGCCAGGAAGCTTGTCTGCACATAAACGTGCTGGAGTTAAGGGCCATCTACAACGGCCTTTGGCAAGCGGAACATATTCTTCGTGACCTGCCCATCCTGATTCAGTCGGACAACATTACAGCCGTGGCGCACGTAAACCGCCAGGGCGGAACAAGGAGCAGAGTGGCAAGGGCGGAGGCCGCCAAGATTCTTCGCTGGGCAGAAAAACATGCTAGCGCTCTGTCAGCGGTCTTCATTCCAGGAGTGGACAACTGGGAAGCAGACTTTCTCAGCAGACACGATCTCCATCCAGGAGAGTGGGGTCTTCATCCAGAGGTCTTTGCAGAAGTGAAAAGTCATTGGGGACTTCCTCAAATAGACATGATGGCGTCTCGCCTCAACAAGAAGCTTCAGACATATTGTTCCAGGTTGAGGGACCTCAAGCAATAGCAGTGGATGCACTGGTGACACCGTGGGTGTTTCAGTCAGTCTATGTGTTCCCTCCACTTCAACTCATCACAAAGGTGATAAGGATCATAATAAGAACAAGGGTTCAGGCGATACTCGTTGTTCCAGATTGGCCACGGAGGGCCTGGTATCTGGATCTTCAGGAATTGCTCACAGGAGATCCCTGGCCTCTTCCTCTAAGAGAGGACGTGTTACAACAGGGGCCGTGCATGTTCCAGGACTTACCGCTGTTGCGTTTGATGGCATGGCGGTTGAACGCAAAATCCTAGCCAGAAAGGGTATTCCCGGGGAAGTCAAAGCTAGGAAGGAGGTAACGGCGAAGCATCATCACAGTATTTGGAGGAAATATGTGTCTTGGTGTGAATCCAAGAAGGCTCCTATGGAAGAATTTCAGCTGGGTCATTTTCTCCACTTTTTGCAAGCAGGTGTGGATGCGGGCCTGAAGTTAGGCTCCATTAAAGTGCAGGTTTCGGCCTTGTCAATTTTCTTTCAGAAGGAATTGGCCTCGCTTCCAGAAGTTCAGAAAGGGTGTGCTGCACATCCAACCTCCCTTTGTGCCCCCAGTGGCACCATGGGACCTTAACATGGTGTTACAGTTCCTTACGTCACATTGGTTTGAACCTTTACAAAAGGTTGAGTTGAAATTTCTCACTTGGAAAGTAGTCATGCTATTGGCTTTGGCATCCGCAAGGTGGGTGTCCGAATTGGCGGCTTTGTCTCACAAAAGCCCCTATTTGATTTTCCACGATGATAGAGTGGAGTTGAGAACTCATCAACCATTTTTGCCAAAGGTGGTTTCTTCGTTTCGCATGAACCAACCTACTGTGGTACCTGTGGCTACTGAAGCCTTGGCTGATTCCAAGTCTCTCGACGTGGTCAGAGCTTTGAAAATTTATGTAGCCATAACGGCTCTTGTTAGGAAAACAGAGGCGCTGTTTGTCCTGTATGCGGCCAACAAGGTTGGTGCTCCTGCTTCTAAGCAGACTACTGCACGCTGGATCTGTAATACGATTGAGCAGGCTCATTCTACGGCTGGATTGCCGGTACCAAAATCGGTGAAAGGCCATTCCACTAGGAAGGTGGGCTCATCTTGGGCGGCTGCCCAAGGCGTCTTGGCATTACAGCTTTGCCAAGCAGCTACTTGTTCAGGTTCAAACACTTTTGCAAAATTCTACAAGTTTGATACCCTGGCTGATGAGGACCTCATGTTTGCTCAATCGGTGCTGCACAGTCATCCGCACTCTCCCGCCCGGTCTGGAACTTTGGTATAAACCCCATGGTCCTTTTGGAGTCCCCAGCATCCTCTAGGACGAAGGAGAAAATAGGATTTTAATACCTACCGGTAAATCCTTTTCTCTTAGTCCGTAGAGGATGCTGGGCACCCATCCCAGTGCGGACTCTATCTGCAGTAATTGTAAATAGGTATTGCTTATGTTGCACAAAGGTTGTGTTTTGGTAAAGGTCAGCCTGTTGCTGATCTCTTTGGCTCATGCTGTTAACTGGTTTTAGTTGTATATCATGTTGTACGGTGTGTTGGGGTGTGAGCTGGTATGTATCTCACCCTTAGTTAACAAAATCCTTTTCCTCGAAATGTCCGTCTCCTCTGGGCACAGTTCCTATAACTGAGGTCTGGAGGAGGGGCATAGAGGGAGGAGACAGTTCACGCCCATTAAAGTCTTAAAGTGCCCATGTCTACTGCGGATCCCATCTATACCCCATGGTCCTTTTGGGGTCCCCAGCATCCTCTACAAACTAAGAGAAAAGGATTTACCGGTAGGTATTAAAATCCTATTATTGCTCAGTTGATACATGAGGACCAGACCGGCTTTATGCCTGGCAAATCCACTTTGATAAATCTCAGGTGATTGTTTACCCACCTTCAGTTTCCCGTAGGGATGCCCATACTTCTGTTATAGTTTCACTGGATGCTGCTAAAACGTTCGACTCGGTTGAGTGGGTGTTCCTGTGGGGGACGATGGAGAAATTTGGGATAGGCCCCGGTTTTATCAAATGGGTCAAATTATTGTATTCCGATCCTAGTGCTAGAGTGTCTGTTAATGGATTTATTTCCTCCTCATTTTCACTACAAAGAGGGACCAGACATAGATGCCCCATCTAACCCCACTCTGTTTACACTGGCGGTGGAGCCGTTGGCTTGTCTTATTCATCACACTGATGCTATATCTGGGTTTTACATTGGGCCAAGAGTGGACTGTATGCGGACGATATATTGCTATTTGTGTCGGATTATGCAGTCACTATGCCCCTGATCCTTAACATTATTACTGGATTTGGGAAATATTCCGGCTTACTTATCAACTGGGAAAAGTCTTGTATAATGCCATTTAGGGGGCTGTGTCCTTGAACTCCTCTAATACCTCTTCCACTTCAGTGGGTTGATATCTTTAAGTATCTAGGTATATGGATATCCAATGACCCGACTCAGTATGTGGCTCTTAACATACAGCCCCAATTAGACTACTTTAAATCTAGGATAGTGACTTGGGGTAAACTTCCGCTTACAGTCACGGGGCGGATTAGCCTTATTAAAATGACTGCACAGCCCAAATTGCTGTATGTACTACAGCACTCTCCAATTTATATCTCCGAAAAATATTTAAATGGGTTAATAGCATGCTCTCCTCGATTATTTGGTCTAGTAGGAGGGTGCAAATTAAACTGGACACTTTGACCCGCACAAGGGACTAGGGGGGTATGGCATTGCCCTTCTGTAGACTTTATTATTATGCAGCACAACTGACTCATATTTACGAATGGCTTAAGGACGAGACTGGAGTAGCTCTCCCTACCTTGGTGGTTTCCGATTTGGTTCCTGGGCTTATACCTTTGAATTGTTTGTTATCGGGTAATGTTGGTTTGATAAAGCTACCGCTATTTAAACAGGCAATATTGATCTGGAAACATGCTAATGCTCTTATGCAGATGGAGGGTTGGGACCCAGATACTCCGCTGATTGGCACTAGTGGTCTTACAGAGTTGGTAGGACTGCAATTACGTGAAATATGGGGTAAACGGGGTATCACCTCTCTCGGCCAAATCTACTTGGGAACCATATTTAAAATGTTCTCTCAATTACAGTCAGAATATCCGATTCCCCATACTTACTTTTATCGTTACCTACAATTAAGACATGCATGCTCAGCTCAATTTCCTGATAACTCTCTGACTACAGCTATCCCCTGTCAAACAAATGTTGTTATCATTGGGTGGCTCCCATCTTGTCTCCCAGATATATTCAACTCTGCTAACTGCACATCATGGGAATGACTTACCGCACCTTTGTGCACAATGGGAAGTAGACTTGGGCCCCATATCCCAGGATACTTGGGATGCTGCCTTGACTGGTCCGCGTATCTCCTCCACCTCCGCAAGGTTTCAGCAAATCCAACTATTTATACTTCATAGAGTGTATATGACAACTGAGCGTCTACTAAGGATAGGAGGTAGGGAAGATTCTAGAAGTCCTAAGTGTAAATCCTTAGATGGCAAGTTTTGGCACCTGCTGTGGTCTTGCCCAGTGGTTAACCTGTTTTGGACTGAAACGCTTTGGATTATGGCCTCCCCTGGGGTCCCCCTGGATGCATGCACTCCTTCAGTGTGTTTGTTGGCTGCCTTTGACAATGATGCTCTTGACAAAATTACTCAGCGGTATATCATCAACCTATGTACGTTAGTTAAAGTTTGTATAGCTAGGCAATATATGTCCTCTGGCGGCCCTAAAACCGCAGATTGGCTGTCGCTTATAAATGAGGTAGTTAAACATGAGAAATATGTATATATGTCTAGACAAGCGTAGGCTAAATACTACAAAATTTGGGAGAGATGGTTGGACTCGCCGTTCATGCAACAATAATAGAATTTGAATTTGCTGTGCTGTTAGTATTGCGATGTCTATGAAAACAAAATGTTCACTAGTGGCTCTGCTATGAGCTATATATATGTAACTTCTCTGTCTTAACTTGCAAAAGTAATGACCATGGACAATATTTTCTTGTTTGACGCTTTTTTATTAGAAATCTTGATTGCATTTTTATTGTTACATGCAGTGAAATTTCTTTTTATTCTTTTTTTTGGGGGGATATACAGTTAAGTTGTATGTGACAATTGCAAAAAATCAATCAAAATCATTGAATTAAAAAATATAATAATCTGGAACCAATTGCATGATATCGAGAATAGGTCACGTAGAAATATTAGATTGGTAGGTATCCCAGAATCAGTTATGGGACCTCACTTACACATTTTGTCCCTAATACTTTGCCGACCCTGTTGGGGATTGAACAGGACTGCCGTGACTTAGTAATTGAGAGGGTACATCACCCCTAGCAAACCACGTCCAAGTGTCAGCTTTTTCAGTGATCTAAAATGCCTGCACAAAGTTGCTTTTTGGTCTGCATCACGTTGTGTCAGAAATCTTCAGTGGGAATGACATACGCTGTTCATATTTCAGGACTACTCTGTGGAGCTGACTAGGGCCTGGAAAGCCTTCTCCCCTATTAACTAGTTGCAGAGGGCCGCAAGTTTGGTTTGTCTATACCCATGCACAAAAAGAAACAGAGAAGGATTGGACTTGAAGTGGCGCACTTAAACATTAAATTGATACATAAAATATAACTTTTATTAGAGTATATTTGTTAAAAAGACCTGTAGCTGTGAAATATTAAAACCAAAAACATATAAATTGACAAAACAAAGTGTGATATGTGTGAATAAAAACACACACTGTGCTAACTATGTAGTGCTACACATGTATAATATATTATCGTTACTATGACCCTTGAATCAAATTATATGTGTTGTTAGGCTGAATGCCCAATGGCGTTTTGAAGTCACTGATCAGTTGTACTAGATAGGCTTACTGAGGGTACTGTAAAGTGCAATATTCCAATAGAAAGCTCCCCCTCAGTTTGGGCGTTGTGACCCCTCACTTATGTGCAATCATATGCTTGTACAGCTATGAGTCAGTGTTTATCCTCACTAATGATCTCAATGTAATTAGCTGTTCTCAATCGATTTACAGCAGGTAATATCTGAAGTCAGTATCACTTTAAGTGAATAATCTGTTTGGGCGCTATGACCCCTCACTTATATGCATTCATATGCTTATACAGCTATGAATCAGTGTTTCTCCTCACTAGTGATCTCAATGTAATTAACTGTTCTCAATCAATTTACAGCAGGTAATACCTGAAGTCAGTATCACTTTAAGTGAATAATCTGTTTGGGCGCTATGACCCCTCACTTATATGCATTCATATGCTTATACAGCTATGAATCCGTGTTTCTCCTCACTAGTGATCTCAATGTAATTGGCTGTTCTTAATCAATTTACAGCAGATAATAACTGAAGTCAGTGTCCCTTTAAGTGAATGATAATTTATATTCACTTATATGCTTATACAGCTATAGATCAGTGCTTCTCCTCACTAGTGATCTCAATATAATTAGCTGTTCTCAGTCAATTTACAGCAGGTAATTAATAAAGTCAATATCACATTAAGTGAGTAATCACAATGTTTATTAGTGATATTGTTAATGAGAGACACTGTAATGTCCAAGAATGCATATAAACTGACAGATTTCCACAATATTCACTACTATTATATAGAGATGAGCGGGTTCGGTTTCTTTGAATCCGAACCCGCACGAACTTCACTTTTTTTTTCACGGGTCCGAGCGACTCGGATCTTCCCGCCTTGCTCGGTTAACCCGAGCGCGCCCGAACGTCATCATGACGCTGTCGGATTCTCGCGAGACTCGGATTCTATATAAGGAGCCGCGCGTCGCCGCCATTTTCACACGTGCATTGAGATTGATAGGGAGAGGACGTGGCTGGCGTCCTCTCCATTAGAATAGATTAGAAGAGAGAGAGAGAGAGAGAGATTGTGCAGACAGAGTTTACCACAGTGACCAGTGCAGTTGTTGTTAAGTTAACTTTTATTTAATATATCCGTTCTCTGCTATATCCATTCTCTGCCTGAAAAAAACGATACACAGCAGTCACACAGTGTGACTCAGTCTGTGTGCACTCAGCTCAGCCCAGTGTGCTGCACATCAATGTATAAAAGCTTATAATAATTGTGGGGGAGACTGGGGAGCACTGCAGGTTGTTATAGCAGGAGCCAGGAGTACATAATATTACATTCATTTAAAATTAAACAGTGCACACTTTTGCTGCAGGAGTGCCACTGCCAGTGTGACTAGTGGTGACCAGTGCCTGACCACCAGTATAGTAGTATATTGTTGTATACTATCTCTTTATCAACCAGTCTATATTAGCAGCAGACACAGTACAATGCGGTAGTTCACGGCTGTGGCTACCTCTGTGTCGGCAGTCGGCACTCGGCAGGCAGTCCGTCCATCCATAATTGTATAATTATATACCACCTAACCGTGGTATTTTTTTTTCTTTCTTTATACCGTCGTCATAGTCATACTAGTTGTTACGAGTATACTACTATCTCTTTATCAACCAGTGTACAGTGCGGTAGTTCACGGCTGTGGCTACCTCTGTGTCGGCAGTCGGCAGGCAGTCCGTCCATCCATAATTGTATTATTATAATATATACCACCTAACCGTGGTTTTTTTTCATTCTTTATACCGTCATAGTGTCATACTAGTTGTTACGAGTATACTACTATCTCTTTATCAACCAGTGTACAGTGCGGTAGTTCACGGCTGTGGCTACCTCTGTGTCGGCAGTCGGCAGGCAGTCCGTCCATCCATAATTGTATTATAATATATACCACCTAACCGTGGGTTTTTTTTCATTCTTTATACCGTCATAGTGTCATACTAGTTGTTACGAGTATACTACTATCTCTTTATCAACCAGTGTACAGTGCGGTAGTTCACGGCTGTGGCTACCTCTGTGTCGGCAGTCGGCAGGCAGTCCGTCCATCCATAATTGTATTATAATATATACCACCTAACCGTGGTTTTTTTTTCATTCTTTATACCGTCATAGTCAGTCATACTAGTTGTTACGAGTATACTACTATCTCTTTATCAACCAGTGTACAGTGCGGTAGTTCACGGCTGTGGCTACCTCTGTGTCGGCACTCGGCAGGCAGTCCGTCCATCCATAATTGTATTATAATATATACCACCTAACCGTGGTTTTTTTTTCATTCTTTATACCGTCATAGTGTCATACTAGTTGTTACGAGTATACTACTATCTCTTTATCAACCAGTGTACAGTGCGGTAGTTCACGGCTGTGGCTACCTCTGTGTCGGCAGTCGGCAGGCAGTCCGTCCATCCATAATTGTATTATAATATATACCACCTAACCGTGGTTTTTTTTTCATTCTTTATACCGTCATAGTGTCATACTAGTTGTTACGAGTATACTACTATCTCTTTATCAACCAGTGTACAGTGCGGTAGTTCACGGCTGTGGCTACCTCTGTGTCGGCAGTCGGCAGGCAGTCCGTCCATCCATAATTGTATTATAATATATACCACCTAACCGTGGTTTTTTTTTCATTCTTTATACCGTCATAGTCAGTCATACTAGTTGTTACGAGTATACTACTATCTCTTTATCAACCAGTGTACAGTGCGGTAGTTCACGGCTGTGGCTACCTCTGTGTCGGAACTCGGCAGGCAGTCCGTCCATCCATAATTGTATTACAATATATACCACCTAACCGTGGTTTTTTTTTCATTCTTTATACCGTCATAGTCAGTCATACTAGTTGTTACGAGTATACTACTATCTCTTTATCAACCAGTGTACAGTGCGGTAGTTCACGGCTGTGGCTACCTCTGTGTCGGAACTCGGCAGGCAGTCCGTCCATCCATAATTGTATTACAATATATACCACCTAACCGTGTTTTTTTTTTCATTCTTTATACCGTCATAGTCAGTCATACTAGTTGTTACGAGTATACTACTATCTCTTTATCAACCAGTGTACAGTGCGGTAGTTCACGGCTGTGGCTACCTCTGTGTCGGCACTCGGCAGGCAGTCCGTCCATCCATAATTGTATTACAATATATACCACCTAACCGTGGTTTTTTTATACCACCTAACCGTGGCAGTCCGTCCATAATTGTATACTAGTATCCAATCCATCCATCTCCATTGTTTACCTGAGGTGCCTTTTAGTTCTGCCTATAAAATATGGAGAACAAAAAAGTTGAGGTTCCAAAATTAGGGAAAGATCAAGATCCACTTCCACCTCGTGCTGAAGCTGCTGCCACTAGTCATGGCCGAGACGATGAAATGCCAGCAACGTCGTCTGCCAAGGCCGATGCCCAATGTCATAGTACAGAGCATGTCAAATCCAAAACACCAAATATCAGTAAAAAAAGGACTCCAAAACCTAAAATAAAATTGTCGGAGGAGAAGCGTAAACTTGCCAATATGCCATTTACCACACGGAGTGGCAAGGAACGGCTGAGGCCCTGGCCTATGTTCATGGCTAGTGGTTCAGCTTCACATGAGGATGGAAGCACTCAGCCTCTCGCTAGAAAACTGAAAAGACTCAAGCTGGCAAAAGCACCGCAAAGAACTGTGCGTTCTTTGAAATCCCAAATCCACAAGGAGAGTCCAATTGTGTCGGTTGCGATGCCTGACCTTCCCAACACTGGACGTGAAGAGCATGCGCCTTCCACTATTTGCATGCCCCCTGCAAGTGCTGGAAGGAGCACCCGCAGTCCAGTTCCTGATAGTCAGATTGAAGATGTCAGTGTTGAAGTACACCAGGATGAGGAGGATATGGGTGTTGCTGGCGCTGGGGAGGAAATTGACCAGAAGGATTCTGATGGTGAGGTGGTTTGTTTAAGTCAGGCACCCGGGGAGACACCTGTTGTCCGTGGGAGGAATATGGCCGTTGACATGCCTGGTGAAAATACCAAAAAAATCAGCTCTTCGGTGTGGAGGTATTTCACCAGAAATGCGGACAACAGGTGTCAAGCCGTGTGTTCCCTTTGTCAAGCTGTAATAAGTAGGGGTAAGGACGTTAACCACCTCGGAACATCCTCCCTTATACGTCACCTGCAGCGCATTCATAATAAGTCAGTGACAAGTTCAAAAACTTTGGGTGACAGCGGAAGCAGTCCACTGACCAGTAAATCCCTTCCTCTTGTAACCAAGCTCACGCAAACCACCCCACCAACTCCCTCAGTGTCAATTTCCTCCTTCCCCAGGAATGCCAATAGTCCTGCAGGCCATGTCACTGGCAAGTCTGACGAGTCCTCTCCTGCCTGGGATTCCTCCGATGCATCCTTGCGTGTAACGCCTACTGCTGCTGGCGCTGCTGTTGTTGCCGCTGGGAGTCGATGGTCATCCCAGAGGGGAAGTCGTAAGCCCACTTGTACTACTTCCAGTAAGCAATTGACTGTTCAACAGTCCTTTGCGAGGAAGATGAAATATCACAGCAGTCATCCTACTGCAAAGCGGATAACTGAGTCCTTGACAACTATGTTGGTGTTAGACGTGCGTCCGGTATCCGCCGTTAGTTCACAGGGAACTAGACAATTTATTGAGGCAGTGTGCCCCCGTTACCAAATACCATCTAGGTTCCACTTCTCTAGGCAGGCGATACCGAGAATGTACACGGACGTCAGAAAAAGACTCACCAGTGTCCTAAAAAATGCAGTTGTACCCAATGTCCACTTAACCACGGACATGTGGACAAGTGGAGCAGGGCAGGGTCAGGACTATATGACTGTGACAGCCCACTGGGTAGATGTATGGACTCCCGCCGCAAGAACAGCAGCGGCGGCACCAGTAGCAGCATCTCGCAAACGCCAACTCTTTCCTAGGCAGGCTACGCTTTGTATCACCGCTTTCCAGAATACGCACACAGCTGAAAACCTCTTACGGCAACTGAGGAAGATCATCGCGGAATGGCTTACCCCAATTGGACTCTCCTGTGGATTTGTGGCATCGGACAACGCCAGCAATATTGTGTGTGCATTAAATATGGGCAAATTCCAGCACGTCACATGTTTTGCACATACCTTGAATTTGGTGGTGCAGAATTTTTTAAAAAACGACAGGGGCGTGCAAGAGATGCTGTCGGTGGCCAGAAAAATTGCGGGACACTTTCGGCGTACAGGCACCACGTACAGAAGACTGGAGCACCACCAAAAACTACTGAACCTGCCCTGCCATCATCTGAAGCAAGAAGTGGTAACGAGGTGGAATTCAACCCTCTATATGCTTCAGAGGTTGGAGGAGCAGCAAAAGGCCATTCAAGCCTATACAATTGAGCACGATATAGGAGATGGAATGCACCTGTCTCAAGTGCAGTGGAGAATGATTTCAACGTTGTGCAAGGTTCTGATGCCCTTTGAACTTGCCACACGTGAAGTCAGTTCAGACACTGCCAGCCTGAGTCAGGTCATTCCCCTCATCAGGCTTTTGCAGAAGAAGCTGGAGGCATTGAAGAAGGAGCTAACACGGAGCGATTCCGCTAGGCATGTGGGACTTGTGGATGCAGCCCTTAATTCGCTTAACAAGGATTCACGGGTGGTCAATCTGTTGAAATCAGAGCACTACATTTTGGCCACCGTGCTCGATCCTAGATTTAAAGCCTACCTTGGATCTCTCTTTCCGGAAGACACAGGTCTGCTGGGGTTGAAAGACCTGCTGGTGACAAAATTGTCAAGTCAAGCGGAACGCGACCTGTCAACATCTCCTCCTTCACATTCTCCCGCAACTGGGGGTGCGAGGAAAAGGCTCAGAATTCCGAGCCCACCCGCTGGCGGTGATGCAGGGCAGTCTGGAGCGACTGCTGATGCTGACATCTGGTCCGGACTGAAGGACCTGACAACGATTACGGACATGTCGTCTACTGTCACTGCATATGATTCTCTCAACATTGATAGAATGGTGGAGGATTATATGAGTGACCGCATCCAAGTAGGCACGTCACACAGTCCGTACTTATACTGGCAGGAAAAAGAGGCAATTTGGAGGCCCTTGCACAAACTGGCTTTATTCTACCTAAGTTGCCCTCCCACAAGTGTGTACTCCGAAAGAGTGTTTAGTGCCGCCGCTCACCTTGTCAGCAATCGGCGTACGAGGTTACATCCAGAAAATGTGGAGAAGATGATGTTCATTAAAATGAATTATAATCAATTCCTCCGCGGAGACATTGACCAGCAGCAATTGCCTCCACAAAGTACACAGGGAGCTGAGATGGTGGATTCCAGTGGGGACGAATTGATAATCTGTGAGGAGGGGGATGTACACGGTGATATATCGGAGGGTGAAGATGAGGTGGACATCTTGCCTCTGTAGAGCCAGTTTGTGCAAGGAGAGATTAATTGCTTCTTTTTTGGGGGGGGTCCAAACCAACCCGTCATATCAGTCACAGTCGTGTGGCAGACCCTGTCACTGAAATGATGGGTTGGTTAAAGTGTGCATGTCCTGTTTTGTTTATACAACATAAGGGTGGGTGGGAGGGCCCAAGGATAATTCCATCTTGCACCTCTTTTTTCTTTTCTTTTTCTTTGCATCATGTGCTGATTGGGGAGGGTTTTTTGGAAGGGACATCCTGCGTGACACTGCAGTGCCACTCCTAGATGGGCCCGGTGTTTGTGTCGGCCACTAGGGTCGCTAATCTTACTCACACAGCTACCTCATTGCGCCTCTTTTTTTCTTTGCGTCATGTGCTGTTTGGGGAGGGTTTTTTGGAAGGGACATCCTGCGTGACACTGCAGTGCCACTCCTAGATGGGCCCGGTGTTTGTGTCGGCCACTAGGGTCGCTAATCTTACTCACACAGTCAGCTACCTCATTGCGCCTCTTTTTTTCTTTGCGTCATGTGCTGTTTGGGGAGGGTTTTTTGGAAGGGCCATCCTGCGTGACACTGCAGTGCCACTCCTAGATGGGCCCGGTGTTTGTGTCGGCCACTAGGGTCGCTAATCTTACTCACACAGCTACCTCATTGCGCCTCTTTTTTTCTTTGCGTCATGTGCTGTTTGGGGAGGGTTTTTTGGAAGGGCCATCCTGCGTGACACTGCAGTGCCACTCCTAGATGGGCCCGGTGTTTGTGTCGGCCACTAGGGTCGCTAATCTTACTCACACAGCTACCTCATTGCGCCTCTTTTTTTCTTTGCGTCATGTGCTGTTTGGGGAGGGTTTTTTGGAAGGGACATCCTGCGTGACACTGCAGTGCCACTCCTAGATGGGCCCGGTGTTTGTGTCGGCCACTAGGGTCGCTTATCTTACTCACACAGCGACCTCGGTGCAAATTTTAGGACTAAAAATAATATTGTGAGGTGTGAGGTATTCAGAATAGACTGAAAATGAGTGTAAATTATGGTTTTTGAGGTTAATAATACTTTGGGATCAAAATGACCCCCAAATTCTATGATTTAAGCTGTTTTTTAGTGTTTTTGGAAAAAAACACCCGAATCCAAAACACACCCGAATCCGACAAAAATAATTCGGTGAGGTTTTGCCAAAACGCGTTCGAACCCAAAACACGGCCGCGGAACCGAACCCAAAACCAAAACACAAAACCCGAAAAATTTCAGGCGCTCATCTCTACTATTATAGTGGAATATAGATCATAGCTGTGAGGCACAGGGTTTAGTGAGCTGTTTGAGTATTGCACTAATGCCGTAAACTGGAACACTCCATCAGCTGTTAATAGCAGTATATCCTAACTGGCTATTTTGTAATTATCAGCTGTGTGATGGAAACCTATATATCAAATAAACAGCATTTCTCAATGTAATTAGCTGTTCTCAATCAATTTACAGCAGGTAATAACTGAAGTCAGTATCCCTTTAAGTGAATAATCTGTTTGGGCGCTATGACCCCTCACTTATATGCATTCATATGCTTATACAGCTATGAGTCTGTGTTTCTCCTCACTAGTGATCTCAATGTAATTGGCTGTTCTTAATCAATTTACAGCAGGTAATACCTGAAGTCAGTGTCACTTTAAGTGAATGATAATTGATGTTCACTTATATGCTTATACAGCTATAGATCAGTGCTTCTCCCCACTAGTGATCTCAATATAATTAGCTGTTCTCAGTCGATTTACAGCAGGTAATTAATAAAGTCAAGGGGGGTAATTCCAAGTTGATCGCAGCAGGATTTTTGATAGCAACTGGGCAAAACCATGTGCACTGCAGGGGAGGCAGATATAACATGTGCAGAGAGAGTTAGATTTGGGTGTGGTGTGTTCAATCTGCAATCTAATTTGCAGTGTAAAAATAAAGCAGCCAGTATTTACCCTGCACAGAAACAATATAACCCACCCAAATCTAACTCTTTCTGCACATGTTATATCTGCCTCCCCTGCAGTGCACATGGTTTTGCCCAGTTGCTATCAAAAATCCTGTTGCGATCAACTTGGAATTACCCCCAATATCACTTTAAGTGAGTAATCACAATGTTCATTAGTGATATTGCTAATGAGAGACACTGTAATGTCCAAGAATGCATATAAACTGACAGTTTTCCGCAATATTCACTACTATTATAGTGGAATATAGACCATAGCTGTGAGGCACAGGGTTTAGTGAGCTGTTTGAGTATTGCACTAATGCCGTACACTGGAACACTCCATCAGCTGTTAATAGCAGTATATCCTAACTAGCTGTTTGGTAATTATCAGCTGTGTGATGGAAACCTATATATCAAATGAACAGCATTTAACCTGAGTAGCACATAAACACTGCTAGATAATTGTTCTATACTTGTAAAGTAACAGGCAGTGCTGTAAAGATGTCTCAGCTGCTACATTAAGCAGTGTGTCTTAATCTTGCTACAATGTTGCTAGTACATGCAGCTTGCTGAGTCGTATGTGGTTAAATAATCCTCTCAGTGCAGGAAAGCTTGTTAGCTCCATCAGTGTCATGGGGCTTCACAATAGCCAGCTCAGCTTTAGTATAGATCTCGCTCTATTCCTAACAACACAATACATTTAGCACATTGTTATTATACACAGCAGCACAGTGTGACTCGCCGACACGTGTTTCACAGTTAAGTTTTTTCAGGGCTAACCAGAATGCCTCCAATAGCCCTAATTTAACAGTAAAGATACACCAATCGCGGGGCAGATTCCCGGTCACGTGACTGGGCCATCCAATCACGTCGCGTCTCCTGTTAATGGGATTTGGACTGTGCTCAGTCTAATCATGTGACACCTATTAACCTATCAGAGAGCCCAAAATACGTGCACCAGAGATAGACATAATGTTAAATCTGTGTCTCTGATTCTGGGCTATGGTTCAAGTCATCTGACTAGTTAGATCCAATGGAATCATAATAATAGGTTCCTGAGAGTAATATTAAAGGGATACTCAGTGTTTCCAGTATGAGAGATAAACTTGAGTATGCTTAGTAAGTAAGGTGAGTGTATATTGGAAAAGTGATGTATAAAAGTTGTCATTGGCAACCACATAATAGGAAAAACAACAAAATGAACACCTCAAACTGTGCAATGTGAAAATAAAATAAACAATAAAAACGTTAAAAACAGCTGAGTGGTATACTATGTGTGTCTGTGTCAAAATGTAATTTAATACAGTGAAAATAAGATAGTGACTGTATGTTATTTATAATGGTCATGTAAATATTTCATGGCCAAGATTGTTTATTATCTGGTGAGTGAACTGAAAATGGTGAAATTATAATGATGATTGGATCTAATAGTGACCCTCCAAATAAATGTGATTAAAAATATGTGATATGCATACAAATTGTACACTTATAAATATATTATGAAGGTGTTCCTACAGAATACTAATTCATGGAGTAGTTCCCAGCAATCTCATTATTATAATACATTTAATATGTTGAGCCACCATATAATTGAGAGATATTGAGTCTACCTGTTGTATATAAATATACCTACTATCTCATCCCACGGTAGCATCCCTTATCTTGTATCGTAGGAACCTAAGGAACCTATTCCTCTCAGTATGATTGGATGTACACATCCCTAATTTTCTCAGATGTATTTTCCCATATTATTCCCAAATCTGAATATATCTCCTTGTCCCCATTATTCCTGGTGTAGTTGTCTCTTTTTAAATTCGAGGTATCTGTTCAAGACGGTAAGTATAATTTCTTATAATTCCTATATACTCATTATTCCAACACAGATAACCAATGGATCACATATAGATTATTTGTTTTGCTTGTTGTTTGTCACATAGTTTATCGTAGGCTCATCTGGATAATTTACACTGAAGTACCCTAAGGGATCAATAAAATCATAAATCTTCATCACAAAGCAACAATTTACGTCAAGGTTAGGACATACAGTCTTTTAATAGTCCAATTTTCAAGATGTTAAATCAGGATCTTATGAAGTGTAATACATTGGTATTCTTCATACTTTTGGGGATGAAAGGGTCTGTAACCCACTTACTCAGGGAACAGGTCCACTCAACCCTTAATCAAAAGATTCTTCCCCATGTCACACCTACGAACTTCCTTTATGCTTCCCCATCAATTAGGGATAGGGAGCCAAAAAGTAACAAAAAATGTCCAAAATTTTCCTTCACAAGGTAAGTGATGGTGCTTATCCCACTCAGCACCCCTAGAGGAATGGCAAATAACTGTTGTGTTCGTTCATGCCCAGTGGTTGCATACTGTCCATGAGGAAGATTAACTTAGTCTCTAATTTGAGCAGTTCATTATCAAGGTCACCTCCCCTGATACCCAGTTGTATATTTTGCATGCCAAAAGCTTTTAAACCACCAGTTTCACATCCATGGTAATGTAGGAAGTGTTTGGCCACTGGTGTTAAAGTTTTGAATCTCCTTGCGTCTTGTTTGGCATTTTTAATGCTGTTGGCGTGCTCCAAGATCCGTACCTTTAGCAAACGTATGGTTTTACCAATATATCTCCTTCCACATGGGCATTCAAGATGGTATACAACACCCATGGTAGTACAACTGATAACATTTTGAATAGTTCATTTCTTACCAAATTTATCTGTATAATATTGTTTGGGTGTCATGTATTTGCAAGCCTTGCATCGGCCGCATTGGTAGGATCCTTTTTTGTTATATAGTGATCTAGTGGGAACTGAGAGATGACTCTGGACAACTAGATCACGTACATTTTTTGATCTCCTCCAGCTGCTCTGCAATTTACTGGGTAACACTTGCCTAAGGACCTCATCTGTCTGTAAAATGGGCCAATGTTTCTGTAAGATCCCATTAATTACTTTCCACTGTGGACTGAAAGTACCTATATACCGTACCGGTTCTTCTTTCTGAGATTTTATTTTAGGGGTCAGTAAAGACTCACGTGTGTATAATTCAATGCTTTTCACGGCAGATTTTATGGTCTTATTACTGTACCCACGTTTCTTAAGACGTTCACACACCTGTTTCTCATGTGTTAGGTATATCTTCTCATCAGAACAGTTCCTTTTAGTTCTGAGTAATTCGCCTTTTGGGATTGCTTTAATGGTTGCAGGAAGATGCGAGCAGTTGGAATGCAGGATACTGTTAGTTGCAGTTTTTTCCCGAAAGATATCTGTGCTAATTTTTCCATCCGTCTCTAACCTAATGCATAGATCCAGAAAATGAATTTCCTTCTGGTCTTTTTCACCAGTAAGTTTCAAATTCAAATCATTCTGGTTCAGGATGGCAATGAATTCTTCCAGAAGTGTTGCTTCCGCCTCCCTGATGATCAGGACATCATCTATATACCGTAGGTATAACAGAATGTGTTGTGTGTATTTTTCCAGGGCATCGTTGAACACATGTTCCTTCTCCCACCACCCCAGGTAGAGGTTAGCATACGATGGGGCACAAGCTGTCCCCATCGCTGTCCCTCTAACCTGGAGGTAGAATTTTTCTTGGCTGATGAAATAATTTTTAGTCAATATGGTGTGTGTTTGTGTCCAAAAAATATCGAATGGCTGCCAATCCCCTCTTATGGTCGATGCTGGTGTACAGACTTTCGACATCGTAGGTGGCTAGCCATGTGCCCTGACTCACTGTCATGTCCTGTAGTTTATTCAGCACATCCATGGTGTCCCTGGTGTAGGAAGGCAGAGCCAGCACATGATGTCTAAGATATTGGTCGACATATGTGCTGGCCTTTTCTGTCAAACTCCCTACACCAGAGACAATTGGTCTACCAGGGGGGACTTTGTCATTTTTATGCACCTTTGGCAATAGATACAGGGTAGCAATTTTTGGATTTTCCACTCTGAGATAATCAAAGTCTTTTTTCTTTATAACCCCATTCTGATGTGCTGCTGAAATTATGGAGTTGTATAAGTACAGAAAATTGCCAGTTGGATTAAAGATTAATGTTTTGTAACAATTCTGATCACTTAATTGTTTCCTCACTTCCATTGTGTACATAGAGAGAGGCCAGAGCACAATGTTGCCCCCTTTATTAGAGGGCTTAATAATAGTATCATGCCATTTCATGAGTTCCTGCAACGCAATTCGTTCTCCTTTTGTGAGATTATCTGTGTGTGATTAAATATGTCGTTCTCGTGCAAACATACAGTCTAGATCATGGGATACAAGATCATAAAATACCTTTGTTGAGGGAGAAAGTTTAATTTCAGGAAAGAAGGTGGATTTGGTTTTAATCCTCTGAGGATCAAATGGAGAGGTCTATACCCAGCCTGTTTACGCTTGTATGACGGATCATCCTACAAAGACATTCTCTCTCCGGTTAATGCCTCAGTCAATCTGAAAGGACTCCCTCGGGCCAAGGAAACAGATATATGTGATCCTCCCATGATGTCTGCAGTCTTACTCTCTCTCTCTAATCAATCTGTTTCCCTATGCGTGAGATTTCTGATTAATCAATTATGTTTGCAGATTACAAGTACACTCTTGACATACTTCACAGCATCATTGGATTTTCTATGGTTATATGTCACTATTATTGTTTGGTCCTTTCTACTGCATACAGTTTTATGCTTTATTGGTTAACATGCTTGGTTATTCATCTCCTAACTGCTCTGTCATATATGTCAAAGAGGTATTCGTTTGCATATCACTGTCTGGTAGTGTATTTCTCCCTAAGTTTCACAATAAGGGTGCTAATATTATTATTCTTCTATCTAATTTTGGATGGCCTAGGTAGAGCTCCCCACCCCTCACTTTCCACTGCTGTTTTTTTTATATGTGATATGTGGATGGAGGTGCCCCATCTATTCATAGGAAGTCAAAAGTCCTGCTATGGCCTTCTTTTCATGCATGTGTTGTTACTACTGTATTGGACTTATATTGACCTGATACACGTTTGTTGTCTATGTCTGTTTGCTCCTCTCCCCTTGTCCCCCCCCTTTCCTTTCCCCTTTCCTCTTTATGCTCTATATTATATAATGATGATGCCATGCTGCTCTTTTTGCCTATTATATTCTTTTACATTTTCCAATGATTTATGACTAAGATTGGGCCCTGGAATGTGGGTCAGTTCAACTCCCCCACTAAACATGGAATTATTTTATACCATAATTAGCAAAATGTTGACATTACATTTCTCTAGGAAACACATCTTATCCCTGAGGAGGTTGCCAAGTTGAACATGCTTAGCTGGTTGGTGTTAGGTTCTAGCTCCAACATTTCTAAAGCTAGTGGTGTGGTAATACAGATTAAGCATCATGTTCCCATCGAGGTCTTGTCTACTCAGGGTCAAGTTGTTTTAGTCTCCCCTAAAACTGATGGTCACTCTTATACTTTATGTAATGCATACGCTCTAAATGTGTATTCAAAATTCATTTTTCAATCTCTGATAGCCACGCTTAGTCCACATACCTCTACCTCAGTTATTCTCTGTGGTGACTTTAATTGAATTTCTTTATATTTTCTAGACAAATCTCAGCAACCTGTTAGGAAGATTTCTCTACATGAACTTTTTTGTAAATAATAATATGAAAAAAAATTGCTGCGCCTGTAAATTTGAAGCAGCTCTATACATTAATAAGTGTTTAAATGGGAAGGAATAGAATGCTATGAATCACAATGCTTATCTAAAGAGAAAAGGAAGAATAGATATAGAAAGAATGAAGAAAAGTCAAGTAAAAAGAAAAAAAACAAAAAAAAAAGTAAAAACAATATGTTAACAAGCTCTTTTTTGTACTGGTTTAGCTTTTATGGTCAGTATTTAAATTATTAATGGAGTCCATATAGCGCAGTTTAAACAGAATGAACCGCTAACTATCCCTACAGTCTACCTGTGTCTTGTAGCTTTGTAGCAGGAAATAGATGCTCCCGGGTGCTCTATTTTGTTAGGCGGTCTATATCGGCTGGTCTTCCCCGCGGCTGTGGACGGTTGGACTCCTCACAGCTGGACGTGCCTTCTCTGTGCTGGCGTCCTACATTTCTTCTGGTCTGGCTGCTGGCTTCAAACACGTTTCACGCATTTGCACTTAATCATGGGTGTCACATTCAGTCTAGATGGCAAAATCTTTATAAAACATTTTAAATCAATATTTACTAGAGAAAGGGGTGGTAGTTTAAACAAAGTGGGGAATATAATATCCTGGTTTTAGGATCACAACTATGCAGGAGACCAAGGACTCAGGATGAAAGGTGGTACCATGAAGGACAGCATTATAATCCTGGGCCAAATGGAGAGCTTCTGTAGGTATTTAATAAAAGTTTTATAATAAATCTATAATGGCTAAACATTCACCACAGTTAAAATTAGTCCTAAAAATATTACAGTGTAGGAGATTACCAACAGGTTGATCTCGATGGACAATTTGTCTTTTTTCAACCTCAGAAACTACAGATGTAGCCTTCTTTATCTTGGTTCTTTATGTGACTAGGCGCGCCCACCTGGGCGCACCTAGTCACTGTGAGCATCTAAATCTGGACGGGCGCTTGCGTCCGGATGGAGATACTCCCCATTAACTTTAATGGAGATCGTCTCTGTCCGCGTGCCCGGACAGAGATGCTCTGAATGGGAAGCCTAGTCACACCTGGAGTGCACGCCTGTGACTAGGCAGGGTGGGATAAAGAAGGCCCAATCTGTATGTTACTATCAATCAGGACCCAGTGCCTTAGGTGGCTTTTGTATTTTCAAGGCAGTCATGAGTTCTTCCTTCATAATGTCAGCGTTTTGAATACCAACAGATGCAAGATCCAATTAAGGATGCACATGTTCAAATAATCAATAATAGCATTCAAGTGGCCCATAAAATATGTAGGATTTGTCAGATTATAAAGGAAATCATAAAATTGAGCAAAAGTGCAATTTATTTAGGATTGGTTTAAAAAGTGAGCTCTTTTTTGCTTTCAGTTTGTTTGACAAAAGGATGTGAGCCTTGTTTCCCTTATCATTAAATTTCTGATTTACCTATCTCGATTTATGTTCAGTATGTTCTGCTAAAATTAACTGTAACTCAGAGATATAAATTAAAGGAAGATAGTGGGTGTCTGCTCCAGAACTGCTGGCTCATTTCACATTGCTCACCCACCATCCAGCCACCATCCAGAGCCTTAGAGTGCCCCACTCCCCTGTGCCATTGCCTTCTGAGATAGAGGTGCAGGTCATGGAGCTGGGAGGTGCTCCAGGAGTCCTCGCAGGTTGTGGCCTGCCATTCATCCTGAGGCAGTGGCCTTGATTAGACATCCGCAGCTGCTGGGGACCTACATCCGATGCAAACATCCTTGCACACCAGCATCAGCTCTGGAAACTGGTGGCCACCCATACACCCCAGCACCTGCACTGGATGACATGGTAGGGATCCAGCACTGGAGGTGTTCTGAAGGGTAAACAGCAGCAGTGGGTGACATCACTGACACAGCAGCAGATCCTAAATACAACTAGCCAGGAACAGCCAGCAATGTGGCCATAGAGTACATACATACCAGTTCTGGACTGCAGCTCTCCCTGTCTGGATGAGGCTAGAGCCCATTCCAGTTCTGGTTTCCACACTGCCCTGGTGTACAGCTGCAGCCCCGGGATATAGATCTCATTGCCTGTCTGCACTGGCATGCCAAATACATCACCAGGCTTTTCATAAAATCTGTAAGATAATTCCCTTGCATAATATCCTCATACATTAACATCTGCATTCCCTCATACAGCCTGGATCTGTGATCAGCGGATTGCCTCTCTGCTTTTTTCTCTTATTGCAAACCCATCCCCCTTCTATGCTTTCTGGATGAAGAGAACACTCTCTGGTTTTGCTGTACTTATTGTACAGGACATCAAAATTCGATTTCCATGGGTTTGTCCCCCTCTGGTGGTAGCCAGCTGTAACTAAAACCCTGAAAGTCTATGCCTGATGTCAGATTAGAGGCCAAACCCCTTCATCCCCTGGGTGCCCTTCCTTTAATACTTCCAACCAACAAGTACACTTTCTCACAACTGCACTGATCTATTCTGCTTCTCACCTAATAACCCCCTAATTCTTTTGTAAGCATTGTTCTTTACCGTTGATTGTCAGTGGCCTACACATGCAAAAATTCACTGCAAAGACTCCAAAACAGGGGGGAAGTTACATCTCACATCACTTCACCAGAGGCACAAAATCTTCTCAACAAAACGGTCCTCCCTTGCCATCTCTCAATATTATGGATAACTGAAGTCTGCATTCACCCTCCCCATCCACTAAGGAAGACATCTTTGCTCTTTGTTGGCTCATCATGGATTTCAAAGCCTCTCTCGAAACAAAAATGGACAAGTCACTCGCTTCTATTAAAGCTGGAGTCTCCAACCTTACCACGAGAATCACTAAACTTGAATCTCATCAAGACGGAATGCAGAAAGCCATAAATGACACCGGAAGAGATCTTGATTATATTGTTACTGAGTTTTCTGACCTCCGAACTAAGAATGAAGATTTGGAGAATCTAGAATGCAGAAACAAGATATGTATCCACACCTTTCAGGAAACCATCACCCCCGCTGCTCTAGAACCATACCTACATAAACTTTTCTCCTTCTTGCTTCCTGATATCTGCTCTAGATTGCTACCGCTGAAAAGGGCTCATCATGCTCTTTGACCAAAACCCAGGGACAATGCTCCTCCACGAGATGATATTATGAGATTCCTCAGTTTCAAGTACAAAGAACTTGTGCTGGCCCCTACCATGGTTAATCCTTACATTCTATTTGATTCAGCCAAGCTTCAATTTTTTCAAGACTTCTCCCCATTAATGCTCGCCAAAGGAGAGACTTCTGTGACTTGACCAAGGCCCTCTGAAACAGAAAAATCATACAGCATTGGGCTTTGCCCTTTAAACTTATAGATGATTTAAATAGAAAGACAGTCAATATCTATGATCATCATGAGAGGAAGGATTAACTTCACCTCAAATAAACTGTCCATCTTCCTGCTGGGGAGCCAGAATATTCTTGAGTCTCTCACCTCCCTGAGGCCATTCCTCAATCTCAAACCACAGTTTACAGTACTCTTCATATGCTTACTGTTTAATTGCTGACATATGGTCACAAAATGTTTTTCTTTTTTGTCTCATCCTCGATATCCCCTCACCCACTGACATGTTAAACTGCTTTAATACACTAATGATAGATGACTTTGTAACTCCATAAAAGTTTTACATGGATACTGTTTATTTCTGTTATATTTTTATCATATCTGCAATGTTTACTTTTTCATTCTACATGTACAAAGCTGTTATGATAATACCTGTGTTTATACTATAGTTCTCTGGTATTGGGGTTTCTCATGTTGATTTTTGACAGTACAGTACTTCTTTCGCAATTATATAAATGGCATCTCATTCCATATTAGAACCTCTCCCCCTATCTCCTTTCCTAGCAGCTCTGATTTAAGCTACATGCTCCTTTTTGCTCCCTAGTAATTGGAATTTTGCGTTCTTCCTAAAGTCATACTCTTTTTGCCAGTTCAACCCCATTTTTGTAACTCATACATACTGCATTGTTTTTTATTTAATATTTCCCAATTTTCTCATTTCCCATACCTTTCAAATGTCACCACTAGTACTTTTTCTCTAGTGCACTCGCCCATGCATCTACTTTTCCTTCCTTTTACACTCTTAGCCCCATCTTCCCCCTACACCCAGGGGATGTTAATATCCCCAAATTAAGTCTACTCTTTCTTTACTTCTCTTTTTGCCTGGTTAGAAAGTTTTCTCCTTTTCAGAATAGTATCACTATCAGTGCACCTACCATTGTTTATTTATTTTAATTATGTTTCTTTTTTTTCCGTAGAGGTGTTTTAGGCCCTTGAGCCTCCACCTCTCTGGACAACTGAAACAAAGTTCCAGTGTCACTTAAGCAGTCCCAACTCCCCTGCAGCCTTGTGGATGACAGATTATAAACAATCCTTCTATACACACAGATTTCCTGGGTGGTCAATTTAATGTCCCTCCCCGGACGTCTGTGGGTAGACAATATCTCGGGCGCACCGATAAAAGAATTTTAATACATATTGCCCCAATTCTATCCAGAAAAGGGACCGATCATTTTTTTATCGATTGCCTCTTATTAAAAACAAGCTGCTCTTTCTGATGAAACCGTTCAATTATTATAATGGAGAAACGCGTTAAGGACACTTCTATATTCTATTTGGGAACACTTATGCTTGGGACCACGGAACTGATACCTTGGTAAAGCATCTCCAACCTACAATTTGGTGAGGATCTCCTTTAAAAAGCATCAACGAGGAGAAGCTGATCGGCGTGCAGCCACAGCTGGGAGTTGCTAGCTCTCTCACTCCCCAACCGGAAGAATTGTGGTCAGTACGTGAGGCTGCAATCACTCCGGGTATATGCGACTTCGGCAGAGACACATCGAGCGGTCCGCTGCCGCAGCCGGGCACTGCGTTTTCCAGAGCTCAATATCTGGACTTCTGCTGTTGGGGAGGTGAGCACCACCATTTCATGACATTCCTCCACTAAAACTCTGATATATTGAAATATAGCATGAGCTTATACTGACTTATTCTATCACATTAAAAGTTCAGCACTTGAATCAGAGTCTGGAAACAATAACGATACAAAATTACCCATCATGGTTGCTTGACACAAAGTAAAGCTCGTTACTAGGAGTGGCAACATATGTATCTCACTGGAGTCGGAGACCTAGGATTGTCCCAACAGCTATTTAGTAACTATTAGCCTTTGAGTGTTTCCATTTATGTGAATCAGTGATTAACTTAAAGTTGTGAAAGATTATAATATCTAGCTTTTTATGTGTAATAAATTGGTTATAATATATAAGGAATATTTAAGCACCCTCCTTTTTTTATATACTATGTTGGTATAATTGTTACCTTAAATTGCACTATAAGTATATAGACACTGCAGGTGTGTAGCGCTCTCTTTATAATATATTTGTGGATGACAGTAAGAGAGGTCACACTATTGAATCAAGAGGGAGGAGAGCAACATACAGTTCACAGGGGCAATGATTCATGCACTCACCACAGTCTCCAGAGACAGGTAGGAAGTCTAACAGCTACAGCTACAGTGGTGAGCAGGAGCTGAAGCTGGTTAACAGGAAGAATAGATATTTATTGCAGAGCATGGCAAGGCATGACAAGCAGATGCTGAGAAGCAATCAACAACACTGAAGTCAGCAAGCAGTTCCAGACACCTAATCATTACTCTCCTGGCAACTTTGGGTAGCAGCTCCAGCTGTAGAGTATTAGTGGTAGAGAAGTTCCTCAGTAGCTGCTGGAACCAGTGCAGTAGTTATTAGTTGAACACACCTGTTCTTACAGTGCTAGCAAAGTGGTAAGCACTGAGAATAGAAATGCTGGTGTGGCAAGAGGGGTCCCAATGGACTAAGGTTTTCAGCTGGAGCATAATCATAGCAAAGTAGTCCCAATGCACAGTTGGATCTGTGAACCAGGTGCAGGTAGTGGCCAGAAATTATAAGGTCCAATGGTCACTGTTATTGGGGTCCACACACTCTATCGTGATCATTGCCAGTAATAGCATTGATGATTGGCACTTAATTTAGTGGGGGATTCTTGAGCCATCCAGATGACAGGCACTGGCCAAGAGCATACAGAGAAGAGGAATTGAGAGGAGCTGAAAAGTGGAATTTCACAGTGGCTGGCCTGTAGCAAACTCCAAGATGGAGTGGGCAGGTTGGAGCTTGCATCTGCAAGAGAGTCCAGCAAATATGACCCCCAAAGCACAAGAGGCAGATATCTGGGTAGACAGGGGTGTCTCTGTCATCTTCTTAGCCCATTGCTCTCCCTGAGGATTGCAGCAAGTACTGTAAAAGTGGCAGTATGAATGGAGCCAATCGTAGACACAACAACCATCTTAGGCTGCCAGGCCACTGGCACTTGATCTTTTTATTATTGTGTATGTGTTTCTTTTGCCCTTGTGAATTGACTAAATTTTGAACATTCAACTCCATGCACCAAAGGTACCTGGGGCCTAATTCAGACCTGATCGTAGCAGAAACTTTGTTAGCAGATGGGCAAAACCATGTGCACTGCAGGTGGGACAGATGTGACGTGCAGAGAGAGTTAGATTTGGGTGGGTTATATTGTTTCTATGTAAGGTAAATACTTTATTATTTGTACACTGCAATTTAGATTTCAGTTTGAACACAACACAACCAAATCTAATGCTCTCTGCACATGTTATATCTGCCCCCCCCCCCCCCCCCGCAGTGCACATGGTTTTGCCCAACTGCTAACAAAATTGATGCTGTGATCAACTCGGAATTGCTGCTATTATCAGGTCTGAATAGGGCCCCTAGTCTGGTGTGTAGGGGGTGTTGATACACAGTAGGAGTTTGCAGAGCCGGCCTGAGGGTGTCTGGCAGCAATGGAGACAGACAGTGCTGGCAGGATCTCAGGGATTATTAGCATGAACAGCCAAAAGGGCTCTGCTAGTGTACTACTACTTAAATTATGCAGGAATCACTGACTATTCTATTAGCCAGCCAAAAGCTCCAGGAGTCTCTGCAGCTTTGAGCAAAGAGCAGCCAGCATTCACTCCCCTCTGCCTGTGACCTGCAGTGTTCGATTTTATCCAAAGACAAAAGCACAGTGTGAGTATCAATGACGCCAGCACACACTATTAACTCTTACCTGCCCAGCTCTTATCCATTATTTGCATTTGCTCCATTCACACACAGTTGTAACTTCCTGTTAATTGTCCCTTGCTCTATTGCCTCCCCAGTCACCAACTATCTCCATGTCACCCACTGTTTCCCAGTCACCCCAACCTCCTCAGTCACCAATTATCTCCGTCACCCCTGATTCCCCAGTCACATACTATTTCTCTGTCACACCTGCCTTCCTACTAACTCCATGTCACTCATGCCTTTCCAGTGACATACTATCTCGCTGTCACCCCAGTCTCCCCAGTCATCTACTTTCTCCTTGTCACCCACTATCTCCATATCACCCCTTCCACCTACTATTGCCCTGTCACCCCTTCATTCCGTCACCTACTAACTCCCTGTTACCTGTGCCACCCCAGTTACATACTGTACCCCATGTCACTCGTTATCTTCCTGTCACCCAATCTTCCCCAGTCACCCACTATCTCTCTGCCACCCCTGCCTACCCGGTCACCCTATAGCTCCCTGTCAACCACTATCTCCCTGTCACCCCTGCCTCCCCAGTCACCCACTATCTTCCTGTCACCCTTGCCTTCCTGTAACTTTGGGGGTACTATTGTGTAGCCACACCCCTTCCTTGTAAAACCACACTTCTTTTGTGGTGCGCACCTTGGGCCAGCACTGGGAGTGTGTCAACATAAAATATCCAAGATGGCCTCTTAAAATGCACAAATGGACCTGTTTGGAGGGACATAACTTAATGGTTAGTTGGCAGCTGGAGGGGATGACAGTTCCAGGATAAGTCTGATTTGCAAAAAATAACTAAGATACATCTAAATATGTACATTTAGTATAAGTGCTCTGTCTACAATAACAGGAATACAGTGTGCTGAACATTACATTTTGAAACATAAAAGCATGCTTTCTACTTTGAAATAGGCACCTGGAAATAAAAATAATAATAATATATATATATATATATATATATATACATATACAGATATAGTGTAGACGCCGTGCTTGTGTAAATTAATATACAGATATAGTGTAGACACCGTGCTTGTGTAAATTAATATACAGATATAGTGTAGACACCGTGCTTGTGTAAATTAATATACAGATATAGTGTAGACACCATGCTTGTGTAAATTAATTAGATCTCCTTTGCCACTCTCAAACTACAGGTAGGTGAACAGTACTTTAGTCTATAAGCAACACTAGAGTCCATATAAACTTCTTGGACTGCAGCTCCCCTCTCAAAGTGAATCTGGAATCCCTCGGGTGAAGTGAAGCCTCATAGTGTAGAAATGTCATTTTTGTAAAAAAAAACACCATAAAAGACACAGGACATGTAAATTATTGCTTGTACTGCAATGTAATCAGTGTGGGTTGGTTACCACATGTTAGAAAATAAAATCCTCATGGCAAACACAGGAACACCGCTGCAGTGCACCTCAGACTCATGCCTCCTGGTGCTGACTACCAATGGAGATTGCCATTGATTGGATCACTGAAGCCATTGTATACAGAACAGTGGGGCAGATGTATTAACCTGGAGAAGGCATAAGGAAGTGATAAACCAGTGATAAAGGCAGCAAGGTGATAAAGGCAGCAGCCAATCAGATCCTAACTGTTCATTTACAAATTGGAGCTGATTGGCTGGTGCCTTCATCACCTTGCACATATCACTGGTTTATCACTTCCTTATGCCTTCTCCAGGTTAATACATCTGCCCCAGTGTGTGCTGGAAACAGGTGACGTCACAGTGCTCCGCCCTAATGTGTTTCATCATGGACTTCATCAGAGGGCTGTGCTCTATGACATCTATAAAAACCTTTATTGCCTGATCTGGCCAATCATGTTACAGTTCTGCTGAAACAGATACAACCGGATATCATGGACAGTTCATTACTATCATAATCAGAGGTGTAGCTAGATACCATGGTGCACAGAGCAAAGGTATGTTTTGGTGCCCCGCTACCCTGTACTGAATTGGGGGCATGTTACATGTTGTAAATTGGTAACAGGGATGGTTCTAGACCATGTGGAGCTCAAGGTGAAAGTTTCCTTTGGGCACCCCCCATGTTTAAAATAGGGACAATGTATGCTGAAGGTGCGCACCAAAAATATAGGGGCATAGCTTAATGGAGAAGGGGCATGGCCACAGAATAATATCAATTCAGATTAAACCATATTGTTCGTTATTCACATTACACCACACAGTAGTATATAAACTTTGATACATGTTATGCCACAGTAGAGTTGCTTATATACGTTACACCATAGTAGATGCACAGTAGCTACAGCTTATACATGTTACTTAGCAGCTTCTACAGAGAGGTGCTGCAGCATCAAAGTAGAGAAAGGTGCTGTAGCAGCCGTTGCAGAGATCGGTGCTGCAACAACCTGGGCAGAGAGAGGTGTTGTAGCAGCCGAAGCAGAAATAGGTGCTGCACCAGCTGGGTTAGAAACAGGTGCTGCAGCAGCTGAGACAGAGAGAGTTGCTGCATCAGCTGGGACAGAAAGAGGGGCTGCAGCAGCGGGGGCAGATGGAGGTGCTTCAGCAGTGGCGACATAAAGAGGTGCTGCATCAGCTGGGGCAGATAGTGGTGCTGCAGGACAGAAGTAACCCTGCTGCACAGCTACAAGAAGACAGTGAGACATATAAAGAGGGCGGCAGAGACCCGGCATGTGTGGCTGTCAGTGTCTCCTGCTGTCGCCTCTTGCCTGCCCTGTTCACTACCTAGTTTCCAATTCTGAGTCAGTGTGTGTCCCTCTGCTTCTCCTTCTCTGTGGCTGCCTGTACAGTGGCCCAATGTATAGCAGGCGGAGGGAGGGAGAGCAGGTGGCGCGCCCTCTAACTATTCTGGCGCCCGGAGCTCGCTGCACCCCTGCCATCCTCGCTACACCCCTGATTATAATAAACTCTATTTACGCAGACATATTACAAAATTACAGTGATAGTTCTGCTTAAGGTTCGTTAGTTTTCAATACAAATCTTATGGAGGATGAAAAAAATCTAATGTCTGTTACACATAGTTGCTATCACACTATAAAGGGTGGAATTCAAATGTTGACGCTCCCTCCCAGACCCCTATCATGCCCGCTGGGAACTATTTAAATGTTGCTGCCAACGGGTGCGACATCAGCAATTTAGCTCGGTACCCCTGGGGGTGGCAAGCAGAAATGCGCGAAAAGTGACCCGTTTGGCCACCCACTTTTTGTGATCATGTCCATGACTTTAGTTGGGTGTAGCCGCTTTATGCAGCTAAACCCAACTGCTATGGGCGCGATAAGGGTGATAACAGAGGAGAATTGTATATCGCCCCGAGATCTCCTGTCACTTAAAATGGGTGATCGGGCGTGATATACCAACTGAATCTCGAGCAAAAAATTCAAATAAAGGGAGGGATTTCAAACCCTTCGTTGAGTCCTTTTGGAGTTTCAGAACATAAAACAAAAATCCAGTATGTTTCCCTTTTATTTTTTTATTTTTTTCTATCACCATCCCTTGACATAATTCCAACATGTTCTATTCCTTTGTATTTCATCTTTTCTGGATCACTATTATAGCAATCCTGGAAATGGCGAGGTAAACTGTGATTTATAACTTTATTTTTTATGTTACACATATGCTCTAAAATATGGACCTTCAGGGCCCTTTTTGTCTTCCCTATATACATTTACCCACACGGAATATTATCAGATATACAGTGAATGTGGAGTTGCAGTTTATATAGATCTTAATAGTATAAACCTTATCTCCTCTACTATTACTAAATGTTTTGTTAGTCTTATCAACCAATTTTCAAATTCCCACAAGTATTTATTGCCTTTATATTATTCAGTACATTGTTGTTTTTATTTTTTGTATCCCTGATTGGTTCTAATTTGCTTCATGATACAAGTACCCATAAATGTGGGATCTTGAATTTTGGATAAGGGATGCTCAACCTGTATATATGATTAATAATTTCTTGCTTTTCTACATACGGTGTTAGGATGAACTGGTAGGAGTTCAGATAAGAAAGGGACCATCTGGAGTAAATGCCATTTTTTCCCAGAAACTTTTGGATAATGTTGGCATCACTATTATAATTAGTAATAAATGGATAAAATATTTTTTTTGTGTTTTTCTTGTTGGTCAAAGTTGCTGTGGTTCCCTTACCCCTATAGACAAATAAATCATCTTTCTTCCTATCTCTAGCTTTTTGTGTGGACTGTTGAATAATCCCTGTAGGGTAACCTTTTTCATGGAACCTGTCCATATAGACTTCAGCCTGCTGGTCAAACATATCAATGTTTGTACACTTTCTCCTTGACCTAGTAAATCGTGAGTTTTCCTTCCATTGTGTGTGGAGAGTGGAGACAACTCATAAATTCTAAATTATGAATAACTATTTACAATTTTACATCCACTTTCTTAAAAACATATATGTCTCAATTTTCCTATTAACACACAAGATGCATAGTGATATATTTGCATTTTTGGACCTTATCTTTCATACTACCAACTTTTGTGTTAATGGTAAAATTGAGACATACGTTTTTTTTAAAAAGTGGATGTAAATAGTTATTTAGAATTTATAAGTTAGCACCACCCATCTGGGAGATATCTAAAAATGTCATAGGGGGTAAATCAGAGTTGATAGTAGCAGCAAATATGTTAGCAGTTGGGCAAAACCATGTGCACTGCAGGGGGTGCAGATATAACATGTGCAGAGAGAGTTAGATTTGGGTGTGATATATTTTGTTTTTGTGCAGGGTAATTACTGGCTGCTTTATTTTTACACTGCAATTTAGATTTCAGTTTGAACACATCCCACCCAAATCTAACTCTCTGCACATATTACATCTGTCCCACCTGCAGAGCCGGCCCTAACCAATATGATGCCCTAGGCAAGATTTTGGCTGGTGTTCCCTAGCACAGACGCTAGTTCCGCCTCTGACCCTGTACCCCTTTCCCAGCACCATCACCCCTCACCCATAGCAGTCCTCATTTGGTGCGCCTACACCCTATATTTTAAATAGGAACAGTGTGCACATTCAGTGCGCAGCCCAAAACGGGGTGTGTTCTTGCTGGAAAGGGGCATGGCCACACAATAATACCCCCAGTTGAAATTGCGCCAGCTAGTACTGCAAATTTATTCACATTATATCATGCAATAGTGTCTCTTATTCACATTACATCACACAGTAGTACCACATTACTCCTCACAGTAGTGGCCCTTATTCACATTACAACACACCATATTGCACTTCATTCACATTAGACCACAGTAGTGCCCTTTCTATACGTTATGCCACAAAGTACTGTAGTACACATTATACACATAATGCCGCACATTAGTAATGCATGTTGTCATTGGGCTCTCCCACCAACCCTTATATTGTGGCTGAAGTGCTTGGTTTGTTTGTGGCCCCACAAACCAATTTTTTGGAAGGACTACTGTACCTCCGATCAGAGCCGGCTCTAACCAATACGATGCCCTAGGCAAGATTTTGGTTGGTGCCTCCTAGCACCGCAGCTAGTTCTGCCTCTGACCCTACACCCTTTTCCCAGCACCATCACCTCTTACTCATAGCAGTCCTCATTTTGGTGCTGCTACCAACTATTTTTTAAATAGGAACAGTGCGCACATTCGGCGCACAAAAAGGGGCATAGTCTTGCTGGGAAGGGGCACACAATAGTACCCCCAATTCAAATTGTGCCACACAATAGTGCAACTTTATTAACATTTTATCATGTGATAGTGTCCCTTATTCACATTACATCACACATTATTACCACTTTACCTTATTAATGTTACTCCTCACAGTAGTGTCCCTTATTCACATTACATCACACTGAATTTCTCATTACTCACGTTACACCACACCATATTGCTCTTTATTCACATTAGACCACACAGTAGTGCCCTTTCTATACGTTATGCCACACAGTAGAGCAACTTATACACATAATACCACACATTAGTAATGCATTTACAGACATACCACACAGTAATGCCCCTTACACTTATGACACACATTATTAATGTCCTTTTAAACATAATGCACCTTACACATTATACCAACCTTTATTAATGCCCTTATACACATAATGTCCCTTTCAGATATGCCGCACATTATTAGTGCCCTTATACACATAATGACACACCTAATGCCCCTTACACATATGCCGAACACTACTGCACAACCAACCCACCTGCACACTGCACACACATGGCTGCTAACACTGTGACCTCTGCCTCTGCTTGTATACAGATGTTTCCTTATACATCTTTCCTCATTATTCCATGCAGCAGGAGATGCCTGGTGTGAGTCAGCTGGCATCTCTGCTAACATCTGGCGCCTTTTTAGACAAAAATGTTGCTTCCTAGCCACATTACTATGTGGCTAGGATGCACAGGCAGCTTCTGCTGATTAAAATGATATGCGGCATGCCTATATTCTGTGTGCGACTGTGGCTGTATCTACAGTACATACAGAATGCTACATTACAGTGATTTCCAGGAACACACTAACGTAGTACTTCATATGCAGATACAGCCGCAATCACAAACAGAATATAGGCATGCTGCATATCATTTTAATCAGCAGAAGCTGCTGGTGCCCCTAGGCATACCAAATGCCCCAGGAATTTGCCTAGATTGCATATGCCTAGGGCCAGCACTGCCTCCGATCACTAATGAGGAGGTTGATGATGAGGATGTTGGCAGTGGAGATTGCATTTGTTGGTCCTAACTGGTAGCAGACACCAGATTTCTTGTTATTATTTGACAGTATTTTTTTAGATATTGATAAATAACTTGCAAGAACTCACTGCAAATGAAGTAGCAGGGAGGAGGTGCCTAGATGTCTAATGGTACAGATGGCTTGATATATATCAGTATTTCGGTAAAAATAATTCCACACATAAGAGGTGGCTTTTTTGGTGTTTTTTTAAGGAATAACAATGGCCTTCTTTTTATCATAGGTAAGAACTGATGCCACATGTGGCTGACATACTTTGGAGCAAACAACGTCATCATCAACAGCCTCATCATGAATATCCTCATTAGCGTCACTATAAATAGTGAGAATCCTTGTAAATCTAATTCAGAGTATCATAGGCTATCATTTGGAATTGTGATTATACATGGTTTAGCTTTAAATCCAAAATGATGACAAAGGGGGATGACAACAGCAACAATGGTGGTTTTCAACAAGATGTATAAATAGCAGCCATGTAGTGTAGGACAATTTTTCATATAAAGTAGCAAAATCTCAGTTTCTGGATTGCAGTAATATATAGCTACACAAAGCTTTAGTTAGAGTACATTGAGAAAAAGTATTCAACAAACCTGTCAGTTTGAAGAAAATGTGCTAACATACTACTTAATCTGAATTGTATATGTGTAGTTGTTGACCTGAGTAGACTAAATGGTCATGTAAACAGGTCATGTAAATAGGATTTTAAATACCTACCAGTAAATCCTTAAGAGATATTGGGGACAGATTTAACACGATGGGGTATAGATGGGTCTAAAGGTGCCAGTGCACTTTAAATTTCTTCAACTGGGTGTGCTGGCTTCTCCCCTCTATGTCCCCTCCCACAGGCAGTTATAGGTAAAACAGTATCTGAAGGAGTAAGGACATACTTGAGAGAAGGAACATACTGTAACAACAATAAGTGTGGTGAGATTTACACACCAGCACACCATAACATAACCGGGCCAGCAATGGCTGGCAACAGAAAACAGCAACAGCTGAACTGTAACATATAACAGATAACCTGCAGAAAGTCCCCGCACAGAGGTAGGCACCCAATATCCCTTATGGACAACGAGAAAAGGATTTACCGGTAGGTATTTAAAATCCTATTTTCTCTAGAATCCATAAAGGATATTGGGGACATATTTAGTGCGATGGGGATGTCCCAAAGCTTCCAGAAAGGGGGCGAGGGAATGTGAGGAGACTGCTGTAGCACTGCCTGCCCAAACTGGTTGCCCTGTTTGGCCAGGGTATTAAATTTGTAGAATTTCACAAAAGTGTTCTTCCCCAACTAGGTAGCCGCTCGGCATAGTTGCAAGGCCGAGACTCCACGGGAAGCCACCCAGGAAGAGCCCACTGACCTTATAGAGTGGGCCTTCACATAGGCCTGTTGGATAGTAAGCCTAATCCAATAAGAAATGGTCTGCTTTGAAGCAGGACAACCCTTTTTCTGCGCATCATAAACCATGAATAAGGAATCTGTCTTTCTGACCCAAGCTGTGCGCCTGATAAAGATCTTCAAAACACGCACAACATCCAAAGACTCTGGAGGAGCCGAAGCATCAGAACAGGACGGAACCACAATAGGTTGATTCAGGTGAAATGCGGAGACAACCTTCGGCAGGAACTACTGTCTAGTCCGGAGCACCGCTCTGTCCTCATAAAAGACCTAATAGGGATTTTTACATGAAAAAGTCCCCCAAATCTGAGAAGCATCTAGCAGAAGCTACCGTCATCAGAGGCTCAAACCAGGAGGACTGTAGAAATTTCAACACTACATCCAAAGCCAGGGGACCATAGGCTGCACAAAGGGAGGTTCTATGTGGAGTATCCCTTGTAAGAAGGTCTGAACTTCTGGCAACACAGCCAATATCTTCTGAAAGAAAATTGAGGGAGATGAGATCTGGACCTTAATGGAGCCCAGACATAAGCCCTTATCCAAACCAGCCTGTAGGAAATGTAGGAAACATACCAAGTGAAATTCTGCAGATGGATACGTGCATTCCTCACACCAAGAGACATATCTCCTCCAGATATGACGATAGTGTTTTGACATCACAAGTTTTCTGGCTTGCACCATAGTGACAATGACTTTTTTGGAAAGCCATTTGTGAGCAAGGATGTTCCGCTCAACTTCCATTCCGTCAAATGAAACCGCTGTAAGTTCGGGTAGATGAACGGTCCTTGCTGAAGAAGGTCCTTTCTTAGCGGCAGAGGCCAAGGGTTTTCTATGGACATGTCCAGAAGAACAGCGTACCACGCCCTTCGGGGCCAATCCAGCACAATCAGGATTGCTTGTACTCTGTGATATCTAATCCGATGGAGCACCCTTGGGATCAACGAAATCGGAGGAAATAGGTAGACCAGCCGGTAAGGCCAAGGTGACGTCAGCGCATCCACTGCACTCGCCTTAGGGTCTCTGGTTTGCAAGCAGTAGCAGCGAAGCTTCTTGTTGAGGCGAGATGCCATCATGTCAATCTGTAGGTATCCCCACCTGTCGACAATCTGTTGAAACACCTGAGGATGTAATCCCCACTCCCAAGGATGAAGGTTGTGGTGACTCAGTAAGTCCGCTTCCAAGTTGTCCACTCCTGGAATGAAAATTGCAGACAGCGCTCTTGTATGTCTTTCCACCCAGAGAAGTATTTTTGACTCTTCTCGCTTGCAGGCCTTGCTTTTTTCCCTCCCTGTTGATTGATGTATGCCACTGCCGTGGCGTTGTCCGACTAAAACTGGATCGCCTGATCCTTGAGTATAGGGGAGGCCTGAATCAGAGAATTGTAGATAGCCCAAAGTGCCAGAATGTTGTCCGAAATTAGGGTCTCTTGGGCAGACCACCTGCCCTGGAACTGCGCCCCTTGGGTGACAGCTCCCCATCCTCTCAGGCTCGCATCCGTTGTGAGGAGGATCCAATCCTGAATCTTGAAACGTCGACCATACAGCAGGTTGGAAAACTGTAACCACCACAGGAGTGAAATCCTGACCTGGGGTGACAGCTGAATCATCCGGTGCATCTGAGGATGTGAACCGGACCACATAGTAACATAGTATCTGAGGTTGAAAAAAGACAATTGTCCATCGAGTTCAACCTATTTGTGGTCTCCTATGCATGATGATTTGACTAAAGTTTCTGACTGATGCTGCTGTCAGCCGTTACATTTTATCCCTATTTATAGTAACTATAATGCATGACTATGCCCCATACCCCTGGATATCCTTATCCATTAGGAATTTATCTAATCCATTCTTAAAGGTGTTGACAGATTCCGCCATTACAACTCCCTCGGGCAGGGAATTCCAAACATGTAATGTCCTTACCGTGAAAAAGCCTTTACGCCGTATTGTGCGGAATCTCCTCTCCTCTAACCTGAGCGAGTGTCCACGAGTCCTCTGTGTTGATCTAACCAAAAACAGGTCCCGCGCAAGCTCTGTGTATTGTCCCCTTATATATTTGTAGATGTTGATCATATCCCCTCTTAGTCTCCGCTTTTCCAATGTAAAGATGCCTAGTCTTTCAAGCCTTTCCTTGTATTCCATCGTCTCCATGCCCTTAATTAGTTTGGTCGCCCTCCTCTGTACCTTTTCAAGCTCCAGGATATCCTTTTTGTAGTACGGTGCCCAGAATTGTACACAGTATTCAAGGTGTGGCCTCACTAGTGATTTATATAACGGGAGTATAATACTCTCGTCCCTAGCATCAATACCCCACTAATGGGATCCACATCATCCCCATCCACCTGTACATGTTAAGGATGTCCAATTGGAAGGGTCTGGCATGGAACCATCCGAATTGTATCGCCTCGTACAAGGCAACATTTTTCCCAACAATTTTATGTATAGATGAATGGAAATTCGAGCAGGTCGGAGAACCATGCGAACCATCTCTTGAAGTGTTCTCACCTTGTCCTCTGGGAGGAACACTCTCTGAGCTACTGTACAGTGTCCTGTATCATACTCAGAAAAAGGAGCCTTTGAGATGGTTCCAGTTGAGACTTCTGTAGATTGAGGATCCACCCGTGGAGAGACATAAGTTGGATAGTGCGATCTATATGGAGCAGTAGAAGCTCCCTGGAACTTGCTTTTATCTGGAGATCATCCAGGTAAGGGACAATGTTGACCCCCTGGACTCTGAGCTGGAACATCATTTCCACCATCACCTTCGTGAACACCCTCAGAGCTGTAGACAGGCCAAAGGGCAATGCCTGAAACTGGTAGTGAGCATTCAGTAGGGCGAACCGCAGATAGGCCTGATGAGGAGGCCAAATTGGGATATATAAGTAGGTGTCCTTGATATCCAGGGACTCAAGGAATTCCTGTTGTTCCAGGCCCGTGATCACCACTCTCAAAGATTCCATCTTGAATTTGAAAACCTTCAGGTAAGGATTCAAGGACTTCAGATCCAAAATGGGTAATACAAACAGACTGGAGTAGTAACCTTGTCCTTGCTGTAGCAGGGGTACTGGAACAATGACCAACTTGTCGATGGCCAGTATTAGCGTAACATGCATATTTTCCAAAACTGGCAAGCCTGATTTGAAAAATCGTTGGGGGGGGGGGGGGGGGGGAGCACCGTCGAACTCCAGCTTGGAACCCTGAGATATAAGGTCCCTTATCCAGGTATCTTTGCAGGAACCATCCCAGATGTGGCCGTGGTGACGTAACTGAGCTCCCATTACAAGATCCCCTCGGGGTGGGTGGGCACCATCATGCCAAAGTCTTTGTGGAAGCTGAACTGGTGCTCTGTTCCTGAGAGCCAGCAACAGCTGGTTTCTTACTATTGCCTCTGGAGCCTCTAGCTGCATTGGAGGCACCCCGGGCCATATATCAAAATCTGGAGGACTGAAAGGACTGAGTAGATGGTCCCAGGTAGGTACGCCTAGCAAGCGGATCCCCTGAAGTGAGAAATGTGGATTTCCCAGCAGTAGCTTTGGAGATCCATGTGTCCAATTCACCTCTGAAGAGCCATTCACCTGTGAAGGGAAGAGATTCCACATTATGTTTGGTGTCAGCATCTGCAATCCACTGACGCAACCATATGGCTCTGCATGCAGACACAGCCATAGCAGTGGTTCTAGCTTTATATTGCCAATCTCTTTAAGGGAGTCACAGAGGACTATTGCCGTGTCCAGAATGTGTTTTAGGAAAGTTACAGTAGTAACCAAGGTCATATCACCTGAGAGACCCTCTTGAATCTGAGTGTGTCATGTGTCATCCATCAACCAGACATGACCGGTCTTTGAGCTACACCTGCAGCAGTGTAGATAGATTTAAAAATGGTCTCTATTTTCCTATCCCCCGGGTACTTTACCATAAAAGAGACCGGAGCAGGGAGCATCGCCTTTTTAGAATGGCGAGAGACTGAGATGTCTATTGCTGGAGATTCTTCCCAGAATTGCCTGCCTTCAGGGGCAAGTGGGAAGGTATTTAAAAACCTTTTGGACACCTGATATTTTTTATCTGGATTTTTCCAGGTCAATTTAAATAAATCATCCAATTCTTTGGAATCAGGAAAGGTGACTGTCAGTTTGTCTTGTGGGAGGAAAAATGACTGCTGATTAGTAGCGTCCTCCAGAGGGAGCTTTAACACATCCCGTAAAGCCAATATGAGGGGTTTGATACCCTATGTAGGGGTGGAATCCCCACTAATGGGATCCACATCATCCCCATCCACCTGTACATGTTAAGGATGTCCAATTGGAAGGGTCTGGTATGGAACCATCCGAATTGTATCGCCTCGTACAAGGCAACATTTTTCCCAACAATTTTATGCATGGAAATTCGAGCAGGTCGGAGAACCATGCGAACCATCTCTTGAAGTGTTCTCACCTTGTCCTCTGGGAGGAACACTCTCTGAGCTACTGTACAGTGTCCTGTATCATACTCAGAAAAAGGAGCCTTTGAGATGGTTCCAGTTGAGACTTCTGTAGATTGAGGACCCACCCGTGGAGAGACAGAAGTTGGATAGTGCGATCTATATGGAGCAGTAGAAGCTCCCTGGAACTTGCTTTTATCAGGAGATTATCCAGGTAAGGGACAATGTTGACCCCCTGGACTCTGAGCTGGAACATCATTTCCACCATCACCTTCGTGAACACCCTCAGAGCTGTAGACAGGCCAAAGGGCAATGCCTGAAACTGGTAGTGAGCATTCAATAGGGCGAACCGCAGATAGGCCTGATGAGGAGGCCAAATTGGGATATATAAGTATGTGTCCTTGATATCCAGGGACTCAAGGAATTCCTGTTGTTCCAGGCCCGTGATCACCACTCTCAAAGATTCCATCTTGAATTTGAAAACCTTCAGGTAAGGATTCAAGGACTTCAGATTCAAAATGGGTAATACAAACAGACTGGAGTAGTAACCTTTGTCCTTGCTGTAGCAGGGGTACTGGAACAATGACCAACTTGTCGATGGCCAGTATTAGCATAACATGCATATTTTCCAAAACTGGCAAGCCTGATTTGAAAAATCGTTGGGGGGGGGGGGAGCACCGTCGAACTCCAGCTTGGAACCCTGAGATATAAGGTCCCTTATCCAGGTATCTTTGCAGGAACCATCCCAGATGTGGCCGTGGTGACGTAACATAGCTCCCATTACAAGATCCCCTCGGGGTGGGTGGGCACCATCATGCCAAAGTCTTTGTGGAAGCTGAACTGGTGCTCTGTTCCTGAGAGCCAGCAACAGCTGGTTTCTTACTATTGCCTCTGGAGCCTCTAGCTGCGTTGGAGGCACCCAGGGCCATATATCAAAATCTGGAGGACTGAAAGGACTGAGTAGATGGTCCCAGGTAGGTACGCCTAGCAAGCGGATCCCCTGAAGTGAGAAATGTGGATTTCCCAGCAGTAGCTTTGGAGATCCATGTGTCCAATTCACCTCTGAAGAGCCATTCACCTGTGAAGGGAAGAGATTCCACATTATGTTTGGTGTCAGCATCTGCAATCCACTGACGCAACCATATGGCTCTGCATGCAGACACAGCCATAGCAGTGGTTCTAGCTTTATATTGCCAATCTCTTTAAGGGAGTCACAGAGGACTATTGCCGTGTCCAGAATGTGTTTTAGGAAAGTTACAGTAGTAACCAAGGTCATATCACCTGAGAGACCCTCTTAAATCTGAGTGTGTCATGTGTCATCCATCAACTAGACATGACCGGTCTTTGAGCTACACCTGCAGCAGTGTAGATAGATTTTAAAGTGGTCTCTATTTTCCTATCCCCCGGGTACTTTACCATAAAAGAGACCGGAGCAGGGAGCATCGCCTTTTTAGAAAGGCGAGAGACTGAGATGTCTATTGCTGGAGATTCTTCCCAGAATTGCCTGCCTTCAGGGGCAAGTGGGAAGGTATTTAAAAACCTTTTGGACACCTGATATTTTTTATCTGGATTTTTCCAGGTCAATTTAAATAAATCATCCAATTCTTTGGAATCAGGAAAGGTGACTGTCAGTTTGTCTTGTGGGAGGAAAAATGACTGCTGATTAGTAGCGTCCTCCAGAGGGAGCTTTAACACATCCCGTAAAGCCAATATGAGGGGTTTGATACCCTATGTAGGGGTGGAATCCCCACTAATGGGATCCACATCATCCCCATCCACCTGTACATGTTAAGGATGTCCAATTGGAAGGGTCTGGCATGGAACCATCCGAATTGTATCGCCTCGTACAAGGCAACATTTTTCCCAACAATTTTATGCATAGATGAATGGAAATTCGAGCAGGTCGGAGAACCATGCGAACCATCTCTTGAAGTGTTCTCACCTTGTCCTCTGGGAGGAACACTCTCTGAGCTACTGTACAGTGTCCTGTATCATACTCAGAAAAAGGAGCCTTTGAGATGGTTCCAGTTGAGACTTCTGTAGATTGAGGATCCACCCGTGGAGAGACAGAAGTTGGATAGTGCGATCTATATGGAGCAGTAGAAGCTCCCTGGAACTTGCTTTTATCAGGAGATCATCCAGGTAAGGGACAATGTTGACCCCCTGGACTCTGAGCTGGAACATCATTTCCACCATCACCTTCGTGAACACCCTCAGAGCTGTAGACAGGCCAAAGGGCAATGCCTGAACTGGTAGTGAGCATTCAGTAGGGCGAACCGCAGATAGGCCTGATGAGGAGGCCAAATTGGGATATATAAGTAGGTGTCCTTGATATCCAGGGACTCAAGGAATTCCTGTTGTTCCAGGCCCGTGATCACCACTCTCAAAGATTCCATCTTGAATTTGAAAACCTTCAGGTAAGGATTCAAGGACTTCAGATCCAAAATGGGTAATACAAACAGACTGGAGTAGTAACCTTGTCCTTGCTGTAGCAGGGGTACTGGAACAATGACCAACTTGTCGATGGCCAGTATTAGCGTAACATGCATATTTTCCAAAACTGGCAAGCCTGATTTGAAAAATCGTTGGGGGGGGGGGGGGGGGGAGGAGCACCGTCGAACTCCAGCTTGGAACCCTGAGATATAAGGTCCCTTATCCAGGTATCTTTGCAGGAACCATCCCAGATGTGGCCGTGGTGACGTAACTGAGCTCCCATTACAAGATCCCCTCGGGGTGGGTGGGCACCATCATGCCAAAGTCTTTGTGGAAGCTGAACTGGTGCTCTGTTCCTGAGAGCCAGCAACAGCTGGTTTCTTACTATTGCCTCTGGAGCCTCTAGCTGCATTGGAGGCACCCCGGGCCATATATCAAAATCTGGAGGACTGAAAGGACTGAGTAGATGGTCCCAGGTAGGTACGCCTAGCAAGCGGATCCCCTGAAGTGAGAAATGTGGATTTCCCAGCAGTAGCTTTGGAGATCCATGTGTCCAATTCACCTCTGAAGAGCCATTCACCTGTGAAGGGAAGAGATTCCACATTATGTTTGGTGTCAGCATCTGCAATCCACTGACGCAACCATATGGCTCTGCATGCAGACACAGCCATAGCAGTGGTTCTAGCTTTATATTGCCAATCTCTTTAAGGGAGTCACAGAGGACTATTGCCGTGTCCAGAATGTGTTTTAGGAAAGTTACAGTAGTAACCAAGGTCATATCACCTGAGAGACCCTCTTGAATCTGAGTGTGTCATGTGTCATCCATCAACCAGACATGACCGGTCTTTGAGCTACACCTGCAGCAGTGTAGATAGATTTAAAAGTGGTCTCTATTTTCCTATCCCCCGGGTACTTTACCATAAAAGAGACCGGAGCAGGGAGCATCGCCTTTTTAGAAAGGCGAGAGACTGAGATGTCTATTGCTGGAGATTCTTCCCAGAATTGCCTGCCTTCAGGGGCAAGTGGGAAGGTATTTAAAAACCTTTTGGACACCTGATATTTTTTTTCTGGATTTTTCCAGGTCAATTTAAATAAATCATCCAATTCTTTGGAATCAGGAAAGGTGACTGTCAGTTTGTCTTGTGGGAGGAAAAATGACTGCTGATTAGTAGCGTCCTCCAGAGGGAGCTTTAACACATCCCGTAAAGCCAATATGAGGGGTTTGATACCCTATGTAGGGGTGGAATCCCCACTAATGGGATCCACATCATCCCCATCCACCTGTACATGTTAAGGATGTCCAATTGGAAGGGTCTGGCATGGAACCATCCGAATTGTATCGCCTCGTACAAGGCAACATTTTTCCCAACAATTTTATGCATAGATGAATGGAAATTCGAGCAGGTCGGAGAACCATGCGAACCATCTCTTGAAGTGTTCTCACCTTGTCCTCTGGGAGGAACACTCTCTGAGCTACTGTACAGTGTCCTGTATCATACTCAGAAAAAGGAGCCTTTGAGATGGTTCCAGTTGAGACTTCTGTAGATTGAGGATCCACCCGTGGAGAGACAGAAGTTGGATAGTGCGATCTATATGAAGCAGTAGAAGCTCCCTGGAACTTGCTTTTATCAGGAGATCATCCAGGTAAGGGACAATGTTGACCCCCTGGACTCTGAGCTGGAACATCATTTCCACCATCACCTTCGTGAACACCCTCAGAGCTGTAGACAGGCCAAAGGGCAATGCCTGAACTGGTAGTGAGCATTCAGTAGGGCGAACCGCAGATAGGCCTGATGAGGAGGCCAAATTGGGATATATAAGTAGGTGTCCTTGATATCCAGGGACTCAAGGAATTCCTGTTGTTCCAGGCCCGTGATCACCACTCTCAAAGATTCCATCTTGAATTTGAAAACCTTCAGGTAAGGATTCAAGGACTTCAGATCCAAAATGGGTAATACAAACAGACTGGAGTAGTAACCTTGTCCTTGCTGTAGCAGGGGTACTGGAACAATGACCAACTTGTCGATGGCCAGTATTAGCGTAACATGCATATTTTCCAAAACTGGCAAGCCTGATTTGAAAAATCGTTGGGGGGGGGGGGGAGGAGCACCGTCGAACTCCAGCTTGGAACCCTGAGATATAAGGTCCCTTATCCAGGTATCTTTGCAGGAACCATCCCAGATGTGGCCGTGGTGACGTAACTGAGCTCCCATTACAAGATCCCCTCGGGGTGGGTGGGCACCATCATGCCAAAGTCTTTGTGGAAGCTGAACTGGTGCTCTGTTCCTGAGAGCCAGCAACAGCTGGTTTCTTACTATTGCCTCTGGAGCCTCTAGCTGCATTGGAGGCACCCCGGGCCATATATCAAAATCTGGAGGACTGAAAGGACTGAGTAGATGGTCCCAGGTAGGTACGCCTAGCAAGCGGATCCCCTGAAGTGAGAAATGTGGATTTCCCAGCAGTAGCTTTGGAGATCCATGTGTCCAATTCACCTCTGAAGAGCCATTCACCTGTGAAGGGAAGAGATTCCACATTATGTTTGGTGTCAGCATCTGCAATCCACTGACGCAACCATATGGCTCTGCATGCAGACACAGCCATAGCAGTGGTTCTAGCTTTATATTGCCAATCTCTTTAAGGGAGTCACAGAGGACTATTGCCGTGTCCAGAATGTGTTTTAGGAAAGTTACAGTAGTAACCAAGGTCATATCACCTGAGAGACCCTCTTGAATCTGAGTGTGTCATGTGTCATCCATCAACCAGACATGACCGGTCTTTGAGCTACACCTGCAGCAGTGTATATAGATTTAAAAGTGGTCTCTATTTTCCTATCCCCCGGGTACTTTACCATAAAAGATACCGGAGCAGGGAGCATCGCCTTTTTAGAAAGGCGAGAGTCTGAGATGTCTATTGCTGGAGATTCTTCCCAGAATTGCCTGCCTTCAGGGGCAAGTGGGAAGGTATTTAAAAACCTTTTGGACACCTGATATATTTTATCTGGATTTTTCCAGGTCAATTTAAATAAATCATCCAATTCTTTGGAATCAGGAAAGGTGACTGTCAGTTTGTCTTGTGGGAGGAAAAATGACTGCTGATTAGTAGCGTCCTCCAGAGGGAGCTTTAACACATCCCGTAAAGCCAATATGAGGGGTTTGATACCCTATGTAGGGGTGGAATCCCCACTAATGGGATCCACATCATCCCCATCCACCTGTACATGTTAAGGATGTCCAATTGGAAGGGTCTGGCATGGAACCATCCGAATTGTATCGCCTCGTACAAGGCAACATTTTTCCCAACAATTTTATGCATAGATGAATGGAAATTCGAGCAGGTCGGAGAACCATGCGAACCATCTCTTGAAGTGTTCTCACCTTGTCCTCTGGGAGGAACACTCTCTGAGCTACTGTACAGTGTCCTGTATCATACTCAGAAAAAGGAGCCTTTGAGATGGTTCCAGTTGAGACTTCTGTAGATTGAGGATCCACCCGTGGAGAGACAGAAGTTGGATAGTGCGATCTATATGGAGCAGTAGAAGCACCCTGGAACTTGCTTTTATCAGGAGATCATCCAGGTAAGGGACAATGTTGACCCCCTGGACTCTGAGCTGGAACATCATTTCCACCATCACCTTCGTGAACACCCTCAGAGCTGTAGACAGGCCAAAGGGCAATGCCTGAACTGGTAGTGAGCATTCAGTAGGGCGAACCGCAGATAGGCCTGATGAGGAGGCCAAATTGGGATATATAAGTAGGTGTCCTTGATATCCAGGGACTCAAGGAATTCCTGTTGTTCCAGGCCCGTGATCACCACTCTCAAAGATTCCATCTTGAATTTGAAAACCTTCAGGTAAGGATTCAAGGACTTCAGATCCAAAATGGGTAATACAAACAGACTGGAGTAGTAACCTTGTCCTTGCTGTAGCAGGGGTACTGGAACAATGACCAACTTGTCGATGGCCAGTATTAGCGTAACATGCATATTTTCCAAAACTGGCAAGCCTGATTTGAAAAATCGTTGGGGGGGGGGGAGGAGCACCGTCGAACTCCAGCTTGGAACCCTGAGATATAAGGTCCCTTATCCAGGTATCTTTGCAGGAACCATCCCAGATGTGGCCGTGGTGACGTAACTGAGCTCCCATTACAAGATCCCCTCGGGGTGGGTGGGCACCATCATGCCAAAGTCTTTGTGGAAGCTGAACTGGTGCTCTGTTCCTGAGAGCCAGCAACAGCTGGTTTCTTACTATTGCCTCTAGCCTCTAGCTGCATTGGAGGCACCCCGGGCCATATATCAAAAGCTGGAGGACTGAAAGGACTGAGTAGATGGTCCCAGGTAGGTACGCCTAGCAGGCGGATCCCCTGAAGTGAGAAATGTGGATTTCCCAGCAGTAGCTTTGGAGATCCATGTGTCCAATTCACCTCTGAAGAGCCATTCACCTGTGAAGGGAAGAGATTCCACATTATGTTTGGTGTCAGCATCTGCAATCCACTGACGCAACCATATGGCTCTGCATGCAGACACAGCCATAGCAGTGGTTCTAGCTTTATATTGCCAATCTCTTTAAGGGAGTCACAGAGGACTATTGCCGTGTCCAGAATGTGTTTTAGGAAAGTTACAGTAGTAACCAAGGTCATATCACCTGAGAGACCCTCTTGAATCTGAGTGTGTAATGTGTCATCCATCAACCAGACATGACCGGTCTTTGAGCTACACCTGCAGCAGTGTAGATAGATTTTAAAGTGGTCTCTATTTTCCTATCCCCCGGGTACTTTACCATAAAAGAGACCGGAGCAGGGAGCATCGCCTTTTTAGAAAGGCGAGAGACTGAGATGTCTATTGCTGGAGATTCTTCCCAGAATTGCCTGCCTTCAGGGGCAAGTGGGAAGGTATTTAAAAACCTTTTGGACACCTGATATTTTTTATCTGGATTTTTCCAGGTCAATTTAAATAAATCATCCAATTCTTTGGAATCAGGAAAGGTGACTGTCAGTTTGTCTTGTGGGAGGAAAAATGACTGCTGATTAGTAGCGTACTCCAGAGGGAGCTTTAACACATCCCGTAAAGCCAATATGAGGGGTTTGATACCCTATGTAGGGGTGGAATCCCCACTAATGGGATCCACATCATCCCCATCCACCTGTACATCATCATCCGAATCTGATAGGATTGCAGGCAAAGTACGTTTTTGGGCACCTGTAGTAGACAGTGGGTGATGAAAGCATCAGCCTTGGCAGTTAGGCTAGCCACTGCTTGTTGCAGTTCTTGTGTTTTATTGGCATTGACAGTGAGCTGAGATGACATATTCAACATCATGGTTTTTATAGCCCCCAGCCAGGAAGGCTCTGGAATCTCCCCCATGTTGTTATCAGCATTTTGTGATGACTGACTACACTGCTCACAGGATATGGAGCCCAATGAACTAGGAGAGAATCTGGCATTACATACATCGCATGACTTCTGTTTCACCATAACGATAGAGAGAAACAATACACATACAACACTGACTGAATACAATACAATCCTGCCCTACTGCATGTGAGAGGAGACATAGAAGAGAGGACACCTGCGCACCCAACACTGTACAGCCCCAGTGAGACTGTCAGTGTGTTATGTAGTAACATATAACAGTGATAATGCTGTACAGAGAATTCCCCAGAGGAATGGAAACTGTGCACTAATAGCGGCTCTCCCCCTCTACACCCGGTACCAGTAAGCCTGTGACTGTTTTGAGGAGCTGCATGAAGCTGCTGCTGCTTGCTTATGTAGAGGAAGGTGCCAAAGTGCCGCTGAGCCTGCTCTGATGTAGCTCTGCCCACCGCTATGGCACCGGAGCTACTAATATGTTTTATACTGGCAATGTCTCCACAGACTGTGTAGCCTCACATAAATGCTTGGTACAACACACCTCCAGCCAGTCTCACGCATGGGCACCTGCGGGTCCCCCCCAGGATGGACGCGTATGCCTCACCCACGCTTCTACTGCACAATGAACCGGGGCCCCCGGTTTGTACTCACCACGACGATCCCCTTCAGGCTCTGTTAGGGGTGTGGCTGCGACAGCTGAGGCGCAGTGCCCCACTGAACAAACAGCCCCTCAGGATGGTGGTCCTGCAACGGAGAAGCGGCTCTGCACCTCATGAGTCCGGTAACCGTCTCCCCCCCTAACTCACACGACACAGGTAGTATGCTGTTGCCCAAACAGCATACCGAAATAAGGAAAAGTTTAAATGAAATTGAAGAAAAACTCTGGAGCTTGCGATCACTTCAGACTATTCAGTTCCTGTTTTGACGTCACGAACACGCCCTGCATTCGCCCAGCCATGCCTGCGTTTTTCCTGGCACGCCTGCATTTTTTCTAAGACTCCCTGAAAATGGTCAGTTGACACCCAGAAAGGCCCACTTCATGTCAATCACTCTGCGGTCAGCAGACCCTGTGTGAAACTACATCGGCCGTTGTAAAAGTATGTCGCACGTGCGCATTGCGCTGCATATGCATGCACAGAAGTGCAATTTTTTTGCCTTATCGCTTTATTTATTTATTATCGCTTTATTATCGCTTTATTTATTATCGCTTTATTTGTTTATTTTTCTAGAAAACAGTAATTTGTTTATGTTCTTTCAGACTGTAGAATATTTCAACAAACAATGAACAAGGTCATGTAGCTCACAGAATGACAGCATCTATTTTGTTTGTAATCTCCCAAGAGATTATCTAGTATCTATTTTTTAATTCACTTTGATGTGTCAGCTTGTACTGCACCACTATAACCTTTATTTTTTGTCAAATATTTAGCATTAAATGAAAACACAACATTCATTCTCTCAAACACATTAAATAAATATCTTACCATTTAAGACGTTATGATTTTTCTTCTCATTAAATGATAATTCACTCTTAAATAACATCTGTAATAAAGCTAATATTTGCACCATACATATTTGTCTGCTGTTTGTTTGAAACACATTTTGCAGAGATTACTATGCATCTCTATAACAGTTTTCTCAATTTCTATCTTTCAACAATGTAGTATTTTGGGTAAAAAAATATTATGCAGTGATAACACAGATCTTAATCTAATTATTGTGGCATATAAATACAAGACAAATGTATAATTGGAAAATTCAACATTTGAGTCCTGCATCGACAATTCTAAAATCTGAAAAGAAAATTAAACACAGTTAAAGTTTTCCTAAAACATGCAGGCTTGACAGCACTAATTCTGCATTTAAGTGTTACAGTAAACAAAGTGTAGGTGGGTGGCTCCATTGCCCCCTTCATTTCTTATATCTAATTGTTTCCTTTTTGTTAAAGTTACTGTAAAATTAATGAATGCCCTTTTCATAATGTATGTTCCCAGGGAGCCAATCTCCCCCACTTTCTATTTATTTTTGGTACTACAGTATTTTCTACTCTTTCTTTCCTGTCTCCCCTCTATCCATATCCCCATGGGGATCTGGGTAGTATACCAGCAGTCAGAATACTGTTTTCATAATCCTGACACTGGTCAGACCAATGTCAAGATCCCTGACATCGATCACAAAGCCATATCCTCGACTGTCGGCATCCCTTTCATAAGTATGCTGGGGAGGGTAAGGGTTAGCCTTCTGGAGCAAACCTTTCTAGGTTTATGCTCTAGAGAGAGGTCTAACCCATCTAGGTTTATGCACTAGAGGGAGGTGTCATGATTGGACACCATTCTGACACCAGAACGTGCATAACTGCAAATAATATTGTATTGATCAATCTCTGTAAATGCCCTGTGTGTGATTATGCATAAATCCTGTGTGAAAAGGTCATTCTAACTGCCCTTCCCAGCAGGAACTCTGCTATGTGTCAAGGTAACCAAGCTCTTTGATAAGTCAGGCAGAGAATGCTTCAGGGAAGCATATTGTATCCCCTTCCTCTCTGTATCCATAAAACTATATTAAGTACTGTATGTGATCTATTGTATTGTATGTGTTGTAAATATCCTCTCAGGACAAATAGAAGACTAGTACTGGCCTGGCGAGTATATATCTCGTCACAGACAAAGAGCTTCAAAGGAGGGTTTGATGAGACCCTTATCAGAACTAAGATATTAAAGTAAATGCAGGTCAGACCTGAAAAGTGTTTTCTCAACTGGCTTGTGTATCTCTCAACAGGTTGTTTACTGACCCCAGGGTGTGACAAAAGAGACCAGAAAGACACGTTGGCTAGGGAAGGTGATAAGAACTTCCTTCAGCGAGCAATAACAGCGTCTTAAGGCCCATACTCACAGAGAGATTTTTGCAAGAGATGTGTGCTGAGCAATTTAGCACGGGAGATGTCCCTTGAACATCCCGGTGTCTAGATCTCCCATACACACGTGAGATCTGTGCTGAGCAATCTGTGCTGAGCAATCTGTGCTAAACAAAAAAAAAGACCTATTTAAATAGAGGGTTGGTATTATAGGGAGGGGGGGAGGGGGTGTCTTTTTCTAAACAAAAAAAAGACCTATTTAAATAGTGGGTTGGTATTATAGGGGAGGGGAGGGTGTGTCTTTTTCTGTTGTGGAGTTGCAGTGGCCATTTTAAAATCAGTGCCTTCATTGCTCTGTGTATAGTTGGTTTGCATTCTACACTGTGCTTTGAAAGTTTGCTGTTTATTTAAAAGTGCTTCTTGCCTTTTATCATGGATGAGTACCAGCTGAAGATATTGTACTGCCAGGCTGTTGCAGTGAATGGTTTGGACAGAGAGAGAAGGATGAGGGAGAGGAGGGAGAGGAGACCTACTTGGTCTTGCTGGACCAAGCAATGGCTTTTGGAGGGACGCCATGTCTCATACACCGCTTCTACGTGAGCTTCGGGACAATAATCCTGAGGACTACAGGAATTACCTGCGCATGAATGATGATATGTTTCAGGAGCTGCTGCGACTGGTGACGCCTCTCATTCTGAAGCAGGACACAGTTATGCGCAGGGCCATTTCTGCTGAGGAATGGCTGGTCACTACCCTGCGCTATCTTGCTACTGGGAGACCACTACAGGACCTAAAGTTCTCCACCCTGATCTCCCCTCAGGCTTTGGGAGTGATCATTCCAGAGACCTGCAAGGCCTTATACAGCGTCCTCCGAAAGGAGTATCTGAAGGTAAGAACATGTATAGTAGCAACAGTTTGGGGACACTGTGGGGGTCACTATGTGTGCTGAATTTAAATGCAGCATATTTTAATGTTAAACCATTTCTCTCTGTAGTTGTTGTAAAAACTACATGTCCCATCATACCTAGTCACAGTTAAATTGTTTCCAAAGTTTATAAAGGCATGCTGGAACTTGTAGTTTCACATCAACTGGAGAGACAGGGGGGTACTCACGGAGATCCATGCTTAAAATCTAAGCAATCGCTATCGCTGCATGCAGGCTCAATCTAGCACTCGCTGGGTGAAATTAGCGGTCCCCCGTCGTCGTCCCTCGCTCAGCACACATCGCGCTGTGCTGAGTGGCGGGAGAGATCTGAGCTGAGCAGTTCGCTCAGCACACATCTCCCACGTCAGTAAGGGGGTACTCACGGAGCGATATTCTAAGCAATCTGACTAGATTGATTAGAATTTAAGCATTATCGCTCCGTGTGTACCCCCTACAGCGATAGCGATGCGCAGCCCCGCGCATCGCTATCGCTGGTGCTAGATTGGCCTGCATGCAGGCCAATCTAGCGGGTGAAATGAGCAGCCCCCCCCGTCACCCTCTGTACGCTCAGCACACATCACGCTGTGCTGAGCGGCGGGAGAGATGTGTGCTGAGCGGTTCACTCAGCACACATCTCTCCCACAACGGCCCGTCTATATGGGCCTTTATGTTTAGATCTGCTGTAGGGCCAGTGCTAGGATACTGCCCACCTGCAAAGTATACATTTTCACCCTACTTTACTTTTCCAAGGGACAGTGTACACGTCTCGTTCCAAAAAAAGGGGTCCTTGCGTGCATGAAACGGGGTAATGAGACAAGGGACAAGGATGTAATCCTGCCTCTGTATAAATCACTGGTACATCCGTATCTAGAATATTGTGTTAAATTTTGGGCACCATATTATAAAAAAGATATCGGGGAACGCGCTACTAAATTGATTAAAGGGTTAGAGACACTAGAGTATGAGGAAAGGCTTACTAGGTTAAATATGTATTCCCTTGAAAAGAGCGGTGGACTCTGTAAATGCATTTAAAAACAGATTGGACAGTTTTCTAGCTAAAAAAAAGTATCCAATGCTATAGCATTTAATATATTGACATTATGTATATGGGGGTGATACGAAATATAGTTGACAATAGGTACGAAACCATTATTTTGGCTGGTGCACTGCTTAATACAGAATACGGGTTGAACCCGATGGGCTTTTTGCCTCTTTTCAACCTCATTAACTATGTTACTATAAGGAAGGGGCATGCCGTTTACACATAATAATGCCGTCTGTCACGTGTTTTTAATTGCAATGTTTAATAATGATTTCTACTTTTGCTTTCTAGTTTCCCACTAAAGCAGAGGAGTGGAAAGATATTGCCCGGGACTTTGAGGATTGCTGGAATTTCCCAAATTGCGGTGGTGCCATAGACGGCAAGCATGTCCGCATCTCTCCTCCTACAAAAAGTGGAACTCTATATTATAACTATAAAGGTTATTTTAGCATAGTCTTGATGGGTATAGTTAATGCTAACTATTAGTTCATATTTGTGGATGTGGGGAAAAATGGAAGAGCATCCGATGGCGGATCAATCAAAGATACTGTGTTTTATGAGAGGCTGCTTTGCAACCAATTGGACCTACCGAAAGCTGAGGACTGCATGCATGGCTTGAATTATGTGTTTGTGGCAGATGAAGCCTTTGCTCTGCACGAGCACATCATGAAACCCTACCCACAAAGGAACTTATCCAAGGAGAAATGCATTTTTAATTATCGGCTCTCAAGGGCCCGCCGCATAGCTGAAAACGCATTTGGGATCTTGATAAGTAGGTTCCGAATTTTCCACTCTGCTATTGGCCTAAGGGTGGATAAAATAGACTGGGTTGTGTTGGCCTGCTGTGTTCTACACAATTATCTAAGGCGTAAGACTGGCCCAAAATGCCCCCCATCTACTACTCCGGCTAACAACCCTGATGTGGATTCTGCCAGGCTGCCTGCTCAGGCCGACAACTCTGATGTGGACTCTGCCAGGTTGCCTGCTCAGGCCGACAACTCTGATGTGGACTCTGCCAGGTTGCCTGGACTTGAAAGGCCACAGTCCACACCTAATCCCACTTTAAAGGCTAGAAAGGTCAGGGACGACTACCTGACCTTTTTTAATGGAGTAGGTGCAGTGGATTGGCAAGACTCCTACATTTAACTGCTTTTATGTTTGATAGACATTACATATGCTTGATTGGTTTTATATTTTATTGTATTTTTTTATTTATTTCCAAAATAAAAATGTATCTTGTTTTAAACTTCTGTTGTCAGAGTATGTACCTGTGTGTGTTTTGCATGTATATTAAAAAACAACGTAGCCATGAGGAGCTCTGGGGTCAGGTATACCCAGGACACTTCACGACTGCGTTGTTTTTTGTGGGGGATAAGTGAGGACTAATGGGATCCAACAGTCTGAACCAAGTCAGGCATACCTGTGTGTGCCATCACCCCTGTGTTCCATCCCAGTCACTGTATCACCTCTGTGTCTGAGGGAGGGGCGCAAATTTACAGTTTGCAGGAGGGCGCCGGACACCATAGCACTGGCCCTGGGAATCAGTATGATATCCCAGCAGCAAGCATCCCGACAGTTATAATCCCAAATTTTTAGTCACCCTCTATGGGTGTCATGGACACCCACAGGGGGAGAATATGTCAGGATTGTGGCTGTCGGGAACCCGACGCAGAGATCTTAACCGCATCCCTCTGTAATAAATGTCCCCTTTAACAGTACTTTGAAGGTAGGTAATTTTTTTTTTTTTAAGGGGGGATAAGTGAGGACAAATTTGGTCCAACAGCATTCCTATCATAACTCCCCCAAAAATTAAAAATATAATGATAAACCATAAAAAATACACAACACTTCTTTTTTGTTTTTAAAATAATTTACTTATAAAAATATATTAATTTTTAACACTTATGCAACTGGATTCATCGATAAGAATGACCAATATCCCAACGTTCAAAAGTCCACGACAAAAAAACGACACTATGGTAACTATAAACAACATAAAAGAGTCGAGGAAACATGGAACAATTTGTCCAACGGAAACTAAAAAAAACTAATTAAAAAAATTATAATTTAATAATTTAAAAAAGTAGCCTCGTCCTCTGGGGGGAGCTGTGTACTCAGCATTGCTGAGTACAATCCAGTGGACAAAGTGCTGGTGGGAGGAGTGGGCAGAGCGGATAATAGTATGGTTGGGGATAAGGATACTGGGACTGTGGGGCATTTCGTGCACGCCGCACAGGATTTGACATTAGATCCAGGTCATCGGATAGGTCATTATCCTCGGCCCTTCTCAATACATCAAATACTATGCGCCTGAAAGTTCTAAAAACAGTTTCGGGCATTACACGTATCTGAGATTCTATCGTGTTTGAAAATTGACGAAAGAAGTCCGGTGGCCTATTAAGCATTTCCTCCGCCCGCTGGATAAATTGAACTGTGCTGGTGGATGCAGAATCGGAACTCAATGATGAAGTCTTTTGTCTCCGCCTTGGTGGTGCTGTTGACCGAGATGGTGCTGACTCCTCACCACTGAGCTCCAGTTCTGTTGCCTCTGTTGCGGAAGGGTTTCATTACCTCCGGGGTAGATTCCTGTAAAAAAAAAAAGCAAATAAAACATTAGGGCGTTGATTAAACAATGATAAAGTTGAACATTTTTAAAGTGTTTTAACTTACCGGATTAAGGATCCCCTCTTCCTCTGGCGTCTTAGGAGACTCTTTATCCAGGCTACCCTGTCCATGTAATTTCGCCTCTCTCTCCAAAAGGAACTTCATCTGTTAATAATACCATAGCGTCGGCTGGTAAACATCATCAGTTCCGGCTCCTGAACGTTGAGACTCGATCACGCGTGTGTGTTTTCTTCTTGAACACCGTCCGCAAGTTTGCTATCTTCTTCTTCGCCCAAATTAGATCAGCATCACTGTTATGGGCTTTGCTGTACTCCACCAATTGTCTGTAGGCCTGATCCTTCTTCTGTCTGTTTGAAAAATCCTTGCTACGGACCTTCCACAGACATTCGCTGGCCCGATACACATCAATGAATCCAGTTGTGAACTCCCGGTCCATGTAAGAAGCCATTGCTGTGAGAAAAATAAAACAACACTATTTAAATAACAAGCAAGCAAAAACTTTAATAAAACATGTTGACCCTCACATTAAAAAAACCATGCCGCTTATACACGTGTTGCGCAAGGAAATGGTGCTTATACACACGCTGTGCCAGGTAAAGCCGCTTATACACGCATTGCACCAGGTAAAGCCACTTAAGCACCACAAAAATATAGTAACACCCCCTATCCCCCCCGCCTGCTAATACAGCTTCAAAGCACATTAAGCACCATAAAAACATAAGACCCCTCCATCCCTCCCCGCTGTTAATACAGCCTCATAGCAAACATAATAACACCACCCCCCATCCCCCCTGCTGTTAATACAGCCTATCTAATCATACGGATACATCCATCTTCTCCTAGACCGCTATCAGCAGCCGCATCACACTCCCCCATATATGTATCGCTCGATACACAGGACAGCCTCATAAAAACATAATTAATAACAACCCCCCCACCGGCTGTTAATACAGCCCACAACGCCCCCATATGATCATAGCTCATAATTCATGCAGCACACACACACCCCAGCTGAAAATACAGCCCACACTCCAGTGGCGTGTGGCGAGGTCAGTGGCTGGTGAGGCACTACAGCCATAATGTTTGCCGAATCCTGCCGATGACCCCCTACTGCCGCAGAGCCAATGCCCGCTACTGCCTCTGAGCCGATGCCCGCTGCCACCGCCAAAGGCTTACAAACTCGCCCACCATCAACTGACCCAGCCATCCACCACCACTGTGCTCATCATACTTGTGATATATTGTACATTTTTATAGAAAAAAAATAATTAGTGTTTGGGACTGGGAAGGGAGTGGGAAGAGGACATGAATGCAATATTGTTGTCCAGGGCTTCCATTAACTTAATGGAGAAGGGTCTGAATGGATTAAAAAATAAAAAAAAATGCGTGAGGTCCCCCCTCCTAAGTATAACCAGCCTCGGGCTCTTTGAGCCGGTCCTGGTTGTTTAAATACTGGGAAAAAAATTGGACAGGGGTTCCCCGTATTTAGACAACCAGCACCGGGCTAAGTCTGGTCCTGGTTCCAAAAATACGGGGGACAAAAGATGTAGGGGTCCCCCATATTTTTAAAACCAGCACCGGGCTCCACTAGCCAGGGACATAATGCCACAGCCGGGGGACACATTTATGTAGGTCCCTGTGGCCGTGGCATTACCCCCCCCCAACTAGTCACACCTGGCCGGGGTTCCCTGGAAGAGTGGGGACCCCTTAAATCAAGGGGTCCCCCCCTCCAGGCACCCAAGGGCCAGGGGTGAAGCCCGAGGCTGTCCCCAGCACCCCTGGGCGGTGGGTGCTGGGCAGATAGCCATGAGTGTGTAAAAAAAAGAATATTGTTTTTTGTTGTGGAACTACAAGGCCCAGCAAGCCTCCCCCGCTTGCTGGTACTTGGAGAACCTCAAGTACCAGCATGCGGGGAAATAACGGGCCCGCTGGTACCTGTAGTTCTACAACAACAAAAAATACCCAAATAAAAACACAACACACACACCGTGAAAGTAAAAATGTATTAAAAACACACTTACACACTCACACATACTTACCTATATCCCACGCCGGTCACGTCCACTTGTCCAGTAGAATCCAATAGGGGTACCTGTAAAAATGAGAGACAGATTACTTACCTACATCCCACGCCGGTCACGTCCACTTGTCCAGTAGAATCCAATAGGGGCACCTGTAAAAATGAAAATTACACTGACAAATGAAGTAATCCACATGAGGAGAGAGATAGAGAGAGAGAGAGAGAGAGAGAAATAGAGAGAAATTAATGAATATTATGCACTCACTGATGTGGGAGGACATTAGCACAGACAGGGGGGAGTGCTGCTGCTGGCTGGGAGGACGGAGCCGGGGGAGGAACGAGGGGGAAGGGGGGATTCCTACCCAGCCACCGCACACATGTGCCGCCCCGGAGGAGGAATGAGGGGGTAGCAGTGCCCCGAGTAGTTGTGACCCCAGTCGCTGTGCCCCCTGTAGCTTTGCCCCTTGTAGCTGTGACCCCTGTAATTGTGCCCCCTGTAATTGTGCCCTTTGTAGCTGTGCCCCCTGTAGCTGTGCCCCCTGTCCCTGTGACCCCCTGTAGTTGTGCCTCCTAGCTGTGCCAGTGCCCCAAACACACACACAAAATAAAAATACACACACGCTGCCCTCCGTCTCCGGGCACCGGCTCCTCTCTACTATGGGAGAGACGTCATGACGTCTCTCCCATAGTAGCGCCGCTCAGATACTAGGAACATGATTAAAATAAAAAATGAAGATATTTATCACATTCTCTGTGTTATAAATATCTTCTTTTTATTATTCCAATCATCATGACAGGGGAGGCACTGCCAGTACTGCCTCCCCTGCCTGCATGCACGTCCCTGCCACACTTCCCCATATGATTGTGGAACATAATTCTTGCAGCACCCCCCCCCCCGTTAATACATAAATAATAACGGTGTGTCCCCCCCCCGACTGTTAATACATAAATAATAATGGTGTCACCCCCCCTCCCCCCCGGCTGTTAATACATAAATGATAACGGTGTCACCCCCCCATCCTCTTCCTCCCCCTCCCCCCCCTGGCTGTTAATACATAAATGATAATGGTGTCACCCCCCCATCCTCTTCCTCCCCCCCCCCTTCCCCGGCTGTTAATACATATATGAAAATGGTGTCACCCCCCCCTCCACCCGTTAATACATAAATAATAACGGTGTCACCCCCCCACCCCGGCTGTTAATACATTAATAATAATGGTGTCACCCCCCTCCCCCCGGCTGTTAATACATAAATGATAATGGTGTCACCCCCCCATCCTCTTCCTCCCCCTCCCCCCCCCTGGCTGTTAATACATAAATGATAATGGAGTAACCCCCCCATCCTCTTCCTCCCCCTCCCCCCCCCGGCTGTTAATACATAAATGATAATGGTGTCACCCCCCATCCTCTTCCTTCCCCTACCCCCCCCCCCGGCTGTAAATACATATATGAAAATGGTGTCACCCCCCCTCCGCCCCACACAGGTGGTCTTCAGTATGCCGGCGGTCGGCCGGTATGCTGGTCGCCGGGAGCCCGACAGCCGGCATACCGACACTTATTCTCCCTCGTGGGGGTCCACGACCCCCCTGGAGGGAGAATAAAATAGTGTGGGGCGCCACCATGCCCGTAGTGTGGCGAGCGCAGCGAGCCCGCAAGGGGCTCATTTGCGCTCGCCACACTGTCGGTAAGCCGGCGGCCGGCCTGCCGGCGCCGGTATGCTGGTCGCCGGGAGGCCGGCCGATCGTAGTGAACCCCCCACATGGCTGTTAATACAGCCCACACAAGTGCCCAGTTAACATAAATAATAACGGTCTCACCCCCCCCCCCCGGCTGTTATTACATTAATAATAATGGGGTCACCCCCCCCGGCTGTAAATACATACATGAATATGGTGTCATCCCACCCCACCCCCACTCCCTCCGCCCCACATGGCTGTTAATACAGCCCGCACAAGTGCCCAGTTAACATCAATAATAACGGTCTCCCCCCCTCCCCCCCCCCGGCTGTTAGTACATTAATAATAACGATGTCACCCCCCCGGGCTGTAAATACATACATGAATATGGTGTCCCTTCCCCCCCCACACGGCTGTTAATACAGCCCACACAAGTGCCCGGTTGATATCGATAATAAGGGTCTCAGCTCAGCTCAGCGCACCGCACCCCCCCCCCGCCGCCCCTCACGGCCGTTTATGCTGCCCGCAGACCACCCGTCCCCCGTTGGCACTTGCCGTTTCGCTGCTGCTGCTGGCGTGCGTTGCGCTGGCTGTCTGTAGCTGGTGTGCGGACTCTGTGGAGAGGCAGGAGACGGAGGCGGGACCAGGAGAGGAAGAAGACGGAGGTGGGTCCAGGAGTGGCAGGAGGCGGAGACGGGACCAGGAGAGGCAGGAGGCGGAGGCGGGACCAGGAGAGGAAGAAGACGGAGGCGGGACCAGGAGTGGCAGGAGGCGGAGGCGGGACCAGGAGAGGCAGGAGGCGGAGGCGGGACCAGGCAGAGGACGGAGAGGCAGAGGAGAGTGACATACATCGCTGAGCACGTCGCTCATTCTGTACACATGAGCGATGTGCTAAGTGACTGTACTAGATTTTGCCTGCATGCAGGCCAATCTACAATCAGCGATAGTGATGCGCGGGGCTGCGCATCGCTATCGCTGTATGGCATACACACTGAGATATGTATGCTTAATTTCTAAGCAATCTAGTCAGATTGCTTAGATTTTAAGCACGGATCTCTCCGTGTGTACCCCCCTTTAGTATGATTGATAAATCTGATTGCCCAGCTTCAAAGGCTATTAGAAAATAAAGCCATTCACCACTAAACAAGTGGCTGGGAAGCCCAGTACGAGCTGACACTCAATACCTTCTCTGGCTTTGGGAGGTTTAAAAACAAACTCTCCAGGGTGAGGGGGGCTGAATGGGCAACCTGAGTTTTAAATAGGAGAAACAGGCTGCAAAGCATGCATTATCAAAGAGGTGAGTCAGGAGAAGCATCCTGGCTCTGTAATGTCCTGAATATCTGAAGAGGCTTCACTTCATCCCATCGTTCCACTCTGCATGTGCTAGGATCGGTGGCTTTATCTCCCTATTTTTATTTTCTTGAATTTGTCTTTTCTGATGTGACTTTAATTTTTTATCATTATATTCTTGTAACTTTCTTTTTTTCTGTAACATAAGCTTTGAAGTGTTCACTTAAATTAAATAATCAATTTTAGCTCTGTTTTCTGTTGTGTTTCCAACCCAACTCTCTGAAAGAGGCATTACCAAAATATTAATAATTCTAGGTGCAGGCAAAAGCCATAAGTTTGCCTTGGGTCATACCCTAAACCAGGTATTCCCAACCACGGTCCTCAAGGCACACCAACAGTGCAGGTTTTAGTGATATCCAGGCTTCAGCACAGATGGTTAAATCAAAATAACTGAGCTACTAATTAAGTCACCTGTGCTGAAGCCTGGATATCACAAAAACCTGCACTGTTAGTGTGCCTTGAGGACCGTGGTTGGGAATGCCTGCCCTAAACATTTGTACTTTGGCTAGTGGCAGTGACTGTGTTTAAACCCTCTGTGGCAAAGTAACTGCAGAGGAATGGCAGCTACTTATAAAGACCAGCACAAAGGGGCACAGATTGTGAGGAGATTGATCTGCGACCCAGTGCAGGATGATACAGAGCATCATGATGGCGGACATCGGCCATAGCAGGAGGTGGATTTCGTACTGAACTTTTACTTTCTGTGGAAATTAGTAGTGTGAAGTTGGATCGTGATGTGGACTCTGGTATCAATCTTGCGGAGCTTACCAAGGAACAGATGATCCAAACGCTCAGAGATGTGGACCAGCAGAAAATTGCTGGGGGGAATCGATTGGATTCCAGGTCTGAGGTGGGGAATCAATCGGGTTACAGAGCAGAGAAAAAGGAGCAGCAGACACCGAAGGTTCTGAGGATGGCATGTTGCGGATCAGACGCCTCCAATGCTTCAAGTGACAGCTCTGCCTTGGATCTGTATCTACAAACGGTTCTTAAGTATGTGAAGGTGCCAGACACTGCATTTGTGCTGCAGCTGGTACAGCAATTTAACGCACGAGAGGCTGCAGAACGCCGGGCTACTTTGGAGAGAGAGAAAGCTGCTGCAGACAAGGAGGATGATCGCAATTCAAGTTGGAGTTAGCTGATCTCAACTGGCAGTCTGTGGCCAGCAACGCAAATCTACATTGATCGCGTTGTGACCAATTCCCCATGCTGGAAGCAGATGGAGAAGGTCAAGTAAATTCCAGCTGTGTTTCACAGAACCAGCTGACCCTGGACTTTACAATGGATGCCCAACAGAGGTCTGACACCTCTGCCAGTTCCAGGGAGTCTCAGAAAATGCGGCAGCCAGGGAGGCTGCAGGGCACCCATCCAAGACAGCATCAGAAGAACACTGGGGTATGCTGCTGCAGAACCAGATGACCTGTTTTCCAGGATCAGTATGGAGGAGCTAATAAAAGAATGTCAGCTGCAGGGTCTCACCTGCAGTGACAATATCTGCAGCAAGATGCTCAGGCCACTCTGGTGGGCAGAGGAGAGTGAGTGCCATGCCTTCAGCCAGTATTTTAATCACAGTTCTGTGGCCAGGTCCTGAGAAGAGTCCTGGGTACCGGCTGCGTGAGCTGGAGGAATGCTTTGTAGACGCTTGGAGCAAGTCACACAATCGGAGGATGCTCAATACGCCATTCTGGCACGATCAGTGCCGCAGAGTGGATGATGAAAGACAACGACTACGTAAGCTTCTTTTATCAGCGGATGAAGCAGTAGACCAGTCTGCAGGAGTGCCCCAAGAGGAAAAGGTACCCCTTCCTGCTACAGTCGTTATGGAACTGCCTCCTGAGACATCGCATTATAAGGCCCAGTTTAAACTGCTAGGAGAAGCAAAGGAGGTAAACAGCTTGCTCCCATCAGATGCCCAAGATTTGTTGCCAGAGGAGGCTGTCTGTGAAGTAGACATACTCATTGAAGAGACTATGTCTGAGAGAGAGGACAGACTGTCTGACATTATTTACACAAATGTGTGTGGGACTACTGACTTGGGACATTTACAAACTCCACATGTATCTGCAAATGTTGTCCCCACTGTCTCTAACCCTGTTAAACCATATGATGCATCTCAGGTAGTATATAACAATGCTGAACATTGCAATGTTGTGATTATTTGTGAAGCTCCTGAGATGATCTGGGATAATGTTGCATCTGTTAAGGTGATAGAGATAGGGGAGGGTGAGAAGGACACAAGTATCTTTGTTAATTCTTGTCCAAATGTGGAGTTAAACGGAAGCCCCAATTTAGTCGGGAACAAGTTACCATCACCTAATACTGGTAGGTGTACTGCTGGTGATGTCATTCATATTACTATGCTAGATGTTATCCCTGTTCTTCCATTGACGTCTGGTCATGACATGGGGCCAAGGGACACTGATTGCACAAAGTGGACAGATCTGGGTGGGATGTGGTCAGAATATGGGACTGACAATAAAGAATGTTCTGTTGCTAGGATTCCTGCTAACCTCACTTCCCCTCAGGTACCTCAGGATGCCTGCCCAGAAAGGGGTAAACATGTGAAGGTAATGTGCCTGATTTGATAAATGCTATGTTGTCAACTTGCTCAGATAACATATTCCTTCTCAGGAACCATGGGATCCAGATATTAAGCAGTTGCCTAATTGTGGGAAAGCAGAAATGATCCCATGTAGTGTTGAAAATGCTCATGTTATTTTCCAGGTACCACGTGAATATCCACCAGGTCGAGATAACGGTGGCGATATTAATAATGTATTGTCTTGTACCACTGTGGGAAATGTACTTTGCATAAGAAATGATCCGGTGGGTCTAGTAGGCATTACTGATATATCTGTTGGGGGTACTGCCAGGATAGGGCATGAGGAGGGTGTAGTGTGGGTGGCTGCTGTGTCTACTCGCTCTCAGAATTCAAGGGAGATCCAGGCACATGCTGCAGATATTCCCCCCCTAACCCCACTCTCTTCAAGCAGGCACACAAACACAAACACAGGCACCCAGCAGGGATCTATTCCCCTCACTGAGAGCTCAACAGAGAATGTGTATTTCAAAGCTGAATTGATAACAGACACCCATCCTGTGACTCTCAGTACTACAATCACAGCTAGGAGAGCTAGCAGACAGGATGTGAGTCTGGGAGGTAATGTCAGGCTGGGGAAGGTGTCTTGGGCTGCTGTGGAAAACTTGTCTTTCCAGGCAGAACTGAGAACTGCCCCATGTACAGAGTGAGCTCACCTTTTTCCCAGTGAAAAGGAGGGGTGGTCAGTCAGCTCATGAAGGAGACCAAGACAAGGTGTTTTGGGAAGGTGACATAGCTATATGTCCCACTGTATGTAGTCCTGAGGAAACAAAGTCTGTAGAACAATACTTGATATGATTTCTATCATACTCATTGTGGTCAGCATTATGCTGTTTAAGGAAACTTTGCCACATCTGATAGGTATGGCCCAAAGCCATCCTAAAGTTGCCCAAACAAGGCAGAAATGCTGGTATGACCGGAAATGCCCGGGAGCGCAAATTTGAAGTGGGGCAGAAGGTTCTGGTACTAATTCCAATGAGGCAGAACAAACTGTAAGCCACATGGGGAGGTCTGTACACCGTACTCCAGTGCGTACATGATGTGAACGATGTCATTGCCAGAGATGAGGGCAGGAAGAGACATAGGGTACTTCACGTCAATATGCTAAAGACCTACCAAGGCAGGGACACTTGCGTGCTGGCAGTTTGCAGCTTCCCAGCAGAGGATCAGGATCCAGACCCACTATTAGACTTGACAGCTGCGGCTGCATCAGGGGGTACCCTGACAGATGCCCAGTATGGAGAGGAGCTGACAGAGGTGCAGCAGAGTCAGCTGTCTGATGCCTTGTGCCCCTACCATACCTGCTTCACAGGGAGGCTAGGAAAAATGCACCTAGGCACCCACCAGGTGGACCCAGGTCACCACACACTGCTGAGAAAGTCAGAGTACAGAGGCACATTGGGGGTGTTGCATGCAAAATGGCATGAGGTGGATGAGATGCTAAGCCTAGGGGTAACACAGAAGTCCTGGAGTTCATGGGCTATGCCCGTAGTGCTTGACCCAACATGGGAACTGCGAGGATCCGTCTCAACAGGGAGATGACAGCAGTCCATACAGGCAAGTTACTGACAATTGTCAGGGCACAGCATAGAGACTGTGGCTTCAGGTGCCAACTGCTCTCATGCTGATTTTAGAAAGGAGAGGTGTCATGATTGGATGCCATTCTGACACCAGAATGTGCATAACTGCAAATAATATTGTATTGATCAATCTCTGCAAATGCCCTGTGTGTGATTATGCATAAATCCTGTGTGAAAAGGTCACTCTAACTGCCCTTCCCAGCAGAAACTCTACTATGTGTCAAGGTAACCAAGCTCTTTGATAAGTCAGGCAGAGAATGCTTCAGGGAAGCATATTGTATCCCTTTCCTTTCTGTATCCATAAAAACTATATTAAGTACTGTATGTGATCTATTGTATTGTATGTGTTGTAAATATCCTCTCAGGACAAACAGAAGACTAGTACTGGCCTGGCAACTATGTATCTCATTACAGACAAAGAGCTTCAAAGGAGGGTTTTTATAGACCCATATCAAAACTAAGATCTTAAAGTAAATGCAGGTCAGACCTGAAATGTGTTTTCTCAACTGACTTCTGTATCTCTCAACAGGTTATTTACTGACCCCAGGGTGTCACCAGAGAGACCAGAAAGACATGTTGGCTAGGGAAGGTGATAATAACTTCCTTCAGTGAGCAATAACAGTGTCTTAGTATGATTGGTAAATCTGATTGCCCAGCTTCAAAGGCTTTTAGAAAATAAGGCCATTTGCCCTTAAACAAGAGTCTGGGAAGCCCAGTATGAGCTCACACTCAATACCTTCTCTGGCTTTGGCAGGGTTAAAACAAACTCTCCAGGGGTAGGGGGGCTGAATGGGCAGCCTGAGTTTTAAATAGGAGAAACACAGGCTGCAAAGCGTGCATTATCAAAGAGGTGAGTCAGGAGAAGCAACCTGGCTCTGTAATGTCCCCAATATCTGAAGAGGCTTCACTTCATCCCATCATTTCACTCTTTATGTGCTAGGATCAGTGGGTTTATCTCCCTATTTTTAATTTCTTGAAATTGTCTTTTCTGATGTGACTGACTTTTTATCATTATATTCTTGTAACTTTCTTTTTACTGCAACATAAGCTTTGAAGCGTTCACTTAAATTAAATAATCAATTTTAGCTCTATTTTCTGTTTTTTCCAACCCAACTCTCTGAAAGAGGCGTTACCAAAACATTAATAATTCTAGGTGCAGGCAAAAGCCATAAATTTGCCTTTAGTCATACCCTAAACATTTGTACTTTGTCTGGTGGTAGTGACCGTGTTGAAATTAATGCACGTGCTCAGGTATCCAGTAACGGTGTCACGTGGCAGGGATTTGCAGATTGGCATATCTGGGGAATCGCCGTACCTAGAAACATTACAAGAGGGCTAACCCATCTATGTTTATGTACTAGAGGGAGGGTTACAGTTAGGCTGTGTGGGGAGGTTAGTGTTAGGCTGTGGGTTAAGCACTAAAAGGAGGGTCATTATTAGGCACTAAGGGGTTAGGGCTAGGCTGTTGGAAGGCAGGGCTATGGTAGGGTTAGGCTAGGAGGGTTGGGTGTAGAGGGGGAGAGTTAGAATACTTATCTAGCAGGTGTCAGGTTTCTGCATGTTAGAATGCAGCTGTCAGAATTCTGACGGCCAGTATCCCAAGTGCTGGGATCCTGATGCGATCCCTCCCCATATATATTGTTATTTCTGCTCATGGTCTCTGTTATTTTTCACATATTGTGGTATGGCTCATTCTTGGGTCGGATCTCAACTCTGCTCTTAAATCCCAATACTCCAATGTATAACATCAGTATCTGCTCAAGTAAAATCAAGGATATAAACTCTCCAATTAAACAATGTTATCAACATGTTTACAAAATTGTCTCCTATTAAAGTTGAAGCTAGTTTCTTTATTACATGAAACTCTGAACACCTTAAACTATCCATTCTCAAGCAACATGTTGTTGATTTCTCATCATACAATATAATTCCAAATCTTGTGGTTTTGCTATTCTAGTATAATCCCCATAAATATTATACAGTAGTATACTTTACTGTTATTGCCTCACACTTTGAGGATGGTATGCGGTCAGCATACCAATGGACGGGATCCCGGCTGTCACAATACTGACGTCGGGATCCCATCAGGGGCACCATACCGTTTCTGGAATATCGTCGAGGTAGGTGTTTCCCCCTCTATGGGTGTCCACGACACCCATAGACGGAGAATAGAACCTGTGGCAAGCTAAATTCACCACCGAGCCCGCAACTGGCTTCGTTGCTCTCGCCCCCCTGTGTTGCTTCATTTGGGTGCGTATAGTCACCGCTGATGACATTCTCTTTGAACTTTAAACATTTTTTGTGGGCATTTATAATTGGATCAAAAAGTACTGTATTTCCATATCAGTTTACTGTATTTCAGACATGTAAGAGCAAAATGGAAGTGTTGACACTGAAATAAAATTTTATTGTCTAAAAGTAAATTAGTGATGTGAGATTCAAAAGGTCCATAGAGGGGGAACAGGCAGACATCATCATATTTGTAGGTAGTAGTTTTGCATAAAAAAATCATTTTTATTTATAGATGACAGACAAAATATTTTGAATCAAACCTTTATTTTTTCATTCTTTTGAACGTGCTTAAAGTCATTGAATGTATGATAAAATTATTAAGTTGCAATATCACTCAACAAGGGATATTGAAAAGTTTAAATATCTTGAGATATATCATGAAATTAGTTTTTTTTGTGTTTTACTTTGGAAGCATTTTACAGTTCTGTGTTTTTATATACTCTGATTATGTGGCTATTACAAAAGGATATGTATTTCTAAATAATATGTTCTTAATATAATAACTATATTGTAAATCTTTTTCAGCTCCACTTAGTTTATTTAGAAAAGTTAAGTATTTACTAAGGCATTTCAATGTTATGATATTTACAATGATTCTTGCTATGTTGCTACCATGGTATAGGCACAATTACAGTATAATATGTACACAAACAGGAACTGATTTACTGCATGCAATACTACTACACTAACAAATAACTGTTAGAACTTGCCAATTACATATTATGTAATGCTGCTGTTTACTAAAGATGATCAGAGAGCAAAGATGGCTGTGCAAAACTTTAACCACATGATTAAGGAATGTGGAGCAGCAATGCAGGCACCCTGAGATCTTTATTGAAAGTATTGTCACAAATGTCCCATAGACTGACCCATTTATGTTATAGAGTAGTATAGTTGTAAAAGACAATTATTTATTTCTATTGCATATTATTATTAATAGTCTAAATTAATATGAGTTATACATAGGGACATGTTTTATTTAGACCAATGAACACATTTTACTAGGATGGTACAGTAATTGCAAAAATGTGTACACTCCTAGGAATCCAAAAACAGTTGCATACATCATATCACTCACAGCAATGTGATAAAATAGAAATTCAGTATGGCAATGATATTGTTAAAAATAACCTTTCTGTAGTGGCCAGAAGCCTTTCTTTAGTGTAACACCCCCTAAGACCGACACCTAGAGGGCAAAATAATATTTTGTTCTATGACACTTTGGGGGAGATGTGTTAAGCCTTGGAAAATTATAAATTGGAGAGAGATAAAATACCATCCAATTAGCTCCTAACTGTCAAGTTACAGGCTGTGTTTGAAAAATGACAGTTGTGAGCTGATTGGTTGGTACTTTATCTCTCTCCACTTTAAATCTCAAGGCTTAATACATCTGGCAGTTAGTTTGAGAAATTGCGTAATTGTTATTGATTTCTCTGCATTTTTACCAAAGGCAGGTAATTGATATGATTGTGATCTATTTTACTTCAGCAATTAACTGAAACAGATCAACAATAACATACCTCACAACACGACCCTCTCCAGGAGGGACACAATGCTCTGCTTCTGGACTTTTTCTTAATTTATGATGGCCATCACCTGTGTTGTACACGTTAATGAATAAGAAAGGTGTTTCACCACAGGTGGTGGCAATCATAAATTAAGAGGGAAGTCCAGGACCAGAGCATTGTGTCCCTCCTGGAGAGGGTCATGTTGGGAGGTATGCAATAATCCCATTTCCATCTACCACTGCAATTCCTCAAGTTGGTTCTGGGAATTGAAAGGAAACAACTTTTGCAACAACTTTTAGGAAGATGCTTTTCAAAATCATCTTAATGTCTCAAAGCCAGATAAAGGACTCTGGGCTTGATTCGGAGTAATAAATAAAGTAAGAAAAAGCAGTTGTGGACCTGGGAAAACCATGTAACAATTCAAAGTGTTGCAAATATATAATTATTTAGTGTTGTAAATACTGTCTGCTTTTGCATGATGGCTGCTTTTGCATGATGGACAGCATAATTTTTACACTGCAATTTAGATCTGAATTTGGATAGGCCATCTCAGTCTAAGGCCGGGATGTAATGAAGTCAGAGTTCGGCGGCTGTGTGGGATGCCGGCCAAACTCTGATTTTTTTTTTTAAGGTGCAATCATTTATAAGGCTAAACCATGTATTGTGAATGATTGCCCCTTTAATAAAACATCAGCGTTCGGACAGCATCCACACGGCCACCAAACTCAGACATCCCGACCTAAATCTCTCTGCACATTTGAAATCTGCCCGATTTGCAGTACATCATGATTTTTCCAAGGTGCACAGTTATTTGCTCTTTCTTGCTTTAGACCCAACTCAGGATTTGGTCCTCTGTGTGCGCATTTCATTTTAGAATTTGCTTATAATTTGGTTTATTTGTGCTTTGAATTTCCGACAGATACAACAGGTATCAAAAAAGATTGAGTTTAATTAGTTTTGAGGTTGATGTAAAAAAAAATATAGTGTATGACTAAGAAACAGACAAATGTTTTAAACCATGAGTGCTGTATTAAATATTGTACTATGCCACAAAAACATAAATGAAAGAAACAGTGTTAAAATCATTTTAGAAGGTCCATGACACAATAAATTATGCAAATCTTCTTAAACTTTATTCAGTTTTAAATATGTTGTTTCAAAATCCATAAACTGGACACATTTCTAGATCTGTACACATCTCCTCTTGAGCACACAAACAAGATTTTTATTTAGGCAACATTTCCAATATACATCATAGATGCTTTAAAATTTGATTGGAAATGTGGGGACTGAAGTTTTACACTACATAGCTGTTTGGTATAAAAACTTACAATTCATTTCAACTCATGGAGCAAATGATGTAATAGCTGTAACATGGACAGGTTAGTACTGTATGTAGCAATGGGTCAACCCTAATCAATTCATATATCTAACATGAATAGTGTTGATCTGGATAAAATGGAAATCCCTTATTTAATGGCTGCTTCTAACACAGCTCGTTACTTTTTATTTGTATAGCGATTGAGAATATATTAAAAAGACACATATCACGTGGAAAAGAATTAGATTTAATTTTGAGATATTACATAGGTCATACAAATTATTCAAAGAGTCAGGTTTTGGTCAAAGTTTTTTAACAGTTTATATATTTATTAGTAGCTCTTTATATAGAACCAGCAATTTCTATTAAACTTTACAATTAGAAACTGAACAGCAATAACACATGACTGGGTAATAACAGAGTTGTAAGAGGCCAATATTTAGTTTAAAATATAGTTAAAAATCTGCTTGAAAATAGATATTTGATACATGAGCATGCATGTTACATATTTCAGTATAGTCCAGCTATATTGCAAAGGATTTTTCTAGATTACATGGCTTTGTAAAGGGTAGAACAGGTTGCTGAGTTTATGTGGGTGGTTATGGAATATGACAAGCTTGCCCAGGGTGGTATGTTTTCAGAGAAAACTTGGCAGTTTGGAGGCTGAAGTGGTTCCACAGTAGTTCCAGTCTAAGCAAAATCCTATAACCATGAATGAGGGAAGGTCATGAGTATGGATAAGAAATGCAGGTCTTGCACAGAACAGTAAGGATGAGCTGAGAGATATGTTGAGGTAAGTGAAGACATGTATGAAGAGAAGTCAAACATAAGGATAACTTTGTGAACCCAAAATAAGTATGTAAAGAAAGTTCAATTGCTAACATTTGAGTATTTTTTATTGTTTTGGTAATGGATGTAAGATGATAACTTGTCATGGCATATTGTTCAATTTACTAAACGAAGTATGCAGAGGGTAGGTCTATACAGTGTGGCAGAAGAAACTGTAGGACAATGTATGCTGTAATATGTATCTTCTTGGGTTAAGATTCTAAAGGAATTAGCAAAGAGTCTTTGAAATGTACCTTAATACAGTGATATTGTTTGATGATGGATTTGTGTATCTGAAACTTAGCAGGAGGACAGTTAAAGTAAAAAATACTTTTATATTTTTAGGTGAATAAAGAGCTTTAAGAACCTTTTGTCCTCTGATAGCCATATAGATTGTTGTAAAATTCTAAAAAATATATTTAATGGAAAATATTGAAATAAAATTGTGGATTTAAATTAGATATTGAAGAGGTATCACAGATCAAGAAGGTAACCCTTCAGAATAGGATGGCCTTGTGTTAATGAATGATAGATGGTCTCTGACAACTTTAAAGACACTCTGCAGCTTAAGGCCCGTACACACTGGTCGATGTATCGGCTGTTCTCTTGAACGGCCGATACATCGTGGGACCGTCGGCCAGTGTGTACGGGCGATACGTCTGTGAACTCCGTCGTTCACAGATGTATCGCGTCGGCCGCGCAGCACAGCCGACAGCCAATATATCTAACGAAATATTGGCCCGTCGCTGTGTGTGTACGGGGCGGTCGTCCGACCGCCCGTACACATGCTGCGGCGGCCGGCGGTGATTGACAGGTGAACTGGGCGGGCGCGAGCGCCCGCCCGCCCAGTTCATGACGTCAGTCCCCCGACGGATCGGGCTGTGTGTATGCACAGCACACTGCCCGATCCGTACATAGATATATCTGCAGATCAATTGATCTGCAGATATATCTCATAGTGTGTACCCACCTTTACTCTGCATATTAGGTGCCCCCAGGGGCAAACGCAGGAATTATAAGGGGGGGTTTCCATGTGTATGTGTATATACGTATATGTATGTATATATATATATATATATATACACACACACACACAGGCACATCATACCCTCCAACATTTTACACATAAAAATCTAGGCAGCTTCCCCAGTGCTTTCCTTAGGTATCCCAATGCTGGGTCCACATATATTCCACAGTTGGCGGCTCTCAGGTTAATAAATGTCAATGACACGCTGTTCTGCAAACGTTTCGATGTTTATTCCACCATCGTCGTCAGTGCAATGAATACAAACACATAGATACAGTTATATATATACCCCACACACCAGAACAGCGTGTCATTGACCTTTATTAACCTGAGTGCCGCCAACTGTGGAATATATGTGAACCCAGCATTGGGATACCTACGGAAAGCACTGGGGAAGCTGCCTAGATTGAAGTGAGTGCCGCCCTGTGTGGAAGTGTGTGTGTATATATATATATATATATATATATATATATATATATATATATATATAATATACACATACATTTATGTGTATGTATGTACTTTTATATATATATATATATATATATACATAAATGCATGTGTATTTTATATCAGTATAAATATAGATATATCTATATATATATATATATATATATATAGATATATTTTGTATACATTATATTGCATTCATTATAAAATACCACACAAAATATAAAAATATAATAAAACTCTTGGTTTACCTGTATGTACCAAAGTGAGACTATTGAGAAGCATCCCAGTAGCAGCTGTTGTGAGGCTTTTATAGGATACTAATATCACCACCAAAATGGCGCTGCCCATGCATTTATATAGACTACATGAAAATGGCCACCGCTGTTTTCCTTATAAATGTCATGTAGTGTGGTGTATATATAACGGGGAAAGAGTGCCATTCAGAACTCCTCCACACAGGCCCGAGAATCACGGCAAATTGCCGCGAGGGGGTGGGGCCTAATAGCGGGAGGGGGCGGAGCTACGATCGTGGTCTTTTTGTACATGGTAAGTTAAAAAAAAAACATTTGGTCCATCAGGGGGGGGTTTCTGGGTACTCAGAAACCCCCCTGTGTGCGCCACTGGCCCCCGCCCCCCCTTACAAGAGTCGTAATGCAGAAAGTTAGGAGTATGCACTGCAGAGTGTACAGTACTTGGGTAGTGATAAAATTAATTGTATTTAACCTAAATAAACACAATGGAATTTCACTTTCATTAGGATTATCATTCAAATATATAATTATCACAGTGGCATTTAATATAAGTTAAGAATATCTTACATAGACAAATTCTGCTGACAATGTAAATGTTAATGTTCATTAATCTCTTGTTTTTGTAATATATTTAACTCTTTGGGGAGTGACTGAATTGTCTACAAGGTGCAGATCCTGTACAATATATGAATATGTCCCAGTTTATAAAATAGCAGTATGTATCTGCCACTCCTGTGTGACTCTGCCACTCTGTGCTCCTAGCTGTGTGACTCTGCTGCTCTACACTCCCATGTGACTTTGTTACTTTGCTGCTCCTATGTGGCTTATCATCTTTTGTCTTTGATTCAATGCAGTAGTACAGTAGTGGTTAGTCTAGATAGCAGAGTTTATTAAGCAGTAGTATTTATAGGTTTTAGACCGAGCAAACCTACAAAAATGTTCTTGGTGATTTGCAGCCAGCTATGTGGCCAGGGAATGTGGTCAGTAGCCCAGTGGTCAGGATGCCAACAGCCATGTGACAGACACTGGAATCCCGACACCACTGGGAATCCTGGTGCTGGAACACCAACATCCCAAAGGTATGTATCATGGGGATGGTTAGGGCTAGGTCCTGGAGGTGGTTAGGGTTAGGCACTAGAATTGGGTTAGCCATAGATGCCTCCCGCCTGAGTCTTAGCCCTAGCTACTACCCCCTGTGACTTAGCCCTAGCCACCCCCCCCCCCCCCCCCGATATCTTAGCCTTAGCCACCTCCCCAGGTGGTTTAGGGATAGGGTAGGGGACAGGGGATTTGTAAAATAATTACCTCATTCCACGTCAGCATTTTAATTGTTGGGATGCTGGTGTTGGTCATGTGACCACTGGCATCTCAGCAGCCGACCTCTTGTATCACACCCACGGCTGGCACTACTACAGTTAGATCAATGTATTTTTTTTGTGAGTATTTTTCTCAATTGATGTGCTTACCAGTGTCTGCTTCCTTGCTAGTGCTCTGCATTGTGCACCCCTTCTTCTAGTCACTCTTTCAGTGGAATAGTTCTAGTGGTAGCTGGTCCAGCATTAAAGAGAGGGATAAAGCCTTGCTGACTTTCAGGCTTCTTTATGCTGCAGGATTGCTGCATGTTGTGGGGAATTCCTTGTGATAGTGAGAACTTCCGAATTCAATATTATCTTACATACTATTTGGACATTTTTTATATGAAACTAAACTACTTTTTATAAGGAAAAGTAAGGCTTTTATTTACAGCATTAAAAGTATTTTTTAAAGTAAAATTATTCAGCATCTTTAACATTTGCAAAATAAATGAACTGATACTATAATTCTTCATGCTACCAAGAAATGGCAAATCATTTACAAGTGCTTAATCAACTGCTTTGGTTGAACTAACTTCATCTACAACAGGGTCAAGCTGCAAAATATTCCCTGAAAGAGCAAGAAGATGAACATTAAGATACAGTAAATGTGAAATTACATTTGAAATTCAAATCCTGAGTTTGGTAGACCTTGAAAATGGCATTCTTAATTGAAACACACACACACAAAAATATTTAGCATCAAAGAAAATGTAACTAAATAGCTCATTTAAATTGTAGCACTTTTTGACATCAAACAGGCCTTTCATGAAGCAGAGATGAAATTGTGCTGAGTTCCACACCTGCCAATGTTGCTGAGCAGGGCTGTTAACAAGCTGTTTGCAATGAGAAAATTGAGGCGAGTTGTCAGCTTTACATTTTGACACAATATTCCACTTCCTTTTCATTTCTTCATAACACAGTCTAGGAATTTAAATGTAATATTTGTTTCTAATTGACTACCTGCATATAAACTTATTTTGTTTTACTTTAGACATTTCTATGCCAGTAATTGAACAGTTTTCTGCTGTAGGGCAAGGTACTGTATGCATGATTGTAAACATAGCAAAATAGGACCTAGAGATTGCTTCATACCCATAAAAGTATAATTAAAAAAAGAAAATTCCTAACTCTAGAATCTTTTTACCACTGCATTATTATTGAGTCTGAACAGGGTGTTAAAGTATCTATTAAATGTTCTTAGTGGAATTCCTGAACGACTGTGCTTATCGGCTCTCCGCTATAGAAGCAGTCATAATCATTTCTATATGTTTTAGTACTGGCAATGTTCACATCTTACTTCACTTTCTATTAGACATATTCACCTCCACCCAATTTGTTAAAAATGAAAATAATATTAGCTCACTTACTAGCCCACATAACAAAAATCAGATGCATTTTTTCTAATTTTTATACTTTATTGCTTTCTTTGGCAATTTTTATCAGGATTTTACTTATTCATTTATTTTAATAATTACAGAATATATTAATAGTATATTTATTTGTTAGTGATATCCAACACTATGATAGGTATAGAAAAACATTCTTTTACACTAGATATACTGTATGATAGGAATCAGCTGGTGAATCATGAACACATCAGGAAACCTGTTATTTGTCCTTCTTATGCTTTGAAAGTAATGGTACATACAAACGGTGTAATACACTCAATGCCTGACACTGACTATACAATATGGCCGGAGCCCGGCGCCACCGACACAGTCAATGTTGGGCTGCCTGCACAGTCTAATTTTTTGCGATGCCGATCCCGCAGAACCACACATTGGCTTCGCAAGCTGTGTACACATGGTGCGATGCTTACTAACTTTCCTTAGATTTTGACTAGTCAAAATTGTAAGGAAAGTTAGTGCATATTGCACCTTGTGTATGCACCTTAAGGGAAGTCTTTGTAGTTCTTGCTGAGGAATTGGAAGATTTCTCATAAAAAAGGAATAGAAGAGATTTGCGTCTCTGTGAAAAAGGAGTGGCAGTTGTTGATGAGCAGTGTCATGTCTATTGCCGAAGGTGCAAATAAAAATACAGAATGCAAAAGACTCACTCACCCCCCCCCTCATATTTACTGCAGAATAAGTGGAGGTTGCAGCTGACTTCAGGAAATATGTTCTGGAATTTACAAGTGCCCTCTGTAAATACTGTAAAGGGTGCCGAGTGAAGGATTAGGATTGGAGGCTGTTGAGAAGACAGAGGAAGCAAGAATCCACCAAGAGAGGGATTTGATTTGTTGCTATCACAACCATTTTCTGGAGGTAGGAACAACTTCTGCTTCCCAAATAGAACTGAGTTAATTGGCACTAGGTGCTCTCTATGAAATGGTAGAGAGTATGGTGGAGGATAAGTAATTTAACTCATTCAGAGTTAAATTCTTGGATGACAGAGAAAAGAGGCCCTCAGAGAAGAGGAAAATTATCATGAAAAAGGAGGTCTGCATTAAGTGAGGCTTTAGTGATCCTGGATAATGGAAAATATGGCAATATTCCAGAATCAAATGACCCTGGTAACAAGAAAGAACTGTCCATAATCAACAAAAAATGTGTATCGGGTGGTTACAGCTTATCAAAGACATTTTAAGAAGTTGTCAGACAAGGAAAATCAGGCCACCAACAAGCTGGAGCGCTTAGGATGCTATGGCCTTAATTGCAAATGGATCCACAAAGAACATTCCTTATTACTATTATAGTGAAGTGAACTGGTTAATATGTATATCCATTTGTTATCTTGTTGTTAGCAAGCTTTTTCTTCACAAGCAAGAAAGTGACCATAAGTACATGATGCTTTGGTAAGTGAGATGATTATTAATATGGACCTGAAATGGTTTGATAAAGTGCCCTCTTGGGGTCCCAGGTATGCATTGTGTATAATAATATATGTAGTTTCTCAAAATAGGGGGAAACATCAGTCTATTTTCAACAAATAACAATCAATAGAAAGCTAATGTAGCATTTTAATCTATATGCAGTATACTGTATTGATGGCAGAGCCACTTTAGACACAACTACTGTACGGCAAAGCAGCATGGGGGTGTTACAGCCGCGATATGTAATTGAAGAACAATGTAGTCTCTTTGGTAGATTTATTGCAGGTGAAGTTCCATTAGGGTCTGAGGTCCTTCACTGAACATTTGCTTGACATTTTAACTACAAATGTGGCTCCAGTGCAGTTAGTATATCCTAGGTTTTGGCCTTTTACCTTTACAATTTTTTTTCACTACTTAACACATACATGCCGGGCTTTGAATAGACACTTAAGCAGAATTCAGGTTTTGCTGTGGCTGCAGTTACTTGTAGAGTGGGTGTATACCACAAGCCTGCTTCTGAGGCATCCAAATACTGTACTGGAAGTCTACTATGTTTTGTATGTTAGGTGTATTGTTGGCACAAGTGTGACTACCATTTTTCAGCTTATGGCAGGACCATTCTCTATCCCTCATGTCTGATGTGCCTATGTAATGATCTAGAAAGGGTATACCTGCATGTACACTAATAGGTAGGTGGGTACAAATCCAACACTTACTTTTGTTAAGAGTCTCTGAAATCCTGCTATGCATTGCTATAATGGAGTTACCTGTAAATTCATCTCTGTAATTCTTTTTTTGATGGGCTCTGCATGCATGAGCGCAGCCTAGCATACCATTGTTATATCTTTCATTACCTGTATCACTGGTCACGTTATTAGCAGAACCTGGAGTGTATACACTAAACTCAAGAAAAATGAGTATTATTGTAATCAGAAATGCCCATGAGAGAATGCACCCCCACAGTCCACTGACTGGCCTTTGGCCCATCAGCATCATCCTGTTTAGCATTGTCTTTGCTGTCCTTGATCTTCACAGTACTTGTCCAGGAGTTATTTACCCTCCACAGAGATACTGCATTGGCAAGTGGCTCAAGGGATTAATATGCCCGAACCACTCACTTGCTGGTTTTACTGGTAAAGGGAAGAGGTGGTGTCTTGGAGAATATTTTCCACTTGTGCTGTCTCAGGAGGTGTGACTTTTCTGCAGTGAGTGGAGTGGATCCACAATGTCTTCTCCTTTATCTTATCAGCAGTTGGAGTTGTCAGCAAGACTTGCGGGGTCATTCCGACCTGATCGCTCACTGCAGTTTATCGGAGCGCAGCGATTGTGTCAGAACTGTGCATGTGTCAGCGCCACAGGCCGTCATTTCCTAGTGATTGCCTTTGCCTGATTGACAGACAGAGGTGGTCACTAGGCTGGAGGGGGCCGCACTGCAGCATTTGGATGCCATTATGGGGGCACAGTCCGGCCAACGCAGGCGTGGCTGGACCATGCGGGGGGTGGGCCACAGCGGCTGCGTGACATCACACACAGCCACTGTGACCAGGGGCAGCGACGATCAACTCCCAGCCAGCTGCAGTAGCTATGCTGGCCAGGAGTTACTCACAAGTACAAAAGCATCACCGCTGTGTGATGCTTTTGTACTTGTGCGGGGGTGCCGGACTGACATGCGGGGCAGACTAGCCCTGTGCTGGGCATCCCCCCGCATGTCTGGGAACATTTAGCACAGCTACGATCAACTCGGAATGACACCTTGATAAGGTCCTTAACACCGGTCTGTCAGAGAGCCCAATCCCAGAAAATTTCTGACCATTACCTCATCACCAGGTTGCAGATTATTACAAGCACCTTCCACATGAGTTGGTTATGTGCTGGTCACAGTAACTTGAATCTTCTTTAGTTGATTGCTTAATGAAATAAGATGATACACAGTTAAGTCATTTGTTTTACTGAGTTCGGATACGGGTGGAATAGTAACATTAGGCAATCTTCCAAGTAGTATCTTATAAGGGGAAATATTTAGTTTTCCTCTAGGGGCGGTACAGATTGAGTGTAGTATTAATGGCAAAGCTTCTGGCCACTGAAAACTAGTCTCTTCACATTTTTTGGCAAGCTTATTTTTAATAGTCCTGTTGTAATGTTCAATTTTGCTGCTGGTTGGCACATTTTTTTATCCACTATTCCCGTAAAATGTATGCCTTGGTTACATGATATCACATATGGTATACCATACCTATAAATTCCTGTACCTATTTCTGTGCTGTACTTGATGCTTTACCCAGCCACTAAACATGTCTACATAAACTAAAACATACTAAAACAACCGAATCTTTGGAAGCTGAATAATATAAATTTGTATAACTTGGAAAGGACCAGTTGTCTGGAGAAGATGTGAAGGTATAGTCTTAACTGATCATCCAGCATTCCTCTGCAAGATGATGCAAGAAGCACAGTATTTGGTTGCAACTGTTGCAAAACCAGGTGCATCCCAGTAAGTCTGAATCAGACTATTTATGGCCATCTTACCTGCATGGGTCAGTTTATGGGACATCTGTGCCAATACTGGCAAGAGTGATTTTGGGGCAACAGTCTTATCTTCAGAGCGGTGCCAAGAGCATTCATTGCATTTCCCCTATTTAGTCCTTTCCTGTAAATAACAAGCTTTTTGCATTTTGATTAATGTTTGTTCACTTGGTATACATATATCTTTAGTAAACATGTAAACATTTTTATTACAATTTCTGTTTGTGCTGCTGCTGCTTTGGCAGCTATTATAAGCATAGATAGAGATCTTCATAAGTTAAGTAAGCATGAGGGATTACAATTTCCTCCCTCCATTCTGCTCTGAATCTCATAAGTTTCACTAACCATTAGTAAATTTGCAGACTTCAAAATATTACATTTGACCAGGGTAATGGTGGTAGGAATAATGAGGGCCAGTACCCATTCTGGTAAGCGTGCCGCAGTGACATGTCAGGTTTTCTGACAAGTTAGTATAGCGGCTATTATTATTATTTTGCTTCGCAGGGATTTCTGCTAGCATGGTTTGTTACTCAATATAAGGTGAAATTAGATTAATTGCCTTAAATATCAATTGATAAATACTTTATTATTATCTGGAACTATCCTGCTCAGCATGGTCTGCAGGTCAAATTAACAACGTATTATCTGCAGTTGGTTTCTACAGAATTAGCAAACAATTTCAGCCCGGCAGTGCAAGTATCCAGTTGACCAAGCCGGACTCACGCTGAAACTGTGTATGTCTAGGGGTGGTACCTTTCTGTAGCCCACCCAGCCATATCACAAGTGACTTGAGCAACTTTAACTTGTAGGTTCATAAGCTTAGTTTTCTGTTTGTAACTTTATTAAACACCAAGTTATCTTCATGATGTACTGCTAATTTTTCCAATCCTCTGGGACTTTTGTATGACACAGTAGATCATTAATGGTCAACCGAGTTTTGTTATGCAGTCTAAGACCATCAACAAAAGCAATGGTCAATATTGGAAAAAGTTTCTTGTGATCAAATATCTTTTTAATTCACCCATAATTTTGTTTGAACCTTACCCAATAATCTCCAGTACAGATGGGTCCTCCGTTATATTGGCTGACTGAGGCGTTAGTCGTGATCAGGCATATGCAGCGTGCCTGGGCGCAAGGAGGCGCGCCTAGTTGAAGGGAGGCGCACAGAGCGGTTGGCGTTACCTTTGAGTGTAATACCTAAGATCATCCACCAGATGTCACTTTTTAAAATCACCAATGCGCATGTGTTTGGTCTCCATTAAAATACAATACTGAACTACAGCGTAAGAACTACTTTACTGGTGCGTCTCATTATGCTACATTATGCTACAGTATGTCATACAGTATATAACAGTATATACAGTACAGATGCAAATAGTACAGCATATATAGATGCAAACGAATGTGTTACAGATACAGTATGGCCTATTGATGTTAGGGATATGTAAGCATCCAAATCCCGTCATATTAAGCATAATGGGGAGAGATAAAAGCTCCTCCCTAAGTTCCTGAATGCCAAATCACTGTGAGTATAGTTTATACAGACACAAATGAACATGCTAAAACACTTGTGTATGCAGATGAAACTAATGTGTGAAAGGAATAATGTAGCTCATTAACTTTACAGTATGTACAGTGCACGAAATGAGCTTCCGAGTCCCCTAACGGCATAAACAAACACCAATAGGAAGGAATCACTCTTTGCAGTACTTTTACACATGAACTTGTGAATCTTCCATGCAGTGTCGTGGGCTAGCGATGAAGGCTCCCGTCTGCCACGCTGAGAGTCTTGGGTTTTATTCCCAAAGTGCCAATCTTTTTTTTTTTTTTGTGTTCCCGTGACATTCACTTTATTATTATTTTTCTGTGTAATCCATTGTAAAACATTCAATTGAAGGGTGCACACAGGTTTCACACAAATCGGGGTAAATCTGCAGGAGCAACTCATTCGCTATCTAAAATACACAGCGGTAATGAGCACCTGTAGACATACCAGTAAATATAAATTAGTGTATTCTGATTAGAGATGAGCGCCTGAAATTTTTCGGGTTTTGTGTTTTGGTTTTGGGTTCGGTTCCGCGGCCGTGTTTTGGGTTCGAACGCGTTTTGGCAAAACCTCACCGAATTTTTTTTGTCGGATTCGGGTGTGTTTTGGATTCGGGTGTTTTTTTCAAAAAACACTAAAAAACAGCTTAAATCATAGAATTCGGGGGTCATTTTGATCCCAAAGTATTATTAACCTCAAAAACCATAATTTACACTCATTTTCAGTCTATTCTGAATACCTCACACCTCACAATATTATTTTTAGTCCTAAAATTTGCACCAAGGTCGCTGTGTGAGTAAGATAAGCGACCCTAGTGGCCGACACAAACACCGGGCCCATCTAGGAGTGGCACTGCAGTGTCACGCAGGATGTCCCTTCCAAAAAACCCTCCCCAAACAGCACATGACGCAAAGAAAAAAAGAGGCGCAATGAGGTAGCTGTGTGAGTAAGATTAGCGACCCTAGTGGCCGACACAAACACCGGGCCCATCTAGGAGTTGCACTGCAGTGTCACGCAGGATGGCCCTTCCAAAAAATCCTTCCCAAACAGCACATGACGCAAGAAAAAAAGAGGCGCAATGAGGTAGCTGTGTGAGTAAGATTAGCGACCCTAGTGGCCGACACAAACACCGGGCCCATCTAGGAGTGGCACTGCAGTGTCACGCAGGATGTCCCTTCCAAAAAACCCTCCCCAAACAGCACATGACGCAAAGAAAAAAAGAGGCGCAATGAGGTAGCTGTGTGAGTAAGATTAGCGACCCTAGTGGCCGACACAAACACCGGGCCCATCTAGGAGTGGCACTGCAGTGTCACGCAGGATGTCCCTTCCAAAAAACCCTCCCCAAACAGCACATGACGCAAAGAAAAAAAGAGGCGCAATGAGGTAGCTGACTGTGTGAGTAAGATTAGCGACCCTAGTGGCCGACACAAACACCGGGCCCATTTAGGAGTGGCACTGCAGTGTCACGCAGGATGTACCTTCCAAAAAACCCTCCCCAATCAGCACATGATGCAAAGAAAAAGAAAAGAAAAAAGAGGTGCAAGATGGAATTGTCCTTGGGCCCTCCCACCCACCCTTATGTTGTATAAACAAAACAGGACATGCACACTTTAACCAACCCATCATTTCAGTGACAGGGTCTGCCACACGACTGTGACTGATATGACGGGTTGGTTTGGACCCCCCCCCAAAAAGAAGCAATTAATCTCTCCTTGCACAAACTGGCTCTACAGAGGCAAGATGTCCACCTCATCATCACCCTCCGATATATCACCGTGTACATCCCCCTCCTCACAGATTATCAATTCGTCCCCACTGGAATCCACCATCTCAGCTCCCTGTGTACTTTGTGGAGGCAATTGCTGCTGGTCAATGTCTCCGCGGAGGAATTGATTATAATTCATTTTAATGAACATCATCTTCTCCACATTTTCTGGATGTAACCTCGTACGCCGATTGCTGACAAGGTGAGCGGCGGCACTAAACACTCTTTCGGAGTACACACTTGTGGGAGGGCAACTTAGGTAGAATAAAGCCAGTTTGTGCAAGGGCCTCCAAATTGCCTCTTTTTCCTGCCAGTATAAGTACGGACTGTGTGACGTGCCTACTTGGATGCGGTCACTCATATAATCCTCCACCATTCTATCAATGTTGAGAGAATCATATGCAGTGACAGTAGACGACATGTCCGTAATCGTTGTCAGGTCCTTCAGTCCGGACCAGATGTCAGCATCAGCAGTCGCTCCAGACTGCCCTGCATCACCGCCAGCGGGTGGGCTCGGAATTCTGAGCCTTTTCCTCGCACCCCCAGTTGCGGGAGAATGTGAAGGAGGAGATGTTGACAGGTCGCGTTCCGCTTGACTTGACAATTTTGTCACCAGCAGGTCTTTCAACCCCAGCAGACTTGTGTCTGCCGGAAAGAGAGATCCAAGGTAGGCTTTAAGTCTAGGATCGAGCACGGTGGCCAAAATGTAGTGCTCTGATTTCAACAGATTGACCACCCGTGAATCCTTGTTAAGCGAATTAAGGGCTCCATCCACAAGTCCCACATGCCTAGCGGAATCGCTCCGTGTTAGCTCCTCCTTCAATGTCTCCAGCTTCTTCTGCAAAAGCCTGATGAGGGGAATGACCTGACTCAGGCTGGCAGTGTCTGAACTGACTTCACGTGTGGCAAGTTCAAAGGGCATCAGAACCTTGCACAACGTTGAAATCATTCTCCACTGCGCTTGAGACAGGTGCATTCCACCTACTATATCGTGCTCAATTGTATAGGCTTGAATGGCCTTTTGCTGCTCCTCCAACCTCTGAAGCATATAGAGGGTTGAATTCCACCTCGTTACCACTTCTTGCTTCAGATGATGGCAGGGCAGGTTCAGTAGTTTTTGGTGGTGCTCCAGTCTTCTATACGTGGTGCCTGTACGCCAAAAGTGTCCTGCAATTCTTCTCGCCACCGACAGCATCTCTTGCACGCCCCTGTCGTTTTTTAAAAAATTCTGCACCACCAAATTCAAGGTATGTGCAAAACATGGGACGTGCTGGAATTTGCCCATATTTAATGCACACACAATATTGCTGGCGTTGTCCGATGCCACAAATCCACAGGAGAGTCCAATTGGGGTAAGCCATTCCGCGATGATCTTCCTCAGTTGCCGTAAGAGGTTTTCAGCTGTGTGCGTATTCTGGAAAGCGGTGATACAAAGCGTAGCCTGCCTAGGAAAGAGTTGGCGTTTGCGAGATGCTGCTACTGGTGCCGCCGCTGCTGTTCTTGCGGCGGGAGTCCATACATCTACCCAGTGGGCTGTCACAGTCATATAGTCCTCAGTCTGCCCTGCTCCACTTGTCCACATGTCCGTGGTTAAGTGGACATTGGGTACAACTGCATTTTTTAGGACACTGGTGAGTCTTTTTCTGACGTCCGTGTACATTCTCGGTATCGCCTGCCTAGAGAAGTGGAACCTAGATGGTATTTGGTAACGGGCGCACACTGCCTCAATAAATTGTCTAGTTCCCTGTGAACTAACGGCGGATACCGGACGCACGTCTAACACCAACATAGTTGTCAAGGCCTCAGTTATCCGCTTTGCAGCAGGATGACTGCTGTGATATTTCATCTTCCTCGCAAAGGACTGTTGAACAGTCAATTGCTTACTGGAAGTAGTACAAGTGGGCTTACGACTTCCCCTCTGGGATGACCATCGACTCCCAGCAGCAACAACAGCAGCGCCAGCAGCAGTAGGCGTTACACGCAAGGATGCATTGGAGAAATCCCAGGCAGGAGAGGACTCGTCAGAATTGCCAGTGACATTGCCTGCAGGACTATTGGCATTCCTGGGGAAGGAGGAAATTGACACTGAGGGAGTTGGTGGGGTGGTTTGCGTGAGCTTGGTTACAAGAGGAAGGGATTTACTGGTCAGTGGACTGCTTCCGCTGTCACCCAAAGTTTTTGAACTTGTCACTGACTTATTATGAATGCGCTGCAGGTGACGTATAAGGGAGGATGTTCCGAGGTGGTTAACGTCCTTACCCCTACTTATTACAGCTTGACAAAGGGAACACACGGCTTGACACCTGTTGTCCGCATTTCTGGTGAAATACTTCCACACCGAAGAGCTGATTTTTTTGGTATTTTCACCAGGCATGTCAACGGCCATATTCCTACCACGGACAACAGGTGTCTCCCCGGGTGCCTGACTTAAACAAACCACCTCACCATCAGAATCCTCCTGGTCAATTTCCTCCCCAGCGCCAGCAACACCCATATCCTCCTCATCCTGGTGTACTTCAACACTGACATCTTCAATCTGACTATCAGGAACTGGACTGCGGGTGCTCCTTCCATCACTTGCAGGGGGCGTGCAAATGGTGGAAAGCGCATGCTCTTCACGTCCAGTGTTGGGAAGGTCAGGCATCGCAACCGACACAATTGGAGTCGGACTCTCCTTGTGGATTTGGGATTTCGAAGAACGCACAGTTCTTTGCGGTGCTACTGCTTTTGCCAGCTTTAGTCTTTTCATTTTTCTAGCGAGAGGCTGAGTGCTTCCATCCTCATGTGAAGCTGAACCACTAGCCATGAACATAGGCCAGGGCCTCAGCCGTTCCTTGCCACTCCGTGTGGTAAATGGCATATTGGCAAGTTTACGCTTCTCCTCCGACAATTTTATTTTAGGTTTTGGAGTCCTTTTTTTACTGATATTTGGTGTTTTGGATTTGACATGCTCTGTACTATGACATTGGGCATCGGCCTTGGCAGACGACGTTGCTGGCATTTCATCGTCTCGGCCATGACTAGTGGCAGCAGCTTCAGCACGAGGTGGAAGTGGATCTTGATCTTTCCCTAATTTTGGAACCTCAACATTTTTGTTCTCCATATTTTAATAGGCACAACTAAAAGGCACCTCAGGTAAACAATGGAGATGGATGGATTGGATACTAGTATACAATTATGGACGGGCTGCCGAGTGCCGACACAGAGGTAGCCACAGCCGTGAACTACCGCACTGTACTGTGTCTGCTGCTAATATATAGACTGGTTGATAAAGAGATAGTATACTCGTAACTAGTATGTATGTATAAAGAAAGAAAAAAAAACCACGGTTAGGTGGTATATACAATTATGGACGGGCTGCCGAGTGCCGACACAGAGGTAGCCACAGCCGTGAACTACCGCACTGTACTGTGTCTGCTGCTAATATATAGACTGGTTGATAAAGAGATAGTATACTCGTAACTAGTATGTATGTATAAAGAAAGAAAAAAAAAACACGGTTAGGTGGTATATACAATTATGGACGGGCTGCCGAGTGCCGACACAGAGGTAGCCACAGCCGTGAACTACCACACTGTACTGTGTCTGCTGCTAATATATAGACTGGTTGATAAAGAGATAGTATACTCGTAACTAGTATGTATGTATAAAGAAAGAAAAAAAAACCACGGTTAGGTGGTATATACAATTATGGACGGGCTGCCGAGTGCCGACACAGAGGTAGCCACAGCCGTGAACTACCGCACTGTACTGTGTCTGCTGCTAATATAGACTGGTTGATAAAGAGATAGTATACTCGTAACTAGTATGTATGTATAAAGAAAGAAAAAAAAAACCACGGTTAGGTGGTATATACAATTATGGACGGGCTGCCGAGTGCCGACACAGAGGTAGCCACAGCCGTGAACTACCGCACTGTACTGTGTCTGCTGCTAATATAGACTGGTTGATAAAGAGATAGTATACTCGTAACTAGTATGACTATAAAGAAAGAAAAAAAAACCACGGTTAGGTGGTTTATACAATTATGGACGGGCTGCCGAGTGCCGACACAGAGGTAGCCACAGCCGTGAACTACCGCACTGTACTGTGTCTGCTGCTAATATAGACTGGTTGATAAAGAGATAGTATACTCGTAACTAGTATGACTATAAAGAAAGAAAAAAAAACCACGGTTAGGTGGTATATACAATTATGGACGGGCTGCCGAGTGCCGACACAGAGGTAGCCACAGCCGTGAACTACCGCACTGTACTGTGTCTGCTGCTAATATATAGACTGGTTGATAAAGAGATAGTATACTCGTAACTAGTATGTATGTATAAAGAAAGAAAAAAAAACCACGGTTAGGTGGTATATACAATTATGGACGGGCTGCCGAGTGCCGACACAGAGGTAGCCACAGCCGTGAACTACCGCACTGTACTGTGTCTGCTGCTAATATAGACTGGTTGATAAAGAGATAGTATACTCGTAACTAGTATGTATGTATAAAGAAAGAAAAAAAAACCACGGTTAGGTGGTATATACAATTATGGACGGGCTGCCGAGTGCCGACACAGAGGTAGCCACAGCCGTGAACTACCGCACTGTACTGTGTCTGCTGCTAATATAGACTGGTTGATAAAGAGATAGTATACTCGTAACTAGTATGACTATAAAGAAAGAAAAAAAAACCACGGTTAGGTGGTATATACAATTATGGACGGGCTGCCGAGTGCCGACACAGAGGTAGCCACAGCCGTGAACTACCGCACTGTACTGTGTCTGCTGCTAATATAGACTGGTTGATAAAGAGATAGTATACTACTAATATTATATATACTGGTGGTCAGGTCACTGGTCACTAGTCACACTGGCAGTGGCACTCCTGCAGCAAAAGTGTGCACTGTTTAATTTTAATATAATATTATGTACTCCTGGCTCCTGCTATAACCTATAACTGGCACTGCAGTGCTCCCCAGTCTCCCCCACAATTATAAGCTGTGTGAGCTGAGCACAGTCAGATATATATATACATTGATGCAGCACACTGGGCTGAGCAGTGCACACAGATATGGTATGTGACTGAGTCACTGTGTGTATCGTTTTTTTCAGGCAGAGAACGGATATATTAAATAAAACAAACAACTGCACTGTCTGGTGGTCACTGTGGTCGTCAGTCACTAAACTCTGCACTCTCTTCTACAGTATCACAGCCTCAGGTCAATCTCTCTCTCTCTCTCAACCCTAATCTAAATGGAGAGGACGCCAGCCACGTCCTCTCCCTATCAATCTCAATGCACGTGTGAAAATGGCGGCGACGCGCGGCTCCTTATATAGAATCCGAGTCTCGCGATAGAATCCGAGCCTCGCGAGAATCCGACAGCGTCATGATGACGTTCGGGCGCGCTCGGGTTAACCGAGCAAGGCGGGAAGATCCGAGTCGCTCGGACCCGTGAAAAAAAACATGAAGTTCGGGCGGGTTCGGATTCAGAGAAACCGAACCCGCTCATCTCTAATTCTGATGCAACTAACTGTTCGAGCAACACAGTACTGTAGATCGTTGGCATTAGAGAATCTGTGTTGTGAGAATCTGTGTTGTACTTAATGAGAAGGGATCACTGCTACTGTACCATTTACACATCTACAGTATCAATGCGACTGCAGTTCTCTATGTGATTTTCATAAACAGTATACTGTTGCACATGTCTTGTAACCTGACCTGTCTACTGCATGAACTGACATCTATAATGGTAGATGCTCAATCAGCATAATGATATCATTCAGGTGCTCGAAAGGGAGGGGTATTTCTAAGCAAGAAAAAAAGAGAGACATTGTTTCCCCCAGCACCCTGAATGATAACAGTAACCAGATATAAATCCCACATAATATTAGAATTCAGATATCTTGGTTACACATACTGTATTTGCGCAAATGTGTGACTAAGCCCCAAAGCCGCTTTAAGGTGTCTCTGTATATTTGGGGTCCCTAGCGCTATATCTAGGTGCAGGGTGTGGCACCCCAAAACACCAGCATAAGCCAGAAAGCCCAGGGCAGCATACCAGTGAAAAAGCTATAGTGTTATTACATTAGTATTTAGGAAGCCGAAGCTATAGAGAAGGTGATACAAAAATGAAATGTAATTAAAAGAAAGAAATAGTGTTAAAAAATTATTAAGTGAAAAGTGTTAATAGAATGTAAAGGTGTGCCACACTAAAGCCATCCAGCTCAGCAAGTCCAGAGGCACCACACCCCATACCTCCATTACCCCAATCTGGGTATGTGATTAACCAGCAAGGAGCCACATGATAATGGCTCCTTACTACAATATGTCTAAGCTAAGAGCTACCTACCTTGGAGCAACCCCATAAGGCTCCATGTGGCATATCAGGGCCTGCACCTCCTCCTAATGCAGGAACCTCTCTGAAGATTTTCAGGATATTGTCCCGATAAACCACGACATATTTATATAAAAAGGTCTTGAACAATGTTGTTCATGCACTTCTGGAAAGAGACTGGTGCAGTACTTGACCCAAACAGCATAATCAGGTACTGCACTCATAATGCCCATGATAATGTTGAATATAAGTTTAATTTATGTTTAGTATAGAAGTTATTTGCATTAGCTTTTTTGCCCAAGTTAATTAATTTTGGGAATGTTGCTTACTCTTGGTCATGTGACTACCATTGAGAGGTATAAATATGGCCTATGTTAGCTTGTTCTTCGTACTTGGAAAAAAGGACTGTGGAGAGCTTAAAGGAAATCCCACATTACCAAGCAGGGGCAAATTACATCTTGCAGCTCTGTGGATTCCCTGTTCCTTACTTATCCCAGATTTTTGAGGGCAGGTTTGAACCACTGTGTAACTTTAGCTGGGGAATATACCCTTGAACTTTTTTTATTACCATATTTTCACCATCTTATCATTCTGTTTTGTAACACTTTTTCTGCTACTTATTACTAGTGTGATGGACAGAAAGTTGGACTAATGGCTACACAAATACACCAATTTACACAAATAAGGACACATTTCATGTGGAAAAACATATCCCACAATTGATTAGTTACAAGTGATAATGTCAATCTAACCTTAAATAGAATACATGATTCTCTAGTACTCCACACACTGCCTGACCAGCATCAAACCCAAACCAAAGTCCTGCCTTCTATTTAGCCTCCTGAAAGGATATTGTGATATGTGTTACATTCACATTTCTGCAACATACATGTTTGCTGACCATTAGTCTATTAAGTTATTGATGCCCTTGTTACTATAGTATTTCATTACTGTCATGCTTGCACCTTCCAGTTTAGTCAATCTTGTTCAGTGATGTGACATCTATTGCTATTTTTACTAAATATTTTTTTTTTAATTGCCTTCCTATTTAATGATAATGTAATGTGCAGTGAATTTTAATTTACAACATAACAGGTGTACCACTTTACTTTGTGGGCCAAGCACTATATTTTTTTTCTCAAACAATAAAATAGGCTATTAAGAAGCTGACCCACATATTTTGGTTTTGGATCTATATCTCGCTCTGGTTTTGGATCTATATTTTTGTAAAAAAAATTATAAAAACAGCTAAAAATAAATATTTTGGACCTGTTTTTGAACCTATAGTATTATTAACTTTAATAACATTAATTTACAGTCATGTCCTGTCAATTTTGACCACCTCACAATATTGTTTTCACCAATATTGGCCAAAGGCTGCAGCAAGCTGGCTGATTACTGACAAAGCAGCAGCACAAACATGCGGCAGTTGGTCTGATTGGCAATCTCACAAAAAATAATGCTATAGTACTGTACACTGGGGTTTAGCTCCTAATTTTTTTTAAGCTATAACTGGTGCAGAGCACCCCTAGATTGGCAGAGGATCCCTTTATGTACTAGAAAGCAGGGACCACCTGCAGTGTCACTCACAATATGTGTATGTTATACAATGTACACTGATTATATAAATCAGCCCCTTTATGGATATTGAGAGTACCCCTGAACACAGCAGCCCCAGCCCTTTGATGGAACACAGAACCTCTGAAGGACACAGGTACCCCTTTAGCATCCGCAGCCCCTTGATGGACAAAAACAGCCTGGACAGACACTGTATGGACTCGTCCTTTCATTACAACCTCCATAGCCGGAGTAAACTGGTGCGATTACCAGGGGCCTTATATAGAATCCAAAACCTGTGAGAATCCGATAGCGGAAGGATGACGTTTTGCCTCGATTTGGTCAAAATATACAAAAAAGAGCAGCAGAGTACAATAGCAGCAACTTTGGTAGGACTTTCTAGCAATAATCAAAAGCACCTGAACCTGAACTTCAGTGATCTAGTGGATTTCAGAGTATCATTATGCTTATGCTCTGCAGGAGTCTGCAGAAGTGACAATGGAGTCAGAAGCCAGGAACAACAGCTATAACCTGAATTACCTGCTAACTGCAAAAAAGAGGTAAAATAGTTTCACAACACACTTATATTTTTGTGCATTTTTAATAATGTAAGAAACAAATGTCTACATAACCCAGAAGCCACCCCTCTGTCATTTTTTCCACTTTAAACTAATCATAGAATGATGACTAACTTATTTTTTGTTTTGTATTGCACATATGCACATTTGTGGAATAGGCATGTAGCCTTATTTATATATACCTTATTTCTGTCCAATATATGTGCAGTATAGCTCATAAGACATTAGACACCCCTGCAAGACTAAAGAAAGCTACCCTAATCTCATGCCACTGTGTCTCCTGGCTGGGGAAGCAGATACAGGTGTAGGCTAGGGGCTAAAAGAGCTGACAGCACTTGAGTGAGATGGTGGCATAAGGTCAATTGTGACATGCAAACCACTCTGTAGATAGATGACTGACTAGAAGGACCAAGTAGCAAAAAAAACAGAAAAGCCAGCAACTTGTGCAGGCTTGATACAGAACATGACCGTACACTGTCAGTCCTGACAAGTTCATACAAGTTCAATAAATTGTTATGGTGGAGGCATCATATCTGCTTGACCTCACCATCAAACACTGCACTGCTGTTTAACCACCCATGGAAGACGCTCGGTCTGCACAGGCTATGCAGTACCTCAGTAAACTGCTGGGCCTCCTCTGTTTCTGCCTCCTGTGCTCTGTTAGTCTTGATATAACAAGATTAGGGTATCTATAATGAACAATGTAAGAGCAGCCAAAAGAGAGGTTAACTACTAGAGGGTTCCCCACAGTCCAAAACCAAAATGAGGGGTACATTTACTAAGATGGGAGTTCTATTTCAGATGGGATGTTGCGCATAGCAACCAATCAGATACCAGGTATTAACTTCTAGAAGTTGCTAGATAAATGAGAAGTAGGATCTGATTGGTTGCTATGGGCAACATCCCATCTGAAATAGAACTCCCATCTTAGTAAATTTACCCTTGAGTTCAAAAGACAAATGTTTGTCCTCCTATTCAGTACTATACAACAGCAATAAATAATAGTGAATTACATTCCTTCTTTAGTAGATGTCCCACTCCTTATAATGCCATTATAATCTGCATTAATATGATGCTTCAAAAATGGCTCAAATCTTCCACGTCTTATATCAAAGAAAAATGTATTCCATATTATTCAGGTTCCCTCCAAATGATATGTAACACAATGAGGAGAATAACAAGTGCAGGGCATAATACCTTTTAATACCACAGACAAAACAAAACATAAACAAATATTGACACAGATAATCTGAAAATATGCAAAAAATGGAAGCATTCAAAGTGGGATCAATCATAAAGTGGCTAGAGTGAGTGAATTACTAGCTTTCAGAAGAACTGGCAATGGTCAGTTCTTATTTAAGAGCATGAAACAAGGGGGGTAATTCTGAGTTGATCGCAGCAGGAATTTTGTTAGCAGTTGGGCAAAACCATGTGCACTGCAGGGGAGGCAGATATAACATGTGCAGAGAGAGTTAGATTTGGGTGTGGTGTGTTCAATCTGCAATCTAAATTGCAGTGTAAAAATAAAGCAGCCAGTATTTACCCTGCACAGAAACAAAATAACCCACCCAAATCTAACTCTCTGCACATGTCATATCTGCCACACCTGAAGTGCACATGGTTTTGCCAAACTGCTAACAAAATTCCTGCTGTGATCAACTCAGAATTACCCCAATGTTTTTTACCAGCAAATGTCCCAGGTTGGTTCCCTGGTCATCAGCTCCAGCTGGCAAAATATCCTCCTCTTATCCACCATTTTAGATCCCACTCAACGCATTTCAACCCACTGTGGAGTCTTTCTCAAGTCCATTTGGTCCAAACAATATAATACACCCTACCAACAATACAGTTACAGCATTAAACAATATATGGTTCACATCAGTGTTTATATTATATATTCACCAATTGCAGGACTTATGTGTTATCACATGGTTCAAACATGAATCAGTTGTCATGGAAATCAGATCCTCCATTTGTTCAGTCAGGGATAATTTGACCTAAAATTGGGTCTTTCATTTAAAAATTAAAAAAAATTTCTTAAAATATTTATCAACTGTTTTGTGTTGGGCATTGTATGGGCAGTACAGATGGTGTAATGGTTACCGTTACTGCCTGACAGCACTGAGGTCATGGGTTAAAATCTCACCATGACCCTAATTGTGTGTAGTTTGTATATTCTCCATGTACTTGCGTGGGTTTCCTCCAGGTACTCTGGTTTCCTCCCACAATCCAAAAATATACTGGTAGGTTAATTGGATCCCAACAAAATGAACCTTAGTGTGAATATGTGTACGTGTACATGTGGTATGGAATATAGATTGTAAGTTCCACTGGGGCAGGAACTGTTGCCAATGGCCAAATATTATTTGTAAAGCGCTGCAGAACATGTGTGCACTATATAAATAAATGGTAATAAATAATAATTAAATATCCCAGTACCAATGACCATTTATATTTATTAGATCCAAAAGCCCTACTATTGATATCATTCTTTTCAAACTCTCTGTTTATCTTTTTTTTATTAGTTACTACTTTCTGTATTACATCAGGTACATACCTGAATTCATAAATTTCTGTATTGTGTGGTCCATCTGTTGTTCAATTAGAAATTTAGAAATAAATATTACATTAAGTAAATTGTGTTTATATGTCATGCTTATGTTCACTTATGTGGTGAGGGACAGGATTTTGTTCTGGTTGCCCACATATTTTATAATTGGCAGCCATCAGCACTGGTTTTGTTTATTACATTGACCATAAATAATTTAAATTGGTCCTAAACCACCATTCCAAGGCACCCCTGCATGGATCTGGACTACCAATCCAAGGCACCCCTGCAAGTGCCCTGAGGCATCCCAGGGTGGGCACACTGTTTGAGAACCACTGATCTAATGCCATCTAGATGGTATAAAGCCTGGGTTTTATTTTGCAAAAAGTCAATGATTTGGTGTTTATCATATCTCCAATTTGCAAAATCATAAAAAATCACAGAAACTCTAAAATCTACACTTAGTATCCTTGTTTCCTCTATCTACAATCACATTAAATATAGAGATCTTTTCAAACATGGATTATAACTGGAAGTATTTTGATGGACAGTATTATGTTCCCCATATGAATCTATAACCTTGAAATAACCCTTTGATCATTTATAATAAAAATGTATTTCTTAAATCTTGTAACATATGGGACAGGGCAATAAACCACAGTCTGTGGTATTTACTTTAGGTATCTCTCCAAACACACTCCTTGTTCAGTGGCACAGTACAGGCATCAGAAATAATACAACATATTTAACCCTTGGTAAACTTACACAATGAAATGTAGTATAATGTAGGTTAAATACAACTTACTTCTCTATTGAAATTCAAAATAGGTCAAATTTATTAATCCAACTGTACAATATTTTGATTTGCTGCAAAATAAAAATATCCTCAAGGTTGTTGATTTGGGAAATCTTAACATTATACAATTCAATAGAAAAGAATGATATTAATTAATAAATACAATGGCACCTGTAAAAACAAAAATGTGGTAGTTGAAAACAAACTTATTTACAGTTCCTTTTGGAGCAAGTTATGGTGGAACCAGATCTTGTTTAAATGTTTTACACTTTCCCTAGCTTACCTTGACTCCAAGTTGCCAGCAGGATTCTTCAGCCTTTGGTGAATGGAGGCTGTCTGCAGTCACTAAGTCCAGAGGGAAGCGAGAGAATGAAGTCATCAGGCAAGGGATGGTGATCTGTTTGGCTGTGTGCCGGCTTGTAGGGATGGTCCACCTACCCTGTCCAATGGGTTTCATGCGGCAATACACACTTTGTTCAAGGATAGCTGCTGCATTTAAATGATCCATATTTATAGTAAAATAAAACTGTATTGATTTTCTAAAAATTACCGTAACTTCCGGCTGGACATTGATGAATGAGAAACATTTTGAAAACCTCTCCTCTATGGAAGAGTTCATAAACTTAATGAGAATTACCAATGAGAAAATAGGTAAACTGGATGGGAGTATTATTGTACAAAAAAAAAAATTCAAGAGAGATATAGATGAACTGACTTTTTATCAACAGAATAAGTATTCAAAAAGGACAACTCAAGCAATAACACATTGCTAACACATCGAACCTCTCATTTATTATGCAATATAACAGAAATACAGAAGTGGTGTTGAACATTGGCACATCTTGAAATGAGAAGACACATTGAAATCCTTTGTAACAGAGAATACACACATAGTCTACAGACAAGCAAAGAACATAAAACAAGGACTAGTTTTCAGTTACTTCCCATTACAGAATACCAAAAAAATCACAAAGACCAACAGGATATTACCACTGCTTAAACTGCAGAGCCTGTAAAAATAATGAAAGCTCCACAAAAGGAAAAAAAATCTTAAATCAAACAATACAGGAAGAGTTTACACCATGAGAGATCATTTAACATGCTAGATGGAAGAAGGGGTTTAATTATTGCAGACACCAATATGACGGACAGATCAAAAGGAAAGCGAAAATAACATCTACTGAACATGTTTACAAACCACTTCCTGGAAGTACTGTACATACAAGGAATCCTTCCGGCCTACATTTCATGATACTGTAATTCACAAAATAAAGAAGAATTGGAAAGGAGAAGATATCCTGAGAGAACTAAAGAAAAAAAGAGACATGGTGGATTTTTTCATTAAAAACCTTAATACTCTCTGGTCTGAATATAGATATAAAACTAAACTTTTTAATAGGTTTATTATAAGTCTTTTTATATTTTTTTTATGTGTTTACATACTACATATAACATCCAGCTATAACATAACAGTATAGTGGCATCGTAATTTTAAAAGTTTTTTGTGATAACTTTTTATCATGTTATTCTTAAAACTTATAACTGGATATGACTAAACATGCATTTCCCGCTGTTTTCATCAACTTCTGGCTGGAAGTTCCGGTAATTTTTAGACAATCAATAAAATTTTATTTTACTATATATATGGTCATTTGACTGCAGCAGCCATCTTTGAAGTGCGCGCCACCGCATGAAACATGTTGGACAGGCTAGGTGGACCATCCCTACAAGCCAGTGCACAGCTGAACAGATCACCCATCCCTTGCCCGATGACGTCATCTTCCCACTGGACACAGCGGCAACAGAGCGGAGGCCGCGGGCATTATCCATTCACCAAAGGCTGAAGAATCCTGCTGTCAACTTGGAGTAAGGGTAAGCTAGGGAAAGATCTAACCGTTTCAGCAAGTTATGGTTCCACCATAACTTGCTCCAAAAATAGCTGCAGACAAGTTTGTTTTCAACTAACAAATTTTATTTTTTACAGGTGCCACTTTATTTATTAATTAGCGCTCATACTTTTCTATTAGAAAATTGCATAATATTGAGCAGCTTTATACACACACAGCAGAGCTTAACACATTTCTTCTATTATGCAATTCAAAATGTGTGATTTCAGGAATTGTATAAAAAATACTACAATTTTATTGCAAATAATAGATACTCTTAATGCTGAATCCAGCAATGTAGAAATTAATATGCTGCCACAATAGAAAGACAATTACACAACTGAAATTAACTTTTCAAACAGTAATTTATTTCAAATCTTTTTTTTTTATTATGAGCCAACTTTAAACCTGTACAATAAACAAACTCTGAATTGGCAAACACATAAAGTATCACATACCAATAGCACAATGGGATGTGCACAATTCACAAAACCAGCGTGTGGTTGTTTGGTTTCTACAAATTGTTCTTTCAGAAGAACAGAGAGAATTGTGAAATAATCCTTCTGAGCTCATCTAGAATTTTATCAGATTAATTTTTTACACCGTTTCACAATAAAAGTCTACAGTGATATCTCTTATTATTGTGAACTGAGACTTTTAATCCTTCTTTTCAGTACAGGCTTTTTGTTTGTTGCTCTGTTCTCAGACAAAGTAGCATAGCTTAAGCTGTGGGAGTTACTCAATTCTGTCAAAAGTACATGACTGAAATAAATATTGAATATGAACACAGATCAACCTGATATTTCCCGTGGCTTGAGAATGTAAAAATATAGTTTGTTTTAAATAAGTACAAATAATAAGTTAAATACAATAGCTGACTGCTGCTGAAAAGGTCAACAGGACAGAAATGGGGGTATCTGGTAATGACATTTTCATAATCACTGAACCCTCCTCAATTGCAAAGTGCCAAATTTGGTAGCATCATACAGCAGTGGGCAGAGCTGTATTGATGTGATACTGTACATCAAGATTTGCAACATCATGCCTCCATAACAAACAATTCAGTGGAATAGACGCAGATACCATGAGTGAGGTACTCTCTAAGGAGGCAAGAGGAGATGACTGAACTTAAGGGAGAGTAAGTTTGCTTTGCACCTTAGCCATGACAAGGGTCCGACCAGAGACTTTTTACAAAAATATGGATTTTATTTGCAACACTGATGCAACAAAAGTACAACTAAAATATGCGCTAACCCCACCATTCAAATCTCAACAAAATTTGGCACATGGCCCCTATAGAGAAGATATTGTCATATTGTCATTATAAGTCAGACAAATGTATAACATTTTAAGCTTTTTGTATGCTTTCATCCAATCTTTCTTTATTACTACATCCTTGATAGTTTGGGATCTTTTTTTAATTGCTCCCATTTCAAAGACCTATTCCATATCACACAGCTACTATTCGTCAGAGCTCTACCCCCTTTTTTATTTTTTACCCCATGTTTTTCAACCCCAGTTAATCCCGTCCTCTTTCCCTCCTAAATATTATTTGCTACCTATATATGCTTTGTATGTTTTACTTCCAATTTTTACTTGAATATTATTGTCTTTTAAATTAGTGAGATGCATTTTTATATTTTTCTGTGTTTGCATCCAATTATCAAAATGCATTATTTTCTTTCTTTCTGTTCTGCTCCTATGTACTGATATCTCTGTAATGGGAACTGCTAACATTTGAAAATAAAAATACATCTTTACAAAAAAGAAAGGTACAGATGTAGCCACGCATGTTGTGGCTTCACCTAGTCTCACCCGCGACTACATTGCCGCAATTCACATACGTATATTTGCACCGCAACCCATATGCTTTGCATTGCTTTGTCCTGGGTGCGAATAAGCTCAGCCAGATGCAGGTAGACGTTCCCACAGTGCGTGTGCACCGGCGTACATATAGCAGCAACAATGAGCCTGGCTACATCTGCACACCTTCTACTGGCACTGGCATTTAATGTACTTCTGTGTGTTATTTATGTGCCTACAGTATGTATTAATAATCTTTATCATTTTGAAAGAAAATATCCTCACTATGTGCTAAACTAATATACAGAGGTATAAAGCAGTTGGCATCATCTGAGGATGAGGCAAGACTCTGAAGAAAATATGTAGGGGTCAGACCATAATCCTCATTGATAATAATGAGTACTACGATCTGCAGTACTAAGTAGCCTTCTTCAGGAGATCTCTGTGAAATCTTCTGCATTAGACTAGTACTGTATATCACAGGAACACATACAAAGCAGTTTCTACATAATTTTATAAAAACAACATTACCATTAATCTGGGTGAAAAAGACAAACAACGTATTTCCATTTAGATGATATGTGCCATGCCTCATTATGCTTAATATGCAACTTTACCAATTTACTTGCAACAAATGTATTAATCTAATGTACCTTGTAAATTGTGACTTTCTAGGTGACTACAATGCGAATAAGATGTTAAATGTAGGAAAAAGTACACCTTGCTACCTGTGGCAGAGCATCTTAGTTGCAGCAAGCATCTGCATGAATGTAAAAGTACTATCTCTACTACTACAGATTGGCAATAGAATTACGTTTTACCACATATATTTGATTAAAATGTAAATCTTCACAATCACTTACACTTACATTTTAGCTGCATTGAGGATAATGTTAGTGGCAAGACTTTTCAGAAAACAAACTTAATATTTGACAGCTTCTCAACTTGCTATTACATAATCTGTGCAATAAAATGATGTGCAACAATTTGCAGAAATGTCCCAGTGTTAAAGTATGTAAAAATATATTCTGTACATGTTTATATAAATGTAATAAATAGGTTATTAATTATACCCAAAATATTTCTGCTGCAATAGTAATGACCAACTCCAACAAAAGACAGTGCAGTTAAGCAAATAAACCCTATAACTAAATCAGTATGCTTTCCTGGAACAAATTAAGTGTAAGAGAACTGGTTTATCACATTAAACTACAGAAAAATCATTAATCACATAAAAATGTCAAATATAAATTATATAAATCACTTTTTGTTCTATGAAACATACACAATGAAAGACCAGTACACTACTCAAAAAATTAAATTCATTCAAATTAAGCTTGATTTCATAATCGATAGAACTGTAAACTGTAAATAATCCCCATTTTATAAAGTGGGTTGAGAGGGAAATTCAATTAGGCGTAGCTAGTTGATCGTGCTGCACAGGGAAAAGCTATTCAATTAATTAGATTTTACCTTCTGCTATAAACTATGGGTTAACATATTTATAGTTATAACATAAACCCACTTATTCCATGAAAACTGTGGAATATAATGGGATTCCGCATACGTTAAATGCAGAGGACTGCACTGTTTAATACAGATTTTTCCTCACAGCTCCTGATGCTACAAGGAAAAATCCTGACTCCTGGGGAGTAATGTGTGGGTTTCCCACAGCTATAGTAAATGAATCACAAAGATCTCAACAATGCAGGAGAATGCCCCTTACATGTAAGATATTTTTTTCCCATAGTATATTTTTTATTTTTTTCTCCTAATATTTTTTGTAGAGTAATGGTATATTTGTTTATTTTCCTACAATTGTCTTCAACTTTTATTAGAGATTTGTGAATACAGTACAATATTGAGAACATTTTCACTGTTGCATAACTACTGCATATGACATGGAGATGTACATTATAACATACTGTACCTTCAAAAGGCAGCAGCAGCTTAAATAAAAGGTTCGGTGCTACTGTTGGCAATGGAGAAGAGAATATGGAATAAGTGTGGAAAGTAAGAGCACAGGAGCAAAGAGGGCCTTGCTTATGAGAGCTTAATTTTTATAGGGGAATTTCAGACAGGCATGGGTTACATAGAGGTACTGTATAGGGACAGGGATTCATTTGATTTGTGCAGTTCTTCTCTGTGTAAAAGTATTGAAAGAGTAAAAAAAAAATATGGGGGGAGGGTCCCCCTTCAAATATAACCAGATTTTTTTTTAACTATGGCCCTGGTTTAAAAATATATTGGACAAAATGTGTAGGGATCAGGGCCATTTTTAGGGCTGGGCAAGACGTTTGATTGCACGGAGTGCCTGTGGCTAGTGTTTGCATAGTATTTTATGTGGTCTGGCGTCCACATAAAATACTATTAAAAATGTTCCTCCTAAAATGTCCACCGCCACAGAGGAGACAGTTTTTAAGGATGCTAGAGGGACATCACTCCCCCGAAGTACTGGCCGGGACTGAGGGACGGCTGCAGGCAACTAGAGGAAGGAGACGGCTATGGGAAACCCTTGACAATGAGCAGGTAGTGGGGCAGGATTATTATGTGAGGCTGGCAATGGTACATGGGGCATTTACTGTGTGGGACATATGGTTCAAGGGGTATTACTGTGTGGGGCATATGGTGAAGGGGCATTACTGTGTGGGGCATATGGTGCAAGGGGCATTATTGTGAGGGACATTTGTTACAAAGGTAATAATATGGTGCATGAGGTATTACAGTGTGGGGCATAATAAAGTGCAAGGAGAATTTAATGTGTGGGGCATATGGCGCAAGGGGCATTTACTGTATAGGGCATATGACGCAGAAGGAATTTACTGTATGGGGCATATGGTAAAAGGGGCTTTACTCTGTCAGGCATAATATGGTGGAATACATTTTTTCCAGCATATATAATATATAACTGTGTTTGCCAATGTCTGGGGGTGCAGGATCAAAAACTGGAGTGTAAGGTAGCCTTTTCCTGCAAGGACACACCCATTTTAGTGAGACCACACCCATTCTAGTAAGGCCACATCCCCTTTGGAGCACACACTAGTATTTACATCTTACAATGTCTATGGGGTGGGGCATTTTACTATTGTTCACACTGGAAGCCAAATTGTCTAGGAACAGCCCTGGTAGGGGTCTCCTATATTTAGTGAACCAGCAGCGTGCTCTTGGAGCCAGCCTTGGTTCTAAAAATACAGGGAAAATATTACATAGGGGTCCTCCATATATTAGATCCAGCACCAGTGCTCAACTAACAGGGGATAATGGCATAGACTGGGGACACATATCAATAGTCACCACAGCTAAAGCATTCATCCTCCCTGACTAGTCAGCCCAAGCTGGGGATTCCTAGGGAAGTGGGTAACCCCCAGTAAAGGGGTTCCCCATCTCCAGTCTACCCCAGGTCTGGGCTGAAGCCCGAAGCTATTCCCCAGTGAAATATAGAATAAAGTATTCTTGGTTTTTACAGGAGGACTGCAAGTCCTAGAAAGCCTGCCACATATGCCAGTACTTTCAGAACCACAAGTACCAACAGGCATTACAGGCCCACTGGTACCTATAGTCCCCCTGTAAAATAAATATTAAAATAACCACAAGATACACAAACCATAGAAAGTACAATTTTACTACATACACTCAAGCGTGGAGTATACTTACCTTCTCCCTGACACTGGTCAGTTCTCTTGTCCAGTAGAATCTGGCTTTTTGGAGTAAAAAATAAATATAACATACTCACAAACCTTTGGCACAGGTCTGTCCTCTTCTCCAGTAGCATTCCAGGGTCATTAAAAGAAACTATTTCCCAATACATCAAGACATAAAGTAGAAAAGCTATATGTACATATAGCTCTTCTTTGCAAGTGGTGGACACTACTGTGTTCCATCACTTCTACAGCTGCCAGCCAATCAGCTGCTGGTACCTTGCTAACTGGCCTCTGATTGGCTGGTAGTGGCTGTCTCTAAGCTAATTCATGCTTCCCCACTGATGCATATGGGTCCATTTCATTCTACCTACTGTATGTGATCTGTGGAGGCTTCTCAAAACACACTGCTCAGGGGTACATCTATTTCTAAAGTGTATTTTGGACTGAATTTCACTAATTCTCAGGTGTGTTTGCAAACACGATTCTTAGTAAATTACATGTACTGTTGTTTCCTATGGCCAATAGTGTATTTGATTATAATTGTGTCAATGCCTGTGTTTGGAAGTTTGATTCAATAGAACATTCCCATATTTGCCTTTAGTAAATTTCCATGTTTGAAAAGAAAGGCTAAACACACTGAGAATGAAAATCTGGGTAAATAAAAATCTTAGCAAATGTAGCCCTAGGGATCCTGGGCATGGATTGGCCAGCATCAGCAGAAAAAGAAACCAAGATGGCAGTACACACTTAGGACATCACTGTGACCAGGGGTTAAAGTGGGGGAAAATGAGGTGGAACTGAGTTCCACCATCTGTAATGGTAGTGGGATCTAGTTCCACCTCCTCCAATGCCCTGCACAGTAATTCCAACAGAAAAGCCTGACCCATCACCTATGTCAATAGATGATGCAGGCGGTGCTAGTGTTACTGATGAGCTTCAGCCACCTCCCCCTTCCTCAGGTCCTGGTGGCTACATGGTCCTCCTTCATCCATAGGCCACCCCTCCTGGTACTCACACATGCTGTGGCTGTTGGACAGCATTTATCCCCTCCTCAGGTCCTCCCAGTGGTTTCCTTTTCCGGCACGGCATATGTGATGTCATGCTGTCACCACTGCTGAAGTGAGGAATAGCGTTGAAGAATAGCAGTTGGGTGCCAAAAACACTAGCACTGGCTCTGGTTCCACTTAATGTGATGGGGGGACGATTTAGGTGGTATGGTAAATGAGTTCCACCACCTCTCCAGGACTACTTTAAGCCATGACTGCTGCAGTCTGGATCTGACAGGAGGATACCAAGAGCTTAGGAACTGTATTGAAGCAAAAGAGGGGACCTGCAATGTTCCAGACCCAGTTAGAGAGGGCCATAGCCCAATATTTAGTGAGTGAAGGGTGATTAGCAGCAGACAAGCTGAGCTAGGCTACATCTGTATATAGCTGAGACTTTTATGTTGTTAAGCATGAGATGTATTCTGTATATTAGAAATACTTAGGGGTTATTGCTTGCCATTTTAACCTTATTTGTCAAATTTTATAAAAAAAACATTTTTGTAACAAATACAAAAAATAAACTTTCTTGACTTATAGTGTAAAATGTCTGTTATTAATTATATATTTTTTGGTATGTGGCTGTTTCTTACAATATGCAGCAATATAATTTCCAGACTTCAACATATAGTAGATCAGTTACAAACATCCCATTGTCCATCCTATATTCATTTGTAATATTCTTAAGTGAGAAGGATGACATTTAAGCTATTTTAGAGTTATTATGCACTAAGTTTTTTACTGATTAGACAGTCTATCAATATTTTATGTAAGACCATAATTTGTAAATACAATAAAAAGCAAACTATAACAGAAAGATTAGGTTCTAATAAAATTGGTAAAAAAATAAAAATAAATTCACCAAAACTCAACAAATATTCTTGAGAGAAGAAGAAGAAGAAGAAGAAGAAGAAGATGAAGAAGAAGAAGAAGAAGAAGAAGAAGAAGAAGAAGAAATTTTGTTTTTAGGATACAAAGACTATTTAAGATATTAATTACTCACTTAATTGTCCTAAAAATTAGTACATTGCTCCAAAAAAATAAAGTGAACACTAAAATAACACATCCTAGATCTGAATGAATGAAATATTCTTATTAAATACTTTGTTCTTCACATAGTTGAATGTGATGACAACAAAATCACACAAAAATTAACAATGGAAATCAAATTTATTAACCCATGGAGGTCTGGATTTGGAGTCACACTCAAAATTAAAGTGGAAAAACACACTACAGGCTGATCAAACTTTGATGTAATGTCCTTAAAACAAGTCAAAATGAGGCTCAGTAGTGTGTGTGGCCTACACGTGCCTGTATGACCTCCCTACAATGCCTGGGCATGCTCCTGATGAGGTGGCAGATGGTATCCTGAGGGATCTCCTCCCAGACCTGGACTAAAGCATCCGCCAACTCCTGGACAGTCTGTGGTGCAATGTGGCGTTGGTGGATGGAGCGAGACATGATGTCCCAGATGTGCTCAATTGGATTCAGGTCTGGGGAACGGGTGGGCCAGTCCATAGCATCAATGTCTTCGTCTTGTAGGAACTGCTCACACACTCCACACACATGAGGTCTAGCATTGTCTTGCATTAGGAGGAACCCAGGGCCAACCGCACAAGCATATGGTCTCACAAGGGGTCTGAGGATCTCATCTCGGTACCTAATGGCAGTCAGGCTACCTCTGGCGAGCACATGGAGGGCTGTTTGGTCCCCCAAAGAAATGCCACCCCACACCATTACTGACCCACTGCCAAACCGGTCATGCTGGAGGATGTTGCAGGAAGCAGAACGTTCTCCTTGACGTCTCCAGACTCTGTCACATCTGTCACATGTGCTCAGTGAGAACCTGCTTTCATCTGTGAAAAGCACAGGGCACCAGTGGCAAATTTGCCAATCTTGGTGTTCTCTGGCAAATGACAAACGTCCTGCACAGTGTTGGGCTGTAAGCACAACCCCCACCTGTGGATGTCAGGCCCTCATACCACCCTCATGGAGTATGTTTCTGATCGTTTGAGTAGACACATGCACATTTGTGGCTTGCTGGAGGTCATTTTGCAGGGCTCTGGCAGTGCTCCTCCTGTTCCTCCTTGCACAAAGGCGGAGGTAGCGGTCCTGCTGCTGGGTTGTTGCCCTCCTACGGCCTCCTCCACATCTCCTGATGTACTGGCCTGTCTCCTGGTAGCGGCTCCATGCTCTGGACACTACGTTGACAGACACAGCAAACCTTCTTGCCACAGCTCGCATTGATGTGCCATCCTGGATGAGCTGCAATACCTGAGCCACTTGTGTGGGTTGTAGACTCCGTCTCATGCTACCACTAAAGTGAAAGCACCGCCAGCTTTCAACAGTGACCAAAACATCAGCCAGAAAGCATAGGAGCTGAGAAGTGGTCTGTGGTCACCACCTGCAGAACAACTCCTTTATTGGGGGTGTCTTGCTAATTGCCTATAATTCCCACCTGTTGTCTATTCCATTTGCACAATAGCATGTGAAATGTATTGTCAATCAGTGTTGCTTCCTAAGTGGACAGTTTGATTTCACAGAAGTGTGATTGACTTGGAGTTACATTGTGTTGTTTAAGTGTTCCCTTTATTTTTTTGAGCAGTGTATTCTAATGTTAGCCATTGTAGCCACTTTAGACACTTATCTTTACCATATCAGGATTCTGACATATTTCATACATGTGCTAAGTGCCTTACCTCCTGTCTTGCAGAGGTTTCAGGATTTCTCCCAGTCTTGCAAAGCTCCATGTGGTGTTCTGCTTCCAAGCTGCAGCATGTGTTTGTGTTACAAACTGCATTCTGTGTAGTCACTCCTGATTAAGCCACCTGTGTAGTAATTCCTTGCTGTGAGTAATCAGCAGGATCCGGTGTCCAGCATCTGGTCCCTTTGTTCTTTGTGTCCATATGAAGTTTCCAGCAGCTGCCGCTGTCTCAGTGTTGTCCTCCATGATGTCTGTATCCTAGTGTTTGAGCCTAGTCCAGCGTTCCCTCCAAAACTGGACCTGAGTGCAGCCATATTTCCTAATCAGCTGACAGGACTATTCACCAATAAGAGTACTAAAAATACTCTGCTGATTCCTTCCATCAATCGTAGCCAACGAAGTTTATAAAGCTGGTGTTTTCGGAACATAAAGTTGCCTGAACAACTTCTTCTTCTTTCAGTAACTGCATTTTAGCTGTTCTCAGGCTCTGTGCTGTGTCTTCATTTGCATCACCAGTGCTGCTCTATATTCCCAGCATTTCTAAGGGCTCTCCAGTGCTCTAAGTATCTACTAGTGTATCTCAAGTCCTTCCTCATGTTTCCAGTGCGTGTGCTATCTCCAGTGTTGCTCACCATCAATTAAAACATCTATCCTTCCACATGTTACCAGTGCTGTGTGCTATCAGCTATCTCCAGTGTTGCTAACCTTCAATTAAACATCAATACTTCTACGTGTTAAAGGTAAAACTGACTCAGAATCAACTCAAAATCAGATTTTAGACTACAATAGACCATCTGTAATTTTCCATAGACTTCTATACAAATCTCTCATTAATTTACAGTTGGTATGAAAGCTGACTTAAAGTCGACCCTGTGGAATAAAAAATGATCACAGCAGAAATCTTGTCCTGTATTTCCATATTGTATGCTTAAAGCTAATATTCTGTGTTCATTTAATATTTATTCAAATGGAATTGTATTTCTTTTTTAACAAGAGAATCAGGACTTTTAAAAAAAAAGTCTGAGTAGACAGATGATGAACTTTGGATACACAACTGAACTAAGTGTTTGTGTCAGTTTCTCTCCGATTGTCCAGGTACCTGTTGAAATTTCCCTAATTCTACATAAAGAGCTCTGTTGGGTCTGGTTAAAATCCAACATCCCAAAATCACTAAAAGGAATAGACACATCTATTTAACTTCTAAAACATGTACAATTAGCTGAAATCTCATCATGATGCTTATAAAAGTAGAAATGATGGACAATATGGCAATGTTTTTGAAATTGAGTGATTATCGGTAAATTATACATGCATATAATTTGTGCTGCTCATATGCCAAAATGTAGTAGCAGTTCTGCTCACAGCCCTTACTTTCATGCATGAAGGTAAGAGTGATTGACAGTCAGGCATAATTTCTGTGTATCGATGGGGCTTATTGTGGGATGGTTTCACATGCCCTGATATGTGACTATTTTTTCCACGATAAGTGCCGCAAAAATACATAGGTCCGGGCTTTTCACAGAACCTATGTAATTTCTTGAAGGGGGAGGGTTTCTCACAATGTAATTGGATACCGATGACAAAAAATCAGTGATAAAATTTAAAAAAAAATGCAAAAACTCATGGAGGCAGCATTATAGCAGCTAATTGAATACTTCCCATAGTACATCTTCCCCTTAATTGTAAAAGTATGTTCAACTTAAAAAATAAATAAATTGATTACAATGTGCATAATTACAAATACTGTTCTATTAAGTAATATTCTGCATTATACACACTTAAAAATATAACATATTTGCTAAGAATATGACTATGAGCATCGAAAGTTTTATGTACTTATGAAAATTGGTTTCCAGCACATATTGATTGAACACCCTTCCCTGTGGCAAATCAGGTGTCCTGGCTATGACCCCCTCATCCTCTTGCTCAATTGATGGTTCCTCCCATGGCACCTTACTCTTTATGGCAATGTGAAAAACTTCACATAGAGTGATTATTTAACAAACAACATCCAAAGCATACATGTGGGTCCAAACACTTAAAACATGCCTTCAGCAGACCAAATTCTTGTTCAATGACCTGCCTAGTGGCCATGTGTGAGGCACTGTGAGCAAATCTGTCTGGCAATAATATGTGAGTAGCCTCTATCTCCTGAAATGTAAAAGTATTTACTTTTATAAACATATAACAATTAAAAATACTAAACAAAATAAATAATTTATAAAATATTTACACAACAACTACATATCTCCACCATGAATCTCAGATAATTTCTGCCATATATCTGATTGATGGATCACATAAGCATCATATGCAGCTCCTGGAAAATTTGCATGGAGGTAACGAATCTGGAGGGAGGACCCACATACAACCACGACATTATCAAATGGCAATGCTTCCTTTTCAGAAAAATTTGCTAATTCCTTTATGGTGACACTAGGTCTACATGGGTGCCATTCTCCAACCCTATGACATGTGAAAAGTCTGCAATTGTCATAGCTAGGGCCTCCTCATTTAATGGCATGTGTATAACCTGCCTGAGGCCCACTAGGCAGGCCCTTAAAATGAAATCCCAGCTGCCACAGTGAAAGCGGTACGGAAGGATTCTGAAGCGCAGAAGTGTAAACTGACAGTAATTACAGTAGGTCAGGGATAGGATTGCTGCAGGAATGTCAGTTCAAGACTCCACAGGCGGGATTTAATGTAGTATGAGTTTGCGTAACGTGCATGATGCCAGCTAAACTCTGACTTTTTTTTTTTAAAAAGGCAATAATTTACAAGGCAAAACCATGACTTTTAAATGACTGCCCCTTTAAAAAACATCTGAGTTTGGCTAGCATCCCACACATTGGTCAAACTCAGAATCCATTATATCCCACCCCAAATCACTATCCAGTATATGAGAGTTTCCAAGACGACATGAGGGGAAAGCATAAATGTATGCACTGCCTCATCATCAGGCATTGCAAATAGGTAACTGCTGTGCAGTATAAGCATTACCTTAGCTTCCAGCATCAAAGTTAACATTCTTTTTTTGTGATTAAGTATATTGTAGCAAACAAGCACATGTCTGATGTAGGTCAGAGAGTGAGAATACAGCATAGTTGACAGTGATGCATATTTGAGCTGCATTTTAGGCAGGCTACGTACTGCATATATTTTAATACATTACCAATGCTCTGTTATACTGTTTGTCTTTCTAGAATACTTGACAGATATCTATACATATACAAGTATGTTCTTATATAGTTTAATTTCTATTTACAAAATAAACAAAGACATTCATGGATTCATGGAATACACAGAATTCAAACATTTCAGGTAGTCAGATATTTGGTTCATGCTGAAGGGGAAAATGAGGTGCTGATTAGATAATAGGGAGCAGCGCGTTGTGGTTAATGGATCTTTTTCAAATTGGACTGAAGTGCTAAGTGGTGTGCCACAAGGCTCAGTATTAGGACCGCTATTGTTCAATATTTTCATTAACGACCTAACAGAAGGTCTAGAGAGCATGGTGTAAATTTTTGCAGATGATACCAAATTGTGTAAAGTTATAAATGCGGAGGGGGATGTTGAGTCGCTTCAGAACGACTTAGTTAAATTAGAAGCTTGGGCAGCAAAATGGGGAGTGCGCTTCAATACAGACAAATGTAAGGTAATGCACTGTGGTAACAAGAACAAAAATAACACCTACCTACTAAATGGGGTAAAATTAGGGGATTCTGTACTGGAAAAGGACTTAGGTGTCCTCATAGATAGCAAACTAAGCAGTAGTACCCAAAGTAGGACTGCAGCAAAGAAGGCTAATAAGATATTAGCATGCATAAAACAGGGAATTGATGCTAGGGATGAGAGTATTATACTCCCGTTATATAAATCACTTGTGAGGCCACACCTTGAATACTGTGTACAATTCTAGGCACCTTACTACAAAAAGGATATCCTGGAGCTAGAAAAGGTTCAGAGGCGGGCGACCAAGCTAATTAAGGGTATGGAGATGCTGGAATACGAGGAAAGGCTTGCAAGACTAGGCATGTTTACACTGGAAAAGAAGAGATTAAGAGGGGACATGATCAACATTTACAAATATATAAGGGGACAATATACAGATCTTGCGCAGGACCTGTTTTTGGTTAGATCAACACAGAGAACTCGTGGACACTCGCTCAGGTTAGAGTAGAGGAGATTCCGCACAATACGGCGTAAAGGCTTTTTTACAGTAAGGACGATACGTGTTTGGAATTCCCTGCCTGAGGGAGTTGTAATGGCCGACTCAGTCAACACCTTTAAGAATGGGTTAGATAAATTCCTAATGGATAAGGATATCTACGGTTACGGGGCATAGTCACGCACTATGGTTATTATAAAAAAGAGGGGTAAAACGTAACGGCAGTCATCATCTTCAGTCAAAATTTTATACAAAATAATCATGCATAGGAGACCACAAATAGGTTGAACTCGATTGACAATTGTCTTTTTTCAACCTTAGATACTATGTTACTATGTTACTATGAAAGCACCATTCTAAGGAGAAAGTTGGAGTCCCTCATTATTCCAAATGCACCAAACTCAGATAAATGGTACTGGGTTTATAGAATAGCAGGAGGTGGTAAGAATCATTCATAAGAAGCACTGGGGCATGGCCTATCACAAAGAGGCATGGCCACGTGAGAAATCCTGGGTTCTCTCAAACTGGGGGGGTGACCTAGCTGGAAAGGGGCATGGCTTCATGGAAATCCTCAATTGCATCACTCCAGGGGGCATGACCAGAATCCCTGGAAATGCTGGGCTGCCCCCAGAGACAGTTGGTTGGTTTTTGCTACTGTAGGAGTTAAGATAATGGGAAAACAGAATCCTATTTATTAAATTACATTGACATTTTCTTTTGTTCTCTTTAACCTTTGGATAGATCAAATAAATAATGCAAATATTCTGCAACAGACACACTAATTACAGTAATAAAATCAGTGATAGGAATCAAAAGGCACTCAACTAATCATCAGAATTATTGCATATTTCACACCAAGTGTTGTGCTCCTGCAAGATATACATCTCATTAAGGGTAAAAATTTGTTTGGTGTTTGCATGACACATAATTGCATTGACAAACTCTTCCCATACTTGGCCCGCCCTGCCCATACCTACCATTCTGGCATAATTAACGGTCAGTCTGGGCCTGTTCTGGACTTTAGTATTTAGCACTAATTTTCATATAGCATTAGTTTATATTTACAGTATTTACAGAAACAACAACTGACATATTCACTTTTCTCTGGTACAGTAATGTTCTTTTGGAGGATAATTATTTTTGTAATATGCATCGCAGACTTGGATTATTACCGAGAGTTCATGTAGTGGTAGAGATGATCTAATTTTCCTTTCCTTCCGGATATAATGTAATACAGAATAGGTACTACTTTTTTATCAAAATAATATCTATGTTTTGTAACATTAAGCATTGCTGAACAATTTATGAAAGTGGAAAATACAGTAATTGTTTTTTGCTGAATACAAGGGATGGAAAAATAGCATTTATAGTTAACATAAATGGTTTAAACAATTGTTTCATGATGGATAAGCTGTTAAAGGCTCATAAAGTAACAGTTGTTCTTTTAAAGATTTTACCCATTAGATATTTAATTCCAAAGGAAATTTATCACTATTGCAATACTTTAGAACAACTGTACTTGAATAGGATCAACAGCCTGTGAACGCAAAATAGGTTGCAAAAGAAAAATCACTATTATAAAAGCTGCTAAATCATATTTTCCATATTTTACAAGAGTGGATATAGAAGAATAGTCAAGGTTCGGTTATCCTTTATATTTAAAATTATATTTTCTTCTTTTTAATACCTCAGACATTTCACATTCTCCTTATGTCAAAGCTATAATTTTTTAAGTTTGTCTTATTAAAAAGTTTTCTTTTCTATGAAACTGTCATTGACCTTTTTACTGAATTTTTTTCACTTTTTGAAAACCATTTTATCTATATTTCTACAGAGGTAAAAAAGGAGAGTGCTAATAACTGTATATTGCTGATTTCATTGATAATACAATAAGAAAGTTATTGTTTCATTAAAATGTACAGTACATGTTTATCAACTAAGTTCTAACAAATTGCTTTTGCTAATGTATATTATTACTAATAAACAGTATTTAAAAACTTTGATTCACTTAACATGTTAGGTTAAATGTAATAGGGTGTGAGTTGTAAAAAAAGTCCAAGACTCAAACTTTTTTCAACTCATACATGAGGACACTGTTAATCCTGACCAAATCCCCACTCCACTTGCTGAAATGCAGCCCCAAACTGGCAAGGAACCTCCACCATGTTTCATGGTTGGCTAAGGACACTTATTATAGTACCGCTGTTAAGCCCTTTGGTGAACAAACTGCCCTTTGCTGCAGCCAAACATTTCACATTTTAACTCATCAGTCCAGAACACTTGTTGCCATTTTTCTGTACCCCAGTTACTGTAAATGTTTTTGTGCATAGTTGAGTCACTTGACCTTGTTTACATGTCAAAGGTACTGTGTGACTTTTTGCCATGATTCTTCCATGAAGACCACTTCTGGCCAGACTTCTCCAAACAGTAGATGGGTATACCTGAGTCCCACTGGTTTATGCCACCTCTGAGATTATAGCACTGTTTGACATCTTCTGATTTTGAAGGGAAGTAAGCATTTTGCATCTTTCATTTCATACACTAAGTTTCCCTGGCAATCTACGGTCCTCAATGTTGCCCGTTTCTTTGTGCTTTAATGCTGCGAAATACATGCAGGTACTTATCCATCATACAATACCATCAGGGAGGCGTCTGAAAGACTCCAAATTTATTCTGCAGCAGGACAACAACCCCAAACATATACTCAATGTACTTAAGGACTATCTTCTGTGTAAGGAAGAACATGGAGTCCTAGAATTGATGATGTGACCCCCACAGAGCTCTGAACTCAATATCATCGAGTCTGTCTGGAATTACAAGAAGAGACAGAAGAATTTGAGAAAGACTACATCCACAGAAGATCTATGGTTAGCTCTCCAAGATGTTTGGAACAACCTCCCTGCTGAGTTTAAAAAAAAAACTATGTGCAAGTGTACCTAGAAGAATTTATGTCATTTCGAAGGTAAAGGGTGGTCACACCAAATATTGATTTCATGTCTGTTCATTTACTTTGCATTTTGTTTATTGTTAAAAATAAACTATTAACAATTCTGTTTTTGAAGCATTCTTTGCAACATTTCTTCCACACCTGCCTAAACTTTTGCCCAGTACTGTATATGTGTGTATGTATACAGTATACATATATATATATATATATATATATATATATATCTATCTGTGTGTGTGTATTGTAACAGAAGTGTAGCTAAAAAAATTCACAAGCGACTGACTCCAGGCTTATTCAAAAACAGTGAATACCTTTTATTCAGGTTGCTTAAGTACAAGGTTAAACATAAAAAAGATCCCTGTCTTTAGCATAAACAAGCAGGGAGGTTAGGCCTCACTCCCTTTCCCTTAATAAGGAACCCACCAGGTCCCGGAATCCTGACACTAGTGCTCCAGTCTTCCGCATCCCACTGTTCTTAGCAGGCCTATCACCTGGGCACTAACTGCCATCAGGAGCCTGACTTGTGGGAGAGACTATGCTTTAAACCTAGCAGCCAGGTGCTAGCTGATGAAGCAGCTTACTGGGCTGATAAGTCCACAAGACCTGGTCTGGGGCTAATGGACTGGAACCTGATCCTTCCACACTTCCCGTTCATACTTGGGACCTTGTAAGTGGCTTCCACCAGCCACTCTGTCAGAGACACAAGCCAGTATTAATTTGCTAGGGTTATTTCTAGGTATCAAAGAACCTCTCCTTTCACAGTATATATATCAAACTGCTCATGAGTATTTGACTGCTACTTATTACCGTGAGTGCCACGTCCTCTACCTATTATATTGCTATGCTTCACGGAAGCACCGGTATTGCTGAGTATAGCTTTTAGGAGTGCCTTACCCACCCATGATATATATATATATATATATATGATGTGCGCCGGGCCTGGATTTGGTTCTGATTTGTCGGCCAAATTTGCCAAACCACAGGGACTTGCTTTGCATCTGAATGTGGATTTGTGTTTTTTTCAAAAATTTACAAAAATCTAAAATCACTTAATTTGGGCCTTTTTTGTTCCTAGAATATTGTTAACCTCAATAACATTAATTTCCAGTCATGTCCACTCAATGTTGACTACCTCAGAGCTCACAATATTGTATTTACAAATATTGGCCAAAGGCTGGCTGGCTAAACTGGGGTATACAGTGTAGGTTGGATATAGTGCAGGTCAGATACAGAGTGGACTGCATACAGTTTGGGTTGGATACTGTTTGGGTTGTATACAGTGTGGGTTGGATACAGTGTGGGTTGGATACAGTGCTGGTTGGATACTGTGTGGGTTGGATGCTGTGTGGGTTGGATACAGTGCAGGATATATTACTGGTTAGATACAGTGTGGGATCTAGTCAATTTGGAAACAGTGCAGGTTGGATACAGAATCAGAATCAGCTTTATTGGCCAGAATTTTTTGTGGTACAATGCATCACCGAGCAGCAACATGAAGGAGGAATACATAGCATAAGAAGGGGGGAAAACGTAGCATACATTACAAACATTACACATATGAGTTCATACTGCACATTGCAACTGTACAATAGCCTATACATATTAGACAAATTATATATGTAAAACTAAAAATGAGGGCTACTTGGCAGAACAGTATGGAGGCAGCCATCCGCGGCACCATCTTGAACTCAAAAAATGCACATAACACCAAAGATTTTAGTAATACATCAAAAGATAAACCACACAGACATAAAAAATACATTAAGCATAATGCATGATTGGTGTAGGCATTCTGGATAATAACTTCCATTGGTTGTGTATCCACCCTCACAAGGTACCAGGTGTGGCAGCCATCTTGGGCGCACTGCGTAGGATTACCCAGAGTGGAATAGTCCACCACTTGAAGAGATAACACAAAATGGGGAGAATGTAGAGTCCTAAAGTTCAGTGTAGGGTTCCAACAAAACTATCAGGTCCATGTATTTTCCATCCCATCCACAAGCGCACCAGATAAGGCAGCCATGTTGTGCGCACTACAAAGGTTACACTGTGGGAGATGATCCATAAAAGGGCCAAATGCATGTATGGGAAAACTGACACGTGTGTAGGGGTATGCTGTACGCTGCATGGAAAGATCCAAATGAAGCACACCCTGCCCACAGTGGAACCATCCAAGGCAGCCATGTGGGGCACACTGCATGGGTTTCAGCTGGCAGGGTGTGCAATCAGTGGAGGTAAACATTACAGGAATAGCACACAGTGGGGTGGAAGTATGCTGTAAGAAGAAAAAGAAGAGAAAAACATTTGCAGGAAAACTGTACTAACATTATTTTGCAAAAATTATATATGTCCTGGTCTCATGAGAGCAGTGCGGGTGTGTGTGAGAATGAGGGGAGCACACTAATGTCCAATGGAAATGACCCAGCAAAGTCTGGTCCTGGTGCGCATGCCCCTCAGTTCCCTGTTTAACTTGTGGGGCAGTCATTGGCAGTCATGATGTTCTTGGATAGAGGAGTAGTAGGCAATAGTCCTGGTGTTGCCATGACAGAGGTGAGGAGAGGCCACATAATGGTCCTGAGTTACAGTGTTTGGGGAACTAGTTAAATTAGAGATTCTAGCGTATTCCGAATCCAGTCCAAACTCCGGTTCTAACTTCATCCTTAAAATAGCTTCATCCTTAACAAATGCGAACTTCACAAATGCAAACAGTCCACGTTTTGACTGCAGACCTACAGTGTGGGATACACTGAGGGATACAGTGTGGGTCAGATACAATGCAGGATACAGTGCAGGGTGGATACACCAATAGTGCACCTACTATGAAAGGGGATGCCAGCGGTGTATCATTGCGGTAGTTTTAGTAGTACAGGGGGCTGGCAGAGTCATCATTGTGGGTTGCAGGCAGTGTTAGTACTGCTGAAGTGCTGGTGGTGTTGGCAGTGACAGTGGTGTCCTCAGTGCAGAGTTGCTGTTGGTGTCGGTACTACTGACTGTGTTGGCAGTGTGTGGGTGCCAGAGGTATGCTTACTGCAGGGGTGTCAGCAGAGCTGGCAGTGTCCTCAGTGTGGGGCTGCCAGCAATGTCCGTACTGCTGCCGTGCTGGTGATGTTGGCAGTGATGGTGGTGTTCTCAATGCGGGGGGGGGCAGCAGTGTCCTCACTGCGGAGTTGCTGGCAGAGTTGGTACGGTAGGAAGTGCCAGAGGCAGCATAAGCAGTGTGGGTAGCGGAGTTAGAGTGATGTGGGCCACCATCTTTCACCATTAAAGTCTATGGGGAAATGCTGAGTGGCTGACAGCCATGACAGGTGGCTCAGCCAATTAGCGGTCAGCAACCATGACTTTTGGAATTGGCACATGAGCCGAAACCACGAGATCCAACAAGAGTATCTAGCCTGTTCAGCTCGAGCCGGGGCTTGAGGCAGCTTGGGCAAATCCAAGCCCGGGCTCCACTGCCCCGGACAGCTGAGGTTCGGCGTGGTTCGGATTTCTTAGAATCCGAACCGTAATCTCTAATATATATATATATATATATATATATATACGTAGCCAAAGAGCGTGGCACTCCTGGTGACTTATAAAGAAAAGACTCGCAGGTAGGCAGTATAAAATGACAACGTTTCAATGCCGTGTTTATTAAGGCATTTTCCTCAGGTATACCTGAGGAAAATGCCTTAATAAACACGGCATTGAAACGTTGTCATTTTATACTGCCTACCTGTGAGTCTTTTCTTTATAAGTCACCAAGAGTGCCACGCTCTTTGGCTACGCATGTGATCTAACACGGAGGCACCCGGTGCAGTAAACCTTCCAATGGAGAGCTGGATCATATGGACTGTATATATATATATATATATATATATATATATATAAATGTCCAAGCAGTCGGCACTCCAGACTATGTCGATATAATGCCCGGTGCCCTCTCATGCAGAGCAACCCACTGTACAAACATACGAAATTGAGCGGCACTCCCAAGACTTATAATGAAAAACGGGTCCTTAGCCCATCAGTAGTTTGCAACGTTTCGGTAATTTTATTTCAACCGTCATCAGGCATAGTAACATGTTAATAGACAATCTTACCTTTAAGTTCGATAGACTTCTTGGAAAGCAGCCACTAACCCCTATTGCACACTGTAACTGAAGCCGCTGCGGCCGCTGTAATAAATCCTTTACCTACGTACTCTGTCCCCAGTTAGCGTACACAGTCCCGTACTGTGCACGCACTTTGCGTACACATGCCGGAATAGCCGTGCAGCATACACTCAGTGCATACACACAGACCGACACGCCGAGAGCGCGAGGCAGCTCTAGGTGTGGCAATTACACTATACAAACGCTCAACAGAAACTGAATGCGACACCAGTATTTGATTTTATGTTGTGGTCCAAAGCAGCAACAAGTAATAATATATTTGTAAAAGGGGATTACAATAAATTAAAATATAAATGGTACAACACAATACAATTCAATCCAATCACAGAGAGAGTCACACACAATGATACATACGTTTGTTCGCCTGCGCAACCCGGATCCGGTCCTCTAGTCGATCTGGCAAGATGACCTTAGAGCAAGAGAGAGAGAGCGACCGGCCCAGGTGCAAGGTTTATATACCCTTGCCCAAAATACAATACAATGGGGTTGTATGCTCTCCACCGATTGGTTGGAGGGATGGTCGTTTTCAGTACAGGAGAGGTCATTGGTCGCTTTGAAGAGATGGGCGATGCCTTGATCCAGGGGTGTGTACAGCTGGTCAGCTCTGGATTCCCACCGCATACCAAGTACATAATAAACACAAATATACCTTTAATCTGCCTTTGCGAATAACTATTCGCAACAACATGCGATCTTCTCCAAACCAACACCGGATTATTACTCATAATTATCCGAACACGTAGATACCATGCATGATGCTCTGATCAGTTACTGTCCCCTTGCATACTGTAAAGGTGTATAATTCCCTTGTTGTGCCTTGTAAATAAGTAAAAGTTGCATGAGGGGAAAGGGGGGAGACTATGTGTAATGTGTGTACTAAGTTTGGGAAATATGTAATGTGTGACAGATATTTCCATGTTCATTAGGTTACTTTGTTATGTTATCTCCAAGCAACATGATCCTACACATGAAATGACCAACCATTCTCAAGATACACACAAATATATATATATATATATATATATATATATAGAATTCCAAGAGTTTTGACTACAAATGTTATACCTCTGATCTATAAATGTAAGTTGTCAGCTGTTAGTGATTTGTATCAGCAAGGCTTGTGTTCTTTGTATAGTATATTTGTCTCCTATTCTCCTGGTTTCTATTAAACAATGACAGTCTGGTTTTGGTTGTCTTCAGTATACACTCTGAAACAATAAGGATAACTAGAGATATTTACTTTCCTCACAGATCAGGGTGCCTGTTTCATGATCACAAACCTTTGCGTAAACAAGACATGTCTTGATATATTCAAGAGATTGTTTTAGAAGAATGTGTATGTGTGGTTTGATTAGCTTGCGTGTGAACAGTAACTTGCCTTTGAAGATTACACAGTCTGTACAAATTCTGTACTAAAGACGATGTTGTATCTGCACACACACAATTTCTTATATATAGACTCAGAGTCAAGGCTCCAAGAAAAGAACCCCAATTATGTTATTGATAATTATCATTCATTATGGGGGTGCTTCCAACTACAGCTGTGGTAAATGCAATGAAAAAAGAAAAAGAAGGAAAGAGCTGTACTATCGGTGCACGTGAGGAGGATTAGATCTGGTTATCACATCCACCTGTATTAATTTTAAAATTTAACTTTTATTAATATATGCTTAGGATTGGTGCGAAAATAATTACACACAATCTCAGAGTATAGGCGAAACATAGAGGTTAAAATATGACATAAACAGAACATGAAAGTGCGATAAGATATAATAAAGGTGATTTGAAGATTAAAAAATGTGTCCGCGTGTTTACTCTAATGTCTAAGTAAATATAATATATTAATCCTTAATTGTGTCATTAATTGTTTTATTTGTCCAGTCAATAAACGATTTCTAAAGGAGGCATTAGAAGATGTAAATGAAACAAATGTAGGTGATATACTGTTGAATGTATGACACACTGTTCTAATGCTTAGGTGTATATACTGTTGTTATCCCAAGAAGGAGAGCACCTTCTTTATTATGGACTTATGACACCTTAAGATTGTACAGGATCAGCATAAATGTACAGACGGGTTGAATATGAACAAAATATAATTTAACGTGTGACACCCTGTTACAATATTCAGGTGTTGGCAGTATATGATACTCTGTTTTAATGTTCAGTATACATATTATCTTTGTCCATAAACTGAGAACACCTTCTATATTAGGGACTGATGACACCTTAAAGCTGTTCGGATTCAATTCAAATATGTTAAGATGCAGTCAAGTAGAATTTAGATAATATATTGTTTGGTGTGTGACATGTTGTTGTGATGTCCATATATTCTCACTGTTCATACAATTATGGTATTAAAGTGTACACACTATTATTATCCCTAGAAGGAAAACACCTTCTTTATCTGGGACTGGTGACACCTTTGAGTTATTCAGAATCAATTTATATATATCGGAACATTCATCATAGTGTATTATCAGGTTGAGTATGGGTAACACAATATCATATATTTGATCTATTGTGGCATGCTGGTGTACATACTATTACTGTCCCTAGAAGAAAGGCACCTTCATTATTTAAGGACTGGTGACACCTCCCCAAAACTCAATCCTTCTTTTTCTTTTTTCATTGCAAATTCTGTACTATAAGGATAGAATATGGAGCATGGCTTTGGGGGCCTTTCTATGCGATTGCGTATGTCACCGTATTTACCCATACCCCACGCTAATACGCAGGGCTTCACAAGCCAATGTATGCAGCGTCCGGGTTTGCGCACGCACGGCTAATACGCAACCGCACAGAAACCACTCTGAATGGTGTCTGTATGTGTAGTGCGGGTTTGTAATATTTTCCGACTTCGACAGTCCACCCTTTGGTAGTCAACAATAACTGCCATAATTAATATGCAGAAAATATTTACATAATAATTCATAGATACAGTGTTAGAGTATGCACCTTGAAGTGAGAGAAAAAGTCATAGGTGAGAAAATGTGTGGCCTGTTGTGATAGGAAAAAGCATGTATGTATGAGTAAATGCTTGAGGGGAATGTATCATCGTGCAGTGTAAGCTTCTAGGTTTTGCAAAGTATTCATTATATTCCTTCTCATCCCGTATTAAGGGTCTGTACATGGTCCAACAAACTCCACTGAGCACATTTATCTGATGATACATCGTGGGGATCCATATGTGTGAGCAATTATGTGTCCCTATTATCTAATGACAATGTGTGTTTCACTAACCTAGCCCTACAGAGATGAACAGAAGACATGTAACGGTACATACAACAATAAAATGACATTTTTGGTGATTGATGAGTTGGGTTCCGGTTTGTGGATTTCCTATTTCTTATGCTAGCCTTGGTGAAAGTGATACACTGATCCTGGGGTCCTACCAACCTGTACTCTGCATCAGAACTCACTCCAAATCCTTGCTCCACCTCTCTGGGACCCTCACAAAAACAAGTTGTCCTTATTAAAACCAAAGTCACTAACAGAACCCGAAACAGAGTATCTTCTAACCGATCCATTTCGTTAGGGGAAAGGAGGAAAATAAGAAGGAGAAAAGAAAGGAAAAATGCAGGGGGAGGTGAAAAAAGAAAATGGTACGACAACCGTTCTAACTCTCATTACTCTCCGTGCTCAGATGTCTTTCAACAGTCCTGCCTCTTAACTTTCCCGGAACAAGCATTCTAGTGATACGAGGTTCTCTTCCACCTGATCTTTGTCACGAGTCTTCTCCGGGTCAGCGGCCTTCTTGCAATGGGACGAGTGGACCCAAGTCTCTCTCTCAGCAACCTTCAATGCTGTTGTGCTGGTTAACAAAACTTGGTATGGTCCTTCCCACCTGTCTATGAGGCAACCTGAGCGTAAGAAATTCGAATCATCACATAATCCCCAGGTTCAATGTCATGACAATTACTGTTTGGTAGGTCAGGAATCACCAGCTTTAGATTTCTTTGTTGATTTCTGAGCTGCTGGCTCATCCTAACCAAATATTGCACAGTCACTTCATTATTACATTTCAAATCATCCTGGGGGTCAATCATTACGTGTGGTTGTCGCCCAAAAAGAACTTCAAAGGGTGATAGGTTAAGTGGTGACCTGGGAGTGGTTCTGATGCTGTACTTCACTAGTGGCAATGCCTCTGGCCACAACAATCCAGTTTCAACCATCACTTTGCTAAGCTTGTTCTTAATAGTGCTATTCATTCTCTCCACCTTTGTGCTCACCTGTGGCCGGTACGGAGCATGTAGCTTGCTATTAATACCCATCAGTTTGCACATGACCTGAAAGACTTCACCTGTAAAATGGGTACCCCTACCACTTTCAATTATTCTAGGGATACCATATCTACACACAAATTCCTGCACAATTTTCTTTGCAGTGAACGTAGCAGTATTTGTGGCAGCGGGGAATGCTTCTACCCAATTTGAAAAGACATCTGTACACACTAGGCATATTTCAGATTCCTACAGGGTGGTAACTGTATGAAGTCTATTTGTATTACCTGGAAGGGTCCGTCCGTAGGAGGGAAATGGGATGGCTCCGTCGGTATTGTCTTCCCAACATTCTTTCTCATGCAGGTAATACAAGCCATTGCCCTCCTACCTGCATGAGATGAGAACCCTGGTGCACTCCAGTATGCCCTGACCAGTTTGCACATACCTTCCATGCCCAAGTGGGTCAGGCCGTGAGCTGCTTCCGCTAGGGCTGGAAGATATGCCTTGGGGGCCACTGGCTTACCGTGCCCATCTGTCCAGAGGCCCGAAGACTCTCTTCCATATCCCTTTGCCTTCCAGACGGACTTCTCCTGCAGTGAACACAAATCTTGCATTTCAATGAGTTGTTGTGTGCTTATTGTGTTAAATGTCATCAGTGGTGTGATGTTGGTTAGTGTGGCTGAACTTGCTGCTGCCTTGGCAGCTTTGTCTGCCCGGCTGTTACCAAGTGACACTGGGTCTTGACTGTAAGTGTGGGCTTTGCACTTGATAACAGCCACTCTGTCGGGGTCTTGTATTGCTGATAGCAATCTTTTGATGTGGGTAGCATGCGCCACGGGTGTGCCATCTGCTGTCATGAAATTTCTGAGGCACCATAGGGCCCCGAAATCATGTACCACTCCAAAGGCATACCTAGAATCTGTGTATATATTAGCTGACTTACCCTTGGCCAGTTCACACGCCCTGGTTAGGGTGACCAGCTCAGCAACTTGTGCTGAGTGCGGTGGGCCCAGGGGCTCAGCTTCTATGATACTTCTGTCGTCTACAACTGCGTACCCAGTGCACAGGTCTCCCGAGTCCGTCTGTCTGTGGCAACTACAGTCAGTGTAAAAAGTGAAATCTATGTCATCTAAGGGGTTGTCACTGATGTCAGGTCTTGCAGTGAAAGTTTGGTTGAGGTATTCCATACAGTCATGCGTGTCAGTGTCTGCACTAAATCCTCCTTCACCATCATTCTCATCCTCCACCCTTTGTGTCTTTCCAGGCACACTTGGCAGAAAAGTTGCAGGATTTAGTGTGCTGCATCTCTTTATGGTGATGTTTACAGGGGCAATTAGTGATAATTCCCTCCTTGTAAACCACGCAGATGAGACATGTCTGGTTTGGGCAGAGTTCAGTAAGGCTGATACTGCATGAGGTGTATGGATGGTCAGGTTGTGTCCTAACACTACGTCTTCGCTCTTACTCACAAGCAAAGCTATCGCTGCAACACTTCGCAAGCATGTGGGGAGAGACCGTGCTACAGTGTCCAACTGTGCACTGTAGTATGCTACTGGTCTGCTGGCATCACCATGTTTCTGTGTTAAAACACCTGCCTCACACCCAGCACTCTCTGTACCATACAATTCAAAGGGTTTCCCATAATCTGGCATACCTAATGCAGGTACCTGTGATAGGCACTGTTTGAGTCTCTCAAATGCCAGTTTGGACTCATCTGTGTGCGAAATCCGATCTGGTTTGTTTGAAGAGACCATCTCTTGCAATGGTAAAGCCAGTATGGAGAACCTTGGGATCCAGTTTTGGCATTACCCACACATTCCTAGGAAAGTGCAGATCTGTTGCTGGGTTTGTGGCAGAGTCATGTTGCGAATCGCTTCTATCCTATCAGCAGTGAGGTGTCATTGTCCTTGTGTAAAGCAAAGCCCCAAATACTGTACCTCACTTTTTTACTGCACAACTGTAATTTATCCTTTGAAACCTTGTGTCCTGTCTGGGAGAGGTGAAGCAGCAGCTGCTTCGTATCTGCCAAGGACGTTTCAAATGAGTCAGAGCACAACAATAAGTCATCAACATACTGTATTAGCACTGAGCCATTTCCAGGTTGAAATGATTGCAAACAGTCATGCAGTGCTTGGGAGAAGATACTTGGGCTGTCAATGAAGCCTTGGGGCAGACGAGTCCAGGTGTACTGTACTCCCCTGTAAGAGAAGGCGAAAAAGGTACTGACTGTCGGGGTGGAGAGGGACAGAAAAGAAGGCAGAACAGAAATCAATGACAGTGAAGTATGAAGAGGTTGCGGGGATCTGCATCAAGATGACAGCTGGATTGGGCACTATGGGGAATTGACTCTCAACTATTTTGTTCACCCCTCTTAAATCCTGCACTAGCAGGTAACCCCTCCCCCCACTCTTTTTCACAGGGAAGATGGGACTATTGGCAGTGCTGGACGTCCTGACTAGGATGCCCTGTTGTAGCAAGCGCACTATGATGGGGTACACTCCTAATTCCACTTCTGGCTTCAGAGGATACTGAGGGATTTTTGGAGCTATCCTACCATCTTTTACTTGTACTACTACTGGGGCTACATTCGCCATCAATCCAGTGTCTTGTCCATCTTTGGTCCAAAGGGAACCCGGTATTCGTGAGATCAATTCCTCTACCTTTGATGGACACTTGTCTATAACAGCAGAATGCGACATTAGCCTTTGAGGGGTGTCTAATATATCTTCCACTTCTTGAACGTGATTCTCAGGTATATCTAAGAAGACACCCTCAGGAGTACAATATATGACACACCGCATTTTACACAATAAATCTCTTCCAAGCAGGTTAGTCAGAGCCGATGCAGCTAGCAAAAAGGAATGCTTGGTTTGCAAGGGCCCTATCATAATCTCTGCAGGTCTACTCAAAGGGTATTGTTGCACTGTTCCTGTTACTCCCATTGCCGAAATTGTTTTGCCCGTGGTCAGTAAATTGGTTGAAGCTTTGAGCACAGATCTGGCAGCCCCTGTATCTACAAGAAATGGTTGTAGTGTTCCTGCTACTTTGACCAAGACCTCAGGTTCATTCCCAGGGCCAGCGATCAGCTTCACAGGCTGCAGACTACAGGTGTGGCCTAACCTCTATTGGGGCCGTGGACCTACCCTTTGGGCATTGGCGGCTATGATATGTGAGGGGGATAACGGTAAGTCTTCGGGGGCTCGCCGTGTTTCCCCTCTATGTGGCTCGTACTCTCTCCTGTATGATCCCTGATCTCCTCTATGTGTATAATTACTTTGCTCATGTTCTTGTCTAGGGGGTCTGAATTTTTGTGTGCTGTTACAATTGCTGGCATAATGCCCTTCCCTTTTACACAGATAACAAACTCTTGGCTTTTTTCATGTGTCAGGGGCCTGGGGTTTTAGTCGAGTTGGTGCTCCTTCCAGTGCTTGGATGCTCATCACCATCAACCGCTCCCCCTGTGCCTCACTGGTTTTCTGGATATTACGGTCATGCTCCAGTGCTGATTCCCTAAGTGCAGTCACCGTAATACCCCTCCAGTTTGGCAGAGAAGTTTGCACCCTGGTTTTCAGTGCCTCCTTCAATCCCTCCATTAATACAGAGACAGCAACTTCCCTGTGGTTGACATTATCTCTAATATCCTCAACCCCAGTGAATTTAGCCATTTCCATCAAAGCTCTGTGGAAATATTTGGATGCCAGTTCATTCTCTTTCTGTCTTATGGAAAAAATCTTATTCCATCTAACTACGGCTGGGAAATGCAAACCTAGTTGTATATTGATTTTCCGGACATTCTCCTGATTGCAAGCATCAGTGAGTGGCACTTCTGCATCTAGGTTGCAGTCTGTAATAAGTTTTGGGATGTCAATGTTAGAGGGGAGACTCGCTCGCAACACCGTCCGCCAATCTTTGTTTGTGGGTTCTTGGGAAAGTCCTAAATCTCTTATATATTTCTGGCATCCGACTAAATCCTTTCTGACTAGTGTGCCTTTAAAAGCCATAAAGTCTGTGGCAGGTACACATTAAATCTAGCAGGCAGATGATGTGTGTAACAGCAGTGAAGTAGTCAGGTTTTAAGACTCTGTGATAGTGTAGGACCTGCATGAAGGTGGGGTACCTTGAAAATCGGTATGCAGGCTTCCGTGCATTGGCCAATCCACCAACTAAACCCCCATCATTTATTTATTGAATTGTTGAGGATAAGTGAGTTTACTTTGGTGAGTGCTGGGTTCTTTGTTTGTATTTATTAGAGCGATGTGGTCATGGGCTACATGCACCCCGCCCTGTGAGTGGTAAGTACAGCTGTGTACCCCGCTTTTGTGGTGGAGAGTGCTGTGTTACATGCACCCCACCCTGTGAGTGGTAAGTGCATAGCTGTGCCCCGCTTCTGGTGTGATGAGTGCTGTGGGTTTTTTTCCTGTGTGTATACGATGGGGTTAATCTATGGTTAGCTCTTATTAACCGTGGCCACTAGCTTTCTCATGCACCCCTGTGTGGACTTTATTATCCTGAACCTGTCTCAGCTGTTCCTTAGCAATCATCGTTGAGCCAGTGCAATAGGTGACTAGTGTGCCTTTAAAAGCCATAAAGTCTGTGGCAGGTACACATTAAATCTAGCAGGCAGATGATGTGTGTAACAGCAGTGAAGTAGTCAGGTTTTAAGACTCTGTGATAGTGTAGGACCTGCATGAAGGTGGGGTACCTTGAAAATCGGTATGCAGGCTTCCGTGCATTGGCCAATCCACCAACTAAACCCCCATCATTTATTTATTGAATTGTTGAGGATAAGTGAGTTTACTTTGGTGAGTGCTGGGTTCTTTGTTTGTATAAATCCTTTCTGGGGTCAGGGAATTCTGCCATAATTGACCTCAGCTCCATACAGGACCAGGGACAGTACATTGCAATGTTCCTTATTGGGGTCACCCCCTGAGTGTCAGTACTCCCGTTAGGGACTAACCACCCTAACTGGATGCAACTCAACCACATCTTTCTTGTTTGTCTCTATAAAACGGGGAGTCACTGTTTCTGCATAATGGACGGTACCGTACTTACCAGTCGCCACAATCTCATCTGCCCCCTCACTGGCTGATGTGGCCACTGCCCTTGGTGGTTGGGCAATGCCCACCCTTGTGTCGTGTATGGTGGCAGCCAGGGCAAGGGCTGAGATCATGCTAGGCTCATCCTCTACGTTGCTGTAATCTTGGGGAGAAGGTAAAACAGGGTACAAGGTACAAGCGTTAGTTTTAATACATTTGCTGCGCATTTCCCTGACCTCTACCTTTGTATCATTGGTGGTGACACTCTTCTCTCCATCAACATATGGTGGTGGTGGTGCTGTCGCATTCACGCTTCTGCCTGGTTTGGAACTTGCTGTGCGAGCAAGCTCCCTTTGCACATCCCCCTCTTGTTGCCACAAGTTTAAACAATCTGTATGCCTTACCATTTGCTTTCTGGATTTGAGCAGGCATATTCTAATCCTTACATTGTGTAGTACCTCTGGATCAAAACTACCTATCCCAGGAAATGATGCTTTATCCCCCACAGTCATTCGTGTCCATTCATCACAAAAGGTCTCAGTGTGGGGACCATACTTCCCCCACATTACCAACCGAGCTGACCCCCTGGGTCTCAATTCTGCTGTCTGAACCCTGACTGAGGAACGTCCCTGTGTTGTGCACTTGGCTCCCATTGTGGACCCTTTTAACACGGGAAAACTTCCTAAAATGCTTCAAACACAGTAGTCTAACGGTGGAAGTCCTCAAAGTTCTTCCACTAACTTCTTCTGCTCCGAGTACCATGGATCCGCCCTATTTAGCAGACACGCATAGCCAGTGCAGGCCATACTTCGGCCTATATCCCCTGGGCCTTTAGGAGTAACTTACCGTACCCAGTGAATATCTGCCTAAAAGACAATTTTTACACAAATCACGCTTGCACGTGCTTTACACAACGCGTATGATGACGAGATTTACGCACAAATATGCAAAAACTTCGTATCACGTTGCTCACACAACCAAGCGGTCCAATCGTACCGCTTATAGACACTTGCTATCTATAAGTTGTAGGATCACTGGAGTCTTCACACTGTGCTCCAAAACAGCCGGAGTGTAATACCAAGAAAAAAAACCTTTAAAACAACAACTTCACAAAGCTTTATCACACGCATTTGCACGTGTTCACCTAGACCGTGCTCACCAAGTTCACCGAGTTTCACCGAGTTCACCGAGTTCACCAAGCGTGGTTCAATACATTCACACCTTTTTTTCAGCTCACAATTTCACTCTATAGTTTTCTGATCAGAAAAATATCCTTTCCTGTTAACGGATAGCTTTCCCCAGTGGTAACACACTTTATCAATGTTATTCTAATCTGCGTTTGAAACCGGATAGTTATGTGCTATTTGTAGATAAACATCTACTACTCCGCTTTAAATTTAACTATTGTGTGGTTTGTCCTTGGCGTTAGCGATCTTACGCAACTTGCGTAATTACGCAACCGCACGTGCCTTTTCACGTTTGTGCGCGCTCACGTACTTTGTCCGGGCCACGTGTACAAAAGTGCGCCCGCACTAAAACAAATCACACAGTATAAATGTGAGCGATATAAACTATTGTCGCTCACGAACACACCCCACAATTGCTCTGTTTAACCTAAAAGACTAGGCCAGAGCTGCGTTTTGTGTTCCTACAACTATATCATTAACAGTTACTTCAAATGTATATAGCAACACAGATGTATCCGTTTTCACACAAACCTATAAATGACCATTATAACCTATGGCAACAATATGTGGGATGGATGCAAAGTATGGGTACGCTTTGTGCGCCTTTACACAAGGTTACATGTGCAAAAGAAAAAAAACCAAAAACTTTTAAATGGCTTTTGTTCCCCTTTGTCCTTGTGGTTCACGCCAGCATCCCTAACCAATGCAGTACAGGCGCAGTTCAGTAGCACAAGATAGCTCAACACAATATAATAATGCTAATCCATCCTTTGCTGCTGGCAAGCGCCTGCAATGTTGTGCAAAAGCCGGGTATGAGACGATCCCGGACGAGCACCCAACTGAGAAGTTCGATAGACTTCTTGGAAAACAGCCACTAACCCCTATTGCACACTGTAACTGAAGCCGCTACGGCCGCTGTAATAAATCCTTTACCTACGTACTCTGTCCCCAGTTAGCGTACACAGTCCCGTACTGTGCACGTACTTTGCGTACACACGCCGGAATAACCGTGCAGCTTACACTCAGTGCATACACACAGACCGACACGCTGAGAATTCGAGGCAGCTCTAGGTGTGGCAATTACACTATACATACGCTCAACAGAAACTGAATGCGACACCAGTATTTGATTGTATGTTGTGGTCCAAAGCAGCAACAAGTAATAATATATTTGTAAAAGGGGATTACAATAAGTTAAAATATAAATGGTACAACACAATACAATTCAATCACAGAGAGAAAGTCACACCCAATGATACATACGTTTGTTCGCCTGCGCAACCCGGATCTGGTCCTCTAGTCGATCTGGCAAGATGACCTTAGAGCAAGAGAGAGAGAGAGCGACCGGCCCAGGTGCAAGGTTTATATACCCTTGCCCAAAATACAATACAATGGGGTTGTATGCTCTCCACCGATTGGTTGGAGGGATGGTTGTTTACAGTACAGGAAAGGTCATTGGTCGGTTTGAAGAGATGGGCGATGCCTTGATCCAGGGGTGTGTACAGCTGGTCAGCTCTGGATTCCCACCGCATACCAAGTACATAATAAACACAAATATACCTTTAATCTGCCTTTGCGAATAACTATTCGCAACGACATGCGATCTTCTCCAAACCAACACCGAATTATTACTCATAATTATCCAAACACGTAGATACCATGCATGATGCTCTGATCAGTTACTGTCCCCTCGCATAATGTAAAGGTGTATAATTCCCTTGTTGTGCCTTGCAAATAAGTAAAAGTTGCATGAGGGGAAAGGGGAGACTATGTTTAATGTGTGTACTAAGTTTGGGAAATATGTAATGTGTGATATTTAGGTTACTTTGTTATGTTATATCCAAGCAAAATGATCCTACACATAAAATGACCAACCATTCTCAAGATACACATATATATATATATATATATATTATTTTTTTTATATATATATATATATATATATATATAATTCCAAGAGTTTTGACTATAAATGTTATACCTCTGATCTATAAATGTAAGTTGTCAGCTGTTAGTAATTTGTATCAGTAAGGCTTGTGTTCTTTGTATAGTATATTTGTCTCCTATTGTCCTGGTTTCTATTAAACAATGACAGTCTGGTTTTGGTTGTCTTCAGTATACACTCTGAAACAATAAGGATATAAGACGTTTCGTCCGTCAAGATCCCCTTGAAGAAGTCCACACCTTGACGGACGAAACGTGTTTGGACTGTTTGCTGCTGAACTCCCCTTGATGGACAGATAAGCGTTTGAACCTTTTTTATCCTGTACGCATAATCTTTGGCTATCTTGTGTCCTGGGGATAGTTTGTTGCTGACCTCCCCATTCCTATGATGGACAGATAAGCTTTTATAATTTTAAATCTTGTACGTGTGTTGTCTAGCCGTTTTTATGTTATTGTTCATTAAATCTGTATTTTATTTTGTGAAGTCTGGGCTACAGATTACATTTTATTGGGAATAAGCAAGTTCCCTAATTTTTTGCCCTATATTGCAAATGACATCATTCTATCCATGAAAGATACACACTTTGTTTGCTGTTCTTTTCTTTTTACATGTTAATCTTAAATGATGAACATTGGCTGGAAGTTCTCACTTACCAGATAAGTGCCCAAGGCCATAACTCCACCCACCTGAGTATTTCCATTATAATTGTTATTACACTCATTAGCGCTTATTTTCTCTACTACCTATCTTTATCTATGTGTATACCATACACTAATCTTGAATCTTCCCTAATTTTTTGCCCTATATTGCAAATGACATCATTCTATCCATGAAAGATACACACTATGTTTGCTGTTCTTTTCTTTTACATGTTAATCTTAAATGATGAACATTGGCTGGAAGTTCTCACTTACCAGATAAGTGCCCAAGGCCATAACTCCACCCACCTGAGTATTTCCGTTATAATTGTTATTACACTCATTAGCGCTTATTTTCTCTACTACCTATCTTTATCTCTATGTATACCATACACTAATCATGTATTATGAGCTGCTACTCTTAAAAGGGTTAAAGAGTGTTCTTTATAATATACATAGTAACATAGTAACATAGTAACATAGTATCTGAGGTTGAAAAAAGACAATTGTCCATCGAGTTCAACCTATTTGTGGTGTCCTATGCATGATGATTTGACTAAAATTTCTGACTGATGCTGCTGTCAGCCATTGCATTTTATCCCTATTTATAGTAACTATAATGCATGACTATGCACCATACCCCTGGATATCCTTTTCCAATAGGAATTTATCTAACCCATTCTTAAAGGTGTTGACAGATTCCGCCATTGCAACTCCCTCGGGCAGGGAATTCCAAACACGTATTGTCCTTACCGTGAAAAAGCCTTTACGCCATATTGTGCGGAATCTCCTCTCCTCTAACCTGAGCGAGTGTCCACGAGTCCTCTGTGTTGATCTAACCAAAAACAGGTCCCGCGCAAGCTCTGTGTATTGTCCCCTTATATATTTGTAGATGTTGATCATATCCCCTCTTAGTCTCCGCTTTTCCAATGTAAACATGCCTAGTCTTTCAAGCCTTTCCTTGTATTCCATCGTCTCCATGCCCTTAATTAGTTTGGTCGCCCTCCTCTGTACCTTTTCAAGCTCCAGGATATCCTTTTTGTAGTACGGTGCCCAGAACTGTACACAGTATTCAAGGTGTGGCCTTACTAGTGATTTATATAACGGGAGTATAATACTCTCGTCCCTAGCATCAATACCCCGTTTTATGCATGCTAATATCTTATTAGCCTTCTTTGCTGCAGTCCTACTTTGGATACTACTTCTTAGCTTGCTATCTATGAGGACACCTAAGTCCTTTTCCAGTACAGAATCCCCTAATTTTACCCCATTTAGTAGGTAGGTGTAATTTTTGTTCTTGTTACCACAGTGCATTACCTTACACTTGTCTGTGTTGAAGCGCCTTCTCCATTTGGCTGCCCATGCTTCTAATTTAACTAAGTCGTTCTGAAGAGACTCGGCATCCTCCTCTGTATTTATAGCCTTACACAATTTGGTATCATCTGCAAAAATTTACACCATGCTCTCTAGACCTTCTGTTAGGTCGTTAATGAAAATATTGAACAATAGCGGTCCTAATACTGAGCCTTGCGGCACACCACTTAGCACTTCAGTCCAAGTTGAAAAAGATCCATTAACCACAAAGCGCTGCTTCCTATTATCTAACCAGTTTTTGACCCAAGTGCATATTGTGCTTCCTAGCCCTGATTCTTGTAGCTTGTATATAAGTCTCATGTGTGGTACAGTATTGAACGCTTTGGCAAAGTCTAAAAAGATTACATCCACGTCTTTACCCTGATCTAGGTTTGCGCTTACTGTTTCATAAAAGCCAAGTAAGTTGGTTTGACAGGATCTGTCCTTCATAAACCCATGTTGATTCCTTTTAATGACCTTATTGGTTTCAAGGAACTTCTGAATACTATCTCTTAGAATACCTTCCAATACTTTCCCCACTATAGATGTAAGACTAACTGGTCTATAATTACCTGGTTCAGCTTTACTTCCCTTTTTGAATATAGGCACTACTTCCGCTATACGCCAGTCTTTGGGATCCATACCTGATATAACTGAATCCTCAAAGATCAAAGATAGTGGTTTTGCCAGTTCAGAGTGAAGCTCCATTAGAACCCTTGGATGAATACCATCGGGCCCTGGTGATTTATTAATCTTTAAATGTTTTAATCGGTCACAGACTACTTCCTCGCTTAAATAAGTACCTATCAGTGTGATATTGTCATTATTGAGATTGTGTGTCAGTCCCTGAATTGGGTCCTCTCTAGTGAATACTGTTGAAAAAAACTCATTTAGTGTGTCCGCTATGTCATTATCATTTTTGCTTAAGACTCCCAACTTGTCTTTCAAAGGGCCTATACTCTCCTTTTTTAATCTCTTGCTATTAATGTATTTAAAGAATTTTTTGGGATTCGCTTTGCTTTCCTTTGCTACTAGTTTTTCAGTTTCTACTTTAGCCGCTCTTATTTCCTTCTTGCAATTTTTGTTACATTCCTTATATTGCTGAAATGACTCTGCATCCCCGTCAGATTTGTATTTTTTAAATGCTCGCCTTTTCTTGCCCATAAGTTCCTTAATCTTTTTGTTAAGCCACATCGGTTTATGATTTTTATTCCCTTTTTTGCTACTCATAGGAATATATTTGAGTGTATTTTTAGCTAGCACGAATTTTAGTACCTCCCATTTCTCCGTAGTATTTTTTCCTAAAAACAAACCTTCCCATTCAATATCCCAGAAAAATACCCTCATCATTTCAAAGTTGGCTTTGCTAAAGTTTAAAGTCCTAGTTGAGCCAGTATAGGGCTGTTTGTAGAAACTGATATTGAATGTGACCATATTGTGGTCGCTGTTTCCTATGGGTTCCCCTACTATAATACCCGATACCAAATCCTGATTGTTTGTTAATATCAGGTCTAAGATTGCATTGTACCTAGTTGGTTCCTCAATTAGTTGGACTAGGTAGTTATCATTTAGTGTGTTTAAAAACATACTGCCCCTAGCAGTATCACATGAATCGTTTTTCCAGTTTATCTCTGGATAGTTAAAATCTCCCATCACTACTATGTCTCCTACTCCTGCTGCTTTTTCAATTTGCTTTAGTAACAATTCATCATCAGATGCGTTGATACCAGGCGGCCTATAGCATACACCCAATATTAACTTTTTTGTTCCTTTTTCCCTGCATGCAATTTCTACCCATAATGTCTCAACAGTGTCTACAGTCCCCTCCTGACGATCTTCCCATATATTAGGTTTTAAAAACGGCTTTACGTACAGACACACCCCTCCACCCTTTTTATTTAGTCTGTCTCTCCTAAACAGTGTATAGCCCTCTAGATTGACTGTCCAATCATGAGATTCATCCCACCAAGTTTCAGTAATGCCTATAATATCATACTGTTTGCTTGCTGCAAGTATTTCTAGTTCAGCCTTTTTACCAGTAATGCTTCTGGCGTTTACATACATACAACTAAGATAAGTATTTTCCCTTGCGTTAGGGACATCTTTCACCTTATGTGGCAAGGATGACCTGGAATCGTCATTGGTTAGTGCTTTGGTAAAATCCCTTTTAGTACCCATGTTAGTAACCTTACCGCCTGCTCTTACCCTCCCCCCAACTTCTCCCCCATTTCGTTTACTACCGCCATCCCCACTATTCTCACTACATGACCCGTAGTTTCTAGCTAAACCCTCCCCCCAGGCTCCTAGTTTAAAATCTCCTCAAACCTTCTAACCATCCTTCCCCCCAGCACCGCTGCCCCCTCCTCAGTCAGGTGCAATCCGTCACGACAAAAGAGATGGCGCCTGACTGAGAAGTCCGCCCAGTGTTCCAGGAACACAAACCCCTCTTTCCTGCACCAATCCCTAAGCCACACATTTACCTCCCTAATCTCCCTCTGCCTCCCTGGACTAGCGCGTGGCACTGGTAATAATTCCGAGAATATTACCTTAGATGTCCTTGCCTTCAGTTTCTTTCCTAAGTCCCTATAGTCTTTCTTAAGGACATCCCACCTTCCGCTAACTTTGTCATTGGTGCCAACGTGCACCAAGACCGCCGGGTCTTTGCCAGCCCCTCCCAACAATCTATCTACCCGGTCCGCGATGTGCCGTACCCGAGCACCCGGGAGACAACAGACTGTACGGCGATCACGGTCCCGGTAGCAGATTGCCCTATCTGCCTTCCTGATGATAGAATCCCCTACCACCACCATTTGACTAGGTACCTCTCTATCTTTTATCCCAACCGCGCCAGAGGGACCGCACCTCTGGATGCTAGAGGGAGCAGTCTCCTCCGGCACCGTCATTTCTTCACTATCATCCTCCGATTCCTCGTCCAATCGGGCAAATTTGTTCGGGTTTGATAGTTCAGAGATGTCGTGCCTCCCCCTCTTTTTCTTCCTTCTAACTGTGACCCAACTGGCTACCTGATCATCATCCTCTTCTACCAGTGACCCCTCCCGCAACTCCTCCACCGTTCTGTCTAAACTACGCTCGAGATTGTGAATCTCCCTCAGTCGCGTAACGGTTTGCTCTAGATCAGTTACCTGGGCTTCCAGGGCAACCGTTCGCACACACCTCATGCAGATGTATTCACACTGGGCCGGTAGCTCCAGGTGTGCATACATCTTGCACGACATGCACTGAGTGAGGTCCTCAATCACAGCCCCTCCCATATTGTTTGCAAGGTCTAACTCCCTTTTACACTCAAAGAAAAAGCAGCAAAAATAAAAAATAGAAGACAAGCAATATCACTTATACAATAATTAAGCTGGCTTATACTTATCTATCTTTGTGCGGTTCTTGGTCCTTCACTTTTATGCAGCCGTAGTACTCTCTCCTGTGGCACCTATACTCCACTTAGCGGTTGCAGTTGTTCCAGCTCACTGCTCCTCCTTTTCACTCGGCTTCCAGCTCCTGCTTTTTACTGTTTCCAACTCTCACTTAGAAATCCCAGCAGCACTTGGAAGAGACCAGCCCCACAGAGCAGGAGACCAGCCCCACAGAGCAGCACATCTGTACTAAAGCGCCTAGGTTTCTGCTTTTATATATATATATATATATATATATATATTTATATACGCAGTATATGTATTCTGATTATTATATATATCCTCGACGCATTCATGCAGGGAAATGCGTCGAGGATATAGAGTATTGTTTCCACTTGTTAGAATCTGCTATACCTGCTGAACACCATAACAACCAATATCACCTGTACAGTGAGCAGAACCATCCCTTCTGCACTTCATCTACTACAGCACCCTACCAATACGGGCTAAAACAGACGTGTGCTATGCTGATTGGGAGAGCAAGGCAAGCCATAGCGGGTTATGCCATGGCTGCTGAGAACTGAATGTTCCACATGTTAAGGAGTGTCGCTGCATTGGGACACATTACGGCCTCTGAGAACCAGATGCCCCACATGCTGGGGAGCGGTGACAATCCACACTGTGGCTGGTAAGAGCGAAACACTCCACTTGTTGGTTAGTGGTTGGGGTGCACCCAACCCTCACCACCTTTGTTTTTTTTTAAATCTCCCACTCCATCCTACACAGAAATGGGATAAGGATACCTTGTTGTAAACTTGACTGACACAGTGTGGAGATAGACTGTGACAACCGAGTGTCTCCGCTGTTCAACCAGTATATACATTACATTAATATAGCGGTGAGATAGACTGTGACAACTGAGTATCTACGCTACGGAACATTGATTCTATTTAATATTTATCCAATTAAATGAATGGTGATACTAAACATTATCAGGTGTTTCTTCAGGTATAAGGACAGGAAAATAATTATATTTAAATGTGGATACATTGAATAATCTGTGCATGATATTTTATGTGATTATATTGTTATCTTAAAAATGTTTTATTAAAAATATTTTATTCAGTATATAATGTGTTTTGTTTAAGTGCCAGCCGGTACTACACTATATTCTTTTGGCACTAGAGACTGGCAAATCTCCAGCCGGCTGCTGACTATAGACACTCCCAGACACCAATCCACACAGCGCCACCGAACACTGGTTTTTGTAATAATGATTGGCAGTCTCACTTACCCAGTTCAAGCAGTGATGTACTCCATGTGTAAGACAGGATTGACAGACAACCCCCAAAAAAGTGTTCTACAGATGAAAGAAGTAAAGTATCTTGGATAACCCATTGGCAAAGGTTAGATAAAGCATCAGCTTAATAAAATTGAGGCAATACAAATTTGGGCACGACCCCTAAATAAGAAGCAGGTGAAAGCATTCTTAGGAATTACTGGGTATTATTGAAGGCTTATAATATATTATGCCACTATTGTAGTATCACTGTCAGACTTTACCAATGGCAAATAAAAGTTATGGTTAAATGGAGTCCTGAAGCAGAAAAGGCTTTTCAGAAGTTAAAGCAGGCATTATGTACACAGTTCTGATGACACCTGAGTTTCAAAGGGAATTTGTGGTGCAAACTGATTCATCAGATGTAGGCATAGGTGTGGTATGGTCACAGAGCAAAGAGGCTGAAGAACATCCTCCTGTTTATTTAAACCGAAATATAAGTATACATGAAAGAAACTATGCCACTGTCAAGAAAGAAGCATTGGCAATAAAATGAGCATTAGAAACTCTCAGGTACTACTTGCTGGGAAGAAAATACAGGTTGATCACTTATCATGCTCAATTAAAATGGATGTTGGAAAATAAAGAGAGTAATGGGAGAATAATGAAGTGGTTCTTGGCATAGCAAAATTTTACATTTTCAGTAGAGAACAGACCAGGAAGCCAACTGGCCAATGCAGATGCTTTGTCTCATGTGTTTTGTTTTGGGAATGCAGTTGTTCTGCCCCACAGGTTAAAAAGAGGGGCAGGGGTATGTGATAAAAGCACTGGTAAAGTGATAAAAGGGAAATATGTTTGTCCCATTATCTGGCCTATGTATTTTAAACCGCCAGGAAATGTTTGTTTTGCTAAACAGACTTGATTAGAGTTTGGGATTTTAGTAAAAGCCATAATTGGTCCTGGGAGTGTGGATCTGAGAGAGAAGGGAGGGCTCCATCCATGAGGCCCATTTTGGGTCTTTAGGCCTTCAGCCTGAGAGCTGCCTAAGTAGCAGGGTCAGAACTTGCTTAGGGACTATATTCCTGGGGAAACAGGCAGTAGGCCTGGGATGAATCACTGTTATTTACTGACTGGACATACTGTACTGCAGCAGTGTTTGTGGTAGAGGCATTAGGTCCCACCACCCTGAGAGAGGGAATCTATTATTTTTAGTTATTGCCCAAATGGGCTAGAATTTTTTTTATATTACGTCTTATGTACTGCACACTAAAACTAGCCACGATTTGATTGCATGAAAAAAAACAGAATAATGTGCTTTTTTCCTGATTGCTGTGTGTTTGAAGGTGCCCATCTACACAAGAAGATGGCACCTCAACCCTGATCTCATGAGTTATATATATATATATATATATATATATATAATTTTTTTTTAAACATTTTTTTTTACAGACATGCTGGGAGGGCATTAACATTTGTCTTAAAGGAGAGCCTGCGTTTACATTTTATAATCTCCTTAAGTCACTTTTTTCCATGTGTGGCTTATTTTTTAATATAAATCAGAATCACATCAATAAAGGTAAGCTGAGCATTAACAAATGTAAAATGTGCTACTTGCTCAACTTTGCCTATTTCAGTGAGACAATCTCTGGAAGCATCTTCTTAAAACAACCATCTAAATAATTCATTCCAAGGTTGATGTATAACTTATTCACAATGTGTGTCTTTTACATTTATCTTTCATGTAAGTCACAACCAAAGCATGAATACTTCCTTCTGGTTTGATTTATTGCATCATGAAATGAACATTAGTGGTAGACAATGATGTCTGCACTACGCTTATACATGCATTTTAAAGTCAGGAAAGATATCTCAAGACACTTGAAATAAATGTGTTCTAATAAACATAGCACTATTTTACATAGCCATTGCATTTTGCAAACTCTTGGTTTTTGCTATCATACATGAAAATGGTCATAAATTTAAATCAAGCTAAAGAGTGTATTGAGAATAACTGAATGCAGTTTTTCTTAAGATCTTTGCTCTTTTCGCTGTATAATGTTTTAAATTGTTTGCATATCCTAAATATCATATTACTATACATTCTCATTCTTCCATACTATAAAAATATGTTTTTCAAAATTCTGATTCTGCATACTATTTATAAAACAATTTAGCATTTTTTGCATATTACAGGTTGAGTATCCCTTATCCAAAATGCTTGGGACCAGAAGTATTTTGGATATCGGATTTTTCCATATTTTGAAATAATTGCATACCATAATGAGATATCATGAGGATGGGACCCAAGTCTAAGCACAGAATGCATTTATGTTTTATATACACCATATACACACAGCCTGAATGTAATTTTAGCCAATATTTTTAATAACTTTGTGCATTAAACAAAGTGTGTGTACATTCACACAATTCATTTATGTTTCATATATACCTTATACATTACAGCCTGAAGGTTATTTAATACAATATTTTTAATAACTTAGTGTATTAAACAGTTTGTGTACATTGAGCCATCAGAAAACAAAGGTTTCACTATCTCACTCAAAAAATAATGTGTTTCAGAATATTCCGTATTTTGGAATATTTGTAAATGGGATACTCAACCTGTACTTATGTAACATGTTTTACATTTTATTTATTAACCAATACAATTTTCTTTCCTATATCTAATGACAGAACGAGTATGCTTGTTTTCATGAAATATTTTTGCAAAACATCAAACTGATAGATGATATTTAAGAACAGTATGATTTATTTATACATGAATTAGATCAAAATATTGTGCTACCCATTCATGTATTGATTCAATATTAAATCATTGTTGGAAATACGAAGTCTAGCGAACCTGTTTCACTCTCCATCTAAAATACGTAAATCTATGTAAAATAAGGAAATGCAACCATAAGGTCAACTTTGAAGCTGCTAAAATTTCATATTTTGGCAGCTTCATACACCACATACACCACAATGTCCACAGTTATGATGGTGACACTGTTGAAATGTCTACAGGCAACATGTCTACATTCTCATCTGAAATGTCGACATTTAAAATCCTGACATTTCTGAATGTTGACAATAAGGTTAAGCTGTGTGAAGGGAGGGTTAGGCACTACTGGATAGTTTTGGGTTAGGTTATGAATTGAGGGTGGTTAGGGTTAGTAACTAAGGAGAGGTTTAGGGGTAGGGATGTAGTAGAAGGCAAGGACCATCTTTGCAGTACTCATTCCTTGTGATCACTCTGAAGCCCATGGTTTTGGTGTCTGCGCACGCACACTGGCCGCAATGCATATGCACAGACTATCATGATGTGTCACAATTGACAGGTGATGGAGGAGGCGATTGGGGGATCAGGCTGGAATTGCAGGTGTGTCATTGCCATTTTTGGGGCCGGCTGATGACGTTGCCTGCATTTTCTGTGATAGGAAACATGGCAGTGGTGCCCCTTTCTATGCAGCCATGATGCCTAGGCAAAGGTTAACCTCTATTAGATCGCAATTGATTTGCGATAACATCACAGGGCGGCACCACACATGCTGGACGGCATTGCCCTGTGCTGGGAAACCCCAAGCATGTGAGTAGAATGGTTGCAGATTTGCAGTGATAGCAGAATCTGTGACCATCTCTGAATAACCACTCTAGAACTAAAATAGCAAATGCAGCACTAGTAAATAAATGAATGAAGTAGTAAATAAATGAATGAAAAATGAATATAGACCTGGTAATTGAAAAATTTAAATATTGTTCATGGACATGTCACATGAGAGGGGTCAACTTTATCAGTATAATTGATGTATAGTCATTAGGGTCCCATGGTGCATCCCACAGTATATGATGCAACTGTCAACCACATCCAGTCTCAGTGCTGTTCACATAACTTCCAGAAAACTTTTGTCACAGTTCTTGGCTTATAAAGAGTAGTTTCATCAAAGGGAATTTCACCAGAAGACAAACCCTTAACAGACTTCATCTTCAATACATTCCTAGTTTATGACCAAGAAGCCAGGTAAATAAGAAATGCCAATTTATAATCTAGCAAATACCACTCTAGGCTTACCCCAACAAAATACAGCCTAATGATTTCTACCTCAACCCCCGGAATCCAAGAAGCAGGTCCAGGTTTCTAAGCATTCCAATAGCTCTATGGCTTATTTGGAATGATTATGTACAGGAATTTTGTATTTTTTTTCATTTTGTCCTGATAACTTAACAAACATAACAAAGAAGGACAAGGGTCAACCACCACTGCTCCCTGGAGAGTCAAACTCTTAAAGCTATCCCCCGAAGAAAAAGGGAGTCATCAATAGAATTGTCTATTTCAAGTACATATATGGCTTGCAATAATACGATACAGAAGAGACAATTCAAGACCAGACAGCAGCAAAGAAGTTTGACCTGTAGCTTGAACCATGCTCAAATTGTTTCATCAGGACACAATGCTCCAATTCTATAAATTGTAACCTTCCAACTCCATTCCAATTGCAATTATACAAAGCTCCAGCTGGATAAGCTGGCTGATCAAGCCTTTTGAATTCTAATTAGGGTTCCATCTAGGTACTCCTGAAAACCTAAAAGTTTGACAGGCCATGTAATGACTGCACATGCCACAGAATAACTTTGCTAGCTGGGCAAGTCCATAGCCTGTCATAACCTCTCCACTTTGGCTAGATGGAGACTAGATCAGCAAGGCACAGTATTTATGGCTATACTGATGTAAACCAAGGGCTTTCTTAAAAATATTAGAAATGAAAAGATGACTGAACCCACCAGAACAGTTGGAAAGAAATCATCAAGGTATAAAGGTGCTTCATACTCCTAATAGCCTCCAAAATGCACCAATAGAGGAAAGAGCTAAAATAACACACTGTAGGGCAATCACCTATTTGGCAAATACATGTATAGCTAGTGCCTATCATCCATCCAAAAAAAACATAAACCTGAATGAATATGTATGAAAAAAGAGCAAGTGTACTGTAACACAGACTCAACATCAATCTTAGCCATAAAGATCCAGCTAGGACCTCGATCAAGAATATAACGTTACTAAACTACAGGCATTTGACCCAACCTGACTCCACCAGAATGATGAAGGATGAAGGGTAAGAGAGATGTTAAATGAGGTAAAATTGACCTTTGCCTTTGTTAACAAATCTAAGCCCAAAAAAGGAAGAAATTTAAAAGGTCCAGCCAATACCTCAAGGGTGCCTCCTTGACTTATTCCTTGAGAATCTGTAGCAGGTCAAAAGTACAGTGTAAGTTCCAGGGAGAGCCGCTAAAACCTTCTTCAGAAATGGGCAAGTAAAAGCCTTTGCTAAATTCAGCTTGCAACAAACCAGCATAATTGGCCTAAAGGTGCAATATCAACAAATGAGACATATTTGCTACCCAAACTGCATTGGGCCCTACTTAGCAGAAGGGTATCTGACAGCTTTGCAAGTGAGAGGGCACAGCATAGTGGCTTTACTGTTGAAAGTAAAACACTAAATACATCCAGGGCCAACAGAAGTAGAACCAGGGAAACCCAGGGAATGAGTGCCAGCAGAATCCAAAACTGGTCACAATGGCCTCACATCCTGACCTACATCCTTACACCTAAAGTCAAGAATGTGGAGAATGAAGGCCATCCTGCTTGTGATGGATTTGTTATTCATAGATTCTACAGAAACAGAAGGGTATTTATCTTCATGTATATGAGCAACAACATCCATGAGACCATCCTGATTGTGTTGGATTTGTTATTCATAGATTGTCCAGAAATAGATGGGTATTCATCTTCATGTGGATGAGCAACAACCTCTATGGACTCAAAAAAACAAGAGGAGGAAAAAGAGAATGAGGTCATGGTAGAAAGGTCACTGGATCCAAAGGAACAGGGTATGTGGGTTAGGGTTAGAAAGGGAGAGGGACCCAGGGACTCAGTTCTGCCTAAGGCATGCCGGTGGTGAATAATAAGATTCACAAACCACTGCTGGAGAAAAAAAGGTCTCAAGGGGCAGCATTCAGCAGGGCAGTGTCTAGAGATTTCACTGGTTAGGAAGTCAAAGGATTTGCAGTCATTTATGTTTCACATAGAAATCAAAGCTTTTGGAGCAGCCACATGAAAAGGAGTAAGGGCAGAGATGATAGGAACACAGGAAGCTGCACTATCCATGGGGTTTGAAGATGCCAAGGGTTATAAAAATGGCTGCAAGTCCACCTTCTGCAAGTACTAGAGATTCTAGGCCGAGGCATTGGTGGAAGTATGGGTCAAAGAGGAGAAAGATGACTTTCATGTAATCAATCCAGGGGGACAAAAGCAGTTACTGGGCCCCAGCCATTGTTGTGAATGCTACAGCCAAACCTCAGACAATCCTGAAATAAGCAGACTCAGGTTGAGTGGAGGGAATCACTGCCACAATTCTGGACCAGGACTGGACATGAGAAACCAAGCGTGCATAAAGTAAGGTAGGACATACCCTGTCCAGAGAGCTGGGAAGCACAGTTAAGGAACCACAATGACAGTGATATGCTGTGACGCCACAATAAAGTAAGATCCCAGCAGGTGGAAACTAGGCAGAACACTGAGAAGTGAGCAGAGCATTGAGCCTCCTGCAACAAGTCCTGCCTGCTAGACAACAGGATAAGGAGAGAGAAACTGAAAGCAGCATGCATTGAGGGTCCAAGCATGATGAAAAGAAACTGTGCACATTCTGAGGAAGCAAGGATTGGGGGAAACTACATACAGAAGATGGGACATCATTTAGTGTGATGGGTGAAGAAGAAAAGAGCGGAAGAATGCAGATGGATAAAGAGTAGAAAAGGATAAATAACATGATTTTGAGCCAGATGCTGCTATTACCATGTGTGGGTCTTTTACCAGTATTTCTTCGGTGACTTTATGCAAATACTGCTACAATTCCATCCATGGTGTAAATCCATGCCTCTATATTTGCAAGGGCTGAGATACCCACTATAAGTATCCTTAAACCATTGATTGCACTATTAAAAGTTGCACCATCCCTATGCTAGGAGCAGATTCTCTAGCAGAGTATGGCCTCTAATGTGAGCAATAATGTGTCTGAGTTCAAAACCTCTACAGTGACATGCCTGCAACACTACCATAACATATCTATAAGACAAACCTTCTCTGTGTGTTCAATTAGGACTTAATTCAGACATGTATGCATGTTTATGTACATATACAATGTTTTTGGGTCAGTACATGAGCAAAAGATGCACTGCACATGTGCAGAGTTGATGCTGAGATGTCACACGCAATACCCAAAGTGCAGTAGCATGATTGTCATACTGCTGGCATTTGGGTCATCAACACGGTAGCAATAGGTAACATTCCAAATAAAAAGGGTGGTGTCAGCTCCATTTTCTGAGTGTGCTGATCCAGTGGCTGTATCCTTGGACACATCTTCATTGGCTTCAGGAGTGTAAATTTCCTGGCAATCCTGTGTAACCCGAGGGTTACTCAAATTACTGCAATTCATGCAGATGATCCGTTGCTGCATACTCAGACACAGCATTGGTTCAGAGAAGCTGGCACAAGACATCTCCTGTGGCATTAGCACACAGCTGCTGCATACAAACATGCAGTGGTTGCATGTTCCGTGTCCATCTTTGAAGCAGGCCCTTGGTCATCACCTTGTAACTCCCAGTAACCACTAGGAATGCACAATATATTTTCAGGACAATTTTGAGACTATGCTTTTAAATCGCAACTGCAACTCTGTGTGCGCACACTCAGTGAAACTAAATGCATGCACAGTTGAAAAACATTGCTCTACTGCATGTGACATCCAAATTGTGTTTGACTCAGAATCAGGTCCAAAGAGAGAAAAAGAAGAGAAGAATCAAAGATCAGGGGCAAAATTTACTAAGATTCGTGTTTGAGTCGGTTTGTGTAGTGTTTAAACTAGTTTTGTATCGGGTGCATTTTCATGCAACTTTTTGAATCCATATACGCAAAGTTAAGAAGCAGTCGACTTTATTGTGTTCGTGTTTCCCGATGTCGATGCCAGTCGTTTTTTTTTGGACCATTCTCGGCCGTCATTGTCATTTGCGTACGGCTTTTGGTTGTTTTTACCGGTATTTTTTCTGAGTTAAACGCGGCAGGGCTTTTTTAAGACCCCGGCCGCATTTTCACTTTTAGTTTCGTTTTTCATCTCCGTTCGTGATTGGTTGTGTTTCAGATGTAGGAGTGTCTGTGCGCAACCATATAAATACGCCCCAAACCGTCCGCACCTCGTGGGTTTAGTTAGTGGTGAGGAGGAGGGAGGTTGTGCTGTGGAGGTAGGTGAATTTGTGGTTTGGTGAGGAGTGTTGGTAGCGATTTCTGAGTGTCGTATTGTGTTTGAAAGTCGTCTTGTCATTCTTGTAGTCTTGTATTTTGTGGTTTTGTCTCATTTTTAGTCCAAGTTATTTTTCTTTATAGTCCCTTGTCAGTGTTTGTGTGTGTGTGTGTGTGTGTGTGTGTGTGTGAGTTGTGTAGTGGTAGTGGAGGAGTGTGTTGTTTGTCTATTTTTTTTTTCTGTGTTAAGTGTTTAGACACACAATTATGTGTGACTCAGAGGTGGGTGTGAGTGAGGGGGAGGAGGTCGGTCAGGTGGAGGAGGTGAGTGAGGTTAGTGAGGTGGAGGAGGTGGGTGAGGTTGCTGCAGCAGCCTCAAGTGATAGTGATAGTCAGACAGCTCCGCAGCCACGCACCACTACTAAGACTGGGCGGAATGTAAAGTTTCGTTTTGCTGAAAATGTGGCATTGGTGCGTGAGCTGATGAAGTATCAGCGGCAGCTATTTGGGCCTGAGTCCGCCAAGGTGCCAACACGGAGGAAGACGGTGTTGTGGGCGAAAGTTGTTGCTGCTGTGAATAGTGAGGGGGTGGTCAAGCGGACGGAGGACACGTGCCGCAAACGGTACTATGACATAAAGCGACGTGTCAAGTCCAAAATGGCCAAGGAGGCGAAGTCGGCTAGAAAAACCGGTGGTGGCCAGCCCTATATTGCAAGAATTCTGGAGTATGAGGAGCCCATGCGGAGTGTAATACCTCCTGAAGTAGTCTCTGCAACCCATGTCCGGGATACAGATAGGCCCAGGAAGAATGGTGAGCATGTGTATTTGCATTAACATTCTATGACCTTACTTTTTTTTTGTTATATTTTTAAATGTGTGTCATGTCACATTGCATATTACTCCCATCTTCAAGTGTGTGTCAGCAAATACATTGTTTTGGTTAATGTTTTATACAAAAGCCAATGTAACATCTTACTTTATTGTATGTCATGTGTTTTTTTCCTGTATATTTTGCATGTGTAGTTTGGACTTGGTGTTTCATTGAATTGTCCTGCAATAATGTTTTCCTTTTGGACATTTTAGTTTTTTTTAATTTGGACTATGTTTTTTGTTATCCATGTGCAATGTTTCTAAAACAGTGTTTGTCATGTTAGAGGCTGGAGTAGTGGAAAGTGGTTTGGAAACCACTTACATGTGTAATGTAATTATTACAGAATGTAATATTTTTTAAACAAATTCCACTATTTGTTTGTTCATTTTGAGTTTGTATTTGTACCGTGACACAATACTGCAGTGTAATTTTTTAATGTGTATTTTTATTTGGTTTGGCTCATATAGTGGTAATGTGTGTTTGGAGTGCCACATCACAGAGCAATTTATATATTGCAACTGTAATATTTTTCCTTTCAATACAAAATTAAGATGTGTGTGTTTTTGGTTGTTAATCTATGTATTTTAACTTGTGGCCTATGTCAGTGTCCTGTACATGTTTTCCTGTGTATAACTTTCCATAGTGCATATGGCTATTGGACAATGTTTATTGTTTTATGTGGTGTTTTTTTTGTTTCCAGTCCCTATGTTTTTAATATAAATAAAGCAAGCATTTCTTAAAGAATAAATGTTTATAAGCATAATGGGTGGATGTATCAACAATAGCATGAAGACATGATTTTTTTTATTTTTTTTACAGTGTTTGAAAAAAGCAGTACTACTCGTCATCCAGTAACTCCCATCACATCTGATGATGATGACGCTGCGGAAGCAGGTAAAGTGTCCATTGTAGTATAGGGTATGTTTGTAAAGGAATGGCCATAACAAAATTTCACTTTCATTAATAGGTCCATCAAAAGAAGTCTGGAGCAGCAGAAGTGGGACTTCTGTAAGACACCACCACAAAAAACCTGTGGCAGCAAAGAAATCAAGGTGTGATGTCCAGGACCAACCACAGCAGGTTACCCCGCCACGAAGATTATCGACAGTATGTTCGGTCCCTCCACTCCAAATTTTGGACACACCTCCAAGACATCATCCACACTCCCCTCATCTTGATTGTGAGTATCAAATTGAAATAAATGTAAACAATTTCAGATCGTAATCAAACTTTTTCTTTACCGTATTAAGTCAAAACACATCAAAAACTTATATACTTACCGAAGTAAGTAAATCATGAAATGGAATCCAAGCAAAATGGCCTTGTCCACATCCAGTAAAGATATGTATGTCCACTTGAGCAAATACAGTAGCACATTGTGTGTAAGATGCTGCAACAGAAAATCATGTTTAATTTTTGAAAATAGTAAGGTTGTTTTTAAAATTTTCACATGTGTGTTTGAGCTCACATTGCCAAATACATATAAAAACATTACTATGTTTTTTTTAAGAAAAGCTATAAGGTAACACATTATGGATTACAATGTTTTTTTTATGGTGGAGTATGTCTGATCTACAATAAAACTAAAGTGTTTGCTTTCACAATTAAGTAACCAGACACATTTGCCAAAAACAGGCATATGTATGTATTTAAGTTATGAGTGATGATGTTGCTAGGCAGAATATCTGAAAGGAACAGTGAATGACATGTGTTCCATGTGTAGTGATTTGTTTAAATTTATCAAACATATGGATAGCTAATGGAGATTTTTCAACATTTCAGCTTTTAGTCCTGGTAACAGCATCCCTCCGCAACAACAGCAACACAGTGACATGGAGGAGACAATCATCTTAGAAATGCAGCCATTAAGCCAAGGAATCAGCCCCCCAGCACCTGTGAGTACCCCACCACAGCAAAGCACACCACCACCACAACACAGTCCAACAACACCAGTAACACAAGGCCCTGATCAGGTGTTTTGGACCATTTGGGCTAGACAGCAGGCCACTAATGAAGATTGCCTGCATAGGCAGACACAAATGTTTGCAAGCCTACCATGTCACCTCAGAAGAATAACAAGAAATATGAGTAGACAAAATGAACAAACAACCAGAATTGGCAATACCATGGAACTCATGCGTACAGACATTACACAGGTCATGGGCAACTTACAGCGCATAATGGAAGATCAGCACAGAATAATGGAAGAACAGCACAGGCAACAGCAAAGTTATATGAACATTTTTCTAAACAATCAAAAGATTAATGAAAGTTTATTCCGAATTGTAGACAATCAAAATGCTGCTACATGTGAACTCAATGCAACCCTCACTAACCTGAATGAAACACTCAGATCCATGCACCAACAGCAAACAAGCAGCAGTTCTGGTATGACTACTTCAAATATCACGCCAGTCTCATCACCATCAAGACGCTCCACCAGATCACGACAACATGACAGTGCTAAAGGCAAAGGGCAGGACAAGCAGGCACCCCAAAAAAAAATAACATAAAACACAAATTAGACATTTCTGATAAGAAAATAAAATTAGTTAGTAAGTGTATGTTTGCCAAAATATATAAAACACTTAGCTCCTTGACAATTTATACAACATCATTAATTATAAGTGCTACAAAGAACAACATAAAATTTGTATGCACATTTATTCTTTAACATCTTTTAAATTGTTTTGGAGGCGGAAAATGTTGATGGAGCTGCACATACATGTTTGCAGGAAGTAACCAGAACACTTGATTTTTTTCTAATCATTACTCTTTCTAGATTCCAATTATTCTCCTCTTCTGCAGCCAATCCAAATTACAATGTGATTGATAACTATTTTACCTTTCTTCTCTATACAACATTACAAGAATAAGACAATTGAGTTGCGTACAAAAATATAAATATGTTGGCATTGAATTGAGCTAATTAATTGCCAAAATGACTGTCATTATTGTTGTGACATGTTTGTGTGTGTTAAAAATTATTAATACTGTTATTACACGATGCAGAAACCAACAAAAAAACAAAACAAAACAAAAAAAAATGTGTATAATAATGTATATTTGTGGCAAACTGTGTATTTACTTATAAATCAGCAAGTTTACTGCAGCAAACATTCCGAAATAAATTATTTTTGATGAGAGTAAGTTTGTGTCCCTTAAATATGATGGAGCATCACACATAGGGACACATGTATTCCTCAAGGATAACATATTATATGTTGAGGAGTGTTTATTTACAACACAGGTTCTCAAACTCGCCCATCAGGACCACACACAGTGCATGTTTTGCAGGTCTCCTCACAGAATCACAAGTGACATAATTAGCTCCACCTGTGAACCTTTTAAAATGTGTCTGTGAGTAATTCATACACCTGTGCTTCTACTGGGTTACCTGCAAAACATGCACTGTGTGGGGTCCTGAGGGCCGGCTTTGAGAACCTGTGCATTAGGACGTTACACACAATCATAAAGTAAAATACTAAATAAATTACTATGTGGATTATGTGTGCTTGTAATAAATTTTCAGTGCAAGTTTAGGAACAGTTATCCACACTTAATGCATGCCACTCATAATCTGTTGTTTGGATTTTTAAAATAAAACCAATACACATACGACATTTGTTTAGCATAAAGCGAGGGTAAGTTTGTATGTCTCAAGGAGACAGACACATTCTGAGTAATGGCATTTACAATAAAAATGGCCAAACATCTATTTATGATTACACAACAAATGAAAAAAAGCAAAGCAAACTTACCTTAGAAATAGCGAGTGATGAGCTCTTGCCTAACCTGCCTCCCTACATATGTACTCCAAGTATCACCAGATGTCTCTAATTCCTCTGCTTGCTGGCTGCTTTCTTCATACTCCTCCTCCTCCTCAACATGTGGCAGATGTTGTTGCAAACACATGTTATGAAGAAAGCAGCAGCAGAACACAATTTGAGTCACCTTCGAGGTACTATACAACAAAAGGCCACCAGACTTATCCAGACACCGAAACCTAGATTTCAGCACACCAAAACATCTTTCTATCACATTCCGTGTGGACTTATGTGCATGATTGTAATTGTGTTCAGCAGGGGTATCAGGTCGGGACAATGGAGTTAGAAGCCAAGAGAAACAGCCATATCCTCCATCACCTAAAAGACAGATATAGTAACGTGATTCATGTTTAGATACAGCAACACATAAGTAACACTGTGGGGCAGATGTATTAACCTGTAGAAGGCATAAGGAAGTAATAAACCAGTGATATGTGCAAGGTAATGAAGGCAGCGGACAATCTGTTCATAAATAATCATTTACATATTGGAGGTGATTGGCTGGTGCCTTTATCACCTTGCACATATCAGTGGCTTCTCACTTCCTTATAACTTCTACAGGTTAATACATCTGCCCCTGTATTTGGACAAAGTATACACAGGCCTACACATATCAAATTACATACCCAGCAGCCATCCATCTGGCATTTGTCCGTCCTCAAACTTGTCAAAGAGGGATGACTTACTGAGGATGAAGGAGTCATGGCATCCCCCAGGGTAACCAACAACAACACTCATTATTTTGAGATTTGCATCACAAACCACCTGCACATTTGTGGAGTGCTCTAGATGTCTATTTGTGTAGATGTGCTGCCTGCCCCTAGGTGGTCTCAGCTCAATGTGTGTGCAATCTATGGCTCCAAGCACATTTGGCATGCCAGCCAGCTCATAGAAATCTACCCTGACGGCATGCCACTGAGACTCCTGGGTAGGGAAGCAGATTGAGGCATCGATGTGGGGCTGCAAAACAGCCAACACCTGTGTGTATATTTGATAGAAAATTAGACATGAGATTTTAGCAAAGAACTGGCCACCGAGTAATTAAATCCAAGCAAAAACAGAGTGGGTAGTTAGGTATACATCACCTGTGTTAATATTATCGAAAATGAGGGCTGTGAGATTCCTATGACATCCCCAGACACAGCCTGAAAGCTGCCAGTAGCCATAAAGTGCAACACAGCCAGGAGTTTGTGCAGGCCTGAGACAGAGCGAGAGCGTGCTTTCTCAGGGTCTAGGCCCAGTTTGACAAGGTCATACAGACGGAAAATGTTGTTACAATTTAGACGGAACATCTGTATGACCTTATCATCGGACATGCGTTCAAGTTTAAACGCCCCCTAAAAAAACGAGGCCTGCGTAGCCTCCGCGGAACCTGTACAACCTGCTGACCATGTTCAGTTTCTTGGCCCTGGGTACTTACAGGCTGATGTCTGAGTCTGAGGAATCCCACAGCAAACAATATATCACTGGCCCACAGTCCTGCTGCCATTTCTGAGTGTAGGTGGAGTGAAATGGGCCTAAGATCGTTTTATAGGCATCCTAAATCAGGTGTGAGTGATTTTTTATTTGCAACACATGTAAACACGCCTGAAAAAAGCAGGTCTTTTTTTTTGCCGCATTTTTTAACGAATCGCAAAAAAAATGACCGCATTTGAGCACTCAAAGACTAACACCCAAATACGAATGAATAGTGAATTCCCGTATTCTATGTAATTACAGCCGCGTTTGACCGATGGTCTATTCATTCGTATTTCGGTACGTTGTCATTCAAACCATTACGAATAGTCCAAACACTGCCGAGATTTGTGCTTTGTGAATTTCCGGATTGGGACTTAGAAAAAAAAACCACAAATCGTCCAAACTCGGATTTTTAGTAAATACTGGCCCAGGTGATAAATTCAAAAAGGAGGATGTAGAAAACAAGAATGAGAATTTTTAACAGTTTTAAATCAATAGGATTAACCTTTAGTAAATGTACACCTAAGACTCCAAAAAGAATGCAATCATTGGTGTTTTGGTGGATTTAGGGGTGAGGGTGCCCTTAGGCACAACAGTAACGACTGCCTGCCTAATTTTATAACTTTTATTGATTGGTTATAAGCCCTCATTACATTACAGCCAATATAACAGAATAATAAAAAGCCACTAACTATGACTTTTTAATTTTTAATAATGTATATATATATTTTAGAGATGAGCGGGTTCTTTTCTCAGAGAACCGACCCCCACCCCCCGAACTTTGCCTACCGAGTCCGGATCCGAGCCAGGCTCAGATTTTCCATCTTGACTTGGAAATCCGAACGCGGCAAAATGTCATCATCCCGCTGTCGGATTCTAGCGGGATTTGGATTCCATTTAAGGAGATGCGCGTCGTGTTCATTTTCACTCCAGTCTCAGAGAGTGTAGTGAGAGGACGTGTCTCCATCCTCAGTGTCTGTGTGGGGGCGGGAAAGTGGTGTGGCGAGTCTACTTACTGCTGTTTTGTGCTGCTTAGTCCAGTCCAGTGTAGTCAGTGTCTAATGCTGCATCAGTCCGGCCACTCACAGTGTTGGTGTCCTCTGCTGCTATATGTCCCCAGTGCTGCTGGCTGCTGTATAAGTCCCTTGCATTTTAGCTCTGTTGTCTTGCATCAGACCAGGGGTAGTGTCTTGGGCAGCATCAGTCCAGTGACCAGTCACAGGGGTGGTGTCCTCTGCTGCCATATATCCAGTGTAGCTGTATAAGTCCCTTTTATTGCTGCTGTGTTGTCCTGCATTATACCAGGGGAAGTGTCTTGTGCAGCATCAGTCCAGTGACCAGTCACAGTGGTAGTATCCTCTGCTGCCATATTTCCAGTGTTACTGCTGTATAATTCCAATGATACTGGCATATAATTCCTGTGACATTGCCATATAATTCTAAGAATACTGCCGTATAATTCCTGTGACATTGCCGTATAATTCTTTGGAATACGGGCGTATAATTCCTGTGATATTGCCGTATAATTCTCGGAATACTGGCGTATAATTCCTGTGACACTGCCGTATAATTCGCTGAATAATGGCGTATAATTTCTGTTACATTACCGTATAATTCTTGGAATACTGGTGTATAATTCCTGTGATATTGCCGTATAATTCCTGAGACATTGCCATATAATTCTCTGAATACTGGCGTATAATTCCTGTGACATTGCCGTATAATTCTCGTAATACTGGCGTATAATTACTGTGACATTACCGTATAATACTCTCAATACTGGCGTATAATTCCTGTGACATTGCCGTATAATTCTCGAAATACTGGCGTATAATTCCTGTGATATTGCCGTATAATTCCTGTGATATTGCCGTATAATTCTTGGAATACTGGCGTATAATTCCTGTGACATTGCCGTATAATTCTCGTAATACTGGCGTATAATTACTGTGACATTACCGTATAATACTCTCAATACTGGCGTATAATTCCTGTGACATTGCCGTATAATTCTCGAAATACTGGCGTATAATTCCTGTGATATTGCCGTATAATTCCTGTGATATTGCCGTATAATTCTTGGAATACTGGCGTATAATTCCTGTGACATTGCCGTATAATTCTCGTAATACTGGCGTATAATTACTGTGACATTACCGTATAATACTCTCAATACTGGCGTATAATTCCTGTGACATTGCCGTATAATTCTCGAAATACAGGCGTATAATTCCTGTGATATTGCCGTATAATTCCTGTGATATTGCCGTATAATTCTTGGAATACTGGCGTATAATTCCTGTGACATTGCCGTATAATTCTCTGAATACTGGCGTATAATTCCTGTGACATTGCCGTATAATTCTCGTAATACTGGCGTATAATTTCTGTGACATTGCTGTATAATTCTCTGAATACTGGTGTATAATTCCTGTGACATTGCCGTATAATTCTCGAAATACTGGCGTATAATTCCTGTGATATTGCTGTATAATTCCTGTGATATTGCCGTATAATTCTCGAAATAACCGCATTTAAATAATTCTCTGAATACTGGCGTATACTTCCTGTGACATTGCCGTATAATTCTCAGAATACTGCCTTATACTTCCTGTGATATTGCTGTATAATTCTTGGAATACTGGCGTATAATTCCTGTGACATTGCCGTATAATTCTCAGAATACTGGCGTATAATTCCGGTGACATTGCCGTATAATTCTCTGAATACTGGCGTATAATTCCTGTGATATTGCCGTATAATTTGTGTGATATTGCCGTATAATTCCCGGAATACTGCTGTTTAAATCCTGTGACATTGCCGTAAAATTCTCTGATTACTGGCGTATACTTCCTGTGACATTGCTGTATAATTCTCAGAATGCTGACATATAATTCCTGTGATATTGCTGTATACTTCCTGTGATATTACCATATAATTCTCGTAATACTGGCATATAATTCCTGTGACATTGCTGTATAATTCTCTGAATACTGGCGTATAATTCCTGTGACATTGCCGTATAATTTTCGGAATACTGGTATATAATTCCTGTGATATTGCTGTATAATTCCTGTGATATTGCCGTATAATTCTCGGAATGCTGCTGTTTGGACCCTGTGACATTGCCGTAAAATTCTCTGAATACTGGCGTGTAATTCCTGTGACATTGCCGTATAATTCTCAGAATACTGGCGTATAATTCCTGTGATATTGCCATATAATTCCTGTGATATTGCCTTATAATTCTCGGAAAACTGGCGTATAATTCCTGTGACATTGCCGTATAATTCTCAGAATACTGCTCTATACTTCCTGTGATATTGTCACAAACTGAGGACTGGGGCTGACCAGGGGGAGCCTCAGTTGTAGGGGCTGAGGTATATGTGTAGCTGGGAAACAGGGATTTGCTGACTGATTAAGCAGAGTCTAGAGTGCAGCTGCTGGGTAATCAGGTAGAAACCAGAGTGCAGCTGATAGGCTGAAAAGTAACATGTGATGAAAACAAACATGGCTGCGCCCATGTTTGAACTTGGAGGGAAAGACTGTTTGTAACTTGCATGTGAAACTTAACCCTGAAGCTGCCAGAATCACAGTAAAGAGATTAGAGACAGAGATGCAGCGTGCTGCACACAGACAGTGCAGATGGAATCCAGGCTTGGAACACTGGGACAGTCTCAGGAGACATTTGGAAGGTAAATACTGATAAGGAATTACCTGGATCGTGACAGCACCCCCTCCTTTAGGAGTGGCCCCAGGACACTTCTTATAAATTCTTTACCTGAACAAACGGAAGGATCTAGATTGAATCCTGATGAACTTGAACTGGCTGGAACCAGATGAGACTGTACTGGACCTATGGACGAGACCAGATTGAGTCCAGACAAACTTGAACCGGCTGAGACCGGCGGAGACTTTGGGCCGGCGGATAGGACAGGATTGAGTTTGGAGACCGTTGAATCAGCTGGAACTGAAATAGTCTTTTGACCTACGGATGGAACCGGATTGGGTCCAGAAAAGCTTGAACCGGCTGGGACCGGAGGAGTCTTTGGATTGACATTCGAATCAGCTGGAACTGAAGGAGTCTGAATCCGGTTAGAACCGGAATGAGTGGTATCTGAGTGTTCAGTTAGACCATCCTGGACATGGTCCATGCTGGATGCCAACAGGGTGGTGCTCTCTGAAGACGGCAAACAGGAGTTCATAACTGCATCTGTAGCACAAAAATTTCCATCTGGGAACTTGGCTCTGGATACTTCCCTTGGGGCTGAAACTTTGGTGACCCCTCCTGGGGTTGACGAATCAGACACCTCTCTCAGGGTTGTTTTCTCCAGCACCCCTCCTGGGGCTGACAGATCAGAAACTCCTTTTTGAGAAGACTCATATGCCCCTACTAGAGCTTGAACATTGGATACCCCTCCTGGGGTTGCAGAAACGAACGCCCCAACTTGGGCTGTAGACACAGACGCCCCTTCTTGGGCTGTAGACACAGACGCCCCTTCTTGGGCTGAGGAAAGTTCGGACACTAGGATCTGGTACAGTACCAGATATTTACCGACTGTTCGTGTCCCCTGACGTAGCCGGAGGATATCAGAGGAGGCAGAGGTCACACGACCTGGTTCATCAAACATGCGCCTGAAGGTTGCCACGAAATCTGTGTATGAAGAGAGCAGGACATCAGACTTCTCCCATAGAGGTGATGCCCAATCGAGGGCGGAGCCACTGAGGAGGGAGATGATGTAAGCAACCTTGGTGCGGTCAGTTGGGAAACTGCCAGGCTGTAACTCGAAATATATCTCACACTGATTTAGGAAACCCCGACAGGCTTTTGGGGAACCATCAAACTTGGCAGGTGTCGGTAAATGGAGACAAAGAGCAGAAACAGGAATGGTGGGTGGGGATACCACCAAAGGTACTGCAGTCGGCACACTGGACGCCCCTGAACCACGGAGGGTTACTTGTATTTCATCCAGCCGAGAGGAGAGGTCCTGGAGACAGCGAATCACATGGCCCTGTGCAGTCTCCTGACGTTCAAGGCAGGCTGCAAGTTCTTGCATCGGCCTGGTCGCTTGGACCTGGTCTCCGGACGGATCCATGTGGTCAGTGCTTACTGTCACAAACTGCTTACTGTCACAAACTTAGGACTGGTGCTGACCAGGGGGAGCCTCAGTTGTAGGGGCTGAGGTATATGTGTACCTGGGAGGCAGTACAGGGTTCTTAGACAAGCAGGGAACCTTTAGAACAAATGCCCGAAGGCGTGACCAAGACAACGAAGGAAAGTTCAAAGGTTTATTAAACACAGTTCAGAGGAATACGGATGACTTGGTACAGGTAACAGGAATCACAGTTCAGAGAAATACTTGGGATCGATGGCGGAGCACCGATGGAGACTTGGGATCGATGGCGGAGCACCGATGGAGACTTGGGATCGATGGCGGAGCACCGATGGAGACTTGGGATCGATGGCGGAGCACTGATGGAGACTTGGAATCGATGGCGGAGCACCGATGGAGACTTGGGATCGATGGCGGAACACCGATGGTGACTTGGGATCGATGGTGGAACACCGATGGAGACTTGGGATCGATGGCGGAACACCGATAGAGACTTGGGATCGATGGTGGAACACCGATGGAGATTTGGGATCGATGCTTACTGTCACAAACTGAGGACTGGTGCTGACCAGGGGGAGCCTCAGTTGTAGGGGCTGAGGTATATGTGTAGCTGGGAAACAGGGATTGGCTGGCTGATTAAGCAGAGTCTAGAGTGCAGCTGCTGGGTAATTAGGTAGAAACCAGAGTGCAGCTGATAGGCTGAAAAGTAACATGTGATGAAAACAAACATGGCTGCGCCCATGTTTGAACTTGGAGGGAAAGACTGTTTGTAACTTGCATGTGAAACTTAACCCTGAAGCTGCCAGAATCACAGTAAAGAGATTAGAGACAGAGATGCAGCGTGCTGCACACAGACAGTGCAGATGGAATCCAGGCTTGGAACACTGGGACAGTCTCAGGAGACATTTGGAAGGTAAATACTGATAAGGAATTACCTGGATCGTGACAGATATTGCTGGATAATTCTTGGAATACTGGCATATAATTTCTATGAAATTGCCGTATAATTCTCAGAATACTGGCGTATAATTCCGGTGACATTGCCGTATAATTCTCTGAATACTGGCGTATAATTCCTGTGACATTGCCGTATAATTCTAGGAATACTGCCATATAATTTCTGTGATATTGCCATATAATTCGTGTGATATTGCCGTATAATTCTCGGAATACTGCCGTTTAAATCCTGTGACATTGCCGTAAAATTCTCTGAATACTGGCGTACAATTCCTGTGACATTGCTGTATAATTCTCAGAATACTGACATATAATTCCTGTGATATTGCTGTGTACTTCCTGTGATATTACCATATAATTCTCGGAATACTGGCGTATAATTCCTGTGACATTGCTGTATAATTCTCTGAATACTGGCGTATAATTCCTGTGACATTGCCGTATAATTCTCAGAATACTGCCGTATACTTCCTGTGATATTGCCGTATAATTCTTGGAATACTGGTGTATAATTCCTATGACATTGCCGTATAATTCTCAGAATACTGGCATATAATTCCGGTGACATTGCCGTATAATTCTCTGAATACTGGCATATAATTTCTATGACATTGCCGTATAATTCTCAGAATACTGGCGTATAATTCGCGTGACATTGCCGTATAATTCTCGGAATACTGGCGTATAATTCCTGTGATATTGCTGTATAATTCTCAGAATGCTGACATATAATTCCTGTGATATTGCTGTATACTTACTGTGATATTACCATATAATTCTCGGAATACTGGCATATAATTCCTGTGACATTGCTGTATAATTCTCTAAATACTGGCGTATAATTCCTGTGACATTGCCGTATAATTCTCGGAATACTGGCATATAATTCCTGTGATATTGCCGTATAATTCCTGTGATAATACCGTATAATTCTCGGAATGCTGCTGTTTGAACCCTGTGACATTGCCGTAAAATTCTCTGAATACTGGCGTATAATTCCTGTGACATTGCTGTATAATTCTCAGAATACTGGCGTATAATTCCTGTGATATTGCCATATAATTCCTGTGATATTGCCATATTATTCTCGGAAAACTGGCGTATAATTCATGTGACATTGCCATATAATTCTCAGAATACTGCTGTGTACTTCCTGTGATATTGCTGTATAATTCTTGGAATACTGGCGTATAATTTCTATGACATTGCCGTATAATTCTCAGAATACTGGCGTATAATTCCGGTGACATTGCCGTATAATTCTCTCAATATTGGCATATAATTCCTGTGACATTGCCGTATAATTCTAGGAATACTGCCATATAATTTCTTTGATATTGCCGTATAATTCGTGTGATATTGCCGTATAATTCTCGAAATACTGCCGTTTAAATTCCGTGACAATGCCGTAAAATTCTCTGAATACTGGCGTATAATTCCTGTGACATTGCTGTATAATTCTCAGAAAACTGACATATAATTCCTGTGATATTGCTGTATACTTCCTGTGATATTACCATACAATTCTCTGAATACTGGCGTATAATTCCTGTGACATTGCTGTATAATTCTCTGAATACTGGTGTATAATTCCTGTGACATTGCCATATAATTCTCTGAAATACTGTCATATAATTCCTGTGATATTGCCGTTTAATCCTGTAATATTGCCGTTTAATCCTGTGATATTGCCGTATAATTCCTGTGATATTACCGTATAATTTTTGGAATACTGGTGTATAATTTCTGTGACATTGCCGTATAATTCTCTGAAAACAGGCGTATAATTCCTGTGACATTGCCGTATAATTCTCAAAATATTGGCATATAATTCCTGTGATATTGCCATATAATTCCTGTGATATTGCCGTATATTTCTCGGAATACCGGCGTTTAAATCCTGTGACATTGGCGTATAATTCTCTGAATACTGGCGTATAATTCCTGTGACATTGCCGTATAATTCTCAGAATACTGCCGTATACTTCCTGTGATATTGCTGTATAATTCTTGGAATACTAGCGTATAATTCCTGTGACATTGCCGTATAATTCTCAGAATACTGGCGTATAATTCCGGTGACATTGCCGTATAATTCTCTGAATACTGGCGTATAATTCCTGTGACATTGCCGTATAATTCTAGGAAAACTACCATATAGTTCCTGTGATATTGCCGTATAATTCGTGTGACATTGCCGTAAAATTCTCTGAATACTGGCGTATTATTCCTGTGACATTGCTGTACAATTCTCAGAATGCTGACATTTAATGCTTGTGATATTGCTGTATACTTACTGTGATATTACCATATAATTCTCGGAATGCTGGCATATAATTCCTGTGACATTGCTGTATAATTCTCTGAATACTGGCGTATAATTCCTGTGACATTGCCGTATAATTCTCTGAATACTGTCATATAATTCCTGTGATATTGCCGTATAATTCCTGTGATATTGCCATATAATTCTCAGAAAACTGGCGTATAATTCCTGTGACATTGATGTATAATTCTTGGAATACTGGCATATAATTCCTGTGACATTTCTGTATAATTCTCGGAATACTGGCATATAATTCCTGTGACACTGCCGTATAATTCTCAGAATACTGGCGTATAATTCCTGTGATATTGCCATATAATTCCTGTGACATTGCTGTATAATTCTCTGAATACTGCCATATAATTTCTGTGATATTGCCATATAATTTGTGTGATATTGCCGTATAATTCTCTGAATACTGGCGTATAATTCCTGTGACATTGCCGTATAATTCTAGGAATACTGCCATATAATTTCTGTGATATTGCCATATAATTCGTGTGATATTGCCGTATAATTCTCGGAATACTGCCGTTTAAATCCTGTGACATTGCCGTAAAATTCTCTGAATACTGGCGTACAATTCCTGTGACATTGCTGTATAATTCTCAGAATACTGACATATAATTCCTGTGATATTGCTGTGTACTTCCTGTGATATTACCATATAATTCTCGGAATACTGGCGTATAATTCCTGTGACATTGCTGTATAATTCTCTGAATACTGGCGTATAATTCCTGTGACATTGCCGTATAATTCTCAGAATACTGCCGTATACTTCCTGTGATATTGCCGTATAATTCTTGGAATACTGGTGTATAATTCCTATGACATTGCCGTATAATTCTCAGAATACTGGCATATAATTCCGGTGACATTGCCGTATAATTCTCTGAATACTGGCATATAATTTCTATGACATTGCCGTATAATTCTCAGAATACTGGCGTATAATTCGCGTGACATTGCCGTATAATTCTCGGAATACTGGCGTATAATTCCTGTGATATTGCTGTATAATTCTCAGAATGCTGACATATAATTCCTGTGATATTGCTGTATACTTACTGTGATATTACCATATAATTCTCGGAATACTGGCATATAATTCCTGTGACATTGCTGTATAATTCTCTGAATACTGGCGTATAATTCCTGTGACATTGCCGTATAATTCTCGGAATACTGGCATATAATTCCTGTGATATTGCCGTATAATTCCTGTGATAATACCGTATAATTCTCGGAATGCTGCTGTTTGAACCCTGTGACATTGCCGTAAAATTCTCTGAATACTGGCGTATAATTCCTGTGACATTGCTGTATAATTCTCAGAATACTGGCGTATAATTCCTGTGATATTGCCATATAATTCCTGTGATATTGCCATATTATTCTCGGAAAACTGGCGTATAATTCATGTGACATTGCCATATAATTCTCAGAATACTGCTGTGTACTTCCTGTGATATTGCTGTATAATTCTTGGAATACTGGCGTATAATTTCTATGACATTGCCGTATAATTCTCAGAATACTGGCGTATAATTCCGGTGACATTGCCGTATAATTCTCTCAATATTGGCATATAATTCCTGTGACATTGCCGTATAATTCTAGGAATACTGCCATATAATTTCTTTGATATTGCCGTATAATTCGTGTGATATTGCCGTATAATTCTCGAAATACTGCCGTTTAAATTCCGTGACAATGCCGTAAAATTCTCTGAATACTGGCGTATAATTCCTGTGACATTGCTGTATAATTCTCAGAAAACTGACATATAATTCCTGTGATATTGCTGTATACTTCCTGTGATATTACCATACAATTCTCGGAATACTGGCGTATAATTCCTGTGACATTGCTGTATAATTCTCTGAATACTGGTGTATAATTCCTGTGACATTGCCATATAATTCTCTGAAATACTGTCATATAATTCCTGTGATATTGCCGTTTAATCCTGTAATATTGCCGTTTAATCCTGTGATATTGCCGTATAATTCCTGTGATATTACCGTATAATTTTTGGAATACTGGTGTATAATTTCTGTGACATTGCCGTATAATTCTCTGAAAACAGGCGTATAATTCCTGTGACATTGCCGTATAATTCTCAAAATATTGGCATATAATTCCTGTGATATTGCCATATAATTCCTGTGATATTGCCGTATATTTCTCGGAATACCGGCGTTTAAATCCTGTGACATTGGCGTATAATTCTCTGAATACTGGCGTATAATTCCTGTGACATTGCCGTATAATTCTCAGAATACTGCCGTATACTTCCTGTGATATTGCTGTATAATTCTTGGAATACTAGCGTATAATTCCTGTGACATTGCCGTATAATTCTCAGAATACTGGCGTATAATTCCGGTGACATTGCCGTATAATTCTCTGAATACTGGCGTATAATTCCTGTGACATTGCCGTATAATTCTAGGAAAACTACCATATAGTTCCTATGATATTGCCGTATAATTCGTGTGACATTGCCGTAAAATTCTCTGAATACTGGCGTATTATTCCTGTGACATTGCTGTACAATTCTCAGAATGCTGACATTTAATGCTTGTGATATTGCTGTATACTTACTGTGATATTACCATATAATTCTCGGAATGCTGGCATATAATTCCTGTGACATTGCTGTATAATTCTCTGAATACTGGCGTATAATTCCTGTGACATTGCCGTATAATTCTCGGAATACTGTCATATAATTCCTGTGATATTGCCGTATAATTCCTGTGATATTGCCATATAATTCTCAGAAAACTGGCGTATAATTCCTGTGACATTGATGTATAATTCTTGGAATACTGGCATATAATTCCTGTGACATTTCTGTATAATTCTCGGAATACTGGCATATAATTCCTGTGACATTGCCGTATAATTCTCAGAATACTGGCGTATAATTCCTGTGATATTGCCATATAATTCCTGTGACATTGCTGTATAATTCTCTGAATACTGCCATATAATTTCTGTGATATTGCCATATAATTTGTGTGATATTGCCGTATAATTCTCGGAATACTGCCATTTAAATCCTGTGACATTGCCGTAAAATTCTCTGAATACTGGCGTATAATTCCTGTGACATTGCTGTATAATTCTCAGAATGCTGACATATAATTCCTGTGATATTGCTGTATACTTCCTGTGATATTACCATATAATTCTCTGAATACTGGCGTATAATTCCTGTGACATTGTTGTATAATTCTCTGAATACTGGCGTATAATTCCTGTGACATTGCCGTATAATTCTCAGAATACTGCCGTATACTTCCTGTGATATTGCCGTATAATTCTTGGAATACTGGTGGATAATTCCGGTGACATTGCCGTATAATTCTCTGAATACTGGCATATAATTTCTATGACATTGCCATATAATTCTCAGAATACTGGCGTATAATTCCGGTGACATTGCCGTATAATTCTCTGAATACTGGCGTATAATTCCTGTGATATTGCTGTATAATTCTCAGAATGCTGACATATAATTCCTGTGATATTGCTGTATACTTACTGTGATATTACCATACAATTCTCGGAATACTGGCGTATAATTCCTGTGACATTGCCGTATAATTCTCGGAATACTGGCATATAATTCCTGTGATATTGCCGTATAATTCCTGTGATAATGCCGTATAATTCTCGGAATGCTGCTGTTTGAACCCTGTGACATTGCCGTAAAATTCTCTAAATACTGGCGTATAATTCCTGTGACATTGCTGTATAATTCTCAGAATACTGGCGTATAATTCCTGTGATATTGCCATATAATTCCTGTGATATTGCCATATTATTCTCGGAAAACTGGCGTATAATTCCTGTGACATTGCCGTATAATTCTCAGAATACTGCTGTGTACTTCCTGTGATATTGCTGTATAATTCTTGGAATACTGCGTATAATTTCTATGACATTGCCGTATAATTCTCAGAATACTGGCGTATAATTCCGGTGACATTGCCGTATAATTCTCTGAATATTGGCATATAATTCCTGTGACATTGCCGTATAATTCTAGGAATACTGCCATATAATTTCTTTGATATTGCCGTATAATTCGTGTGATATTGCCGTATAATTCTCGGAATACTGCCATTTAAATCCTGTGACATTGCCGTAAAATTCTCTGAATACTGGCGTATAATTCCTGTGACATTGCTATATAATTCTCAGAAAACTGACATATAATTCCTGTGATATTGCTGTATACTTCCTGTGATATTACCATACAATTCTCGGAATACTGGCGTATAATTCCTGTGACATAGCCGTATAATTCTCTGAAATACTGTCATATAATTCCTGTGATATTGCCGTTTAATCCTGTGATATTGCCGTTTAATCCTGTGATATTGCCGTATAATTCCTGTGATATTACCGTATAATTTTTGGAATACTGGTGTATAATTTCTGTGACATTGCCGTATAATTCTCTGAATACTGGCGTATAATTCCTGTGACATTGCCGTATAATTCTCAAAATACTGGCATATAATTCCTGTGATATTGCCATATAATTCCTGTGATATTGCCGTATATTTCTCGGAATACCGGCGTTTAAATCCTGTGACATTGGCGTATAATTCTCTGAATACTGGCGTATAATTCCTGTGACATTGCCGTATAATTCTCAGAATACTGCCGTATACTTCCTGTGATATTGCCGTATAATTCTTGGAATACTAGCGTATAAATCCTGTGACATTGCCGTATAATTCTCAGAATACTGGCGTATAATTCCGGTGACATTGCCGTATAATTCTCTGAATACTGGCGTATAATTCCTGTGACATTGCCGTATAATTCTAGGAATACTACCATATAGTTCCTGTGATATTGCCGTATAATTCGTGTGACATTGCCGTAAAATTCTCTGAATACTGGCGTATAATTCCTGTGACATTGCTGTATAATTCTCTGAATACTGGCGTATAATTCCTGTGACATTGCCGTATAATTCTCGGAATACTGGCATATAATTCCTGTGACATTTCTGTATAATTATCGGAATACTGGCATATAATTCCTGTGACATTGCCGTATAATTCTCAGAATACTGGCGTATAATTCCTGTGATATTGCCATATAATTCCTGTGACATTGCTGTATAATTCTCTGAATACTGCCATATAATTTCTGTGATATTGCCATATAATTTGTGTGATATTGCCGTATAATTCTCGGAATACTGCCATTTAAATCCTGTGACATTGCCGTAAAATTCTCTGAATACTGGCGTATAATTCCTGTGACATTGCTGTATAATTCTCAGAATGCTGACATATAATTCCTGTGATATTGCTGTATACTTCCTGTGATATTACCATATAATTCTCTGAATACTGGCGTATAATTCCTGTGACATTGCTGTATAATTCTCTGAATACTGGCGTATAATTCCTGTGACATTGCCGTATAATTCTCAGAATACTGCCGTATACTTCCTGTGATATTGCCGTATAATTCTTGGAATACTGGTGTATAATTCCTGTGACATTGCCGTATAATTCTCAGAATACTGGCATATAATTCCGGTGACATTGCCGTATAATTCTCTGAATACTGGCATATAATTTCGATGACATTGCCATATAATTCTCAGAATACTGGCGTATAATTCCGGTGTCATTGCCGTATAATTCTCTGAATACTGGCGTATAATTCCTGTGATATTGCTGTATAATTCTCAGAATGCTGACATATAATTCCTGTGATATTGCTGTATACTTACTGTGATATTACCATACAATTCTCGGAATACTGGCATATAATTCCTGTGACATTGCTGTATAATTCTCTGAATACTGGCGTATAATTCCTGTGACATTGCCGTATAATTCTCGGAATACTGGCATATAATTCCTGTGATATTGCCGTATAATTCCTGTGATAATGCCGTATAATTCTCGGAATGCTGCTGTTTGAACCCTGTGACATTGCCATAAAATTCTCTAAATACTGGCGTATAATTCCTGTGACATTGCTGTATAATTCTCAGAATACTGGCGTATAATTCCTGTGATATTGCCATATAATTCCTGTGATATTGCCATATTATTCTCGGAAAACTGGCGTATAATTCCTGTGACATTGCCGTATAATTCTCAGAATACTGCTGTGTACTTCCTGTGATATTGCTGTATAATTCTTGGAATACTGGCGTATAATTTCTATGACATTGCCGTATAATTCTCAGAATACTGGCGTATAATTCCGGTGACATTGCCGTATAATTCTCTGAATACTGGCGTATAATTCCTGTGACATTGCCGTATAATTCTAGGAATACTGCCATATAATTTCTGTGATATTGCCATATAATTCGTGTGATATTGCCGTATAATTCTCGGAATACTGCCGTTTAAATCCTGTGACATTGGCGTATAATTCTCTGAATACTGGCGTATAATTCCTGTGACATTGCCGTATAATTCTCAGAATACTGCCGTATACTTCCTGTGATATTGCTGTATAATTCTTGGAATACTAGCGTATAATTCCTGTGACATTGCCGTATAATTCTCAGAATACTGGCGTATAATTCCGGTGACATTGCCGTATAATTCTCTGAATACTGGCGTATAATTCCTGTGACATTGCCGTATAATTCTAGGAAAACTACCATATAGTTCCTATGATATTGCCGTATAATTCGTGTGACATTGCCGTAAAATTCTCTGAATACTGGCGTATTATTCCTGTGACATTGCTGTACAATTCTCAGAATGCTGACATTTAATGCTTGTGATATTGCTGTATACTTACTGTGATATTACCATATAATTCTCGGAATGCTGGCATATAATTCCTGTGACATTGCTGTATAATTCTCTGAATACTGGCGTATAATTCCTGTGACATTGCCGTATAATTCTCGGAATACTGTCATATAATTCCTGTGATATTGCCGTATAATTCCTGTGATATTGCCATATAATTCTCAGAAAACTGGCGTATAATTCCTGTGACATTGATGTATAATTCTTGGAATACTGGCATATAATTCCTGTGACATTTCTGTATAATTCTCGGAATACTGGCATATAATTCCTGTGACATTGCCGTATAATTCTCAGAATACTGGCGTATAATTCCTGTGATATTGCCATATAATTCCTGTGACATTGCTGTATAATTCTCTGAATACTGCCATATAATTTCTGTGATATTGCCATATAATTTGTGTGATATTGCCGTATAATTCTCGGAATACTGCCATTTAAATCCTGTGACATTGCCGTAAAATTCTCTGAATACTGGCGTATAATTCCTGTGACATTGCTGTATAATTCTCAGAATGCTGACATATAATTCCTGTGATATTGCTGTATACTTCCTGTGATATTACCATATAATTCTCTGAATACTGGCGTATAATTCCTGTGACATTGTTGTATAATTCTCTGAATACTGGCGTATAATTCCTGTGACATTGCCGTATAATTCTCAGAATACTGCCGTATACTTCCTGTGATATTGCCGTATAATTCTTGGAATACTGGTGGATAATTCCGGTGACATTGCCGTATAATTCTCTGAATACTGGCATATAATTTCTATGACATTGCCATATAATTCTCAGAATACTGGCGTATAATTCCGGTGACATTGCCGTATAATTCTCTGAATACTGGCGTATAATTCCTGTGATATTGCTGTATAATTCTCAGAATGCTGACATATAATTCCTGTGATATTGCTGTATACTTACTGTGATATTACCATACAATTCTCGGAATACTGGCGTATAATTCCTGTGACATTGCCGTATAATTCTCGGAATACTGGCATATAATTCCTGTGATATTGCCGTATAATTCCTGTGATAATGCCGTATAATTCTCGGAATGCTGCTGTTTGAACCCTGTGACATTGCCGTAAAATTCTCTAAATACTGGCGTATAATTCCTGTGACATTGCTGTATAATTCTCAGAATACTGGCGTATAATTCCTGTGATATTGCCATATAATTCCTGTGATATTGCCATATTATTCTCGGAAAACTGGCGTATAATTCCTGTGACATTGCCGTATAATTCTCAGAATACTGCTGTGTACTTCCTGTGATATTGCTGTATAATTCTTGGAATACTGCGTATAATTTCTATGACATTGCCGTATAATTCTCAGAATACTGGCGTATAATTCCGGTGACATTGCCGTATAATTCTCTGAATATTGGCATATAATTCCTGTGACATTGCCGTATAATTCTAGGAATACTGCCATATAATTTCTTTGATATTGCCGTATAATTCGTGTGATATTGCCGTATAATTCTCGGAATACTGCCATTTAAATCCTGTGACATTGCCGTAAAATTCTCTGAATACTGGCGTATAATTCCTGTGACATTGCTATATAATTCTCAGAAAACTGACATATAATTCCTGTGATATTGCTGTATACTTCCTGTGATATTACCATACAATTCTCGGAATACTGGCGTATAATTCCTGTGACATAGCCGTATAATTCTCTGAAATACTGTCATATAATTCCTGTGATATTGCCGTTTAATCCTGTGATATTGCCGTTTAATCCTGTGATATTGCCGTATAATTCCTGTGATATTACCGTATAATTTTTGGAATACTGGTGTATAATTTCTGTGACATTGCCGTATAATTCTCTGAATACTGGCGTATAATTCCTGTGACATTGCCGTATAATTCTCAAAATACTGGCATATAATTCCTGTGATATTGCCATATAATTCCTGTGATATTGCCGTATATTTCTCGGAATACCGGCGTTTAAATCCTGTGACATTGGCGTATAATTCTCTGAATACTGGCGTATAATTCCTGTGACATTGCCGTATAATTCTCAGAATACTGCCGTATACTTCCTGTGATATTGCCGTATAATTCTTGGAATACTAGCGTATAAATCCTGTGACATTGCCGTATAATTCTCAGAATACTGGCGTATAATTCCGGTGACATTGCCGTATAATTCTCTGAATACTGGCGTATAATTCCTGTGACATTGCCGTATAATTCTAGGAATACTACCATATAGTTCCTGTGATATTGCCGTATAATTCGTGTGACATTGCCGTAAAATTCTCTGAATACTGGCGTATAATTCCTGTGACATTGCTGTATAATTCTCTGAATACTGGCGTATAATTCCTGTGACATTGCCGTATAATTCTCGGAATACTGGCATATAATTCCTGTGACATTTCTGTATAATTATCGGAATACTGGCATATAATTCCTGTGACATTGCCGTATAATTCTCAGAATACTGGCGTATAATTCCTGTGATATTGCCATATAATTCCTGTGACATTGCTGTATAATTCTCTGAATACTGCCATATAATTTCTGTGATATTGCCATATAATTTGTGTGATATTGCCGTATAATTCTCGGAATACTGCCATTTAAATCCTGTGACATTGCCGTAAAATTCTCTGAATACTGGCGTATAATTCCTGTGACATTGCTGTATAATTCTCAGAATGCTGACATATAATTCCTGTGATATTGCTGTATACTTCCTGTGATATTACCATATAATTCTCTGAATACTGGCGTATAATTCCTGTGACATTGCTGTATAATTCTCTGAATACTGGCGTATAATTCCTGTGACATTGCCGTATAATTCTCAGAATACTGCCGTATACTTCCTGTGATATTGCCGTATAATTCTTGGAATACTGGTGTATAATTCCTGTGACATTGCCGTATAATTCTCAGAATACTGGCATATAATTCCGGTGACATTGCCGTATAATTCTCTGAATACTGGCATATAATTTCGATGACATTGCCATATAATTCTCAGAATACTGGCGTATAATTCCGGTGTCATTGCCGTATAATTCTCTGAATACTGGCGTATAATTCCTGTGATATTGCTGTATAATTCTCAGAATGCTGACATATAATTCCTGTGATATTGCTGTATACTTACTGTGATATTACCATACAATTCTCGGAATACTGGCATATAATTCCTGTGACATTGCTGTATAATTCTCTGAATACTGGCGTATAATTCCTGTGACATTGCCGTATAATTCTCGGAATACTGGCATATAATTCCTGTGATATTGCCGTATAATTCCTGTGATAATGCCGTATAATTCTCGGAATGCTGCTGTTTGAACCCTGTGACATTGCCATAAAATTCTCTAAATACTGGCGTATAATTCCTGTGACATTGCTGTATAATTCTCAGAATACTGGCGTATAATTCCTGTGATATTGCCATATAATTCCTGTGATATTGCCATATTATTCTCGGAAAACTGGCGTATAATTCCTGTGACATTGCCGTATAATTCTCAGAATACTGCTGTGTACTTCCTGTGATATTGCTGTATAATTCTTGGAATACTGGCGTATAATTTCTATGACATTGCCGTATAATTCTCAGAATACTGGCGTATAATTCCGGTGACATTGCCGTATAATTCTCTGAATATTGGCATATAATTCCTGTGACATTGCCGTATAATTCTAGGAATACTGCCATATAATTTCTTTGATATTGCCGTATAATTCGTGTGATATTGCCGTATAATTCTCGGAATACTGCCATTTAAATCCTGTGACATTGCCGTAAAATTCTCTGAATACTGGCGTATAATTCCTGTGACATTGCTATATAATTCTCAGAAAACTGACATATAATTCCTGTGATATTGCTGTATACTTCCTGTGATATTACCATACAATTCTCGGAATACTGGCGTATAATTCCTGTGACATTGCCGTATAATTCTCTGAAATACTGTCATATAATTCCTGTGATATTGCCGTTTAATCCTGTGATATTGCCGTTTAATCCTGTGATATTGCCCTTATAATTCCTGTGATATTACCGTATAATTTTTGGAATACTGGTGTATAATTTCTGTGACATTGCCGTATAATTCTCTGAATACTGGCGTATAATTCCTGTGACATTGCCGTATAATTCTCAAAATACTGGCATATAATTCCTGTGATATTGCCATATAATTCCTGTGATATTGCCGTATATTTCTCGGAATACCGGCGTTTAAATCCTGTGACATTGGCGTATAATTCTCTGAATACTGGCGTATAATTCCTGTGACATTGCCGTATAATTCTCAGAATACTGGCGTATAATTCCGGTGACATTGCCGTATAATTCTCTGAATACTGGCGTATAATTCCTGTGACATTGCCGTATAATTCTAGGAATACTACCATATAGTTCCTGTGATATTGCCGTATAATTCGTGTGACATTGCCGTAAAATTCTCTGAATACTGGCGTATAATTCCTGTGACATTGCTGTACAATTCTCAGAATGCTGACATATAATGCTTGTGATATTGCTGTATACTTACTGTGATATTACCATATAATTCTCGGAATGCTGGCATATAATTCCTGTGACATTGCTGTATAATTCTCTGAATACTGGCGTATAATTCCTGTGACATTGCCGTATAATTCTCGGAATACTGGCATATAATTCCTGTGACATTTCTGTATAATTCTCGGAATACTGGCATATAATTTCTGTGATATTGCCGTATAATTCTTGGAATACTGCCATATAATTCCTGTGACATTGCCGTATAATTCTAGAAAAATTAAAAGAGTTAAGCTGGAAAGAGCACAGAAAAGAACTGTGCGCTCTGAGATGGTATCACAAATCCCCAAGGAGAGACCAATTGTGTTGGCGGTTGCGATGCCTGACCTTCCCAACACTGGATGGGAAGAGGTGGCTCCTTCCACCATTTGCATGCACTCTGCAAGTGCTGGAAGGAGCACCCACAGTCCAGTTCCTGATATTGAAATTGAAGATGTCACTGTTGGAGTACACCAAGATGAGGATTTGGGTGTTGCTGGCACTGAGGAGGAAGTTGACGGTGAGGATTCTGATGGTGATGTGGTTTGTTTAAGTCAGGAACCTGGGGAGACACCTGTTGTCCTTGGGATGAAGAAGCCCATTGTGATGCCTGGGCAAACTACCAAAAAAGCCACCTCTTTGGTGTGGAATTATTTCTCCTCAAATCCGGACAACAGGTGTCAAGCCATCTGTTGCCTCTGTCAATCTGTAATAAGTAGGGGTAAGGATGTTAACCACCTAGGAACATCCTCCCTTATATGTCACCTGCTGCGCATTCATCAGAAGTCACTGGTAAGAGTGTAAGCAGTCCACTAACACCTAAATCCCTTATTCCTTCTGTACCCAAGCTCCTACAAGCCACACCACCAACTCCCTCAACGTCAACTTCCTCCTCAGTCAGGAACTTCCGTAGTCCTGCAGGCCATGTCACTGTCAAGACTGAGGAGTCCTCTCCTATCTGGGGTTCTTCCCTAGGATCCTTGAGTGGTATGCCTGCTGTTGCTACCGCTGCTGTTGTTGCTGCTGGGAGTTGATCGTCATCCCAAAGGGGAAGTCGGAAGACCACTTGTACTACTTCCAGTAAGCAATTGACTGTTCAACAGTCCTTTGTGAGGAAGATGAAATATGACAGCAGTCATCCTTTTGCAATGCTGGCATATAATTCCTGTGACATTGCCGTATAATTCTCGGAATACTGGCATATAATTCCTGTGATATTGCCGTATAATTCCTGTGATATTGCCATATAATTCTCAGAAAACTGGTGTATAATTCCTGTGACATTGATGTATAATTCTTGGAATACTGGCATATAATTCCTGTGACATTTCTGTATAATTCTCGGAATACTGGCATATAATTCCTGTGACATTGCCGTATAATTCTCAGAATACTGGCGTATAATTCCTGTGATATTGCCATATAATTCCTGTGATATTGCCTTATAATTCTCGGAAAACTGGCGTATAATTACTGTGACATTGCCGTATAATTCTCAGAATACTGCTCTATACTTCCTGTGATATTGCTGTATAATTCTTGGAATACTGGCATATAATTTCTTTGACATTGCCGTATAATTCTCAGAATACTGGCGTATAATTCCGGTGACATTGCTGTATAATTCTCTGAATACTGGCGTATAATTCCTGTGACATTGCTGTATAATTCTCTGAATACTGCCATATAATTTCTGTGATATTGCCATATAATTCGTGTGATATTGCCGTATAATTCTCGGAATACTGCCATTTAAATCCTGTGACATTGCCGTAAAATTCTCTGAATACTGGCGTATAATTCCTGTGACATTGCTGTATAATTCTCAGAATACTGACATATAATTCCTGTGATATTGCTGTATACTTCCTGTGATATTACCAAATAATTCTCGGAATACTGGCGTATAATTCCTGTGACATTGCTGTATAATTCTCTGAATACTGGCGTATAATTCCTGTGACATTGCCATATAATTCTCAGAATACTGCCGTATAGTTCCTGTGATATTGCCGTATAATTCTTGGAATACTGGTGTATAATTCCTGTGACATTGCCGTATAATTCTCAGAATACTGGCATATAATTCCGGTGACATTGCCCTATAAGTCTCTGAATACTGGCATATAATTTCTATGACATTGCCGTTTAATTCTCAGAATACTGGCGTATAATTCCGGTGACACTGCCGTATAATTCTCTGAATACTGGCGTATAATTCCTGTGATATTGCTGTTTAATTCTCAGAATGCTGACATATAATTCCTGTGATATTGCTGTATACTTACTGTGATATTACCATATAATTCTCGGAATACTGACATATAATTCCTGTGACATTGCTGTATAATTCTCTGAATACTGGCGTATAATTCCTGTGACATTGCCGTATAATTCTCGGAATACTGGCATATAATTCCTGTGATATTGCCGTATAATTCCTGTGATAATGCCGTATAATTCTCGGAATGCTGCTGTTTGAACCCTGTGACATTGCCGTAAAATTCTCTGAATACTGGCGTATAATTCCTGTGACATTGCTGTATAATTCTCAGAAATCTGGCGTATAATTCCTGTGATATTGCCATATAATTCCTGTGATATTGCCATATTATTCTCGGAAAACTGGCGTATAATTCCTGTGACATTGCCGTATAATTCTCAGAATACTGCTGTGTACTTCCTGTGATATTGCTGTATAATTCTTGGAATACTGGCGTATAATTTCTATGACATTGCCGTATAATTCTCAGAATACTGGCATATAATTCCGGTGACATTGCCGTATAATTCTCTGAATATTGGCATATAATTCCTGTGACATTGCCGTATAATTCTAGGAATACTGCCATATAATTTCTTTGATATTGCCGTATAATTCGTGTGATATTGCCGTATAATTCTCGGAATACTGCCGTTTAAATTCCGTGACAATGCCGTAAAATTCTCTGAATACTGGCGTATAATTCCTGTGACATTGCTGTATAATTCTCAGAAAACTGACATATAATTCCTGTGATATTGCTGTATACTTCCTGTGATATTACCATACAATTCTCGGAATACTGGCGTATAATTCCTGTGACATTGCCGTATAATTCTCTGAAATACTGTCATATAATTCCTGTGATATTGCCGTTTAATCCTGTGATATTGCCGTTTAATCCTGTGATATTGCCGTATAATTCCTGTGATATTACCGTATAATTTTTGGAATACTGGTGTATAATTTCTGTGACATTGCCGTATAATTCTCTGAATACTGGCGTATAATTCCTGTGACATTGCCGTATAATTCTCAAAATACTGGCATATAATTCCTGTGATATTGCCGTATATTTCTCGGAATACCGGCGTCTAAATCCTGTGACATTGGCGTATAATTCTCTGAATACTGGCGTATAATTCCTGTGACATTGCCGTATAATTCTCAGAATACTGCCGTATACTTCCTGTGATATTGCCGTATAATTCTTGGAATACTAGCGTATAATTCCTGTGACATTGCCGTATAATTCTCAGAATACTGGCGTATAATTCCGGTGACATTGCCGTATAATTCTCTGAATACTGGCTTATAATTCCTGTGACATTGCCGTATAATTCTAGGAATACTACCATATAGTTCCTGTGATATTGCCGTATAATTTGTGTCACATTGCCGTAAAATTCTCTGAATACTGGCGTATAATTCCTGTGACATTGCTGTACAATTCTCAGAATGCTGACATATAATGCTTGTGATATTGCTGTATACTTACTGTGATATTACCATATAATTCTCGGAATGCTGGCATATAATTCCTGTGACATTGCTGTATAATTCTCTGAATACTGGCGTATAATTCCTGTGACATTGCCGTATAATTCTCGGAATACTGGCATATAATTCCTGTGACATTTCTGTATAATTCTCGGAATACTGGCATATAATTCCTGTGATATTGCCGTATAATTCTTGGAATACTGCCATATAATTCCTGTGACATTGCCGTATAATTCTAGAAAAATTAAAAGAGTTAAGCTGGAAAGAGCACAGAAAAGAACTGTGCGCTCTGAGATGGTATCACAAATCCCAAAGGAGAGACCAATTGTGTCGGCGGTTGCGATGCCTGACCTTCCCAACACTGGATGGGAAGAGGTGGCTCCTTCCACCATTTGCATGCACTCTGCAAGTGCTGGAAGGAGCACCCACAGTCCAGTTCCTGATATTGAAATTGAAGATGTCACTGTTGGAGTACACCAGGATGAGGAAATGGGTGTTGCTGGCACTGAGGAGGAAGTTGACGGTGAGGATTCTGATGGTGATGTGGTTTGTTTAAGTCAGGAACCTGGGGAGACACCTGTTGTCCTTGGGATGAAGAAGCCCATTGTGATGCCTGGGCAAACTACCAAAAAAGCCACCTCTTTGGTGTGGAATTATTTCTCCTCAAATCCGGACAACAGGTGTCAAGCCATCTGTTGCCTCTGTCAATCTGTAATAAGTAGGGGTAAGGATGTTAACCACCTAGGAACATCCTCCCTTATATGTCACCTGCTGCGCATGCATCAGAAGTCACTGGTAAGAGTGTAAGCAGTCCACTAACACCTAAATCCCTTATTCCTTCTGTACCCAAGCTCCTACAAGCCACACCACCAACTCCCTCAACGTCAACTTCCTCCTCAGTCAGGAACTTCCGTAGTCCTGCAGGCCATGTCACTGTCAAGACTGAGGAGTCCTCTCCTAACTGGGGTTCTTCCCTAGGATCCTTGAGTGGTATGCCTGCTGTTGCTGCCGCTGCTGTTGTTGCTGCTGGGAGTTGATCGTCATCCCAAAGGGGAAGTCGGAAGACCACTTGTACTACTTCCAGTAAGCAATTGACTGTTCAACAGTCCTTTGTGAGGAAGATGAAATATGACAGCAGTCATCCTTTTGCAAAGCAAATAACTGGGGCCTTGACAGCTATGTTGGTGTTAGAGGTGCGTCCGGTATTCACCATTAGCTCAGAGTCACTTAAAGATTTGTTTGAGGTACTGTGTCCCCGGTATCAATTCCCATCTAGGCTCCACTTCTCTAGGCAGGCGATACCGAGAATGTACACAGTTGTCAGAAAAAGAGCCAACTTTGTCCTAAAAAATGCAGTTGTATCCAGTGTCCACTTAACCATGGACATGTGGACAAGTGGAACAGGGCAGAATAAGGACTATATGACTGTACCAGCCCACTGGGTAGATGTATGGCCTCCCGCATTGGCACCAGTAGGAGCATCTTGCAAACGCCAAATCATTCCTAGGCAGGCTGCGCTATGTATCACCGCTTTCCGTAAGAGGCACACAGCTGACAACCTCTTATGGAAACTGAGGAACATCATCACAAAATGGCTTACCCCAATTGGACTCTCCTGGGGATTTGTGATATCGGACAACACCACCAATATTGTACGTGCATTACAACTGGGCAAAATCCAGCACGTCCCATGTTTTACACATGCAATTAATTTGGTGGTGCAGAATTTTTTGAAAAATGAAAGGGGTGTGCAGGAGATGCTATCAGTGGCCCGAAAAATTGTGGGCCACTTTCGGCATTCTGCCACTGCATGCTGAAGACTGGAGTGCCAGCAAACACTCCTGAACCTGCCCCGCCATCAACTGAAGCAAGAGGTGGTAACAAGGTGGAATTCAACACTCTATATGCTTCAGAGGATGGAGGAGCAGCAAAAGGCCACTCAAGCCTATACATCCACCTACAATATAGGCAAAGGAGTGGTAATGCACCTGACTTAAGCACAGTGGAGAATGATTTCTATCTTGTGCAAGGTTCTCCAACCCTTCGAACTTGCCACACGTGAAGTCAGTTCAGACACTGCCAGCTTGAGTCAGGTCATTCCCCTCATCATGCTTTTGCAGGAGCAGCTAGAGAAATTGAAAGAGGAGCTAAGACAGAGTGATTCCGCAAAGTATGTGGGACTTGTGGATGGAGCCCTTCATTCGCTTTGCCAGGATTCAAGGGTGGTCAATCTGTTGAAATCAGAGCACTACATTTTGGCCACCGTGCTCTATCCTACGTTTAAAGCCTACGTTGTATCTCTCCAGCAGACACAAGTGTGCAGTGGTGCAAAGACCTGCTGGTTAGTAAATTGTCAACTCAAGCGGAACGTGACCCGTCAACAGCTCCTCCTTCAATTTCTCCCGCCACTGTGGCTGCAAGGGAAAGGATAACATTTCCTAGCCCACCATCTGGCAGTAATGCAGGGCAGTCAGGAGTGAAAGCTGACATCTGGTCCAGACTGAAGGACCTGCCAACGATTACTGACATGTCTACTGTCACTGCATATGATTCTGTCACAATTGAAAGAATGGTGGAGGATTATATGAGTGACAGCATCCAAGTAGGCAGGTCAGACAGTCTGTACGTGTACTTAGCAGGAAAAAGAGGCAATTTGGAGGCCCTTGCACAAACTGGCTTTATTTTACCTAAGTTGCCCCCCCTCTAGTGTGTACTCCGAAAGAGTATTTAGTGCAGCCGGTAAACTTGTCAGCGATCGGCGTAGGAGGTTAGTTCCATAAAATGTGGAGAAGATGATGTCCATCAAAATGTATTATAAAGTCTTCCGGGAAGACCTTTACCAGAAATTGCCTCCAGAACATACACAGGAACCTGTGATGGTGGATTCCAGTGGGGATGAAATAATACTCAGTGAGGAGGATGTACACGGTGAAAGGGGTAAGGAATCAGAGGATGATGATGAGGTGGACATCTTGCCTCTGTAGAGCCAGTTTGTGCAAGGAGAGATTGATTGCTTATTTTTTGGTGGGGGCCCAAACAAACCAGTCATTTCAGCCACAGTCGTGGTGCAGACCCAGTCACTGAAATGATTGGTTTGTTAAAGTGTGCATGTCCTGTTTATACAACTTAAGGGTGGGTGGGAGGGCCCAAGGACAATTCCATCTTGCACCTCTTTTTCTTCTTTGCATCATGTGCTGTTTGGGGACTAGTTTTTTTAAGTGCCATCCTGTCTGTAACTGCAGTGCCACTCCTAGATGGGCGAGGTGTTTGTGCCACACACTTGTGTCATGTAGCTTGGCCATCCAGCTACCTCATTGCACCTCTTTTTCTTCTTTGCATCATGTGATGTTTGGGGACTAGTTGTTTTAAGTGCCATCCTGTCTGTAACTGCAGTGCCACTCCTAGATGGGCCAGGTGTTTGTGTCGCACACTTATGTTGCTTAGCTTAGTCATACAGCCACCTCGGTGCAACTTTTAGTCCTAAAAACAATAGACTGGAAATGAGTGGAAATGATTGTTATTGAGGTTAATAATACTGTAGGAGCAAAATTACCCCCAAATTCTGTGATTTTAGCTGTTTTATGTTTTGTTTTAAAATCGTCCAGATCCAAAACCAAAACCAAAACACGAAAGGGCGGTTTTGGCAAATCCAAGCCAAAACCAAAACACAAAAATGAAATTAGAACCTAAACCAAAACACAAAATGTGCCAGCCGCACATCTCTAATATATTTACTAAGTGGAACAACTTACAGGGGCAGTATGTGCATGTCCTACTAGTTTATATTCCATTCATGATGGCATATGGTACAGTACAGTGGAAATATTTTGCATTAACAGACACTTTTTGTGCTGATGTTACCAACACAAGCATCCAAGTGCTACCCCCAAACAGGTGCAGCCCCTAGGCACATGCCTCAAGTGCTTATTGGAAAATTTGACACTAGCAGTGCGGGACCTACACTGCACACACTGCACCCATGTGTTAATACTTACCTTTCCAGAGTCCTGCGTCAGGCACTGCAGCCACAGCAATGATCACAGCCAAAATGGCTACTGCCCATGCACAGTAGTGAAATTAGTGTCTGGAACATGGCAGGTGCCATGTTTCCAGAGACCTGCACAAAACCGGAGCCTATTGCACAGGAGCCCCCTTCTCTGTAAAAACACCCCTGAATGCAACAACATGTTATTTAGCAGCATACTTCCCTTTCCAGAAGCTTGAGCCAAAGAGGCCTCAGTTAATGTAAACTACTGTAGTTTAGCTATAAGCTACCCATTTTCTTGCCTGTGATTGGACTAACCTGCTAAACAACTTATCTGTCATAGCATGTCATTGTGCTAGTTTCTAGATAAATTGTATATATTCATTTCTGCAGTGAACTTACTGTACAGTACATCTTTCTTAACATACTGGGGGTGATTCCGAGTTGTTCGCTTGCTTTTAGCAGCATTACACACGCTAAGCCTACGCCTACTGGGAGTGTATCTTAGCATAGCAGATTTGCTAATGATGGGTTCGCTAATTTTCTCGAAATGATTACCCCGCAGTTTCTGAGTAGCTCCATACTTACTCTGCCAGTGCGACGAGCTCAGTCCTTTTCGTTCCTGGTTTGACGTCACAAACACGCCCTGCGTTCGCCCAGCCACTCCCCCGTTTCTGCAGACACTCCTGCGTTTTAAACTAGCACGCCTGTGTTTTTCCGCACACTCCCATAAAACAGCCAGTTTCCGCCCAGAAACACCCACTTCCTATCAATCACACTACGATCAGCAGAGCGATGAAAAAACTTTGTTACGCCGTGAGTAAAATACCAAACTTTTGTGCTAATTTACTTGGCGCAGGCACGCTGCGTACAATGCACATGCGCAGTTTGCGACTAATCGCTCCGTAGCGAACAAAAATAACGAGCGAACAACTCGGAATCACCCCCACTGTACTGTACAAGGGTATATTTATACAAATACATCGGATGGTATTTAAGTTTTTTGTTTTCTTTTTTGCATATGGACACTGAGCTATTCATATTTCTATGCAGAAAAGTTATTTATGCTGATGTCAAATCACCACTGACAGAAATGTGATGTTCTGTGTAATGACTGATATCAAAATACACAAGTAGCATTCTGCCAAACAAGACTTTTCTCTTGCCTGGAATAGAGTCTTACACAGAAGATTTGACAATATTATTTTTAATGAATGAATGGCAGAGCTTTGAAAGAGTTGCTGAACAATTGTATTTTATTCATATACATATAATATAAGTAACAATTAACATTTGAAATAGCTTTCAGCATTAATTATAGAGTGTAATTAATTATTAGGAATACTGCAGCCTGTACGCTGTAAACAGTAGTCTGTGTTGTGATGAATCTTCTATAGATCTCCCAGGGAGTGCTTGGCAAATGAACTAGTTTGGGATGGATATGAATACATACATGTTTAAGTACTAGGATTGATAATGAACATAAATAGCACTTGTAGGAAGCATATTTTGTTGTATTTTCTATAGCAATAAAGCACTGCAGTCTTCGGTATTTACATCAAGAAAAGAAATGCACAGCAGTGCATGAATTTGTCCTGCTGCTTTTATGTACTTTTCAGCAGCATGTTTTAGTCATGATGCAATATGTTATTACATCCCTTGTGGACAGTGTACCGTCTATGGAAAACTAAGCTGAATTTGAGGTACAAGAATAGCTTACAATATTTATGTGTTGTTGAGCAGAACAGGCAGTTATATGGTACATAACTTTAATAATAGTACAGTGGTCTATAATGCACACAAAAGTCATCATACAGTAAATATTTATTTTATATATTTAGATTTTCAAGTTATTTACTATAATTGATAACTTGTGTTGCAGAAATTGAGAAAGGGTAATTGAAAAGTTGTGATTGCAATTTAATATAACAATGTTAGAACCTGTATAAAATGAACAAAGTGTGAATTAAACACATTTTACAATATTGTAAGTGAAAATGTTAACAAGAAGTATTTGAAGATATATGCGATATGAAAGACTTCAATGGTGGAGGGATTAAGGACTATAGTGGAAGCACTGGCACATTAGTTGGTGTACAGTTGCTTTAGTGTTCATAAATTCTTTATCGAGGAAAAAATTTCACACAGAAATTGCCTGAGATAGTGTTGCATGTTTGAGTTTGTTTCCTCCATGTGTTCCGGTTTCCTCCCAGTGTCCAGAAAGTGAATAGTAGAGTAAGTGGCTGTTAATTAAACATAACTAATATGAGTTGCTTCTGATGAAGGGTGCCTTTGTCCAATTGGAGTAGTGTGCTTCCGGTGGAAGGGGTGTGTTCCACCCGGTTTGAACCCAATGCTGAACTGAATTATACATATTGGCAGTTAGGGTATGTATTAGATAATTAATGGAATATTTTGGTGTAGTGGATGTTGTATATATTCATGATTTGTTGATCTAGAAGTATGAAGGAAGAGCAAGCCTGGTTGTTTACAGGGCTAAAGTGTAAGTGTTACGATCATGCCCACAATTGTACAGGAAGTGAGTGGATAGTTCTAGGACAGTGATGGCTAACCTTGACACTCCAGCTGTTGTTGAACTGCACATCCCAACATGTCCAGCATCAGTTTTAGCATGGCCAAATAACAAAACTGTAGCAGGACATGCTGGGATATGTAGTTCAACAACAGCTGGGGTGTCAAGGTTAGCCATCACTGTTCTAGGAGGTATAAATATGCTGTCTATTGACCACTCCAATACACCCTGAGGAAGGCTAAGAGCAGAAACGTGTTGATGGAACAAAGAGGAGACTAACATACACCAGGACCTGGAATAAAGATAGATGTCCAAACATATAACAACAGATGTTGCTTGCACTGGCCGATAAGTGTAAGTCCAGAATACAGTAGTAGGGGTACTATCTCTTTTAGAGCAGGATCGCAATCACACTGATTATAGAATTTGGTAAACAATGTATGGATGAAGTAGCTATTTATGGAAAATCATTCTTGTTTATGCAAACAAGCTGTCACTTTGTAATAGTAAAGAACACAGAAGACATTTAATATGAAAGTACTATCATAAACCTCCAGGCTTGTGCACTCCTCACTCCCATTGGATAAAAAAGGGATAAACCATTAGTAGGGAGGGATTAGTGTTCTGTTTGGACCAACAGAGTTAGTATATTTGGAGGAGGGCTTCAGGTTACTTAGCTAGTTGTGAAAGTAAGACTTTCTCTTTGTTTGGAGTTGTACAGAGAAGTATGACATTATTTTGATGTAGTTTTTATATTTTTATTTGCTTAACTTTGCCTTCTATTACTTCCTTCTGTCTTTTTCTACTCTTACTGTTTCTGTGCTTTCTCCTTGTTTGCTTTCTTTTTTCCTCCTTTGTGGTTTTTCTTTCCTTTGCTGTTTCTTTTTCTCCACTTCCCTTTCCTTCTCTATTTTTGTCTCTTTCTCTCTGGTGTTATTGTGTAGTTATGTAGACTTCCCATAGGGTAGTGCCCATACCAGCCTGTTATCTTCCTGGTGTGATTGAAGCTCCTGAGGTTCTGCTAGTGGCTAGCCTTTCTGGGTGCTTGTCGACTAATAGGGGTTGCAGTCACCAGCATTACTGGATGTCCATTAAGGTGTTGTTGGTATACCCTGTTGGTAGGAGGGGCCTGGTGTGTTGGAGGAGACAGCGGTCTGTGCTGGACAGAGTACAGTTGGTGGTCAAGTCATGATGAGATGTACCTCAAAGCGGTTTTGGGTCATGTGTGTCTTTGCCGCTTGCTACCTGGGAACTTGCTCAGATGCGCACATTAATGTTGCTTGGTAGGTGTAGATATTTTCAGAGTGATGCAGGACTCTGCATGGTATATGTATGGTGAGAATATTTGTCATAGCAGCTTGGATGCAAGATGATTGCCTTTGGCACCAAGGAGGTCTTTGTGGGCATGACTCAGTCACAAAGGGCTTTGTCAAAGGTACATTGGTAGGATAAGTCTCTTGCTGTAGGGGCAGTGTGAATGTTGGCAGTAGTGCATTTAATCTTTAAAAAATGCTACACCTGGCACTTCAGGAAGGCACAATCCACATGACAATAAAATATATGTTTTATTAAAAATCAAATATAAAATTACAAATAGTCCTCCTGGTAGCTAATTTGTCACAATTGTTGTACACAATAATAGCATAGAGCTTTTCTTGTAATATTAATTGCAATGTACAGTATATCTAATGTTTCTGTAGAATCATGCAGTCTAATTAATTATAAGTGTACAATACAGGACAATGACAGATTGTATAGGGGATAATTCAGACCTGATTGTAGAAGCAAATTTGTTAGCAGTTGGGCAAAACCATGTGCAGTGCAGGGGGGCAGATATAACATGTGCAGAGAGAGTTAGATTTGGGTGGGGTGTGTTCAAACTGTAATCTAAATGGCAGTGTAAAAATAAAGCAGCCAGTATTTACTCTGCACAGAAACAAAATAACACACCCAAATGTAACTCTCTCTGCAAATGTTATATCTGCCACACCTGCAGTGCACATGGTTTTGCCCAACTGCTAACAAATTTGCTGCTACGATCAGGTCTGAATTATAGTCCTAATAATTCTTAATAGATGCACATGTACGGATCATTAGGATGCTCAGCTCCTTACTTATGGTAAATCCACAATGATGTCCTGTGTGTAAATAGAGACTCCGTACCTGTAACACTGTATGGTGGGGGTCTAGTAACTTGAGACTTAGCAAGGACCCAGCAGGGATGACCCCCAGATCACAATGTCCTTTGCGGGTGTGTGAGGATGGTCGCTGACGCTAGAGGTAACGTACTGGGGAATTCAGATGTACCTTGCTGTAAAGTCTGTGAGCATTGTTCCCATTGTCACAATATCGGCCAGCCACCAGGAAGCAGATAGTGTATAGCAGTGGATCTAGTCACTGCAGCGAATCCAGGTTTGGTGGGCACCCCTCAACTCCACCTGATCAACGAAGGAAACAGCTGACTGATGAAGGATCCTGTGTGCCAGGTAATGCAGCTGTGTCAGTTACAGCCAGCACTACTCTATCACTGGTTAATTAACAGCGAAAACAGTGTGCTGGATCTTAACTGTCAGATGCTCAGTGCCACATGGTGATGTTAGCTGGTATGCTGATAGTAAGCCAAAATGTGCAGTGTGGCTTCCAATTCCTCCCAGAAGAACAGGCAATCAGTTCAACATGTTTCACCACTCTATGGGTGGCTTTTTCAAGAAAGAAAAAGCCACCCATAGAGTGGTGAAACATAGAGTGGTGAAACATATGACAGTTAAGATCAAGTACACTGTCTGCATTGTTAATTAACCAGTGCTGGAGTGGTGCTGGCTGCACCTGACACAGCAGCATTACCTGGCACACAGGATCCTTCATCAGTCAGCTGTTTCCTCTGGTGACCAGGCAGAGTCGAGGGGCGCCCACCGCAACATGGATGTGCTGCAATGACTAGATCCACAGCTACAAACTATCTGCTTCCCGGTGGCCAGCCGATATTGTGGCAACAGGGACAACGCTCACAGACTTTACAGCAAGGTACATCTGAATTCCCCGGTACGCTAAATCTAGTGTCAGCAACCATACTCACACACCCACAAGGGACATTGTGATCTGGGGGTCCTCACTGCTGGGACCTTGCTAAGTCTCAAGTTACTAGACCGCCACCGTACAGTGTTACAGGTACAGAGTCTCTGTTTACACACAGGACATCATTGTGGATTTATCATAAGTAAAGAGCTGAGTATCCTTATGATCTGTACATGTGAGACTATTAAAAATTATTAGAAGGACAATATAATCTGCCATTGTCCTGTATTGGACACTTATAATTATTGAGTCTGCGTGATACTACAGTAACATTAGATATACATTGCAATTAATGTTACAAGATATGCTCTACGCTATTATTGTGTACACCAATTGTGGCTAATTAGCTCCCGTGAGTACTATTTGTATTTTTTCATTTGATTTTTTAATAAAACATATATTTTATATTTTATTGTCATGTGGATTGTGCCTTCCTGAAGCGCCAGGTATAGCATTTTTTAAAGATTACCTCAGTTTGGGAAGTTAGACACACCTCTAGCTACATTGGCTGCATCAGGAATCAGGCTTTTAATGTTTTCTTCTCTGTACAGGTATTAATGCTGCAGGGTTAAATTTTCTTTATTAGTAGTGCATTTAAGACTAACAGCCTTGAGCTCAGTCACAGTACATGTGGTCAAAAAAGGAAACAAATGGGATGGGCGCTAGAAATGTGTAATCCACTAATAGCAGCTGCTACAAGGAGAGTCACTCCTTCAACGTAAACATATGCAAACATAATCTAGCAGCGCTGTAGAGTATTAAAAAAAAAAATATATATATATGGATAGATTGCTTAAGCTGTAAAAATAGGTTTTATTAATACACCATGAATATAAAAATAGGATTTTGGTTACCTACTGGTAAATCCTTTTCTCATAGTCCGTAGAGGATGTTGGGGTCCACATTAGTACCATGGGGTATAGACGGGTCCACCAGGAGCCATTGGCACTTTAAGAGTTTGAGAGTGTAGGCTGGCTCCTCCCTCTATGCCCCTCCTATCAGATTCGGTCTAGAAACTGTGCCCAAGGAGACTGACATCTTCGAGAGAAGGATTTTACACAGATAGTGGCGAGATTCACACCAGCTCACACATACAAGGCACATCAAGCAAACTAGCTTGAAATGCAGCAACCGCTGAAAAATTACTTACCAAGTAACAATGCAGTACTCAACTAAAACGAAGTTGTACTGAACCAAATAATGATAGCAGGAAAACGAAGTGCTGGGCGGGCGCCCAGCATCCTCTACGGACTACGAGAAAAAGATTTACTGGTAGGTAACCAAAATCCTATCTTCTCTTACGTCCTAGAGCAGGGGTGGGGAACCTCCGGCCCGCAGGCCGTATAAGGCCCGCAAAGCAATTTTTTCCAGAACACCCGCTTGTGTCAGTGAGACACGCCGCCACTCAGTCTGGCGGCAACGTGTCTCAGTTGTCAGGGCAGGGAGGAGAGCGCAGCTACATGTCTGGCAGCAGGTAAGATCTTAAACCAGCCACCGGATCATGAGCTAATCAGAGCTCACGGACCAGCAGCCAATCAGGAGCTGCCGCTGCCGGTCCGCAAGCTCTGATTAGCTCATGAACCGGCAGCTGGTTTGAGGTCCTACACACCGCCGCCCGATATAGCCGCGCTCTCCTCCCTGTCCTGACCCCCTGACACCCGAGACACGCCGCCCTGCCGGATGGAGCAGCAGCAGCAGTAAGCAATACAGTAGGGTGGGGGGGACTGTGGGGGCATTTGTGGATCTGGCACTGTGGGGGCATTTGTATACCTGGCACTGTTGGCACTGTGGGGGCATTTGTATACCTGGCACTGTGGGGGCATTTGTGGATTTGGTACTGTGGGGGCATTTGTCGATTTGGCACTGTGGGGGCATTTGTATACCTGGCACTGTGGGGGCATTTGTGGATCTGGCACTGTGGGGGCATTTGTATACCTGGCACTGGGGGGGGCATTTGTATACCTTACACTGTGGGGGAATTTGTATACCTGGCACTTTGGGGGCATTTGTGGATCTGGCACTGTGGGGGCATTTGCATACCTGGCACTGTGGGGGTAATTGTGGATCTGACACTGTGGGGGCAATTGTGGATCTGGCACAGTTGGGGCATTTGTGGATCTGGGACTGTACTATTGGGGGTATATGTGTATCACGTCCCATTTTAATTGGCCACACCCATTTTTTGGGCGCGCACAGTACTTCTAAGGGGCAAACCTACTGGGGGGCAGGGTAATTTTTTAAGTTGAGAATTTTTGTATGGCCCCCGAAGGATTTTATAAATATCCAAATGGCCCTTGGTAGAAAAAAGGTTCCCCAACCCTGTCCTAGAGTATGCTGGGGTCCACATTAGTACCATGGGGATGTACCAAAGCTCCCAGAACGGGAGGGAGAGCGCGGAGGATCCTGCAGAACTGATTGACTGAACTTCAGATCATCAGAGGCCAAAGTATCAAACTTGTAGAACTTTGCAAACTTGTTTTACCCAGACAAAGTTGCAGCTCAGCAAAGTTGTAAAGTCGAGACACTCCTGGCAGCTGCCCAGGAAGACCCCACCTTACGAGTAGAGTGGGCCTTGACAGACGTAGGACGCGGCAATCCTGCCATAGAATACGCATGTGGATAGTAAACCTGATCCAGTGAGAGATCGTCTGCTTAGTAGCAGAACACCCAATTTTCTTGGGATCATACAGGACAGAGAGTCCGATTTTCTGTGATGAGCAGTCCTCTTCACATAGATTTTCAGGGCCCTTACAGCATCCAAGGAAATTAAATTGAGGGGTCAGTATCCACTGGCACCACAATAGGTTGGTTGATATGAAATGCTGACACAACCTTCGGAAGAAACTGCTGATGTGTCCGGAGCTCAGCTCTATCTTTGTGGATGATCAAGTATGGGCTTTTACAGGACAAAGCCTCCAACTCCGACTCACGTCTAGCAGAAGCTAAGGCCAACAACGTAACAGCCTTCCATGTAAGAAATTTGAACTCAACTTCCTGTAGAGGCTCGAACAAGTCTGATTGGAGGAACTGCAACACCACGTTAAGGTCCCAAGGCGCCGTAGGTGGTACAAAGGGAGGGTGGATGTGCAGGACTCCCTTCAAAAAGGTCTGAACCTCAGGGAGGACAGCCAATTGTTTCTGGAAGAAAATGGATAGGGCCAAAATCTGGACCTTCACAGATCCCAACCTCAGGCCCATATCCACACTGGCTTGTAGGAAGAGGAGAAACCATCCCAGTTGAAACTCCACAGCAGGAAATTTCTTGGACTCACACCAAGACACATTTTTTCCAAATTCGATGGTAATGTTTAGACATTACTCCTTTCCTAGCCTGTATCAGGGTAGGAATAACCTTGTTTGGAATGTCCTTTTGAGCTAGTATCAGGCGTTTAACCTCCATGCCGTCAAACATAGCCGTGGTAAGTCTTGATAGGCAAATGGCCCCTGCTGCAGCAGGTCCTCCCGAAGAGGAAGAGGCCTTGGCTCTTCTTGCAATAGAATCAGAAGATCCGCATATCAAGCCCTTCTTGGCCAGTCTGGAGCAATGAGGATCGCTTGAACCCTTGTTCTCCTTATGAGCTTTAGAACTCTTGGGATGAGTGGAAGTGGAGGAAACACGTACACCAACTGGAAAACCCACAGAGTCACTAGGGTGTCCACCACCACTGCTTGCGGGTCCCCCGACCTGGAACAATACCGCCGAAGCTTCTTGTTGAGACGAGAGGCCATCATGTCGATCTGTGGTACGCCCCAAAGATCTGTTACCTCTTTGAACACCTCTGGATGGAGACCCCACTCCCCTGGATGGAGATCATGTCTGCTGAGGAAGTCCGCTTCCCAGTTGTCTACTCCCGGAATGAAGATTGCTGACAGCGAAAATGCGTGTTTTTCTGCCCATAGGATGATTCTTGTTACCTCTGACATTGCAGCTCTGATCTTCATTCCGCCCTGTCAGCTTATGTAAGCCACTGTTGTCACATTGTCCGACTGCACTTGAACAGCCCAATTTCTCAGAAGATGGGCCGCTTGAAGTAGACCGTTGTAGACGGCTCTTAGTTCCAGAATGTTTATTGTCAGGCCGGCTTCCAGACTTGACCACCTTCCTTGGAAGGTTTCCCATTGAGTGACTGCGCCCCAGCCCTGGAGACTTGCTTCCGTGATTAGAAGGATCCAGTCCTGAATCCCGAACCTGTGGCTCTTCAGAAGATAAGGCAGTTGCAGCCACCAGAGGAGTGAAATCCTGGCCTTTGGTGACAGACATATTCTCTGGTGCATGTGTAGATGGGATCCCGACCACTTGTCCAGGAGATCCAGTTAGAAGGACCTAGCGTGAAACCTCCCATACTGCAGAGAATCATAAGAGGACACCATCTTTCCCGGAAGGTGAATGCACTGATGAACTGACACCCGAGTTGGCTACAGGACATCCCGGACCATTGTTTGTATCACTAATGCTTTTTCCTCTGGAAGAAACACCCTCTGCACTTCCATGTCGAGGATCATTTCCAGAAAGGACAACCTCCTGGTTGGTTCCAAATGTGATTTTGGAAGATTCAAGATCCAGCCATGTTCCCTTGGTCATTATCACTTACAAGAACCTAGGTTCCAGATACAATAGTACAGCTGGTGCAGTTACCTGAGACACACAACAACTACCAGGGGTTGAGCGCAGTTAGGTATATTATATATCCTCAATCTTTAGATGTTCCCTAAAAAGCTGGGTCGTGAGAGCTATGGACCATAACAGCTTCTCCTTGGATGATGCTTTTATCAGCAGATCGTCCAGATATGGAATTATGTTCACCCCGTCTGCGGAGAATCATCATTTCCACCATCACCTTGGTGAATACCCTCAGTGCTGTGGAGAGGCCAAATGGCAGGGCCTGGAACTGAAAATGACAGTCCAACAGTGCGAATCAAAGATATTCTTGATGCTGCAGCCAAATCAGAATGTGGAGGTACGCATCCTTGATATCCAGGGATAGCAGGAATTCCCCCTCCTCCAGACCTGATATCACTGCCCTCAGAGTCTCCATTTTGAACTTGAACTCCCTCAGAAAGGGGTTTAGTGATTTCAAGTTCAGAATGGGCCTGACCAAACCATCCAGTTTTGGTACCACGAAAAGTTTTGAATAGTAACATTTGTTTTGCATATGATGTGGTACTGGCACAATGACCTGTGCCTCCACCAATTTCTGGACGGCTTCTTGCTGGACAGTCCAGTCCGCCAGCAGAGCTGGCAAGACTGATTTGAAAAATCGGTGAGGAGGGAGATTTTGAAATTCCAGCCTGTACCCCTGAGACACAATATCTTGCACCCAGGGGTCCAGGCCGGATGACATCCAGACGTGATTGAAATGCCTGAGTCTCGCTCCCACCGGCCCCACATCCAGGGCATGCAGTCCACCGTCATGCGGAGGACTTTGGTGTACCTGAAGCAGGTTTCTGTCCCTGAGAACCTGCAGCCGCAGGTTTCTTGACTTGGGCCGACCTCCCCGAAAGAAGGTGTTGGACGGCTTGGCCTTTCTGGACTTTGGAAACCAAAAGGGCTGTGATGTAGCTGAATAAAGGGTTTCTTCGGAGCAGGTGTAGCTGAGGGAAGAAAGGGTGATGTCAAAGTTGAAAATATTATACCCACATCCAACACGTGCAAAAACCACACAGAGTGTCCGTGTGCATGCCCGCACGCTGCGTACATTGGCTTGCGAAGCCCTGTGTATTAGCGCGTGGTATGAGTAAATTCGGTAGCATACACATTTGCATAGAAAAAAGCCACAAAGACATAGCTGATATTTTATCCACATAGTGCATAATTTACACATAGTCTACACACACCATACCAGCAAGATACATTTACTTAGGAAAAAGATCAATAGAGATACCCAGCTTTACAGGATGTGAGGGTACAGAATTAGGTTAGGACATAGTGTTTGGTATCCAGATGTACAGTATTTCAAAGGCTACATTTGATCGCAGTTTGCAGATTTTAGCATGCTTTTGCGCATAGATATGCACAGGAATACAATATTCATAACTTACTGTAATTACTGTACTTGTGATATTTGGCATGAACCCAGTGGAAGACATCTACAAGTACACCTGGACCAAGCATCGCCCACCTATTCAAACCACCCTCTGACCCCTCATGTACTGTAAATGACCTGCCCCTTGACCTATGGAAGAAGAGCTTACAGTTTCCTTTGTATTGTGTTTTGGACTATTGTATAAAAGCAAGGCCTCCTGGCCGGCCTCAGTCTATTCTCTGAAGGTCATCTTGCTAAGACTGACTGAGGACAGGATTCGGGAGGCACAGGCGAACAAACATATGTACTATTGGTTGTAGCTCTTCTCTGTGATATTGTTCTAATTATGTGTATATCCCTTTTAATAAATATTTGTTGCTGCGTTGGACCACAACTGGTGTCGCATTCCATTCTTGTTTGGGTATAGAAGTGTATTCAGCCACATGTGTCGCTGTATAGTGCTTATAGCGTGTCTGTGTGCATACGCTATGTGCATTCACGTTGTAGGGTTATTGGCCGCAGCGGCCCGAACCATAGTATTGTAAGGTATGGCATATCTCTGTAAGTTAAATGAACTTAACAGTTGCGGGCTCGCCCGGTTCACCACATACTCACGACTTGCAGGGCCTAACAGACTTTGGTCTACCAACAAAGTGTGGAGACGCGTCTTAAGTAATTTTGTATTGTGTTTAAAACTTTCTAATGTTGTTAGACCATGTCTGTTCTGTATAGCCTTAGAGGTGCTGGTGCGAACTGATGGACAACAGGGAAAAGCCATTTACTTTCTTTTGTGTGTAATTTTTTTTGGGCGCGAAAATGCACACAAATTGTACGGATAGTTTACATACTTTCTCACATATTGTTGCCATAGGTTATAATAGTCATTATAGATCTCATAAAACGTATACATTTATTTGTCATATATTTAATATATTTTGTTAAGGGAGTAATTATAAAAACACAAAATGCAGTTCCGGCCTAAAAGTTTAGGTGAACACTCAAAGGAGGATTACCCTTGTGGGCGAGTGTGAGGAACAACAGTGTATTGTGTAAGTGAGCAGTAGAATTTTGCTCACATTGATTGTTATAAGTGTGGTATAGTCAGTTGCGAACGCACGTTGTACACGTGGTATGGTATGTGAGGTAAGTGTACGGGAATGCACACATGATGCAAGAATGCGCACGGTTGCATGCTTACGCAAGGTTGCGTGAAGTAGCGAGCGCAAGTGTACCCACACAATAGGAATACATTTAAAGGCTGGATAGAAAACATAGTTATACAAAAGCAAGTAACTATCCAATTCTAAAAGCGGATTACTATAATATTTTGTTTGAAGTGTACTACCTCTGGAACAATCTATCAAAGGGAGTGATATATTTTCTGTGCAGAAAACCTTGTGTATTAATGTGGGTTGAAAGTAAGTGTGAATGCATTGAACTCCATGACCAATTCGGATTCCCGTAGAAGACACTGAGTTGGCAGAGGCTTGTTGGCGTGAAGGCTAGCGACCTTACGTTATAGAGAGATACGCCAGTAGTGAGGAAACTTGCGGTGGAGCGTGATAGAGTATAGATTGTGAAGTATTGAAGTTAAGGTTTTGGTGTTACGCTCCGGCTGTGGAGCGCAGCTAGTAGAATTTGACTCCTGTGATCATAGGGCATATAGATAACAAGTATCTATATGCCATGCGATTGGACCGCACATCTGTGTGTGTGATACGCGGTGCAATGTGATACCATTTGCGTTCTTTTCGCAATTGCGTCATCATACGCGCTGTGTGGAGCATACGTAGACGTGATTTGTGTAAAGTAGACGGAATTTTCGCTGACTCTCTCTCAGGAAATATTCCGGGTGGAAGTCCATAGCATGGCTTGGTGACGTTTCCCAGGTGGAATTCCTGTGGAAAGATTTAGAAATATACACTTGGCGCTGTCACCTACAATGTGAAAGCAGCTAGTCTCGGGACACTGATCCCAGTTGTCCCAAGATTTAAAAGAACTAAAACAAAGAATGAGACAGCGCTTTTCACGTTGTATAAAAAAGATAACCTTTACTTTATATTTTATATAGAATACAGATATAAAAAAAATTCACCTATATATGTATATAAAGATATCACACTACAATACCGGCCAGTATCAATTTAATCTAAAAATACAACAGATTAAAATTATCTCCACAACAGAGAACAATTCATCCAAAATTATCCAACTAGAACAGCATATAACCTATAACTCTGTAATTCTCCTAATAGGGCTCTAAAATGTGGATTCCTTAAACTTTCTATATAGCACAGTAAGCCTTGTTGGTAAGCAGAGAAGTCCGCATGCACATGTTAGTTAAGCAAGAAAGATTTTAAAGCAGAGGAATTTGTCCAACAGTTCAAACAGGTTGTTTGTTAGTGCACTATGAATATAATTGATGGTGGCGCTGTTAGTTTGAAATCAGCTGTTAGCGTTTTAGTCAGATAGATATTAAACCTGTGTTATATTCAATACCGTCCATACCTTACAGCAGGCTTGATGTTGTTATATTGAGCATTTGTCGCTATTGGTATATAAGCCAATAGCGACACCTTCAGTGAGGAAGCCGCCGAAGCAGGACGGTAGGTGGAGAAATGCGTTTGTGGACTCACTGTGGTAGTACCACATCATCATTTGCTGCTGCTGCCGTGACTGACTGAGCGCTCGGACCAGCGCTGGCTGTGCTGAGGAGAGCCAGGATTATTACAGCTATCATCATGCTGTGCTGCCGCGGCTGCGGCTGTTTGAAGCAGTTACTAGGCATCTGTAGCATCAATGAGAAAAGCCCATACACCGGAGAGTGAGATACGGATCACAGTTACCATTGCCACTGGCTGGAAAGGCTGCTATACCTACAAGCATTGTGAGGAGAGGTATCTAATAGAGTACAGAGTGTATTGTACTCGTGGTGTATTGTGGATTCTCAGCTTTTCAGATGAGGCTGCATATAAACTGCCTATTTGTATAAACAGTTGCTTATATACCAATAGCGACAAATGCTCAATATAACAACATCAAGCCTGCTGTAAGGTATGGACGGTATTGAATATAACACAGGTTTAATATCTATCTGACTAAAACGCTAACAGCTGATTTCAAACTAACAGCTCCACCATCAATTATATTCATAGTGCACTAACAAACAAAATGTTTGAACTGTTGGACAAATTCCTCTGCTTTAAAATCTTTCTTGCTTAATGTGCATGCGGACTTCTCTGCTTACCAACAAGGCTTACTGTGCTAAATAGAAAGTTTAAGGAATCCACATTTTAGAGCCCTATTAGGAGAATTACAGAGTTATAGGGCATATGCTATTCTAGTTGGATAATTTTGGATGAATTGTTCTCTGTTGTGGAGATAATTTTAATCTGTTGTATTTTTAGATTAAATTGATACTGGCCGGTATCGTAGTGTGAGATCTTTATATACATGTATAGGTGAAAATTGTTTATATCTGTATTTTATATAAAATATAAAGTAAAGGTTATATTTTTTATACAATGTGAAAAGCACTGTCTCATTCTTTGTCTTAGTTCCTGTGGAAAGAAACCACAAAGATCAGGCTAATTTTTAACCTCCACTGAAAAAGGTGGCGTATTGATTTATTGCTGTTAATACGTCAATACTTACAGTGCAGAAGGGCCTGGTAGGGTTCCTCACTGGGTACGCGGTGGTCACTATTGGAGTGAGTCATGGTACTGCTAGCGGAGAAGGAGTTGGTGAGAGAACTCAGAGGACTTTCACCACTTGCTTGTATTGTACATTTGTGGATCATGTAAAGAAAGCCCACAATAGGAGCCAAGTGTAAAAGCGAGAAATGTTCGGCAGCCAGGATTCAGGCTGGAGAGCCGAGGCCAAGAGGGTCCGCTTTGTTGATAATTTGTGGGAAGTATGGTCCACACGGAGAGGCTTTCTGTGATGAATTGGTGAAAATGACAGTGGATGATAGGGCATCATTTCCTAGGGTTGGTAGTTTTGAACCAGAGGTACTACAGAATTTTAGGAATAGAATATATATGATAAAATCTAAGAAACAAAGGGTCAGACATATCGACTGTTTAGACATCTGGCAACAAGAGGGAGATATGCAAAGGGTACTTGCTCGCACAGCGAATTCCCAAACAAACAGGAATGTGAATGCGAGTGCACCACAACCGCCATACGTCGATGGGGAGGAAACAGCTACAACCAATGGTTCATCGGAAAATGATAGGAACACACATACAAATTGTACTAATCATAATCCATGCAAGTTGTACCCTGTTCTAAATGTTCCCAAAGGTTGTAGTTCTGTGGAAGACGCGAACCCAGCATGATCTCAGCCCTCTCCCTGGCAGCTACCATACAGGAAACTCAGGTGGGCATGGCCCAACCAGTAAGAGCCGTGGTGATGCCCTCCATTGGAGGAACGTGTGAGATTGTATCCACAGGTAAGTATGGAACTGTTCATTATGCAGAGACAGTAGCCCTCCACACAGACACAAACAAAGGTGAAGTGGTTGAGTTAAACCCAGTTCGGGTAATAGCAGTCCCCAATGGGAGAACTGATAACCAGGGAGGACCCCCATCAGGAACATTGCAATGCATTGTCCATGGTCCCGGTCTGAACTTAGGTCACTTATGTCAGAATTCCCCTATCCCAGGAAAGATTTAGTAGGATGCCAGAAATTTATTAAAGAACTGGGCAATGCCCATGAGCCCACGAACACAGATTGGCATGTAGTGTTACGAGCGAGCCTACCCTCAAATATTGACACCCAGAAATTTATAACAGACTGCAAGATAGATGCAGACGTGCCTCTCACTGATGAATACAATCAGGAGAATGTTAGGCAACTTAACATACAACTAGGATTGTATTTCCCCGCCATTGTCAAGTGAAATAAAATTTTCTCTATAAGACAGAAAGAAAGTGAGACGGAATCCGAATATTTCCATAGAGCTTTACAGGAACTGGCTAGATACACTGGGATAGGGGATATAAAGGAAAATGCCAACCACAGGGAGGAAGCTGTCTCTTTACTAATGGACAGGCTCAAAAAGACATTGAGAACCAGAGTCCAAACCTCTTTGCCAAATTGGTGGGGGATTATGGTAGATGCGCTGAGAGTGTCTACTATCGAATACGACCGTAATATCCTTAAGCACAAGGAGTCACAAGGGGATAGGTTGATGCTGGTAAGTATACAGGCACTCGAAGGGATGTCTAACCAGCCAAAACCCCACACCCCTGAAGACTGGAGAAGGTCATTAACATGTTTTACTTGTAAAAAGGAGAGACACATTGCCAGAGAATGTAGGTGTGCAGGGAAACATAATAAATATACACCCCCTAGACTACAACACGAGCCATGGTACAAAACACATAGATGGGATCAAGTAACATATAGGAGAGATTGTGAGCCATATAGAGGGGAATCACGGAAGTACCCACCAAGGAGTGACTGGCAGGCCTCTGAAAACTCACAGCTATCCCCCACACATATAGAATCTGCCAATGTTCTGCGGGAGGGCCCAAAACCACAATAGAGGTCAGGTCATACCTGTAGTCTGCAGCAGGTGAAATTGTTTGCTGGCCTTGGAGGTGAACCTGAGGTCATGGTAAATGTAGCTGGCACACCACAACCTTTTCTTGTAGATACGGGCGGCCAGATCAGTACAGAACTCCACAACAGGTATAATGACAACGGGCAAAACAATTTCGGCAATGGGAGTAACGGGAAAAGTGCAGTAGTACCCTTTGAGTAGACCTGCAGAGATTACAATATCACTATCCCACTCATTTCCTTCTATTTGAGCTGACATTTGGTCGTGCCAAGGAATGAGAACTTTCTCCAGATTGAGACACTAGTGCTACAAAGGTTCTATTTTGCTCTTTACTTTTATGCACTTATGTTGGTGAAGGTGTGAGGGTACCTTCTTGCTTTACATTGAGCCTGGTGTAGCAGCTATTATTTGCGCACATACCTGAATACACCTGTGTTTCGCATATACATTGATTCTTTCCTGTTGGCTGCATCGGCTCCGACTAATCTACTTGGCAGAGATTTTTTATGTAAAATGCAGTGTGTCATATATTGTACCCCTGAGAGTGTGTTTTTAGATATCCCTGAAAACCAAGCACAGGAAGTACAAGATATATTAGACACCCATAAAAGGATAATGTTACACTCTACCATTATAGACACATGTCCATTATAGGTAGAGGAAATTATCTCACAAATACCAGATTCCCTTTGGACCAAAGATGGATATGACACTGGATTGATGGTGAATGTAGCCCCAGTAGCAGTGCAAATAAAAGATGGCAGGATAGCTCCAAAAATCCCCCAGTACCCTCTGAAACCAGAGGTGGAATCAGGAGTAAACCCCATCATAGAACTGCTGCTACAGCAGGGCATCCTAGTCAGGACGTCCAGCACAGCCAATAGTCCCATATTCCCTGTGAAAAAGAGTGGAGGGAAGGGTTACAGGCTAGTACAGGATCTAAGGGGAATAAACAAGATACTCGAGAGCCAATTCCCCATAGTGCCCAATCCAGCGGTCATCCTCATGCAGATTCCCTCCACCTCTAAGTACTTCACTGTCATTGACCTCTGTTCTGCTTTCTTTTCTGTCCCTCTTCACCACAACAGTCAGTACGTTTTCACTTTCACCTACAGGGGAGTACAGTACACCTGGACCCGTCTCCCCCAAGGTTTCATTGACAGCCCAAGTATTTTCTCCCAGGCCCTACATGACTGTTTGCAATCCTTTCAACCTGCGAATGGGTCAGTGCTGATACAATATGTTGATGACTTATTGTTATGCTCTGACTCATTCGAGTCGTCCCTGGAAAATACTAAACAGCTTCTGTTTCATCTCTCCCAGACAGGACACAAGGTTTCTAAGGATAAGTTACAGCTGTGCCGGACTAAGGTTAACTACTTGGGACACTGCCTGACGCAAGGACTCAGACACCGGACCACAGACAGAATACATGCCATCTGCGACATGACTCTACCACAAACCCAACAACAAATTCACACTTTTCTAGGAATGTGTGGTATTGTCGGAACTGGATTCCAAGGTTCTCTATTCTGGCACTACCACTGCAAGAAATGGTCTCTTCAAACAAACCAGAATGGGTCTCTCATACAGAGGAGTCCAAACTGGCGTTCGAGAGACTAAAGGAGTGTTTATCACAAGCACCAGCATTGGAGATGCCAGATTACAAGAAACCTTTTGAGTTGTATGGTACCGAGAGTGCTGAGTGCGTGGCAGGAGTCTTAACGCAGAAACATGGTGATGCCAGCAGACCGGTAGCCTACTACAGTGCATAACTGGGCACTGTAGCATGGTTTCTCCACACTTGCCTATGAAGTGTTGCAGCCATAGCTTTGTTGGTAAGTAAAAGTGAAGACGTAGTGTTAGGACATGACCTGACAATCCGTGCACCTCATGCAGTATCAGCCTTGCTAAACTCCGCCCAAACCAGACATGTCTCATCCACTCGGTTTACAAAGTGGGAACTATCACTGATGGCCCCTGTAAACATCACCATAAAGAGGTGTATGCGCATGATTGTATGTGATAACTGAACCAGACTTTCACTGCAAGACCTGACATCAGTGACAATCCACTGAAAGACGTAGACTTTACCTTCTACACTGATGGTAGTTGCCACAGACAGACGGACTCGGGAGACCTGTGCACCGGATATGCAGATGTGGATGACGAAGTTATCACAGAAGCTGAACCCCTTGGTCCACCCCACTCAGCACAAGTTGCTGAACTGGTAGCACTGTCCAGAGCATGTGAGTTAGCAAAGGGTAAGTCAGCTAATATATACATGGACTCTAGATACGCCTTTGGACTGGTGCATGATTTTGGGGCCCTGTGGCGCCTCAGGAATTTCATGACGGCAGCAGGCACACATGTGGCCACAGAGTGGCTGTTATCAAGTGTAAAGCACACACTTACAACCAAGACCCAATCTCACTTGGTAACAGCTGAGCGGACGAAGCTGCAAAATCAGCAGCAAGCGCCGCCACACAAATTAACACCACACAACTGATGACATTCTACACGGTAAACATGCAACAATTAATCAAAATGCAAAATTTGTGTTCCCTACAGGAGAAGGCAGTCTGGAAGGTGAAATGATGTGGTCAGGAGTCCTCAGGAGAGATGGACAAAATAAGCCAGTGGCCCCCAGGGCATATCTCACAAGCCTAGTTGAAGCGGCACATGGTCTGACTCATCTGGGCAAGGAAGGTATGTGCAAATTGGTAAAAGCCTACTGGAGTGCATCAGGGTTCTCTTCTCAGGTGAGCAAGAAAGCAATGACATGTCTTACTTGTTTGAGGAAGAATATTGGTAAGACGATACTGACGGAGCCATCCCATATCCTTCCTATAGACGGACCTTTCCAGGTAATAGAAATTGACTTCATACAGCTACCACCCTATAGGAATTTAAAGTATGTTTTGGTATGTACTGATGTTTTTTCAAGCTGGGTAGAGGCATTCCCATTGTAACAAATACTGCCATATTCACTGCTAAGAAAATTGTACAACAATTTGTGTGTAGATATGGTATTTCCTAAAATGATTGAAAGTGATAGGGGTACCCATTTTACTGGTGAAGTCCTTCAGGTCATGTGCAAGCTTATGGGTATTAATGGTAAGCTACATACTCCCTACCGGCCACAGGCCAGTACAAAGGTGGAGAGAATGAATAGCACTATTAAGAACAAGCTGAGCAAAGTGATGGCTGAAACTGGACTGTTGTGGCCAGAAGCACTGCCACTAGTGTTCTACAGCATCAGAACCACTCCCAGGTCACTGCTTTACCTATCACCCTTTAAAATTCTTTTTGGACGACAGCCCCATGTAATGATAGACCCCCAGGATGATCTGAAGTGCAGTAATGAAATGACTGTGCAATTTTTGGTTAGGATGAGCCAGTAACTGAGAAACCAGCAAAGGAATCTGAAACTGGCGATTCCTGACCTACCAAACATTAATTGTCATGACATTGAACCTGGGGACTATGTGATGATTCAAAATTTTCTACGCTCAGGTTGCCTCATAGACAGGTGGGAAGGACCGTATCAAGTTTTGTTGACCAGCACAACAGCACTGAAGGTTGCAGAGAGAGAGACTTGGGTCCACTCATCCCACTGCAAGAAAGTCGCTGACCCGGAGAAAACTTGTGAGAAGGAGAAAGGTGAAGAGAACCTCATATCACTAGAGAATCTGTTCTGGGAAGGCTGAAAGGCAGGACAGTTGAACGGCACCTGAGCGTTGTGAAAAGCAGAATCAAGGACGGTTGTCTTTTTTTTTTTCCTCTCCAAACACCCCCCTCCCTCTGCATTTTTTCTTTTTTCCTCCCCTTTTTTTTTCCTTACCGAAATGGATCCACATCAAGAGACTGTGTTTTGGCTTTTTCTTGTGCTTCTATTTTTGATCAGGACAATTTGTTTTTGTGAGGGCCCCCGAGAAGTCGAGCAAGGATCTGGAATGGGTTCTGATGGAAAGGATGAATTTGTAGGACCCCAGGATCAGTCCATCACTTTGGCCAAAGCTGGTATCATTAAGAGATCTGTTAGTCACGGAGCTCGGAGGCAATGTGAAGGGTTATTGTCTGATGAATACTGCATATTTACGTACTGCGATAACATAGTCGAAGATGGGTGCTTCCAGAGATGTCAGTCAAACAATAATATAAGTGTAGGCGGACATCATTTGAGTGACTACCACTCATTAGTGGGCACGGTCTTAAACCAAACAGAATACTGGGTGTGCTCACAAGTACCTCAAGGACAGAGTAAGTTGGGATTAGTGCCATACCCATTAAAAGTAAATGAGGTACTCGAATTGCATGGGGGGAGACCGGTGGACAGAAAAATCAATATATCTAGGCCCCCTAGCTTGAAGCTCCACCAGTACCACATAGATAGGTCACTACTGTGTTTCAACATATCCAATTTCCGGAAACCAGGAAATTGGAAAGTAACATGGAACAATCAGACAATGACCTCCTCACATAGAGCTGATAAAGAACCCATCAACTACGAACTTGTACGTGGGATAGCCACAAGTGGGAGGTACTTCCGATACAGGTATACACGTGAGATCAAAACCATGTGGGCTTGAAAGGTGTCACAGGGATATTGTGCACACATCATCCAGCCAGATACTTGTATCAAACAGATGGAAGAGTTAGGGACCGGTTTCTTCATGAAAATTATTTGTGATATGATCTTGATGCATTTTGTCCCCTATGTTCTACCAGATGATGCCTATTTCATATGTGGAAGGAAGGCTTACAAGTGGCTTACTCCGAGCTCTGAAGGGTTGTGTTACATAGGCAGAGCACTACCAGAGGTTATGACCATCGCACATGAAAAAATGAAAGATATTCACCGCAGCGCTCCGCCTCCTTATACTCACACCCACTACGAACACATTTTCAAGAGACCTCATAGACAGAGGAGAGCTCGCAGCCTCTAATTTGATCCATGAATCTACCGGGATTCAAATTCTTCTTGCATTAGATATCACCCATACTGCCAGAGGAATTATAGGTACATCCATGCGCTAGCGGACTTGAAGTTAATATCACTGAGATGTATGATGACACCTTCAGGTATATGAGTAGGGAACTACAGGCCTACAAGAAGGAACTGGTCCAGCACAGGATGGTCTTAAATTTTGTGACGGCCGTGACAGGTGGGTATTATGTTACTTTGGCAAATCAATATGGTGTGAAGTGCTGCACGTACATTACCAACAGTACTGAGGACCCAACGGAGATCATCAATCAAAAGATGGACAAGATCTTGCAGTTGAAGTGGGAGTTCAGAAGGAAACACAGTCTCACTTTAGCGGCTGTGGGTAATGAATTTACCATATGGGCCTCATGGTTCAACCCACTCAAATGGTTCTCTGGGTTAGGAGAGTGGGCACAAACTGTGATTGCAAGTGTGGGAAAGTTCCTCCTCTGTATCCTGGGTGTTGTCATAATTATCGGCCTGATATTTAAGTGTGTTCGAATTTTGACGCGGTGAAAAATACATAACACAAATTTGATGAGTCTAAGGAGCGGGTGCGTTTGTAAGGGGGTAATTCCGAGTTGATCACAGCATCAAATGTGTTAGCAGTTGGGTAAAACCATGTGCACTGCAGGAGGGGCAGATATAACATTTGCAGAGAGAGTTAGATTTGGGTGGGTTACTTTGTTTCTGTGCAGGGTAAATACTGGCTGCTTTATTTTTACACTGCAATTTAGATTTCAGTTTGAACACACCCCACCCAAATCTAACTCTCTCTGCAAATGTTATATCTGCCACACCTGCAGTGCAAATGGTTTTGCCCAACTGCTAACAAATTTGATGCTGCGATCAACTCGGAATTACCCCCTAAATGCAGCAGCTTTGATATACGACCCAACCATAGAAACAGTATTCTGATAAGGAATGTAAATGAATTTCATGTACTGTTTCTTTCACCATCTCTTTGTTTTCCCCTCTACCCAGGGATCTACAACCAGAAATGACATTAGTGTACCCTGATTTATGTGTATGTACCTTTATATGTCTAACCCTCATCTCTATAGTCTTCAGTTAATAACATACATAGCCAATAAACATTATACTCACATAATGGCATACACATACATCTCCCCGCATGTATCATCAGATAAATGTGCTCCCCATTTATTATTTTAAGAAGCCAAACAAGGTGAGGGTGAATAGCCCTTGCCTAGAAAGAGCTCTGTAGTGTTTGTTTGACCATGTACAGACCCTTAATATGGAATGAGAAGGATTAAATGTATACTTTGCAGAACCTTGAAGCTTTCTTAGAACTTACACGGCACAATGATACATCCCCCTCAAACATTTACTCATACATACACACATTTTCCTATCCCAATAGGCCATATATTTCCCACCTACAACTCTTCCTCCTGTTCAAAGGTGCCTACACAAATGTGTTACATATTGTATAGGAAATATTTTCAGTGTTATTAGTAATTTGTGGCAGTTATTATTTACTGCCAAATGGTGGACTGTCGTAGTTGAAAATATAATACCCACATCCAACACGTACAAACACTACACAGGGTGGCCTCTGTGCATGCGCGTTTTCTGCCGTGCGTGCGCATACCCGCACGCTGCGTACATTGGCTCGCGAAGCCCTGCGTATTAGCACGTATGAGTAAATATGGTAGCATACGCATTAGCATAGAAAAGCCACAAAGACATATCTGATATGTTATCCACATAGTGCATAATTTACACATAGTCTACACACACTACACCAGCAAATTACATTTACTTAGGAAATAGAACAATAGAGATACCCAGCTTTACAGGATGTGAGTGGACAGAATTGGGTTAGGACATAGTGTTTGGTATCCAGATGTACAGTATTTCAAGGGCTACATTCCGATCACAGTTTGCAGATTATAGCATGCTCTTGCGCATAGATATGCGCAGGAATACAATATTCATAACTTACTGTAATTACTGTACTCGTGATAATCGGCGGGAACCCAGTGGAGGACATCTGTAAGTACACCTGGACCAACCATCGTCCACCTATTCAAACCAACCTATGACCCCTCATGTATTGTAAATGACCTGCCCCTTGACCTATGGAAGAAGAGCTTACAGTTTCCTTTGTATTGTGTTTTGGACTATTGTATAAAAGCAAGGCCTCCTGGCCGGCCTCAGTCTATTCTCTGAAGGTCATCTTGCTAAGACTGACTGAGGACCGGATCCGGGAGGCGCAGGTGAACAAACGTATCTACTATTGGTTGTAGTTCTTCTCTGTGATATTGTTGTATTTCTGTGTATATCCCTTTTAGTAAATATTTGTTGCTGCATTGGACCACAACATAACATATACAACTGGTGTCGCATTCCATTCTTGTTTGGGTATGGAAGTGTATTCAGCCACACGTGTCGCTGTATAGTGCGCATAGCATGTCGGTGTGCATACGCTATGTGCATTCACGTTGTAGTGGTATTGTCTGCATTCAGCGGCCGCAGCGTCCCAAACCATAGTATTGTAAGGTATGGCATTTCCCTGTAAGTTAAATGTACTTAACAGTGACTTACCAGCTGTAGCCATGGAGATCTACACATCTAACGATTCCCCAAAGAGAGCCTTATCTGTGTGGGGTAAGGTCTCCACACTGCTCCGGGATTCCGTGTTGGCAGACCACAAACTCAACCACAGTACTTGATGAGCTGATAACGACATGGAAAAAATTCCCACAGCCATGGAACCCAGGTCTTTCATGGATTCTACCAGAAATCCTGCCGAATCCTGAATTTTACGTAAAACCAATTCAACATCACATTTCTCCATAGTATCAAAGTATTCAAGTAACATGCCTGATACTTTACTATAGCTTTGTCAATCCAAGCACTGGCAATAGTGGGACGTAGTATTGCCCCAGAAGCTGTGTAAATGGATTTGAGCATATTATCAATTTTACGATCAGCCTGCTCTTTCAAGGCGGTAGATCCTGGAACAGGTAAGAACACCTTTTTTGAGAGTCTGGATACTGACGCATCAACAATAGGCGGGTTTTACCATTTTTTCCTATCCTCTACCGGGAAAGGAAATGCTACCAGAACCCTTTTCGATATATTGAATTTTTATCTGGGTATTCCCAAGCCTTTTCAAAAATAGCATTTAATTCCTTTGATGCAGGGAAGGTTAGAAAAGCTTTCTTATTTTCAGTGAAGTAAGCCTCCTCAACCTGCTCGGGTGCAATATTCAACACATCCCTAATAGCCTCTATCATCAACTGCACCCCTTTTGCAAGAGATGCTGCCCAGCACAACACATCCCCATCACCGTCTGTAGCATCAGAATCGGTATCGGTATCATCCTGTATGATCTGTGCAAGAGCACGTTTATGTGAATATACAGCAGGGAGCCCTGATGTACCAGAACTGGGCCAGACTTCCATAGAGTTCTGTAAAGCCTGGGTTGTAGATTCATTTTGTGCAACCCTATTTGAAATCTGAGAAATCACAGATTTGACAGAGGATAACCACTAAGGCTGGAATCTGTGCTAGACCAGTGCAATCCTGATTACATGGAATGGGATCATCCTAAGAGGACATATCCTCTGCAGCATATGACACAGAATCCCTGGACATTGCTTAATGGAGACCACAGACACTCCACAAACACACAGGGGAGGACAGAAAGAGTTTCACCCCCAAGAATGGCAAGAGAGACAAAGAGATTGGAGCCAACCCACACACAGCACTTTTACTATAAAGGGACACCCCCTACCAGTGCTTACTGTGCACCTTAATAGGTTACACAATTGTTTTGCAGTCTCCCCCCCTTCTACAACCCACTGGTACTGTGAGAGATAGCTGGAGTTGCTTTGGAGGGACTTGCTCTTCCTGGACAGCGCTGTGCAGGCAGAAAAATGGTGCTGAACACTGCTGGGCCCGCTCTGAGGAGAAGTTCCACCCCCAAAATGACGCTGTCTACCCGCTCTTCCTAGGATTATACTGGTCTGAGAATTTATGCTGTCTGAGATCCCCGGATCCCGACAGGCTGTGTGAACAGTGTAGGGTGTAGGCGCTGGCTCAGGGCACCCCTCACAGCGCCGCACTATGTACCGCTGAGCCTCCATAGCGCAGTTAATACTGTGCTCCTACCCTGATGCTGCCATCTTCACACCAGCCCCCCTGCTTGCTAGGTGGGTCGGTGACTCACTCACCACTGATCCTTTGCTCTGTAAGGGGGTAGCGGCATGCTGCTGGGGTGAGCGATCCCCTGTGGCGGGGAACGATCTATCCCCTCAGGAGCTCAATGTCCTGTCAGCGGAGAGAGTGGCTCAGACCCCACAGGCCAGACACTACTCCCCCTTAGTCCCACGAAGCCAGGAGGCTGTTGCCAGCAGCCTCCCTGTAAAATAATAGACTCTAAAATAAACTTTACTAGAGAAACACTGGAGAGCTCCCATAGATGTGACCGGCTCCTCCGGGCACATTTTCTAAACTAACTCTGGTAGGAGGGGCATAGAGGGACGAGCCAGCACACACTCTTAAACTCTTAAAGTGCCATTGGCTCTTGGTGGACCCGTCTATACCCCATGGTACTAACGTGGAACCCAGCATCCTCTAGGATGTAAGAGAAAGTATAAAAATTAATAAAAGTTTAAACACACAAAAAATTCATGTATTATGCACCTCTGCTCCTAGGATTAAGGGGGTCATTCCGAGTTGATAGCTAGCTGCTGTTGTTCGCTGAGTAGCAATCAGTGAAAAAAAACGGCTAATCTGCGCACGCGCGTCGCACGGGTACGAAGTCCATTGTGTTATTGCACTGGTTCTAGCGAAGATTTAAATCACATAGCCGAACCCAAGGAGATTGACAGAAAGAGGGCGTTTATGGGTGTCAACTGACCATTTTCTGGGAGTGTTATGAAAAAAGCAGGTGTGGCCGTCGCAGCAATCATCGCACAGGAAAAAGTAACTACAGGGCTAGTCTTCTTTTGCACAAAATGTGTTTGCAGGTGCTCTGCTGCACAGGCGTTCGCACTACTGCAAAGTAAAAATACACTCCCCCGTGGGCGGCGACTATGCATTTGCATGGTTGCAAAAAACTGCTAGCGAGCGATCAACTCGGAATGAACCCCCAAATGTAAAAGTCCAGTCCTATAAGGGTTTGCACTTAAATTTAAGCTCTATTCTCCTCAGGCATTCTGTTGTAAATGAGCAATAATATTTACCAGTCCACCGTTAGCATAGGTGTCCACTTGTATATTAACGTTTTGATGAATGTGAATCTGCTGGAAATTGATTCACAAGCCTCCTTCCATTTGTGAAAACAGTGGAGCTATTTGGAATAAAGGGGGTAATTGTGAGTTGATCGCAGCAGGAACTTTGTTAGCAGTTGGGCAAAACCATGTGTACTGCAGGGGAGGCAGATATAACATGTGCAGAGAGAGTTAGATTTGGGTGGGGTGTGTTCAAACTGGAATCTAAATTGCAGTGTAAAAATAAAGCAGCCATTATTTACCCTGCACAGAAACAAAATAACCCACCCAAAACTAACTCTCTCTGCAAATGTTATATCTACCCCACCTGCAGAGCACATGGGCCCTCATTCCGAGTTGTTCGCTCGCTAGCTGCTTTTAGCAGCATTGCAAATGCTTGGCCGCCCACCTCTGGGAGTGTATCTTAGCTTAGCAGAATAGTGGATGAAAGATTAGCAGAACTGCTACTAAATAATTCCTTGCAGTTTCTGAGTAGCTCCAGTCCTACTCCTAGATTGCGATCACCTCGGTCCGTTTAGTTCCTGGTTTGACGTCACAAACACACCCTGCGTTCAGCCAGCCACTCCCCCGTTTCACCAGCCACTCCTGCGTTTTTACCTTGCACGCCTACGTTTTTTAGCACACTTCCTGAAAACGCCATGTTGCCGCCCAGAAACACCCACTTCCTGTCAATCACACTACGATCACTCGAGCGTTGAAAAAAACGTCGCTCGAGCCTATGTAAATCTACTAAGTTTTGTGTTAAATAACTAAGCGCATGTGCGCTGCATACCATGCGCAGGCGCATTTTCTACCTAATCGCTCTGTTGCAAAAAACGGCAACGAGCAAACAACTCGGAATGACATATAAACAAAACGAAGCACCCCTTCAATGCGCAAGAGCGGCTACCTATACTGTATATACCAAATATGGGTGTCTCCCACTCCCAAACATAACAGTGCAAGAAAAAATAGGTGGAAACACTGCACTAGGCACCAATCTAAGTAACAATGAATAGTGACAATAGGTCAAAATTTGGGTGACAGAAATTAAAGCAGAGGTAGGTGAAGCGTAATGATGAACATTCCTTTACAATACTTTAATTCAGGCGTGTAGAAGATTCTCTGAACTTCTCATATGTAGCAAGACACCCTCAGCAAGGTCTCATTCCACGATGTCATAAAAAAGAAGATATGGAATATATCGTGTAACACAGTTTTTATTATTCACAAAAGATTTCCAAACACATAAAAAAATTTCATCCAAATAAAATTTCTCCCTCTAACTGAATAGAGCACATGCAGCATAAACGATGACAGCCATGCTGTGTGTATAGGTTATAATTACCGGATCATGAGAGGATATAAATTCCTCAATCAAGCGTGTTTCAATTCACCAGATGGCCTCCCGGGAAAAGGCGTTCTGGATATACCGGCAATCTCCCTTCCACCAACAGCAAAGAAGCACCTTCAGCTGCGTTTAAGGCCTTCCTATGCCCTTTTTCAAGGCTAATGTGCTCCCCCTTAGAACTACAATGCTTATATTCTCAAGACTATCCAATCAGGTCAATAATTGGAAGTAAATAGTAACACCTATAAGAAACATGGCTCCTTCACTAGGTTTACTTCTGTTACTATGGCTACCACTTCCGGTTATGTCTTACACTGCTTCAGATACTGACAGAATAAAAAGGCAGGCAGGGTTTAATATAAAGTCCATATAAATCAGTCCTTATTGCCTTCACCTTATGATATTTCCTGCAAATAAGCACTTTCTAAACTTGTCAGAATCATTTGAAAAGTCCCGATCGTAACTTGTCCTTATGGGACGTCACTTCCGGAATCCTCAGGTTACTGGATCCATCGTCACTTTTGCCCACAGCCCCGTCTTCTAGCTAGGATCCGTCATCACTTCCGCCCTCAATCTCCTCCTTAAGTACGTCCATGTTACCAGACGGGGCATGGCTAAAAGAGGTGTCGTTATGCAGGGCGTCATACACATCATTTGTTGATGCGTGTCACTATAGCAACCGGATCCCGCTGTAATTTATTTCCATAATGTAGTCCATAATAAACAGTCATAGAACTGTATAGGGATCTGTATCGGAGCCTATTAAATAAAAGACAACTTTTTATTGACCCCGAAATGGGACATTTCAATTCCATACATATTAAAAGTAATTTCTTCATAATAAAGGACAACAGAAAAAATGCCCATATTAAAACACAATAAAAGATGAATACTCATAATAAATGGATAATTTCATAAAAATTCCATAAAAAGCAGATACTTTCATCAATAAACAAGTGATTTAATAAATTACATAAAAATTTCATGAAAGTTTCATAAAAACCACTTGACTTCAAAGTCTGAATTGAGACCCCCAGGTGTAAGTGTATTGAATTTATATATAAGCTGCATCTCTAGTTTCACTAATTGCTTTGCGGTATTTTTTTGGTGAAGATTTGCTTCCACTCGTTTTAACCCTACAAATCTTAAAATGTGACCTGGATCACAATTGTGAATTTTTTAAAAATGATTGGACAAGGCGTGGGTTTCGAGGCCTTTTTTCACATTCCTCAGATGTTCCCCTACGCGTATTTTTAGAGGTCTCGAGGTCCTTCCTATATAGAACATACGGCATGAGCACTCTATTGCGTATATAACGTTTTTCATGTTACATGTTATAAAATCACCTATCAAATGTGTTTGTCCATTAATGACTAATTTTTCTAATTTCTTCCCACTGTCTGTCTTGATCGTTTTACATCCAACACATGACCCGCATCGATGAAAACCTTTAGTACTGATATGCCCCTTTTTTCTTTATAGTTGGTAAATCACTTCTAACCAAATAATTTTTTAGATTTGGTGCCTTTTTGTAAATAAATATCGTTTTTTCTGGTAAGACTCTCATCAATACAGGATCTTTTTTTTTTAGAATACTCCAATGTTTCTTAATCGAGTATACCAATGATTTGTGTTGTCTACTATAATTAGTTAAAAATGCATATTCAAAACGATTATGTCCATCCCTGACTTGTTCTTTGTCTTTTAAAAGGTCTTCCCTATTCATCCCCATGGTTTGTTCCTTAACTCTCCTGACATGTTCAACTTCATAACCACTATCTTGGAATCTCTTTTCCAGTTGTTCAGCTTGTTGTTTGAAGGTGTTATCTTCTGAAAAACTACGTGTGATTCTCTTAAATTGGCTATTCGGTATTGACTATAGCCAATTCCTATGGTGGCAGCTATTTCTGTCTATGTATGTTTGGGAATCCGTAGGCTTAGTATAAGTCTTTGTGCACAGATTACCCTCCTGAACATAAAGTGTAATATCCAAAAAATCTATACTTTCAGTACTTATATGGAATGTCAAATTTATGTTAATTGGATAACTGTTTAGGTAAGTGCAGAAATTTTTCAATTCCTCCCTTCCTCTTCTCCATATAAAAACGATGTCATCTATTACCGCTAGTCTATCAGAAATGATTGACTTTTATTTACAACTGTTGGTATTAACCAACAGATGTCATCTAAAAGATACTAAGGATCTGTTGAACTATTTACCCACGGTTCCATAGGAGGACGGCATGCTGATGATCACAGCTGACGTCAAATCCCTTTATACATTTATAGACCATGATGTGGGAATAAGAGTTAGATCAACACTGACACTAAAAACTTCATAATTGAAGCAGTCCATTTCATTCTAGTGAACAATTATTTTATGTTTGATGGAGATTTTTACCTCCAAAAAATTGGAATGGCCATGGGCACCAGGTTCGCCCCAAGTTATGCCAACCTATTTATGGGGAAATTGGAATCAGATTTTGTCTGGGAACCAAACCCATTTGGGGCGAGCCTGGTGTCATGGAAATGTTACATTGATGACATAATTTTTATATGGAGAGGAGGAAGGGAGGATTTGGAAAATTTCTACACTTACCTAAACAGTAATCCAATTAACACAAATTTGACATTCCATATAAGTACTGAAAGTATAGATTTTTTTGATATATTACTTTATGTTCAGGAGGGTAATCTATGCACAAAGACTTATACTAACTTCAGATTCCCAAACATACATAGACAGAAATAGCTGCCACCATAGGAATTGGCTACAGTCAATACCGAATAGCCAATTTAAGAGAATCACATGTGATTGTTCAGAAGATAACACCTTCAAACAACAAGCTGAACAACTAGAAAAGAGATTCCAAGATAGTGGTTATGAAGTTGAACATGTCAGGAGAGTTAAGAAACAAACCATGGGGATGAATAGGGAAGACCTTTTAAAAGATAAAGAACAAGTCAGGGATGGACATAATCGTTTTGAATATGCATTTTTAACTAATTATAGCATACAACACAATCATTGGAATACTCGATTAAGAAACATTGGAGTATTCTAAAAAAAGATCCTGTATTGATGGGAGTCTTACCAGAAAAAAATGATATTTATTTACAAAAAGGCACCAAATCTAAAAAAATAACTTGGTTAGAAGTGATTTACCAACTATAAAGAAAAAGGGGCATATCCGTACTAAAGGCTTTCATTGATGCGTGTCATGTGTTGGATGTAAAACGATCAAGACAGACAGTGGGAAGAAATTAGAAAAATTAGTCATTAATGGAAAAACACATTTGATAGGTGATTTTATAACATGTAACGTGAAAAACGTTATATACGCAATAGAGTGCTCCTGCCATATGTTCTATATAGGAAGGACCTCGAGACCTCTAAAAATATGCATAGGGGAACATCTGAGGAATGTGAAAAAAGGCCTCGAAACCCACGCCTTGTCTAATCATTTAAAAAAAATTCACAATTGTGATCCAGGTCACATTTTAAGATTTGTAGGGTTAAAACGAGTGGAAGCAAATCATCGCCAAAAAAATACCGCAAAGCAATTAGTGAAACTAGAGATGCAGTTTATATATAAATTCAATACACTTACACCTGGGGGTCTCAATTCAGACTTTGAAGTCAAGTGGTTTTTATGAAACTTTCATTAAATTTTTATGGAATTTATTAAATCACTTGTTTATTGATGAAAGTATCCGCTTTTTATGGAATTTTTATGAAATTATCCATTTATTATGAGTATTCATCTTTTATTGTGTTTTAATATGGGCATTTTTTCTGTTGTCCTTTATTATGAAGAAATTACTTTTAATATGTATGGAATTGAAATGTCCCATTTCGGGGTCAATAAAAAGTTGTCTTTTATTTAATAGGCTCCGATACAGATCCCTATACAGTTCTATGACTGTTTATTATGGACTACATTATGGAAATAAATTGCACCGGGATCCGGTTGCTATAGTGACACGCATCAACAAATGATGTGTATGACACCCTGCATAACGACACCTCTTTTAGCCATGCCCCGTCTGGTAATATGGACGTACTTAAGGAGGAGATTGAGGGCGGAAGTGATGATGGATCCTAGCTAGAAGACGGGGCTGTGGGCAGAAGTAACAATGGATCCAGTAACCTGAGGATTCCGGAAGTGATGTCCCGTGGGGACCAGTTACGATCGGGACTTTTCAAATGATTCTGACAAGTTTAGAAAGTGCTTATTTGCAGGAAATATCATAAGGTGAAGGCAATAAGGACTGATTTATATGGACTTTATATTAAACCCTGCCTGCCTTTTTATTCTGTCAGTATCTGAAGCAGTGTGAGACATGACCGGAAGTGGTAGTCATAGTAACAGAAGTAAACCTAGTGAAGGAGCATTGTTTCTTATACTGTAGATGTCACTATTTACTTCCAATTATTGACCTGATTGGTTAGTCTTGGTAATATAAGCATTGTAGTTCTAAGAGGGAGCACATTAGCATTGAAAAAGGTCCTAGGAAGGCCTGAAACGCGTTGGCGCAGCTGAAGGTGCTTCTTTGCTGTTGGTGGAAGGGAGATTGCCGGTATATCCAGAACGCCTTTTCCCGGGAGGCCATCTGGTGAATTGAAACACGCTTGATTGAGGAATTTATATCCTCTCATGATCCGGTAATTATAACCTATACACACAGCATGGCTGTCATCGTTTATGCTGTATGTGCTCTGTTCAGTTAGAGGGAGAATTTTTATTTGAATTAAAAAAAATTTATGTGTTTGGAAATCTTTTGTGAAGAATAAAAACTGTGTTACACGATATATTCCATATCTTCTTTTTTATGACATTGTGGAATGAGACCTTGCTGAGGGTGTCTTGCTACATATGAGAAGTTCAGAGAATCTTCTACACGCCTGAATTAAAGTATTGTAAAGGAATGTTCATCATTACACTTCACCTACCTCTGCTTTAATTTCTGTCACCAAAATTTGGACCTATTGTCACTATTCATTGTTACTTAGATTGGCGCCTAGTGCAGTGTTACCACCTATTTTTTCTTGAACTCGGAATGACCACCATGGTTTTGCCCAACTGCTAACAAACTTGCTGCTGCGATCAACTTGGAATTACCCCCAAAGTGCAGTGCTGGTTCGGACGATTTTTGTAAAAATCCTTGGAGTCTTTTTACGGTGCTGGTGGGGTCTTCCTTACATGTTTTGCTGCTTTCCCCAAATTGCAGCTTTGTCAAAGGTGATTCTGGTGTATCTGGCTTGGGTTTATTTACAATGTTAAGTGGTGCAATTGTTAGCACCTGTTGCTATGCAATCAATCCAATTAACATTAATTGTTTAAAAAATACTTAGTAAAAATGAAGGAGGCAGGCCTATTAATACGTGAGAAGAATGCTTTGAATAAAAAGCTGTGCACCACAACAGCAGCCTTCTGATCTCAAACTGGAGAAAGATGAGAGTGTCACCAACCACTCTATGTAGATACCCTCACAAAGAATTCCCAATTGAGTCCACAGGCGCTCATACAATAAAAGAAAAAAAGAAAAGAACAACCATAGTGTACTCTATTTTCCACATGTAATCCAATGAAATAAAATAGGTAATTACTCGCACGCCACGAAATGGTCTACCGTTTTACAGGTAGACAGACACACTTTTCATGGAGCTGGATGTCACCAGTTTGGACTCTCTTCTATCAGGATCTCCTTGCAGATTGTGTCCATACCAAAAAAAGAAAAAATTCTCTGATAGTGCAACACTGTTTTATTCCTTTAAAATATACATTAAAACACATTTTGAGGGGATATGAAATGGTCTCTCAACAATGGAAATGGGCTACCACAGGAGCAGACAAAAACAGCATAGGTAAGATGTCAAACACAGGCGTCCCTGGAACCGGCTGTCCAAATCCCATGGAGAGATATCCACACCGTCTCCCCTCCTATAGTCCTCCTGCCGACGCGTTTCAACACGTATTGTGTCTTTATCAAGGCATACCGGAGGATTAAACTGACTGGGTATTTATACCCCACTAAGACCCACCCATCAAACATCCTATTGCCAGACATGGATTCATCTAAAACTAAAATCCCTATTCTATCCACTATTTCTACCCCATTTCATAAATCCATTCCTTGATTTCTTCTATTCTTCGTGACTCGCGCTCCGTGCGGCGGTCACATGACTGGAAGTTCGGCTTCGATTACCGGAAGTCATCACTCCGGAGTGCCGCAACGTCATTTCTGGAAATAGACCTCCGTCCTTAGGCGCAGAATCCCGCCCACTACACCCGGATGTTGTGGTGCTGTAGCTTCGCTTGACCTTCCGGAAGTGTCCCGTCCTCCTCTTATTCTCACACCTCTCTACCAAGGCATGATAGATGAAAACCTCACATGAGTCCTTAATTCAAATATATCACCACATATTAATCTTTGTGCAAATAGCGGTTTCCTTAAAAATAGAAGATAAAAACTTTTAGTCAAGGAGAAATTATTATATAAACAAATAAAAAATTACTTTCTTATTCTAAAATTTTTTTAAAAAATTCTTAAAACATTTTTCTGTAAAAAAGGGAAGTTTTCCATACACAAGTTAAGACAAACAGTTTGAATAAGGATAATAGTGAACTGATACATGAACTAATTTAAAAACCATTTTAATTCAAAATCCTTATTCAATCTGTTAGGAGCAAGAGTTTTACAATTAAAAATCATAGTCATCTCATTCCGTGCAAGTTTGGATGCTAGATCATTTAGGTTCTACCTTCAAAAGACTGGGTGCCACAATATTTGTCTCAGGATATTATAATTTTTCTTAATAATGCGTTTAATAGCCGGACAATAATTAGTATAGGTTGAGATAAAGGCTATGGGTCTTTCTAATTTTTCTACAGGTAATTTCCTCAGTGAAAGGAGAAGTTCCCTTCTATCTAACTGTTAAGTTTCTGAAAATGATTTCTCCGATAGGGGTTCAGAGTATCCCCTTTGTCTAAAGGAGTTCAGCATATTACTTGCTTGCTCCTCAAATTTTTCTTGATTGGAACAATTACAACTTAAATGAGTTAATTTCCCCTTTGGAATATTTGCTTTCCAAGGTGGATGATGTTGGCTTTGATAATGTAGGTAGGCATTTGTTCCCACTTCTTTCACATAATTATTTGTTTCAATCACATTGTTTATCACCTCTAGTTTCAGGTCCAGAAAGTTCATCTGGCCTATTATCCCTCCTCCCAGCATCATTATATACTGCTCCCTCATTCCCTTATATGTGAGATTTAGGTGTTTATAATCTGTATGCTGTTTTGCCCTACATAGAGAAATTGGTTCATATTACAGTTATGCTGAGAATGGAAAATGATCAAAAGCCAAGATTTTTGAATTAGCCAAATGGGTTAATGGTAAATAATAATAGCGAAACATCTGGACCAAACTTTATATGTATGTAAAATGTATTAAATGTAGATTCCAGTATTTTATAGAGATGTACAGCGGGCATTTTTTGTGTTTTGTGTTTTGGTTTTGGATTCGGTTCCACGGTCGTGTTTTGGATTCGGACGCATTTTGGCAAAACCACCCTTTCGGATTTTTGTCGGATTCGGATGCGTTTTGGATTTGGGTATTTTCTTTAAAAAAAAACCTCAAAAACAGCTTAAATCATAGAATTTGGGGGTAATTTTGATCCTATAGTAATATTTACCTCAATAACCATAATTTCCACTCATTTCCAGTCTATTCTGAACCCCTCACAATATTATTTTTAGTCCTAAAATTTGCACCGAGGCAAAGCGACCCAAGTGGGCGGCACAAACACCTGGCCCATCTAGGAGTGGCACTGCAGTGTCAGACAGGATGGCACTTAAAAAAATAGTCCATAAACAGCACATGATGCAAAGATAAATAAAAAAAAGAGGTGCAAGATGGAATTGTCCTTGGGCCCTCCCACCCACCCTTAAGTTGTATAAACCGGGCATGCACACTTTAACAAACCCATCATTTCAGTGACAGGGTCTGCCACACAACTGTGGCTGAAATGACTGGTTGGTTTGGGCCCCCACCAAAAAATAAGCAATCAATCTCTCCTTGCACAAACTGGCTCTACAGAGGCAAGATGTCCACCTCATCCTCATCCCCCGATTCCTCACCCCTTTCACTGTGTGTACATCCTCCTCCTCCTCACAGAGTATTAATTTGTCCACACTGGAATCCACCATCACAGATCCCTGTGTACTTTCTGGAGGCAATTGCTGGTAAATGTCTCCATGAAGGAATTTATTATAATTCAATTTGATGAACACCATCTTCTTCACATTCTCTGGAAGTAACCTCCTACGCCAATCGCTGACAAAGTGACCAGCTGCAATTAACACTCTTTCGGAGTACACACTGGACGGGGGGCAACTTAGGTAAAGTAAAGCCAGTTTGTGCAAGGGCCTCCAAATTGCCTCTTTTTCCTGCCAGTATACATACGGACTGTCTGACATGCCTACTTGAATGCTGTCACTCATATAATCCTCCACCATTCTTTCAATGGTGACAGAATCATATGCAGTGACAGTAGATAACATGTCAGTAATCATTGGCAGGTCCCTCAGTCAGGACAAGATGTCAGCACTTGTTCCTGACTGCCCTGAATCACCGCCAGCGGGTGGTTTTGGAAATGTAATCCTTTTCCTGGCAGCTCCAGTGGCAGTAGAAAATGAAGGAGGCGCTGTTGGCGGGTCACATTCCTCTTGACTTGACAATTGTCTCACCAGCAGGTCTTTGAACATCTGCAGACTTGTCTCTGCCGGAAAGAGAGATACAACGTAGGCTTTAAACCTAGGATCGAGCACGGTGGCCAAAATGTAGTGCTCTGATTTCAACAGATTGACCACCCATGAATTCTGGTTAAGCAAATGAAGGGCTCCATCCACAAGTCCCACATGCCTAGCAGAATCGCTCCGTTTTAGCTCCTCCTTCAATCTCTCCAGCTGCTTCTGCAAAAGCCTGATGAGGGGAATGACCTGACTTAGGCTGGCAGTGTCTGAACTGACTTCACGTGTGGCAAGTTCAAAGGGTTGGAGAACCTTGCACAACTTGGAAATCATTCTCCACTGTGCTTGGGTCAGGTGCATTCCCCCTCCTTTGCCTATATCGTAGGCAGATGTATAGGCTTGAATGGCCTTTTGCTGCTTCTCCATCCTCTGAAGCATATAGAGGGTTGAATTCCACCTCGTTACCACCTCTTGCTTCAGCTGATAGCAGGGCATGTTCATGAGTGTTTGCTGGTGCTCCAGTTTTTGGCACACAGTGGTTGAATGCCGAAAAGGGCCAGCAATTTTTCTGGCCACCGACAGCTTCTCCTGTATGCCCCTGTCGTTTTTCAGAAAATTATGCATCACCAAACTAATTGTATGTGCAAAACATGGGACATGCTAGAATTTTCCCACATGTAATGCACTTACAATATTGCTGGTGTTTTCCGATATCACAAATCCCCAGGAGAGTCCAATTGGGGTAAGCCAATCTGCAATGATGTTCCTCAGTTTCCGTAAGAGGTTGTCAGTTGTGTGCCTCTTATAGAAAGTGGTGATACAAAGCGTAGACTGCCTAGGAACGAGTTGGCGTTTGCGAGATGCTGCTACTGGTGCCGCCACTGTTGTTGCTGCAGGAGGCAAGACATCTACCCAGTGGGCTGTCACAGTCATATAGTCCTTAGTCTGCCCTGCTCCACTTGTCCACGTGTCCGTGGTTAAGTGGACATTGGGAACAACTGCATTTTTTAGGACTCTGAGGACACTTTTTCTGACGTCTGTGTACATTCTCAGTATCACCTGCCTAGAGAAGTGGAACCTAGATAGGATTTTGTACCAGGGACACACTACCTCAAGCAATTCTCTAAGTCCCTGTGAACTAACGGTGGATACCGGCTTCACGTCTAACACCAACATAGTTGTCAAGGCCTGAGTTATCCGCTTTGCAACAGGATGACTGCTGTGATATTTCATCTTCCTCGCAAAGGACTGTTGGACAGTCAATTGCTTACTGGAAGTAGTACAAGTGGTCTTCCGACTTCCCCTCTGGGATGATGATCGACTCCCAGCAGCAACAACAGCAGCACCAGCAGCAGTAGGCATTCCACTCAAGGATCCATCGGAGGAATCCCAGTTAGGAGAGGACTCATCAGACTTGCCAGTGACATGGCCTGCAGGACTATTGGCTTTCCTGTCTAAGGAGGAAATTGACATTGAGGGTGTTGGTGGTGTGGTTTGCAGGAGCTTGGGTACAAGAGGAAGAAAGGATTTTGTTGTCAGTGGACTGCTTCCACTGTCACCCAAAGTTTTAGATATTGTCAATGACTTCTGATGAATGCGCTCCAGGTGACGTGTAGGGGAGGATGTTCCTAGGTGGTTAACATCCTTACCCCTACTTATTACAGATTGACAAAGGCAACACATGGCTTAACACCTGTTGTCCGCATTTCTGTTAAAATAATTCCACACCGAAGAGGTGATTTTTTTGTATTTTGACCAGGCATGTCAATGGCCTTATTCATCCCACAGACAACAGGTGTCTCCCCATGTGCCCAACGTAAACAAACCACCTCACCATCATAATCCTCCTCGTCAATTTCCTCCTCAGTGCCAGCAACACCCATATCCTCATCCTGGTGTACTTCAACAGTGACATCTACAATTTGAATATCAGGAACTGGACTGTGGGTGCTCCTTCCAGCACTTGCAGGGGGCGTGCAAATGGTGGAAGGAGCCACCTCTTCCCTTTCAGTGTTGGGAAGGTCAGGCATCACACCCGCCGACACATTTGGACTCTCCTTGGGGATTTGTGATTTAGAACACACAATTTTTTGCTGTGCTTTTGCCATCTTTTTATTTTTCTAGCGGGAGGATGAGTGCTTCCATCATCATGTGAAGCTGAACCACTAGTCATGCTGAACATAGGAGAGGGCCTTAGCCGTTCCTTGCCACTCCGTGTTGTAAATGGCATATTGGCAAGTTTACGCTTCTCCTCAGATGATTTTAATTTAGATTTTTGGGTCATTCTACTGAACTTTTGCTTTTTGGATTTTACATGCTCTCTACTATGACATTAGGCATCGGTCTTGGCAGACGACGTTGATGGCATTGAATCGTCTCTGCCATGACTAGTGGCAGCAGCTTCAGCACTAGGTGGAAGTGGATCTTGATCTTTCCCTATTTTAACCTCCACATTTTTGTTCTCCATTTTTTTATGTGTGGAATTATATGCCAGTAAAATACCTGGAATTAGCAGGCGGTAATGTCTGGAATTAGATACCACTAAATACATACCAGATACCACTATAACTGGAATTATGATGACCTATGCACAGTGACAGGACACTACCACAGCACCCTACAGCAGCAAGATGCAGCACAAGACACTGGACTAGTATATTAGTAATGTACTGTAGTATTATTGAGCACCACAATGCAGCACAAGACAATGAGCAGTGATACTGAGCACTGATGATGATACTACTGAGAACTGACACTGAGCAGCAAGATGCAGCATAAGACACTGGACTAGTACATTAGTAATGTACTGTAGTATTACTGAGCAACACAATGCAGCACAAGACAATGAGCAGTGATACTGAGCACTAATGATGATACTACTTAGAACTGACACTGAGCAGCAAGATGCAGCACAAGACACTGGACTAGTACATTAGTAATGTACTGTAGTATTACTGAGCAACACAATGCAGCACAAGACAATGAGCAGTGATACTGAGCACTGATGATGATACTACTGAGAACTGACACTGCGCAGCAAGATGCAGCACAAGACACTGGACTAGTACATTAGTAATGTACTGTAGTATTACTGAGCAACACAATGCAGCACAAGACAATGAGCAGTGATACTGAGCACTGATGATGAGACTATTGAGAACTGACACTCAGCAGCAAGATACAGCACAAGAGAGACACTATACTTGTATTACTGAGCAGCAATAAGCACTGAAACTGAGCACTGATATTGAGATTTGCCACTGAGAGAACGTAGCCACATCCTCTCTGCTCTCTATACAATGCACAAGTGAAAATGGCGGCGACGCGCGGCTCTTTATATGGAATCCGAATCTCGCGAGAATCTGACAGCAGGATGATGACGTTTTGCCTCGTTCGGGTTTTCCGAGTCAGGCGGGAACAACCAAGCCTGCCTCGGACTCGTGTGAAACACGTGGAATACGAGGGTGTTCGGTTCTCGGAGAACCGAACCTGCTCATCTCTAGTATATTTCAGCTATTGTGAATTGAATTATTAGAAATTTGTTTTGGTTATCGGATTGGTTGCCCTAACAACTGGATTGATATGGAAATGTGTTCTATATAAGAGATTTATCCTCATATGAACGGGTTTAGAAGAAATGTTGTATATTGTACAAGATTTGCTTAAATGATATTTTTCCAGCTATTGTGGTTATTTAAAAGAAAGCCCAGCGATTGATATGTCAACGCTATTTGCTTAGATGCTATAGCGCACATGCACACATATGTCCTGATAGTGGAGATGCGTTTACATCACTGGATAATATGGTGCATGTGCGGGCTCCATGGAAACATGACCGGCGTCATCACAATGTGATGACATTGGAAACGTAGTCTCTGGAGGTCGTGCGCATGCACTATATGTGGGTGATTGGTGAATGCAGTGTCCCGGGTGAACCCCATGCCGTTGGCTGTGGATACGGCAGGGCGGTTCTGCGCTGTTGGCACCATCGCATGGGGGATGACGTGGGCCACAGCGCCGATGATGCCACATATAGTGGGGATTACTAAGCCTACTTGGGTGCTAGTGCTGTATCATGTGACTAAACACATGACCACCTAAAAATATCATGATTGGGTGAACCAATGAGATGTGTGGATTAGCAGTTACTAAGCAACTGCTTTAAACAAACTGATCCACTTATCTCAAAAAGAGAAGAAATGTGTAATAATCCTTTGTATACTGTATATATTTGACATTTTTGAATAAAACAGTGAGTAGATGCATAGTATATTAATAGGTCTGCCTGCTTCATTTTTACTAAGTATTTTTTAAACAATTAATGTTAATTGGATTGATTGCATAGCAACAGGTGCTAACAATAGCACCACTTAACATGGTATATAAACTAGAGATTTGCACCGGACATTTTTCGGGTTTTGTGTTTTGGTTTTGGATTGGGTTCCGCGTCCGTGTTTTGGATTCGGACGCGTTTTGTCAAAACCTCCCTGAAATTTTTTTGTCGGATTCGGGTGTGTTTAGGATTCGGGTGTTTTTTTATCAAAAACCCCTCAAAAACAGCTTAAATTATAGAATTTGGGGGTAATTTTGATCCTATAGTATTATTAACCTCAATAACCACAATTTTCACTCATTTCCAGTCTATTCTGAACACATCACACCTCACAATACTATTTTAGTCCTAAAATTTGCACCAAGGTCGCTGGATGACTAAGCAAAGCGACCCAAGAGGGCAGCACAAACACCTGGCCCATCTAGGAGTGGCACTGCAGTGTCAGACAAGATGGCACTTAAAAAAATGTTCCCCAAACAGCACATGATGCAAAGAAAAGAGAAAAAGAGGTGAACTGTGGTCGCTGGATGGCTAAGCTAAGCGACACAAGCACCTCAATATTACTGGAATTATTTGTTCTAATCAATGGTATTATTGGTCCAAATCACTAGAAGAAAATAACAAAATCACTGGAATTATTCGTTCTAATCAATGGTGTTATTGGTCCAAATCACTCTAAGAAAATTACAAAATCACTGGAATTATTCGTTCTAATCAATGGTATTATTGGTCCAAATCACTGGAAGAAAATGGAATGGATGGATACTTGCAGTGACACAGAGCTGCAAGATACAGCAATGGCCTACTGTACACAACTATATACTGTTGGGTCACCAAAATGCTGCACTGTAATACTATGTATACTGCTCACAAAAATGCAGCACAGATATGGAATGGATACTTGCAGTGACACAGAGCTGCAAGATACAGCAATGGCCTACTGTACAACTATATACTGTTAGTCACCAAAATTCTGCACTGTAATACTATATATACTGCTCACAAAAATGCTGCACAGATATGGAATGGATACTTGCAGTGACACAGAGCTGCAAGATACAGCAATGGCCTACTGTACAACTATATACTGTTAGTCACCAAAATGCTGCATTGTAATAACATATATACTGCTCACAAAAATGCAGCACAGATATGGAATGGATACTTGCAGTGACACAGAGCTGCAAGATACAGCAATGGCCTACTGTACTGTACTACTAATTATTTATTATATAGATGACAGATATAAAGTTACATTATGGGGGAATCCAGTATACGTTCTGTCACCAGGTACCAGTGAATGACCACATCATGTATATAGGTGACAGATATAGAGTTACATTGTGGGGGAATCCAGTATACGTTCTGTCACCAGGTACCAGTGAATGACCACATCATGTATATAGGTGACAGATATAAAGTTACATTGTGGGGGAATCCAGTATATATTCTGTCACCAGGTACCAGTGAATGACCACATCATGTATATAGGTGACAGATATAACGTTACATTGTGGGGGAATCCAGTATATGTTCTGTCACCAGGTACCAGTAAATGACCACATCATGTATATAGGTGACAGATATAAAGTTACATTGTGAGGGAATCCAGTATTTGTTCTGTCACCAGGTACCAGTGAATAACCACATCATGTATATAGGTGACATATATAAAGTTACATTGTGGGGGAATCCAGTATATGTTCTGTCACCAGGTACCAGTGAATGGCCACATCATGTATATACTTATACAGGTGGTCCCCAGTCCCCACAATGCAGCACACTGATCAGATATTTGCAGTACACTGAGCACAGATATGGAGCATTTTCAGGCAGAGAACGTAGATATTTTCAGCACACTGAGCACAGATTATTTGCAGCACACTGAGCACAGATATTTGCAGCACACTGAGCACAGATTACGGTGCTTTTCAGGGAGAGAACGCTGCCACGTCCTCTCCGTTCAATCTCCAATGCACGAGTGAAAATGGTGGCGACGCGCGGCTCCTTATATAGAATACGAATCTCGCGAGAATCCGACAGCGGGATGATGACGTTCGGGCGCGTTCTGGTTAACCGAGCAAGGCGGGAAGATCCGAGGATGCCTCAGAACCGTGTAAAATGGGTGAAGTTCAGGGGGGGTTCGGATCCCGAGGAACCGAACCCGCTCATCTCTAATATAAACCCAAGCCAGATACACCAGAAACACCTTTGACAAAGCTGCAATTTGGGGAAAGCAGCGAAACATGTAAGGAAGACCTCACTAGCACCTTAAAAAGACTTCAAGGATTTTTACAAGAATTGTCTTAACCAGCACTGCACTTTATTCCAAATAGCTCCACTGTTTTCACAAATGGAAGGAGGCTTGTGAAGCAATTTCCAGCAGATTCACATTCATCACCACGTTAATATACAAGTGGACACCTATGCTAATGGTGGACTGTTAAATATTATTGCTCATTTTACAACAGCCTGCCTGAGGAGAATAGAGCTTAAATTTAAGTGCAAAGCCCGTATAGGACCGGACTTTTACATTTAATCCTAGGAGCAGAGGTGTATAATACATGAATTTTTTTATGTGTTTAAACTTTTATTCATTTTTATACTTTGATATTCATGGTGTATTAATAAAACCTATTTTTACAGCTAAAGCAATCTATCCATATATATATATATAATTTTTAATACTGTACAGCGCTGCTAGATTTGTGTTTGTATACAGTAACAGTACATGTTTTATTTTTAATAATGGTCAGTGTTCCTTAGGTTCATGGTGTAGGTTTCTGAACTTATGCATTTAGTGTGGTGTGTCACACACACTTAAGGAATGCATGAGTTCAGGTTGGGGGTGGGAAGTGCAACTTCTTTTCAGAGCCACGTCCCTGATTATGATGGTTAGATGTCTATCCTCTTTACTAGGGCTCAGCCCTTCTGAGGAAGGGCTTTTCTGATGGGTTTACTCTATATATTCTGGGGACAGTTCAGATGGGCAGGGTTTGAAATTTGCACTTTGCTGTTGGGTTTCAGAAGGTTAAGTATGAGCTTTTCTGGGGGCATATTGGTGCATTATCTTATAGGGGTTTCTCTGCCACTTTCACATACAGTATGGTTCTTTAGTTTATGGTCGACATTGCTGGATCCTCAGATTTTGGTCCCCTTTTTTCAATGAGAAATGTTGTGCGGTGCCTGGGACCAAGCATTGGGTGAGTGAGAGCTTGATGTGGAATTAGCTTCTTCTTGAGCTGTTTCCTAGAGTGGTGGCCTTGGAGTGAAGGGTGTTTAAGCTAAAATTTTAAATCCCCTCAAATAAAAAGTTTACCCTATTCACCACTAATTGTTAATGGTCTGACTGTTTATTTCTGTGACATATATATATATATATATATATATATGGGATTCGTTCTATATATATATATGTATATATATATATATATATATATAGTTTGTGTGAATGCAGTGTGGAGCGCATCAGCCAATAGAGAGTTTATAGGTACTGCAAGAATAACACTTATGTCGTTCCTCCAAGCTAGATTCCATGGAAATTGAAAGAAGTCCAGTTGCATACAATATGTCAATCTTTGGTGTGGAAACTACTAGAAGTGAATAGTATTTATGTATATTTTCATGTGCCTTGTATGTGAATTACATTAGTTGACAGCTGGTTCCAGGTAATCCATAAAAATTACTCCAATGTGTGATGAGATATTTTAAATGCCACTTTTCTTAATAGATAACTATGCTCTCACAGGACAACTCACTTACTGATTTTTTTATTACAGGTTGAGTATCCCTTATCCAAAATGTTTGGGACCAGAGGAATTTTGGATATCGGATTTTTCCGTATTTTGGAATAATTGCATACCATAATGAGATATTATGGTGATGGGACCTAAATCTAAGCACAGAATGCATTTATGTTACATATACACCTTATATACATAGCCTGAAGGTAATCTTAGCCAATATCTTTAATAACTTTGTGCATTAAACAAAGTGTGTGTACATTCACACAATTCATTTATGTTTCATATACACCTTATACACACAGCCTGAAGGTCATTTATTACAATATTTTTAATAACTTTGTGTATTAAACAAAGTTTGTGTACATTGAGCCATCAAAAAACAAAGGTTTCAATATCTCAGTCTCACTCAAAAAAGTCCGTATTTTGGAATATTCCGTATTTCGGAATATTTGGATATGGGATACTCAACCTGTATTATTATTCACTCTTCCTAGAATAGGCTCTTCTTAGAATTTTTTTTACTGGGTAAAAATACTGCAAGTAAATGTAAAATGCTTTTATTTATAATTACAGATGCCCTGTGGAAAACAGAACCACATACATGGATCAGTTATGTAATGACTACACTAACCTGGTTAAAAGGAGACTTTCCAATCTGGTTGAACAAAGAAAAATTTGCTTCTCGATTTTTTTTGACACTTGGGAAAGTTACGGTGATACTTTCTCACTCACATGAAAATTCATTACTTCCTTAAAAATACTGATTCTTAAAGAAGCAAGTATAAAACAATATTACGATACAGTTAAAAATACTGATTCTTAAAAAAAGCAAGTAAAAAACAATATTACAATACAGGGTTAGCACTGGCTGCTTTTGCATGTAGCTGACAAAATGTTAGAGAACTTTTTTTTTACACTGCAGTTTAGATTTTTTTTGTAGAAATAGTTCACCCAAATCTACATCTCTCTGCTCAATTTCCATATTCCCCACCTACAGTGCAACGTTTTGCCTAGGTGCACAGTTACTTGCTTTTTTTTTGTCTTACTTCGAAATAAGAATCACACCCACTACTGTATTTGGTAAGTGCTTTGAGTTTTGCTTAATGCTCCATCAATAAAATTTGACTATACAGTTGGATGATATTTTTCACTTAATTCCTAGTATCACTCAGCTTCTCTGTCTTTGTATTTAATTAGCATTAGTCCTCATGAAACTTATAATGTTATGTACATCATTTATGTTATAATTTTATGTACAATATTGTTTGAAGCTTTCAGCTCTTATTTAATAAAATCTGGAATATTGTGATGCTCCCCAATATGGCTCTGGCATGTTATTCTTTTTTAGTACTATACTGTTGTTCTGCTTTAAGGTTTAAATGCTTTAAATGCTGGATTCAAAACTTTTGTTTTGTAAGGCAATCATTTGCTAAGATACATATTAAAAATAAATCCTAGTGTGTTTGTGTAGAAAGCAATTTACCATCATTGGTCTGATTGTATATTCCCTGTATACATAAATAACTGGTAATAAAAAGGGTGAGTTGAAAATTAATTTAAGTTCTAATAGGGAGACACTGCATTTATTATAATTGTAAGATTTATTACAAGATCCCTTTTTAATAGTCATATAATTAACAACTGACTAATAGCAGAATTGCTGCATTTTGCTAGAACATTGCTGCAAGAGTATTGTTGATGGTGTCCACATCATTAGATGCACTCTACAAGCAGCACTCCACTGGGGGGATCAATATAATGTATTTTGTTGACATTCATCATGGACTAAGATGTTCTTATCTGCCATCAAATTCTTTGTTTCTATGTTAAAATGAGAATGTTGACATGTTATAAAGTCAACATGCAGCATATTTACATGCTTAGCATGTACACATTCACAATGTCAATAGTTTTTGTTGTCAGTGGTGACATGTTGACATTATAAGAATGTCAGCAAAATGTTCCTGGAGTGTTAGTGGTGTCTTTCAGGTCCAGTGATGATATGATGATTTCCTTCTGAGATGGAGTGTATCCAGCAGAGAGTAATGCTCCAAGCCTAATCCTAACCCCTAACTCTGACCCTCCCTCTAGTGCATAACCTTCACACTCCCCTCCCAGACCATATTCCTATGCATCCACTCCCTGCATAATGCCGACATTTTACATGTTGTCATTTCACATAATGGCATTTTAATATTTTGACGTGGTGCATACTGACATTTCAAGGATGTCAATATCATAACTCTCGATATTGTGGTGTCAACATTATGATTGAAGGTATTTTGATTATCAACATGATTGCTGAATTATCTACATTGCCTTCTGAACACAGATTTTAATGTACTATGTAGTTGAGAATAATGAGTTTTCTTAAACATTTAAGAAACAGCAATATCTAAATCATTAAGTTCTGGTAACATACACATAAATCTAACACTGACAACTGGACACATGACATGAACACATATACAACAGTACTACCCTAGCATCAGATACCCTAATCCTAATTTAGCAAGGGTAGAGCTGAATATACTGTAATGCTCACAATAAATATCCAATCTGCACGTTATACCATACTCCTCTCTACTGACACCAACCATGGAAATTAAAAAGGAGGCACAGGTTTCCTAAATCACTATCTCAATTGTGTAGTCTCTGCAACAAAAACTAGCATTAAGTTGGTCAACTCCTGCTTCTAGCAATCAGTACTAGATACAGTGTGTCTTTAGCTGTCTAATAGCTTCCTCAGAAACGGAGATCTTGAGCATATGTGAAAATAGACTAATTACAAAACATTTTATTTACATAAAGGCCCTTTATTAAAAAAGACAAAAGAAAAACTAACACAGAATGACATTGGTTTACTCTGGGCAGGGGAGCATGTCATGAATTGTAGGTACAGGCATGAACTGAGAATTGAACCTCCAAGTCTGACACCGATCAAAATGATCCCATACACTTTATTATCCCGTCTCTATAATGTTTTCATTATCCAATCCCTGTTGAATAACTTACTTGAAAATGAACCCGATGACTATATAAGGACTACATGTGTACCTTTTTACATAAGTATAAATAACTGTACATAATTTCCCTCTATGTAATAGCCACATAAAATATAGTATGTACACATTAAACTCCATTATTTACCTATAAAATTAGTGCAAAATAGATGGCTCTAGGATGTGTGATTGCTTAAATACCTAATTTCCACCAATCTGTAGGTCCTAAGGACTCATATTACATCTAATTAGCATATAGACTTCATGAACATTTCTATGATTTTGGAAGCTCCCAGTGGAAATATCAATTTTAGTAAATTTTAGTCAAAACCAGAAAACGTATTGTAACTTCTTGATCTTTGTCTATGCACAGTCACACCTTGTGATGAGATGGCTGTATGAATACCCCTGCTGTTTTTACTGTAAGCCAAAGAGTAATCTATAAGCAGGTGTAGACAAAGACCTTATGCTTACCAATGTCCTTTTCCTGGTATACCTGGTCTACACAGGTTATTTCTTTCCTGCTCATTGGATTATAATAAATATACACATTAATGAAACTACATCAATCTCACGTTCACGCTGCCAATCTCACTCTCAAGTGATTTACATGCTAATGATAAACCTTATATGAGCTCTACATTCAATATACATTGATATTCCTTGACACCCCACATGAAGGTTCTAAATATCAAGCAATGACAAAGCATACCTAATGGGGATTCAACTTAACTTATATTTACAATAAAACAGTTCTTAGTTACAGTTATCATTTGAGCAATAGTGTTATTACAGGTTGAGTATCCTGTATCCAAAATTCTAAATCACACATTTTTGGTTCCCCTTCTGAGATAATGACACATATATGTATATATATATATATATATATATATATAAAATATATCTGTATATGCACTTAATATTTATTATATATGTCATTATCTCAGTAGGGAATCCAAAAATGTGGGGTTTACAATTTTGGATAAGGGATACTCAACCTGTATTGTTATTATTATTATTATTATTATTATTATTATTATTATTATTAATTGAAGATAGTGCCCTTACCATCAAACAGACGCAAACATCTTGAAAATATAAACACTTAGACTATTATTTGCATTTTTGAGGATATATTTATTAACCTTCAGAATAATACTAGTAAAAAACAGGGGCACATGACTGAAAGTTTTGATTCCTTTGAAAAATTGAAAATTGGGACTCATGAAGTACAGTTGAGGATTCACAATCTTGTAGAGTAACTGATATAAATTCTAGGGGAAAGTTTCCTAAAAGTGCTTTTCAAAGCCTCTGTGTCAGTTTGGGCTGTTGGATTGAAAATTTTAAACAAGCACTTATATACAAAACTATACATGTTTATGCCAGCTTATTTACACCACAGAGGCACTAGAGTTACATTAGTTAATAATTAAAAGGGAATATCTGTAAAAGCAGATTGTTCAATTACTTTACTGTTACATTTGGTTCTTATAAGGATTTAATATTTGAGATATTTTTAATTGATTCAACATTTGAGCTTGTGACTTCCCCTCTTGCACATTACAGATTTGATCCACATAAAGACACCATTAGCTTCTAACACCATTGTCAATATATATAAGGGGATGTGACCTTGAATTCATTTTTCCTGGTTATCATTTTTTACCTTCATAATAATATGGTAATACTTCCCAACCAACATCAATATTTTTACTCTCTGTTTAATACATATTTTTAAACTATTATTATTGCATTTGCATATGTCTTGTTTCATTGATTCTCAAAAATATATAAGTTGAGCAGCATCAATATTGTTGCTTGCCATGTTTCAGCATGTTCAGCAGTTTTATTAAAAAGTGGTGACTTTCTGCTATAGAATTATGTTATTTGAACAGAAAATGATGTTTGGAAGTGTCATATTCACAAGTAGTATATTTATAGTCAGCCGTCTGCTGACACATACAGCATATTCTCAACTTTAAAAATAGACATACAATATTGTACATCATAAATTGGCAGTATTTTAAACAAAATGGATACCTACATTATAAGTATGAGCCAGAAACATTTAGATGTCTGATATATGCCTGGTTCAAATATTTTTTTGAGATCTTTACATACAAGTAACTCAACATACATGTAGGTCATTCCATTACAAGTGTACACAACCTCACCATCTCCAGTTTTGATAACATTTTAAATCAAAGTTAGCATATACTCTGCAGTTCAGACTAACTTTGGGAAAATGTTAGCTCACAATATGCAGTAAAAGTAAATATATGGCCCTTAAAGTGAGAATTGGTGCATCTGTCACCGACACACAATTGCATTGTTATGGTTATTGCTGTGGAGGAACTAGGAGAATAAAAGTTGTGTAACTGAGCATGCCTATACAACTTTTAGTGCTGATATAAAAAATTGCAGTCATAATACTTTTACATTTTTCACTGTATAAGGCCAAATTAGGCAAAAAAAATCTGTTGCATGAAACTTAATATGAAATTCGGTGCTTATAGCTAATAAAGAAAAAAAATTGTACTTTTACATTTTTCACTGTATAAGGCCAAATTAGGCAAAAAAATCTGTTGCATAAAACTTAATATGGAATTCAGTGCTTATAGCTAATAAAGAAAAAAATTGTATAACATCAGTGTAGCTAACTACCAAAGTGAACTCCATCCCCAGGCCCAGTGCAATGTGCTCAGCATGGTAAGCACTGCATGGAGGCACTGGGCTGGAGAGGCACACTCCCTGCTCCACTGATATCCACTGCTGCACTTACATAAGGAAGCTTTTGTGGTAGAACATACGACAAAGGGAGAAGAAGGAGGGTGTTGGCTGAGTATAACTTTGAGGAACATACTGCGAGGGGGAAATAAAAAAAAATAAAAAAATAATGGCCAGAAAAAGAGAAAAAAAAGGGGGAGGGGAATGTCGTGTGTGTGTGTGTGTGTGTGTGTGTGTGTGTGGTGGGGGGATGAAGCACATAAAAAAAAAACCATTCACATGGTGTTGAGGGGTGTATGCAGGAAAATATGGTCATTACTGTTAGGGAAGGGCTGTCTGGAGCCCACTAATAGTAATTACTGATGAGGGTTAAAGAGCACCTTAACAAAACAGATGTAAGGGGGGAAGAGGGTGAATAGCACAAAAAACACTCAGGGGAATGTGAGGAGCACAATTAAGTACACACAGACAAGGATACCAATGTAGAACAAATGTGGAGGAGAAAGGCACATATATAGACATAGAGGGACACATATAGGTATATGTATGAGACAGAAAGGCACACACAGACATGGAGAACACAAACTGACATTGAGGGGCATATACAGACATTTAGGGGCACATAGAGACATGGAGGGGCACATAGAGAGGACAGACAGTGACATAGTGAAGGGCAGTGTGTGTAGGGATGATGCCGAGTGTAAGGTGCTGTTGGAGAGCAGCAGGCACAGGAGTGGGGCTTCAGGTAGTGTGGGCATTATGTGTAAGGGGCACTACTACTTTGGGCATTATGTGTATAATGAATGGGCACTACAACTGTGGGCATTATGTGGAAGGGGCACTGATACTGTGGGTATTATGTGTAAGGTGAACTACTACTGTGGGCATTATGTGTAAGGGACACTACTACTATGGACATTATGTGTAAGGCACACTACTACTGTAGGCATTATGTGTAAAGGGCAATACTACTGATGGCATGTGTATAAGCAGCACTACTACTGTGGGCAATATATGTAAGGGGGACTACTATGGTGGGCATTATGTCCATAATGGGCATGTCTGTGGGCACTGTGTACAAGAGGCACAATTGTTTTGACCATTAGAGTCCTAAAATATCAGAGTCTGAACTTTAGTTCCTGTGACAACATTACCTAAAATTGTGCATAAACTTGCAGTGAATTTTTTGCTATTTTTTAATGTCCAATAGCAGAAAAAAGAATAGCTGATTTTTTTTAAACAACATTAAAAATAGGGGGTTTATATTTAGAACATTTTAAACAAAATAATTAAAAAAAGATTAATTCTCTGTATTTTAAGATAATTTTGGTCCAATTTTTAAGAATTCGGTTGAGTTTCAATTACTAATTTGTATCAAAAAGTACAGAAAGAATTGAAAATAAAACATGAGTCTGCAACCTTTTTTTTTACTTTCTGTTTATTCTTTGTATTAAAAAATTAAAAGGGTTGTAAAAACTGGATGAAGTTGGTATTTATATTCTTATGGATGCTAATAACTTTGCTAGTGTTAAAACTACATGAAGATCAATTTTTCATTTAACATTAATGTCTTGAAATAAAACGTAAGGTATCAACTCACTGCTTTATTGATGACTGGCCTCAATTGATTTCTATTTGCAAATTACATGCTGCAAAAGGTAATTTACTTGAAAATAAGAACTACACTCCATGAAAATTATAGTGTGTTTGTCGCATATATTTTCAATCTCTTTGACAGTTTGGTTCCTTAGACTGATTAAAGCAGCATATTAAGGGACCATTGAAGCTTAATCATATAATTTATAGTCTTCCTTAAGACCTAACTACTAAAGAAACCACTTATGCTTTAGCTGTCAGTTTGTAAGTCTCGAATATGATTAACAATTATTCTGCAGTCACTTCAGTGCTGCTTAAAAAGGATACACATTCATTTAAATATATATTACACCAGTGCACTGCTTGTTTTAAATATAAATCTATCTATATATATTTATGTAAAGCTAGATCCCTTTCATGAGTACATTTATATGCAGATTTATTTCTCTTTTGTATTCCTTGAATTTCCTAAAGAGGTCAACAAAAAAAACATGCAAATGAGTACAGAAGTAAGCACTATTATTTATGCCTAAAAGGCATATATGAATAAACAGGCTAAATGTAATTTCACTAGTGATGACTGGACTACTGTGCACGGAAATGTCCATAAATCATATTTAATGTTTTATTAAAGCACACCACATAAAAATATTACTTCTGTTTTTTTGGACGATGATGTGGCTCTAATGACTTACAGTATAAGAATGTTCTGAGAAATGTGACAGCATTGCAATGATGAGCTGTATGCATATCCATGCACGACCACCACATCCTGCCCCCTGCAATACCGCTTCTCCTGCTGCTAATCACCTAGCATGCTACCTCATCAACAATCCCAGCATCGCACTGCTTCTCCTCATGCAGCCTCCTCTCCTGCCAACTGACCTATGCACAAGTTCCACATGGTGCCCTTCCAAACTTTGCCATCTTGCTGTGACCCTTCGCTGTCTGCACCCCCACCACTCCAACTTCCACCCAGCCTGCTGCCACCAATTTAAGCCACAGCTTCAGCACTAAACTTGGCTGTGCATCAGGTCCCACTACCCAGCCTTCTGCCTCCTATAGACAGGGAGGATTGTAGTGTAAAAATAAAGGAGACAGTATTTAACCTTCACAGAAACAATAACCCATCCAAATCTAACTCTCTCTGCACATGTTATATCTGCCCCCTGCAGAGCACATGGTTTTGCCCATCTGCTAACAAATTTGCTGCTATGATCAGGTCTGAATTAGGCCTATAGATGTAAAATTATGTGTGGACTCTGGTTATGTTTTAAATAAGAATGAACATTTATTTATATTATCAAAAACAATTCATAAAAAAATTTAAGTAAATAACTAAAATCATAGAAAATGTTGTGCTGCATTAATTTTTAACTGTTCAAGTTATGTACTTTCTGATTTAAAGACAATGGGGTCAATTCAGTTGTGTGCAAAATTTGTTATCCCTTCAGGTAATTTCAGTTATATTCATTTTTATGGTACTGCTAGAATCATAGATTTTTGTTTGCGCGCTGCGTACAAAAATTACAAAGTTCGTGGTGAGATCAGGCCACAATGCGGGTAAGTTCTTCTGCCATTGATGGCGTTTTTATGCCATTACAATGGCAAGTCACCCACTTAGCCCATAATTAAATAATTTGTGTTTTTTTCAATTCAATAGTTTTTATTGTTTTTTAATTAAACACAAAACAAAACAAACTTACAATTCAATAAAGAACAACAATGAAAATAGCATAATGTGTAATATCATTCTATTATGCAATAACAAGGAACATAACATAAAAATGAAGTTCCTTCATTCATAATTTTACATCAAAAATAGAGAAAAATTGCAAAAAGGAAATGCTGATTATAAGGAGCTCACAATACATATGCACCACATGGCTGGCCGCAGGCTGTGGGTAAATCCAACATGTTCAAGGTAAGGAGGTCAACAACAGCTTATATATAGAGAGATTTCACACAGATACAGAGATTCCCTACAACACCCCATCTTATCTATCTATATGTTGTGCTCTAATTGAATATGGAGAGTCTAGGGTGTTAATGACACTATCCCAAAATGAAACTATTTGGGGACATAACCAAATCAAGTGCTAAAAAGTACCCTATGATGATCCACACTTAGGACAGACTGTACTATGGGTACCCCCAATATGGCAGAGTCGCTCCAGCGTAATATACAGTACACACTATAAAAGCAGGAAAAATTGTATTTGTTGATATCTAACCGTTGTAGTAGAAGGAGATGCCCAGGGCATGCATCTATATATTATCTGGAATTATCCCCAAATCTGTCTCCCACTGAAGTTTAAGTAAGGGCAAGGGGTCAGATTGTTGTATATTGGAATAAACAACAGAGGCTAAATGCCTGTTTGCACTATTTTGTAACATACTTTTGACTGTAGATTCACTAAATATTTGCGGAGCAGCCACAAACTGCATTAATAGCATGCCTCAGGTGGAGATATTTGTAAAAATGTGTGGTTGGTACACCACATTCCCAAGTGATTGTAATCCCCATTGGCCCCAAGTTTCCCTTATGTGCAAAGAAGAAAGTACATGAAACCTGTAGGTATTATCCAGGTGTGCATTTGGATCCCTTCCCTGACCATGCATATACTGTAACTATGACATAAGTTGCATAGACTTGAGCTACCATTTGAGATGGCAATTTCTAGGAGTCAGATACATTTAACCAATCCCAGAAATGTGATAGTTGTGCAGCATAGTAGTAGTGCCTGAATGCTGGGAGGGCTACACTACCAGAGGCTCTTGATCTAGTCAATGTATTTTTCATCATTTTTCATTTATACTAGAGTATATTAGAAGTGTGCCCCAGATAGACAAAACTGTCTCTTTGCCTCTACGCAAAACCCAATGAAGTCTACTCTAGTCGAGGTAGCAAGCTTCAAATGAGACCTATTATTATCCCATATTAGGAAAGATAATAGACTATCAATCTGTTTAAAAAAAATTGAGGGAAGTAAAGATGGAACCTCCGTTATCTTGGCTGGCATGTTAGTCGCGATCGGGCATACACAGCATCCCAGGGAGCAAGCAGGCACACCTAGTCGTAGGGAGGTGCACAGAGCGTTTAGCATTACCTTTGAGTGTAATACCTGCAATCATCCACCAGATGTCACTTTTTAAAATCAACATTGTGCATGCGTGTGGTCTCCATTAAAATACAATACTGAACTACAGCGTAACAACAACTTTACTGGTGTACTGGTGTCTCTCATTACGCTACAATATGATACAGTGGGATACGGTCATTAGGTCAACACATTTTAGGTCTACAGTCATTAGGTCGACCACTGAAGGCTGACATGCAATTGGTCGACATGGTCATTAGGTCAACATGTACTAGGTCGACAAGTCATAAGGTCGACATGAGTTTTTCAAATTTTTTCCATTTTTTGGATTTTTCATACTTGACGATCCATGTGGACTACGTTTGGGAATGGTAACTTGTTTCCGAGCACAGCAGTAGGGCAGCAGAGCATGGTGCACTAATTGGGGTTCCCCATAACTTTATGAAGAAAATGACACCAAAAAAAGTCCAAAAACCCATGTTGACCTTTTGACCTGTCAACCTAGTGTATGTTGGCCTAATGACCCTGTTGACCTAATGCATGTGAATCTTCCATGGTTGACCTAATGACTGTGCACAGCGGCGATACTTTTGTACTTGTTGAGTAATTCCCAGCCAGCTCAGCCCCTGCAGCTGACTGGAAGTTGCTCATCACTGTCCCTGGTTGCAGCGGCTGCATGTGACATCACGCAGCTGCTGCGGCCTGCCCCCCACATGGTTCGGCCACACCTGCATTGGCCTGGCCGTGCCCCCAAAATGGCAGCCAAATGCCGCCGTGCCGCCCCCTTTCACACAGCGACTGCTTCTTCCTGTCAATCAGGCACAGGCGATCGCTAGGGAATGATGGGCTTTAGCACCGGTGCATGCGCAGTTTCAACCTGATCACTACGCTGCGAACAACTGCAGCGAGCGATCGGGTCAGAATGACACCCACAGTACAGATGCAAATAGTACAACATTTACAGATACAAATAAACATGTTAAAGATACAGTATGGTCAATTGATGTTAAGAATTTGTGAGTGTCCAAATCCTGTAGTATTAAGCATAATGGGGAGAGATAAAAGCTCCTCTCTAAGTTCCTGGATGCCAAATCACCATGCTTAGCATCTCTGTACAATATTTTGCATTTGAGTACTAAATAGCACAAACAGCTTGTACAGTACAGCGGCAAGTGTTATCTTTCTAAATATAATGGGGAGAGATAAAAGCTCCTCTCTAAGTTCCTGGATGCAAATCACTGTGCTTAGCATCTCTGTACAGTATTTTGCATTTGAGTACTAAGTAGAACGAAAAGCTTGTAAAGTACAGTGGCAAGTGTTATCTTTCTAAGTGTAATGGGGGGGAGATAAAAGCTCCTCCCTAAGTTCCTGGATGCCAAATCACCATTCTTAGCATCTCTGTACAGTATTTTGTATTTGAGTACTAAATAGCACGAACAACTTGTAACGTAATCTCCTGTAATGCTTCACATTCAACTTCTATTGAATGTGAAGGTATATTACAATAGATAAAAAAAAAGTATAAAGTGAGTGTCAGAAAAAAATACGCTCACGCTTTGGGAATCAAACCGGAACTCTCAGCATGGGAGGCTGAAGACTTCATCACTTGCCCACACCACTTAATGCAAGATATACAAGCTCATGTGTAAAAGTACTGTAAGCAGCGATTCCTTCCCATTGGTGTTTGTTTATGCCGCTAAGGAACTTGGACGCTCATATTTCAGAACACATTATTTAGCCAGCACCTCCCCTACCCCCATCCCACTTCCCCTTCCCTCCTGGGCACCTGCAGAGTTCATACAGTAGACAGGGAAGGAGGTCAGGTTACAATAAATGTACAACAAAATATTTAACTGCATATGAAAATCAGATAGAGATCTGCAGTCACTTTGATAGATTTGCAAATGGTACAGTAGCAGTGATCCTTTCTCATAAAGTACAACACAGATTCTCTAATGCCGACGATCTACATTACTGTGTTGCTTGAACAGTTACTTGCATCAGAATACACTAATTTATATTAATTGGTATGTCTATGGGTCCTTATTGCCGATGTGCATTTTAGATAGCTGAATGAGTCGCTCCTGCAGATTTACCCTGATTTATGTAAAACCTGTGTGCACACTTCTATTGAATGTGAAGGTATACTGCAATAAATTGTAAAAAACATTATAAAGTAAGTTTCAGAAAAATAAAATACACTCGCGTTTTGGGAATCAAACCCAGGACTTTCAGCATGGGAGGCTGAAGACTTCACCACTTGCCACACCACTGCATGGAAGATATACAAACTCATGTGTAAAAGTACTGTAAGCAGTGATTCCTTCCCATTGGTGTTTGTTTATGCCATTAAGGGACTTGGATGCTCATATTTCAGAACACGGTATTTAGCCAGCACCTCCCCTACCCCCATCCCACTTCCCCCCTGGGAGCCTGCATAGTTCATACAGTAGACAGGGAGGGAGGTCAGATTACAATAAATGTACAACAAAATATTGTACTGCATATGAAAATCAGATAGAGAACTGCAGTTGCTTTGATAGATGAGCAATTGGTACAGTAGCAGTGATCCCTTCTCATAAAGTACAACACAGATTCTCTAACACCGACGATATACAGTACTATGCTGCTTGAAAAGTTAGTTGTGTCAGAATATACTAATTTATATTAATTGGTATGTCTATAGGTTCTCAATTTGGAAGAAGTAGGTCAGCGCGCTCTTTGGGTGGCGGGCGGGGGAAAGGAAAATTATGAGGGGAAGGGGGGATTGATATGTGCTGGTGGGGAATGACACAATATATCTTATGAGTACAATGATATCTCGTGAGACATGGACTGGGTTGTGTATATTTATTGGATATTAAAATTAGGTGGACCCTCTTCAGGTGTGTCCTGCAGACTACCCTTTCTGGGTGTACCCTCCTAGATGGTACACCTGTGTTGAAGCCCCTTATGATCAATGTGTCCGATTACCACTATCAGGTGTGTCTTGCAGACCACCCTTTATGTGTATACCCTCCTAATGGTATACCTTCTCAGAAGGACCCCTGCTGGGGTTAATGTCGGGTGTACCCTGTATGCGGGTCACCTTTACCATAGGTGTGGTGAGCCTATGTGCTTCTGGTGAGTTTGTTTATTTGTGTGGTTTTCTGAGTGTAACAGTTTGCGGCGTCCCGCCTGTCACACTATATGTGTTGTCCTTGGCTGTGGGTAGCGGGTGTGGGACTGTGAGATCTCACTTACCGCCGGGGGCAAAACTGAACCGTCTGCCGCCGGTATCTGCAGTTCCGTGCCCGCTTTCCTCGTTTCCTCCGTGTGTTCTTTCAGAGGCGCCGGTTCCCGTCTCTGTAGCCGGTGCCGCTTCTCTCTGCTGCTTCCGGGGTCTCGTCTGCTCCTTCCTGGTGCCGGCGTCACGTGTGGTGTCACGTGAGCGGGCGATACAGGTCCGGAGCTGTGTCTTTCTCCTTCTCCGGCCGGAGAAGGGTGTGCTGACGTGGAGGGGGGGGGGGCGGTATTCTGTGTGTATTTCAGATCTCAACGCGTTTCAGCTTACAAGCCTTTTTCTAGACCATTGGTGTTTGTTTATGCCATTAAGGGACTTGGATGCTCATATTGTACAAAACATACAGTATACTGTACATACTTTAACTTCAATGAACTACATTATTGCTTTCTCACATTAGTTGCGTCTGCATACACTATATTAATTTGTACTCTATTGCTTTGTCTACGGGGACATTGCAGTAACACGGCAATTGACAAGTGTTTTAATACGTTTGTGACCGAATAAACTATAGATTTTTTTTTTTAATTGACCCTCTCCGTCTGACCATTGGTCTGTGTGTACATTAACATTACAGTCATCACTGACCATTTACCAAAGCTTGTACTGTAGATCATTCCACCGCTATTTGCTCTAAAATACTGGATTAGTGGAGCATTAGCCACCCAGTGGTGGAGATGTGTATTGCATGCTGAGTATGTAGTCGTGCCTCAACGCACCTATCCATGATTAAACTCAGCAACCTAAGCTATCGCCTAGGTGCGACTAAACCTCTGTATAGGTGGAGAAACAGCCAAGATAACGGAGGCTCCATCTGTATACCAGAGACTGTTGAAGAGCATACAGGAGTTTAGGTTGAAAAAACATTTTTATTAGATTTACTCTTCCAGTTACAGTCAATGGCAATTTACCCCAAACTGCCACCCTGAACCTGAGATAGGATATCTGTGGTATGATATTCAAGGGGATATAATGATGAGAAATGTTTATTACCCATATCCCTAAATATTTGAATGAGTCTGCCCATTTCAGTGGAAGGGGGTGCTCTACCCCTAAGTAGAGTAATGCAGTACTTATTCCAGGTAATCAAAAGACCAGAGTAACGACCATATATATTATTAATATCAGATACCTTGGGCATGGAATTAGCATAATCAAGAACAAAAAGCAATATATCATCTGCATATAAAGCAATCCTATCATCCCTGGAGCCAACCTGTAACCCTTGAATATCAGTACTTGTCCAGATTAGACACACCAGTGATTCAATTGTTATGGCAAAGGGAGTAGGGGATAGAGAGCATCCCTGTCTTGTACCTGTAGAAAGGTAGAAAGGTAGAGTGATTTAGAAATATAACCATTGATGGAGATCCTAGCTACAGGGGCAGGATAAAATAATTGTAGGATAAAATAAATTCAGAATCTACTTATTGTTTATCCCAAGAACTCCCACTTTAATGAATAAATATCTGCCTAAAATGTATAGATGTGGACTTGTTGGGCATAAATCCTGTATGGTCAGGATGAATAAGGTGAGTTATAACCTGAATTAATCTAGCAGCCTTCACTTTGGCCTGGATTTTTACATCTCTAGGTAACAGCGAGATAGGGTGATAGGGGTCAGAGATCCTAGGATCTTTATCAAGCTTAGTTAGGGCGTGGCTCCATCTGTATAATTTTTTGTTTGTTTTCTTGGAACAAAAACGACAAGGTATAAGATTATTGTGAAACTGCATAACATATATCTGCATATTTTTGCAAATCATATTATTAAATAAGTAACAATGTAATTTCTACAACATAAAATAGGTCCATTATCTACATTGGCCCAGCATACCACTGCTGAGGTGTCAACAACACAAGTGATATGAAGCTTTCACCAACACAATTACAATATGCACACCTCTGGCTGTTGCAGTGGATTCTAGTAAAGGGCGCCAATCCTATATTAAAACAAGTAAATATGAAAAATAAAAAAAACATCATGTTGCAAAAATGGAAAAACAGTACTCTTTGAGACTAGTATTTTTTTGCACTTTTTACAGTTCTAAATTATCTTAACCTTTTGAAATGTTTCTGGCAAAACATAATCAGTTATACCTGTTTTCTGTAAATGTAGATTTGAAACTCTCGATTGGAGGAGTGTCCATTCCACAGCTGGTGCAAAATGACGATTATGAAGGGACCTTTACCTTGCATTTGCACACCATAACACCAACGCCTGTTTATTTCCCAAAAACACAAGAGCTGCCACATACATCACCTCCACCTGCAATAATCAGAGATCGGGACATACTGCATGCCAACCAAACGTTTGAACAGGCCCAAGTTGCATTTCTACAACAACAAACACAACAATATAGACAAACTAAAAGACAAGTTAGGATACTAACTTCAGTGTTAACAGAAATTAATTCAAACATACTGTAGTGTGACTGAGTACAGCTATACAAAATCTATACAAAGCTATACAAAATCAATACAAATACACAAATGAAATGTTGCAGATAAATGCAATTAATAATCTAACTGAAGCAATAACAACAATCGGCACACAAATATTGGCAAGATTACCAATAGATACACCAACTACTTTGCCAAGCAGAACAAAAACTGAAAATGCAACATCACCCACAGCACTAAGATGTGGTCTCTGTACATGTGGTGGCCTAAGCAGTAGGCCTGTAGATCAGCCTGCCCTGAACCATATCCTAAAAGGCTAAAATACTGTAAGTGATGTTATTTACAGGTATGTTTATAGGGCCACTACATCTTGTTTTCTTGCATTGTTTTTTTTAAACATTTCTCATTAAAAACATTGAATAACAAAGAAATGTATATATTATTTTGCTCACCATGTGTGGTTTTAATATGTGTAAATAATTTTTTTTTTTACTTTAACAACACTGGGTTTTTTTTTCAAGAAAAGATTGCATGGTTAAAGGTATACAGTTTCAAATACATGTTAATTTGTTTTCTTATAAATATAACAGTAAATTAGATTTCAGTTTGAACACACACTACCCATATCTAACTCTGCACGTTATACCTGCCCCACCTGCACTGCACATGGGGGATACTTCAGACCTGATTGCTAGGGTTCGTTTTTTGCATCCCTGCAATCAGGTAGTTGCCGCCTACAGGGGGAGGGTTTTGTGTGTGTGCTGGTGTGTGATCGCTTGTGCTGGAGAGCTGCACAAACAGCAGTTTGTGCAGTCTCTGCACAGCCCAGGACTTACTCTGCTGCTGCGATGATCAGGGCTGCAGCTGATGTCAGAAATCCTCCCACAAAACGCCGGGTCCCTCCTGCGTTTTTCAAGACACTCCCTAGAAATGGTCAGTTTCCACCTGCAAACGGACTCTTCCTGTCAATCTCCTCGCGATCGCTGGTGCGTTCAGAATTTTCACACCATCCTGTTGCTGATTGGTGATCCCCTTTGCTGCTGTCCATCGCACCTGCACATTGTGGTGCATACGCAGCCACAGTGCAGACCTGGTTGCAGCCTGTGAGAAAATGCAGAGCAGCGATCAGGTCTGAATCAGCCCCATGGGTTTGCCCATTAGAGAAAATTTTTGCTGCTGTGATCAGGTCTGAATTAGGCCCACAGGCGTTGGTAACAAAACCTCTACCTGCTCGCTATCTATCACATAATTTTCTGGATGTGGTTGATTTAATGCAAAATTATCCAATAAACAGCAGAAGAGCACAATATTGGGCACTTTAGCAGGATGATATAATAATATGCCTCCCGATTTATCAATACACATGAATCTTGTTTTGAATAGCCCAAAGGTGCACTATATTATGGATCTGGTGGCTATACTGTATGTGCCTCATTATACTCATGCTGTGCAGAAGTTTGCGGCTCCGACAATAGAGTCAAAAGCCAGTAGCAACAGCCATAGTCTAACTCAACTGTTAGGAGAGAAAAAAATATAGTAACAAGTACTATTAGCAGCTTAAAAAAAACATTCTTTACATACTTAACATACCCAACAAACATCCCTCTGGCATTTGAACCACCTCAAATTTTGCATTCAGGGATGAATTACTAAGGATGTAAGCATCATGGCATGACCCAGGATAGCCAGTCACAACACTCATGGTTTTTAATTTAGCATCACAGACCACCTGCACATTCATGAAATAGGTATAATGCCAATTAGTATATACATGTGCAGTATTCCTGGGTGGTCTCAGCCTAATGTGTGTGCAATCTATAGCTCCCAAAACATTAGGCATGTCTGAGAGACTATAGAAAGCTACCTTAATTTCATGCCACTGTGATTCCTGGCTAGGAAAGCAGATGTAGGTGTTGCAGAGGGGGATCAGTGCATGCATTACTTGGCTCGGATGTCAGATAAAGGTAGGCTAAGAAATACCTAGCACTTTACCAGAAACTGACTGAAAGGAGTCAGTAGCAAAGAAATGCAATGCACACAGCAGCTTTTGCAGGCCTGGTACCTCATGTGACCATGCAGTGTCTGGTTCAAGCTAAATATTGATGAGGTCATACAACATCATTATGTTGGTACGTGGGAGGCAGAACATCCGTATGATCTCACCAGCCGAAAATGCATTGAGGTTTATCTGGCAATGAAAGATCCTGGGCCTGTGTAGGTTGCGGGGTACCTCATGAATCTGCTCATGTTGCTCTGATTGATGCTCCTGGGTTCTCTCAGTTGGTAATTTGCATACCGCAGGTAGGTGCACAGCATAGCATTTCCTTGGACAGCCGTTATTCTTACAGCCACACTACCCCACATGCTTTTGGGAACATTTAAAGTCATAACAATCAATTTCTAATCAATATGATGTTGTTCTGAAGCGAATGTCTAACATCATTCTAAAGATTTGGGTATTTGAGTTTCGATTTTGAGTTCGATTTCAAATCGATTTGCAAATCTAATTTTAGTAAATGAGGGGATTCTATTTTGGACTACGGGAAAACAACAATGTTTTTCATAAATTTGATATTGGGATGTGAGTTGAATTTGGCTTTAGAATCAATTTGACATTCAATTTGGACTTTAGTAAATATCTTCAATCCAAATTGAATGGTAATCGAATGGTAATTGAATGACAAGTCCCTTGAAACTCCAAAATTTAACTTACTAAATTTTGCCCCTTATGTTAAAGGAGCGTCCAAAAATTTTTGGTGCTTCACTTGTTAAAGAGGGTAAAGGGATATTATAAAAATAAATACATAGCTCATCTAAGCTACAAAATAACAGTATCATATAGCTTTTGATAATATGACACAAATTTAGACGCAATCTCTGAGGTTTTACCAAGATCAAACCATCCGATCTCTGTAGTTCCACGACTGTACTAAAACTGTGCACCCCTCTTGCTAGGTCGGCTCCATTCTGTAGTGGCAGGAATCCCACAGAACTGAGCGACACCACATCCTGGTGGCCAGCATGAGCACCTTTCTGCACCGGCATCTTCAATTGAACACTAACATCACCAGAGGTGAGCGCAGCCTCTGCCATGGCTTCATTCTCCTAGCTCAGCCAGGCAAATACAACTGTGGGACACCCCAAGTAGCCTGGTTCACCTAACAACATGATACTTACCTCTTTCAGTGGATGCGTTATGATCATCTCAATACACAATACCACTGATACAGCCATCCACGAACTATTGCCTTTTCATGCATATCTGCCACCTTAACCTGCTATCTCACGATTGTAATTGACTGTTTCCAATTAAAGGAATAAGGATCATTAACGCTGTATATAGACACTGAATCTCACAAGCACACATGGGGCTAGCTTGCTACCCCTGACTTGCTTTTAACTATTTATAATACTGACGTGATTCATAGCCAAACTGTTTATTGCTGTCTTATTCTCATTGGATTTAAATTTCCTTGGCAAGTTACAACTTTTGTAACATTAAATAGTGTTACTATGCATAATATTTTTTATGCCTTTCTCTTGATTTTATATTGATATGTACTGTATCACTGATTGTAGTTAATAAATATACTTTTTTTATTACATTCTGGCATGGTTGGTTTACTTTGTATCTGTGAATCCTTAAGCGCAGTTAGTTTTTTAATCACCCATTGGTAATTCCTTTAAACCCACCGAGGTTTATTTCTAACAGCGAATAAGGTTCACAACAGCTCATTGTTTTAATAATTACATATTAAATATCTGTTGTGAATATGAACTATTAGCGCCTAGGTATTCCATTACCATATAACCACTTGCCTGTCATGGTCGCATCAGATGTGACCACACAATGTGACTGCAGGAATAGAAGCTTGCTGCAACTGCCATTCTCAGAAGGACTTCTGGTCCCTCTACTTCATGGTTACCTCCCCCCTAGAGCATGCCACACTGCTGATCACTGCTGTTCGGTCAGCCCGACAGCACTACCCACCCAGCGGCTGCATACAATAAAATGTATAAATAAGGATCCCTCACCTTCTCTAAGATGCTCCGGAGGCTGCAGAGATGATCACTTGCCTGTAAAACTAAATTGCAATTGTTGCCATGTTCTGATTATCAATGGTTGCTATGTTCTGACCATCGATGTTTGTACCAATGTTTTCATTTTATTTTATTCTTTTTAAAAGAAAATTGTATTGGACATACTTTAAGGAAATGTTCTTAGCCGAATTCAATCATAAAAAAACTCTGAGCATTTATAAAAAAAATATAAGTTAAGTGGTTTAACACCAGAGAGTCAGTGTGCAGCACTAGTTTGACTGTGTCGAACTGTTGTGAAATCAGCTGCATCACTGTTGTGAAATGCAGTAGGAACAAAAACAGACCCAAATTATATTAGTTTAGCTGCTTTTAGCTATTTAAAAAATAAATAAAACCAAAGTGTGTGAGGGTGGTTTGGCAAAAACGGAAAACTGTGAGGCATTACTGCCTCACAGCACTGAGGTCATGTGTATGATTTCCACCATGGCCCTAACTGTGGAGTTTGTATATTCTCCCCGTACTTGCGTGGGTTTCCTCCGGGTACTCCGGTTTCCTCCCACAATCCAAAAATATACTGGCAGGGTAATTGGATCCCAACAAAAATCAACCCTGGTGTGAATGTGTCTGCGTGTACATGTGGTAGGGAATACAGATTGTAAGTTCCACTTGGGCTGGGACTGATGTGAATGGCCAAATATTTTCTATAAAGCGCTGCAGAATATGTGTGCACTATATAAATAACTGGCAATAAATAAAAAAAAATACAGAGACCAGTTTTGGCAAAACCAAAACATGGGGTGCGCACACATCTCTAATTGCAAGCATTCCATGATTTATACTTTTAAAGTAAATCACTGCATAGATTTCATCGGCAGAGTAGAGAGTGCAGTAGGCATAGTCACATTACATATCTACATGATGGCTGAAAGAAGATGGAAGATAGGTCAAGATTAGTGATGAGCGGGTTCGGTTCCTCAGAAACCGAACCCCCCCGAAATTCACCCATTTTACACGGGTCCGAGGCATACTCGGATTCTCTCGTATGGCTCGGTTAATCTGAGCGTGCCCAAACGTCATCATCCCGCTGTCGGAATCTCGCGAGATTCGGATTCTATATAAGGAGCTGTGCCATTTTCACTCGTGCATTGGAAATGTTAGGGAGATGACGTGGCTGGCGTCCTCTCCGTTTATTAATGTTACTACAAATATTTGTGCTTATTGCTTTATTGTGGGGACTGGGGAGCAGCTGTATTATATAGGAGGAGTACAGTGCAGAGTTTTGCTGATCAGTGACCACCAGTTTTATCCGTTCTCTGCCTGAAAAACGCTCCATATCTGTGCTCAGTGTGCTGCATATATCTGTGCTCACACTGCTTTAATGTGGGGACTGGGGACCAGCAGTATTATATAGGAGGAGTACAGTCAGAGTTTTGCTGACCAGTGACCACCAGTATTATACGTTGTCTGCCTGAAAAATGCTCCATATCTGTGCTCAGTGTGCTGCATATATCTGTGCTCACACTGCTTTATTGTGGGGACTGGGGACCAGCAGTATTATATAGGAGGAGTACAGTGCAGAATTTTGCTGACCATTGTCCACCAGTATTATACGTTGCCTGCCTGAAAAACGCTCCATATCTGTTCTCAGTGTGCTGCATATATCTGTGCTCACACTGCTTTAATGTGGGGACTGAGGACCAGCAGTATTATATAGGAGGAGTACAGTGCAGAGTTTTGCTGACAGTGACCACCAGTATATATAGCAGTACGGTACGGAAGGCCACTGCTCTACCTATCTCTGTGTCGTCATGTATACTATCCATCTAGATTCTATACCTGTGGTGTATTTTAGTTTTGCAGTTTGCTGACAGTGACCACCAGTATATATAGCAGTACGGTACGGAAGGCCACTGCTCTACCTACCTCTGTGTCGTCAAGTATACTATCCATCTAGATTCTATACCTGTGGTGCATTTTAGTTTTGCAGTTTGCTGACAGTGACCACCAGTATATATAGCAGTACGGTACGGAAGGCCACTGCTCTACCTACCTCTGTGTCGTCAAGTATACTATCCATCTAGATTCTATACCTGTGGTGCATTTTAGTTTTGCAGTTTGCTGACAGTGACCACCAGTATATATAGCAGTACGGTACGGAAGGCCACTGCTCTACCTACCTCTGTGTCGTCAAGTATACTATCCATCTAGATTCTATACCTGTGGTGCATTTTAGTTTTGCAGTTTGCTGACAGTGACCGCCAGTATATATAGCAGTACGGTACGGAAGGCCACTGCTCTACCTACCTCTGTGTCATCAAGTATACTATCCATCCATACCTGTGGTGCATTTCAGTTGTGCGCAGTGTATATAGTAGTAGGATATTGCTATTGATACTGGCATATAATTCCACACATTAAAAAATGGAGAACAAAAATGTGGAGGGTAAAATAGGGAAAGATCAAGATCCACTTCCACCTCGTGCTGAAGCTGCTGCCACTAGTCATGGCCGAGATGATGAAATGCCATCAACGTCGTCTGCCAAGGCCGATGCCCAATGTCATAGTAGAGAGCATGTAAAATCCAAAATAACAAAAGTTCAGTAAAATGACCCAAAAATCAAAATTAAAAGCGTCTGAGGAGAAGCGTAAACTTGCCAATATGCCATTTACAACACGGAGTGGCAAGGAACGGCTGAGGCTCTGGCCTATGTTCATGGCTAGTGGTTCAGCTTCACATGAGGATGGAAGCACTCATCCTCTCGCTAGAAAACTGCAGTGCCACTCCTAGATGGGCCAGGTGTTTGTGTCGGCCACTTGTGTCGCTTAGCTTAGTCACACAGCGACCTTGGTGCGCCTCTTTTTTTCTTTGCATCATGTGCTGTTTGGGGACTATTTTTTTGAAGTGCCATCCTGTCTGACACTGCAGTGCCACCCCTAGATGGGCCAGGTGTTTGTGTCGGCCACTTGTGTCGCTTAGCTTAGTCACACAGTGACATTGGTGCACCTCTTTTTTTCTTTGCATCATGTGCTGTTTGGGGACTATTTTTTTGAAGTGCCATCCTGCCTGACACTGCAGTGCCACTCCTAGATGGGCCAGGTGTTTGTGTCGGCCACTTGTGTCGCTTAGCTTAGTCACACAGCGACCTTGGTGCGCCTCTTTTTTTCTTTGCATCATGTGCTGTCTGGGGACAATTTTTTTGAAGTGCCATCCTGTCTTACACTGCAGTGCCACTCCTAGATGAGATGGGCCAGGTTTTTGTGTTGGACACTTGTGTAGCTTAGCTTAGTCACACAGCGACCTATGTGCACCTCTTTTTTTCTTTGCATCATGTGCTGTTAGGGGACTATTTTTTTTGAAGTGCCATCCTGTCTGACACTGCAGTGCCACTCCTAGATGGGCCAGGTGTTTGTGTCGGCCACTTGTGTCGCTTAGCTTAGTCACACAGCGACCTTGGTGCGCCTCTTTTTTTCTTTGCATCATGTGCTGTTTGGGGACTATTTTTTTGAAGTGCCATCCTGCCTGACACTGCAGTGCCACTCCTAGATGGGCCAGGTGTTTGTGTCGGCCACTTGTGTCGCTTAGCTTAGCCATCCAGCGACCTCGGTGCAAATTTTAGGACTAAAAATAATATTGTGAGGTGTGAGGTGTTCACAATAGATTGAAAATGAGTGTAAATTATGGTTATTGAGGTTAATAATACTATGGGATCAAAACGACCCCCAAATTCTATGATTTAAGCTGTTTTTGAGTTGTTTTTTTTTTTTTTTTTAAAACACCCGAATCCAAAACACACCCGAATCCGACAAAAAATTTTCAGGGAGGTTTTGGCAAAATGCGTCCGAATCCAAAACACGGCCGTGGAACCGAATCCAAAACCAAAACACAAAACCCGAAAAATGTCCGGTGCACATCTCTAGTCAAGATACAGTAAATGTACTGTAGGATAATGTTCAGTTATTCACATTGTGATTTAAACACTTGTATTAAAATTGCACAGATGCCCCTTCACTTGAGTAAAGTATATTTCTGTAGAGATGTGTGATTGGTTTCCAAGAAAATTTAAACCACCCAAAGTTTTAGTTTATGGGTAGTTCTTAGCCCGGGCAAAGTATTTTCTGCCAGGCTTGGATTTTAAAATAAGGGAAAATGTCATACTCCCATCATCGAATCTCATATGTTTTTAATTCAATAAAAGTACCTTCCTTGTGGTTCAGGGGCCATTTTACACAGAAACCATAGGGAGAGTGTGTGGGGCAGGCTGCAGTGTGATTAATTGCTACTGTTATTGCATTTAAGGGCTACTGTGACTGTAAAGAAGGACTTTGTGATACTGTGTCACACACACTCAGTGTGAAATAGGGCTGTGGGCTACAGTTTAAGGGCTGTGGGCTACAGTGTCAATATCATCATCATCATCATCATCATCATCATCATCATCATCAGTGACCTAGTGATGTGGACTGCAGCACTGTCTGTGACTGAGTCAGACTCAATGTCCTCAGTGAAGGGCTGTGGGCTGCAGCATAAGGGTTGTGGGCTTCTTTGTCAGTGTCATCAGTAAAGGGCTTTGGCCAGCAGCACTGTGACTCTGTCAGTGTTAGGAAAATCATCTTTATAAAACAAAATAACAAAAGTGTGTTTAGGACTGTTTCAAGCATTTTATAAAAAAAAATAACATTCAGTGAATGTACCACTTGTTACTTGCTGCAAGTAAGAAAATATTCAGTGTTTTGATGTACAGGCACTGTTCTTAATATAAAAAGCATTCAGTACAGGTGCCACCATCACTCACTGCAGTGTTAAAAATATAATATCTGAGTGTGTTGTTGTTCAGGCAATATACTTTAAAAATAGTGCTCAGTAGGTACCAACATTACATACTGCGGTGTTAAAAATATAAAACATATGTTGTTCAGACACTGTACTTAAAAATAATGTTCAGTAGGTGCCACCATTACTGATAGTGCTGTGAAATGCAATGCTAAAAATAAATAACATGTGTTTGTTGTTGTTCAGGTACTGTACTTATGTCACGCTCGGTGAAGATTGGGGTTCCAACAACCGAGCTTGGGCTAGGAGGACAGCTGACTGTGTAGGAAGTAGATGAGGTGGTTGAATGTAGTTCTTCCTCATGAGGTGGAGGCCTAGTAGGAGTAGAGTTGGCTGGTGAGCAGAAGAAAGAGTAAGGGCTCTGTAGGAGGTTAACTGTATCTTTAATGAAGAAACAACTGTACACCAATACTTGAGGAATTGAAAGACACGGGAAAAGAACTGGAGTCAATGATTAAATGATTTGAGGAATGGAGCTGAAGGAGGCTGGGTTTTGAAGAACTGAAAGACTGTGGCTTGTGACTGGTAGACGAGGTTGAAGGAGACTCGTTTTGAAGAACTGAAAGACTGTCGCTTGAGCTTGGAGAGTGAGGCTGAATAACTTGGATTCTGAAGAAATGAACACTGTGGTTTGGGCTAGCGAGACACCCACAGGAACCACCATTTAGCACCCGAAGTCTCTTAACGACCGGGAGCCCGTGAGTGCCTCCACAAGTGGCAATGGGTTAAGCGACAGGACTACAGCAGCGATAGGTCACGGACTGATGATAGCAACCAGAACCAGGGAACCAGGAGCAGCTTGGGAGCACAGAGCAGGAGCACCTTTCACAGGAAAGTAAATTTAAGCACTGGCACTCTCTCCCTGAGCCATCCCCCTTTTATAAGGGAAGACTACACCATATTGGCTAGAAGCAGATTGTTAATTCAATTGGCAGATATCTGGTCTCCAACATGGCCGCCCCCAGCACTGGGTACATTCTCAGCTGCAGCAATTTAGCTAACCCAGCTCCTTCCCCGACTTCCTGAAACAGAGTCACCACCAGAGGGCTCTGATGCAGCGACTACCCGCTGCAGTGCCCGGATCACCAGACCCTAGTCCCTGACCACCAAAAGCAGCACACGCCCCCAAGGACCCACTGCAAGCAGCTCCCTGCAGTCACAGCCGTGCCAACCACCAGGATGGCCACCCCTGGGAGACCACACCGGTGGTAAGGCTATGGATACTGACAACTTACAGTATAAAATAACGTCAGTAGGTGCCACCGTTATTAATATTGTTATGAGTTAAAATGGATCAGTCTATAGAAGAGCAGGAGCAGCAACCCATTATTAGTGCTGCCAGACATGATAATAACAGCTATTAAAGGTAGTCCAGGGGGAATAAAGTGTAGGAAAGGGCACCTCAATTTGAAATATTTTACAATGTTAAAGAAAAAAGGTAGAGGTGTCACTTTTAATACAGAAAAATCAGTGCCCCCCAAAAATAGAAGAACATTAAGACTGAAGAACAAACTGTGTTCACAAATTCCTTAGGAGAGTCTATGGGTGTCCAGAATTAGCTATGTGTGAGTCTGTTATTTCTGACATTATACTCAAAGAGATGCCTCCTTCCACCATTTCTGCACCCTTTGCAAATGTTGGAATGAGCAATACAGAGGGTGACACAGAAATTGGGTGTGCTAGTTTGTTAGTGCAACATAAAAAGTGGGATATTTGTGTAACATCTGACACTAATGAGTATGTTGGGTATGATAATTTTGTTTGTGTAAATCAGCATCCAGTGTCAGCAGTTCTTGCTCGTGATAAAAAGTAAGCCATTGTCTATCCTGGGCATAAGTCCAAAAAAAGCCACATCTTGGATATGGAATTGTTTTTTTCACAAAACCTTGCATTTGTGAAGATATGTATACCATTTTATAGGCCAAAGTTAGTAGAATTAGGGACATTTACCATCTAGGCGCCTCCTTTCTATTATGTCATTTGCAGCAAGTTCATACAACTTATTTAACAAAACTATAAAAATGTGTAATATAATAAAAAACAGTCTAGTATCAGCTACCAGCAGTTTATACCTGTCATGCAATCTTCAACTCCAACACTCTTATCATCAACCTCCTCATTAATGATCAGTAGTCCTTCCAAAAAGTAGTTTTGCGGGAGCCCAAACAAACCATGCATGTCAGTATGACATGCTTGGTTTGCGTGGACATTTAAATATGCAACATAAGGACAATTCTATTTTGCACCACTTTCTTTTAAAAATGAGCTGTATTTTTTTTTGGGGGGGAGGGGTTATTGGGTTTGGCCTTGTTTTACATAGACAAATAATTTTTATTGGTTATAGCTCTAATACATTACTAATCTGCAACACATTTTAACCAGAAACAAATACATTGGTAATACAATAGCCATGGATTCCTGAGAAGGGTTGGAAAGCAATGTTAATAGCCAGGGATTCCTAACAAGGGTTGAAGAGCAATGGTTATAGCCAAGGATTCCTGAACAGGATTGAAGAGCAATGTTAATAGCCAAGGATTCCTGTCAAGGACTGTATAGCTATGTTAATAGCCCTGCATTCCTGACAAGCGTTGAAGGAAAATGTCAATAGCCAAGGAATCCTGACAAGGATTGAAGAACAATGGTAATAGCCAATAAGTCTTGACAAGAGTTGAAGAGAAACCAATAAAATTAATAGTTGCAGCAGAGCTGCAAACTCCAAATCAGCCAATCCCTATCCTACATTATGGAATAAAAATATATTTGATTAACTAGTCAATCAATCAATCAATCAATCAATTAATCAATCTGTTACCTACCTTTCACTACAGACATATTCCACCTCCATTTCCCTGTACTCCTGTCAGGCCTAAGATATAGTTTTTGATTAATGAAAACATTATTGGTTTCTATGGGGTTATATAGTTGATTAAACAACCATGCTGTCTGCCACTGTGGCAATGTTTCATAGCTGTGCTATAGTCTTTTATACTGCTTTCTTTTTGTGCCACTGCTCTGTTGCTTTGTTTAGCCAGCCAGCCAGCCTATATTGGCGAACCATACTGTGAGCTGTGAGGTGCTCAAATTGACTGGCAGTTAATGTTATCGAGGTTAAAAATACTGTAAGAAAATAACAGGCCCAAATTACATGATTTTAGCTGATTTTACAATTAAAATAATAATAATTATAAATCCAAAACCAAAACATGAGGATGGTTGTGAAAAACATGTACATTTCTAGTTTCTTGTAACATAACAAATAAGCCATTTTTTTCAGATTAGATATACCCATACTGCACTGCACTGCTAAAACATAAAACATTCCCCCAAAAAATGTGTATACTATGGGAATGGACTGTTTGTGAAGAAAAAGAAGATGCAGAAAAGAATAAACCAGTGGTTCCAAAATCAAAACTTCAAGAACCCTCCAACATGTCATGTTTTGCGGATTTCTGTCTCTGAAAGCAGTTAGAATTATTACTGACCTAGCAAAATAGAGGAACTTACCTGTGCATGATAAACCAATCAAGAAAACATGACCTTTGGGGGGTTTCTTGAACTAAAGATGTGAACAACTGACCCATTCCAATATAGTGAAACTTAACACTAAGCAAACAAATGCATAAAGTCACACATCCTACCTAATCCCATCCGGCAGGGTGGGCACATGACTGTATCCAGTGTCCATATGCAAAATAGGAAACCTGCTATGAGAGAGAACAATGGAAGAGTTGCAAAGTTAAGGAATAACTAGAATAACACCAGTAGAAAACATTCAAGGCAAAATCTAGATTCAGTGAGAGCCCTTCAACCAATTCAAAAGGTCACCAAAAACACAAATAAAATATATACATTATGGTGAGAACTCACCGTTGATAACGGTATTTCTCCTATGTCCACAGGTTTCCACAGGATAACATTGGGATATGACAGAGTGACAGCGGATTGGCACCAAACGATCACAATCTTTCAGGCCTCCCAGGATGCAACGGGTTCGTCCATATAATCCCGACCACCGACTCAGTCAAATCAGTTGTTTCCAAAGCATTTAGGCAGGAGCATTACGTAGAACCCTATTCAGGCGAGAAGAACACACATGCACACCCTTCCATGCAAGAGGGAAGAGTTTTAGTGAGTATAAAGATTCTCAAATCAGGTACGTCAGGGTGGGATACCTGTGGAAACCTGTGGACATTGGAGAAATACCATTATCAATAGTAAGTTCTTACCATAACGTATATTTCTCCGGCAGGGTCCACCGGTTATCCACAGGATAACAATGGGACTTCCCAAAGCAATTTTTAGTGGTGGGGATGCTCCTGATTAGACAGGAGAACCTTTCGCCCAAATTCAGCGTCATGAGAGGCAAAGGCATCCAAGGCATAATGTCTAATGAAAGTGTTAATGGAAGACTTACATATCTGCCTCACATATCTGTTCTGCTGAAGCACCATGTTGTGCTGCCTTACATATCTGTTCTGCTGAAGCACCATGTTGTGCTGCTCATGAAGAACCTACCTTACGTGTAGAGTAAGCAGAGACATTAGCCGAAACAGGGAGATCAGCTCAAGAGTATGATTCTGAAATCGTCATTCGAAGCCAGCGCTGTTTAGTAGCAGGCCATCCCCTCTTGTGAAATTCGTAGAGAATGAAGAGAGAATCTGGTACGATCTACACTACGTAGATTCTTAATGCACGGACTACGTCCAGCGACGCTTCTCCTGCAGAAAGTCTCAATACCTGAAAAGCCGGGACTACAATATCTTCGTTAAGGTTAACCTTAGATACCACCTTAGGAAGATAACCAGACCTAGTTCTGAGAACTACTTTATCTGGATAAAAAAATCAGAAAAGGAGATTTACATGACAACGCTCCTAAATCTGATACTCTTCTAGCTGATGTCATAGTCAGTAGAAAGAGTACTTTAGCTGTCAACCATTTAAGATCCACTTTCTCAAGTGGTTCAACCGGAGCCCCTTGAAGGGTTTGAGGACCAGACTTAAATCCCAAGGTACTGCAGGAGGAACAAAAGGTGGTTGAATGCACAGCATTCCCTGGAAAAAGTACTCACATCCTATAAAGTGGCAATTTTCTTTTGAAACCATACAGTCAATGCTGAAACTTGAACTCTCAAGGAAGCCACCTTCAAATACTTATTCATTCCTGCCTGAAGGAAATCTAAGATTCTGGATACTCTGAAAGATCTTGGATCCATATTTCTTTCACTGCACCAATGGATATAGGCTTGCCATATTCGGTGATAAATGCGAGCAGAGGAGGGTTTCCTTGCTCTGAGCATTGTTTGAATTACCTGTTGTGAAAAACCTCTTGACTTTAGGATAGAGGTTTCAACAGCCACAACATCAAAGACAGCCAATCCAGATGCCTGTGATAACAAGGACCCTGCATTAGTAGATCTGGACGTTGAGGGAGCAGAATTAGAACATCCAAATACATCCTCTGCAGATCTATGTACCAATGCCTTCTGGGCCAAGCCGGAGCTATTAGAATCACGGCACCCTTTGCTTGCTTTATTTTTCTCACCACCCTGGGTATCAGGGAGATTGAAGGAAACAAATATGCCAGATGAAATTCCCATTTCACTGACAGTACGTCCACAAGGATCGCTCTAGGGTCTTTTGTTCTTGACCCAAATGCCAGAACTTTGTTGTTCAGACTGGATGCCATGAGATCTATCTCTGGCAACCCCCACTTGTCTACTAGAGTCTGAAATACTTCCTGGTGTAGAGCCCATTCGGTTGCTCGAATGGTGTGTTGACTGAGAAAGTCCGCTTCCCAGTTTAGGACTCCTGGAACGAACACTGCGGATAATGCTGGAAGATGGAGTTCTGCCCACTTTAGTATGTGAGTTACCTCCTTCATTTCTCTTTGGCTGCGAGTTCCTCCCTGATGGTTAAGGTACGCTACTGCCGTTGCATTGCCCAAGCGGATCTGGACTGGTTTATTGGCAGGCATCTTTCTTCTGTGGTCCATTGTCCCTGGAACCATAATTTTTCGGACACTGCTCCCCAGCCCTGAAGACTGGCATCCGTTGTCAGGATCTCCCAATCTGATATCCAAAAGGGTCTCCACTTGTCTAGATGGGATGTCTGTAGCCACCAGGCTAATGACCTTTTTACCTTTACTGGAAGTACCATCATTTGTCTCTTTATTGTCTGATGTACTCCATTTCATCTGGTCAGAATCAGATGTTGCAAAGGTCTTGAGTGGAATTGTGCACATTCCACCATGCCGAATGTTGACACCATCAACCCCATCACTCGCATTGCCGTGTGAACTGATATTGTTTGACTGTGCAACAATTCCTGAGTCATTAACTGCACTTTGGATATCTTTTCCACAGGTAAAAATATTTTCTGCAGACTTGAATCCAAAACAGCCCCTAAGTGAATCATCCATTGTGACGGAATCAGAGACGACTTTGCCCAATTTATGAGCCATCCGTGTTTCTGTAGACAAGTTATTGTCTGTTGGAGATGGCTCAAGAGCAATTCCTGGGATTGTGCCAGGATTAAAAGATCATCGAGGTATGGTAAAATCCTTAACCCCTGCTTGCGGAGATAAGCTGCCATAACCACCATGATCTTGGTAAATACTCTGGGGGCTGTGGCTATCCCAAAGGGTAATGCCTTGAATTGAAAATGTCGCTGGAGGATAGTGAACCTGAGGTAACACTGATGGGACAATGCTATCAGCACATGCAGGTAAGCATCCTGTATATCCAGAGATACCATGTAATCCCCTGGTTCCATGGCCAAAACTATGGAGCATAATGTCTCCATGTGGAACCTTGGGACCCAAATGTATTTGTTTAACATTTTGAGATTGAGGATGGGCTGAAACTACCCATTAGGCTTCTGGACCAAAAATCAGATGGAGTAAAAACCTTGCCCCCGTTGTGCCGGGGGCACTGGAATAATTACCCCGGACTGAAGCAATTTCTGAACTGCTTCTTGCAAGGCTCTGGCCTTCGGCTCTATATGAAATGGGCTGGTGCAAAAAACCTTCGAGGAGCTGCTTCTTGAAAGGGAAAACATAACCAAGAGATACCACTTCTTGCACCCAAGCGTCTGTTGTCGACTGCTGCCCTTTGTGTGCAAACTGAAGAAGACGGCCCCCTACCTTGGAGTCCCCCAGGTGGAGGCCCGCACCATCAGGCTGTTGGTTTCTGTTCTGGTTTGGAAGCTGGCCCTCTAGTGGCCAATTGCTTTTTTGCTTTACCAGACTTATTGTACTGGGTTTGCTTTGATTCATTTTTACCTTTTCTTTTACCTTGCCACCGAAATGGCAGAAATCCTGAGCCCTTAGGCTTAGGGTTATAACTAGCAGGAAACCTGACCTTCTTGGATTCAGATTCTGACTCCAGAATATCTGTCAGTTCAATACAAAAAATAATTTTCCCAACAAAATGCAAAGCTTCAAGAATCTTTTTGGATTCTGAATCAGCTTTCCATGTACATAGCCAAATTGCTCTGTGAGCATCTACCATTAAGGCTGATGCTTTAGAAGCAATCGTACCCATATCCATTGCTGCTTCTTCTAGGAATAGCGCAGCCTGTTTCATATGGGCTATATGGGACTCCTGCTCCCTAGTAGGTGCTGAGAGCCCATTTTCCAGTTCTTCAGCCCATTCAACTACCACTTTTGCCATCCAGGCTGAGGCCATAGCCGGCCTTATGAATGTCTCTGACAGAGAAAATATGTTTTTCAAAAAACCATCAACTCTTCTGTCTGTAACATCATTTAATGACGTAGATGGCAAAGGCAAAATAGATTTTTGCACTAATCGAATGACGTGCGTATCTATCTTAGGAAGCACTTCTCTTTTTAAACAGTCCCCAGATGGAAAAGAGTAGTAAGAATCCCATTTTTCTTTAATTATATATTTCCTATTGGGCGTAGCCCAAGGTTCCTCCATAATTTCTGTCAGTTCCTCTGACCCTGGAAACTCAACCCTAACTGTTTTGGGATGTTTAAACACAGGTGCCTTAGTTTTAATTATTGGCTCAGCTGAATCTGCTAGAGACAGAATAGCCTTCACTGCTCCAATTAACTCAGCTATATCCCCTGAGCTGAAACCCTCCATTTGTTCTTCATATGGTGAAGTAGAGTATATGGAGTCATCATCTGTTGTATAATCCTGTGTAGCGTGTGAATTTGATGATATATTTACCCTTGGTTTATCAGCTCGTTGATTTGTAGAAGCTGTAGGGACTATACCATAAGATGGGAGCTGCATGTATGGGTTAATATTCCTGAGGTTGAAGCTGCAGGGACCAACCTGTCAGCTATACTGGATAAGGTTTGTGCAAACATGGCCCAAGGTGGATCTACTTGTCGTTGAACAGGGATCTGCCTTTCAATCTGCTGAAACGCAAAACAATTTGCACATAACCCATCGTGTGCCAGAGTTTGAGTTGATAACCCCACCTTGCAGGATAAACATGTTATGAGTGTTAGTGTTACTGTTAATGTAACCTCATCACCTTTGCTGCTCTTAGACATGATAAACAATCAGCTATTTCACAGTATACTACACAATCTGTGACTGAAAACACTTTACATGTATAAAAGTGATATCAATCTGACCCTCACCAAAGCACCAGCATTGAGGTTCAGAAGAAAACACTGACAAACATATATAAAGTCAGCAATCACACTAGCAGTCAGTCACATGTTATATATTAGTCATATATCGTGTCATATGAGCATATTATCAACTACGAACACATTTCAAGTATGTAGGAGTACATCTACTGTATTCTGTTCTATACAGTTATTTTAATGTATTCAGATGCAATTGCTGAGAAAACCACAGGATTGTAAATAAACTCATATGCAATAGGCACTAAACTTAACTATTCGTACTGACAAAAAGTAGATAGAATTTTAGTGCTGTATAACCCTTACTCTGTAGAGTGGTATACAGGGAGACTCACCCCACTTCCAGGATCGATCAGTACATTAGCAAATGCTGAGTGGATCCAGACGCTACTAGTGTACACTGCCGCTCCGTTAACTTTTAGTGGACACAGATGCTCAGTGAACGTTAGTGCATGCAGACGCTCATGTCTGCGACCTGGTCTCTTATCGGTAAACTTTAGTGTATACAGATGCGACCAAATCCCTTCATGTTAGCGTCTGAGACGGAAGTGAGGCAATCAGTTCATGGCGGGAGACGCACGGTAACTGGCCATGAACTGGGAGGAGGGGTAACCAGGAGAGCATCTGACTCCCCACTGCTGACATCAACCCTAGGGATCACAGCCTCAAACTAATCCTGGTGCCTTATGATCCCTAAAGCCTAGCCCTGGAGCACCCATGGTGGCGGCGTGCCAGCTACTGTTTGGTAGTCTCCTCCCAAAACAGTGCGGCTGTGTCTGTATTCCCCTTCTAAGCGGAACCGATGCCTTATCTTCTCCCCGTGCTCCGGCCACAGCCTGGTAACGTCTGCTGGACCTGCTAGCTACATCCGACACAGACGTTCGTCGAGACAGCACTTGTACCATGGGTAAGCGTTGTTGCGACCCAGTGGAGAGATGTTGGAGCAACTCTTTCCAATATGCGTGTAAGACACTGTTAGGAAAGATCACTCAGAAAACATAGAAAGACTATATATATAAATCAAATAAAGCTTAGGGCTGCCAAAAAAACAGAAGCCCTGTGACCATGGTCCGGCTCCTGACGCATCAAACAAAAAACTGATTTGACTGAGTCGGTGGGCAGGATTATATGGATGAGCCCATTGCATCCTGGGAGACCTGAAAGCTTGTGATCGTTTTGTGCCAATCTGCTGCCACTCCATCATATCCCAATGTTATCCTGTGGATAACCTGTGGACCCTGCCGGAGAAATTCTCCTTACTTGAACGTGATGGCTTGCAGGCATATCAAAAGATTTACTCAGATTGTATTTTAAAAGTATAGTATTCTTGTACTTTATATTAATGTCTAGTCAAAATTCCCGAATAATTTGATTACATGATGTACTGTAAGAAAATAGATGCCCAAATGTTGGCTCCAATTTGCTGCAGTTGTACAATTCCAGAAAGACAGCCACTAGATATAAAGTGACAAGTAGTCTTATGGGAAAACTTGTTTTGTCTTTAAAGTAATTGTTCCTTAAAATTTAGCAGCTGCAGTATTTTACTGGAATTGCTTCTGGTCCAGCAAAACAAAGGCTATTGCATTTCTGCCAGAATGTGTCAAACAAGTGAAAATTATTAGCTGTAAGTTTTACAAATCAGCCATAAAAGGAAGAGACCTATAAACAGGTTAGGTACAAAGCTCAACAGGCCAATAATTATCTATTGAAAGGGAGCATAGGTGGTGAGAGCAATTTAGAGAAAGAAAGCTGGTAGAGATGAAGATAAGAGGATTTGGTCATGAGAAAGAAGATAAAAAAGGTGGACAGGCCATATTGAGGTGGGGTGGGGGGGGGTGAAGAGTAACAGGAGGTGGCTGAGGGAGGAGATGGTCTTATATTTGGATTTGTTTCTAATAGCAAAGTATGTGGCAAATTCAAGTGCAGATATGAAAGAGGGAATGAGTGGAGCAGGAGTCTGAGCAGGGTGTTGAAGGTGAAAGAAGCAGAATGAGTTCAAAGATCGGGCATAAAGTAGAAAGTATGTTTAAAGTACAGTATGACTGTTTAGCATGAAAAAGGGAAAAGCTGTAGGATAAAAGACTACATTTTAAGAGGAAATCCTCAACAGACTATTTTAGTTTGAAGCCTATTTGTTGTTAGACTTTGCTTGAGTTATCTCCTCCCATGTTTACAATACAATTTAGCAAACTGCTAGAGAAGGGTTATGTGTTAATTATTACAAGTGGCTAGGATAAAAACAGAGAAAGGTAAAGGTATTCCAATGCTTCAAAGCCTGTTTTTACTGGTTGCACTAGTTACAGTACTTCAACATTGCGTAACGTCTAAATTATTTATGTGCTAAGCACTAGTATTAACAATAAGAAGGATTATTGTTCCAATCCTGCTATTAGTCACTACTGCTTTATAAGGCTAGTTACACTATTGACTTATTACTTGTTACAGCACTTAGCTATTGTGCTCTATATCAGTTTGAAGCCTGCTTGTTGTTTGACCCTGCTTGTTTGACTACTTTTGCAATTGCTCACCCTGGACTGCCTATTCTGACTATTTGTTTTCTGGTGCTTACACTGATTAAAATTTGGGTCACAGTCTGTGAACACAACAAATCTGTTATGCTCTTATATCTGACTTTTCTTGCCATATGCATTACTTGTTCCTCAATTTTTTTTTACTTTTATTATTTCCATGGCTTGGTACAGGGATCTATACTGTATCAGTATTTATTATAAAGGTAAACTATATAACAAAATCTGTGGACAACTGAGCACCAGGGGTCATATGGTATGCTATGGAAAATTTGAGATGCTATTGGTCAAGGCCAGATTCTGTTCTGCAGGTTTATCATGAAATCTTGTAGTAGACATTACAGTGCCAAAAGTAGTGCAGGTACTGCAGTGTGCCTGGTTAACCCTTTCATGCCAAGTGATAATAACTACTTTATGGGTTATCTTCCTTTTCCTTACTTTTCTCTACAACAGGTGGTGGCTCATGAACAGGAATACATTTCTCTGTGTTTTTCACTAGAGGTTGGAGCACAAAAGCCTGATTTGGAAGAACTAATAAAAAAAACAATTACAGGGAGACGTTTTAAATATATGAATATACTAAATAATGTTGGTATTGCAAGTTGTTTTAGATTAAGACCAGGAAATGTATATTTCCACAGAGAAAATTGTATATTGTCCATCATAAGAAAGGTAAGAAAATAAAATAAATTAAGTTAAGACAAACAGAAATCCAACTGCTTTAAAAAAAAATCAAGAGAAAGAAGGGAATTAAGTTGAGGAGATTAATATTCTTTGTGATAGACACACTGGTAAAGTGATAGAAGGGAGATATGTTTGTTCCAGGTTTCTGGCCTATGTATTTTAAAGCCCCAGGAAATTTCTGTTTTGCTAAACAGACTTGATGAGAGCTTGGGCTTTTAATAATACTAGATATGGTGTGGATATGATATTGAAGGGAGAGCTCCATCCACAAGGCCTATTTTGGGTCTTTATGCCTTCATCCTGAGATCTGGCTAATTAGGGCCTGCACCTGTAGGAAGCAGATATAAGCTCTGTCAGGGCTTGGATCAGAGCTCAGTACCTAGGGAAATGGGCAGCAAGCTTGTTGTGAGACATTGTGATTTACTGACTGTAAGTAAACTGCATATGCCTATGTTTGTGGTAGGGGCAGTAAGACCTACTACTATGAGAGAGGGAATCTACTATGTTCAGTAGAATTGCTATTATTAATTTTTATGTTTTGTTTTATATTGCTCAATAAAGCCAGCCACAGTTAAATTGCACAAAACCCTGGACTGGTATGGTATTTTTCTAGCTGCTGTGTGTTTGGATGTGCCCATCTACCCCAGGAGAGGGCACCCCTACCCTGATCTTCTTACAGCTTGAAACATGACTCTGTCTCCTATGCTATAATACAGGAGTGGAAAAATGAAATCACTTGTATACAGGATATTGTGTTGTACATATAGGGAATGTTCTTGGGGTGAAGATCTAGGGTGTGTATCTTAATTTGTGACTCTTATAGAGTTTGTGACTCTCATAGGGCTGATGGATGGTTGAAAGTTAGGAAAGTGAGTATACAAAATATAGAATAGTTTTAAGGGTTAATATTTTCATTGAACAGCATTTTTAAAGGTAATTTAGTCATTTAACCTTCAGTGCTCTTTTGTCCTTTTTCTTCCTTGCATTACAAGTTAATCACAATTTTATTTCAGTTTTTATTTTTATATTATTTTTTGTGCTTAACCTCTCTGTCATAGATCAAACATTTTCTGTTAATGTTAAAATATATAATCAAGTTATCATTTTGTCTGTGAATCTTCCATTTACTATGATTGTTCTAGAAATCTTATTTGAAATAATGTAATGTCTCATAAACCTCATAAAGATGAAAGAAAGTTTAAAATAAGAAATATGGTTTCAATGTCCATCCAAAATATGGAGTTGTGAGAAGTAAGGTAATATGGGCAATATGTATGGTAATGTAAGTCTTAATATCATAGTTCCATAATAATAGCATCTGCTTCCTGTATGTTATAGGAGTGATAAAATGAAGTCGCATGCATACAGTATATTCTGTGGTACAGAAAAAGTATGTTCTTAGGGTGGCAAGCTGGGGAGAGAGTGAGAAAGAAAGAAAGAAAGAAAGAAAGAAAGAAAGAAAGAAAGAAAGAAAGAAAGAAAGAAAGAAAGAAAGAAAGAACGAGAGAAAAAGAGATAGAAAGAGAAAAAGATAGAGAAAAAGAAAGAGAGAAAGAAAGAGAGAGAGAAAGAAAGAAAAAAGAATAAGAGAAAGAAAGACAAAAAGAGAGAAAAGAGAACAAGAGAGAAAGAGAAAAACAGAAAGAAAGATACAAATAAAGAGTGAAAGAAAGAGAGAAAGAGAGAAAGAGAAAAAAAAGAGAGAAAGAAAGAAAGAATATGTACAGTATTAAATAAAGGACTTAATTTTTTTTCAGAACTGGCTTCACTCTATAGACCTTCTTTTTCAAGTCTCTTTTTTAATACAGTAGCAACATATAATTATTTTATTTTGTAAATCTAAATATTTTATTTTTGCTTTTCTTATATCTTATTTCTAAATGTTTTAATTTATTACACTATTACAAAATATGTTCTACATTGCACTTGCTTTGTGGTGATGAACTTGATAAACAACTATTATTAATTATCTCTGTGGATTATTGATTAACGAACTTCTTTCCTACATACTGGACTGTAACTTTTCCATTATGTCTTAGAATCAATTGACTTTATGAAGATGTAATTAGCAATATTGTAAAATGTAGTATGGTATAGACTGAAAGTGGATGTGAAAATTGTGTAATACATTCTAGTATTGATTACCTTGCTAGATCCGTGTGGTGTCTGGCATTTCAAATGTCAATGTTTAAGAAGATGGAGATATATAGGTAATACATTTCTAACATGTATTTTTAATGTATCTTATACTTAATAGGTACCTTAGCAAGTGCTCCTTTAGTTTTATCACTTAATTCTTTCATCACCATTTTTTTTGACAATGATTACTTAAATCCTAAATATATTGCATTATGGGCCTTATTCAGATTTGTTAGCAAACCAAAAAAGCAAGTAATTGGGTAAAACCATGTTGCACTGCAGATGGGGCAGATGTAACATGTGCAGAGAAATTTAGATTATTTCAATCATGCATACGCATATGCACATGCATCATGGCAGTGATTAGGTGCACCTGACTGTGACTTTTTATACTCGCGACTAGAAAATGTAATGTCTATGGGCCGCAGGTGCAAATATACACATGTGCACATGGAGTAACATCTTATAGAAAACTAGATTACCAACACACTTACTCAAAAAAGAAAACTACAGGCCCAAGACTAATACAGGTGACTGGATATAGTATTTCGTGAAAGTAAAGTATTTACTAATATAAGGAAAAGTAAATCTGAAACATTGAACAAATTATTAAAAAAACACCTTCCAAATGTTAGTTTACAAATGCAAACTTACTCCAAACAGCAAATCACAGGCTTCAGACCAGTACCAGTGATTGTAGGTGGTGTGTTTAGTATTGATTGCTATAAGGAAAAGCATATCTGAAATGTGGAACAAATTAAAAACCAAGCTTTCAAATGTGAGTTATTATTATAAGCCTTATCAACTTGCTGTGTTGGTGTAAAGAAATGTAGTCTGTTACTCCATCTCCATTTACCTGTATAGACATGAGGCCTGTGATTTGCTGGTTATAGAAGTTTGTTATGATAATTTCCACTAGGCTGTTCCTTCTGCTTGGATTACCTTTGTTGACCTAAGTCCTATGAATTGCTGTTTGAATTAAGTTTGCCTCTGAAAACGTGAATTTGGAAGCATGGTTTTTAATAATTTGTACACAATGGAATTGTCAATGGGTCCTACTACCCATCTTTATGTTGTTTATTACAAAGGAAAGTTTTACAAAACAAACAAAGACAGGGACTGCCACATTTGTGGCTGATATGTTTGGTTTGTTTGGGCCCCCACAATAGAAAATATTTTTTATGGTTTGGTTACACCAAGCTCTTAATGGGCTAAATGCTAACAGGGTTAATCATCCTCAAAGTTTAATATGTCATCATCCACATAATCACCCTTAAAACTGTTGTTGATATCAACATCACAAAATATTTGCTCATCCCCACTGAAATCCACCATTACAGTCTCTCTTTGTAGCTGGCAGCAAAAGTAATCCTCATAGAATTTGTAGTTAAATTTGATGAACATCAGTTTTTCCATATGTTTTGGAAGCAGTCTGATACATCAATTGCTCACAAGGTTATTGGCTGTGGTAAACACACTTTCTTAGAACACACTAGAGAGTGAGCAGTTTCATTACATCATAGCTAGTTTGTACAAAGTGCTCCAAATTGCCATTTCTTTCCTCCCAGTATTCAGAGTGACTGTGTGAGATGTTAATTTGTTCATTATCATTAAAGTAATCCTTTTACATTCTATTGATGCATATTGTATCAGAGTCATAGTAGAGGAGTCAGTACAGTATATGTGAGGATTTCTTTTAAGCCTGATCTGATGTCATAATGTTTCACTCTGGTGCACTGAGTTTGTTCTTTATCATGATCAGTGGGTCTCTTGGAAAAGGTCACTGAATCAGAAGACGCATCATGTGTTATTTGAGCTGAGAGAATGGACATAAAGAGCTCTTTGCATCTCTTAAGGTCTGTATATATTGGAAACAAAGACATTATGTAGGACTTAAACCTAGGATAAAGCTAGGTTGCCACACTATAGAGATCTTATTACAAGTACTTGATCAAAATGTCAAACATACTTCTAACGTTTCCAGCAGTTTAAATAAGGGTTTGACCCGGCAGTGTCTGAATGCACTTCATATTACATAATCCCAAATGGTTTCAGTAGCTTGCATAGAATTTATGGTATTGTTCAGTGTGCTACAGTTAAGGCAACATGTCCCCCTTTCATTATTATTATTATAATTATTATCTTTTATATATATGGCACCACAAGTGATCTGCAGCACCCATTACAGAGTGCATAAACAAATGAGCGGGAGAAGGCCCTGCTCTTGTTAGCCCACAATCTAAAAGGTGAAGGGCTAACAGACACAGAAGGGGTAGACCGTGAGCATGGACAAGAGGGTTTGGAGGACAGTTGGCTAGATTTGGAGAAAAAGTACATCTTGAGAACCCATTTGAAGTTTTGTAGAGAGGTACAGTATCAGATGGGGAGAGGTAGAGAATTCCAAAGATAGGGAGCAGCATGTGCAAAATCTTGTAGGTAGAAGTGGGATGAGGTAATCTGTTGGCAGGAGAGGCAGCATGCATTAGCAGAACGAAAAAGATGGGTGGGAGTGTAGAGAGAGATGAGGTCAGAGATGTGAGAGGGAAAAGAGTGGGTGACGGCTTTGAAGGTTGAGTGTGAGAAGCTTTAATCGGATTCTGTATGGGTAGGGGAGACAGTGAAGTGCTTGTAAGAGAGGAGAGGTGGATATAGTAGATTTGGTGAGGAATATGAGATGTGCAGCATTATTGGGGATAGATTGGAGTGGAACGAGGCTTGTTCATGTTCCTCTAGTTGCTAAAGCATATAAAGGATGGAATTTCACCTCTTTTCTTATACTTGTTTCAGTTGGTGGCATGGCAAATTAAACTTTTCTTGCAGCTGCTGCAAAGTTCTACATGCAATTGCTGAATGCCAAAAATGAACCATTATTGTGTGCATAAAATATGGTACAATTGACCAAGTCGAAATGCTCTTCAATGTTGGTTCCATTATCAGAAATAACTAATCAAGTGGAGAGTCTTATTGGGGAAAATAATTTTGCTATCACATACTGTACTTGAGTTTTTCCAGCAGATTGACACCAGTATGCTTCTAAGTGAAGCCAGTGATACAGAAAGTGCCCTGCTTGTGAAAGAGCCTGGATTGTGTGTAGATGCTGGTGCTGTTGCAGATGATACATCCACCCAGTGGGCTGTCATTGTCATTTAATCTTAGTTTGACCATAACTGCTTGTGCACATGCCTTTATTTAAGGAGACAGTTAGTACAATAACATTTTGTAGGCAAACAATACATTTTTGTGTATCATCCCAATAAGAAATTGCTAATCTGTGAAAATAGAATCCAGATGAAATGTTGTAGTGTGGACACATGACCTCTAGTAATCAGCAAAAAAGAGATGCATTGATTGTATACTATCTTGGTTCCTCTTGAAAATGATTGTTTCACAGAATTTTTTTGTTTGAAACTACTAGTCTTCTTGATTCCCTTCTGTGATGAAGATTAATTCACAACAGCAGCAGCCATAGTGAGCAAGAATTCTTCGGACTAGTGAATAGCATTAGACCAAGACTATTCCAAATACATTTATAATCTCCATAAACACTGATTTTGAAGTAGCAGGATCCAATCTGAATAGCAGCATATTGTATGCAAAATGTGTGACTTTCAGTTGAATATCAGCAGTCGAGTTTCCACGATACACAGTAGCGGACCTCAGAGCAACTGCTGGAGGTTCAATAGCAATTGCAAACAGGAGAGGTAGAGGGTTTACCCCTGTAGAGTCCCATTCTGAATGGAAAATGTAGAGGATGCATATCCATTGCATGAAACTTGTGACATAGGATTAGTATGCAATGTTTACAGGTACTGTAAATGAATTGTGAAGAGAAACAAAATTTACCAAGTATCTGAAATAAATGTGACCAAAGAACCAGGTCAACTGCCTTTTTGGCATCAAGGGAAAGGATTTACACTAGAAAAGGCATCAGGAGAAAAATGTACACAGTGTATTGCAGATAACACTATTCTCACATTAAGCACAGAATGTCGCCTCCAGATAAACCTGGTCTGATGAGGGCAGGGCCAAAACTAGGGTGGTGGGGATGGTGCACTGTACACAGCGCATATGCAGGGTGGGGGGATAACCATCCACATCCATCTGTGATGTCTATGTGCTTCTGCTGTCAGCTACAGTGATGTCCACATAATGTATGAATGAAGTGGTGTGCCCAGCTCCTTATTTGAAGGGCCCACCACTGCATACATTACAGAGGGCATCACTGCAGCTGTCTGCCATGTGCTCTGCCTCCACTGGCCAGTAGAAGATTTACAGTACTGCTAAACAACATAGCCATGTCAGCTACTGCTGGGGGAGATGCAGTGATGCTGAGGCTAGACCGTGCATTGTATCCATTGTCATCTCTCGCACTTCCTAGTTCCTGTATGTTGTCACATCCTATCTCTGGCCAGGAAAAGAGGGTGCAGACTAGAGTCCCTGGAGCTCCTGTCACCACCATCCTCTCCAGTGTGAGTGCAGACTCATGAGCATATCCAGCTTGGTTGTTACTGGCACAGCTGGGATGTACCTAGGACCTGTACTTAGTGAGCCCATCTTCTTCACCTGCTTGGCAGAGGTAGCAGTTGGCATCCAGGAACTGTGGCTTTGATCTTTAAGATTACTCACCACTGTCTGGTCTGTGCCAAGAGTCACTATGCTCTAATGAAGATTAGTGTCACACTGCCTCCTAGTTACACTGGTGCTGTTATTGCAACTTGTCCTCTTTATACAGTGCAGCTCTTATTAACTCATGAGATACATTTCTTACACTGCTGAGTAGGGGCCCTACAGGCATAATGGTTCATGGATAGCAAGTGAACTGTTAATATCTATCTATCTATCTATCTATCTATCTATCTATCTATCTATCTATCTATCTATCTTTACTCCATTCTCTTCAATGGAATATGTATATGCCCTTATACCTGGACCACGTGTTAATCACAGCCATCTGGTGGCTATGTAGCCACAGTGAACCTACAGGTTCCATCATTCACTACCAGTCTGACCCCAGTCAGAATCCACAGGCTGTGTCCCATTATATGGTGGTGATGTCCTGCTCTGCAGCTTATACCGGTCACTTGGATGTGTTTGGTGTAGGAACACTCTACTTCCCTCTGTTCTACCCTGAGCTAGTTATCTCAATGAGTCCTAACAGCCCATTGTTCTACAAAGACACCACTCACACAGTGATACACATAGTGTGTACATGTAAGTGTTGTGACTCAACTAATATATGCTGTATGTTAGCACTACACACAGATTAGTGTATGCTGAATAATCATTGTATGTTAGTGGTGCAAACAGACTGGTGTATGCAGCCTGGATGACTGTGTGGAGTTTGTATATTCTCCCCATACTTGCATGGGTTTCCTCTGGTTACTCTGGTTTCTTCCCATGCTGGTACAGATGTGTCTTCTTATATCCTTGCTAACATACCAGCACGGCATAGCGGGACATGCTCATCTGCACGATCACGCTATGCCATAGACTAGACTGGGGGCTGGCATGTACATGCGGCCAACCCCAGTTCACTTGCATGGGACCTGAAATGATGCAACAGCTCATGGCATGCCGCAATGCCGATCCCACTACAGCATGCTGTAGTGGGACACATATGTAGGTTAATTGGCTTCCAGCAAAAAAAAATAATAATCATAAATTGTGTGTGTAAATGGGCAGAATATATGGGCCAAGTGGTTCTTATCTGCCATCAAATTCTACATTTCTACCTACTTACCACTCTGTGCTGTGGCATACAGTATGTCCACCTGCCCTGCTTTACACCCTGCCTGCTATGAGTACATGAGAGTGTAGGGAGAGAGTACAGCCATTGTTTTTCCTGTACTCCCTGGGATGTCAGAGTAATTGCTGTGTCTTCTGTCATTCTACTGAAGCACCCATCCATACACCGCTGATGCAGGGTCACATTTTCTATAGGCTGTCACCCAGGTACTGGAGATCCCCGCACACTCACCCACGTAATAGTCATGTCACTGGCACAGGCTTGTGTACATCCAGGGCTGCATGGGTGTGTAGTATGTATGTCTGCTTTGAGCACCTTGTGGAGAATACAGAGTTTGTGTATAAATAATACATTATATTACCTTTTTGGAAAAGTGCAAAGCTGGAGCCTTTCTACCCTGTCTCCTGGTTTGTCCTGCCTTAGACTGATCATCTATGTATTAGCCTAGGGCATCTGGTACCCTTAATCAGGTCCTGCCAGCTCCCCCTAAAAGAAAATTATAGATCCAGCTCTGCTGTTTGGGGACAATTCTGCTCATCTCCAGCCTCCACCACAATCAGCAGCTCTCCCAGCAGCAGCACAGCTACTAGGAGAGCTGATGGTGGTGGTGGAGGCTGGAGAAGAGCATGAGATGAAGCTCTAGAATCTGCCCCCACTACAGTCAGGGGGTGGTGATGACAGGATAAAGTGCTATAGATTATTTGAGGAAAGAGGGCACCAAATCAGTTTCTTTCTTAGGGCCCCTTGAGGTCTAAATCCTCCTCTGCACCTGGTTCCTGTCGCTTTCATTGTATATTGGAACTGGAAGAAACATCCAGTTTTACAATTAGTAATATCAAAACATGAAGGGGGCAATGCTATTTCTTGCACACGACACTAAAATGTCTAGTTACGGCAGTGGAACAGGGTGTATAATATGTGGAAGGAGAATCTTCAATCTATATGCAAGGATTTTTCTTATAAATTTGTAATCAGAAATCTGTAAGGAGATTGGTCTCTATGACTCATGCAAACAGAAATCTTATCTACGCTTAGGGAAAACTTTCACAATTCCAGAGTTAAAATATAGAGGTATGGAGTTGTGAGCAAGATTATGGTTAAATATGGAAAGCATACTCTCCCCATTCCATTGTGAGAGAAGTTTAAAAAAATCACCACCCAGTCCATCCAGACCAGGGGCCTTAGCAAGTTTACGTGACTTAATTCGCATTTGAGATGTTTCCTAGTGTCATAGGGTTAAAAAAGAATCTGTCAATTCTGTTGGCAGTTGTGGATATGAAATCCTGACCAATCATATCTGACAGAAGTTGAGGAGGATGGACAAAAATCTTCAGGAGGAGTTTGGGCAGAGTACTAATTTTCATAAAACTCTTTCATAAGTGATAAGATTTGACTGTTGGAGTTGAGAAGATAGCCACAACACATCTTTAAAGGATGGACCAACATTGGAAGGCGAGAAACATTTAGAAGTCTTCCAGTCTTATTATTGAATTTCTGAAATCAATATATTTTATTTTTATGACATGCATCTCAGATGTTTTAGTACACATCTATGCTTATATAGATGTGTCGATTATATACTTGCAGCAGTCAGGCTAAACAGCCCTTGAAATTGTGCAATGCGTGGCAGGAATCGTTAGAGCCAAGCGTCTTTTTTGTAGGTTTTCCCGTGAAAAAACATCTAAGTCACAAAGTAATGCAATAGGACGCATGAGCAGATCCTGCTGATTAAAATGATATGCAGCATGCCTACAGTATATTCTGTGCGTGATTGCAGTTGTATCTGCATCCAAAATGCCTCGTTACACTGTAGCATAGTATTTTGTATGCAATTACTGTTGCAGTCACATACAGAAAATAGGCATGCTGCATATCCTTTTAATCAGCAGAAGCTGCTTGTGCATCCTATTGCAATACTTTGCACCTAAGATGCATTTTTGTGGAAAAACTGAGTCACACTGCACTTGCGTGTTATGTGTAGCTTGAATTGTAGTGCCCGGAACAAAGCTGGAAGAGGAAGCATCTGTAGATATTATTTTCACAATCTCCCTGAAAAGCTTTTTCAAAAGTAGGCAAGTACAGAATGAGTAAAATCTAACAATGTTTTATAATGTAAAATGATTATAGTAATAAGAACATAAAAAATGAGTTGGCCAGAAAGCCACAGTTGATGAATATATTTTGTTTTTTGATTTGATATTTAAGAGCCACCAAGAGCAAAATAAGATTCTACTTAAGCTAGCCAAATCATATATTGCATTTACATTGACCTGAATGTATCTAATCCAGCATGTCAGTTATACTTGAATCTTAGTTCTTTAGAACGTGTACCTTAAAAGCTAAATACTATTGAGCTCTTTTAATGAGGTGGTTGTTTCCATCTAGAACACTAGATTGTTTCGTTTTTCTGTGTTTTTCTAAAATCATCTGGTGGCGAACTGTGCACTGTAGTTTACAATTGTTTTGATGTACAGTAGTATAGTAAGTGCAGACTTTGCAATCAAGTAGCCTATTATTTTCACTTCCATATTAAAAGTGTGCTTGCACATTGACACCATCAGCATAAGGTGCAAACACAATCAAACTTCATTCATTTGATGGCCACAAACATGTTTACAATTTACCATAAATTCTGAAGGCAGGTTTTTCTATGTGCACTTGAAATCCATCACATTGTATCACGTTTGCATAAAATGTTTATGACCATGCGTGAACTCACCCAAGTAAGTTAAAAACAGTTTAAATAAGGTCAAAGTTGTTTTATTTTTCTGAATATACAGTAGCTTGATTGTTTTAATGCTTTAAGAGTCAAGAAATTCCTGTGACATTTACAAATTCAAAGACATTTTTAAGAGAATAGATATGAAACCAGAGCAAATATGTATAAAAATACACATGCCATCCTTATATAAAAAAAAATCCAGGATGGCCATATACTGTAGGATATGAGTGTCGAGGGCCTGCTTATAAATAATTGCTTAATACAGTTGGCGGAATATTAAATAGATCAAAAGTATGCCTTGTTTCATAACTTTCAGTTTTAGATAGATAATGAATTCTTGCACTTTCTTGCTGTAAATAGTATATATTAATTATAGTAGCTGTACCACAAAATATTATGTTGTACAGTATATTCTGAACAAGATTTGTAACTAATTTATATGCCCTTTATGAAAAGCAGTCCAGTTGTTTCTAAAAATAATACAAAAATGTCCACTAATTATCCACCATAAAATACTGGCAGGCATTAATATGCGTTTGCCCTGTTAACAAAATAAAGAATAAAAAAGTGTTTTTTTTTTTTTTTGGCACACATACAGTAAACAGGTTGTAAATAGGATGTGTCACAATCAGGGATGTGCAGTGAGGGAAAAGGCTCAGGAGGCAATGGCTAGTACCAGAGAAAGATTTACACACAGAATATGAGCCAAAGGGTTCATGTGGGCATTATGCACAGGTACAGCAGTATATACTGCTGGTGGTTTGGTGAGTTGTTAACAGAGATGTGCAGAAAATATACACAGGTGAGGCACTGCCGCACCTGCCATAGACTTTTGCTCCAGAGTTTTGACTATAAAAATGATTAGAACAATACAAAGAAGATATTTCTTATATATTCTTTGAATTTTTCATATACTTTATGTAGTCAAACCTCTGGTTTACATGTTAGTATGACAGCAAAGGCTCTGCCTCACCCCACCGCACATCACTGGTCACAATATCCTTGCTTAAAACATTAATTTCCACTGTTCTCAATAAAGGAAATAAAGGAGTTTGTATTTATTTAAATTTAAATATGATGTAAAAAGTTATTTCCAGTATGTCATATTTTTCCGACTTCTAGTTTATTCACAAGGTCTACAGAATCAGTGAATTCATTTTTTTTTTTCATTGACTGCTGCACATATACTTTCCACTCCTTAATGGTGGAGGCTACCTTTATTACCTTAGTCGGCATTTTATTTCCCTTGATACCATACTTCTACCCACAGTACTGAAGTAAAACCAAGGAAATATAGTTGCCATTTAAGTAGTATCATCAATATACAGATTTTCACTGTTTTCTTGTTTTGCTTATTTCTTTATGTACTGTGTGACTGGGCACTGCAGATTCCTTGTGGCACTATGTAAATAAAGGATAATAATAAAAATAAAGCAAAGAGAAGGATGAAGAAGGACAGTGGCAGAACAGAGTTGGTGAGACAGAGCAGCATCAAACTACACACTCCTGCAGCAGCCTCTCTGCTGTATACAGGAGCATGCAAGGTGCCTAAGGAGCAAAGACCAGATTATTCCAATTTTCTCTTTAATAGCATGCCTACACATAATGGGGGTAATTCCGAGTTGATCGCAGCAGCAAAATTGTTAGCAGTTGGGCAAAACCATGAGCACTGCGGGGGGGGGGGGCAGATATAATATCTGCAGAGAGAGTTAGATTTGGGATGGTTATTTTGTTTCTGTGCAGGGTAAATACTGGCTGCTTTATTTTTACACTGCAATTTAGATTTCAGTTTGAACATACCCCACCCAAATCTATCTCTCACTGCACGTTACATCTGCCACACCTGCAGTGCAAATGGTTTTGTCCAACTGCTAACAAATTTGCTGCTGCAATCAACTCGGAATTACCCCCCATGACCCATACAGGTAGATGGTGTTGCTAACACTTGTACAGGGGAATTTAGCCAGGGCCATCTTAGAAGTAAAACAAATTAGCAATGCACCATTAATCTGCTGGTTTGCTGCCACGTCAGTGCAATAAACAACTAAAACTGATTGAGTTAGGGTGGAAATCTTGAGTTCAAGAGGATTTCGTCAAGGTGCAAATAACTTTTATCAGTTTCTGAAGACTGAAGGCTCTCCATCAGCTATAAGCTGATTGGACAACATGGTATGTATTATAGTTCATAACAAAAAAGTACTGACCAGTTCATAAATCCTAACCTGTCTAAGGGTTTAAACTTCTTCATTCATCATGGTTCTTCTATCATCATCACAAATTAATGTGTATGGCTGCAAGCAAGGGGATGACAACTTCCCAATTACAGATTTTGCATGTCTGGTTATGTCTGGTTATGTAACTATTTTTTTTCCCCCATGGTTATTGGTAAATTATATATTATGGTGCATCCTTCATATTTAAAAAAAAGATTTTAACTTGCTGTATTATGAGTAACCCAACTACTGAAGTTATAACTCATTAACCTAACATTTTTATCTCTGATGTCTTTCCTCAAAATTTTCTCTATCCTGTATATACTGTACTATAGATGACTGTATTTGACATTTAACAAATCCACATCATTAATACATATGATCCCTCCTTGGCTACCTAAGGCTTGGATATATATGCTGACAAGCTTTTTATGCAAATTCTGAATTACTGTATTTGGGCATTTCCATTAAAAGCCTTTGTGCAGGGAAGTTTCAAAATAGAAATGTGCGCTGGACGATTTTTGCTGGTTTTGGTTCTTATTCATTTTCCAGTTTTAGCTTTGGATTCAGTTTTGGATTTCGACTGTGACAGTTTGTTTGTTTGTTTGTTGTTTTCAAAAATTGCCAAAAAAGCTAAAATTACATAATTAGGGCCTTTTCTGTTGCTAGAGCAGGCATTCCCAACCACGGTCCTCAAGGCACACCAACAGTGCAGGTTTTAGTGATATCCAGGCTGCAGCACAGATGGTTAAATCAAAATAACTGAGCTACTAATTAAGTCACCTGTGCTGCAGCCTGGAGATCACTAAAACCAGGACTGTTAGTGTGCCTTGAGGACCGAGTTTGGGAATGCCTGTGCTAGAGTATTATTAACTCCAACAACTTTAATTTCCACAAATTTTCTGTTAATTTTGACCACATCACAGCTCACAATATTGTTTTATTCTGCTTTAGGCCAAAGGCTACAGCGAGCTGGCTATTTACTAAGCGACAGAGCAGCAGCACAAACACATGGCAGTTTATAGCACATGTATGAAACATTGCCACACAGCAGTGGCTGAAATTAAAAATGGTGCAAGATGTAATAGTCATTGGGACCTCCTACCACCCTTATATTTGATAAAACAAAGGACAAGAACAGTTTATCAATCTAAGCACTTCAGCAATAGGGACTGCCACTTTTATGGCTGAAGTGCTTGGTTTGTTTAGGCTCTACAAAACAAGCTTAAAATGGGCTTAAGGCAGCTATGCTTACAGCTCTGCAGTGACAAGATGTCATCATCATTACCCTCCTTCTCCTTACCCTCATCAGTGTGTAAATCATTCTCACACAATATCAATTTATGACTGCTGATATCCACAATTACAGAAGTCTCTGTAATTTGATATCACTTCCAGTAAAGGTCTTTCTTGTTGAACTTGTAGTTCACTTTTATGAACATCATCTTTTCCATATTTTGAGGAAGTAACCTCCTATGCCAATTGCTGAAAAGGTTCCAGGCTGTGCTGAAAACTCTCTGTACACTCAGGAGGAGGGGAGGTGGGGGGGAGGGGGCTTAAGTAATTCAAATCCAATCTGTACAAAGACTTCCAACTTGTCTTTTTTTCCATACCAGTAGTCAAAGGGACTCTGTGACATGCCTATTTGTACAGTGTCATGCAAATAATCCTCCAATAGTCTTTGGATGGTGACCATATCAGATGGAGTTATTATAGAGGTGTAACTTATTTTAGGCATTTTTTTTCTAGATCTGACCATATGTCAAAATGATACAATATATTTTTTCTTTTTTTAACTGGCAGCTTGCATGCATGCACTAGGGTACAGCGCATACTGGGTTGCAGTATACTGGGGTGCAGTGGACAGAACAGTACAAACAAATTATACCATTTTCTAAAACGTAAAAAATATATTATTATTATTATTATTATTATTATTATTATTATTATTATTATTTTTTCCATTTTTTTAATTCACTACTTATGTGAATGCAGTGGGTACGGCCTGCAGAGTCAGTGCAATGCCACTTAGATGGACACCACACACCCACTTATATGGACAGAGCACAGCCACTTAGATGGATACAGCACAGCCATTAAGATGGACACCATACTGCCTTGCTTTGTAATCTCATCTTGGTGGAAAACCCACCAGTCATCTCTGCTTCAAACCAAGGAACATGTCTTCCATTTAAAACTAATTTGAAAGCATTTCTGAGTGATAGAACTGACCAAATGGGGTAAACTTCTGCGCATCTGTTCAATTTACCAAACTGAAACTAACATTTCAACAATTGAGAATAAAATTATAGAACATAACATCTACATGAGCCAGGTGAATATACACATCTACAACATAGTAACTTGGCTGCAACACTTACCAAATAGTGTTAAAAAATAGTTACTTTACATGTATCTTTCTAATAGAGATAAGCAGGTTTGGTTCTCAGAGAACCAAACCCCCCCTGAACATAGGGGATCTTGGGCGATACGAGCCACAGCTCTGACCTCCCTGCCTGCCCCCGATCCCCAAGCAAGCCAAAGCCTCAGGATTCCGCTGTCAGATCCTTAGGTTTTGGCTCGGACACCGGTCTCCATAGTAACCTGTGGAGGCCCGCTGATTGGCTGAGAGAGCCGTCTATTTTGGCTCTCAGTCAATAAGCATGTCCCCTTAGGCTACAATGGGCAGATGGATGCCCCCACAGTGCTAATAGTGCTGCCGTCTGCACTGCCACCTTCGACACCCACACTGCCGACACTCCTACACTGCTGGCACCCCACACTGCCCACACTGCCGACACACCTGCACTGGGGAGACTGCTAGCACCTCTGCACTAAGGACATTGCCAGAACTCCTTAACTGAGGACACCTCTGGCACTCCTGCATTGCTGACACAGCCAGAACCCCTCACTGAGGACACTGCCGACACTCCTGCACTGAGGACACCTCCGTCACTTCTGCACTGCTGACACTGCCGGCCCCCCTGCACTGAGGACACTGCCGGAACTTCTGTACCTAGAACACCTCCATCACTCCAGCATTGCCAGCACTGCCGGCACTCCTGCACTGATTACACCTTCATCACTCCCACATTGCCGACACTGCCGGCACCCCTGCACTAAGGAAACTGCTTTTACTGCTGACACAGCCGGCACACCAGCACTGCCGACATCTCCATACAGTGGATGCAGCACACACTGTCAACTCCCCCATACAGAGGACACCAGTGCCCCCCCGCACTGCTGACAAAGCAGGAACACTCGCACATATGACACCACTGGGACACCTGCACTGCCGACACTGCTTGCACCCCTGAAGTGAGGAAACCATCGGCATCCCTGCACTGAGGACACTGCCGGCACTCCTGCACTGAGGACACCTCAGTCACTCCCACATTGCCGGCACCCCTGCACCGAGGACACTGCCAGCACTCCTGCATGAGGACACATCCAGCACTCCCACATTGCCAGCACTCCTGCACTGAAGACACATCCATGACTCCCACATTGCCAACACTGCCGGCACCCCATGCACAGAGGAAACTGCTTGCACTGATGACACAGCCAGCACCACCACACTGCGGACACCTCCACACAGAGGATATAGCCCACACTGCTGACTCCCCCATACAGAGGACACCAGCGGCACCCCTGTACTGCCGACACAGCAAGAACCCCTGCACATATGACACCACTGGGCCACTCGAAAAGCCGACACCCTTGCATTGCTGACTGACATACCCACATTGAGGACACCACTGGCACTCTCACACTGCTGGCACCCCCACAAGGATGACACTGCCAGCACTACTGCATTGCCGACACCACCAACACTGAGGACCCCGACTTCACTCATTACTGCTGATATCACTAGCATACCCACATTGAGGACACCGCTGGCACCATCACACTCTTGACACTGATGGCACCTCTGCATTGAGGACACCTCCGCACTAGGCACAGCCCCACACTGAGGACAACGCCGACACTCCCAGCCACAGCAAGTGCACTATTGTTGTTTCTGACCTGCAGTGTATATCGTAGTGTATCCAACTCGCACTGTATCTGACCTTGAACTATTGCCAACCCACACTGTATGCTACCTGCACTGTATCCGACCAACACTGTAAACTGCAATGTATCCAAACCACGCTGTATTCCACATTTTGGGGGTCATTCCGAGTTGTTCGCAGCCAGCAACATTTTGCTGCTGGTGCGATCAACTAATCTCCACCTATGGGGGAGTGTATTTTAGCTTAGCAGGGCTGTGTTCGCTTGTGCAGCCCTGCTTAGCTAAAAAAGTTTTGTGTAGTGGAAGAGTAACCCTGGAGCTACTTACCCTTTGCGACGAATCCAGCGACGTTCCACCCAGCTTTGATGTCAGACATCCGCCCTCCGTTTGCCTGGACACGCCTGCGTTCAGATGACCACTCCTCGAAAACGGCATCCAACGGTGAGTATCCGCCCCGGAAAGCCTCGCCGCTGTCAATCTTCTTGTGATCAGCGCTGCGGTTTATTTTTTTGCTGTGCGCGTGGTTGCCCGGTGACCCATGCCGCCAGGCAATGACATGTGTGCACAATGCGCTCGCCGCGCATGCCACCTATGCGCAGTTCCACCCCATTCGCACCGCAGCAAAGAACCACTGCGTGCGAACGGGTCGGAATGACCCCCTATATCCGAAGCGCACTGTATCCAATGTGTACTGTAACTTACACTGTTTCCAACCCGCACTCCGACCTGCACTGTATCCCGCACTGTATCCGCCCTGCACTGTATCTCGTACTGTATCTGACCTTGCACTGTAGCCAACATGCACTTTATTCGACCAGCACTATAACCTGCACTATATCCAGCCCGCACTCTGACCTTCAATGTATCCAACTGCACTGTATCTGACCCGCAATTTATGCAAACTGCACTATATACAACCTGCAATGAATTACACCGACACGGTATCTGACCTGCCCTGTATCCACCTACACTGTATCTGACCTACACTGTAACCTGCATTGTAGAGTAACTGACCTGCATTGTATATGACCTGCTCTGTATCCAATCTGCTCTGTATACCACACTGTGGGGGTAATTCAGACCTGATCGCTTGCTAGCTGTTTTTTGCAGTCCTGTGTTCGCATAGTCGCCGCCCATAGGGGAGTATATTTTAGCTGCGCAAGTGTGCGATCGCATGTGCATCCGAGTGGTACAAAAAGATCTTGTGCAGTTTCTGAGTAGCCCTGGACTTAATCAGCCACTGCAATCACTTCAGCCTGTCTGGGACAGGAATTGACGTCAGACACCCTCCCTGCAAATGCTTGGACACACCTGCGTTTCTCCAACCACTCCCTGAAAACAGTCAGTTGACACCCACAAACGCCTTCTCTCTGTCAATCTTCTTGCGATAGTCTGTGCAAATGGATTCTTCGTAAAACCCATCGCACAGCAACTATTCGCTTTGTACCCGTGCGATGCACCTGCACATTGCGGTGTATAAGCGATCAGGTCTGAATTACCCCATGTGTCTGACCTGCACTGTATCTGACCAGTACTGCAACCTGGTCAATATTTAACTGTGTGTCCCAAAGTATTCTGCTCTGTACCACACAGATACGGAATGCTGTTTTTTTGTGATTGGGGAGATTTTGGGTAGCTGCTTGACAAAAAGATTGATTGATCGGGGGATTACATGGGCACAGGGTGCAGTCAGCTATTGCTATTTTACACATGGTTTCAAGTTTTTTTCTTTGCTGTTTGGTAACTGCTTTAGAGCAATTATATTCTACACACAGTTCTCAGGAAATTTCTGTGTTGGATTGTTTTCTATTGATAGTTCTTGCAAGTTGGTTTGATTGGTTATTGCTAATACATAACTAATTTGTAAACATTTTTAAACAGAAATAACTGCCGTGTGTTTGTGCCACTGCTCTGTTGCTTAGCCAGACTTTGGCCTATGTTGGTGAGGTTGTCAAAATGACTGGAAACAGTGGGGTATATTTACTAAGGTCCCGATTTTGACCGAGATGCCGTTTTTTCTTCAAAGTGTCATCTCGGTAATTTACTAAGCAAAAATCACGGCAGTGATGAGGGCATTCGTAATATTTTGGAAGTCCTAGGAAAAAATCACGAATCAATACACCATCGGTCAAATACGCCTGCAATTTGGTAGAAATCGGTCATTTACTAAAAAGTGAAAAACTCAAACACTGCCGACAATAGCCAAACACTGCCGTGATGAAATACAAATCGTGAAAAAGTGCTAAAAAAAAACAGACCTGCTTTTTTATCCCGTGTTTGTATAGGCATGCACGGATCCATGAGATCCGTGCATGTTTTTCAGTGGGAAGGGGTGGGAAATGTTTTAATTTTTTTGAAAAAAATGTGTGGGGTCCCCCCTCCTAAACCAAACCAGCCTCGGGCTCTTTGAGCCGGTCCTGGTTGCAAAAATATGGGAAAAAAATTGACAGGGGTTCCCCCATATTTAAACAACCAGCACCGGGCTCTGCGCCTGGTCCTGGTTCCAAAAATACGGGGGACAAAAAGCGTAGGGGTCCCCCGTATTTTTTAAACCAGCACCGGGCTCCACTAGCTGGACAGATAATGCCACAGCCGGGGGACACTTTTATACAGCGCCCTGCGGCCGTGGCATTAAATACCCAACTAGTCACCCCTGGCCGGGGTACCCTGGAGGAGTGGGAACCCCTTAAATCAAGGGGTCCCCCCCTCCAGCCACCCAAGGGCCAGGGGTGATGCCCGAGGCTGTCCCCCCCATCCAATGGGCTGCGGATGGGGGGCTGATAGCCTTTGTTGAAAGTTATGAATATTGTTTTTAGTAGCAGTACTACAAGTCCCAGCAAGCCTCCCCCGCAAGCTGGTACTTGGAGAACCACATTGGTGGGAACTTTGTGGTCAGCGGTGAGGTTACTTTCGGTCACCCGCTGACCACAAAGTTCCCACCATTGGTTACAATGGAGCGCATAGGCGCTACATTGTAACACTGCCGTGTGCCGCCTGTCAGACAGTACAGGAGCACACAGCCGATCAGGAGGGTGCCACAACGTGGCGCTCCCTGATTGGCTGAGGAAACCCTCTTAGACATAAGTCAGAGGGGGTTTCTGGCATTCGGGGAACGGGGTCCCATGTGAAAACATGGGGCCCCTTTCAGTTCGTGGTCGGGTGTCCGTTTATCTTTATTTTTACAAGTACGTGGATTACAAATGGATTACCCGAGGAGCCCTCTACACTGGATTTGGTGAGTAGAATTTTTTCAACAGGTACACCATGGATTCTACATGGAGAAGAGGACCGACCCTCGTGTGAACATAAGGTAAGTATGTGTATATGGTGGTGTGTATGTATGCATTAAAGTTATACTTTCAAGGTGTGTGTGTAATGTCTTTATTGGGGTATTTTTTTAGTAGTAGTACTACAGGTACCAGCGGGCCCGGTTTTCCGCCGCATGCTGGTACTTGTGGTTCTCCAAGTACCAGCTTGCGGGGGAGGCTTGCTGGGACTTGTAGTACTGCTACTAAAAACAATGTTCATAACTTTCAACAAAGGCTATCAGCCCCCCTCCGCAGCCCATTGGATGGGGGGAACAGCCTCAGGCTTCACCCCTGGCCCTTGGGTGGCTGGAGGGGGGGGACCCCTTGATTTAAGGGGTTCCCACTCCTCCAGGGTACCCCGGCCAGGGGTGACTAGTTGGGTATGTAATGCCACGGCCGCAAGGCACTGTATAAAAGTGACCCCCGGCTGTGGCATTATCTGTCCAGCTAGTGGAGCCCGGTGCTGGTTTCAAAAATACGGGGGACCCCTACGCTTTTTGTCCCCCGTATTTTTGGAACCAGGACCAGGCGCAGAGCCCGGTGCTAGTTGCTTAAATATGGGGGAACCCCTGTCAATTTTTTCCCCATATTTTTGCAACCAGGACCGGCTCAAAGAGCCCGAGGCTGGTTTGACTTAGGAGGGGGGACCCCACGCAATTTTTTTTTTAAGTTTAAACATTTTTTATTTTTTTTACAAGGTGCACAATGAAGCCCAGCACGAATCTCTCAGATCCGGCCGAGATTCATTGTATTAAAGTCGGCAGTGTTTTACAAGTCACTCACGTAAAACACTGCCTAAAAAAACGAATGACATCGACATCGGAAAAAACGAAAATGCAGAATACGGCAGCTTAGTAAATTAGTCGTAATCAATTCAAAAAGTTGCATATTTACACTTTCGATGTCATTCGTGATTGAACTTTGACCTCAAACGGAAAATTATGAATGTTAGTAAATTTACCCCAGTGACGTGCGGTGAGGGCAGTGATGGTGGCGCCACCTCCCCCCCAAAAAAAACAAACAAACAAAAAAAAACACATAGGGTTCCTCTTTTACAAAGACCAGCACTAGGCTGAACCAGCCAGTGGGTGTAATGCCATTGCATTGAACACCCCCCAAACCAGTCAGCTCAGGGTTGGAATTCCTCAGGAAGTAAGGATCCCAATAATTTAAATGGGGTCCCCCCTCCTAAGCAACAACCAGCGCTGGGCTGAAATCCCAATGCTATGCCCCGTACCCCTGGTGGTGGTGGGTGCGGGGTTCATGGCATACTAATATTGTTCTTTACAGTCACCCTACAGGTCCCAGCAAGCGTGCCCAAGCATTCCAGCACTTGGAGAACCACAAATGCCAGCATGCCAGGACATTAAGGGCCTGCTGGCACCTGTAGTCCGCCTGTAAAGAAAATATTAAAATAAAAACACACCACCTGATGTTTTAATATTTTATTGTGCAGGACCTTCACCTGGGGAGGTGGCCTTTAAGCTCTTTGCATGGCCGCCCCCACTCCAGGACTTCCGACATCTTCACCTGGGGGATGGCAGCCTTTAAGCTCTTTTGCATGGCCGCTGCCTCCCCAGGGCTTCCGGCGTCTTCGGTCTTCAGGAGCTTTTGACTGCTCCATCCCTGCCGCCAGACTGACTGCCACTACCTCACTGCTGGCTTATATACTGTAAGCCAGTTGAGGGGGCGGGGCGATGATGTGGTGGCCGTGATTGGCTCATGGCGGCCATCTTGAATTTAAAAAATGATGCTGAGGCGCCATTTTTTAAATTGGAAGCCTCTCCCCACTGCCGAACTCTGCATGGTGGCTGGCAGGGGCTGGATCCTCTCGGATACAGGTCTGCCGCTAGCCACCCTTTCCCTGCCAGATCCCACCACCATGATAATAAATACTCAGAGAAGCGCTACCAATGAACAGTCTAATAAATTTATTTATTAAAAATAATTAATATAGTCTCAATAAAATAATCCGCTTATCCTGGAATGTTCAACATACAATACACACCAAACATTCAATGATTCTAAATAATCACCTTTAAAAAGAACATAACCTCTTAATTCCCAATAAATGCTGCAGCAATTAAAATGTACTAGTACTTATAGGGTTAAGCTCCATGCATGGGCTAATTAATTCACATGGGTTCCTTAGATGCTGTTTAGGAAGTCCATCCACAGTGAAGTATTTATATGGTATTAATCAGCTTGTATATTGCAGTCTTATCCAGATCACGTAGACTTTCTATGGGTAGCTTAATTTGTGCAAATTTCCATATATGTGCAGTGATAATTTAGCCAAATCACTGATTGTGCAGTCTCATATAATGAAGCTTACCCACTTTTAAATGATGGAAATTTCCCTTTAGTGTCTTTTCCTGTAGTGGGCGCCGGCTGCCCACACCGCTAAACAGCGGCACAGCAAGGTGTCGGTATCACTGGTGAAGACTGCGCTTCACGGGGACCACTTCAGAGCGCGGCTACCTGAGACCAGAAAGCCGTTCGCGGCTGATGAAGTCAGGAGCCGTTCGCTCGTGCATCCGTAGCAGGAACCGCTGAATGTGCTGTGGGTGTGCTGAATGTTGAATACCCAGGATACCGGGCAGGCCATGATGCCTGCTGCCACATGTGCCCACTGGATCCGCTGGCCCAATCACATCTGGGGGACTGACAGGGGCGTGCATTCATGTAGGCTGAATGCACGCCCCTGTCATTGAGGCGCCTGTACTGGTTCCGCTTCCCCATACAATTTCAATGGGCTTTTACAGCCCATTGCTTCGCCCTGCCCCTGCCCGCTCCCTGCTGCCCGGACTTTTGCAGTACACCTGACAACAAGCAGGTACTTACATAATTACTGTGTGGGCATAATATGGTGACAAGGGCATTACTGTGTGGGGCATATTATGATAACAGGGACATTACTGTGGGGGCACAATATGGTGACTGGGGCATTACGATGGGGACTTAATATGGTGCAGGGGCATAATATAGTGTTGCTCCATATGTGCTTTTTATTTTGTTAGTCCCGGACCCCACAATTTCTGATGGCAGCCCAGGATAGGACTTTTTATGGTTGTTGGTTTATTTTCTGTATGTACCTGTGTGACCAGGCCTAAGCCTGTGTATGCTGTGCACAGTGTCTGATGACAGTAAAAGATACTGGGGTAAATTTACTAAGGTGGGAGTTTTTTACAACTGGTGATGTTGCCCATAGCAATCAATCAGATTCTTGTCAACATTTATCTTGCTGCTTCTAGCAGATAGAATCTGATTGGTTTCCATGGGCAACATCACCTGTTCTAAAAATCTCCCACCTTAGTAAGTTAGCAACCGTTACCCATTCTAACTAACTACTGCTTTCTCCCCTTGATATGCAGATCAGCTGGAGCATCCAACCTCACTGACCAAGGCTGCAATGCATTTTTCCTGTTATTTCTCCTGCTACAACACACTGCGCCGGGAATAGCAGCCTGCGATCCATATGGATGCAGGCAAATATGTGTGAGGAAACATCTTTATATACCCATACCTTCAGTGACTATTAATTTATGGCAGTGTAGGTCAGCCACAGTGGGAACCGGAAGTGCAGAGAGATAGTTTGTATCAGTAGCTGCTCCAGAGGTGGGGCTGCAGCTCAGTTCAAAGCTTGAGTAGGGCAGCTACACCAACTGCCAGTGAGTCAGTTTGGGGTGACAGTAGGTGTGGCTCCCCTATTTGAAATTTTGACTGCGCTGCAGCCCCACCTCTTGAGCCTTTGCTGGTATGTATGCTGCCTTAGAAACCAGCTTCCATGTGGATAAAAAGCAGGCATTCAGAGCAGCTGTCTCAGATATCAGCAGTGCACCTTAGCCGCAACGTGATCCAGCATTGGTGAAGAGACAGATGTTGTGCTGTTTCAGGAAAGCAACCAGATGGAGTGTGGATAGAGTGCGGATATGAGCACTGAGAAGTGGCTCCATTTATTCTCTTAACTGGCAATAGGTCAAAATAGTAAACTCCTCAGTGGGCATTGTTGGGTTTTCTGGGCAGTTGATAGACTGCAGAAGAAAACATAGACGAACTTGTTTCATCCTTTATCTAAGGACATTTCAAGACTTAGGGACCAATTAAGACCTGATCGCTAGCAAGCAATTTTTGCACTAATGCAATCAGATAGTCACCGCCTACAGGGGAAGTGTATTTTAGCTGTGCAAGTGTGCAAACACAAGTGTAGCAGAGCTGTACAAACAGATTTTGTGCAGTCTCTGCGCAGCCCATGACTTACTCAGTCGCTGCGATCACATCAGCCTGTCTGGGACTGGAATTGACGTCAGGAACCCTCCCTGCAAACGCATGGACACGCCTGCGTTTTTCCAGACACTCCCTGAAAACTGTCAGTTGACAACCAAAGAACGCCTTCTTCCTATCAATATCCTTGCGATCGCCCGTGCTAACGGATCAATCGCACAATCCCATCGCTGAACGGTGATCCGCTTTGACGTGCCTGTGCATTGCGGTGCATAGGCATGCGCAGTTTGGACCTGATCGCCCACTGTGCAAAAATGCACAGCAGCGATCAGGTCTGAATTACCCCCTTAATCCACTTGCTGTAGTCCAGCCAGTAGGCACGCGATGAAATGTGTTCAGGTGGTTCTGTGATAAGTAACCTACACTTTTTACTACCTGGAATATTTATTTGGGCTACAGCAGATAATCTCTATTTATTGATCTACATGTATGTGTGGATAAAAAGTTATTTTTTAAATTCTACTTCATGGTCGATGTCCCCATATCTTTATAACCCCAATCTGAGTGGCAGTGTGGATGTCAGGACAACGTAAATTATTTCCTTGGTATGAGCACATATACCTTTTTTCCTGGACTATGGTTCTATATTGAACACTAAGGGGGATATTCAATTTGGCCCGAAGAGACATCAGGAGTAATAACCCCGATGTTTCTTCAGGTGCTGTGGTCGGGCTATTTAATTTGCTCGGCCGGTAAAACCTGCTTTTTCATCCGTAAACACACAGGTTCAGTGAAACCTGTGTGTTTTTGGGTGAAATAGCCTCGTTTTCGGATGAAAACGGGGCTGTTATCAGGCATTTTGCTTCCCCTGCCTGCTTATCGGGGCCAATTAAATAGCCCCCGGCGCCGATACTAATCACCCGGCACCCTCAGGACAAATTGAATAACCCCCTAAAGGTTTTCAAAAGAATACTGAACTTTATTTATTGCTTGTTTATTTTTATTTTTTGTGTTACTCAAGAGTACAGTGTTTTTACCTCATGCACCTATACATCATATGGCGTGGGACTTACCCTAAAGTTTATTTTTCTAAGGACATAATTTTATAATAAAAAATAATAATACTAACTATATATATATATATATATATATACATATGTGTGTGTATATATGTGTGTGTGTGTGTGTGTGTGTGTGTGTGTGTGTGTATATATTAGTTTTCCAGATGTGGATTCACCTTGACATATTCAGGATCCTCTGTGAAGAGACCTGCAGAAAAAAATCTCAACAAATACGGAGACTCTTTTGTACGTTTAGATGTTTATGTCTTTTCAAATCACCATTTAAGAATGAATATACTACACTAGATGGCACTATTTTCTTAAACTTTTTAGATAATTTATAGTACTTTAAGATTCCCTGGACTGTGATCCTGTTTGGAGAAAGAAGAGGTGCTATTAGGGAAAGTGTTTTGTGCATTGTGTGGAATAAAAGACTGTACAGGTTGAGTATCCCTTATCCAAAATGCTTTGGACCAGAGGTATTTTGGATATGGGATTTTTCCGTATTTTGGAATAATTGCATACCATAATGAGATATCATGGTGATGGGACCTAAATCTAAGCACAGAATACATTTATGTTACATATACACCTTATACACACAGCCTGAAGGTCATTTTAGCCAATATTTTTTATAACTTTGTGCAGTAAACAAAGTGTGTGTACATTCACACAATTCATTTATGTTTCATATACACCTTATACACACAGCCTGAAGGTCATTTAATACAATATTATTAATAACTTTGTGTATTAAACAAAGTTTGTGTACATTAAGCCATAAAAAAACAAAGGTTTCACTATCTCACTCTCACTCAAAAAAGTCTGTATTTCGGAATATTCCGTATTTTGGAATATTTGGATATGGGATACTCAACCTGTATTCACAACATTCAGAGCTTCCAAATATTATAGGCAGGGTAAAAGTTTCCCTGGAAAAATATGTAGAAGCGGCCTAACTATCTGCTTTTGCCTGCCCAACTAACATTCAGGATCAAATTAATGGTGAATGGTGAACTAGCACACATAAAGTGTTAAATATGAAAAAAGATGCAGTACATACATCATATTTTTAAGTTATATAGTCATCCTAATCCGAATTGTAAGATAAAACGTGGAATATAACAAGTTTATGATTCACAAATAAATCAGCCTAGTAGTAAGGTTCTTGCACTAAGTGGGTAAACTTGTAGTTAGAGAAAGTGCAGACAGATGATTGTATATACTGTACACTGATACGAGTCATATACATATGATGTGTATATATCCTGATGCAAGACATATACAGTATATAAATTGATGTGAGGTACAGTATGTACACAGATGCAAGACATATACAGATTTTGTATATACACTGATTCAAGGCATATACATATGCTGTATGTACAGTGATGTGAGGCATACAGATAATGTACAGTATATATACTGCAGTGAAAAGATCGATGACAGAGTTACTGTGCTGCATACAATACAAAAAGTTGTAATAACAGAATGAACAGGAACAATGCTGCGTGTGAATGTAATAAGTGCCATTGGGCTGTCTGTTATATGGGGTCTACTATGGTATACCGGCGCTCAAAATATCCGGTGTCCAGCATACCATGCCGGCAGAGGGGCAAGCGCAAAAGAGCCCCTTGCAGGCTCGCTGCGCTCACCATGCTGTGGCCATGGTAATTCTCAGTGCTTAAAGTGGTCCTAGAGTGGTGGTGGAACTCACCCCCCTTCCACCCTGGCTGTGAAATAAAGGGACTGCGTGCCTCAAAAAGGTAACGTGGTCTCAAAAAGAAAGGGGCGTGGTTACCCAATAGTATCCCCAATTCACATTATACCGCACAGTAGCACAGTCTTATCAACATTACACCACACATTAGTACCCCTTATATACAAAGCCCACAGTAGTAAAACCCCAAATACACATAATGCCCAGAGCAATAGTGCCCCTTATACAATGCCCTCAGTTATAGTGCCCCTTATGTCTCCATGAGTGATGCCCCTTAAAAAGTGCCCCTATGCAATGCCCTCATTAGTAGTGCCCCTAGTAGTAATGTCCCCAGTGGTAATGCCCCGTGTAGTATTGCCCCCAGTAGTTATGCCCCAGTAGTTATGCCCCCAGTCAGTAGTTATGCCCCCAGGAGTTATGGTCCCTGTAGTTATGTACCCAGCAGATATTCCCCCAGACATTATGCCCCATGTAGTTGTTCCCCAGTAGATGTGCCCCAGAGATGTGCCACCTCTAGTTATGCCCCCAGTCAGAAGTTATGCCCCCAGTAGATGTGCCAGCAGTAGTTTTGCCCCCAGCAGATGTGTCCCCAGCAGATGTGCCCCCAGTAGATGTGACCCAAGTAGATGTGTCCCCAGCAATTGTGCCCCTAGCATATATGCCCCAGCATATGTGCCCCCAGCAGATGTTCCCCCAGTAGATGTGTCCCCAGCCATTGTGCCCTCAGTAGATGTGCCTCTAGTAGCACCACCTACACTCATAAAAAACAAAACAAAAAAACCCACAATAATCACCAGCACCGTTCCTGCTTCCGGACCGCTGCTGCCCTCCTCCTGGCTGCTCGCTCTTCAGATCTATGGGAGAGATGTCATGATGTCTATCCCATAGCAATGTACGTGCACACTGCCTGAGCCAGAAGCCACTGAGAGGAAGAAGGTGGGCACCCGCTGAAAACAAAATCTCAGTGGTCACCCAACTTCTCCCTTGGTTAGGTGAGCGAGAGGAGGTGGAACTGCGTTCTGGCTCCAAATGGAACTGACGGAATGCTTACTTTAACCTCTGATTATTCTCCCTCTTGGGGTGTCGTGGACCCCCCAAGAGGGAGAATAGATGTCAGTATGCCGGCTGTCGAGTTTCCGGCACCAGTATGCTGAGCACCGGGATCCCAACAGCCGGCATATCAAATGCCTCCTGTTATATGGGGGCAGGGTCACATGTAAAAAATAAAAGAGGCCTCACAATAATTGCAGAAAGCTCAAAGGAAACTAACCAGAAAGGATAAGCTAATTTTTTTAATGTTTTGCAGCCAGGATATTGACAATTACTAAGTGATAAGCACAATGTCGACAATAGAATATCAATGTTTTTCACGTTAACATATTCAGAATGTCAACATCTAACATGTTGTCATCTACAAAATGTCCGCATAGCCAAAATGTTACAACAGTAATGGTAAGTATAGTTAAAATGAGGTGTTAAAATTTTGAATATATAAAATGTTTGCTAGTTGACATGCTGAAAGTTGAATTGTGCATGTCGACATTGTGTCAATGTCATGAACATATCACCATGTACTCTGTTAACATATATTACCTGACTAGAAAGGAGTGGGCCCACTTCCCAGAGAACCAAGCCCATCCAAACTTCCGGGATCTGGGGAGATCCAAGACACAGTTCGGATCTCTCTGCCTGCCTTGGATCCATACCCAAGGCAAAACCACAACATTCCACTGTCAGATCTTCCAGTATTGCCTTGAGTGCCAATTTGCAAAGTCCCATTGAATACGATTGGCTTACCACTGATTTTCTGAGAGAGCTGTCTGTCACAGCTCTCACCCAATCAGTGGAAATCCATTGAATCCATGAAAAAAGAAAGTGCCCAGCTGACTTCCATCCTCCCACAGAGATTCTGCCACCACCCCTGTTGCTGCTGCGGCCACCCCAACACTGAGGACACTGCCAACACCACTGCACTGAGGACACTGTCAGCATCACCACTCTACAGACACCACTGGCACCATCACTCTGCAGACCCCGCTGGCACCACCACTCTGCAGACACTGCTGGCACCCCTGTACTGCTGACATCCCAACATTGAGGATACCACTGGCACTCCCACACTGCCAACACCACTGGCAACTCTGAATGAAGGACAGCGATGGCACCCGCACACTGCTGCCCCTGCTCTCAGGGCACCATCAGCAACCCTGCACTGCTGACACCACTGACACCTCTGCTCTGCCAACAACAATGGCACCCCTGCTATGCCAACACCGCTTGCACCTCTGCAATGAGGACACCATCGGCACATTGACAATGCTGGCACTGTCACACTGAGGACACCATCAGCAACCCTGCACTGTTGATACCCCTACTCTGAGGACACCATCAGCAACCCCACACTGCCGAAAATACTGGCACCCTACACTGCCAACACCAATGGCACCCGCACATTGAGGACACCAATGGCACTCCCAAACTGAGGACACCAATGGCACCCACACACCAACACCACTGGCACTGTTGGCACCCCTGCTCTGCTGACACCTCCAGTATCCCTGCTATGCCAAGAAAGCTGGCACTACTGCACCACATTGACACCGCTATCACCCCACTGAGGACAACGCTGGCATTACCGACACCACTGTCATAGTAAGTGCACTATTGGTGTATCTAACCTACACTATTTCCGACCTGCACTGTATCCACCCTGCACTGTATTCATCCCACAATATATCCCCGTACTATATCAGACCTTCCCTGTATCTGACCTGCCCTGTATCCCGCACTGTATCTGATCTGCACTCACTGTATCTAACCTGCACTGCATCCATCCCCAGGGTTGGACTGGCCCACAGGGGTACAGGGGTAACCCCCGGAGGCCCCACAGCCGGGATTCCCACCCCCTCCTCTAGGGCTCAGGTTCCAGTACATAATGATGCATGTACTACAGAATTTACTGTATATATTTATCATGGGGCCCATCCCATGCAAAATGGTTAGGCAAACCAATGTGGCAGCTGGCCTCATCCCTAAATATGGGCTCCTAACACTGCATTCCCCCGGTGGGCCCTACATGCCCCAGTCCGACAAAGTCCATCCCACACTATATCACACTGTATACGACCCACAGTGTGGCCCTCATTCAGATTCAGTTGCAGTTTTGGTAATATATCCAAACTGCAACTGCAATTAGTCACATGCTGGGGGCTGCCCAGAATGCTAATGGTCACCAGCGATGCAATCGCAATTCAATTAAATAAATAAGGCAGTCGGGTGATCACCATTTTCCTGTTGCAGCGGCCGCGTGTGATGCCATGTGGCCACCCCAAAAATAGCCTCATCCTACACCCATTTTCACTGCATGGGCCTGGCAGCACTGTGTTGCCACCATTGAGATGTGATTGCATCCCACTGGCCCACGCATGCACAGAGTTGCCCCAGTGTGTGCACTCTGCGCCAGGACCCAGGGAAATGTGATCGCGTTGCAATAGTGTTTGCTGTTGATTAACGCCCTTTAACCTGCACTGTATCTGACCTGCTCTGTATCTGACCTGCACTGTAAGCTACACTGTATCTGACCCACATTGTTTTTATCGTTCGAGATATATTGGGGAACTGCACAATAAAAAGGCTGTTTTTATTGGGGCTTTACATGAGCACAGAGTGCCAGTCATCAGTGGCCCAGTACCCCCAGGAGGGATACACAGATTGGGCATGTGCTTGGGGCTTTTGCCCTGGTCTACATGGCATTCACGTTTGCTGTGCTCTTAAGGTTTTACACATGGTTTAGGGTTATTTTTTTGCTACTTGTTAACTACTACTACAGTACTTTTGTATTGAGCAATGATATTGCACGTATGATTGCTAGTACATTTCTGTGTTGGATTGTTTTCTATTGTAATTACTTGTAAGTTAGATTGATTAATTTTTGCTAATACATTTTCCAAACAGAAATAACTGCTGTATAACTGCCACGGCTCTGTTGCTTAGTTTAGCCAGCTAGCCTTTGGCCTAAGTTGGTGAACACAATTGCGGGCTGTGAGGTGGTCAAAATTGTCTGGAATTTAATGGAAATGAATGTTATTGAGGTTAATAATACTGTAGGAACAAAAAGGCCAACATTACTGAATTTTGCAGGTTTCATCAATTAGAAAATATATATACCGATCAAAAACCAAAATAAGCAAGGGTAGTTTTGGCAAAAACCTAATACAGATCTAAAACACGAAGGAGATACATATCCAAAACCAAAACCCACAACGGGTTTTGACTGTCATCATTTCAACAATCTGCAAAATATACAGAACCCTTTTTGATGTATGTTACGCATGTGTTTTCTGTCATAAAATGTAATTAATAATATTGCTTTACTAATAAGCCCTGCCTCAATTTTCAATTTATGCTAGAACTATAATATACAGGATCTATTATGTTATATTAGTTAAATTTTTACTGTTTTGAATAAGGGGGTTATTCAGAGTTGTTAGCAAACCAAAAAAGTTAGCAAGTGGGCTAAACCATGCTCCACTGTAGGTGAAGCAAATGTAACATGTGCAGAGAGAGATTTATATTTGGGATATATTGTTTCTGTGCAGGGCACAGATGTAGCCACGCTCTTCGGGGCTACATCTTACCACTGTCGCGCCTTGTTAGGCAGGACCGCCTGGAGTGCACGTGCATCTTAGACGCGCACGCATACAGTTCGCATTAACTAATTGGAGCGGCAAATGCCGCTTCTTAGCATGGGAAGGCACGGGTGTGCATAGCCATGGCGGAAGTGCACGTTTAGTGCAGATGTAGACACGATGAGCATGGCTACATCTATATATACTGGCTTCTTTATTTTTACACTGCAATTTAGATTTCCGTTTGAACACATCCCACCTAAATCGAACTCTCTGTGCACGTGTTACATCTGCCCCACCTGCAGTGCCATATGGTTTTGCCCAATTGCTTACTTGTTTGGTTTGCTAACAACTCTGTATTACCCCCTATGTTTGCCTGATAAAATGGTAAAACATATTGAATTTCTATATTCTACTGTGTAATGTTTTAAGTGTAGAACTCATTTATATTTTAGCATGTCACTTGAGCATTTGCCACTTGTAATATGATTAATGGATAAAACTATGGTAGGGCTCCTAAAATGTTAATATAAAAATGTTAACAATTGGTGATATGTGAGAGGCAAGGTAGAGTGTACTTTAAATCAGAATGTCACAGTACAAATTGACAAAATTAAACACTTATAAGCACATCTTCATATGTGCAAATGTCACTTTTTTTAAATGAGCCATGTGTAGCAGACTTTCTTTCTGCAATTTTATAGTCCATCTAAATACTATAGGGACTTAGGGGGTCATTCCGAGTTGATCGTAGCTGTGCTAAACTTAGCACAGCTACGATCATCTTCCCTGACATGCAGGGGTACGCCCAGCACAGGGCTAGTCCTCCCCGCATGTCAGTCCGCCCCCCCCCATCACTCGACGGGGAATAGAATAGCGTGGTGAGCGCAAAGAGCCAGAGAGGGGACTTGCTGTCTCAGTGTCGGGATTCTGGCTGTCGGAATTCCAGCATCGGTCTCCTGAATTTCGGGATCCTGACCCTCGGGATTTCATACTTGACCCCATATGATGTACTGATGCTAGCTGTATGAGGACACAACTCTACATAAGATCTAACATATCTTTTAATATTACATGGAATTCAAAACATAAATTCAAACTGAAAAAAAATGCAAGGTGAAAACATAATATATTAATTTCAGATGTCCTTTCAAATTGACCTTTCATAATATGTCAATAACTAATTTATCTAATTTCTCATTAACTGGTGCTATACACATTAAGCATTGAATGTTTGTTTTTATAACCCAGTCAAGTAGAAATTGTGACTCATACTTTAAATTATACCTTTAAATAGACTGATTATAGAATTGCTATGCATTTTACTTCACAGATGCTTAAAGGATATTCACAGCAAGCGTGCAAAATGGAGGAAATGTCAATTTTCTTTGTGAATGTGACATTTGCCTCTCCAAGTTTAGCATGGTCATCTGGGAAAATAATGACTTGGAAATCCAATTTCATCCTTTCTATTTTATTACAAAAGGAAGGCTTATCAGTTTTGACCTCTCCTGACAGGTTATTTACAATCATGTCTGTTTGTAATTCTTGCTTATAGAATATGTTGCATAGTGATGTTTTCCTGCTTGGAAAGGCATTCATAAAAACTGAATGGATTTATTTAATGCATTACTGAAATGTGAAAATACAATAGAATGCAATATATGTTTTATTTTTTCAGTCAATATGTTACAATATCATAATTTAAAATGATAACTTTTATGAAAAATATTGTTTTCATTGTCATAAAACTGGTACTATTTTTGTCTCATAAATGATCCAAGTATATTAAAGATAGTACCTAGTGAGTACTATGAGCACTAATGCTTTTTGTAACAGACTGACTCTATACCTGGTGAGATCCAGGAAAGTATATTCCCCAAATATTTATTGGTCTGCGCCTTTTATTAATGAGCAGTTTTGGTAGGAGATACATATTGTTCTTTGCTACTGTATCTCAAAGGGTCAACCGTGTTAAAAACTAAATCAATGCTCCTATTACAGGACAGGAGCTATTGCAGTGGTCTTGCCTGTTATGAGAAATATCACCCCGGCCACAAACACAAGATCTATATATATATAAAAGGCAAATACCACTGACTCATCATGACTTGAAATTTGGACAGAAGCTTGCTTTTGTGATTTAGGCACCCACTAAGTAGGGATTTTTCAAAATTCCACCAGCAAAGGGGTGAGATAATTCCCCCCACTCACAGAGGAGAGTTAAGACAGCCCACCTAGCTGGAGCTATAAAGAATAATAAACCACAAAGATAATAAAAACTATCAACGGAGCGCAATGACCTTGATAAATTTATACACAACACATTTAATTATTTATAATCCACATAAAAAACTATTTAAAAAAAGTTTTAAATACATATACATACAGTATGCAATTTCTCCTCAATCGATTGCCCTTTTCTCCAAAATATAAAGTTTATAATGTCCCTCTGGACTCCGCTTATATCATCCACTTTGTAATCTTTAAAACAAGTTGTATCAAGTTTCTTTAAATGGATAAATGATAGTCTCTTAGAGCCAGAATATTAAAGTGAATGCAGTCTCTATATTGCCGCTTGTAAAATGTTTTTTAATAGCAGGGGAAGAGCACTGTGTTAATCAACTGTTCACAGCAGTATGCTACGACCCCTGTTAGTAGCAATCGAAGTTGGTGATGTCGGATAATCACGGCCACAAACAACTTCTGGTGAACGGGGTACGAACCTCCTTATCCAGGTCTCGTGTCAGCTTTGTCCCCTGTTTTGTGGCTCACCGGCAACCTTGTATAACAATGGGAATAGTATTGGAGATACTCCGGGCAGCAGGGTCCAGTTGATGGTGCCTTACTTACGCGTTTCTCCGCTAATGAGGCAATCGGTTTTGTCAGAGGATATTCCTATGAAGAATGCATGGAGCCGGCGATAACAAGTCGCAGAGGGGGAGGACACAATGCTCTGTTCACAGACTTCCTTGCCAGTGGCAGTTGCAGATCAGTTCATTACTCAAATAGAGGAGACACATCAACTAACACCCCTAAACACTGTCAAACATTGTTGGGTGTGGCTTCCCTATTTGAATAATGGACTGCTCTGCAAATGCCACTGGCAAGGAAGTCCAGCCTTATGGTTCAGGAGATTTTGTGATGAGTCAGTGGTATTTGCCTTTTATAGATATAGATTTCTGATATAAGTACTTAAACAACCTATTTACAGTCAGGAGAGGATTGTGTCTCACTTATCAGAGGTTAACCTGTCACTTGAAATAAACATTGCCGAACCTCTCAGAGAGCAATAGGAGGCAAGGAGAGATAGATATTTTGACTCTTAAATGCATTAAAGGAGAGCTTGATGGTCAGCAACTGCTTATCTGCTATGTAAAGGGTAGTGAGAGCTCTCCCAGTGACCTTAAGTGTTGTGCAAAAATATTTACCTTTTTACCTCAAAGGAGGCACCCTAAGGAGAGCAAGAACCTAAGCAAGGAGAACTAGGGCCCTTTGGAATAGAGTCAGCCTATCCCCGCAATCCTTACATATTTAACATACAGTGGGCGGAGCTTGGACTGTCATCACAGCATCTACAGGACTGAGCATGGAAGCATCAGAGGTGGGACGGGGCAGAGAACGAGGCGGATTAATCTCCTTAGCACAAGCCTTTTGACAGCATCAATCCTGGGAAGGCCTGTCCGGAGGTGCAGCCTGACAAAGATTGGCAGTGGTGAGTAGAGAATGTCCTGTTGTAAGTCTAATTGCTGATATTCTGTGATTAACTGACCAGTTTACTTTAGGTACTGTATATCCCGTTATCCATAAAATAAGACACAGAGACAAATTCCTGTAAAATTAAATCCATTTATTGCTTTGGTGTGTTCTCGGGAAGTCTCATGGAGGGGCACTTTGATCTCAATAACATCCTACCACAAGTGAGCCTATTTTAAAAGCAGTATTACATTTGCTTAAATACCAGTGCTTTTCATCTCTTTGTAATTATACCTGAAATTCCTTAGTGAAGCACGGGTATTCAGCTAGTATTATATACAATGATTTTTGAATTTCATTCTAAACTAAAAACCTAAATAAGACCTGACAGATGTACAGTAACAAGTATTAGAATGACATTTGATACACGTAATTGGCATAGACCAATGTCATACTTTATTGGTTAATGTCCCAAAAAAATAATTTCACTGTATAAATGGATTTCTCCTGCGTTACTTCATGGCAGCCATTACTCTAGGATTATATCTCATTCTAATAATAGACAGGGAGCTTTTTCAATGATTAGGGACTGCCCACTTCAGGTATATAGCACCGCTCCTCCCCTTTCTCCTTAGTCTTTTTCCTGTCTCCTAGTGTGACAGTGTAGAGTTTGTTATTTTTCTGTTCTGAAGGTTTACCTCTATTGTTCCCAGCGAATATGTCTGATTGCAGCCATGCTGGATAAGGGTAGCTCCCTGGGGGTTGGCCAAGTAAGTTCCCACTTACAGCTTATGGTGTCTGATTGCTGGTAACATCGCAGGTCTCTCTCATTGCCACTCTGGGTAGCTGCTGCTTTGTTGGGCCATATAACCACCGGTCTGTGTAGCCTCTGCCCTGTATACTGCCATGTCGGGTAGCCAAGTTCTGAGACTGGAAATACAAATGGGTGGAAGGAAGGGCAGGTAGGAGAATAGGATGTGGTGGCTGGTGGGTGGAAGCACTAGAGAGAGTCTGGAGGCAGCAGCTGGCAGGCGGAAGTGCTGTGTAGCAGATGTTTCAGTGTATTCAGTTGGATGATCTGCGTATCTGCACATTGCTATATGGTAAAATGGGTTTAAAAAACAATGCAGCAATTCTCCTCATTTGGTCTGGGCAGGTTCTTGTGCATACCAGCAGCATGGAAAAGGAACCTTCTCCCCAAAAGCTTACTATTGCCCAAAAGAGGTAAGTCCTCATAGAGGGCATGATATTATTCAGTAAAAAGTTTGGTTAGGATAGATGTTAATAGTAGTATTATTAAGATTGTTGTGTGTCTCCACCTAATAAAAGGTTGTGTAAGAAGAAGCATACGCATATTCATTGCGCTGCCTGTGACAAAATCTATTCTTCTGTGGAAAATGTGAAGATCTGTGAAGAGTGTACTGAGAGTGATTCTCATAGCTCTAAACAATCCAGGCAGATACAGGATTTAATGGATTGGATGAAAAAATCCTTTGTTACCAAGAAGCAGCTGTTTGAATTGCAGGGAAATAAGAGATCTAGATCCCTGGATAGTATTGAATCTGTGGAGGAATCAGTTCACATGATTGTAATTATGAGGATGATTATCAAGCAGTTTCTAGTGCAGAGTCAGAAGAAATGCAAGATGATGATAGGAAATTTAATTTGTAACTGTTATGGATGAGTAACTGGAACTCAGGGGAGTATGCGACAACTGGGAAGTTCCAGTACTCACAGGTAAAGCTGCAGCTAGAATTGATGTCTGCAGCAACTCGTGCTCTACATCTGACTCCGTTACCCCTCTTAGTGGTTGGATGGTGCCTACGGTGATAGTGTTCTTCCCACTGCAGCCGCATTTGAATGGGCGAATTAGGTCCGCCAAAACTCCCAAGCCCCGCGGTCTTATTAAGTGACAAGGCACCACCGCGACTGCGAGTGAGTAAGGGGGAACCTACAGTAACTAACCCTGCAACACCAATGCACGAGTGATAATGAGAATTAGATGTTATAAGCAAATAAACAGTGAGAGCAACAATGCTCAGGAATGTTAAAGATATAAATATAAACAAAGAACTGTTAGCGTGGATACTCCACGAAAACCTGAACACCGGCTGGCAAGATCTGGTCAAAAATTGATCAGTCAAAGTCTCCAGGTCACAGCACAACACAGGCAAGATCTCCAATGAGATGACAGGATCACACAGAAAAACAACAGACAGAGAGGAGGGGGGTGCAAATCCCTACCCCTAAATTCCCTTCCGCACACTGAAAATTACCTGTAACCATCCCTGAACCTATCTGGTAATAAAATTCAGAGAATTAGTCACAAATGTTTGCAAACACATGTTTAGCTGCTGGCCACGTCACGGCTTCTCCGATATAGCAGTCCTAACCTACATAATAGCAGTGCCCACATAGGGCCATGTAATTTGTCACAGTAGGCCTCATGATAAAGGCTATTACTAAAACACTTCCAGACAGAGAGCTAACTTAACCAGGAGCCACCCCCAGGATCTCCCATTGGCACTACAAGGAACAGCATGCCTTCCAAATGCTGCTCCCATTCAATGCCTCTTGCACACAAGCAGACAAACAATTTGGCAGTTGCTCAATCATACCTGGAGATAATTATATATCAGGTGCTGGAAGGGGGAGGGGTCACAGACAAACAACAGACAGAGAGGAGGGGGGTGCAAATCCCCACCCCTAAATTCCCTTCCGCACACTGAAAATTACCTGTAACCATCCCTGAACCTATGTGGTAATAAAATTCAGAGAATTAGTCACAAATGTTTGCAAACACATGTTTAGCTACTGGCCACATCACGTCTTCTCCGATACAGCAGTCCTAACCTACATAATAGCAGTGCCCACATAGGGCCATGTAATTTGTCACAGTAGGCCTCATGATAAAGGCTATTACTAAAACACTTCCAGACAGAGAGCTAACTTAACCAGGAGCCACCCCCAGGATCTCCCATTGGCACTACAAGGAACAGCATGCCTTCCAAATGCTGCTCCCATTCAATGCCTCTTGCACACAAGCAGACAAACAATTTGGCAGTTGCTCAATCATACCTGGAGATAATTATATATCAGGTGCTGGAAGGGGGAGGGGTCACAGACAAACAACAGACAGAGAGGAGGGGGGTGCAAATCCCCACCCCTAAATTCCCTTCCGCACACTGAAAATTACCTGTAACCATCCCTGAACCTATGTGGTAATAAAATTCAGAGAATTAGTCACAAATGTTTGCAAACATTTTCTGTTTACTTGCCTCCCATTCGGTCTCAAGACATCTCCAAGGACATTTACAAAGGTCCTTACAGCACGTATAACTGTCATAAGAGGACAACAAATAGCAGTATGGTCATAACTGGATGATCTGCTGGTGTGCGGAGAATCAAAAGGAGACGTAATGGAAGCATTGGACAAGACATTACATGTTCTTCAGTGTTCTGGCTGGTTAATAAACTTGGAGAAGAGCCAGCTGAGACCACCACAAAAATACAGTTTGTGTGGGTACAGGTGGATACTCTCAGTTATATGATAGGTCTTTAAGGAGACAGATACAGGAAGATTCAAGACCTGACTACTTTAGTAAAGATGTACAGCAGTATAACATTGTGTCAAGGAATGCTTTTTTGGGGAATCATGGCCTCCACCATATACATAGTTCCTTGGACAAGATAGAGGATGAGAGAGCTACAGTGGGACATTCTAAACTACAGTCAAAAATATATATTATCTGAATTACTGTATAAAGTTATGTCAGAAGGCAAAAGAGTCTCTAGACTGGTGGATGGAGACAGAACTCATCAGCAGAAAAACATCTCTGTCAGAACATCATTGTTGGTTCTAACAACAGATGCAAGTGCAAAAGTATGGAGAGCACATTTGTTGCACCAAAATTGTCAAGGCATCTGGTACCAAAAGGAGAGAAGGTTGTCTTCAAACCATAAGGAGATGAGAGCAGTATGGAATGCAAAAAAATGCTTTGAAGATCAGTTGACGGGGAATCATTTCAAAATATTCTCGAACAATGTCGCAGTAGTGGCCTATTTAAACCAGCAAGGTGGCACCAAAAGTCAAGCATTAATGAAAGAAGTGTCAAAGATACTAGAATGGGCAGAGAATCTCATTGAGACTCTGTCAGCCTTGCATGTACCAGAAGTAAACAATGCGGTAGCAGATTTTCTCAGCAGAGAAGTATTACCAGGAGAATGGCAGTTTAACAAAGTAGTGTTTCAAGAGATTATACATAGGTTCAGACAACCTCAGGTGGACCTAATGCCCACACATATCAATGCAAAGGTACCTCTTTTCTTCTACCGATATCATCTTCCAGGAACAGGAGGAGTGAATGTCTTCTCCAAAACATGGAGGTTCAAGCTGGCACATGTACTATATTTCCTCCGTTTCCAATGATTACACGTATTTTGAAGAAAATCAGGGAAGAGAAGGCACAAGTCATAATAATTCTTCCTTATTGGCCAAAAATAATTTGGTTCCCTTCACTGTTTAGGATGGCGGTAAAGAAACCTTGGATATTGCCTCTGAGGAGAGAATTGTTACATCAGGTACCATTACTGCATCCGAATCTGCAGCAGTTTAATTTGACGGCGTGGAAATTGAAAGGGAGCTACTGAGAAAAAAGGGGTTGTCTGAGCAAGTCATTAATCTACTGATTCAGGTATGAAAGAAAGTGTCTCTAATATTTATTATAGGATATGGAGAACTTTCATTGTTTGGTCTAATTCATGATTTGACGCCAAAAAAGCAGCTACGTCTCAAGTATTGCAGTTCTTATTTTATGGCTTTGAAAAGGGACTGGCAGTATCCACTATTAAAGTCCAGATAGCAGCTCTGAGTGTCTTGTTGGAGCAAAGATTGTCATAAGAAGATCTGGTGAGTAAATTCTGTCAGGCAATACAGAGGATACAACCTCAAATTAGATCAGTTCTTGCCCCGTGGGACTTGAATCTGGTTTTGAATGCTTTAATGTTGCCTCCTTTTGAACCTTTACAAGATATTTCAGTGAAATTGTTAACATGGAAAGTAGTTTTCCTGATAGCCATCCCGTCAGCCAGAAGAGTTGGCGAATTACAGGATCTGTGGTCGGAGGAACTTTACCTACATTTTTTCCCATATAGAGTTGCTCTAAGAAGCAATCCGGAATTTCTGCCCAAAGTAGTGTCAGAGTTTCATTTGAATCCAGAAATTGTGTTACCATCTTTTATCCACTACCACAGAACAAGGAAGAATAAAAGATGCATACTGTAATTTGGATCTACGAAGAGCGATCTAGATTTATTTGGAAAGAGTTAGAGAGTTTGGAAGACAAAGCAAATGTTTGTACTACATTCAGGAGCAAAGAGAGGGGAGACACCAACTAAGCAAACCATTTCCAGATGGATTAGAGAACTGTTAACATTCATATATGAGGAAAGTGGTCATAAAGTTCCAGAAGAACTAAAGGCACACTCCACCAGGGCTATTGCAGCTAAGAAAGCTTGAGTGTCAGTAAAGGACATATGTGCAGCAGTTACTTGGTCATCAATACATGCGTTTTCTAGTCATTATGCATTAGACATTGTAGATTTTCCCACTTTAGGAAACATGTCCTTGAGGGGGCATTGTAATAAATACTTGTTATGATTCAGCATGGATTCAGGGTCTCTTGTGTTTTCTGTTACCCTCTCTATATTGAGCGTTGGTATATCCCAGAGTAATGGCTGCCATGAAGTAGCGCAGGAGAAAAAAGCAAATTATACTTACAGATAATTTTGTTTCTTCCAGATAGTTCATGGCAGCCTACAATATACCCTCCCTTAGTGAGTTTTTAAATAGCAATTGTGAAAGAGACACTCAAAAGACTAAGGAGGAAGGGGAGGAGCGGTGCTATATACCTGACGTGGGTGGTCCCTAACCATTGCAAAAACTCCTGTCTAGTATTAGGAGAATGGGATATAATCCCATAGTAATGGCTGCCATGAAGTATCTTGAAGAAACAAAATTATTGGTAAGTATAATTTGCTTCTTCCCCAAAGCATTCAGTTTTAATCCTGTCATTTGTACTATTATAGGCTGAGACTCCTATATACTGGTACATTTGGTGGGTGGCTATTTCTGGGTGCCATTCTCCCTGATTCCTGATTACTGTTTACATAACACCACTGTTAATATGTGATTTTCAATGGTGTAGGCCACCACCTAATGGTCAATAAAACACATGACATTTTCTGCAGCAAATCCTGTTTATCAATCATTCTGCCATGGTCTCAAAGCTGCAGGCATTTGCCATCTTCCCCAGAAATGGCAGTGAAAAACCACCATCCTACAGTGAAACTACTTGGCTGTCTGTCCCCTTATAAGTGACTGGTCCCCCTCCATCTCCACTTACCTTCTCTGATTAAGTCATTTAAAAAAACATTAATCTCTGATTAACTTCTCTGATGTGATCATTAAAAAACCTCTATCTCCGATTACCTTCTCTGATGTAGTCATTAAAAACCATGGAGCCTCTTATGCAAGCACAGGCAGATACATTTACTACTTCCATTCAGTATTTCAAAGTTCAATTACAACACACTACTAAACAAGTGATTACAAGTGAAGAGCGTAGAAAATAGGTCACAGCGGAACAATCTCTGACTGATCGGACTTCTGGAAACATTCAAGGGATCTGCATTGAAGTATTTTTTGCAGAATAATCATTCCGCAGCATTGAGAATCACTGAGGAGCTCTCCTCCTTTGAAATTGAATGGGAAAACCATCTTGGCTTGTTTTGGGATGGTGGGGCTCCAGACTAAGGCCCTCATTCCGAGTTGATCGCTCGCTAGCTGCTTTTAGCAGCAATGCAAACGTTAAGCCGCCACCCTCTGGGAGTGTATTTTAGCTTAGCAGAAGTGCAAACGAAAGATTAGCAGAACTGCACAGGAAAAATTTCATGTCGTTTTTGAGTAGCTCCAGACCTACTCCTATCTTACGATGACTGCAGTCTGTTTAGTTCCTGGTTTGACGTCACAAACACGGCCTGCGTTCAGCCAGTCACTCCCCCGTTTCTCCAGCCACTCCTGCGTTTTTGCCTGGCACGCCTGCGTTTTTTAGCACACTCCCTGAAAACGCAGAGTTGCTGCCCAGAAACACCCACTTCCTGTCAATCATACTACGAACACTCGAGCGACTGAAAAACGTTGCTGGAGCTTGGGTAAAACTACAAACTTTTGTGTGAAAGTACTTAGCGCTGCGTACCATGCGCATGCGCCTAAATGCCTATTTTTCACCTGATCGCTCTCCTGCGAAAACGGCAGCGAGCGATCAACTCGGAATGAGGGCCATGAACTGTTACTTTTCCAGAGCATTAATTTCTACCACAAGATGGTCTGTACCTTGCCAGGCTTGGCAGATTAAATGGAAGGGTCATTCCCTCCTCATGCTTTAATACTACTCTGCAGAAATCACAGAGGCCCAGTGGGAAATAGCCCCTATATCTTCAAAATTTGCTTGAGCCCATCATAAGTTTGCACTATTCTACCCAGCATGCCTCCGCATCTATGATAGTAAGGACTTTAAGGCTTTTAACACCCCTGCTGATACACTAGAGCCTGCTATCAAAGTAGACATGGAATGCTCCAAATCTACTACTAACATCCAGTTGCAAACTCCCCAGGCTGAGTATTTGGCCTGTATATTGCTATGGGAGTAGTATGTGTTGCCGGCGGTCGGGCTTCCGGCGACCAGCATACCGGTGCCAGAATCCTGACCGCTGGCATATCAATAGTTTGGCAAGCGCAAATGAGCCCCTTGCGGGCTCGCTACGTGCACCACGCTATCTATTCTCCCTCTAGGGGGGGCGTGGACCCCCCAAGAGGGAGAAAAGTTGTCGGTATGTCGGCGGTCGGGCCGGTATGGTGGTCATCAGGAGCCCAGCAGCCGGCAACCTGAAGACCACCCATTGCTATTATTATTTCATTAATATTAATACTTAATTTTACCGGTTATTTTCTAGTTTGTATTATTTGATGTGGTCATAGTGGACTCTCCCCTGTATCATTCTGTTTAAGAGTATAGAAATTATATGTTTGATGCTAGTTGTTAAAGTCTATCATATTTACAATGCTTATATTTCTTCCCTGCATTTCATATTGTCGTGCTCCATAACTTTTATTTGTTTGGCTGTTCCTGTCTTTTACATATACATGTTTCTTATTTATCTTCTGTTTTCCTCTTCTTGTATATATGACCACTGTAGAGTTCCATCCCCCTCTTACTCTTTCATCTCTTACAGTGGGTGCCTTCTTTTGCTTAGTATGTTGTTTTTTATTTGATTTTTACATCTACTTATTCCCTCTTTTCCTATCCTCTCCTTCTTCCTACTGTATCATTGACGTTACCTCACTATTCACTGGTGTACAATGGGCCTAATTCAGATCTGATCGCAGCAGAAAATCTGTTAGCTAATGGGCAAAACCATGTGCACTACAGGTGGTGAAAATATAACATGTGCAGAGAGAGTCAGATTTGGGTGTGTTACATTGTTTCTGTGCAGGATAAATACTGGCTGCTTTATTTTTACACTGCAATTCAGATTTCAATTTGAACACACCCCACCCAAATCTAACTCTCTCTTCATATGTTAAATCTGCCCCCCTCCCCTACAGTGCACATGGGGCTAATTCAGACCTGGTCGCTGCTGTGCGATTTTGCACAGCGGGTGATCAGGTCTAAACTGCACATGCGATCGGCATCTCAGCGATGTGATCGGCATCACAGCCCAGCGATCGCCTCTGCCTGATCGACAGACAGAGGCGTTCGCTGGGTGAGAGGGGGCAATGATGCACACATAGGGACTTACTTGTCGGGTGCTATAACATCGCCGCTGTGCGATGCTAGCAGACCTGTGCGGTGGGGGGGGGCATACATGCGGGGCAGACTAGCCCTGTGCTGGGCATCCCCCTGCATGTCAGGGTGGCTGATCGTAGCCGTGCTAAATTTTGCATGGCTACAATCAGGTCTGAATTAGCCCCATGGTTTTACACATTAGCTAACAAATTTGTTGCTGTAATCAGATCTGAATTAGGCACAATATTTTCATAGTGTGGGCTTTACAGTACTCCTATATACTACCCTGGTTTTAAGTATACTCCTGGAATGTTAAAGGTGTCAACTGTGCCATTAAGAGGAAACATATCTTAACTTTTCTTTTAATAAGGCTAATGCAGATATCTCTCTCTTAAGAGAGACCCACCTAACCAAACCTGCACATGCTAAACTCAATAGGCTTAAACATAAGGTTTCATCCTCTGCCACCTGCTCCACAAAATCAGCGGGTGCAGATAATCGTACATCATACTACAGATGACCCCACTGGTAAATTTGTAATCTTGGATACCACCATTGCAGGTCACTGACATATTATTGCAAATGTGTATGCCTCTAATTTATATTCTAAATCCTATTTTTTTTAAATCTCATATGTAGTTTATATCCGCATGTGGATTATTCTATTCTTCTAGGCAGCGAAATCAACATTTTCCTCTGCATTTTAACACAGCCATAAAAAAAGAATACTCCAAAAGCTAGGTTAAGACCCAGTTTGCCCTTCTCCTATAGATCAATTTCCCTGCTAAATATAGATTACAAATTTCTTACAAAGATCGTGGCTGAACAGTTGAAATGTGTCCTCCCTAGTATTGTGTATATTGACCAATCTGGCTTTATTTGGGGATGGCATGCTGTGACAAATAAGTCTAAGTTCTTAGCAGCCAGCCTCTATGAGACCCTTCAGAGATTTGGATTTACATCCCAATATGTGCAAATTATACAAGCCAGAGAAGGATGTCCCCTCTTCTCTTCACTATTGTTTGATCTTACGTTAGAACACCTGGCCATTTCATTGTGCAGTCATCCATTGTATTCAGGGTAACAAGTTGGGCCCTTGAAATTAATGGTATCCCTACAGTATTTGCTGATGAAATTATGTCACTTGTTTCCAACCCAGCTGCATCAATACCTGATATAATGGAAACTACTGCTATTTTCAGCTCTTTTGATGGATAGTGCATTGATATTCATAAATCATAAATTCTGACATTTACCATTTATTGCAGACATTCAAGCATGCTTCACTAAATCTGGTTGGTAGTCCAAACAAACAAAGATATACAGGACTAATTTAATTCAAACAAAAAAAATCTGGTGCTTTTGGCCTTAAAAAAAGTGTTCTGATATCAGAACACTTTGAGACACTGGAGGACTTTCACATCAGTGGAGATAGTTTGAATCTTATTTGGAGCTCTCCCTACCTCAATTATCCAAGTATATGACTGATTTCTAAACATTGGCTTTCATAGGTTGTCAGGTCATTGCAATGTAGACAAAGAATCACATGTTCCACTAATCAGTTCTGAATATCCTTATTAGATATATATTCCTACATTTGCTGATCAAATATAACACATTTAAAGATATACTCCTGATGAAATCTCGACACAAAACGAAAAGCATTGGATTATTCATACAATTGTGATCCCCAGTCTTCATAGAAAGGAGTGGGGAGAAGATATTCTGTCACAAATACAGACACTGTTTACTATATGTACAATTTTATATGAATATTGGCCCTCATTCTGAGTTGTTCGCTCGCAAGCTGCTTTTAGCAGCTTTGCACACGCTAAACCGCCGCCTACTGCGAGTGAATCTTTGCATAGTAAAATTGCGAACGAAAGATTAGCAGAATTGCGAATAGACACTTCTTAGCAGTTTCTGAGTAGCTCCACACTTACTCGGCAACTGCGATCAGTTCAGTCAGTTTCGTTCCTGGTTTGACGTCACAAACACACCCAGCATTCGCCCAGACACTCCCCCGTTTCTTCAGACACTCCCTAGTTTTTCCCAGAAACGGCAGCGTTTTTTCACACACACCCATAAAATGGCCAGTTTCCGCCCAGAAACACCCACTTCCTGTCAATCACATTACGATCACCAGAACGAAGAAAAAAACCTCGTAATGCCGTGAGCAAAATTCCTAACTGCATAGCAAATTTACTTGGCGCAGTCGCAGTGCGAATATTGCGCATGCGCAATAAGTGGAAAATCGCTGCGATGCGAAGAAAATTACAGAGCGAACAACTCGGAATGACCCCCATTGTTTTTAACAAATATGTGACAATGGAAGACGTATATCTATCTGAATAAGTTTTGAGAAATGTTAGTCCATTAGAGACAATTTGGTGACTAATAGGCCTGGGATTAACCTAGCCATGACCACAATTATGGTGATTATTCAGTAATGTTGTGTGTATATATATATATATATATATATATATTAATTACAGATGAGAACCGAACCCCCCCAAACTTCACCACCCAAGCTCGGATCCAAGCCCGGCTCAGGTTTTCCCACTTGACTCAGTAACCACAGCAAGGCAAAACATCATCATCCCGCTGTTGGATTCTTGTGGGGTTTGGATTCCATATAAGAAGCCGCGTGTCGCTGCCATTTTCACTCCGGCATTGGAGAGTGTAGAGAGAGGCTGTGTCTCCATACTCAGTGTCCTGCATCTGTTCAGTGGTAGTGTCTTGTGCTGCAGGCACATTGGTTGTGTCCTCTACTGCCATATATCAGGTGGTGCTGTATAAGTCAAGTCCAGTGCTGCTTTCTAGTGCTGCATCAGTCCAGTGGTGGTGTCTTGTGCTGCATCAGTCCAGTCACAGTGGTGGTGTCCTTTGCTGCCTTATGTCCAGTGCTGCTGTATAAGTCCAGTCCATTGCAGTGGTGTTGTGTTGTCCTGCATCAGTACAGTGGTAGTGTCTTGTGCTGCATCAGTCCAGTCACAGTGGTGGTGTCCTCTGCTGCCATATGTCCAGTGCTGCTGTATAAGTTCAGTACATTGCAGTGGTGCTGTGTTATCCTGCATCAGTCCAGTGGTGGTGTCCCTGTGCTGCTGTATATGTCCAGTGGTTCAGCCGTATATGTCCAGTGATACTGCCGTATATGTACAGTGGTACTGCCGTATAAATCCAGTGATACTGCCATATAATTTAAGTAATACTGCCGTAACATGCCAGTGCTACTGGCGTATAATTCCAGCGGTATTGGCATATGAATCCAGTACAGTGTTGCTGCCGTATATGTCCAGTAGTACTGCCATGAGTACAGTGGTACTGCTGTATAATTCCAGTGATTCTGCCATATAATTCTAGTGGTACTGGCATATAAGTCCAGTGATACTGTCGTATAATTCCAGTGGTGCTGCCGTATAAGTCCAGTCCAGTGGTACTGCCATAAAAGTTCAGTGTTGCTGTCCTGTGCTGTATATTATTTACTCCAAATAAAGCAATTATTAATATTTAATTAAAATAATTTTCACAGGGTTTGCCCTGTATGGTGTAGAGGTATGCTCTCCTGTACCGCATATTGTTATATAACTACAGAAAACTAATGCAGAACAAAAATGTGGAGGATAAAATAGGGAAAGATCAAAAAACACTTCCTCACAGTGCTAATGATGCAGCCTCTAGTCATGACATAGATGATGAAATGCCATCAACGTCATCTGGCAGGGCCGATGCCCATTGTCATAGTAGAGGGCATATCAAATCCAAAAAGCAGAAGTTCAGTAAAATGATCCCAAAAAAATAAATTTAAATGGTCTGAGGAGAAACGTAAACTTGCCAATATGCCATTTACGACACGGAGAGGCAAAAAACGGCTAAGGCCCAGGCCTATGTTTCTGACTAGTGGTTCAGCATCACATGATGATGGAAGCCCTCATACACCCTCTTAAAAAACAAAAAGAGTTAAGCTGGCAAAAGCACAGATAAGATCTGTGCGTTCTAAGATGGTATCACATATCCCCAAAGAGAGTCCAAGTGTGTCGGCGGTTGCAATGCCTGACCTTCCCAACACTGGACAGGAAGAGGTGGTGCCTTCCACCATTTGCACGCCCCCTGCAAGTGCTGGAAGGAGCACCCACAGTCCAGTCCCTGATAGTCAAATTGAAGATGTCACTGTTGAAGTACACCAGGATGAGGATATGGGTGTTGCTGGTGCTGGGGAGGAAATTGACAAGGAGGATTCTGATGGTGAGGTGGTTTGTTTAAGTCAGGCACACGGGGAGACACCTGTTGTCCGTGGGACGAATATGGCCATTGACATGCCTGGTCAAATTACAAAAATAAAAACACCTCTTCGTGTGGAATTATTTCAACAGAAATGCAGACAACTGGTGTCAAGCCGTGTGTTGCCTTTGTCAAGCTGTAATAAGTAGGTGTAAGGACGTTAACCACTTAGGAACATCCTCCCTTATACGTCACCTGGAGCGCATTCATCAGAAGTCATTGACAAGTTCAAGAACTTTGGGTGACAGCGGAAGCAGTCCACTGACAACTAAATCCCTTCCTCTTGTACCCAAGCACTTGCAAACCACACCACCAACTCCCTCAGTGTCAATTTCCTCCCTAGACAGGAACGCCAATAGTCCTGCAAGGCAATGTCACTGGCAAGTCTGACGAGTCCTCTCCTGACTGAGATTCCTCCAATGCATCCTTGAGTGTAACACCTACTGCTGCTGGCACTGCTGTTGTTGCTGCTGGGAGTCGATCATCATCCCAGAGGGGAAGTCGGAAGACCACTTGTACTACTTCCAGTAAGCAATTGCCTGTCCAACAGTCCTTTGCGAGGAAGATGAAATGTCACAGCAGTCATCCTGCTGCAAAGCAGATAACTCAAGCCTTGGCAGCTGTGTTGGTGTTAAACGTGTGTCCAGTATGCCCTGTTAATTCACAGGGACTTAGAGAATTGCTTGATGTGTTGTGACCCCGGTACCAAATACCATCTAGGTTCCAATTCTCTAGGCAGGCGATACCGAGAATGTACACAGACATCAGAAAAAGACTCACCAGTGTCCTAAAAAATGCAGTTGTACCCAATGTCCACTTAACCATGGATATGTGGACAAGTGGAGCAGGGCAGACTCAGGACTATATGACTGTGACAGCCCACTGGGTAGATGTATTGCCTTCCGCAGCAAGAACAGCAGTGGCGGCACCAGTAGCAGCATCTTGCAAACGCCAACTCATTCCTAGGCAGGCTACGCTTTGTATCACCGCTTTCCATAAGAGGCACACAGCTGACAACCTCTTACGGAAACTGAGGAACATCAGTGCAGAATGGCTTACCCCAATTGGACTCTCCTGGGGATTTGTGACATCGGACAAAGCCACCAATATTGTGCGTGCATTACATGTGGGCAAATTCCAGCACGTCCCATGTTTTGCACATACATTGCAAAATTTAAAAAATGACTGGGGCGTGCAAGAGATGCTGTCACTGGCCCGTAGAATTGCGGGCCACTTTCGGCATTCAGCCACCGCGTGCTGAAGACTGGAGCACCAGCAAACACTCCTGAACCTGCCCTGCCATCATCTGAAGCAAGAGGTGGTAACAAGGTGGATTTCAACCCTCTATATGCTTCAGAGGATGGAGGAGCAGCAAAAGGCCATTCAAGCCTATACATCTGCCTACGATATAGGCAAAGGAGGAGGAATGCACCTGACTCAAGCGCAGTGGAGAATGATTTCAACGCTGTGCAAGGTTCTGCAACCCTTTGGACTTGCCACACGTGAAGTCAGTTCAGACACTGCTAGCCTGAGTCAGGTCATTCCCCTCATCAGGCTTTTGCAGAAGCAGCTGGAGAAATTGAAGGAGGAGGTAAAACGGAGCAATTCCGCTAGGCATGTGGGACTTGTGGATGGAGCCCTTCATTCACTTAACCAGGATTCACGGGTGGTCAATCTGTTGAAATCAGAGCACTACATTTTGGCCACCGTGCTTGATCCTAGGTTTAAAGCCTATGTTGTATCTCTCTTTCCGGCAGACACAAGTCTGCACATGTTCAAAGACCTGCTGGTGAGACACTTGTCAACTCAAAAGGAACGTGACCCGTCAACAGCTCCTCCTTCACATTCTCCCGCAACTGGGGCTGCGAGGAAAAGGCTAAGAATTCCGAGCCCACCTGCTGGCGGTGATGAAGGGCAGTCTTGAGTGGAAACTGACATCTGTTATGGACTGAAGGACCTGCCAACGATTACTGACATGTCATCTACTGTCACTGCATATGATTCTGTCACCATTGAAAGAATGGTGGAGGATTATATGAGTGACCACATCCAAGCAGGCACGTCATACAGTCCGTACATATACTGGCAGGAAAAAGAGGCAATTTGGAGGCCCTTGCACAAACTGGCTTTATTTTACCTAAGTAGCCCCCCCTCCTGTGTGTACTCCGAAAGCATGTTTAGTGCAGCCGGTCACCTTGTCAGCGATCGGTGTACGAGGTTACTTCCACAAAATATGGAGAAGATGATGTTCATCAAAATGAGTTATAATCAATTCCTCCGTGGAAACATTCACCATCAATTGCCTCCAGAAAGTACACAGGGACCTGTGATGGTGGATTAAAGTGGGGACGAATTAATACTCTGTGAGGAGGGGGATGTACACAGTGAAAGTGGTGAGGAATCAGAGGATGATGATGAGGTGGACATCTTGCCTCTGTAGAGCCAGTTTGAGCAAGGAGAGATTGATTGCTTCTTTTTTTGGTGGGTTCCCAAACCAATCAGTAATTTCAGCCACAGTCGTGTGGCAGACCCTGTGGCTGAAATGATGGGTTTGTTAAAGTGTGCATGTCCTGTTTATACAACATAAGGGTGGGTGGGAGGGCCCATGGACAACTCCATCTTGCACCTCTTTTTTTTATTTATCTTTGCATCATGTGATGTTTGGGGCCAATTTCTTTAAGTTCCATCCTGTCTGACACTGCAGTGCCACTCCTAGATGGGCCAGGTGTTCGTCCCACCCACTTGGGTCGCTTAGCTTAGTCATCCAGGGACCTCGGTGCAAATGTTAGGACTAAAAATAATATTGTGAGATGTGAGGTGTTCAGAATAGACTGGAAATGAGTGGAAATTATGGTTATTGAGGTTAATAATACTATGGGATCAAAATGACTCCCACATTCTATGATTTTTGAGGGTTTTTTTATTAAAAAAAACACCCGAATCCGTCAAAAAATTTTCAAGAAGGTTTTGCCAAAACGCGTCCGAATCCAAAACACGGCCGCGGAACCGAATCCAAAACCAAAACACAAAACCCGAAAAATTTCCGGTGCACATCTCTACCATGAATATATGATTACTATAAGCTGAACTTTATGCCAAAAACTTCTAAAAATTAACAAAGAGTGATGGTAACAATAGGTAGAATTTGATGTATATTTTTTTAACTCCTATAACCACATGCATCTCCAGACAAACTTGAAATATAGCAATAGTAATCATATATTACTTTTTCTGGAGCAGTTCCAAAAAAATAGAAAATGGTTACAAACCTACAGCATTTACGCTTGGGACATAATGTAGGTAGATTTTCACACAATGAAATGTGTATCTGATAGGGTATTTTTGGGGGGGTTATACATTGCATTTCTTCTCTTTTACATGTAATACCTTTAAGTACATGCTTGCAAACAAATATCTTCCCATCAATGCCATTTATCAATATCTATATCACAAAATGTTTTATAATCTAGTCCATGTTAATTTTTAAAATGCTAAAATAAATTTAAGTAATGTGTACAAAAATATAATACAAATTCTCAGTTCAAGAGTGCTAATAATACAATAATAATATGTGCCCAATGCACAGATATTAGTTATCCTGATTAAAAGGTTGCAAATTAGATTTTTGTCAGTATGATTTTTGTTCAGTAGTAGAGGAAACAAATGTATTCATCTAATTTAAATCTAAATCAGAAACATGTATATTATATGTGTATATTACTGATGCTGTGGTTATAGGGAATGAAAATGTTCCATGCTTGAATGAGTTCATTAAAAATGTGAATTACAATCCTGTAAATACTGTGTGACCTTCACTTCACAATTTACCTTTTCAAATATTACTTTTTGGATATAATATCATTGGTGAAATAGGTGAGTTTTTCATGACAAACTTTTTTTGAAAGTTCTTATTAACTTGAAAATTGGAAAATTCAATTAACAGTGAGTTCCATACTGACTAATCATAAATTACATTATTGCACACTTTGCAGGATATTTTCATAGATTTTTCCAAGCAATTGAATTAGAAATGCAAATTTATTAGACCTGTGATAACCATACAATTTAATCTTTGCATTGTGGAAAATATACACTTCCATATATGCAACTGTACACATGGGCCACCCACATATTAAATAAGGGGAGTTCCCTCTAGCAAATGATGTGTCCACTTAGGAGCAATTGTCAAGTGATTGTTGTACTCTATACATTAGGGAGGGTAAAACTGTCATTTACATACATGTGGGTACCATTTATTGAAAGAGGGAAATCTCTATTTTCAATTGATTTCTTTCCCTGGCAATTTAAGATGTGGAATATGTCCAGCACTCACCTTATCTATGTGGTACATACATACAGTAACTGAATTCTGTTCAGTGGTGAGAGTTAGAGATGAGCGCCGGAAATTTTTCGGGTTTTGTGTTTTGGTTTTGGGTTCGGTTCCGCGGCCGTGTTTTGGGTTCGACCGCGTTTTGGCAAAACCTCACCGAATTTTTTTTGTCGGATTCGGGTGTGTTTTGGATTCGGATGTTTTTTTCAAAAAACCCTAAAAAACAGCTTAAATCATAGAATTTGGGGGTAATTTTGATCCCAAAGTATTATTAACCTCAAAAAACATAATTTACACTCATTTTCAGCCTATTCTGAACACATCACACCTCACAATATTATTTTTAGTCCTAAAATTTGCACCGAGGTCGCTGTGTGAGTAAGATAAGCGACCCTAGTGGCCGACACAAACACCGGGCCCATCTAGGAGTGGCACTGCAGTGTCACGCAGGATGTCCCTTCCAAAAAACCCTCCCCAAACAGCACATGACGCAAAGAAAAAAAGAGGCGCAATGAGGTAGCTGTGTGAGTAAGATTAGCGACCCTAGTGGCCGACACAAACACCGGGCCCATCTAGGAGTGGCACTGCAGTGTCACGCAGGATGTCCCTTCCAAAAAACCCTCCCCAAACAGCACATGACGCAAAGAAAAAAAGAGGCGCAATGAGGTAGCTGACTGTGTGAGAAAGATAAGCGACCCTAGTGGCCGACACAAACACCGGGCCCATCTAGGAGTGGCACTGCAGTGTCACGCAGGATGTCCCTTCCAAAAAACCCTCCCCAAACAGCACATGACGCAAAGAAAAAAAGAGGCGCAATGAGGTAGCTGACTGTGTGAGTAAGATTAGCGACCCTAGTGGCCGACACAAACACCGGGCACATCTAGGAGTGGCACTGCAGTGTCACGCAGGATGTCCCTTCCAAAAAACCCTCCCCAAACAGCACATGACGCAAAGAAAAAAAGAGGCGCAATGAGGTAGCTGACTGTGTGAGTAAGATTAGCGACCCTAGTGGCCGACACAAACACCGGGCACATCTAGGAGTGGCACTGCAGTGTCACGCAGGATGTCCCTTCCAAAAAACCCTCCCCAAACAGCACATGACGCAAAGAAAAAAAGAGGCGCAATGAGGTAGCTGTGTGAGTAAGATTAGCGACCCTAGTGGCCGACACAAACACCGGGCCCATCTAGGAGTGGCACTGCAGTGTCACGCAGGATGTCCCTTCCAAAAAACCCTCCCCAATCAGCACATGATGCAAAGAAAAAGAAAAGAAAAAAGAGGTGCAAGATGGAATTATCCTTGGGCCCTCCCACCCACCCTTATGTTGTATAAACAAAACAGGACATGCACACTTTAACCAACCCATCATTTCAGTGACAGGGTCTGCCACACGACTGTGACTGATATGACGGGTTGGTTTGGACCCCCCCCAAAAAAGAAGCAATTAATCTCTCCTTGCACAAACTGGCTCTACAGAGGCAAGATGTCCACCTCATCTTCACCCTCCGATATATCACCGTGTACATCCCCCTCCTCACAGATTATCAATTCGTCCCCACTGGAATCCACCATCTCAGCTCCCTGTGTACTTTGTGGAGGCAATTGCTGCTGGTCAATGTCTCCGCGGAGGAATTGATTATAATTCATTTTAATGAACATCATCTTCTCCACATTTTCTGGATGTAACCTCGTACGCCGATTGCTGACAAGGTGAGCGGCGGCACTAAACACTCTTTCGGAGTACACACTTGTGGGAGGGCAACTTAGGTAGAATAAAGCCAGTTTGTGCAAGGGCCTCCAAATTGCCTCTTTTTCCTGCCAGTATAAGTACGGACTGTGTGACGTGCCTACTTGGATGCGGTCACTCATATAATCCTCCACCATTCTATCAATGTTGAGAGAATCATATGCAGTGACAGTAGACGACATGTCCGTAATCGTTGTCAGGTCCTTCAGTCCGGACCAGATGTCAGCATCAGCAGTCGCTCCAGACTGCCCTGCATCACCGCCAGCGGGTGGGCTCGGAATTCTGAGCCTTTTCCTCGCACCCCCAGTTGCGGGAGAATGTGAAGGAGGAGATGTTGACAGGTCGCGTTCCGCTTGACTTGACAATTTTGTCACCAGCAGGTCTTTCAACCCCAGCAGACCTGTGTCTGCCGGAAAGAGAGATCCAAGGTATGCTTTAAATCTAGGATCGAGCACGGTGGCCAAAATGTAGTGCTCTGATTTCAACAGATTGACCACCCGTGAATCCTTGTTAAGCGAATTAAGGGCTGCATCCACAAGTCCCACATGCCTAGCGGAATCGCTCCGTGTTAGCTCCTTCTTCAATGCCTCCAGCTTCTTCTGCAAAAGCCTGATGAGGGGAATGACCTGACTCAGGCTGGCAGTGTCTGAACTGACTTCACGTGTGGCAAGTTCAAAGGGCATCAGAACCTTGCACAACGTTGAAATCATTCTCCACTGCACTTGAGACAGGTGCATTCCATCTCCTATATCGTGCTCAATTGTATAGGCTTGAATGGCCTTTTGCTGCTCCTCCAACCTCTGAAGCATATAGAGGGTTGAATTCCACCTCGTTACCACTTCTTGCTTCAGATGATGGCAGGGCAGGTTCAGTAGTTTTTGGTGGTGCTCCAGTCTTCTGTACGTGGTGCCTGTACGCCGAAAGTGTCCCGCAATTTTTCTGGCCACCGACAGCATCTCTTGCACGCCCCTGTCGTTTTTTAAAAAATTCTGCACCACCAAATTCAAGGTATGTGCAAAACATGGGACGTGCTGGAATTTGCCCATATTTAATGCACACACAATATTGCTGGCGTTGTCCGATGCCACAAATCCACAGGAGAGTCCAATTGGGGTAAGCCATTCCGCGATGATCTTCCTCAGTTGCCGTAAGAGGTTTTCAGCTGTGTGCGTATTCTGGAAAGCGGTGATACAAAGCGTAGCCTGCCTAGGAAAGAGTTGGCGTTTGCGAGATGCTGCTACTGGTGCCGCCGCTGCTGTTCTTGCGGCGGGAGTCCATACATCTACCCAGTGGGCTGTCACAGTCATATAGTCCTGACCCTGCCCTGCTCCACTTGTCCACATGTCCGTGGTTAAGTGGACATTGGGTACAACTGCATTTTTTAGGACACTGGTGAGTCTTTTTCTGACGTCCGTGTACATTCTCGGTATCGCCTGCCTAGAGAAGTGGAACCTAGATGGTATTTGGTAACGGGGGCACACTGCCTCAATAAATTGTCTAGTTCCCTGTGAACTAACGGCGGATACCGGACGCACGTCTAACACCAACATAGTTGTCAAGGACTCAGTTATCCGCTTTGCAGTAGGATGACTGCTGTGATATTTCATCTTCCTCGCAAAGGACTGTTGAACAGTCAATTGCTTACTGGAAGTAGTACAAGTGGGCTTACGACTTCCCCTCTGGGATGACCATCGACTCCCAGCGGCAACAACAGCAGCGCCAGCAGCAGTAGGCGTTACACGCAAGGATGCATCGGAGGAATCCCAGGCAGGAGAGGACTCGTCAGACTTGCCAGTGACATGGCCTGCAGGACTATTGGCATTCCTGGGGAAGGAGGAAATTGACACTGAGGGAGTTGGTGGGGTGGTTTGCGTGAGCTTGGTTACAAGAGGAAGGGATTTACTGGTCAGTGGACTGCTTCCGCTGTCACCCAAAGTTTTTGAACTTGTCACTGACTTATTATGAATGCGCTGCAGGTGACGTATAAGGGAGGATGTTCCGAGGTGGTTAACGTCCTTACCCCTACTTATTACAGCTTGACAAAGGGAACACACGGCTTGACACCTGTTGTCCGCATTTCTGGTGAAATACCTCCACACCGAAGAGCTGATTTTTTTGGTATTTTCACCTGGCATGTCAACGGCCCTATTCCTCCCACGGACAACAGGTGTCTCCCCGGGTGCCTGACTTAAACAAACCACCTCACCATCAGAATCCTCCTGGTCAATTTCCTCCCCAGCGCCAGCAACACCCATATCCTCCTCATCCTGGTGTACTTCAACACTGACATCTTCAATCTGACTATCAGGAACTGGACTGCGGGTGCTCCTTCCAGCACTTGCAGGGGGCATGCAAATAGTGGAAGGCGCATGCTCTTCACGTCCAGTGTTGGGAAGGTCAGGCATCGCAAACGACACAATTGGACTCTCCTTGTGGATTTGGGATTTCAAAGAACGCACAGTTCTTTGCGGTGCTTTTGCCAGCTTGAGTCTTTTCAGTTTTCTAGCGAGAGGCTGAGTGCTTCCATCCTCATGTGAAGCTGAACCACTAGCCATGAACATAGGCCAGGGCCTCAGCCGTTCCTTGCCACTCCGTGTGGTAAATGGCATATTGGCAAGTTTACGCTTCTCCTCCGACAATTTTATTTTAGGTTTTGGAGTCCTTTTTTTTCTGATATTTGGTGTTTTGGATTTGACATGCTCTGTACTATGACATTGGGCATCGGCCTTGGCAGACGACGTTGCTGGCATTTCATCGTCTCGGCCATGACTAGTGGCAGCAGCTTCAGCACGAGGTGGAAGTGGATCTTGATCTTTCCCTAATTTTGGAACCTCAACTTTTTTGTTCTCCATATTTTATAGGCAGAACTAAAAGGCACCTCAGGTAAACAATGGAGATGGATGGATTGGATACTAGTATACAATTATGGACGGACTGCCACGGTTAGGTGGTATAAAAAAACCACGGTTAGGTGGTATATATTATAATAATAATACAATTATGGATGGACGGACTGCCTGCCGACTGCCGACACAGAGGTAGCCACAGCCGTGAACTACCGCACTGTACACTGGTTGATAAAGAGATAGTAGTATACTCGTAACAACTAGTATGACACTATGACGACGGTATAAAGAATGAAAAAAAAACCACGGTTAGGTGGTATATATTATAATAATAATACAATTATGGATGGACGGACTGCCTGCCGACTGCCGACACAGAGGTAGCCACAGCCGTGAACTACCGCACTGTACACTGGTTGATAAAGAGATAGTAGTATACTCGTAACAACTAGTATGACACTATGACGACGGTATAAAGAATGAAAAAAAAAACCACGGTTAGGTGGTATATATTATAATAATAATACAATTATGGATGGACGGACTGCCTGCCGACTGCCGACACAGAGGTAGCCACAGCCGTGAACTACCGCACTGTACACTGGTTGATAAAGAGATAGTAGTATACTCGTAACAACTAGTATGACACTATGACGACGGTATAAAGAAAGAAAAAAAAAATACCACAGTTAGGTGGTATATATTATAATAATAATACAATTATGGATGGACGGACTGCCTGCCGACTGCCGACACAGAGGTAGCCACAGCCGTGAACTACCGCACTGTACACGGGTTGATAAAGAGATAGTAGTATACTCGTAACAACTAGTATGACACTATGACGACGGTATAAAGAATGAAAAAAAAACCACGGTTAGGTGGTATATATTATAATAATAATACAATTATGGATGGACGGACTGCCTGCCGACTGCCGACACAGAGGTAGCCACAGCCGTGAACTACCGCACTGTACACTGGTTGATAAAGAGATAGTAGTATACTCGTAACAACTAGTATGACACTATGACGACGGTATAAAGAATGAAAAAAAAACCACGGTTAGGTGGTATATATTATAATAATAATACAATTATGGATGGACGGACTGCCTGCCGACTGCCGACACAGAGGTAGCCACAGCCGTGAACTACCGCACTGTACACTGGTTGATAAAGAGATAGTAGTATACTCGTAACAACTAGTATGACACTATGACGACGGTATAAAGAATGAAAAAAAAACCACGGTTAGGTGGTATATATTATAATAATAATACAATTATGGATGGACGGACTGCCTGCCGACTGCCGACACAGAGGTAGCCACAGCCGTGAACTACCGCACTGTACACTGGTTGATAAAGAGATAGTAGTATACTCGTAACAACTAGTATGACACTATGACGGTATAAAGAATGAAAAAAAAACCACGGTTAGGTGGTATATATTATAATAATAATACAATTATGGATGGACGGACTGCCTGCCGACTGCCGACACAGAGGTAGCCACAGCCGTGAACTACCGCACTGTACACTGGTTGATAAAGAGATAGTAGTATACTCGTAACAACTAGTATGACACTATGACGACGGTATAAAGAAAGAAAAAAAAATACCACGGTTAGGTGGTATATATTGTAATACAATTATGGATGGACGGACTGCCTGCCGAGTTCCGACTGCCGACACAGAGGTAGCCACAGCCGTGAACTACCGCACTGTACTGTGTCTGCTGCTAATATAGACTGGTTGATAAAGAGATAGTATACAATACATACAACAATATACTACTATACTGGTGGTCAGGCACTGGTCACCACTAGTCACACTGGCAGTGGCACTCCTGCAGCAAAAGTGTGCACTGTTTAATTTTAAATTAATATAATATTATGTACTCCTGGGGGCTCCTGCTATAACAACCTGCAGTGCTCCCCAGTCTCCCCCACAATTATTATAAGCTTTGCCTTTTATACATTGATGTGCAGCACACTGGGCTGAGCTGAGTGCACACAGACTGAGTCACACTGTGTGACTGGCTGCTGCTGTGTATCGTTTTTTTTCAGGCAGAGAACGGATATAGCAGAGAACGGATATATTATATTAAAATAAATAAAAGTTAACTAACAACAACTGCACTGGTCACTGTGGTAAACTCTGTCTGACTCTGCACAATCTCTCTCTCTCTTCTAATCTAATTTCTAATGGAGAGGACGCCAGCCACGTCCTCTCCCTATCAATCTCAATGCACGTGTGAAAATGGCGGCGACGCGCGGCTCCTTATATAGAATCCGAGTCTCGCGAGAATCCGACAGCGTCATGATGACGTTCGGGCGCGCTCGGGTTAACCGAGCAAGGCGGGAGGATCCGAGTCTGCTCGGACCCGTGAAAAAAACATGAAGTTCGTGCGGGTTCGGTTTCAGAGAAACCGAACCCGCTCATCTCTAGTGAGAGTATGTGCATGCATTATGAATGGTAACACTTAATACAGCTGTCTAGTAAATATGTACTTATATACCCAGAATGTGACTAGGGATTTGGAGATGTGTACGTACCGGAAAGATGAAGTAAGTGTTTCATGTGTACTGTATGTAGTATGTAGTGCTGGAAAGGAAATTAACTGTATGAAAATTGGTATTGTCTAAATATGTATTTATTCAATAGGAAATGCAGTAAAAAGTGTATCTGTATGGGATGTTAGGTAGAAACTTAGCTTGGGTTGGGTGATATTTTGAGATAAGTGAAGAGATGTATGTTAGAGGAATTTGGTTAATGGCCTTGTGTGGGAGTAAAATTATTTTATATTAACTACGGCAGAATACAGGTAAACAATGGAGGGACTGACAGAGCAGATCAGCAGACGATGATCATCTAGCAAGGAAGATTATCCTCACAGCTGCATTCAGAATGGATTGTAGTGTTGAAAATCTTTTTTGGTAAGACCAGTAAGAAGACTTATGAAATAATCAATGAAGGAGATAATGAGAGCAAGTATTAGAGTAGTTGCAGTGTCTTGTTTAAGATATGGTTGTATTTTGGATATTTTTTTTAGAAGCGTGTAACATAATTTTGAGACAGATTGAATGTGGGGAACAAAGGACAGTTCAGAGTCAAAGATGACGCCTAGGCAGTGAGCTTGTGGGGTAGAATTGATTGTTGAGTTCTCAAAAGTGATAGAGATATCATATGAGGTTGGTAACTACAATTGGTTGATGAAAATATAATCAATTCTGTTTTGGAAATATTAATTTTAAGGTGACGAGATGACATCCAAGATTAAATGGCAGAAAGGCATTTATTGACATGGACCAATGCAGATGGTGACAAATCTGGGATGGATGGGTAAATTTGACTATCATGCATGTATAGTTGATACTGAAATACTGAATAGCTAATTAGTTTCCTAAGAGATACTGTATGGTATGGATTGAGAAAAGCAGAGGGCCTCAGACTGATCCTTTTGGTACTCCAGCTTATAGATGTAGCAAAGCGGTGGTGGATTCAGAGAAGCAGACACTGAAAGAGTGAATAGATAGGTAGGATGATGACCATGAAAGGGCTGTGACCTGATGACCTAGGGATAGTAATGTTTGAATGAGAAGAGTACAAATAGCAAATAAGCAAGTGCGCGGCCAACAGCAGCAGGTAGGAGGAAGGTCAATTCCTCAAAACTAGACAGTAGAAAAGAAAATGGGTACCAGCGCTGGCTGAATGAGGTTAGAATGATATATTATCAATAATAAAAATAATAATAATAATACTAATAATAACAATAATATTAAATAATAATAATAGTACGGATGGTTTGTTCTATGTAAAAAGGTAACAGTTTAATAACATATCACATATGACAATTCTAAAAAAGAAGGAATTCCTCTTGCCACTAGGTGGCAATGAAAGCTTGGATATAGCTTATCTGGACAATATTATTGAGTTTCACATTCTCCAATATTGAAGTTGTCCATTCCTAAAGGCTAGGACAGCCTCCCTCTGTGCATTCACTGTACTTGGTAGATATTTACAACTTCAATATTGGAGAATGTGAAACTCAATAATATTGTCCAGATAAGCTATATCCAAGCTTTCATTGCCACCTAGTGGCAAGAGGAATTCCTTCTTTTTTAGAATTGTCATATGTGATATGTTATTAAACTGTTACCTTTTTACATAGAACAAACCATCCGTACTATTATTATTATTTAATATTATTGTTATTATTATTATTATTATTATTATTTTTATTATTGATAATATATCAATCTAACCTCATTCAGCCAGCGCTGGTACCCATTTTCTTTTCTACTTTTGAATGAGAAGAGAATAGTCAACTGTGTAAAAAGCAGCAGAGTTCTAGAAGAATAAGAAGTGAGTAATGGCCTTTGGACTTTGCAGTAACCAGATCAATTACTACTTTAGTCAGTGTCAGGGGCGGATTGGGTTTAAAAACCAGCCCAGGAAGTTTCTGATAGCAGCCCTGACAGCAGCACATCACAGTGGCACATCACCGCCTCACTGACAGCAGCACATCCCCTCACTAACAGAGGCACATCCCCGCCTCATTGACACAATTTTCTGTTAATATCATGGTCTACTGTATTTATTTAAGCCATCTAGGATGCCCCCACCCACACACACAAATATATATATATATATAATATATATTATACATATATATACTATATATATTATACATATACACTATATTGTGCAGCTAATTCTTATAAACAGTGCAGGAACACTATGTAATTATCTAAATAATGGTAATTACTGACTGAGTGTCACTACAGTCAGATTTGGGTAGCTGTCAGCTTCTATTTTGGCTGCTGCAGCAACTTCTTTGAACAGACTCTGTGTGATCATGGGGCTCTAGGGGAGGCAAAGCCGTCAGTGGTGACTGACAGGCCGGCTCTGCTGCATAGACTTATGGGGGGCAGCTCCGATGGCAGACATTTTCTTGGTGTTCCATTGAGCTTCTGAGTTAATGCTGCTGCAATCTGAGCTGATCTCCAATCGCAGCAGTCAGCCGACATTTATAATGGCAGGTGGTCACTGAGGGGACGACCATGCTGGCCAAAGGGAATCCAGTCTGGTGCCCTGGTGTACCAATCTGCCCCTTTTCAGTGGAGTGTTGGGAATGAAAGTATCACTGAAGTGGGCCCAAAAAGTATGTGATGGAGGTGCAGGCAAGACTCTCATGTAGCTTTGAGGGGTATTGGAGCTGAGAGATGAGACAGTAGTTTGAGGTCAGAATTTCATATTTTCATAATGAGAGTAATCACTGCATGCTTGAAAAGTAATGGAAAGATACCAGTAGAGACAGAGAAAGAGATTACAGATTTTAGTTAAGGTTGGGATGAGCACCGCAGACAGAGCTTTATTTGTGAAGGTATGGGATCAGCAGGAGTAGTATTAGAGTAGGAGGATGAGAAGAGTGATGATACTTTACCTACATTTGTGGCATCAATGAAGAAAAGGTGCCAGAGGGTTCAGGTAAGGAAAGGTACCATTGGGCAGGCTGTGGAAGAGCACAGCATTACAACTCAGATTTTATTAACCTTGGGGGTCATTCCGAGTTGTTCGCTCGCAAGCTGCTTTTAGCAGATTTGCTCACGCTAAGTCGCCGCCTACTGGGAGTAAATCTTAGCTTCTTAAAATTGCGAACGACGTATTCGCAATATTGCGATTAGACCTCTCTTAGCAGTTTCAGAGTAGCTCCAGACTTACTCGGCATCTGCGATCAGTTCAGTGCTTGTCGTTCCTGGTTTGACGTCACAAACACACCCAGCGTTCGCCCAGACACTCCTCCGTTTCTCCAGCCACTCCCGCGTTTTTCCCTGAAACGGTAGCGTTTTTTCACACACATCCATAAAACGGCCAGTTTCCGCCCAGAAACACCCACTTCCTGTCAATCACATTACGATCACCAGAACGAAGAAAAAACCGTGAGTAAAATTACTAACTGCATAGCAAATTTACTTGGCGCAGTCGCAGTGCGAACATTGCGCATGCGCACTAAGCGGAAAATCGCTGCGATGCGAAGAAATTTACCGAGCGAACAACTCGGAATGACCCCCCTTGTCCTTGAAGTTGAAAGCAAGATCTTGCACACTGATAGTGGATAGCTGTAGCAGAGCAGGAATAATAAGCTGTAGCAGAGCAGAATAGGATAATGTGTAGCAGAGGGTGATAGATGGAATAGAGCAGGAAAATGTATGGAAGTTGATGATAGATGTAGCAGGGGATGATAGATGTAGTAAAGTAGGTAGATACAGTATGTACCAGAGGGTGACAGTTGTTGCAGAGCAGCAATATGTGTAGCAGACGTCCTGAGAAGAAGGCTTACATATAAAGGACCTTACACATCAGATTATCTCCTACTGTGTGTAGTGAGTTCGGAAGATCAGCTTAGATTTGTTCTGTGATGCCCAACACTTCCTGCTACAGCATGTAAAAAGCTATGTCCTGGAGCATGCAGGTAAATGGCATTTCACAAGCCACAGCCCATGGGTTAAAAAGAATAGTACGGGGGAGTGGCCTAACACCGGAGGAGAGCAGTCGTAGCTTTCATTAGCTCCTGCTCCAGTAACATCTATTTACCCTCCAGACCTGCTCTGCCCCGACACAACACCTCAATTTCTCTCCTGCATCCCCCCATAAAGCCTCCCACCTCGATTCTGCCGTAGCTGTGTTAGGTTCCTGGTGCTCAGAACAAGGGAGATGTTGCGTAGTGAGTCCTGAGCACCAGAACGTGACGCTGAAATAAGATGTGGTGTGGAAATAGCCCCTAGCACCCTACCTCCGTTGTTTTACCCGTGTGGTCAGTTCACGCCTGAGTGACTATGGTTTCTTGGGCCCACGGCAGCCGCGTTTGAAGGGCGGATTATGTCTGCCCAACTCCGATGCCCCCAGGTCTTAGCGTGAGACAAGGCGTGAACCGAGACAGGATAATAACAAGGGGACCTCTGACTAAAACAACAGAAAGCTAGGGGCTACTTACTACCCTAAAACTAAATATATGTGCGGCACGCCGCCAAAGGAAAAGAACAACCAAGGAAATGCTGTCCACTCGCCGACACAATACTGTTGTGTACCGGCAGTGACAGCATAAGCAGAACCCTCTGCAAAAATCCAGTAATAAAATATAACCAAAGAATACTGCGGCCTAGGCCGACGGACACGGCAAAGCCGCTACTCACGGAACCGGTACAAACACTGGCAAACGGACAGGAACCCCCAATTTAGCCGACACAGACTCTCAGAACCGGAGGACAGGCAGAATCCCAAACGACAGACTGGTGGACACCAAGAAGCCAGAAACTCGACTAGGCACAGACAAAGCCACAGGACTTCTGGACAGGAACACTTCACGGCAGGACACAGGAACCGACACAGGAATCGACACAGGAACCAACACTGGAAGCAGCTAGACAGACACTGCTAGACAGGAGCTCAGGAACTGGCAGGGACTAGCTCAGAACGCAAGAACTCTGGAAGTCTAGAAACCTGGAAATATCACCAGCGTCTGTGAATTGCACTGAGCCAGCATATAACAGAGAGTCTTAATTAATTATGTCATGCAGCTGCCCTGCTGCACAACTGAGAGGTGCAATCAAGAGACAGGTGAGGCTGAACACATGGGAACAAGTTGCAATTACACAGACTCACCACTGGCAGCAAACAAGAATATTCTTAAACCAGAGCAACGGGAAAACCTGGCCTGCAAGACAACTATAAACATAAAATAGGAATGAACCACTACCTGTGGTTCATAACAGTACCCTTTCCTTAAGGGTGAACTCCGAACACCCCATGACACCCACGGGGAACATGAACAGAAGTATAACATAAAATACATAACCAAAAATGCAAAACAGGAATGAGCCACAGCCGTGGCTCATAACAAGCTGCTGTGCCGGGGAGCGCCATAGAGGCTCCCGCGACCTGCGGCCTGGCCATCAGCAGGAAGCCGGGACTTTGATTTTTGAGCTCAGCCGCCGGACCGCTGAACGCTCCGTGATCAAGCCTCCTTCACCTCTCTTTGCAGCCCCCGGCTCCTTCGCTGCCCGTGTTGTGCCCGGGTCAACCCGCGGCCGACTACCTCACCTCTACTGCCCGGCTGGCTGTGAGCGGTGCTGTCCCTCTTGAGGATACCGCTGGTGGGCGGCCATCTTCCCGCGGCCGGGATGATGCTGCACGCTGCCCCCTGGTGAGGAGGAGAAACCTGCTGCACACAGCACATCAAATACAGAATCAGGAGAAAGACTCTCTCCATCCCCTGGGTGACCCGACCACTGCCTCCTGATACAGGGACTGCGCCCATCAGCAGAACCCTTCAGGACATTATACAGGGTTGGAGCCTGCTATTAAACCCACGGCTGCGGGCCCCGCATACCTACTTACCGGCTATTATAGTTGTTACACTGAGAGCCTTGCCCTAGCTTGGTTGTATATAGCCCGACATTGGGCTTGCACCCCCCCCCTCGCCCCCTTGTCTGCTTCTTGTGAGGAGATCGTGGCTAGGGCCCCACCACCACTATACAGGCAGCTGCTTTGATCCCCTGGATACCCCCAATGAGGACACCGCACTGACGGGGAGCTTTGGAGGGACCAACAGGCTCCCTTCCTTCAACCTGGAACTGCTGTTCTGTGATTTTACAGCACCTATACCCTGCTCCTGCTACTTGTCTGGACGTCCCCTGCAGTGGTTCGACCTTCTCCAATACGACACATCTCTCTCATCCCGGACCCCTCACTTTATCCTCCAACTACTAATCGGCTAACTTTGCCCCTGCTACTATCTTCTTCAACTGTGCTTTGACCTGTGCTATGCTCCCCGTGCCGCTATCCGGAGTTGCAGAAAAATGTCTCATTATACGCCCCACTCACCATTTGCCTTTATTTGTTTATAATTGCTGGATGCTCCATGTAGGCATTTTGTGACTATTTCATATCTCCCTACATGCTCCTCACTCCGACTATATCTTACAATAAATCTACCGTGATGTAGCGACACGGCGATCTGATGCTCCACATGTGAGACCCGATACACTCCCAACGCATCTTGATCTCTGCACACCCTTGTTGCTGTTGATCTTACACTTCAACGATTCTGCATGGAAAAGTTCCTGATTCCTGCTTCAATGTCTTCTGCAGGGGCTCCTTTACCGTCTCAGAACGACACTCCTTGTGGTAATTCCTCTGATTCAGACAGTTCGGCCTCGCGCTCTGCATCTCAGCACACACGTTTATCCAGACCGCCTATTATACAGCCGAAAACAAAACACAATGATTTGGTGGCTATCCTAGGTCCCCTCTTGGATGAAAAACTGGCTGGCATCAAGGAAGCCATCGAATCCACTCTAACCCGACTCAATCAACACTCTAGTCATTTAGATGAAGCAGAGCAGCGGATATCTACGCTAGAGGATGACCTAACGACGGCCCAGCGAACCATACAAGCTAATCAATCGGAGATTGCTGACCTCTCGGAGAAGATCGTTGACCTGGAAAATCGTAGCCCGCGTAACAACTTGAGGGACATTGGCATCCCAGAATAGGTCAAAGGTCATGAACTTATGGATCTCCTCTCTTCTGGCATCCCAGAACAACTAGCTATGGACCTTAAAGGAGTCCCACTTATCATTGAAAGAGCCCACAGGATCGGACCTGAACGGAAAAATTCCACCGGACGTCCCCGCCCTGTCATAATGAGAATCTTGAACTAAGCTGATAAGATGAAGCTCCTTGATCACTATCGCAAAACAGCCTCCTTATCTTACAATGGTGACCGCCTCCCCCTTTTTATCAAGATTTCTCTGCCCTTGTGGCTACCAAATGCAGAGAGTTTGCTCCCATATGCAAACACCTTTTGGATACCAAGGTCAAGTTCTCCCTAGTCTACCCTGCACGCCTCCGTGTCTTTGAGAATGGCAAACCGGTGTTTTTTGATGACCCTGGACAGGCGAAGCTACATTTTTCCTTACTTAATACTTGACTGTGACTAATACCTACTGGCTTGAAACTTATTATTGTCCTGATTTCAAATTTCGGGTCCCATGTGTGGAGTATTATGTCTATAATATATGCATGCTCCTAGTTCATTCACTATTTGTTTAATGTTTCTGCTGTTTTTGCTACTGTTTTTTTATTTGTTTTATGTCTACCTGGTCCGGGGCCCCATTCCCCTCCTGGGGTGCCCTCCCCCTGCTCGCTGGGACGGGGAGAGGCCCTATCTCACCTTATACACATTCATTTTGTTATTCCCGACAGTGGGGATAGGCTAACATGTCCTCTGTAACCTCCCCACACTCTCATGTAACTTGAGACCCTAGTAATGCTTCACTACGCTTAATCTCCTGGAATGTGGAGGGACTTAATCATCCCATTAAGAGGAGGAAAGTAGTTTCACATTTAAAACGTATGGCCCCCCAAGTTGTATTCCGTCGGGAGACGCACTGGTTAGATGACCCTCGGAACTCCCTATGAGCCCCCTGGATAGGGGAATGTATTTCAGCCCCGTATCGTTCTAAGTCCCGGGGAGTGGCTATCCTCTTCCATGCCATCTTACAACATTCAATTAGTAGGAAGTTTATTGACCCAGAGGGCAGGTTCATTTTGCTTGATGTACTAATTGACAATATTGTATACATCTTTCTTAACGTTTATGCACCCAATGTTTCTCCTGACTTTTTTTGCAGCCCTTTTATCGACACTCCTTATGTGGGGTGGCCGAAATTTGATTGTAGGCCGAGATTTTAATTTAGCATTTGACCCATCCACGGACAGATCTCGAGTAAGTACTCACACTACTACCCCTACCTGTCATCTACTGTCTTCTTTTTGCACACAACTCGACTTACTGGACTCATGGCGCATCTTTCATCCGACCCAGAAAGACTTCTCTTTCTACTCTTATCCCCACTCGTCTCATTCTCGCATTGACTACATCTTCACATCCACATGCCTCTTTCCTAAGGTCACTCACACGTCGATCGCCGACATTATTATCTCTGATCATGCCCCCATATCTTTACACATTCAACTGACTTTACTTCCTCATTTTACCGCATGCTGGCACTTTCCTGCATACCTACGCCACTTCACCTCAAACAATCTTGGCTTAATTACACCTTAGATAACAGTGACCAGAACCTGGATTCCCCATTATTTTGGGGTGCTGCTAAGGCAGTCCTCAAGGGCCACGTTATGTCCTATACTCACTCCAAAAAAAATAATTTCTCCTTACAACTGTAGACTCTGAGTATGACGCTAACCTCCTCATATCAGAGATACAAGCAGCATGACACTCCTGCCCATAAAGAGGCTTATCTCTCAGCAAAACTCATATATGACACTTTCCTTACTGAACGAGCCCAACTTTCTTATGACTACCAACGGAATAAGTTTCACAGGTGGGGCAATAAATCGGGTAAACTATTAGCTAACCTGATCAAGGGTCCCAAATCCCGTACATGGATTAACGCCATTAATATCTCAGGTAAATTGATTTCAGACCCTGAATCTATTTGTTCTGAATTTATGCATTTTTATCATTCCTTATACACCAAAAGCCCTGATGATACGACTGCTAACTGCTCTTTCCTTGAATCAGCTGATCTCCCTGTCCTCTCTCAAGAAGAGAGGGACTCACTAGAAAGCCCAATTACCATGGAGGAGGTTATGGACACTATAAAAAGCTTGCCGAATAATAAGAGTCCCGGCCCCGATGGCTTTAGTGCGGAATTTTACAAAATGCTACGTGATGATTTGGCCCCCACTCTCACGTCCCTCTATAATCACATCCTTTCCTCCAAAAGGTTTAACAAAGCTAAGATAATTGTCACAGCAAAACCTGGCAAAGACCCTTCCCTCCTTAGCTCCTACAGACCAATTTACCTCCTCAATCAAGACTTTAACATTCTGACCAAACTAATGGCCTACAATTATGTTTATCTTGTCTCATATCACCTGCTCAACTGGGCTTCCTCAGAAATAGACAATCGGTATGGGGCATAAGGGTAGCCTTGGCCGCTATCATTTACTCTCGCTATCACAACTTAGTTGATAACATACTAATTAATCTCGATGCGGAAAAGGCCTTCGATAACATCGCCTGGCCTCACCTTGATCGGGTTCTGCGCCACCAACACTTCGGGGAGAAGTTTTGTGGCCTAGTTAGCTCCCTCTCTACCGTCCCTACGGCGCAAGTACTGGTTAACAATATCTCCTCCACTCCTTTTACTCTTGAAAGGGGGACTAGGCAGGGTTGTCCTCTTTCCCCCCTCCTTTTCAATTTAGCTTTGGAATCTTTTATACGCTACATTATTAATCTATCTAGTTTCAAGGGTATTCTAATTGGTACCCAAGAACTGAAAATAATAGCATTCGCGGATGATATTCTCCTCCTCACCTCAAACCCCAAACAGTCCATCCCGGCACTGCAGGAAGCTATAGAATGTTTCTCTTCCTTTGCAGGCTTCTCAATTAACTATGACAAATCGGAAGCCCGGGCCATATTTCAACAAGCCACTGTAGGATGGGACCCTCATTTCCCATTCTGGTGGGCCCTTACCCACCTCACTTACTTAGGTGTTTTACTGCCCGTGGATCCCTCCTTTCTATATTCCTACAACGTCCAATCCATTCTCACTAAAATACAGACTGAACTCGGTCTCTGGAAAGATTTTCCTCTCAACCTCTTGGGTCGGTGTAACCTTGTTAAAATGGCTAGCTTCCCCAAATTGCTCTACGTCCTCCAAATGGTCCCTGTCTTGCTCACCAAATCTGATTTATCCTTCCTTCACTCACACATATCTAAATTCGTATGGTCCAATAAACGGCCTCGAATTAGTCTTCTTAAATTATCCCAATCGGTACAGAATGGAGGACTAAATTTGCCTGACATAGAGCAATATAATAGGGCCTGCCTTCTCCGCTTTGCCATGGACTGGCTTAGAGACACAAATATTTTCACTGACTCATTGTTGGACTCTTAACTGTGTGCCCCTCTATCCCTCAGCTACATTCTACATGCCAATAACGCTACCCTGAAACTACCTCACTGTGACAACACTCTCCTACTTCCCACTATCTTAGCATGGAGAAGGTCTAGGAAGTCATTGGACCTACAGTACCGTCACTCACTATTTCTCACTTTTCTTGGCAATCTGGACTTCCAAAATTGCAGAGCCTCCTTCCCTTTTAATTCTTGGCGTGTTGCGGGAATCACACATATTCGCAGTCTTCTCAATTCCCTAAACAAACCGCTTACTTTCACTGAAGCTGTGGACAAATATGATATTTGCCCTCGCCACGAATTCTATTATTTCCAAGCCTCCCATTACTTACACATGATTTTGTCACAACTCTGCAAACCAGATTTTATTAATCCTCTGGACACACTTTTGCATTCAAACACATACTCCATATCGACAATCTACGCCCGAATTCGCACGGATATTGTCCCCTCTTCTGATCTTATACAACTTAAAAATGGTCATCTCAGATCCCCTCTATGTCCCCGGAGGCTGTGTTGGATAGCTTTAATAAATCTTTGAAGCTTATTCCGGCAAGTATCTATCAGGAAATGTCGTATAAAATCTTGCAGAGAGCTTACATATCTCCAAAACGGAGTCACTTGATGGGCCTTTCTGAGTCCGCGGCATGCATTAAATGCTCTGCACCTATGGCAGACATTATGCATTGCTTCTGGCACTGCCCTTACATACAAACATTTTGGGGTGAGTTACAGACATATAGTTCCTTTGAACTAGGTATCAATTTCCAAAGCACCGCCTCTTGGGCTCTATTTGGACACATCCTTGACCAGCCAATATTCCCTCTTCTGATAAAAAACTAGTGACACTTCTATCAGCTGTGGGGAGGAAAGCTATCCTTCAACAATGGATACATGATACTCCTCCTTCCTTACCCATGGCAACCTCCAGATTGCTCTTTCTCTTTACGATGGATTGGTTGAAGGCATCTCAAAATAAGTAAATTCTGACTCCTGCATTATTCCAATGCTGGGGAAAATTCATTCATACACTAAACACATCCACTAAACTTGCCATCCAACAAAGCTTTCACTGCACCACATGGTATTGTCACCAACTTCTAGATCATAGACCTCCTATCTCCCTTCCATAACTCTACACTATTAATATTCTTCCCCTCGCTACCTTTCTCTTTCTTTCTTCTCCTCTCATCTCCCTCCATTTCCTCTCTATATTCTTCTGGACCTCCAGTATCTGTAATTTCCTTTGCTCGGATAATCTCTCCATGGATGGGTTGGTAGCCCCCTGACCTTTGTGGATAATGTTTTTGTTGTTTTTATTTTTCTGGTTTTTCTATTTTGTTTTTGTTTATGTAATGCGTCCTTCATATTGTTGGATGCCTTTATATAGTTAATGTACTATTCTCATATTAGACCTGTTATGGCTTCGTAGAAGTATATTTTTTATTTTCTTTCATAATACTTTATTGTGCTATATACTGGTCACCTTTCTAATATATATGTTTTCTGTCAGAAAATAAAAATTTGAGGTGCGATCCAGGGCTTTGCTGTTACTGTTTATATCCATTTGCTTATGTGTCCTATGTCATTTGGATGCGGCTCTGTTATTGCTTCTTACACTGCTTACTTTGGCTTGTACCACGCCTCAATAAAATATATATATATAAAAAAAAAAAAGAATAGTACAACTCCCATGAGGTACCCTTTGTGCTGAGCCAGGCATACAGCAGCATGTACCAGCATGCTGTTCACATGAAACAGTTTGCAGCCTTTATTGACAATGCTATCGGTATTTTGACCAAGTTGATATTTTGACCATTGGTCAATTGCTGTCAGTTTTTTAACTGTCGGGATTTTGATTATAGTTATTTCATATTGATCCCCTATCCTGCTGTTCCACTCCCAGAGCTAATGAAAAGAAGCATGGCAGCCGACCTGACTGACTTATGAATCATCCTGGAGCGGCAAACAGAGTGAGTCAGGTGTCCTGGCAGAGAGGTCAATGGGGCCAACTCAATGGGAATTTACTCATTATCCCAACAGGCCAATACACGCCTGCCAATCAAAAAAAAACATGTTTATTAGAAAGTAATTTAAAGAGGTTGGCTAGCACCCCTATTATGAATGATAGCCCAACACAAGATTGTTAATTTAGTTTAGAGTACCATTATTGCGTGTGTGTGTGCTCGTGTGTGTGCGCATGTGTGCGCGCGCTTGTGTGTGTGGAGTTTGTAATCATGCTTCTCAAGCAAAAATTACCTTGTTTATTTGAAGTATATGTTTCTTGACACTGTTTGCATATTTATGATAATAGCATAATATGCACTATTTCAAGTAGACCACACGTGTGACTCTTGCCTAAATGGTTATTTATTTGATGTGAAAGATCTATCTTGAATATATGTCTACATGTGATTAAACTGGAGAAAATTTACTTATTTTTTTCCTTAAATCTGAACTATTCATTCACATTAAAATATTCTATTTCCTGACTTGATGCACTAAAGATTAATCCATTTATATTTAAATTGCTGCTAGCAGTTTCTTTTTGCATTTCAAATTTTTTTTTTCATAGTGCTATTTATAGGAAATGTGGTTGTCCTCAAGACTACAGCGCAGTCTGCAAACCTCTGCTATCTAAAATCATTATTCATTCAATCTGCTATATTATCAAAATAAATAAATCCCCATTTGGTTATACTAATAAGGACAATCTTGCATTTAAAATAAATATATATATATATATATATATATATATATATATATATATATACATAGATAGATAGATAGATAGATAGATAGATAGATAGATAGATAGATAGATAGATAGATACAGCTACCGGGGTGCCCTCCTGTGAATAAATGCGTAGGTTGTAGGTGGTTCCCTGGGTCAGGCCAATTTGTCGTCTCCTAGAATAGGAACCAGGCAGCACTCCATGGATTTTCAATGAAACAAATATTCATACTTCCATAAAAAACATTTACATTAGGTGTAGACAAGCATAGTGCAAAAAGTCCGACATTTCAATGCTTCACAGACGTTTTTCTCAAGGTGCAGGCTGTAGTGTATAAAACAACAAACAAAACAAGAACAGCTTACCACACATGACCTTACCTAAATAGTGTTACAAAGGTGTCCGTTCATCCCTGCTTACCGACGCTTGGCAACTGCTGACACCGCTTGTCCGGCCCCCCGGCTCCGGGAGCTAGGAATGACAGGAGTGTGTACATAAATACTAACCTTAATATGTTAATAGGTTAGTATTTAAAGTTGTTATTGACAACTGGTTAAAGTATCAAGTATAATTCCCAGGATGCTAATGGTTACGGTTTTAGTGGATGTCTATCAGCATTATACACATGATTTTATCTTCACCATCCACACACCATTTAGAGAGCTGAGGCTCCAATTTTATGTATGCATTGTATTTATCACTATGTGACAGCTCTCATTCACAGCAGTCACTCATATGTACACACGCCTGTCATTCCTAGCTCCTAGAGCCAGGGAGGCAGGACAAGCAGTGTCAGCGGTTGCCAAGCAACGTGGTGACATCACACTCATGCATCCCGGACACGGACCCAGCTTGCGCGGCCGGCGCCTCACCGGCGTCCGGAAGCAGGGACAAACAGACACATTTGTAACACTGTTTAGGTAAGGTCATGTGTTGTAAGCTGTTCTTGTTTTGTTTGTTGTTTTATACACTGCATTCTGCACCTTGAGAAAAATGCCTGTGAGGCGTTGAAACGTCGGACTTTTTGCACTATGCTTATCTACACCTAATGTTCATTTATTGTATGTTATATTTAACAGATTTCTTATCATGTATTAAGCCCAGTTTTATGTAATATATCATATGCGGATGTGTCCACATAACTCTGTCCTCAAATTGTGCCAAATAACCCCATTTGATGCACCATAAAATACATATAAGCCAAAAATATTACTCAATACTTATTTTGTATTGCTAAAAAGTAATAAAGTACTGAAGTACAAGAGTGACCTCAATTAACCTCACGGTTAGCTGCAGACCACAATTTTCCCACCATAGACTATAATGGAGGACCGTGATCCTCCATTATAGGCGGAGCGCTCCGCCTGATTGACAGGCCAGGAGTGCACAGCCAATCCGGAAAGTGCTATGATGTGGCATTCCCTGATTGGCTGCTGGGTCCTCTAGGGAGAGGAGTCACAGGGGGGTTCCGGCATTCGAGGAAAGGGAATCCATGTGTAAATATGGATCCCCTTTAGATCGTTGGTTCGGTATTTTCAGTTTGTTTTTGTTTTTAACCCATGGATGCCTACAGGTACAGAAGAGGACTGATCTACACAGAATAATAGGGAAGTATTTTGGCATTTTTATTACAGGTACCCCAATGAATTCTCATAGACAAGGGGACCGATGGGCTCCGTGGGACACTAGGTAAGTATGTGTGAGTGTGTATGTGTGAGTGTGTATGTGTGCATCTATGTGTAAATACACTTGTACTTTCATGGTGTGTGTTGTGTGTTTTTTGGGGTATTTCTTTTGTTGGAAACTACAAGTACCAGCAGGCCTGTTATTTCCATGCATGCTGGTACTTGTGGTTCTCCAAGTACCAGCATGTGGGGGAGGCTTGCTGGGACTTATAGTTCCACATCAAAAGACAATATTCTATTTTTACACAATTTTTGGCTAACAGCCCTCCATCCACCACCCAGGGATGAGGGGAACAGCTTTGGGATTCACCCCTGGTCCTTGGGTGCCTGGACGGGGGGATCCCTTCATTTTAGGGGTCGTTACTCCCCCAGGGAAACCCAACCAGGGGTGACTAGTTGGGGGGTAATGCCATGGCTGCAGGGACCTACATACATGTGTCCCCTGGCTGTGGCATTATGCCCCTGGCTTGTGGAGACGGTGCTGGTTTAAAAAATACGGGGGATTCTTACATCTTTTGTCCCCAATATATTTTTAACCAGGATTGGACCAAGAGCTCGATGCTGGTTATATAAATACTGGGGACCCTTACACAATTCCCCCCCTTCCTGGTATTCAAACAACCAGGACCTGCTCAAAGAGCCCGGGGCTGATCATGCTTAGGAGGAGGGACCTCACGCAATGTTTTTTTTTTTAAATTCAACTATTACTATGCTGTACACAATAAAGCCCTGCACGGACCTCACTAATTCGGCCGGGCTTCATTGTGTTAAGTCTGGCAGTGTTTTACTATTCTCTCATGTAAAACACTGCTGGCAATACAAATTACTCCGACATCTGTGAATTCAAATTGAAAAAACACGGTAGTTTAGTAAATTACTGAGTTTTTTCTCAAGAAGTTGCAAACTCACACTGCGGATTTCAGCCGAGATTGTTCGCGGCTGAAATCTGCAGAAATACGAATGTTAGCAAATATACCTCTATATGTCAATCAAAATTTAGCCTTTTTGGAAGTTGAATCTCTCCCTCAGTTGAAGGACCAATATTTGCTAGTACTTGAGGGCCCTATTATATTGGAAGAAGTATTTAAATCATTCAAAGTTATTGGCTTTAATGAACTCAGTGAGGAATATTACCAAATTATATTGGATAAAATATGAGAATCTTTGGTATCTGTGTTTATTAATAGTATTTCCTCTCATACAGTACTGATGTATTTTAATAATTTGATTATTACTTTTTTTCTCAGACAGTATTGATGTATTTTAATAATTTTAATAATTTGATTTTAAATTTTCCCCAAACTTAGTATGGATTTTACTTTACCCAGCTCCAATACACCAATGTCCCTCTTAAAATTGATTACAAGACATTTACCAAGAGCCTGGAAAAGAAATTCTTTTTTTTTATACCCACAAATATTTTATTCAGATCAAACAGGATCTTTTTGGTAAAATAATCTATTGTTAATAGAGATGAGCGGGTTCGGTTCTCCGAGATCCGAACTCCCCCAAACTTCACCCATTTTACACGGTTCCGAGGAAGCCTCGGATCTTCCTTCCTTGGTCGGTTAACCCGAACGCGCCCGAACGTCATCATCCCGCTGTCGGATTCTCGCGAGATTCGTATTCTATATAAAGAGCCGTGCGTCGCCGCCATTTTCAATCGTGCATTGGAGATTGAATGGAGAGGGCGTGGCTGCGTTCTCTCCCTGAAAAGCTCCGTAATCTGTGCTCAGTGTGCTGCAAATATCTGTGCTCAGTGTGCTGAAAAAATCTACGTTCTCTACCTGAAAACGCTCCATATCTGTGCTCAGTGTGCTGCAAATATCTGTGCTCAGTGTGCTGCATTGTGGGGACTGGGGACCACCAGTATATAATTACACTTATAGTAGGCCATTGCTGTATCTTGCAACTCTGTGTCACTGCAAGTATCCATTCCATATCTGTGCAGCATTTTTGTGAGCAGTAAATATAGTATTACAGTGCAGCATTTTGGTGGCCCAACAGTATATAGTTTTGTACAGTAGGCCATTGCTGTATCTTGCAGCTCTGTGTCACTGCAAGTATCCATTCCATATCTGTGCATCATTTTTGTGAGCAGTATATATAGTATTACAGTGCAGCATTTTGGTGACCCAACAGTATATAGTTGTGTACAGTAGGCAAATGCTGTATCTTGCAGCTCTGTGTCACTGCAAGTATCCATTCCATATCTGTGCATCATTTTTGTGAGCAATATATATAGTATTACAGTGCAGCATTTTGGTGACCCAACAGTATATAGTTGTGTACAGTAGGCCATTGCTGTATCTTTCAGCTCTGTGTCACTGCAAGTATCCATTCCATATCTGTGCAGCATTTTTGTGAGCAGTATATATAGTATTACAGTGCAGCATTTTGATGACCCAACAGTATATAGTTGTGTACAGTAGGCCATTGCTGTATCTTGCAGCTCTGTGTCACTGCAAGTATCCATTCCATATCTGTGCAGCATTTTTGTGAGCAGTATATATAGCATTACAGTGCAGCATTTTGGTGACCCAACAATATATAGTTGTGTACAGTAGGCCATTGCTGTATCTTGCAGCTCTGTGTCACTGCAAGTATCCATTCCATATCTGTGCGGCATTTTTGTGAGCAGTATATATATTATTACAGTGCAGCATTTTGGTGACCCAACAGTATATAGTTGTGTACAGAAGGCCATTGCTGTATCTTGCAGCTCTGTGTCACTGCAAGTATCCATCCATTCCATTTTCTTCCAGTGATTTGGACCAATAATACCATTGATTAGAACAAATAATTCCTGTGATTTTGTCATTTTCTTCCATTGATTTGGACCAATAATACCATTGATTAGAACGAATAATTTGAGTGATATTGAGGTGTTTGTGTCGCTTAGCTTAGCCGTCCAGCAACCACAGTGCACCTCTTTTTCTCTTTTCTTTGCATCATGTGCTGTTTGGGGCCAATTTTTTGAAGTGCCATCCTGTCTGACACTGCAGTGCCACTCCTAGATGGGCCAGGTGTTTGTGCCGCCTTCTTGGGTCGCTTAGCTTAGTCATCCAGCGACCTTGGTGCAAATTTTAGGACTAAAAACAGTATTGTGAGGTGTGATGTGTTCAGAATAGACTGGAAATGAGTGCAAATTGTGGTTATTGAGGTTAATAATACTATAGGATCAAAATGACCCCAAGATTCTATGATTTAAGCTGTTTTTGAGGAGTTTTTGAAAAAAAAACACCAGAATCCAAAACACACCCGAATCCGACAAAAAATTTCAAGGAGGTTTTGCCAAAACGCGTCCGAATCCAAAACACGGCCGCGGAACCGAATCCAAATCCAAAACACAAAACACAAAAAATTTCCGGTGCACATCTCTAGTTGTTAATATTATAAAAAAATGTAAACACTTGAAATTACTCCAACTTTTGGGATTAATGTTATTCTATCTCTCAAAGATGAAAAGCATTCAATTTAGTTACAATACTTGACATAATATTTTTGAATCCCTTTGGCATTTGGGATTCCCCTTCCATTTTATAAATGCTTTGCAAATTTTCTATAGATACACAACTACTCAGGTGGCTGGTAACAGGTATATCTCTGTCCCATTCACCATTAACCATGGAACAAGACAGTGATGTCCATGGTCACCTACTCTATGTCTGGAACCACTTCAGGTAGCACTGTGCAGCTCTGCCATGTTTAAAGGTATACTGTATTAATAGAGAAGCCTGCAGTGAAGTTAGCCTTATTTATTAATAATCCCCAGGGTTCTATTCCTGAAATTGTTTCTTTTATCCAGCAATTTGGCTCTTATGCAGACTGCTGGGTGAATCTTGATAAATCTGGGATTTTGCAGATATGCCTCTCTTCTTTATTCCCATTGAACCATCCTATTGTACAGCAGTTTCTGGATAGGAAAGTCAACTATGAACTAACTTGGTATTAATTGCCCCCACTGTCTAAGTTATAAGCTACTATTTATCCCCTGCTGGTCCACAGAATTGAATCTTATGTAGATAACAGTAAAAGTCTTTCCCTCTCTATTTTAGGTAGGATTGTGGTTATAATAAGCAGGATGTTATCCTACATTATCCCATATTTGTTATCTTGTTGAATATCTAAGTCTCATATTGCTCATTGTCACAACCTGTTCACCAAATTTAAAACCAGCAGGAAATGCTCTGCTTAAATTACAGCAAATCAGGAAGTCTGTGGTTTGAGTATGCTTATTCTAGATATTATACTGTTACACAGTCTGTTTTATACTAATCGGGCAGCATGGATGGTGTTATGGTTAGCATTACTACCTCACAGCACTAAAGTCATGGGTTCAATTCCCACTACGGCCCTAACTGTGCTTGCATTTGTTTCTGCCAGGTACTCTGATTTCCTCCCACAATCCAAAAATATACTGGTAGGTAAATTATTTCCAAACAAAAAATTAACCCTAGCGTGCATGTGTGTGCATGTACAAAAAATGAACTCTAGCGTAAATGTGTGTACATGTACATGTGGTAGGTAATATAGATTGTAAGCCAGTGGCGGAACTAGCGAGCGGTGGGCCCAGGTGCGACAAAATGCTTTGCCCCCCCCCCCCCACATCCCATCCAAGTCCACCCCCTCACCCCTGGAGAGGATCTGGTGTGGGGGACCTGCTCAATGCCAGAGAAATGGATACCTAGCAACAGTTCCGTAACTAGACATTTTAGCACTGTGTGCAAGAAACGGCATCGGAGCCCCACCCCTGCATGCAAAACAGGGGCAGTGCGCGCCGTAGGCGCGCGCAAAAATACATAGTGGTATGGCTTCGTGGGGAAGGGGTGTGGCCACAAAATAATACCAATTCATAAAACGGTGCACAGTAGTCTCCATTCTTCAAATTACGCCGCACAGTAGCACCACTACACCAGGTAGAGACCCTTTTACACCTTACAGCGGACAGATTCCTCTTTTTACACATTAAGGCAGACAGCGTCCCCTTTTTACACATTACAGCAGACAGCGTCCCCCCTTTTACTCATTTCGGCAGACAGCATCCCCTTTTTTACACATTACGGCAGACAGCGTACACTTTTTACACATAACGGCAGACAGCGTGCCCTTGTTAAACATAGCGGCAGACAGCGTACACTTTTTACACATAACAGCAGACAGCGTCCCCCTTTTTACACATTACGGCAGACAGCGTGCACTTTTTACACATAACGGCAGACAGCGTCCCCTTTTTACACATTACGGCAGACAGCGTGCCCTTGTTACACATTACGGCAGACAGCGTGCCCTTGTTACACATTACGGCAGACAGCGTCCCCCTTTTTACACATTACGGCAGGCAGATTCCCCCTTTTTACACATAGCGGCAGGCAGATTCCCCATTTTTAAACATAGCGGCAGGCAGTCCCCCCTTTTTACACATTGCGGCAGGCAGTCCCCCGTTTTTACACATTGTGGTAGGCAGATTCCCCATTTTTACACATTGCGGCAGGCAGATTCCCCGTTTTACACATTGCGGCAGGCAGTCCCCCTTTTTACACATTACGGCAGGCAGATTCCCCCTTTTTACACAAAGCGGCAGGCAGATTCCCCATTTTTACACATAGCGGCAGGCAGTCCCCCCTTTTTACACATTGCGGCAGGCAGATTCCCCCTTTTTACACATTGCGGCAGGCAGTCCCCCGTTTTTACACATTGTGGTAGGCAGATTCCCCCTTTTTACACATTGCGGCAGGCAGTCCCCATTTTTACACATTGCGGCAGGCAGTCCCCTGTTTTTACACATTGCGGCAGGCAGTCCCCCGTTTTTACACATTGCGGCAGGCAGTCCCCCATTTTTACACATTGCGGCAGGCAGATTCCCCCTTTTTACACATTGCGGCAGGCAGTCCCCCATTTTTACACATTGCGGCAGGCAGATTCCCCATTTTTACACATTGCGGCAGGCAGATTCCCCCTTTTTACACATAGCGGCAGGCAGTCCCCCATTTTTACACATTGCGGTAGGCAGTCCCCCATTTTTACACATAGCGGCAGGCAGTCCCAACAAAGAAAGAATAGAAAGAGACAGAAAGAAAGAATTATACTTACCCTCTCCGGCGTCTCCGCTGGCTCAGGCTCCTCGGTGCAGCGTCAGACGATTCCCGGGCTGGAGAGAAGGAGGAAGAGGGAGGTGGAGGAGGGAGCCGCAGCAGCGCTGTGTCACTGTTCTCGGAAGACAGCCTATAGTGAAGCAGAGGGGCAGTGGAGGACAGCCTATAGTGAAGAAGAGGGAGGTGGAGGAGGGAGCCGCAGCTGCGCTGTGTCACTGTTCTCGGAAGATAGCCTATAGTGAAGCAGAGGGGCAGCAGCAGCAGCGCCTCCACCAGTAGTAAAGCGCTGCTGCGGCTCCCTCCTTCGGCTCCCTCCTCCTCCTTCTCCCCCGTACCGCTGCTCCTCTCCTCTCTCCGGGCGGCTGTGCGCTGCGGGCAGCGGTTGCCCGCAGTGCACAGTGGCATGTAATGAGTCAGTTTGACTCATTACATGCTTTGGGCCCCTGGACAGAGGCGGGACCCAGTGCAACGCACTGGTTGCACTGGCGGTAGTTCCGCCTCTGTTGTAAGCTCCACTGGGGCAGAAACTGATGTGAATGGCCAAATATTTTCTGTAAAGTGCTGCAGAATATGTGTGTGCTATATAAATAACTGATAATTAATTAATAATAAATACATTTATTGCTGATTGGTAATGGCACACAGTGGGTCTAGTAGGTGCAGGGTCATGCGGTGAGGTACTGTAAATTGCTCAGGAGGCATTGGCTAGCACCAGAGCCAGAGTTACACATAATATATGAGCCATTGGGTACATCTGGGCATTAAACACAGGTGCAGCAGTATAAATTCCTTGAAATTTGGTGATTTTTGATCTGAGATGTGCAGAAAAGATAGGCAGGGGAGGCACTGCCTCTCCTGCCATAGACTTTTTAATCCATAGTTTTGGCTATAGAAATTATTAGATTAACGCAAAGAAGATATTTTTAACATAGTCTTTGTATTTTTCATATACTTTATACAGTCAAAACTCTGGCACAAATGTTAATATGACAGGAAAGGCTCTGCCTCATCTGTCTCCCTTCACTGAGTAGGTCATTTCATATAGAGCCCTTATGTTTCACACCCCCTTCATTTTATATCTTGTATGTTTATTTTTCTATATTTACATACTGTAACTAACTATACTGCATTTTTTGTGTGTGGACCAATATTTTTCTGTTTCTATTTGATTGTACCTTACAGTTTTTTCTGACATTTTTACAGGCTGCATTTGGACAGTAAATTAAGGCATTTGTAGTCACCAAATATATCAATATGTCTGCCCTACTATTTATAATCCTGATATTGGCAAAATACAATATAAGCAAGACTCAGACTAATGTAATTTGTGCATTCTTTTTACTAGCTTTCAGCAATGAAATATGACAAACATTGTAAAATCTTCTATATTTTTAGAAAATGTAAAAAAATTTACCAACTGTAAAATACTTATGGTCAACAAAAGTACACTAAAAGGTGTGATATAACTTACAAAAAAAACCTCTCCTGTGCATTAAAGTTCTTAATTAATGTATTTCAACTACAAAAACTAATAGGTTAATTCACTGGACATATTGTACAGCATATTAAATACAGCAGGAAACAACATCTGCACAGTCACATTAAAAAATACAGTTTGTTTATCACTTTTTATACTCCTCTTTGGTATAAAGGTCTGGGGTCATTTTTGTATTAGGTTCCATTTTAAATCAGTTGCCTTTGTTTTCCTTTATAATGCTTATGTTAGACAAATAGCACATTCATTGGCAATGCTGACAATTAATTTTGTTGTATTTTCCTTTAAATAATTAATAATTTGTATCAGTTTACAGTAGAGATGAGTGGGTTCGGTTCCTCGAGATCTGAACCCCCCGAACTTCACCCATTTTACACGGTTCCGAGGCAGCCTCAGAAAGTCCCGCCTTGCTCGGTTAACCCGAGCGCACCTGAACGTCATCATCCCTCTGTCGTATTCTCGCGAGATTCGTATTGCATATAAAGACGCGCGTTGCTGCCATTTTAACTCATGCATTGAAGATGATAGCGAGAGGACGTGGCTGCGTTCTCTCAGTTTCTGTGTTCAGTGTGCTGAAAATATCTGTGCTCAGTGTGCTGCAAATATCTGTGCTCAGTGTGCTGCAAATATCTACGTTCTCTGCCTAAAAACGCTCCATATCTGTGCTGCATTGTAGTATATAGTAGGAGGACAGTGCATAATTTTGCTGACTACCAGTATATATATATATATATATATATATATATATATATAGCAGTACAGTACAGTAGTCCATTGATCTACCTCTGTGTCGTCAAGTATACTATCCATCCATATCTGTGCTGCATTGTAGTTGTGCGCAGTATATAGTAGAAGGACAGTGCAGAATTTTGCTGACCACCAGTGTGTATATATATATATATATATATAGCAGAACGGTAAAGTAGTCCATTGCTCTACCTCTTTGTCGTCAAGTATACTATACATCCATATCTGTGCTGCATTGTAGTTGTGCGCATTATATAGTAGGAGGACAGTGCAGAATTTTGCTGACCACCAGTATATATATATATATATATATATATATATATATATATATATAGCAGTATGGTACAGTAGTCCATTGCTCTACCTCTATGTCGTCAAGTATACTATCCATCCATATCTGTGCTGCATTGTAGTTGTGCGCAGTATATAGTAGGAGGACAGTGCAGAATTTTGCTGACCACCAGTATATATATATATATATATATATATATATAATGAAGCATGGACTGGCACTCCTTAGGATCCAAAAAACAACAGAGTGAGGGCCCAGGTGCCAGATATTGAAAATGATAACAGAGTGGAAAGATCCGGCACTCAAAGGACTTGATGAAAAAGCAATAAGCTGGTTTAAATATCAAGTTGACAGCGCAGCATCAATGGGTCAATGACCCATTGATGCTGCGCTGTCAGCTTGATATTTAAACCAGCTTAATGCTTTACATCAAGTCGTTTGAGTGCCGGATCTTTCCACTCTGTTATATATATATATATATATAGCATAACTTTACAGTAGTCCATTGCTCTACCTCTGTGTCGTCAAGTATACTATCCATCCATATCTGTGCTGCATTGTAGTTGTGCGCAGTATATAGTAGGAGGACAGTGCAGAATTTTGCTGACCACCAGTATATATATAGCAGTACGGTACAGTAGTCCATTGCTCTACCTCTGTGTCGTCAAGTATACTATCCATCCATATCTGTGCTGTATTGTAGTTGTGCACAGTATATAGTAGGAGGACAGTGCATAATTTTGCTGACCACCAGTATATATATAGCAGTACGGTACAGTAGTCCATTGCTCTACCTCTGTGTCGCCAAGTATACTATCTATCCATATCTGTGCTGCGTTGTTGTTGTGCGCAGTATATAGTAGGAGGACAGTGCAGAATTTTGCTGACAACCAGTATATATATATATATATATATATATAGCAGTACGGTACAGTAGTCCATTGCTCTACCTCTGTGTCATCAAGTATACTATCCATCCATATCTGTGCTGCATTGTGGTTGTGCGCAGTATATAGTAGGAGGACAGTGCAGGATTTTGCTGACTACCAGTATATATATAGCAGTACGGTACAGTAGTCCATTGCTCTACCTCTGTGTCGTCAAGTATACTATCCATCCATATCTGTGCTGCATTGTAGTTGTGCTCAGTATATAGTAGGAGGACAGTGCAGAATTTTTCTGACCACCAGTATATATATATATATTTATAGCAGTACGGTACAGTAGTCCATAGATCTACCTCTGTGTCGTCAAGTATACTGTCCATCCATATCTGTGCTGCAATGTAGTTGTGTGCAATATATAGTAGGAGGATAGTGTAGAATTTTGCTGACCACCAGTATATATATAGCAGTACGGTACAGTAGTCCATTGCTCTACCTCTGTGTCGTCAAGTATACTATCCATATCTGTGCTGCATTGTAGTTGTGCACAGCATATAGTAGGAGGACAGTGCAGAATTTTGCAGACCACCAGTATTTATATAGCAGTACGGTACAGTAGTCCATTGCTCTACCTCTGTGTCGTCAAGTATACTATCCATCCATATCTGTGCTGCATTGTAGTTGTGCACAGTATATAGTATGAGGACAGTGCAGAATTTTGCTGACCACCAGTATATAAATAGCAGTACGGTACAGTAGTCCATTAATCTACCTCTGTGTCGTCAAGTATACTGTCAATCCATATCTGTGCTGCAATGTAGTTGTGCGCAATATATAGTAGGAGGATAGTGCAGAATTTTGCTGACCACAAGTATATATATAGCAGTACGGTACAGTAGTCAATTGCTCTACCTCTGTGTCGTCAAGTATACTATCCATATCTGTGCTGCATTGTAGTTGTGCGCAGCATATAGTAGGAGGACAGTGCAGAATTTTGCTGACCACCAGTATTTATATAGCAGTACGGTACAATAGTCCATTGCTCTTCCTCTGTGTCGTCAAGTATACTATCCATCCATATATGTGCTGCATTGTAGTTGTGCACAGTATATAGTAGGAGGACAGTGCAGAATTTTGCTGACCACCAGTATATATATAGTAGTACGGTACAGTAGTCCATTGCTCTACCTCTGTGTCGTCAAGTATACTATCCATATCTGTGCTGCATTGTTGTGCGCAGTATATAGAAGGAGGACAGTGCAGAATTTTGCTGACAACCTGTATTTATATATATATATAGCAGTACGGTGCAGTAGTCCATTGCTCTACCTCTGTGTCTACAAGTATACTATCCATCCATATTTGTGCTGCATTGTAGTTGTGCGCAGTATATAGTAGGAGGACAGTGCAGAATTTTGCTAACCACCAGTATATATATATATATATATATATATATACATACAGCAGTACGGTACAGTAGTCCATTGCTCTACCTCTGTGTCGTCAAGTATACTATCCATCTATATCTGTGCTGCATTGTAGTTGTGCGCGGTATATAGTAGGAGGACAGTGCAGAATTTTGCTGACCACCAGTATATATATATATATATAGCAGAACGGTACAATAGTCCATTGCTCTACCTCTTTGTAGTCAAGTATACTATCTATCCATATCTGTGTTGCATTGTAGTTGTGCACATCATATAGAAGGAGGACAGTGCAGAATTTTGCTGACCACCAGTATATATATATTAAGCAGTACGGTACAGTAGTCCATTGCTCTACCTCTGTGTCGTCAAGTATACAATCCATCCATATCTGTGCTGCATTGTAGTTGTGTGCAGTATATAGTAGGAGGACAGTGCAGAATTTTGCTGACCACCAGTATATATATAGCAGTACGGTACAGTAGTCCATTGCTCTACCTCTGTGTCGTAAAGTATACTATCTATCCATATCTGAGCTGCATTGTAGTTGTGCACAGTATATAGTAGGAGGACAGTGCAGAATTTTGCTGACCACCAGTATATATATAGCAGTACGGTACAGTAGTCCATTGCTCTACCTCTGTGTCGTCAAGTATACTATCCATATCTGTGCTTCATTGTTGTGCGCAGTTTATAGAAGGAGGACAGTGTAGACTTTTGTTGACAACCTGTATTTATATATATATAGCAGTACGGTACAGTAGTCCATTGCACTAACTCTGTGTCTTCAAGTATACTATCCATCCATATCTGTGCTGCATTGTAGTTGTGCGCAGTATATAGTAGGAGGACAGTGCAGAATTTTGCTAACCACCAGTATATATATATATATATATATACAGCAGTACGGTACAGTAGTCCATTGCTCTACCTCTGTGTCGTCAAGTATACTATCCATCCATATCTGTGCTGCATTGTAGTTGTGCGCAGTATATAGTAGGAGGACAGTGCAGAATTTTGCTGACCACCAGTATATATATATATATATATATATATATGTAGCAGAACGGTACAATAGTCCATTGCTCTACCTCTTTGTCGTCAAGTATACTATCCATCCATATCTGTGCTGCATTGTAGTTGTGCACATTATATAGTAGGAGGACAGTGCAGAATTTTGCTGACCACCAGTATATATATATAGCAGTACGGTACAGTAGTCCATTGCTCTACCTCTGTGTCGTCAAGTATACAATACATCCATATCTGTGCTGCATTGTAGTTGTTCGCAGTATATAGTAGGAGGACAGTGCAGAATTTTGCTGACCACCAGTATATATATATAGCAGTACGTTACAGTAGTCCATTGCTCTACCTCTGTGTTGTCAAGTGTACTATCCAATCATATCTGTGCTGCATTGTAGTTGTGCACAGCATATAGTAGGAGGACAGTGCAGAATTTTGCTGACCACCAGTTTATATATAGCAGTACGGTACAGTAGTCCATTGCTCTACCTCTGTGTCGTCAAGTATACTATCCATATCTGTGCTGCATTGTTGTGCGCAGTATATAGAAGGAGGACAGTGCAGACTTTTGCTGACAACCTGTATTTATGTATATATAGCAGTACGGAACAGTAGTCCATTGCTCTACCTCTGTGTCTTCAAGTATACTATCCATCCATATCTGTGCTGCATTGTAGTTGTGCGCAGTATATAGTAGGAGGACAGTGCAGAATTTTGCTGACCACCAGTATATATATATATATATATATATATATATAGCAGTTTGGTACAGTAGTCCATTACTCTACCTCTGTGTCGTCAAGTATACTATCCATCCATATCTGTGCTGCATTGTAGTTGTGCGCAGTATATAGTAGGAGGACAGTGCAGAATTTTGCTGACCACCAGTATATATATATATATATATATATATATATAAGAACGGTACAATAGTCCATTGCTCTACCTCTTTGTCATCAAGTATACTATCCATCCATATCTGTGCTGCATTGTAGTTGTGCACATTATATAGTAGGAGGACAGTGCAGAATTTTGTGACCACCAGTATATATATATTAAGCAGTACGGTACAGTAGTCCATTGCTCTACCTCTGTGTCGTCAAGTATACAATCCATCCATATCTGTGCTGCATTGTAGTTGTGCACAGTATATAGTAGGAGGACAGTGCAGAATTTTGCTGACCACCAGTATATATATAGCAGTACGGTACAGTAGTCCATTGCTCTACCTCTGTGTCGTCAAGTATACTATCCATCCATATCTGTGCTGCATTGTAGTTGTGCGCAGTATATAGTAGGAGGACAGTGCAGAATTTTGCTGACCACCAGTATATATATAGCAGTATGGTACAGTAGTCCATTGCTCTACCTCTGTGTCGTCAAGTTTACTATCCATCCATATCTGTGCTGCATTGTAGTTGTGTGCAGTATATAGTAGGAGGACAGTGCAGAATTTTGCTGACCACCAGTATATATATATATATATATATATATATATATATAGCAGTATGGTACACTAGGCCATTGCTATTGATATATTTCTGGCATATAATTCCACACATTAAAAAATGGAGATTAAAAATGTGGAGGGTAAAATAGGGAAAGATCAAGATCCACTTCCACCTCGTGCTGAAGCTACTGCCACTAGTCACGGCCGAGACGATGAAATCACATCAACGTCGTCTGCCAAGGCCGATGCCCAATATCATAGTAGAGAGCATGTAAAATCCAAAAAACAAAAGTTCAGTAAAAATGACCCAAAAATCAAAATTAAAAGCGTCTGATGAGAAGCGTAAACTTGCCTATATGCCATTAACGACACGGCGTGGCAAGGAACGGCTGAGGCCCTGTCCTATGTTCATGGCTAGTGGTTCAGCTTCACATGAGGATGGAAGCACTCATCCTCCCACTAGAAAAATGAAAACACTTAAGCTGGCAAAAGCACAGCAAAGAACTGTACGTTCTTCTAAATCACAAAACCCCAAGGAGAGTCCAATTGTGTCGGTTGCGATGCCTGACTTTCCCAACACTAGATGGGAAGAGGTGGCGCCTTCCACCATTTGCACGCCCCCTGCAAGTGCTGGAATGAGCACCCGCAGTCCAGTTCCTGATAGTCAAATTGAAGATGTCACTGTTGAAGTATACCAGGATGAGGATATGGGTGTTGCTGGCGCTGAGGAGAAAATTGACAAGGAGGATTCTGATGGTGAGGTGGTTTGTTTAAGTCAGGCACCCGGGGAGACACCTGTTGTCCATGGGACGAATATGGCCATTGACATGCCTGGTCAAATTACAAATAAAATCACCTCTTTGGTGTGGAATTATTTTAACAGAAATGCGGACAACAGGTGTCAAGCCGTGTGTTGCCTTTGTCAAGCTGTAATAAGTAGGGGTAAGGACGTTAACCACCTAGGAACATCCTCCCTTATATGTCACCTGGAGTGCATTCATCAGAAGTCATCGACAAGTTCAAAAACTTTGGGTGAGAGCGAAAGCAGCCTACTGACAACTAAATCCCTTCCTCTTGTAGCCAAGCTCCTGCAAACCACACCACCAACTCCCTCAGTGTCAATTTCCTCCTTAGACAGGTAAGCCAATAGTACTGCAGGCCATGTCACTGGCAAGTCTGACGAGTCCTCTCCTGCCTGGGATTCCTCCTATGCATCCTTGAGTGTAACGCCTACTGCTGCTGGCGCTGCTGTTGTTGTTGTTGTTGAAATCGGAAGACCACTTGTACTACTTCCAGTAAGCAACTGACTGTCCAACAGTCCTTTGCGAGGAAGATGAAATATCACAGCAGTCATCCTGCTGCAAAGCGGATAATTCAGGTCTTGTCAGCTGCGGTGGTGTTAAACGTGTGTCCGGTATCCACCGTTAATTCACAGGGAATTAGAGAATTGATTGAGGTACTGTGTCCCCGGTTCCAAATACTATCTAGGTTCCATTTCTCTAGGCAGGCAATACCGAGAATGTACACAGACCTCAGAAAAAGAGTCACCAGTGTCCTAAAATTAGCAGTTGTACCCAATGTCCACTTAACCACGGACATGTGGACAAGTGGAGCTGGGCAGACTCAGGACTATATGACTGTGACAGCCCACTGGGTAGATGTATTGCCTCCCGCAGCAAGAACAGCAGCGGCGGCACCAGTAGCAGAATCTCGCAAACGCCAACTCGTTCCTAGGCAGGCTACGTTTTGTATCACCGCTTTCCAGAAGAGGCACACAGCTGACAAACTCTTACGGAAACTGAGGAACATCATCACAGAATGGCTTACCCCATTTGGACACTCCTGGGGATTTGTGACATCGGACAATGCCACCAATATTGTGCGTGCATTACATCTGGGCAAATTCCAGCACGTCCCATGTTTTGCACATACATTGAATTTGGTGGTGTAGAATTTTTTTTTTAAACGACAGGGGCGTGCAAGAGATGCTGTCGTGGCCCGAAGAATTGTGGGCCACTTTCGGCATTCAGCCACCACGTGCCGAAGACTGGAGCACCAGCAAACACTCCTGAACCTGCCCCGTCATCATCTGAAGCAAGAGGTGGTAACGAGGTGGAATTCAACCCTCTATATGCTTCAGAGGATGGAGGAGCAGCAAAAAGCCATTCAAGCCTATACATCTGCCTACGATATAGGCAAAGGAGGGGGAATGCACCTGACTCAAGCGCAGTGGAGAATGATTTCAACGTTGTGCAAAATTCTGCAACCATTTGAAATTGCCACATGTGAAGTCAGTTCAGACACTGCCAGCCTGAGTCAGGTCATTCCCCTCATCAGGCTTTTGCAGAAGAAGCTGTAGAGATTGAAGGAGGAGCTAAAATGGAGCGATTCCGCTAGGCATGTGGATGGTGGATGGAGCCCTTAATTCACTTAACCAGGATTCACGGGTGGTCAATCTGTTGAAATCAGAGCACTACATTTTGGCCACCGTGCTCGATGCTAGGTTTAAAGCCTACGTTGTATCTCTCTTTTCCGGCAGACACAAGTCTGCAGAGGTGCAAAGACCTGCTGGTGAGACACTTGTCAAGTCAAGCGGAACGTGACCCGTCAACAGCTCCTCCTTCACATTCTCCCGCAACTGGGGCTGCGAGGAAAAGGCTAAGAATTCCAAGCCCACCCACTGGTGGTGATGCAGGGCAGTCTGGAGGGAGTGCTGACATCTGGTCCAGACTGAAGGACCTGCCAACGATTACTGACATGTCGTCTACTGTCACTGCATATGATTCTTTCACCATTGAAAGAATGGTGGAGGATTATATGAGTGACCGCATCCAAGTAGGCACATCAGACAGTCTGTACGTATACTGGCAGGAAAAAGAGGCAATTTGGAGGCCCTTGCACAAACTGGCTTTATTTTACCTAAGTTGCCCCCCCCCCTCCTGTGTGTACTCCGAAAGAGTGTTTAGTGCAGCCGCTCACCTTGTCAGCAATCGGCGTACGGAGTTACTTCCAGAAAATGTGGAGAAGATGATGTTCATCAAAATTAATTATAATCAATTCCACCGTGGAGACATTCACCAGCAATTGCCTCCAGAAAGTACACAGGGACCTGAGATGGTGGATTACAGTGGGGATGAATTAATAATCTGTGAGGAGGGGGATGTACACAGTGAAAGTCGTGAGGAATCGGACGATGAGGAGGAGGAGGATATCTTGCCTCTGTAGAGCCAGTTTGTGCAAGGAGAGATTGATTGCTTCTTTTTTGGTGGGGGCCCAAACACCCAGTCATTTCAGTCACAGTCTTGTGGCAGACCCTGTCGCTGAAATGATGGGTTTGTTAAAGTGTGCATGTTCTGTTTATACAACATAAGGGTGGGTGGGAGGACCCAAGGACAATTTCATCTTGCACCTCTTTTTTCTTTAATTTATCTTTGCATCATGTGATGTTTGGGGCCAATTTTTTTTAAGTGCCATCCTGTCTGACACTGCAGTGCCACTCCTAGATGGGCCAGGTGTTTGTGCCGGCCACTTGGGTCGCTTAGTTTAGTCATCCAGCGACCTCGGTGCAAATTTTAGGACTAAAAATAATATTTTGAGGAGTGAGGTGTTCAGAATAGACTGGAAATTAGTGTAAATTATGGTTATTGAGGTTAATAATACTATGGGATCAAAATGACCCCCAAATTCTATGATTTAAGCTGTTTTTGAGGGGTTTTGAAAAAAACACCCGAATCCAAAACACACCCGAATCCGACAAAAAATTTTCAGGGAGGTTTTGCCAAAACGCGTCCGAATACAAAACACGGCTGCGGAACCGAATTCAAAACCAAAACACAAAACCCGAAAAATGTCCGGTGCACATCACTAGTTTACAGTCAAATACTGAGTGGAAGACAAGTCTATTGAAGAGCGCAACATTAAATTAGAGAATTTTTCAAACTATATTAAATATTCAAAGTACCTTTTGGCATTTTCACGATTTTCGCGGGACAGTCCTGTTTAGCCACTACCTTTGCAGTGGCATCCACACTAGCAAAGGTCAGTTTAAATGTTTACAGTCTTTCCATTAGCAAATTTACTTGCTTCTATTAATTATATTAATTATATCTTTGTAGAGCGTGGTAGGTGAAGTGATTCTACTGTAAACATTTTGCATTACATAACCACCGCATATGCTAAAGTACTGTAACTATGCCTCTTTCAGTTTACCTATGACAACTGCCATCTACATACATTATAGTGTAACATCTGCATTATATATAGAATTTTCAGTGAGATCTGGTCTTGCTTCACAATTTTTTTGTATAATTGTGAGATGCATTTGATTCTATCTCCTCTCCTTCCTCCCTCTGAACAGCTCAGTTTAATTTACAGGAATATGTGTAGTTGGATTAAGCACACTACATTTTTGTAATATTATGTTGGAAGGGCAAGTCATTCCAGATCCAGTTTGTAGAGGGGTGAAGCAGTGATGTGATATGTCTGATATTTGATTAGTGAATTAACCGCATGCAGGATAAAAGGAAAATGTCAAGTTCCTGAAACAAAGGGCCTGATTCAGACCTGAACACAGCACCAAATTTGTTAGCTAATGGGCAAAACCATGTGCACTGTAGGGGGGGGGCAGGTATAACCAGTGGCGTGCGGTGAGGTCAGTGGCTGGTGAGGCACTGACTGGTGTGTGTACAAAATGTGTAGTGGTCGCCGTGGGTGTGGCGCTAACTGAATAGAAGAGCTGGACAACAAAATAACCATGGTGTTGTGTGTGTAACCATGGACGGATTGGGATGGAAGACCAGCCCGGTAAATGGATGCAAGCAGCAAGGTTGCACAGTGTAAGCCCCTGCTGCCAGGTGTGTGTGTGTGTGTGTGGGGGGGTGGGGGGGTGGGGGGGGTGCAGGGGTCACAGTGCAAGCCACAGCCTGTTCATGCCGGGACTAAAGGAGATGTATTTGACTGCTGCTAGGTCCTAGTGCCTGCCGACTGCTGCGGCGATGGCTTCTCTTCTATATGGAGGCAGTGCAAAGAGGGAGGACTGTGGCACCAAGTACCCGCTGGCCTTCCGATGGGTCCTAGTGCCCAGTTGCAGCGCTGTAGGGAGGACTGGGGCACCTCTAAGCTGGCCTAGTTACGATATAGGTGTGTGTGTGTGGGGGGGACAGGATGATGATTTGAGTAGTGGGTAGAAGGTGGCTTTAAAACATGATAGGGGTAGTGGTGGTGGAGAGCAGGGGCAGGATGGAAGTATTGGGGCAGAAGGCAGGATGAGTTAAGTATTAAGTAGCAAGGTGCAGGATGGGTGTGGTAGTGGACAGCAGGAGGCAGGATGGGCATAACGGTGGACAGCAGGGGTTAGGATGGGAGTAGTGGTGGACTGCCGGAGTCAGGATGGGAGTAGTGGTGGACAGTAGGGGTCAGGATGGGAGTAGTGGTGGACAGTAGGCGTCAGGATGGGAGTAGTGGTGGACAGTAGGGGTCAGGATGGGAGTAGTGGTGGACAATAGGCGTCAGGATGGGAGTAGTGGTGGACAGTAGGGGTCAGGATGGGAGTAGTGGTGGACAGTAGGGGTCAGGATGGGAGTAGTGGTGGACAGTAGGGGTCAGGATTGGAGTAGTGGTGGACAGTAGGGGTCAGGATAGGAGTAGTGGTGGACAGTAGGCATCAGGATGGGAGTAGTGGTGGACAGTAGGCGTCAGGATGGGAGTAGTGGTGGACAGTAGGGGTCAGGATGGGAGTAGTGGTGGACAGTAGGGGTTAGGATGGGAGTAGTGGTGGACTGCCGGAGTCAGGATGGGAGTAGTGGTGGACAGTAGGAGGCAGGATGGGAGTAGTGGTGGACAGTAGGCGTCAGGATGGGAGTAGTGGTGGACAGTAGGGGTCAGGATGGGAGTAGTGGTGGACAGTAGGGGTCAGGATGGGAGTAGTGGTGGACAGTAGGCGTCAGGATGGGAGTAGTATTGGACAGTAGGGGTCAGGATGGGAGTAGTGGTGGACAGTAGGGGTCAGGATGGGAGTAGTGGTGGACAGTAGGGGTCAGGATGGGAGTAGTGGTGGGCAGTAGGGGTCAGGATGGGAGTAGTGGTGGACAGTAGGGGTCAGGATGGGAGTAGTGGTGGACAGTAGGGTTCAGGATGGGAGTAGTGGTGGACAGTAGGGGTCAGGATGGGAGTAGTGGTGGACAGTAGGGGTCAGGATGGGAGTAGTGGTGGACAGTAGGGGTCAGGATGGGAGTAGTGGTGGACAGTAGGGGTCAGGATGGGAGTAGTGGTGGACAGTAGGGGTCAGGATGGGAGTAGTGGTGGACAGTAGGGGTCAGGATGGGAGCAGTGGTGGGCTGCAGGGGAAAGGATGGAATGGAAGAGACTTACCCTGAACGCTGCAGTCTGTCATCCCACTCGTGCCTATGCTGCTGGGGGTCACCTCCTGTCTGCTGCTGCCGGGTCCCAGACGCTCTGCCTTCCTCCTTGGACAGGACGGGCGCTGACTGCAGCCATACACTACAGAGGAAGACGCCGGCCGGGTAAGTAAGCTCCAGCGTCCCCCTCCTCTTGCTCCCTTTCACTCTGCAGCAGCCACAGGGGACGGCTCATTCTGAAGATAGGCAGCAGAAGCTGAGGGCCGGCGCGGCGCGACGTGGCGCGCGCGGGGGGGGGGGAGGTGTACGGGGACCGGACTATTGGGGTTTTTTTTAAATAAAGAGACATAAATTCCCGTGGAGGGGGGGGCAGGGGGTGCGCGCACCTGACCCGCGTCCTTCCTCCGATCCACATGTGATAAAGCTGCCACTGTAGCTCCCTTCCTGTACAGCACTGACAGTGACTGGTTACAGTCACTGTCAGTGCTTAATCTGTTGCTCAATCACATCTGCCTTCAGTGGCAGTGGCGTGCTTTCATATATGCTGAAAGCACGTCCCTGCACTGAGGCACTCACACTGGTGCCGCTTACACTGATTTTTTCAATGGGCTTTTACAGCACTCTGCTTGGTCCCGCCCCCTACCCGCCCCCTGCTTCCGGACATTTACTATTGACAGCGGGAGGCACCGCTCTTGGTGCCTCCGAAATCAATTTAAATACCTATTTACACCGAAAATTATTACCATAATATAAGGAAGATAGTTATGACACAGAATATGTGACATAAGTATCTTCTTTGTATTATTTTAATCATTAGTGACAGGAGAATGACAGGGGAGGCACTGCCTCCCCTGACTGCACGTCCCTGGGTATAACATGTGCAGAGAGAGTTAGATTTGGGTGGGGTATGTTCAAACTGAAATCTAAATTACAGTGTAAAAATAAAGCATCCAGTATTTACCCTGCACAGAAACAATATAACCCACCCAAATCTAACTCTCTGCACATGTTATATCTGCTCTACCTGCAGTGTACATGGTTTTGCCCATTAGCTAAAAAAATTGCAGCTGCGATCAGAGATCATGCAAACTCACACTTGCATTTCCTCTTTTGGCATCACCAGACTCACCAGCCTGATGTTTTCCATTCAAAAGATATAACTCACCGGATGTAACAGGCTGTGAGTTTTAAATTTGTTCAGAACTAGTAAAAACAAATCACAACATAAAAGGCTTGCTTCTTGCTGGCTAGTTCAATTGGACACAATACTGTAAATCTTCATAACACAAAAGGAGACCATTAGCAAGAATGATATCCCTATAGAAGCACAAATGATTTATCTTACTTTAAAAAAGACAGACACAATTGTATTGGCAATCCAAATTTACTGGACTCAGATGAGTTTACAAAAATTTTTAATTTTTACAGCAAAAAGAAAAAAGCACTTATTTCAGTAGTGCTACTGTACTGATGTCGGTATTCAGACCATTGGTATCCCGTCCATCAGGAATACATACTGAAACCCTTCCAACATCTCTCACTTTCTGGTTCACACTACTACATTCCCTTCATGCTTTGGGTGAATGTTTAGTGATTAGGTTGGTAGGGTTGTTGCCTGACTGATAGTAGGCAATGTTCTAGGCCCTCCCAATGATTTGCTTTGTTCCATAAGCTCTCTTTGTAGACATATAAGTGACTCTGTCCCCTAATAGCCTAGCTAATCTTCAACAAGCTCATATCTATATTATAGGACATTCTGGTTCTCGTACCTTGGGCAAATCTGGTTGTGTTGGTTATTTTGCACAGTTGACTACTGATGGTATTCATTTGTGTTGTTTGTACATTCATAAAATTAACCTGAATGTTATGAAAATTATACAAAGACTGTGCCATTTCTTCCACAGTAGGGTTGGTTGAGGTGTTGGTGTGGGCTGTACCTGAGCCTGTTGCTATTATTTTGTCTCCACAATGTTGTCTGCTGCTGTGTCCTCTGCTTGCTCAGTAGACATCAGGATGATGCCCTCCTTATCCAAAAACTCTTTGATGACTATCAGTGCTTGTGGGGTCGCATGAAAAGGACCTGTAAATTGAATATTAATGGTAACTAGCCATGCTTGTCAAATACAAAATGCACTGTCCTAGTAATTTGGCCCTCCTAACAATGCACATTTTGCAGATACCCATGCTTGTGCACAGGCTTTTTCCAATAGTGACTCCATTAAGTTATTGAATTCAGCACAATTCAAGCATGGTTTATTAGGAATTTCTGGAAGGGAAATCAGTGACTTAAAACTAGAGATGTGAGCCAGACCATTTTTTCTGGATTTGGATTTGTCTCTGATTCATCATCCAGCTTTGAATTTCTATTTGGATTTGCCAAACTGCTGTGACTGGCCTTGGATTTGAATTTGGATATGGATTTTTTCCAAAATTTAACAAAACAGCTAAAATCACATGTTTGCCTTTTTTTGTTCCTAGACTATTACTAACCTCAATAACAATCATTTCCAGTCAATGTTGACCACATCACAGCTCACAATATTGTTTTTACCATTAGTGGCTGAAAACTTCAATAAGCTGACTGGTTACTAAGCGACAGAGCTGTGGCACAAACACTCTGCAGTTTATAGCACATCTATAAAACTTTGCCACACAGCAGTGGCAGAAATGAAAGGTGGTGCAAGATTGAATTCTCCTTGGGGCCTCCCACCCCTCCCACCCACCCTTATGTTGGATATTAAAAAGGCCATGCACACTTTAACAAACCAAGCACTTTAGCAATAGGGACTGCCACTTTTTTGGCTGAAGTGCTTTGTTTGTTGGGCCCCCCACAAAACAAGCTATCAATAGGCTTATGGCAACATCTCTACAATGGCAAGATGTCATCATCATTGCCATCTTCACCCTCCTCATGGTGTAAATCATACTCACTCAATATTAATTCATCCCCTGCTGTAATCCACTATTACAGAAGTCTCTGTACTTTGATGTAATTGCTGGGAAAGGCCTTCCTCGTGGAATTTCCAGGTCATTTTTATGAAGATATTTTCCAAAATATTGAGGAAGTAGCTTCCCACGCTGTTTGCTCACACACTGGATGGTGAGCAGCTTAAGTAATGCAAATCCAATTTGTACAAGGGACTACAAATTGGCTTTTTTTCCTTCTAGTACTCGATGGGACATGTTTATTTGTATGGTGTTATGAAAATAATTTTCCACCATTCTTTGGATGGTGACTGTATCAGATGGAGTTACTGTAGTGGTGTTACTAATGTTGGGCAATTCTTTTACACCCAACCAGATATCAACATGTTGGGGTTACTTATCAGATTCCCCACTTGGTCCTTTGGGAAAGCTGAGTTTTTTCTGGGAATGTTGGGAACACCCAAGATGCGACACGGGTAGGACTTGGATCCCAATGTTTGCAGAGGTTTGGCTTTTGAGATATACACAAAAGCAATAAATGATCTGTAATAAAAGGCATAAACACGTATGACCTGATCTAATATATGTGATCAAAATGACCCTATGAGCATATTACTTGCATATGACTAGGAGACTACATTTGACTGATATATATTTCATTCTGAATCTTTGAGTGAAAAAAGGACATGGAAAGAAATGAAATAGTCCTGAATCAGGTAATTTCTTCACCCCTGACCTCAGGGGCTCTGTCAGATCTGCGTGTGTTATTCTGAACGCTCTGCCAGACCTTCTTGCAAGGTACAGTGGGAACAGCCTCATCCTGAGGGTCTAGGCAATTCAGGACCATTATAGCAGGCAGACCAAGGGAAATACAAAAATGGTGTACATCGACAGGCTTACTGAGCACATAAAGCTTCCCCTCATGCATGATCTGGATATTGAGTAGGAAATCCCAGCAAAACGTGATATTCCACTGTGGGAGGACAAAGCAGTCACCTATGCTGGAGAGCGTTCCAGGAAAGATCTTGAAAAATCTGTATCAAGCAGCCATTGAAGTCAATCTCCTTTGCTTGTTTAGCTTTTCATAGAAATTCTTAATTAACAGTGTAGTAATGTAATTGACAAATAATGTCTCTAGGTCTTTTAGAAGGCATACCTTTAGAATGTAAAGCCTTATGAGCACGATCAATTTGTATCCTTTCATTTGGATTGGCATGCAGAAGTTCATTAAATATTTTAGTAAGAACATCTTCAATGCCCGCTGGAGGTACATCTTAGGAAATTCCACACACCCACAAATGATTTAATCCTCCTATTGTCAACATTATTTAAATGCTGGTGCATTTCTATCATCTTACGTGACTGTAGGGAAAGCAACAAATGGAAATCCCCAAGCTGGGTATCAACTGTATATGTTCCTCCAGAGAGACCACCCTCTCTGCTACATGGGTAAGGTCTGACTGAAAATAGTCAAGATGAGTCTGGACAGTTCTTGTATCCTCTTTTCCAAGAGTTGCAAATCCTGATTGTCCTATCTCATTGGGGAGGACTGAATGTATTGTAAGAGGTCAGAGGAGTTATCAGAGATAGAGTTAGAGGGATGTCATGAACAGGTTTTCGGTGTAGATGTAGAGCCTCCATCAGAACCTCTGGTAGCCATCTGTGGAGTGTTATGTCCTGAAGAGGCAGCAGATGCAGAGGTGGTATCACCAGAGTACAGAATGCAGTTTTAGGGGAATATTTAGCCAGAGTTGCATTAAGGCATCTAGTAGACTTCCATCAAACCATATGGAAGCATATTAGAGAAGATCCAAGCTTAAAACGAAGTGTACCTCTAGACACAGCAGAAGATGAGAGCCATAACTCTAGTTCACCTCATTTCTTTGTATTTATATTGTGGCAGTAGTTATTGAATCATATAGTCTGGCCAAGGTGGATTCCAGGTTTACCACTTAATCTGTAATTCACTTTCTCTGTGGTTACACAACAATAAGGGGTAGCATGTGGGAAACCAAATCCCGTTATGCCAAAGGCAAGTAAAGGACCACCCAGAAGAATCAATCAGGATTCAACACCAAGGGTTGAAATAGGAGTCCAGCACACACTCGCAGCCACCTAGCCCCCCACAGTAGCCATCAACACATTCCAGGACAGCAGCACAGGGTTTGCACGGATTAGGGAAACCCAAAATGGCAGCCTGGCCATGGCCATTTTCAGCAGCCCTCCTGTGGTATACAATATCCCTTCACAGTGGCACCTTGTCAGCGGAGATCCAGGGAAGCGCAGGGAGTGATGGCGGCAAATGATATCTGTGGCAGCACCCGTTTGCCAATTGCCACCGGAGCTCCAAACTCTAGGCAAGGACATCAGAGGGAGAGACCGGCTATGGAGTTCTTGAGACCTGGTGACCCCATCCAGAGCCCAGTTCATGAATCAGCAGAGCTGCATGCACATTTTAAGGTCAGATGCAGTCATGGCAATGGGTAAGTGTGTCACAGGATCCTAGGCAAATCAGGCCTTGAGCCATCCAGGGACCTGGTAACATTTACTTTGACCATAAAATCATATAAGGTAGGGTCAATATATGATTTTGAGTGTAAATTGTTCTGGATTCAGGGGTGAGATCCAATTGGGTAAATTTTTTCCATCGGCAGCTTTCCCTTGCGCCTATTTGTGTGGTTTACAAGAAAAACTATTATTCCTTCTGATTCATTTTGACCATACCTAGATTTTATGTTTGTCCTTCACAAAATGGATTTTGACCCTCCTACATGGCCATGTTCATAAGTTTTTATAGGGACCAATTTAAGTTCCCAATATGAACTGGGGCCCTGCGTGGCATTATGTGAACTGAAGATACATTGTCACGTAACGTGATCTTTGGGCACTGTGCTGTATAATTGTAACTGGAATACTGTGAAATATTGTGCACCTGATATGAAGGGTCATTCCGAGTTGATCGCTCGATAGCAGCTTTAAACAGCAGTGCAAACTCATTGTCGCTGCCCTTTGGGGAGTGTATTTTCACTTTGCAGAAATGCGAACGCCTGTGCAGCAGAGCGCCTGCAAAACCATTTTGTGTAAAACAAGACCAACCCTGAACTTACTCTTCGTGTGCGTTAATTCTAACATTGGAGGGTTGGCTTTTGACGTCACACACCTGGCCAGCATTTGCCCAGCCACGCCTGCAATTTCCCTGGCACGCCTGTGTTTTTATAAGCACTCCCAAAAACCCCCCTTTCCTGTCAATCTTCTTTCGCCCGCCAGTGCGAATGAAAACATTGCTAGAACCTGTGCAAAACCACAAAAGCCTTTGTACCCGCACATCGTGCGTGCACATTGCGGTGCATACACATGCGCAGAAATGCTGATTTCTAGCCTGATCGCTGCGCTGCGAACAACGGCAGCTAGCGATCAACTCGAAATGACCCCCATGGATAATTGAATAAAGAAAATGTAATCTTGATGTCAGTTTGTCTATTGCTTAAAAGAAACTTGCTTTAAATGGAATTTATATGTTTGCAAAGAAACTTTGATTTAGTAGTAGTTAAGGAAGTTAGTCTAGCTATACAGTATTTCATAGACTGTGGTTAGCTAGTATCCTATAAAAAAGGGAAGCCAAAAGTATGTTGAATGTAAAAGTATATTTTTAATATTAAAATCATAATCACAAGATGCTGGTCTAACTACTGTAATTGGAATCCCCCATAAGGGGAGTATATAATTTGAAGTGAATCTGAAATGTAATTGGTCTATGTATATGATTGGGCTGTTGATTTGATTGGTTTATGTAATACTGTCATTAAGGTACTGTATATAAGATTAAATCATTATGTATGTCTTCAGTTCACAATTCATTTTATTGTGATCTCCTGTGTACATTACACAAAATAAATCTACCAAAGAGACTTCATTTTTCTTCAATTACTTATTGATGCTATATCACTTGGAGCATCCACCAAGATCAACCCTACATTAACACACAAAGAAGGAAGGTGGGCTAGAGCCGGGATATCTGGATCAACAGTGGCCACAGGTAAGAGCTGTTATCTTACTTCTGCTCCATGTGTCCCTGCCTCGGTCTGCTGCCTTTGTGTGTCATTGTCGGCTTGTGACTCCTTGAAGTCTTTTTGGAGATTGTGAGTATAGAACCAAACTTTAAAAATGTTACAGTATTGTTAGGATTGCAATTTCATCACTAAGTTTCACATTTTGTGAGATATTTTGTCTGCCATATCCTGCAAAATTGAGAGTGAGGTCTATGAGTGATTGTGAGTGTGATTGGCTGAGGCTTTACACCGGCGGAGTCTGGATAGTGCCCTGGTAGGAGAGAGGCTCCGGTTAAACTCTCCTATGCTGGATAGTATCAGGGATACTCACCCACTGTGAAAAGCACGTTGTATACTATAAGACCAAGCTTAGCAGAGTGTGGAACATGTGCGTCTGTCCAGAACTGTGGCACCTGATGAGGTGGTGTGATTTCCTGAGAAGGGAGTAATATTTCCTTAATAGGGGAAGCGTTCCTATTACCATTGTATTGAACACTGAGGCTGGACTTTAAAATAAAGATTAGCCATTTCAATGGGACAGGATATGTCCACACCGAAGGGTTCTAATGTTAGAGATCCCGCACGGCAGTCTAGCAAGTGTGATGTATCAGAGACATGGATGTGTAGCTATTACATTTTTTCAGGAGAAGGAGATAGCATGCAAAATACCTTGACCTATCATTGATAGGAACCTTTAGCATAGACAAGTGGAAAGGATTAAGATATAAATTAAGGGAAGAAGGCCAAAGAATGGAAAGTATATACATTATGGCTAGAAGCATCTAATTATGTTCCCCCTTCAGCCTATTTAACACAGATATCATTGTTTAGAGAGAAATGAAGACAATCAATGTGTTCCACTTAGATAAGAGTAGGGGGGGAGCGGGAAAAGTATGCCAATATACACCCAGATAATGTTACTACAACTGGAAGTACACAAAGTAAGGTAGCAAGCAACAAACAGTTTTATAAACTCTACTTAGAGAGATACTGTAACTACTGATGAGGGCAAGTTATGGTGAATCCATATGCCCTGGACCAGAGAAGAAATAAACCAAATGTGTACTTAATGTGCTGATTATAGGAGAAAGCCAAAGTAAGTTAAACTCAAGCTGGAATGGCTGTATAAGACACATTCACTTACACATATGTGTACAGTAACATGGTACAATTGTTTACTGGTTTAATAACAACTGAAGAATAAAAGGCACTCACTAAAGAAGCAGGGTGAGAAAACATCCATTTCAAACACACAGGATACAAATAGAGTAAGAAAAGATGTTTCTCAGTGACCTGCAGAGAAACAAACTAGACATTTTTGGGTAAGGTTCAAACTAGTGATGAGCGGGTTCGGTTACTCGGAAACCGAACCCACCCGAACTTCACCCATTTTACACGTTTCCGAGGCATACTCGGATTCTCCCGTATGGCTCGGTTAACCCGAGCGCGCCCGAACGTCATGAACAGTTTGCTGACCACCAGTATATAATATATAGCAGTACGGTACAGTAGGCCACTGCTGTACCTACCTCTGTGTCGTCAAGTATACTATCCATCCATACCTGTGGTGCATTTCAGTTTTGCACAGTTTGCTGACCACCAGTATATAATAAATAGCAGTACAGTACAGTAGGCCACTGCTGTACCTACCTCTGTGTCGTCAGGTATACTATCCACCCATACCTGCGGTGCATTTCATTTTTGCACAGTTTGCTGACCACCAGTATATAATATATAGCAGTACGGTACAGTAGGCCACTGCTGTACCTACCTCTGTGTCGTCAAGTATACTATCCATCCATACCTGTGGTGCATTTCATTTTTGCACAGTTTGCTAACCACCAGTATATAATATATAGCAGTACGGTACAGTAGGCCACTGCTGTACCTACCTCTGTGTCGTCAAGTATACTATCCATCCATCCATACCTGTGGTGCATTTCAGTTGTGCGCAGTATATATAGTAGTAGGTCATTGCTATTTATAATGGCATATAATTCCACACATTAAAAAATGGAGAACAAAAATGTGGAGGTTATAATAGGGAAAGATCAAGATCCACTTCCACCTCGTGCTGAAGCTGCTGCCACTAGTCATGGCCGAGACGATGAAATGCCATCAACACCGTCTGCCAAGGCCGATGCCCAATGTCATAGTAGAGAGCATGTAAAATCCAAAAAACAAAAGTTCAGTAAAATTACCCAAAAATCAAAATTGAAAGCGTCTGAGGAGAAGCGTAAACTTGCGTAAACTTGCCAATATGCCATTTACAACACGGAGTGGCAAGGAACGGCTGAGGCCCTGGCCTATGTTCATGGCTAGTGGTTCAGATTCACATGAGGATGGAAGCACTCATCCTCTCACTGGAAAAATGAAAAGACTTAAGCTGGCAAAAGCATAGCAAAGAACTGTGCGATCTTCTAAATCACAAATCCCCAAGGAGAGTCCAATTGTGTCGGTTGCGATGCCTGACCTTCCCAACACTGGACGGGAAGAGCTTGCGCCTTCCACCATTTGCACGCCCCCTGCAAGTGCTGGAAGGAGCACCCGCAGTCCAGTTCATGATAGTCAAATTGAAGATGTCACTGTTGAAGTACACCAGGATGAGGATATGGGTGTTGCTGGCGCTGGGGAGGAAATTGACAAGGAGGATTCTGATGGTGAGGTGGTTTGATTAAGTCAGGCACCCGGGGAGACACCTGTTGTACGTGGGACGAATATGGCCATTGACATGCCTGGTCAAAATACAAAAAAATCAGCTCTTCGTTGTGGAATTATTTCAACACAAATGCGGACAACAGGTGTCAAGCCGTGTGTTGCCTTTGTCAAGCTGTAATAAGTAGGGGTAAGGACGTTAACCACCTAGGAACATCCTCCCTTATACGTCACCTGGACCGCATTCATCAGAAGTCAGTGACAAGTTCAAAAACTTTGGGTGACAGCGGAAGGAGTACACTGACCAGTAAATCCCTTCCTCTTGTAACCAAGCTCCTGCAAACCACACCACCAACTCCCTCAGTGTCAATTTCCTCCTTAGACCCACTTGATTGAGGTACTGTTTCCCCGGTACCAAATACCATCTAGGTTCCATTTCTCTAGGCAGGCGATACCGAAAATGTACACAGACCTCAGAAAAAGAGTCACCAGTGTACTAAAAAATGCAGTTGTACCCAATGTCCACTTAACCACGGACATGTGGACAAGTGGAGCAGGGCAGACTCAGGACTATATGACTGTGACAGCCCACTGGGTAGATGTATTGCCTCCCGCAGCAAGAACAGCAGCGGCTGCACCAGTAGCAGCATCTCGCAAACGCCAATTCGTTCCTAGGCAGGCTACGCTTTGTATCACCGCTTTCCAGAAGAGGCACACAGCTGACAACCTCTTACGGAAACTGAGGAACATCATCGCAGAATGGCTTACCCCAATTGGACTCTCCTGGGGATTTGTGACATCAGACAACGCCACCAATATTGTGCATGCATTACATCTGGGCAAATTCCAGCACGTCCCATATTTTGCACATACATTGAATTTGGTGGTGCAGAATTATTTAAAAAACAACAGGGGCATGCAAGAGATGCTGTCGGTGGCCTGAAGAATTGCGGGCCACTTTCGGCATTCAGCCACCGCGTGCCAAAGACTGGAGCACCACCAAACATTCCTGAACCTGCCCTGCCATCATCTGAAGCAAGAGGTGGTAACGAGGTGGAATTAAACCCTCTATATGCTTCAGAGGATGGAGGAGCAGCAATAGGCCATTCAAGCCTATACGTCTGCCCATGATATAGGCAAAGGAGGGGGAATGCACCTGACTCAAGCGCATTGGAGAATGATTTCAACGTTGTGCAAGGTTCTGCAACCCTTTGAACTTGCCACACGTGAAGTCAGTTCAGACACTGCCAGCCTGAGTCAGGTCATTCCCCTCATCAGGCTTTTGCAGAAGAAGCTGGAGACATTGAAGGAGGAGCTAGAACAGAGCGATTCCGCTAGGCATGTGGGACTTGTGGATGGAGCCCTTAATTCGCTTAACCAGGATTCACGGGTGGTCAATCTGTTGAAATCAGAGCACTACATTTTGGCCACCGTGCTCGATCCTAGATTTAAAACCTACGTTGTATCTCTCTTTCCGGCAGACACAAGTCTTCAGAGGTTCAAAGACCTGCTGGTGAGACACTTGTCAAGTCAAGCGGAACGTGACCCTTCAACATCTCCTCCTTCACATTCTCCCGCAACTGGGGGTGCGAGGAAAAGGCTAAGAATTCCGAGCCCACCCGCTGGCGGTGATGCAGGGCAGTCTGGAGCGAGTGCTGACATCTGGTCCGGACTGAAGGACCTGCCAACGATTACTGACATGTCGTCTACTGTCACTGCATATGATTCTATCACCATTGAAAGAATGGTGGAGGATTATATGAGTGACCGCATCCAAGTAGGCACGTCAGACAGTCCGTACGTATACTTGCAGGAAATAGAGGCAATTTGGAGGCCCTTGCACAAACTGGCTTTTTTCTACCTAAGTTGCCCTCCCTCCAGTGTGTAATCCTAAAGAGTGTTTAGTGCAGCCGCTCACCTTGTCAGCAATCGGTGTACGAGGTTACATCCAGAAAATGTAGAGAAGATGATGTTCATCAAAATGAATTATAATCAATTCCTCCGTGGAGACATTCACCAGCAGCAATTGCCTCCAGAAAGTACACAGGGACCAGAGATGGTGGATTCCAGTGGGGACAAATTAATAATCTGTGAGGAGGGGGATGTACACAGTGAAAAGTGTGATGAATCGGAGGATGATGATGAGGTGGACATCTTGCCTGTGTAGAGCCAGTTTGTGCAAGGAGAGATTGATTGCTTCTTTTTTTGGTGGGGGCCCAAACCAACCAGTCATTTCAGTCACAGTCGTGTGGCAGACCCTGTCGCTGAAATGATGGGTTCGTTAAAGTGTGCATGTCCTGTTTATACAACATAAGGGTGGGTGGGAGGGCCCAAGGACAATTCCATCTTGCACCTCTTTTTTCTTTAATTTTTATTTTCATCATGTGCTATTTGGGGACAATTTTTTTTAAGTGAAATCCTGCCTGACACTGCAGTGCCACTCCTAGATGGGCCAGGTGTTTGTGTCGGCCACTTGGGTCGCTTAGCTTAGTCACACAGCTACCTCATTGCGCCTCTTTTTTTCTTTGCATCATGTGCTGTTTGGGGACTATTTTTTTGAAGTGCCATCCTGTCTGACACTGCAATGCCACTCCTAGATGGGCCAGGTGTTTGTGTCGGCCACTTGTGTCGCTTAGCTTAGTCACACAGCGACCTTGGTGCGCCTCTTTTTTTCTTTGCATCATGTGCTGTTTGGGGACAATTTTTTTAATCTGCCATCCTTTCTGACACTGCAGTGCCACTCCTAGATGGGCCAGTTGTTTGTGTCGGCCACTTGGGTCGCTTAGCTTAGTCACACGGCTACCTCATTGCGCCTCTTTTTTTCTTTGCATCATGTGCTGTTTGGGGACTATTTTTTTGAAGTGCCATCCTGTCTGACACTGCAATGCCACTCCTAGATGGGCCAGGTGTTTGTGTCGGCCACTTGTGTCGCTTAGCTTAGTCACACAGCGACCTTGGTGCGCCTCTTTTTTTCTTTGCATCATGTGCTGTTTGGGGACAATTTTTTTAATCTGCCATCCTTTCTGACACTGCAGTGCCACTCCTAGATGGGCCAGGTGTTTGTGTCGGCCACTTGGGTCGCTTAGCTTAGTCACACGGCTACCTCATTGCACCTCTTTTTTTCTTTGCATCATGTGCTGTTTGGGGACTATATTTTTGAAGTGCCATCCTGTCTGACACTGCAGTGCCACTCCTAGATGGGCCAGGTGTTTGTGTTGGCCACTTGTGTTGCTTAGCTTAGTCACACAGCGACCTTGGTGTGCCTCTTTTTTTCTTTGCATCATGTGCTGTTTGGGGACTATTTTTTTGAAGTGCCATCCTGTCTAACACTGCAGTGCCACTCCTAGATGGGCCAAGTGTTTGTGTCGGCCACTTGGGTCGCTTAGCTTAGTCACACAGCTACCTCATTGCGCCTCTTTTTTTCTTTGCATCATGTGCTTTTTGGGGACAATTTTTTTTAAGTGCCATCCTGCCTGACACTGCAGTGCCACTCCTAGATGGGCCAGGTGTTTGTGTCGGCCACTTGTGTCGCTTAGCTTAGCCATCCAACGACCTCGGTGCAAATTTTAGGACTAAAAATAATATTGTGAGGTGTGAGGTGTTCAGAATAGACTGAAAATTAGTGTCAATTATGATTATTGAGGTTAATAATACTATGGGATCAAAATAACCCCCAAATTCTATGATTTAAGCTGTTTTTGAGGGGTTTTTGTAAAAAAAAAACTGAATCCAAAACACACCCGAATCCGACAAAAAAATTTCAGGGAGGTTTTGCCAAAACGCGTCCGAATACAAAACACGGCCGTGGAACCGAATCCAAAACCAAAACTCAAAACCCGAAAAATGTCCGGTGCACATCACTAGTTCAAACCAGAAGTACAAAATTATGGACAAATAAAAGAGATATTTGATCACAAGAAACTTTTACCATTGTTGACCATTGCTTTTGTTGAGGGTATTAGACCACATATCAAAAATTGGTTGACCATTAATGATCTACTGTGGCGCACACAAGTCACGGAGGATTTGACAACTTTTGCAGTACATCATGAAGATAAGTTGGTGTTCAATAAATTTGCAAACAAAAAACTAAGCTTATGAACCTACAAGTTAAAGTTGCTGAAGCCAATTGTGATATGGCTGGGTGGGCAACAGAAAGGTATAAACCCTAGACATAGACAGTTTCAGCATGAAACAGGCAGGTGTTCAGCTTGATCAACTAATACTTGTGCTGCCAGGATAAAATTGTTTGCTAATTCTGTAGAAACAACAGCAGATACGTTGTTAATTTGACCTGCAGACCGTGCTAGGTAGGACAGTTCCAGAGAAGAATAAAATATATATTAATTGTTAATTAAGGCATATAATGTAATTTCACCTCATATTGTATAACAAACCATGCTATCAGAAATCCCTGCAAAGCTAAATAATAATAATAATAATAATAATAATAATACTAATAGCAGCTCTACTAACTTGTCAGAAAACTCGATATGCCACTGCAGCACGCTTACCAGAATAAGATCTGGTCTTCATTATTCCTACCACCATTACCCTGGTCAAATGTAATATTTCGAAGTCTGCAAATTTACTAATGGTTAATGAAAATGATAAGTTTCAGAGAGAGGAATGGGGAAGAAAAGTGTAACTCCTCATGCTTGCTTAACATGTGAAAAACCCTGACTATGCTCATAATAGCTGCCAAGGCAGCAGCACAAAGAGAAATTGTAATAAAAATGTTTACATGTTTACTAAAGATATATGTATTCCAAATGAACAAACATTAATCACAATACAAAAATCTTGTTATTTACAGGAAAGGACTAAAGAGGGAAAATGCAATGAAGGCTTGTGGCACAGCTCTAAAGGTAAGACTGTTGGCCCAAATCACTCTTGCAAGATTTGGCACAGTTGTCCCATGGACTGATCCATGCAGGTAAGATGGCCATAATTAGTCTGATTCAGACATATTGGTATGCACCTGGTTTTGCATCAGTTGCAACCAAATACTGTGCTTATTGCATTATCTTGCAGAGGAATGCTGGAAGACCTGTTAAGACTATACCTTCAATACCTTCAGATCTTCCCCAGGCAACTGGTCCTTTCCGAGTTATACAAATTGATATCATTCAGCTTCCAGAGGGTAGGATATTTTCCTATGTATTAGTTTGTGTAGACATGTTCAGTGGCTGGACAGAGCATCAAGTACAGTACGGAAATTGGTACAAGAATATATAGGTATGGTATAACATATGTGATATCATCTTACCAAGGCATACATTTTTGGGGACTAGTGTTTAAAAAGATGTGCCAACCAGCAGCAAAATTGAACATTACAATGGGACTATTAAAAAAAAGATGGCCAAAATATGTAAAGAGACTAGTTTTCAGTGGCCACAAGCTTTGCCATTAATACTACACTCAATCTGGACTGCCCCTAGAGGAAAACTAAATATTTCCCCTTATAAGATACTACTTGGAAGATTGCCTAATGTTACTATTGCATCCGCATACGAACTCAGTAAAACAAATGACTTAACTGTGAACTATCTTATTTCATTAAGCAAACAGCTATAGAAAATCCAAGCTACTGTGACCAGCACACAACCAACTCCAGTGGAAGGTGCTTGTCATAATCTACAACCTGGTGATGAGATAATGGTCATAAATTTCCTTAGTTCGGGCTCGCTGACAGACTGGTGGGAAGGACCTTATTAAGTCTTGCTGACAACTCCAACTGCTGTTAAGATAAAGGAGAAGACATCATGGATCCAGTCCACTCACTGCATAAAAGTCACACCTCCTGAAACAGCACAAGTAGAAGATATTTTCCAAGACACCGCCTCTTCTCTTCTCCAGTAAAACCAGCAAGTGAGTGGTTCGGGCATAATAATCCCTTGAGCTACTTGCTAACGCAGTGTCTCTATGGAGGGTACATAACTCCTGCATTAGTACTGTGAAGATCAAGGAGACCAAAGACAATCCTAAACAGGATGATGTTAATGGGCCAAAGGCCAGACCATGGACTGTGGCGGTGCATTCTCTCATGGACATTTCTAATTACAATAATATTTGTTCTGATTGAGTTTGGTATATACACTCCAAATACTATGAAAAACATGATGGAAAAAACAGGTAATAGATCTCTATGATATAAAAATAGTTTACTAGAACAAAATGTGTATGCAGAACCTTGCAGAGGGAGACCATAAAAATAAATATACAGGTAACTCCATGATAGAAAGGCATAGTAAAATTACAAAACTCTCCTATGAAGTCACTTTGTAAAAGTTACTAATTATTGGATCAATACCCAAGAAATATTACCATAGAACATGATTTGGTGCCAGATAATTTGACATATTTATAACATCACATTAAGAGGGAAGTAAAAAGAAGAGACATATCTTTTAGATTTTCTTATGGTGAATGAACTGCTTGGACTCTGTTCCCATTATCTACTATTTATCTTATAGAAAATGCTGTGTTTCAGATATTGATAGACCTAGGTAAGATGGTAGGGTAGTTGGTGGTTTGAATTAACCAGACAGTAGAGGAATTTGCTCAGGTGAGAAAGGTGGCTTTCCAGAATAAAATAGCATTGGGACAATTGTTGGCAGCAGAAGGTGGCACATGTGCTGTGGTAAAACAAGGATGTTGTGCTTACATTGAGGCTCATAGGGCTGAGATTGGTGTCCACTTAAGCAAAGTGTGAGAATTGCAGAAGGAAATGAAGAAGTTTGGTGCTGGTGAAGGTTAGGATTCCCTTGGATGGTTAGAAGATAGGAAAAAAACTGTGTTCCCTAATGCACACCGAGTGAATAATATTTCTACATAATAATAGTCAGATAATACGGAGATCTTAGTTGCGTATATCTGCAGATATAGGGTTAAGCCCCCAGGCCGATCGACAAGGCTTCTCCGTCACTGGGGGTCCCTAATACTAGGTATGGGCCGGGGGTGCAGGACCCCACGATGTCGGCACAGGTCGGCCACCCCAGGTCAGCACACAGGTGAGAATTAATAAGGGTTAATAAGAAGCACAGAAGTGCTATGTAAGTGGTGTGATTAAAATAATATATACAAAGTGATAGGAAAAATAATAAGTGTTAATAAAGTGTTAGGGTGTGCCGACCTGAAGCAGCCCAGCCATACCGACACAGGGGCCACCGCACCCCACACCCACCCCATAAATAATTACAAATATATCTGGGTTAAATTCCCAGTGTAAGGCCACATGGTAATGGCACCTACAGCATCTGAGAGCCAGCTTACCTGGGGATACCCCTGGCTTCCCCTATGGCACTTCTGGAGTCAGCAATCCCTCCCAATGCTGACCCACTTATGCCTCTCTATATACAATACACAAAGTGGAAAGCTGCTCAATCAGATTGTAATGTCACTCAGGTGCTAAAAGGGGAGGGGTAATTCTGTGTAGGAAAAAAACTGTGTTCCCTAATGCACACCGAGTGAATAATATTTCTACATAATAATAGTCAGATAATACGGAGATCTTACTTGCGTATATCTGCAGATATAGGGTTAAGCCCCCAGGCCGATCGACAAGGCTTCTCCGTCACTGGGGGTCCCTAATACTAGGTATGGGCCGGGGGTGCAGGACCCCACGATGGTTAGAAGATAGTATTGCAAAGCTAATCTCTGAAATAATACAGTATATGGGTGGTAATTCCAAGTTGATCGCAGCAGGAAATTTTTTAGCAATTGGGCAAAACCATGTGCACTGCAGGGGGGGCAGATATAACATTTGCAGAGAGAGTTAGATATGGGTGGGTTATTTTGTTTCTGTGCAGGGTAAATACTGGCTGCTTTATTTTTACACTGCAATTTAGATTGCAGATTGAACTCACCACACCCAAATCTAACTCTCTGCACATGTTATATCTGCCTCCCCTGCAGTGCACATGGTTTTGCCCACCTGCTAAAAAATTTCCTGCTGCGATCAACTTGGAATTACCCCAATAATGTATGCTGCCATTGTTGTAGAGATCATATACCTTACCATCTCATGTGCAAAGTTGTAAAGAATTTAGAAAGTTGAAACTACACCATGAGATGACCATTGTGGTAATAGATAAGGAGGGTCCACTGGAACAGGTAACTCAGGAAAATAGCCAGGAGCAACAGGGAAGACAGGTGGTGTATGCCGACATGAACAAGTCTTATGAAAGTTTATAGCTCATGGAAGTTGACCCCATATACCAGACTTTAGAAGGTGATTAGGAAGGTAGGGAAGGTACTCAGCATGTAAATTTCATTTATGTGATGGCTAACAAGGTGGAAACTGACAAGGATGATTATGTTTGACATGAAATACAGATGAGTTTCAATTAACTGTATTGAAACCCTCCTAACCAACACTGGAAGGTTCACATGAAAATTAGGGATTACCCGTCCAGTGTGGTGAGCATTGGCGCCAAGCCCAACCACATGAACATAACCTTTACATGTGTTGTGCATCTACCTAACCTTCACTAGAAATTGTGAATTTGAACCTTCAGATTTGTGTATTAGAGTGCCAAGTATATTTGCAGAGAGAGGAATGATATGGATAATTGAATAAACAAAATGGAAGCTGGATGTCAGTTGTTTATTGCTTAAAACAAACTGTTGCTTTAAATGGAATTTATATGTTTGGAAAGAAACTTTGATTTTAGTAGCAATGAAAGAAATTAGTCTAGCTGTATAATATTTCATAGATTGTGGTTAGCTAGTATCCTATAGAAATGGGAAGTCAAAAGTATGTTGAATGTAAAAGTATATTTTTAATATTAAAGTTATAATCACAAGATGCTGAGCTAACTAATTGGAAATCCCCCATAAGAGTAGTATATAAATTATAATATATTCTGATTCAGTATTTGAAATGTAATTGGTCTATGTATATGATTGGGCTGTTGATTTGATTGGTTTATGTATATAAGATTAAATCATTATGTATGTCTTCAGTTCACAATTTATTTTATTGTTATCTTCTGCGTACGTTACACAAAATAAATCTACCAAAGAGACTTCATTTTTCTTCAATTATTTATTGATGCTATATCACACCGATGGTAAAATGTGAACTATGGCACATTAAAGAACTAGAGTACAGCTATAGGCCAAAAAATAGACTAGGGCACTGTGGTAGGTCTTATAATGAAGTAGGGCAATACTGTGATGCATAAGATGACCAATTGCAGTAGAGAGAGGTGCCATCTGAAGCGTTGCGGGCCCTTAAAATATTGCTATGAAGTTCCAGTTATGCTCCTATGGCCTTAAACTCTTCCTTTTTGCTGACTTTGATACACTTTTTTACAGTATGAGTATGGATGATATATCTTTATCAGAGCAATCTGCCATGTCAAGTGCATAACAACCTGGTTGTGTTAAGCTAAAATCTAAAGAAATACTATACACACATGTAGATCTTTAGCCAGTGTTGACAACATCATACAGTACTTTAGAGATTCATAGTAAATCTATATGAATAAGCTTCTGGAGCCCTTAGTATGAGTCAACCATATATGAAAAAGCGATCACTTATTTGATGTGGGTACTTGTGAACTGTCTCCAAATTCACCATCTCAATGGTGCTCTTCATGATTTATCATATTTCCACTAGAGTGTGTTGTTTTATTTATTGATCCTTTTCCTCACAATTTAATGAAATGTTAAAAATTCCAATACTTGTGTATTTTCTTATTGCTTGCCTTATTTCTTCAATAAAATAAATTGATTACACAAAAGAAATATAGATGAATATAGTTGGTATTGCCACTGAAAATGCACATGCAAATAGCCTTCACAACAATTAAATCTCAACTCAAAATATTAATTCATAAAAATCAGGATAGATTCCCATAATATACAACAAATCAGCAATTGTGAACCAATAAAGTAAGCTACCCTTTACTACATTACTTGGGAATAAGCTCAAATCCAATTTCATGTGGTTGGGGATGGAGGATAATATGCTCTATAGTTCTTGAAGTACAGAAAATATTTCTTTTATATTGTTGAAAAATAATACAAATGTGAGTTTGCTGTAAACTATCAAGTGCCAAAGGTTTTTCCCATTAAAGATTACATTAAGATAAAAGTGTCACAAACATCAAGTGAAAAAGTAGCATTGCATCTGCAGGTACAAAGTCCCATGTTGATACAATAACACTCTCACATTGATGCATTGAATAAGAATCAGCAGGTCTGTTCAAAATGCCTGTGAAGTGGCAAATCAACATAAAGATTACTGTAGTTGACATCTCTTTTCTGGGATCAGAGTGTCCGCAGCTCAGTATGAATGGTGAGCTTCAATTTAACATGCTATCCTCAGAGGAATAAGTCTCCCAAATGCATCACTTTCTTACAAGCCTGTTAAATGTTTTATATCATTTTACAAAATAGCTAATTTCTTTGGTATTTCTTCTTAAATGATTACTATTAAATACACAGTATAGCACTTAGATTTTTGTTTGTTTAGTGGTCTATAATTGATATAGTTTTGCTATAAAAAGCTATAATTATACACACTAGAATATCTGAAAGCTAAATATTGTTTTACTAATGGCTTATGTTACAAATCTTTAATGCTGATCTAATGATATCAACAGTTGCAGATTACTATTGTATCCCAATAATGGCACAAAAGAACAGGTCAATAACTTTTACAAACAGATTCAACAAAACTGAACACATTTAATAATGTTTGTGGTGTTTTCCTCTAACCATACTGCATTTACACAAAACAGTACGTCAGTGAATGGGATCAATATGGAGCAGTCAGATAAACTGTATTTACTTCAGTTAGAAAAAGCACTGGGGGCCTGATTCAGAAGTGAAAGTTAATACAGTAGTGACTGGGAAACTGCAGTGGGCAAATAGTCATACAATCAAGCAGACATCAACTGCACCATTGGACATTAGAGCAACCCTGTGGTCGCTCAGAATGTCCAATGGTACATGTGTTGTATATGTGCATGTGCCTGTGTCAGTGGAACTGCATCTACAGATGAAGTGCATCCCAGATACATGTACAGAGCAAAAACATTGAGTGCTTTCACTTTATGTCTCTCCTCAGTCCAGGTCTGAATATTGCCCTGGTTTTAATCACCTCACAGAAATCTACTGTGTCCAACATATAATTATGAAATGCAAATGGAAAATAAATATACTGTATAGGAGTGTGTGCCACATTAAATTCACAATTAATTTAGTTAATATTGAAAGACAGATGTCACTCATTCACAGTGTACTACTGTATATAGTTCTGGGCTTGCCACTTCATTTTAGAGATCTGCAGTGAACCCAATGTTTTGATTTTGTATCTGTGGTAATTTAATGTTTTGGCAAAATGACCCTCACATGTTTTGGATCTGTAATTTTAAAATGCTTAAAACAGATAAAATCCTTAAATTCTGGCCTGATTTGTTCGTACAGTATTATTATCCTGAACATTAATTTCCAGTCATTTCCAGTTAATTTTTACAAGCCAAAGGCTGCAGAGAGCTGGCAGGTTACTACAGGTAAGCAACAAAAGTGGCACAAACACAGCAGTTTATAGAACATCTACATTATGAAACATAGCCACACAGCATTGGCAAAAAAGTTATGCAAGATGGAATTGTTCTTGGACCTCCAACCTACTTTTATGTTGGATATTAAAAAGGACATGTACAGTTCAACAAACCAAGCACTGAAGTGCTTGGTTTGTTTGGGCAAAACTAAAAAAAAAAAACAACCAATATGCTTAAGCCACCTAGCCGTGTTGTTTGTTAAAAATCTCTTCTGTACAGTGTCAAGATGTTGTAATTATCACCCTCACCCTTGCCAGTGTTAACATCATCATTACACAATATTAACTCATCCCTGCTGGAATCCAAAATTACAGATGTCTTTGTACTTTGACGTAATTGGTGGGTTAGATCTTCCTCATGGAATTTGTAGTTAATTTTTATAAACATCATCTTTGCCACATTATGAAGAGGCCTTCTATGCTGATTGCTCTCCAGGTTCCTTGCTGTGCTGAAAACTCTTTCTGATTACACACTGAAGGGAGGGCAGCTAAAGAAAAGCATAGTGAATTTCTTAAATTGTCTCCAAATATCCTTTTTTCCTCCCAGTAGGGACTGTCTAACAAGCTCATATGTACACTGTCATTAAACTAATCCTCTACCATTGTATGGATGGTTACCATATTAGATTGAGCCATGGTAGATGTGTCATTAATGTTGGGCAATTCTTTAGACCTGACCAGAAGTTAAAATGTTGTGTCACTCCAGTACCCTGAGTTGACTCATTCTTATCACTAGTGGGTCTCTTGGGAAACCTAGGTTTTTTTCCTGGCAGCCTCAGTTTCTCCTGAGACATTGGGCCTAATTCAGACCTGATCACAACAGCAAAATAGTTCTCTAATGGGCAAAACCATGTGCACTGCAGGGGGCGCAGATATAACATGTGCAGAGAGAATTAGATTTGGGTGGGTAATTTTGTTTCTATGCATCGTAAATACTGGCTTCTTTATTTTTACACTGCAATTTAGATTTCAGTTTGAACTCACCCCACCCAAATATAACTCTCTCTGCACATGCTACATCTACCCCACCTGCAGTGCACATGGTTTTGCCCATTACAGAAAAAAATTGCTGCTGATATCAGGTCTGTATTAGGCCTATTGTTGTTTTTGTGCAGCTTGAGCTGCCAACTTGCTTACACAGAGCATTTTACATTTCTTAAAATCTATCTTCATTGGAAAGAGATACATTATTATTATTATTATTATTATTATTATTATTATTATTATTATTATTATTATCCTTTATTTATATGGTGCCATAAGGGTTCCACAGCCACTAAAAAAGTACATAAACAAATGAGCAAAATGAGAAAAACAGTGACTTAACTTATAAAACAATGTAGGACAAGTACATAGTATATAAATATTTCTGCATCTGCAGATATGACACAAGCATCATGGTGACTGAAACTGAAAGCTAAGTGCCATTTTAAGTGTGGAGTAGAAGATAATCTAATTAAAAGAAAGAAAGAAAGAAAGGCACATGAGGGGAGAGGGCCTTGCTCATAATAGATTACTTTCTAAAGGGGAGAGGCATACAGACAAGGATGACATAGAGGGTGCAGACAGTGAGAACATTAAATATGACTTAAACCTAGGATCAAGTATGGTTGCCAAAGTATAGTGATCTAATTTTTTATAATTCTTTGGCCCTGCTGAAGCAAATAAAGAACTTGATCTACAAGTCCAACATACTTACCATAATTGCTTAGATTCATCTCCTCCTTCAGTTTCTTGTGCTCCCTTTCCATTATTCTATTTTAGGGAATCACCTGACACAAGCTGAAACCATCTGAACTGACTTCCAAGGTTACTAATTTGAATGGTTTCAGTACCTTGCATAAAACAGAAAGAATGCTCCACTATACTGGACTAAGGTACATTCCTTCTCCTCTCCCTATGTCTTGGCTTGTTTGTGTACGCTTAAAGGGCTTGCTGCTGTTCTCCCTGGAATTTTACCTTGTTACTATCATTTGCTTCAGTGGGTGACATTGCAAATTGAACTGTTCTTCCAGCCACTTTTAATCTCCTACATGCTGTTTCTGAATTTGAAAAATGTCACAAAACATTTTTAGGTCACAGACAGCATCTACTGCACACCCCTGTCATTTAAAAAACAATTCTGTACCAACAAGTTGAACTTAGCTTTATTAACATTTTGAAACTGGTATACCTCTCAGTGAAGTCAGTGATACACAGAGTAGACTGTATGTAAATGAGCTGGTATTTTGTGTTACATACTGCTGCTGCTGAAGGTGATAACCCACCCAGTGGGCTGTCACAGTACTGGTGGATAGTGGATACAATAGCATTTTGGAGGTCAAGTATTATTTTTTCTTAGTGTCCTGGTTCGGATGAGTATTTGCTTTTTTGGGTAAAATGGAACCAAATTTGGTAATAGAGACACAGTACCGCAATTAACTGTCTAAACCAAATGCATTAATGACAGATATTGGCCACATATCTAATACTAGCATTGCCATCATGGCTTCAGTGATTGGCTGTGAATCTAGATGGCAGCTTTCATGCTTGTTTCCTCTTGCAAAGGACTGTTTTACAGTTAATTTTTGTTTGTAACTACTAGTAGTCTTCTTTGTCACCTTCTACAGTGTACATACACCCTGACCAGAAGGCCTAGTGCTCAAGGATTCTTCTTAGGAATCCTGGATAGGGGAAGAGTTGGTTAGCCTTAGCAAATTAGATGCAAGAGGTCTATCTCATTAATAAGGATATTTATGATAAAGATGTTGATGAAGGAGATTGCATTTGCTGGGACCAAGCAGAGAGATGGGTACTAGCTGATGCTGGAATGCATGTTTGATTTTAGAAGATTTTTTTTTTTTTTTTTCAGATTTTGAAAAAAAACTTAATGAACTCACTGCAAATGATGTAAAAGAGAAGAGGTATTTGGTATTATAAACACTACAGATAACTTGGCATTTGTAGTCAGGATGTGGATAAAAATAATTCCACAAATATTAGGTAGATTTTTTGATCTTTGCTCATCCATGCAACTGGTGCCTGACTTGCAGAAACAACATACTCATCATGAACATCCTAATTAACAGTGTCAGCTAGGCAAATATCACCCTCATCCTGTTGCACTTCAGGGTGGCATCTTTAAGTTCTTTGTCACCATCACTACTTGTGCTACTCATCCGCACATCTGCAAAGGGTACACAAATGGGTGAAGTAGGCTTTTCAATGAGTATAGTAACAGAAATGTTAGGCTCACACATACAGTAGCTAACATGGATGCCCTCAGACAATCCTTAGTGATTTGTGACCTTTATGAACACAGTTTGTCTTTCAGCCTTAGTGTTTTTTTTCTGCACTGATTTTCCTGTTTTATATTTGACACCTCTTCTATAGTGAAAAGGTGTTACATCACCATTTGAGGTTACAGAAGAAGATGCCTCGCTGACAACAGTTCTAGAACCACCAATTGCAATAAAGGTCAAGACCTGTGCTTTTTATTGCCACTGTTGGTGAATTGTATGTTGGCTATCAGGTTACTAGGTTTTAATGTTCTCAGGGAAGACACTTGACCACTTTCGGTGGTGATGCTGTGTGGAGGAAACTGGGCAGGCATATGTAGTTCTTATTCATAACATGGTGAATAGGTCAGCAGACTAAATTCAGGCTTGGCAGTGCAAGACAGAGCTGTTGCTGATTACTACAGTAGATGTTGACTGGAACAAACTGACTAGCATGAATGACAGCAGAAATTGGATCTTTGGAGGATGCTGAGCTATGAATACAGCCTTAGAAATACCATACTCAAACAAATATGCAGCAGGGACACTGGGACTGGAAATGGCTATCTCTTAGATACCAGACCAGGACTAGGTAATGAAATGAAACTTTGCTAGTTCTGACCTGTACAATGCTTTTCGACATGGCATTGGCTGGGACTGGTTTTGCACAGTTACTGGGATGGGACTGGTTAGAAGTGAGAATGCTGGGCTGGAACCAGCTTTGCACACTGTTACCTGGCTGGGACTGGTTAGGAGCAAGAATGCCAGGTTGGAACTGGCTTTGCACACTGTTACCCGAACTTCACCTATTTTACACAGGTCCGAGGCAGCCTCGGATCTTCCCACCTTGCTCGGTTAACCCGAACGCGGCCGAATGTCATAATCCCGCTGTCGGATTCTCGCAAGATTCGTATTCTATATAAAGAGCCGCGCGTCGCCGCCATTTTCACTCGTGCATTGGAGATTGAACGGAGAGGACGTGGCTACGTTCTCTGCCTGAAAAGCTCCATATCTGTGCTCAGTGTGCTGCAAATATCTGTGCTCAGTGTGCTGCATTGTGGTGAACAACAGTATATCGTTGTACAGTACAGTAGGCCATTTCTGCATCTTGCAGCTCTGTGTCACTGCAAGTATCCATTCCATATCTGTGCTGCATTTTTGTGAGCAGTATATATAGTAGTACAGTGCAGCATTTTGGTGACTAACAGTATATAGTTGTACAGTACAGTAGGCCATTGCTGTATCTTGCAGCTCCGTGTCACTGCAAGTATCCATTTCTGTGCTGCATTGTTGTGAGCAGTATATATAGTAGTACAGTGCAGCATTGTGGTGACCAGTATACTACAGTACAATAGTCCAGTGCTGTTCTCGCTGCTCAGTGTCAGTTCTCCGTAGTATCATCAGTGCTCAGTAAAATCAGTGCCATTTAATTCCAGTGATTTTGTCATTTTCTTCCAGTGATTTTGACCAATAATACCATTGATTAGAATGAATAATTCCTGTGATTTTGTCATTTTCTTCCAGTGATTTGGACCAATAATACCATTGATTAGAACAAATAATTCTAGTGATTTTGTCATTTTCTTCCAGTGATTTGGACCAATAATACCATTGATTAGAACGAATAATTCCTGTGATTTTGTCATTTTCTTCCAGTGATTTGGACCAATAATACCATTGATTAGAACGAATAATTCCTGTGATATTGAGGTGTTTGTGTCGCTAAGCTTAGCCGTCTAGCGACCACAGTGCACCTATTTTTTTTTTTATTGCATCATGTGCTGTTTGGGGCCAATTTTTTTAAGTACCATCCTGTCTGACCCTTCCGTGTATGTCTAGTGGTACTGCCATTTGATATAATTCCTGACATTACTGCCATTTAATTCCAGTGATTTTGTCATTTTCTTCCAGTGATTTGGGCCAATAATACCATTGATTAGAACGAATAATTCCTGTGATTTTGTCATTTTTTTCCAGTGATTTGGACCAATAATATCATTGATTAGAACGAATAATTCCAGTGATTTTGTCATTTTCTTCCAGTGATTTGGACCAATAATATCATTGATTAGAACAAATAATCCCTGTGATTTTGTCATTTTCTTCCAGTGATTTGGACCAATATGACCATTGAATAGAACAAATAATTCCTGTGATATTGAGGCGTTTGTGTCGCTTAGCTTAGCCGTCCAGCGACCACAGTGCACCTCTTTTTCTCTTTTCTTTGCATCATGTGATGTTTGGGGCCAATTTTTTAAAGTGCCATTTTGTCTTACACTGCAGTGCCACTCCTAGATGGGCCAGGTGTTTGTGCCGCCCTCTTGGGTCGCTTAGCTTAGTCATACAGCGATCTCGGTGCAAATTTTAGGACTAAAAATAATATTGTGAGGTGTGAAGTGTTCAGAATAGACTGGAAATTAGTGGAAATTATGTTTATTGAGGTTAATAATACTATGGGATCAAAATTACTCCCAAATTCTATGATTTAAGCTGTTTTTAAGGGGTTTTTGAAAAAAAAACACCCGAATCCAAAACACACCCGAATCCGACAAAAAAATTTCAGGGAGGTTTTGCTAAAATGCGTCTGAATCCAAAACATGGCGGCGGAACCGAATCCAAAACCAAAACACAAAACCCGAAAAATTTCCGGTGCACATCTCTAACTGTTACCGGTCTGAGACAAGTTAAGAGTTAGAAATCCAGGCTGGAGCCTGTTTTGTACACTATTTCCAGACTGAAGACTCTCTAAATGGCAGCATCACTGATGACTATACAGTCAACTCAGGAACTGGAAGGGTTGTGCAATCCCAAAGAAGCCAGATGAGCAGAGGCAGGCATAGCATGCGCTAAAGATTTTTCCATAGGACCTGGAGCCAAAAACACAGGGTATGTCCAATGTTGTTGTGATAGTTTGACTGTCTCTCAGAGCCTCATTTTGTCTCCCTTGCTGAGCTTTGATTGATGAAGTTAGTCAGCTGGCTGTGACCTGATTCTACATTGGTTAAGCTGTAGTCAGGGGATTGAGTCAGTGGGAAGGACAACGGAGGAACACCTGAGGGGGACACCACATGGATATTGCAGCCACAGGAATCCTGTGGGTAAACACGGGAATGCCCTTAGCCTGAACTTAGACCATTGGGCAGGTAAATATACAGGAGCTGTCTGGCAGGACCTGACATTGGCAATTTTATGTTTTTCACTAGAAAACTTTCCCTGTTTTCCATGTTTTGTGAAATATTGTTTAGATGTCAAATGCCCTTTCTTAAACCCTCTATGCCCTTGACGTACTAGAAGTACTAATATCACATTCATCAAGACTGGCAGCAACCACAGCACTAGCACTTGATTGCTGCGTCTGCTCTACCAGTGACTGATCGTGATCCATATAAACTCACAGCACTTATATTAATAGAATTGCATGTCAGCTACTGAGCATTATATATATATATATATATATATATATTACACACTACTGCAAATCACTGCACTTATATTATAGAAATGGTAGCACACACCAGATAAATTTGTGAGCACCAGTGTTAATGCTGTCTTGTATTATTATTAGGAGCTCTGGACGGCACAGTGGGCAGTTACAGCACCAGTAAAGGGTTAATGCTGACCTGTATTACAAGATCTGGATTCCACTTCAGGCAGTTTTAGCACCAGTGTGAATGACTGTGCACCAATAAAGGGGTAATCTAATGGTTAAAAAATAATGGCCTTAAAAAAATAATAAATTATGCTGCCCTGAGGAGGGGCTCTTGAATTTGTGAAGTGCATCAGTTAAGATCCTAAATGATAAATATTGGTATGATGCCCTGGCAGTCTAATGGATATGCTCTCTGTCTGGAGTCCTGTGTGAAATGTCACCCACATTACCAAATGAGGGACTTATATTGAATCTATAATACATGCTTGATCCAACATCAGGTAGATGACATTTTGCCTTGTTTTGGAATCCAGTCAAGATGGGGAAACCCAACATTCGGATTCCCTTGGAAACAGGAAATTTGGTTGTGCTCAGTTTCCTAGAAACCCTCACCTGCACAGACTCCCCTCCTCCCCAACACATGTTCCCTGACACCCTCTATCTCCCTATCACCCAATGTCTCTCTTTCATCCTCTCCTAGCCAAACAAAGTCTTCCTGCAACCCATTATCTCTGTAACTCACTATCTCCCTGTCACCCTCACTATGTCACCTACTATTTCCCTGTCACCCTATTATTGACACACTCTATCTCTCTGTCACCCAATGTCTCCCTGCCATCCTCTGCCTGTTACCCAATGTCTTCCTGTCACACACTAGCTCCATCCCCCACAATCTCCCTGTCTCCCTTGCTATGTCACCCAATGTCTCCCTGTCACCCATTATCTCTGTCACTCTCACTATGTCACCCACTGTCTCTATGTCAGCCACTATCTCCCTGTCAGCCACTACCTCTCTGTCACCCTTGCCTCCCCAGTCACAAAATACAGATGGAGCCATGCTCATCTTGGCTTCTCTGCTGCGCCTAGGTGCACCATGGTTTATTACCATAAGCCTTTCATCTATTGTTCTCAGCTGCAATACAATATAGAGAGATCAATACAGCAAGGGATTAAGTATGATTGTTCTGGCTCAGTTAATCCTATTAAAGGCAAAGATGAAGAGGACTCCATCTGTATCTCCCCAGTCACTCACTATCTCACTATCACCCCTGCCTCCTTAGTCACCCACTATCTCCCTGTCATCCCAAATCTCCCCGTCAACTGTTCCTCCTCAGTCACCACTATCTACCTGTCATCCACTATCTCCCTGTTAACCCTGCCTCCCATTTCACCCACTATCTCCCTGTCACCCCTGCTTTTCCAGTCACCCACTATCTCCCTGTCACTCCCTATCTCCCTGTCAACCCTTCCTTCCCAGTCACCACTATCTCCCTGTCAACCCTGCCTCCCCAGTCACCACTATCTCTCTGTCACCTCTGGCTCCTCTTTCACACACTATCTCTAGCACCCACTATCTCCCTGTCACCCCTGCCTCCCAAGTCACCCACCATTTCCATGTTACCCAATGTTTCCATCACCCACTATCTGTGTCACCCATAATCTCCCTGTCACCCTCACAATGTCACCCAATGTCTCCCTGTCATCTTTTCCCTATCACCCAATTCCTCCGTCACCCATTATCTCCATAACTCACTAGGTCACCCACGATCTCCCTGTTACCCACTATCGCTCTATCACTTCTGCCTCCCATTACCCAATATCTCCCTGTCAGCCACTACCTCCCCATCACCCCTGCCTCCCCAGTCACCCAATATCTCCCTGTCACCCCCTATGTCACTGTCACCCTTGCCTCGGATAATGCCAAATTGTTTCCTCACAAATATTTAAAATGCCCACTCTAATATATACTGCAGACACCAGGCGCATCTTATTACCTTATACGATAAAAGTGCACTGTGCATCGCAAAACACTGCATCCCATAAGAGAAAACAATACACCCACACATTATCTAGTTTCAAAGCTCATTGATGTATATATTTGTTATTAAAAGGATATGTATTCAATATATTACAATGTACCGTATACACATAATTACATGGTTATACTCACACAGTAAGCAGTTAAAACATACAGTTACATACAGTTGCATACAGTTACAGGCCAGCGATACAATTACCATATATTTCAATGCATCCTCCTCTTAATATCGCTCTCTCTCAGCAAATAAATACAGGAACTGATATGGCAATAACTCCATCATCGTCTAGTCCAAAACAGGAACTGACTTCCTGTTTGATCAGCAATGTGTTATCTAGTTTGGGGGAGGGAACATACTCATTCATGATGAGTCACTAGTCTCTTTGTATATGCTAAACAGGTTCAGCCTTGGAGACGTCCAAAGGGGCTGGCCTGAGCTTCCTGTCCACTACCTGTTTGGAATATCTATTGTTCTAATAAAAGTGATTTTAGCTTATATACATTAAATCATAATTATTTGTTGCAATGTCCTACAACTTAATAACAAATATCAAATGAATCTTCACATTAATCTGCTTACTTTAATACCAAATATGACAGTATTATCTGGTTTTGTTCAAATAATACACATACATGACATTACTTCATTATATAATTTTAAATCATCATGATGTCTGGCGCTTGATATTATTATAATTATGTACTGCATGAAATAAGTGTTGAATCCATCTCTGTGGCATGTCCGTGTAAATGCGTGTGTTACCATATATTGCTGTGCTTGCTGCGCGTATTTACAAGTATAGCAACTCATATATGTGTAATTTGTATGTTCTTTTTATGTAATATTTTTGACTTCGACACCTCCATGTTACCCACTATCTCCATCACCCACTTTCTCCATGTCACCCCTAACTCACCAGTCACCCACCTTCTCTCTGCCTCCCACTATCTCCCTGTCACCCCTGCCTCCTCAGTCACCCACTATTTCCCTGTTACCCCATGTGTCTCCCTGTCACCCACAATCTACATCACCCACGATCTTGATATCACCCTCACAATGTCACCCAATGTCTCCTTGTTATCCTTTCCCTATCACCCAATGCCTTCATGTCACCCATTATCTCCATAACTTTCAATATGTCACCCACAATCTCCCTGTCATCCACTTTCTCACTGTCTACCCTGTTACCCACTATCTTCATTATCCACTATCTCCCTGTCACCCCTACCTCCCCAGTCACACATTCTTTTCCCAGTCACCCACTATCTCACTGTCTCCCTTGCCTCCCCAGGTACCCACTATCTCCCTGTCACTCCTGCCTCCCCAGTCAACCACTATCTCCCTATCATCCACTATCACCCTGTCACCCCATCCTTCCCTGTCACACACTATCTCCAGTACCTACTCCCTATCATCCCTGCCTACCCAGTCAGCCACTATTTCCCTGTCACCCACTATCTCCCTTCCACACATGCCTCCCCAGTAACCCACTATCTCCCTGTCATGCACTATCTAACTATGTCCTCTGTCTCCCCAGTCATCCACTATCTCCCTGCCACCCACTGTTTCCATCACCCAATATCTCAGTCACCGTGCCTCCCAAGTCACCCACTATCTTTATCACCCACTATCTCCCTGTCACCCTCTCCCTGTCAAAATTATGAACCTGCTAGAATATTGCCTATGGCATCAAAATAGTAAGTGACAGCTATGCCTATTTGTTAACAGGTTTAATTAAGCACCAAATACAATGTTCCCAAAATGTTTCATACCAGTGTGATAATATCATCAGTTAAATTTCATCAAGGGCATCTGTTGCTATTACTAAGGAAGACATGTGTGTGATAAACACACTTATTTTTAGTTTTTTGATAGATATATATATATATATATATATAATTAATTTATTAAATATTTTTAATTTGATGTTATTTTTTAATTCTTGTATATATTATTTTAGGGAGTGCTGTTGTTTATATATAGAGTATATAATTAAAAAGGTGAAAGAAAGCAATCAGCAGTGCCAAAGTGTTTAAATTAATTGACTAAGCTGATATGTCAAATGAATACCAAAGGATGTTTCTCCAAAATAATGTCTTGTGTTAGAACTCACAAAAAAATAACATACTGTAGGAAAGCGCATTGTGTAATTATATTTAGGCTTATAACAAATGTGAAGAAAATAAGAATCAAACCTACTATTTTTTAAAAAAACCTTTTTTTCTAAATGTAGTAGAAAACAGCAGCCACCAAGTACCCAAATCATTTAATTCTGATGCTAGAGACATTGCTGGACATTTTTGTCTGTCTGACTATCTATCGATCTACTGTATATATCTGTTTTGAAGATATTTCTGTAATTTTATTTAGTAAAAATCTAAATAAAATTTTTTATAACAAAACTTTCTAAAGTCACATTTCATAGTCATACATTTTCAACACTCTCATAACTAAAATAAAGTATACATACTACAGTAGGTGTTTGCAATTCTATTATTTTTATACCCCACAGGGAGAATGATGTACTGCCATCAAGTTCTCAAAAAAAATGTGCAAATTATATGGATAATGTAATTTGCATACTGACAGCTATGTTGTGATGTTATAGAGCAAATGATTTATGAAGTTAAAATATTCAAGGTGCCCACAGGGCAATCTATGTATAAAGTTGTATGTAGTGAAATGGTAGCAAGTAAACTTTACTAGAATTGCAGATTTTGTGTGTATTTAACTGTTCACCATAAATGTATGAAGGCAGAGCATATATAAAAGATAAGATCAGAACATGTCAGGTTTCTGAATCTTTAAAAAAATAACCATTACTGCCAACCTTATAATAAAAATGATGGACAAACCATATTGTTAATTGAGTTTGGTTTGCAATCTAGAAATATTATACTGTATATAACATTGATTTTAATGAAATACAGATGGAGAGTAAGGGGCTCATTTTTCACAACACTACTAACTCACTTCTAGTGAGAAACAGGTTATAGTCAATTTTGTACCTATATCAGAGTGTAATACTGTAGTTATAATGAATTAGAGATAAACACAGACCCCTCTGGTTTAGTTTTGGTTCTAAATCAATATTTTGTTTTGGTTTAGATTTTTGACAAAATTACCCTCTGTTGTTTTGGTTTTTAATTGTTATTTTATGTTATTTGACAATGTTTTTGTTTCTATGGTATTAATAACAATCAATAACATTAATAGCCATAACCAATAAACAATGCTGACCACCTCACAGCTCACAACATTGTTTTCACCAATATTATCCAAAGGCTGCATCAAGCTGGCTGGATAAACTAAGCAACAGAGCAGTGGACCAAACGCATGTCAGTTTCTCTTATAAGACCCTATTGAATATTTTCATTAATCAAGCACTAATAGCCTAGTAGAAAATATAATATATTACCAACACTCTTCTCCAAACTGCAAATCACAGTCCTCAGGTGAGTACACATGATTGCTGTCAAAGTAAAGTCTAGTAGAAAATAATATCATCAACTATATTAACTTACTCCAAACAGCAAATCACAGGTCTGAGTCTAGTACATATGATTGGAGGTGAATTATTAAGTGGGATGTAAACCATTAATTGCTATAAGGAAAAGTCAATTTGAAGCTTGGAGCAAACTATTAAAATTCAGTAATTGACTTTCATAAAAAAATAACAATTTAATAACAAATTTCTACAACCAGTGAATGAGAAGCCTCATGCTAATACATACATTTCAGGGTAACAACCTAGTAGGAAATATAATACATTAATATGTTAATAACAAACTACTCCAACCAGCAAATCACAGGCCTCAGACCAATACAGGTGATTCAAACCAGGATAACAGACTAGTAGAAAACATAATAAATTAATCACAATCTTTTTTAACCAGAAAATCACAGTCCCTAGACCAGTACAGGTGATTGAAGGTAACATACTATTTAGTGGAAGGTAAAGCATTAAATTATAATCTACAGATGTGTCCTCATACAGTTTTTCTGCAGTCATGCCAAACATGTATATTTCAAGCCAGGTCACATGAGAATCTTCTAGCGTCAGAGATGGGGTTTTTTTTAACCAAAAATGCAGATTATTTACAATTCAGTGTTACTAGGATGCACAAGGAGACTGTATTAATTAATGTGATATATAACACTTGTATATCTGTATTCAACTAAGTCTCTGAATCTGTACATTAATTGCTAAAATATAGTTACCACAGCTTTAATACAAAAACGTTATGTACTGCTCCATATATACAGCCCCAGTCCCAGTCACACACAATCTACAAGTGTAATATATCAAAGGAATCATCTCCTTGTGCATCCTATCCATATTGCAGTGTGAATTAGACGCATTTTAAGCAAACAAAGACTCCCAACGTTAGCAGAGTTGCAGCTCACTCACACCAGGCATATCGTGCTGCATGGTGTATTGAGGCTGGATGTATGAGGACACATCTTGTGTAGGATGGAAAAGTAAATTGTAAACATGGAAAAAAGTTAGTCTAATCTTCTAAATGTGAGTTTTCAGATGCAAAATGAGCAATGGTCGCTAGTAACTAGACAAGCATTACATGCTATATTTGAGGGAGCTATGTCTAACACAACTCAGGCTGTTAATGTTGCATATTGTAGACTGTATCTGTGGAGAAGCTGCAGGAAACATGGGCCTATACACCTGGCTGAGAAGCTGGTGATAAATAGTCTTCCAAGACACAGAACATCCATGTCTTTAACAAGTGACTTTTCTTGGTGCTGCTGTGACCAAAGAAAGTTGAGAAGTTGGGACTGATATTGTACTTCATATTCATATTCATATTAGGACTGATACTGTACTACTGATATTGTACAGAAGGAAGAAAATCTGAAATGACGAGCAACTTTGGTAAACTGTACTCATAGTCATTTATGGGTAATATACGACAATTTAAATACTAGAGGTCACTATTTAGTAATTCTATATGTCATGATCTGGGCTATTTCAAGTAGGAATAGACCTGTTAATAAGTAGTGTGATATCATTGTACAGTAGGTGATATCAGGATATCTGAGTGATGTATCAAGGGATGTGATGCCAATGCATCTGGGTTAAATCAAAAAGGGCATGATTGAGACATTAATCAGAATACAAATTTCAAAGTACCACTGTACAATACCAGTCAAATGTCTTTGCATGTTAAATAGTAGAGACTTAATTAATCTGCTTATATAGAGATGTTTACTGTACAGAGGTGTCAGATACCCTTTGATTCAGTGAACCAGAGATACTTTGGCCAGCAGAGTGTGACTGTACTTCCTGGGATCCACACAGGCACCACACTACAGCTTTAAAGGCAAGGCATAAAAGACGAGAAGAACCAGAGCTATGGCCAGAAAGGTGTTAAGTACTTCCTGGCATGTGTCTCTCAGAACTGGCCATTTGTTTACACAAGAACCATGGTCAGAGCTTCAAATGCTATTAGAAGATAAGGCCATTCACCCCTGACAGAGTGGCAGGGAATCCCCATATGAGCTGGCACTTAATTCCTTCCCTGCTTGGAAGAGTTGAAACAATCCTAAAAAGGGTGGCTGAAGGGGGAATGCAAAATGTGTTTTAAATAGTAGAAACACAGGCTGTTCAGGGTTCATTCTGCATGAGGCTATAAGTTCCAATAAGTCATCAACTGGAAGCCTCATCCCATAACTACTGAGTCCAAAGAGACTGGATTGGTTTGTTTTTATTATTTCCCTATTTTTTTTTATTTTACTTGAAATTGAATTTACATGTGTGACTATTTAACTATTATATTCTTATAACCTCCATTGTTTCTGTAACAATAAGCTTTGAAGTTTTGACTTGGATAAAAAACTTTATCTTATTTCTATTATCTGTATTTTCCAAAACCCAAAGCCTCGAGAGGTCAGGTTACCAAATGTTTACATAAAAATAACTTTGTGTGCAGGAGATAGCAGAAGCTTGCCCTGGGCATGGTCCCTCAATGTCGCCTAGCCTGGCAGATGCAGTGACTGGTACTTCTGCTGGTGGCAGTTACCGCATGGATTTCCCACACATGCTGAGATGAAAAGTATGGTGTCACGGGCAGCATGCTCAGATTGGTGTACCTGGAGAATTGCTGCGCTAAGATCGTGAAACCATATATTTGATTTGGATGAGATAAAATGCTGACTTCTTTAATTTCCATAATAGTTTACAAGTATTCACACTGTTGGCCTCACTATTCACAATCATTGTACAGGAGCGTAGTGCTGAAAATTGTAGTGTGATTTGTAAACTTTTATTCAAATGGTCAGAATTTTGCTTTGTATTCGCATAATTTTGATTAGGGGCAAAAACACCTACTCTTTTGTTGTATATTAAAAAGAACATGCACAGCTCTTCAACAACAGTGACTGACACTTTTTTAGCTGAAGTTCTTGGTTTGTTTAGGCCCCCACAAAATAAAACATTTGGTGCATGTCAGTTAAACCAAGCTACTAATGGGCTAACAGTACTCATCCTCACAGTTGAAGATGTCATCATCATTATTATCATCAACATCATCATCATCATCATCATCATCATCATCATCACTGTTGTTGATATCACACAATCTTATCATGTCCACTGGTATCCACTGTTACAGTCTGTTTGTATTCCTCCAGTTAGTTTTGATAAACATCAGTTTTTCCACATTTTTTTTAAAGTAGCCACCTACGCTGATTTATCACAAGGTTCCTGAGTGTTCTAAACACTCTGCCTGAGTGCTCAATGGGGGGATACATCTTAAATATACCATACTGTAGCTAGTTTGTACATTTCATTCTTCCCAACATTCAAAGGAACTATGAGAATTACTAATATGTACATTAGCATTAACGTAATCCTCCACCATTATATTGATGCTTACTGTAACAGATTGAGTCATGGTAGAAGAGTCAATGTATTTTGGCAATTATTTTAACCCTGTGAAAAAAGGGAAACAATATCCAGGGCTTTATGAACAAAAGGATAATTATATGCACCTGCAGAAGTAATAAAAAGAGTGAATTACTAGCATCACCATCCAAAGAAAAAAAAAATACTGCAATGGTGTATACTATTGAAAAATTATATTTAGCCAGATAAATATTTAGATCTGAAAGTTCTTCTGCAGTTAGTTATCATCTCCAGTGACTGTTGGCAGATAAAAATTATAAAAATAATCAATGCAGTAGCAAAGCAATCTATGTGACCATAAATGTCAATTGGTGGTCATTTGTCAGCTGTAATAGAATTGCAGAATTACAGAAAATAACATGTAGGTGCCAAAAAAAGTCTCTTAGAAGAGTAACGTAATCAAATCGGGAAAACAAAAGTCAATAGTACTGTACCATATTCCAATAGTATACTGTACCATATTCTCTTTGGTATATAATGAGCTCAAAATCCTTCATGGATAATCAAGGCTGCTGAAATGCTGCCTGCAACAAACATAACCAGTTGCCTCTTGGCGTTGCAGACCTGCTACTGGATGTCAGCTCATACCAAAGCCGTAGCTGTTCTATTGACATTAATCCCAAAAGCTCTCAGTGGTTTGCTGATTGAGTAACTCCCATTTCCCTATGCAATGAACTCAGTGCTGAGATGCTAATCGGGTTTTCCAAACTTAGAACTCCAGATCTAATGAAGACATGGTCAGTTGCTTCACAGGTATAGTGTAGTGAGGGAGGAGTGCTGTGAATGGGATAGCAGCAAGTCCAACTTGTCAGCAGAGAGAACTGCAACACATTTAAAGCACTAATTCAAAGAATTTGGTTAGATGGTTCAACAGCGCAGCCCTCCTATGCAGCCCGTGTTAAATACTAAGACCAGCGAGGTATATGTGGATAAAAACAAGGTGAGTATAGATCACAGGGTGGTAGAGTGTTTAAAATGTACACAAGGTTTTATTGGACAGACAGATAAAAAGTGGATGTTGCACATCCAGTAAGTAAAAATTATGTAGATCATAATAAAAAGGGTAGCATACAGTCAGCTTGTAAATAATATATATGACTCCTTTGTAGCACCACAAATGGTGTAATAATTGTCAAATAGGAACCAGAAGTAGTCTTACCCATGTGCAGAGTATGGATCCATTGGTGTTGAAGCAATGTGTTGTCCGGAATAAACACAGCTAGGCTACAAGTCTTATCCCCGTGTGATCACTGGTGGTCCACAGCAGTCAAGCTCCAATGCGTTTTGGACCTCATTGGGTCCTTCATCAAGGCTAAATGACTGCTAGGGTAATGAAAATCCTTTTAAACTTTCAAATAGGCAGCGCCCCCATTTACCGGAAGTGCGTGGCGGTGGGACTTCCGGTAATTGTGGCTTCCTGTTTCTCCCGGTTGGCAGAAGTTCATCCTCAGTTGGCGGAAGTGCGTCAGTTCCTGCACATTGCATCCTGTTCCTCCTGGTTGGCGGAAGTCTCTCCCTGGTTGGCGGAAGTGCGTCAGTTCCTTCACTTCCAGTCAGCGTGGCCCGCTGTACGTGTGGTTGGCTGAAGTGGTGAATACAGAAAAGAGTGAATGCACGTTCTGGTTGGTGAAAATGTGATATCAATTGGTAAATTAAATATTTTTCTCCTATGCCTTGGTTGTCTTCTTGTTAAATAAAGTGGTTGGAATGAATACTTCATAGTCGATCTCTCCAATGTTTCCAAACTTTTTTATTATTCCCACAATCCACTCGGATGGGAACATGAAAAACAAGAAAAAAGGAAAACTCATAACATATGGAATATATAGGTATTACATGATATAACTTTGTATAACATAAATTCAGTTGATCAGATGTTTATATGTATTGTGTGACTCTATAAGAACCATTAAAGGTCAAAGACCTTATTGAGGCTGTTGAGGATGAGAGATTTAAGTTTGAAGATCCACTCTATCTCCTATCGTGCGAGCCTTGATTCGCTATCCCTATTCCTCCATGTGTTCTTTATGGATTGAATCCCCAAGAATTTCTTTATATGGGCTGTGGAGCAGGAGTTCTGTTTTTTAAAATGTTCCGAGTCTCTACTCCTTTTTTGATATCCCTCAAATGTTCTGCAGTTCTTGTTTTTAATGCTCTTGATGTTCGACCAACGTATATGTGGCCACATGTACATTTGATCAAATAAATTATGTTGAGGGTGTGATGAAATCATTAATGTTATATTCTTTACCTTTGACACAAAAATTGGTATATTTGGTTACTTCACTTTTTACATTCCTGCACATAATGCAGGTCCCACACCTATGAAACCCTTTTGTACGTATTCTCTCTTCTTTAGCGGTTTCAAACGTACCCCTGACAGGTTTCTTGTGAAGATTATCTGATTTTCTGTAGATGAATTCAGGTTTAGCTGGTAGTAGGGTGCAGAAAATCTGAACTTTTTGAAGGACATGGCAGTGCCTTCTGAATATGCCTTCTAATTTTAGATCATGTGAGCCATACTTGGTTATGAACACAAAGTTTTTATTTTTCTGGGATTGTCCTTCTTAAGTAGGAATTCTCTGTTGGTATTCAAGACTTCCTGTTTGGTTTCTTCAATAAACTGATTTTTGTAACCTTTGGCCAAAAAAATTGGTTCCCATAGTGATCATCTGTTCTATGCAGACATCTTCCTCTGTACAATTTCTCCTGATGCATAATAGTTGACTTTTAGGCAAACCATCAAGACATCTTTTCAGGTGTTCACTGTCTTTATTTATGTAGCTATTACTGTCAGTTGGTTTCTGGTAGGTTTTACTATGCAATGTTCCATCCTTGATGTAGATGGTGAGGTCGAGAAAATTTATGCTTTCTTTACTTGTTTGAAATGTAAATTTGAGGCTCTTGGAGTTGGAATTTAAAACCGTGCAGAAGGTTGTGAGTTCTTCCTCTGACCCTTTCCAAAATAAAAGTATATCATCAATATAGCGATATCTGGATACCAGGTTTGCCCCCCAATCCGGTCCCCGTGAGATGGTTTCCTCCTTCATCATAGCCAGGAACAGGATGGAAAGTGTCTTGTTTATCCTTAATAACAACTACTATTTCAACGGGAACTATTTTTTACAAAAGGTTGACACCACCATGGTACCAGGTTTGCTCCCAGCTATGCCAACCTAGGGGAACAATATTTAATTTACCAATTAATATCACATTTCCACCAACCAGAACGTGCATTCACTCTTTTCTGTATTTACTACTTCCACCAACCACACGTACAGCGGGCCGCACTGACCGGAAGTGAAGGAACTGATGAACTTCCATCAACCAGGGAGAGACTTCCACCAACTAGAAGGAACAGGATGCAATGTGCTGGAAATAACTTACAGAAGAAAAAAGGGGGGTGTTGTAGGTGCACTGTCTCTAGCATTACTGATATCATATAGCTTAGCATATAATAAATAGTGGAGTTTAGTTATGAATTGATCAATGCATGAAGCTGCAGCCCCGCGGCAAGGGACTCCACTCTGCTGCAGTACCTAACATTATAGGGGTTCAAACCTAGGGCACGGGACCCCCCAAAAAACCACAGCCAAGCAACCCCAGGGCATCGCAGGGAACTTACTTCTGCCAACCGAGGATGTACTTCTGTCAACCGGGAGAAACAGGAAGCTGCAATTACCGGAAGTCCTGCTGCCATGCACTTCCGGTAAACAGGTGTGCGGCCCTTTTGAAGGTTTAAAGTGATTCTCATTACCCTAGCAGTCATTTAGCCTTGATGAAGGACACAAGGAGGTCCGAAACACATTGGCACTTGACTGCTGTGGACCACCAGTGATCACCAAGGGATAAGACTTGGAGCCTAGCGAGGTGAATTCTGGACAACACACTACTTTAACACTGATGGCTCCATACTCTGCATTTGGGTAAGACTACTTCTGGTTCCCATTTGACAATCATTACACCATTTGTAGTGCTACAAAGGAGCCATATATATTTTTTACAGGCTGACTGTATGCTACCCTTTTTATTGGGATATACATAATTTTTACTTACCGGATGCACAACATCCACTATGTACATTTTATACACTCCAGCGCCCAGTAATCTATATTCACCTTGTTCTTATCCACATTTAAATAACTGCTGTGGCCTTTATAAAGCAGATTGTAATTTGTAATCTTCTTAAAAAAGTCCACAGCAGTGGCTGAAACATCTCCAGCAGCAGCAGCCCTAGTGGATTTCCTTAGTGATGTTAAATCACCTTTGCAATTTGGATGTAGGAGGACTACATCTGATTGCTAATGAGTATTTTGAAGATGAATGTGTTGGTGGTTTAGATTGCATGTGTTGGGGTATAGCCATGCTGCTAGTAGTTACTGCTGGACTGCTTCCACATTTTGATAAATAATTTTCAGAGAGTTTATTCAAGTTATTTAACAGGGAGGAGCTGCCTAAATGTATAACTACCCTACCTTTACTTACTGTATCAATGCAATGAAACAGATGCCTTGATAAATGCTGTCAGGATTTGGATAAAAATATTTCCACAGAGATCAGGTGGATTTTTCTGGTCTTTTGCCCAGTCATGGCAATGTGTTTTTTGTTACCACTGGCTTGAATTGCTGCTACTGATGGCTGACTTACTTTGACACAAACAGCATAATCATCCTGAATTTTATCAACTTGTTCTTATCCAACACATTCTTCCTCTTCATCTTCTTTGTCATCTTCTTCTTTTTCTTGTTCATCTTCTTCTTCTGTGACAAATACACAATTATCCCTCTCATCCTGTTGCATTTCCAAAGTAGCACCCTCAATTTCTAAATTTAAATGATAATCTACATTCATTTTACTACTACCCATTTTCACATTTGCAGAGTGTTCAGAAATTATGGAATTATGCTACTCTATGATTACAGTGTCAGAAATAGAAATTTCAGACTCCACATAGCAATTGTGGACACCCTTAGACTCTCCTAAGAAATCTGTAAATTTTGTGAACACAATATTTGTTCTTCAGCCGTAGTATTATTAATATGTCCAGATGTGCCTTTAGAGGTGACACATCTAGACTCAGAAAGGAGGAGATGCTGAAAGAAGATGCCTGACTGTATTTGGCCTTAGCTTTAAAAATTGGAATTCTAGGGCATGAAAAGGCAGAAGAAGGAACACATCTCACAAAAAAGCCCATGTTCTGAGCCTTTTCTTACCACTGCATGTGATTTGTGGCAATTTATCAATTTTATATTTTTCTAATTTTTCCCTTTACAGTTAGAGGCAATGTTGTCATAAAGATTGTCAAACATTGTTTAGATTTGGAGTGCCCTTTGAAGAACTATGACCGACAGCACTAGTACTGGGATATTTATAGTCCTATCTATTTCAATAGGTTGTTTATGATTGATTTACATTAGAGATGAGCAGGTTCGGTTCCTCGGAATCTGAACCCCCCCGAACTTCAGCCTTTTTACACGGGTCCGAGGCAGACTCGGATCTTCCCGCCTTGCTCGGTTAACCCGAGCGCGCCCGAACGTCATCATCCCGCTGTCGGATTCTCGCAAGGCTCGTATTCTATCGCGAGACTCGGATTCTATATAAGGAGCCGCGCGTCGCCGCCACTTTCACACGTGCATTGAGATTGATAGGGAGAGGACGTGGCTGGCGTCCTCTCCGTTAGAATAGATAGAGACACTTGAGTTGATTGACTACTAACTTAGTAATTTTGGGGAGCATTAGGAGTACTCAGAGTGCAGAGTTTTGCTGATAGTTACTAGTGACCACCACCAGTTTTATTTATTATTTAATATAATCCGTTCTCTGCCTGAAAAAAAAACGATACACAGTCACATACGATATCTGTGCTCAGCCTCAGTGTGCTGCATGATAATATCATCTATGTATATCTGACTGTGCTGAGTGCTCACTGCTCACACAGCTGAATTGTGGGGGAGACTGGGGTGCAGTTATAGCAGGAGTACAGTGCACACTTTTGCTGCCAGTGTGACTGACCAGTGACCACCAGTATATTGTCTGCCTGAAAAAGTTAAACACTCCTGTGGTGTTTTTTTTTTTTTTCTATAAACGCATTCTGCTGACAGTGTCCAGCAGTTCCGTCATTCATTATATTATATAAATATTTACCTGCAGTAGTGTTATATTTTTTTTGTTCATCTCTATCATCTTTATCATCTCTATATTAGCAGACGCAGTATGGTAGTCCATGGCTGTGGCTACCTCTGTGTCGTCAGTGCTCGTCCATAATTGTATACCTACCTGTGGTGGGGTTTTTTTTTCTATCTTCTTCATACTAGTAGTTTAGGAGTCTGCTGACAGTGTCCAGCAGGTCCGTCATTATATTATATATACCTGCAGTAGTGATATATATATATATTTTATATCATTATCATCTCTATACTAGCAGACGCAGTACGGTAGTCCACGGCTGGAGCTACCTCTGTGTCGTCAGTCACTCGTCATCCATAAGTATACTAGTATCCATCCATCTCCATTGTTTACCTGAGGTGCCTTTTAGTTGTGCCTATTAAAATATGGAGAACAAAAATGTTGAGGTTCCAAAAATAGGGAAAGATCAAGATCCACTTCCACCTCGTGCTGAAGCTGCTGCCACTAGTCATGGCCGAGACGATGAAATTCCATCAACGTCGTCTGCCAAGGCCGATGCCCAATGTCATAGTACAGAGCATGTAAAATCCAAAACACAAAATATCAGTAAAAAAAGGACTCAAAAATCTAAAATAAAATCGTCGGAGGAGAAGCGTAAACTTGCCAATATGCCATTTACCACACAGAGTGGCAAGGAACGGCTGAGGCCCTGGCCTATGTTCATGGCTAGTGGTTCAGCTTCACATGAGGATGGAAGCACTCAGCCTCTCGCTAGAAAAATGAAAAGACTTAAGCTGGCAAAAGCACAGCAAAGAACTGTGCGTTCTTCGAAATCACAAATCCACTAGGAGAGTCCAATTGTGTCGGTTGCGATGCCTGACCTTCCCAACACTGGACGTGAAGAGCATGCGCCTTCCACCATTTGCACGCCCCCTGCAAGTGCTGGAAGGAGCACCTGCAGTCCAGTTCCTGATAGTCAGATTGAAGATGTCAGTGTTGAAGTACACCAGGATGAGGAGGATATGGGTGTTGCTGGCGCTGGGGAGGAAATTGACAAGGAGGATTCTGATGGTGAGGTGGTTTGTTTAAGTCAGGCACCCGGGGAGACACCCTTATGTCCGTGGGAGGAATATGGCCATTGACATGCCTGGTGAAAATACCAAAAAAATCAGCTCTTCGGTGTGGAAGTATTTCAACAGAAATGCAGACAACAGGTGTCAAGCCGTGTGTTGCCTTTGTCAAGCTGTAATAAGTAGGGGTAAGGACGTTAACCACCTCGGAACATCCTCCCTTATACGTCACCTGCAGCGCATTCATCATAAGTCAGTGACAAGTTCAAAAACTTTGGGCGACAGCGGAAGCAGTCCACTGACCAGTAAATCCCTTCCTCTTGTAACCAAGCTCACGCAAACCACCCCACCAACTCCCTCAGTGTCAATTTCCTCCTTCCCCAGGAATGCCAATAGTCCTGCAGGCCATGTCACTGGCAATTCTGACGAGTCCTCTCCTGCCTGGGATTCCTCCGATGCATCCTTGAGTGTAACGCCTACTGCTGCTGGCGCTGCTGTTGTTGCTGCTGGGAGTCGATGGTCATCCCAGAGGGGAAGTCGTAAGACCACTTTTACTACTTCCACCAAGCAATTGACTGTCCAACAGTCCTTTGCGAGGAAGATGAAATATCACAGCAGTCATCCTGCTGCAAAGCGGATAACTGAGGCCTTGGCATCCTGGGCGGTGAGAAACGTGGTTCCGGTATCCATCATTACTGCAGAGCCAACTACATACTTGTTTGAGGTACTGTGTCCCCGGTACCAAATACCATCTAGGTTCCATTTCTCTAGGCAGGCGATACCGAAAATGTACACAGACCTCAGAAAAAGACTCACCAGTGTCCTAAAAAATGCAGTTGTACCCAATGTCCACTTAGCCACGGACATGTGGACAAGTGGAGCAGGGCAGACTCAGGACTATATGACTGTGACAGCCCACTGGGTAGATGTATTGACTCCCGCCGCAAGAACAGCAGCGGCGGCACCAGTAGCAGCATCTCGCAAACGCCAACTCTTTCCTAGGCAGGCTACGCTTTGTATCACCGCTTTCCAGAATACGCACACAGCTGAAAACCTCTTACGGCAACTGAGGAAGATCATCGCAGAATGGCTTACCCCAATTGGACTCTCCTGTGGATTTGTGGCATCGGACAACGCCAGCAATATTGTGTGTGCATTAAATCTGGGCAAATTCCAGCACGTCCCATGTTTTGCACATACCTTGAATTTGGTGGTGCAGAATTATTTAAAAAACGACAGGGGCGTGCAAGAGATGCTGTCGGTGGCCAGAAGAATTGCGGGACACTTTCGGCGTACAGGCACCACGTACAGAAGACTGGAGCAACACCAAAAACGCCTGAACCTGCCCTGCCATCATCTGAAGCAAGAAGTGGTAACGAGGTGGAATTCAACCCTCTATATGCTTCAGAGGTTGGAGGAGCAGCAAAAGGCCATTCAAGCCTATACAACTGACCACGATATAGGAGGTGGAATGCACCTGTCTCAAGCGCAGTGGAGAATGATTTCAACGTTGTGCAAGGTTCTGCAACCTTTTGAACTTGCCACACGTGAAGTCAGTTCAGACACTGCCAGCCTGAGTCAGGTCATTCCCCTCATCAGGCTTTTGCAGAAGAAGCTGGAGACATTGAAGGAGGAGCTAACACTGAGCGATTCCGCTAGGCATGTGGGACTTGTGGATGGAGCCCTTAATTCGCTTAACAAGGATTCACGGGAGGTCAATCTGTTGAAATCAGAGCACTACATTTTGGCCACCGTGCTCGATCCTAGATTTAAAACCTACGTTGTATCTCTCTTTCCGGCAGACACAAGTCTGCAGGGGTTCAAAGAACTGCTGGTGAGAAAATTGTCAAGTCAAGCGGAACGCGACCTGTCAACATCTCCTCCTTCACATTCTCCCGCAACTGGGGGTGCAAGGAAAAGGCTCAGAATTCCGAGCCCACCCGCTGGCGGTGATTCAGGGCAGTCTGGAGCGACTGCTGATGCTGACATCTGGTCCGGACTGAAGGACCTGCCAACAATTACGGACATGTTGTCTACTGTCACTGCATATGATTCTCTCACCATTGAAAGAATGGTGGAGGATTATATGAGTGACCGCATCCAAGTAGGCACGTCAGACAGTCCGTACGTATACTGGCAGGAAAAAGAGGCAATTTGGAGGCCCTTGCACAAACTGGCTTTATTCTACCTAAGTTGCCCTCCCACAAGTGTGTACTCCGAAAGAGTGTTTAGTGCCGCCGCTCACCTTGTCAGCAATCGGCGTACGAGGTTACTTCCAGAAAATATGGAGAAGATGATGTTCATTAAAATGAATTATAATCAATTCCTCCATGGAGACATTCACCAGCAGCAATTGCCACCACAAAGTACACAGGGAGCTGTGATGGTGGATTCCAGTGGGGACGAATTGATAATCTGTGAGGAGGGGGATGTACACGGTGATGAATCGGAGGATGATGATGAGGTGGACATCTTGCCTCTGTAGAGCCAGTTTGTGCAAGGAGAGATTAATTGCTTCTTTTTTGGTGGGGGTCCAAACCAACCCGTCATTTCAGTCACAGTCATGTGGCAGACCCTGTCACTGAAATGATGGGTTGGTTAAAGTGTGCATGTCCTGTTTATACAACATAAGGGTGGGTGGGAGGGCCCAAGGACATTTCCATCTTGCACCTCTTTTTTCTTTCATTTTTCTTTGCGTCATGTGCTGTTTGGGGAGTGTTTTTTGGAAGGGCCATCCTGCGTGACACTGCAGTGCCACTCCTAGATGGGCCAGGTGTTTGTGTCGGCCACTAGGGTCGCTTATCTTAGTCACACAGCTACCTCATTGCGCCTCTTTTTTTTCTCTTTGCGTCATGTGCTGTTTTGTGAGTATTTTTTGGAAGGGCCATCCTGCGTGACACTGCAGTGCCACTCCTAGATGGGCCAGGTATTTGTGTCGGCCACTTGGGTCGCTGAGCTTAGTCATCCAGCGACCTTGGTGCAAATTTTAGGACTAAAAATAATATTGTGAGGTGTGAGGTGTTCAGAATAGACTGAAAATGAGTGGAAATTATGGTTATTGAGGTTAATAATACTTTGGAATCAAAATGACCCCCAAATTCTATGATTTAAGCTGTTTTTTAGGGTTTTTTGAAAAAAACACCCGAATCCAAAACACACCCGAATCCGACAAAAAAAATTCGGTGAGGTTTTTCCAAAACGCGTTCGAACCCAAAACACGGCCACGGAACCGAACCCAAAACCAAAACACAAAACCCGAAAAATTTCCTGTGCACATCTCTAATTTACATCAGGGCAGGAGTAAAGCTACAGTACTGGAACTTATATCTGCCACTAAACCAATTGAATGTATAATGAAATAGAGAAATGAGGGACTGTTAGCTTTACCATGCAGTTTTATAGAGACTTGATCTTTTTTTTAAACACTTTTTTTTCTCTTTTTTCGTTTTAGCTTTTAATAATATTTTGGGGTGCAGCTGATGGGCCTATAACAGTAGAGTAATATAAGCTGTATCTCAAAAACAAACAATCTTCCCTTAAAATATCTTAGTTGAATTAAAAGACTTCATAATGTATCTTAATCTAGACAAATATTCAGATTTCACCTTTAAATATGTACAAAAATAACAAGGATTGCAGCATATAGGAGCAAACGGAGGTTTCACTGAACTTTCAGGAGACATACCTGTAGAATACAATAAAAAATTGTTCCAATCTTGTGCTTCAAAACAGTCAGAGGCATAACTGTGGGAGGCAACAAAGTCAGTTGCCGCCGGTTTCCTGCTCTGTTGGGGGCACCTCTCCTCCTGTTGCATGATGCCATAATTATTAGCTACTGCTATTTCTTCTTCCCTGCACATGGCTTACACCACACCCTCTTTATCATAGATACATATTTTACATGTATTATACCAAGGATTAGAAACCACAACAAATTACACTGATCAGACACCTTACTGATGAAGCTATTTTCTCCTGTATAGGGAGCAGGAGAATTATAACTATATGAAGTTACTTCTCTGACAATTACACGTAACTTCATATAGTTATAATTCTAATGTTTCCTATACAGGAGCAAATAGCTTCATCAGTAAGGTGACGGCATCCAGTGTAATAGGTTGTGGGTTCTAATCCTGGGTATGACACTTGTAAAAAAAATTGTCAGACAGTCAGAGAAATAATCAGCATTCTGAGTGACTGAGCAGATCTATGTAGTGTGTGCCTGCGCACTACATGGATCTGCCTAGTTGCAATAGTTTAGAACTGACAATTCTAAGTAGCTTCATATAGGGCCTAATTCAGTCCTAATTGCAGGAGCAAAATTGGTCTCTAATGGGCAAAACCATGTGCACAGTAGGTGGGGAAAATATAACGTGCAGAGAGATTTAGATTTAGGTGGATTATATTGTTTCTGTGCAGGGTAAATACTGGCTGCTATAAATATATATATATATATATCAATCCGGTGATGCAGCACTCATGCTGGTCTCAGAATGAAAAAGCGGACAGCCGTCCAAATCTCTTCAACGTTTCAATTTATTTTTCAAATTGTCATCAGGATGACAATTTGAAAAATAAATTGAAACGTTGAAGAGATTTGGACGGCTGTTCACTTTTTCATTCTGAGACCAGCATGAGTGCCGCATCACCGGATTGATATTGAATTACCTTTATGAGCGCACCAGCGAAATCTACCAGAAAGGCTCATATGGAGTGCCGGACCGCATCATCCATATATATATATATATATATATATACAGGTTGAGTCTCCCATATCCAAATATTCCGAAATACAGAATTTTTTGAGTGAGACTGAGATAATGAAACCTTTGTTTTCTGATGGCTCAATGTACACAAACATTGTTTAAAACACAAAGTTATTAAACATTGTATTAAATGACCTTCAGGCTGTGTGTATAAGGTGTACATGAAACATAAATTAATTGTGTGTATGTAAACACACTTTGTTTAATGCACAAAGTTATTAAAATATTAGCTAAAATTACTACCTTCAGGCTGGGTGTATAAGGTGTATATGTAACATAAATGCATTCTGTGTTTAGACTTAGGTCCCATCGCCATGATATCTCATTATGGTAAGCAATTATTCCAAAATACAGAAAAATCCGATATCCAAAGTACTTCTGGTCCCAAGCATTTTGGATAAGGGATACTCAACCTGTATATACAGTATATAAAGGGTGTATATGACAGCACCCATGTAACTTGAATAGACATCATTGTGGTGCTCAATAATGATCATTGTGGATCAGAATATAGACAGTTTTGGTATATAGGCACTCACATTCAATAAGCTGATTGCAGCAAGTCTTTTATTACTTACAGTCCATAATTAAAGTGTAGATTGTTGATGTTTTTGGACCTTCTACTGGACCCACAGCTGTGCATCATTTCATCAGGACATCCAGAGAGCAGAATGAGACACTATCACCAACAAACATCTATACCTGTATATACCCCTATGAATTACCCAGAAACTTCTGCAGTAAACCAAACCACATAGTGGGATAGCTAGAACACAACAGAATCAATAATCCACTGTTACATGATACAGTAAATGATATGTAAACACTATTAAATAAAGCGCTGAAGCGCTTAGTGTATCCATGAAAAAATAGGATTTTAATTACCTACCAGTACATCCTTTTTTCGTAGTCCATAGAGGATGCTGGGGGCAATTTAGTACCATGGGGTATAGACGGGTCCTTTGGGAGCCAATGGCACTTTAAGAGTTTACTAGTGTGGGCTGGACCCTCCCTCTATGCTCCACCTACCAGACTCGGTCTAGAAACTGTGCCAGAGGTGATGGACATACTTCAAGAGAAGGAAATACACAGATACTGTAGTGGTGACATTTACACCAGCTCACACATAACAAAAGGATAGCCAAGCTAACCAACTTGGAACAATTCAGAAATGGCTGAAACAATACTGAACCAAGTAACAATGCAGGAATATGATGCACTTAGTGGGTGCCCATCATCCTCTATGGACTACAAGAAAAGGATTTACTGGTAGGTAATTAAAATCCTATTTTCTATTATGTCCTCGAGGATGCTGGGGTCCATTTAGTACCATGTGGATTTACCAAAGTTCCCAGTATGAGAGGGAGAGTTCTGAGGTTCCTGCAGAAAAGATTGATAAACTTTAGGTCCTCAGAGGCCAAAGTATTGAACTTGTAGAACTTAGCAAACTTGTTCGACCCAGACCAAGCAGCTGCTCGGCAAAGCTGTAAAGTCGAGACACCCCGGGCAGCCACCCAGGAAGAACCCACTTTACGAGTAGAGTGGCCTTATCAGATTTTGGAATCGGCAAGCCTGCCATAGAATAAGCATGCTGGATAGTAAGACTAATCCAGCGAGAAATCATCTGCTTAGAAGCAGGACACCCAATCTTGTTGGGATCATAAAGGACAAATAGTGAGTCTGACTTCCTGTGACGAGAAGTTCTCTTCACATAAATTTTCAAAGCCCTCCCAACATCCAAGGACTTTGAGGTAATTGAGGAGTCAGTAGCCACTGGCACCACAATAGGTTGGTTGATATGAAAAGCCGTCACAACCTTTGGAAGAAATTGCTGATGTGTTCTGAGCTCAGGTCTATCCTCATAGAAAATCAAGTAGGGGCTCCGGTAAGACAATGCCCCCAATTCTTACACACGTGTAGCAGATGCTAAAGCCAACAGTGTGACCGCCATCAAAGTAAGAAACTTGACACCCACCTCCTGTAAAGTCTTGAACCAATCCGATTGCAGGAACTGCATCACCACATTAAGATCCCAAGGTGCAGTAGGCAGCACAAAGAATGGTTGGATGTGCAGAACCCCTTTCAAGAACATCTGAACCTCAGGGAGAGAAGCCAATTGTTTCTGGAAGAAGATGGACAACGCCGAAATCTGGACCTTGATGAAGCCCAAACGTAGGCCCACATCCACACCAGTCTTCAGAAAGAGGAGGCAACGTCCCAGTTGAAACTCCACCGTAAGAAACTTCTTGGATTCACACCAAGACACGTACTTTTTCCAAATCCGATGGTAATGTTTTGATGTTACTCCCTTCCTAGTCTGTATCAGGGTAGGAATGACCTTTTTCAAAATGCCCTTCCGAGCTAAGATCTGGCGTTCAACCTCCATGCCGTCAAACATAGCCGCGGTAAGTCTTGATAAGCAAACGGCCCCTGTTGTAGAAGGTCCTCGCAAAGAGGAAGAAGCCTCGGATTCTCCAGGAGTAATACTAGAAGATCCGCGTACAAAATCCTTCTTGGCTAGTCCAGAGCAATGAGGATCACCTGAACTCATGTTCTTTTTATTAGATTTAGAATCCTTGGGATGAGTGGAAGTGGAGGGAACACATACACAGACTGGAACATTCACAGAGTTACCAGTGCGTACACCGCCACTGATTGTGGGTCTCTCGACCTGAAACAGGACCTCTGAAGCTTCTTGTTGAGGTGAGAAGCCATCATGTCTATCTGAGGTACACCCCATCGGCTTGTCACCCCTGCGAACACCTCTGAGTGGAGGCCCCATTCTCCTGGATGGAGATTGTGTCTGCTGAGGAAATCCGCCTCCCAGTTGTTCACTCCCAGAATGAAGATCGCCAACAGCGCCACCGCGTGCCCTTTATGCCCAGAGGAGGATTCTTGTTACCTCTGACATTGCAGCTCTGCTCTTTGTTCCGTCCTGTCGGTTTATGTAGGACACCGCTGTTACATTGTCCGACTGAACCTGAATGGCCTGATCTTGCAGAAGATGTGCCGCTTGTAGAAGGCCATTATATATGGCCCTCAATTCCAGAATATTTATCGGAAGGATGGATTCCAGACTTGACCACTTTCCTTGGAAATTTTCCGCTTGGGTGACTGCTCCCCAACCTCTGAGATTTGCATCTGTGGTTAGAAGGATCCAGTTCTGAATCCAGAACCTGTGGCCCTTGAGTAGGTGAGATGTTTGCAGCCACCAAAGGAGTGAAATTCTGGCTTTCGGCGACAGGAGTATCTGCTGGTGCATGTGAAGATGTGATCCCGACCATTTGTCTAGGAGATCCAGCTGGAAGGACCTCGCATGGAATCGTCCATACTGTAGAGCCTTGTAGGAGGCCACCATCTTCCCCAGAAGGCAAATGCACTGATGAACAGATACCTGGGCTGGCTTCAGGACATCCCGCACCATTGATTGGATAACCAACACTTTCTCCACTGGAAAGAACATCCTCTGCACTTCTGTGTCGAGTATCATCCCCAGAAGAGTCAGTCTCCTTGTCGGCTCCATATGTGATGTTGGAAGGTTTGGGATCCACCCATGATCCTGGAGTAGTCAAGTTGAGAGAGCAGTACTGCGCAAAAACCTCTCCCTGGAGGATGCTTTTATCAGCAGATCGTCCAGATATGGAATTATGTTCACTCCCTGCCTGCGGAGGAGTAGCATCATCTCTGCCATGACCTTGGTGAACACCCTTGGTGCACTGGAGATACCAAATGGCAGTGCCTGGAACTTATAGTGACAGTCCAGTAGCGCAAATCTGAGATAAGCCTGGTGAGGTGGCCAGATCGGAATGTGAAGGTACGCATCCTTGATATCCAGGGATACTAAGAATCCCCCCTCCTCCAGACCTGAGATCACTGCTCTCAGAGACTCCATCTTGAATTTGAGATACCTTAAGTATTGGTTAAATTACTTTAGGTTTAATATTGGCCTTACCAAACCGTCCAGTTTTGGTACCACAAACAGGTTTGAGTAATAACCCTTGTGTTTTAGGTGAGGTGGAACTGGAACAATAACATTTGTTCAAACCAATTTTTGAATGGCTTCCTGTAGGATAGCACTTTCTGTCAGCGAAACTGGTAAGCCTGATTTGAAGAATCTGTGAGGTGGGAGTTCTTGAAACTCCAGTTTGTACACCTGGGCAACAATATCTCTTACTCAGGGGTCTGGGCATGAAGACGCCCAGATGTGACTGAAATGTTTTAGTTTCGCTCCCACCTGCCCAAACTCCAGGCTGGGAGGTCCACCATCATGCTGAAGATTTTGACGAAGCAGAACCTGGTTTCTGTTCCTGAGAACCTGTTGATGCAGGTTTTCTGGATATTCCCCGACCATCCCTAAAGAAGGTGGAAGGGGGTTTAGACTTCTTAACTTTTGCAGTCCGAAAGTACTGCAGTGTGGACATAGGATAAGATTTCCTAGTTGGTGGTGTTGCTGAGGGAAGAAAGGTTGATTTACCTGCAGTTGCCATGGAGATCCATGCATCCAATGCATCCAAACAGAGCCTGACCTGTGAAGGGTAGGTTCGGCACACTTTTCTTGGAATCTGCATCTGCCATCTATTGGCGTAGCCAGAGTCTTCTGTGCGCCGAGACCGCCATGGTAGTAGCCCTTGCGTTTAACATGCCAAGGTCCTTCATGGCTTCCACCATGAAACCTGCAGAATCCTGTATGTGGTGTAAAAACAATTCAATGTCACTCCTATCCATAGTGTCTAAGTCCTCTATTAATGTGTCCATGACCACTTTACTATGGCCTTAGAAATCCATGCACAAGCAATAGTGGGCCTTAAAGCCATGCCAGTAGCAGTGTATAGTGATTTGAGTGTAGTCTCAAACTTGCCGTCAGGAAGCCATTCAAAAAAGGTAGTTGAACCAGGGACAGGTGAAACCACCTTTTAGACAACTTAAACACAGAAGTGTCTACTATAAGTGAGTTTTCCCACTTCTTTCTATCCTCTTTAGGGAAAGGGAAAGCAATGAGAATTCATTTAGGGATCTGGAATTTCTTCTCTGAGTTTTCCCAGGATTTTTCAAATAAAGAGTTTAATTCTTTAGAAAAAGGGAAGGTAAGCGAGGATTTCTTATTTTCAGTAAAAAAAATTCCTTCTCCTGCTTAGGTACCTTCTCAGAAATACGTAAAACATCCCTAATGGCTTCAATCATTAGCTGCACCCCTCTAGTAATGGATGCATCTCCCCCCTGCATATCCCCATCACCATCCCCTGTATCAGAGTCAGTATCAGTGTCAACTTGAATTATCTGGGCAAGTGTACATTTTGTCGGGAATGTAGGTGGGATATTTGAGGAAGCAGGGGGAGCTGAATACTTCAAACCCTCTACAGATTTTCTCAAAAACTGCATCTCTTTCTCAGTATGTGACATCCTTGTTGAAACCTGGGATATCATTCTCCTTAAAGAATCCACCCATGGGGGAACGGATTTCAAAAGCTGGGAAAGTACATTACAGTCCTGAGTACATGGGATAGACTCATCGGGAGAAGATACACATTCTGCTGCACAGGCCACAGAGGCCCTCATTCCGAGTTGATCGCTCGCTAGCTACTTTTAGCAGCCGTGCAAACGCATAGTCGCCACCCATGGGGGAGTGTATTTTCACTTTGCAAGAGTGCGAACGCCTGTGCAGCCGAGCGGTACAAAAACATTTTCTGCAAAACAAGACTAGCCCTGTAGTTACCTGTTCTGTGCAATGATTGCTGCGACGAAAGGTCCCGGAATTGACGTCAGATACCCGCCCTGCACATGCATGGACAGGCCTGCATTTTTCCATACACTCCCAGAAAATGGTCAGTTGACACCCATAAATGCCCACTTCCTGTCAATCTCCTTACGATCAGTTGTGTGAATAAAATCGTCGCTAGAAGCAGTTCTAAACATCGATGCTCTTTGTACCCATATGCCGCGTGCACATTGCGGCCAATATGCATGCATAATTTTGCCATTTTTTTAAATAATCACTACGTAGCAAACAACGGCAGCTAGCAATCAACTTGGAATGAGGGTCAGAGTAATTAGACATGGTAAAGTGGATATACACACACACACAGAAAAATGTCAGAAACAGTTTCCCCCAGAGTACCTTCAGAGAGTCACAGAGTATAAGGAGCTAGCCACACAGCACCCTTGTAGGCCGTTATTATGATAAAAGCCTGGTGCTGACTAATTAACCTTAATAGGATAACTAGTACTATAAGCACACTCCCCCCCTGTCTACAACACTCTTGTACCGCAGAGGTAATGCTGGAGTTATCTGGAGGGCAGTGCTCCCTGTCAGCGTCTCTGTCTGTATGTCTGCAGGGAGAAAATGGTGCTGGTGAGTGCTGGATCCACTCTGAGAGGAAACCCCACCCCTTACAATGGCACACAGCTTCCCACATCAAGTTGTTTATACTGGCCTGAGGTATTTCTTGCTAATGGACTTTATGAAAACTACATAATGAAACACAGAACCTAGAGCCAAAAGCAGTAAAAAAGTAAGGTGGCTACATTGCAAACGAGTACTCCTGGTGTGACTAGGTGATCCGTCTACCTAGTCACGCCGAAGGTGCACAGAGAAGCCCCCAAGTAGATAAAGACAATCTTTCTGTCAAACTGACAGGTGGCAACACCCCCTTTCTCCTAGGCTCCACCCCCTTTAATATTAAATGATAGTGTTTGATATCGCTTTAATATAAAATTTTATATAAATGTATAGAGTTCGATATTAAACTGTATTAAAAGATAATAGCTTTGAAAAGAATGTCACATATGACACTCAAAAAAAAAAGATATATTTTGAAGTAACACAAAATGTTCTTACATTCCAGCAGCTGAAACTTCATGCCATGTCACATATGGTACTATTTAAAAATCATACTATGTCACACATGGCACTGGTTGAAAAAGCATACTGATTTTAATGACCGTGTCCATTTTCTTAGATGCACGAAAGCATCACACCTGGTACGGATTTAAAAAGCTTATTGATTTTAATGGCAATGCATGATTAATGATGACAGCACAAATTTCAAAATGACATTCTCACACGTTATTTTTTGCAAACATATGTAGAAACAGCGTATTTGGTTTTAAATTGCAGAACATTTAAAAAGCTTAACTGTATATTACAACCTATGCTGCATACATGACATATGTTACTGTGTGTTAAATAGCACTAAAAAGTTTATCTTTATTATGGCCGATCGCTGAACTTTGATTGCAAGCAGACATGACCAGACTTGTCGGTATTACAGCGTGACATGTCCAGACCTGTATATTAACGATAAAAGATTTACACCAAATACCCCATATTACTGTGTATTAAACCGTTTATATCGATGCATACAGACCACATATTACAGTGTATTACAGAGTGTATAGCACCGTATACAGACCACATATTACAGTGTATTACAACGTGTATAACGCTGCAAGCATACCACATATTACTGTGTATTAAACCGTTTATATCGCTGCATACAAGCCATATGTTACAGTGTATTAAACAGTGTGTATATCGCTGCATACATGCCATATATTACTGTGTATTACAGAGTGTATAGCACTGTATACAGACCACATATTACTGGGTATTACAACGTGTATAACGCTGCAAGCATACCACATATTACTGTGTATTAAACCGTTTATATTGCTGCATACAAACCATATGTTACAGTGTATTAAACAGTGTGTATATCGCTGCATACATGCCAAATATTACTGTGTATTACAGAGTGTATAGCACTGTATACAGACCACATATTACTGGGTATTACAACGTGTATAATGCTGCAAGCATACCACATATTACGGGGTATTAAACCGTTTATATCGCTGCGTACAAACCATATGTTACAGTGTATTAAACAGTGTGTATATCGCTGCATACATGCCACATATTACAGTGTATTACAACGTGTATAACGCTGCAAGATGTATAGCACTGTATACAGACCACATATTACTGGGTATTACAACGTGTATAACGCTGCAAGCATACCACATATTACTGTGTATTAAACCGTTTATATCGCTGCATACAAACCATATGTTACAGTGTATTAATCAGTGTGTATATCGCTGCATACATGCCATATATTACTGTGTATTACAGAGTGTATAGCACTGTATACAGACCACATATTACTGGGTATTACAACGTGTATAACGCTGCAAGCATACCACATATTACTGTGTATTAAACCGTTTATATAGCTGAGCACCACATATTACTGTGTATTAAACCGTTTATATCGCTGCATACAAGCCATATGTTACAGTGTATTAAACAGTGTGTATATCGCTGCATACATGCCATATATTACTGTGTATTACAGAGTGTATAGCACTGTATACAGACCACATATAACTGGGTATTACAACGTGTATAACGCTGCAAGCATACCACATATTACTGTGTATTAAACCGTTTATATAGGTGAGCACCATATATTACTGTATATTACATCGTGACATGTCCAGACCTCATACAGCTCGAGGACTGAGGGCTCACCTCCCCATGTTTTAACGATGATCTAAGAACTAATGACCACAATGAGCCATGAGGTACTACATGCCTCTGTGGCATAACTAGTTAAAAAATTGATGGGCAAAATCATTCATTTTTGGTCGACACGGGCTGCGTTTGTTCGGGTTGATACAGCCGTGATGTATCCACATAGCCAACGGACTATCATTCTTCTTTAGGCTGTTATGTCCGATCGAGGGCGTTGCAAATTGTTCGTTCGCCATTTCAGCGACGGTTGTGCGAATTGTTGTTTTGCCCAATTATGCTAGGACAGTGCATTAGCGCATCTGTAACATTGCAACTTGGTAATCTAATAGGATTGATATATATGAATGGAATTGAATGTGAACTAAAAAAACAAAACAAATCAACTCTAGGTAACAGACTATAATAGGTAGCATGTATCACCATCCCAAGTTTGTGATAAACCCCAGGGCAATTCCACTGGATATTTATCCTATAATTTGGTTATAATTTTTAAACAAATAATACTATGTGATCATGGGCAATCTTCCTATCTACACCAGTATTATGTGTTCCAGAATCATAATATATTTGATAAATGTATATCGTTTAAATAAGACACAGATGCATTAAATTGAATAGTAACAATACTCGTATGTTATGTTGGTAATAATGTAACGAGCTATTTTAACATAACAGATCCTATTTAGGAAAATGATGACATGATATGCCTAGTGACCCAAGTTATTAAAACTTTTTACTGTAAATATAATGTTTGTGCACGCATACACCATGAGATATGTACTTCTATTAAGCACAAACAAGCATATTGGCATTCTACTCTAACATTTAGGGTAAAAGATTAGAATGGATCAAGGTAACATAGCTTAAGGACAGATATAGGTTCAGCGGCCTCTTTGACAATCCATGTTATGGATATGAAGTAAACCCACCATTAATAAGCATTAAAAAGGATACCATCCTATAACTTTGGTATAATTTTTAAACAAATACTACTATGTGATCATGTGCAATCTGACTATCTGCACCAGTATTATGTGTTCAAGAAACATAATATATATGATAAATATATAGCGTTTAAATAAGATACCGTATTCTCACACTGACATACATATAAAAACCGATAATAAGCAGTTCCGGCTACTGTAATCCTTTACATGATGATTTTGGTATATACACATATACTACAGGTCACTAAGAAGATATGAATCATGATGTATAAGATCGCTAAACAAAACAAGAGATCTGTAATGATTTCTGACTAACTAGTTAACTCAGTATACAGTAATCATATAGGTCCCTGTGTCGTATAGATATGTGCTTGGCATAAATATTTCCAAATGTTCCTAAATCTAAGATGTTTCATGCATGTTGTAACACTAAATATTGTAAATAGAATATCAACATGACAGATGATATAACTGAATTTTTCATGATGAATCTTATATGTTCCTATATTTTGCTAATGTAATACCCATATGGGGGTATGAATTTTAAACAAATAATACTATGTGATCATGGGCAATCTTCCTATCTACACCAGTATTACGTGTTCCAGAATCATAATATATTTGATAAATATATATTGTTAAAATAAGACACAGATGCATTAAATTGAATAGTAACAATACTCGTATGTTATGTTGGTAATAATGTAACGGGCTATTTTAACATAACAGATCCTATTTAGGAAAATGATGACATGATATGCCTAGTGACCCAAGTTATTAAAACTTTTTACGGTAAATATAATGTTTGTGCACGCATACACCATGAGATATGTACTTCTATTAAGCACAAACAAGCATATTGGCATTCTACTCTAACATTTAGGGTAAAAGATTAGAATGGATCAAGGTAACATAGCGTAAGGACAGATATAGGTTCAGCGGCCTCTTTGACAATCCATGTTATGGATATGAAGTAAACCCACCATTAATAAGCATTAAAAAGGATACCATCCTATAACTTTGGTATAAAATTAAAAAGCGTATTGATTTTAATGGCAATGCATGATTAATGATGACAGCACAAATTTCAAAATGACATTCTCACACGTTATTTTTTGCAAACATATGTAGAAACAGCGTATTTGGTTTTAAATTGAAGAATATTTAAAAAGCTTAACTGTATATTACAACCTATGCTGCATACATGACATATGTTACTGTGTGTTAAATAGCACTAAAAAGTTTATCTTTATTATGGCCGATCGCTGAACTTTGATTGCAAGCAGACATGACAAGACTTGCCGGTATTACAGCGTGACATGTCCAGACCTGTATATTAACGATAAAAGATTTACACCAAATACCCCATATTACTGTGTATTAAACCGTTTATATCGATGCATACAGACCACATATTACAGTGTATTACAGAGTGTATAGCACCGTATACAGACCACATATTACAGTGTATTACAACGTGTATAACGCTGCAAGCATACCACATATTACTGTGTATTAAACCGTTTATATCGCTGCATACAAGCCATATGTTACAGTGTATTAAACAGTGTGTATATCGCTGCATACATGCCATATATTACTGTGTATTACAGAGTGTATAGCACTGTATACAGACCACATATTACTGGGTATTACAACGTGTATAACGCTGCAAGCATACCACATATTACTGTGTATTAAACCGTTTATATCGCTGCATACAAACCATATGTTACAGTGTATTTAGCAGTGTGTATATCGCTGCATACATGCCATATATTACAGTGTATTACAGAGTGTATAGCACTGTATACAGACCACATATTACTGGGTATTACAACGTGTATAATGCTGCAAGCATACCACATATTACGGGGTATTAAACCGTTTATATCGCTGCATACAAACCATATGTTACAGTGTATTAAACAGTGTGTATATCGCTGCATACATGCCACATATTACAGTGTATTACAACGTGTATAACGCTGCAAGATGTATAGCACTGTATACAGACCACATATTACTGGGTATTACAACGTGTATAACGCTGCAAGCATACCACATATTACTGTGTATTAAACCGTTTATATCGCTGCATACAAACCATATGTTACAGTGTATTAAACAGTGTGTATATCGCTGCATACATGCCATATATTACTGTGTATTACAGAGTGTATAGCACTGTATACAGACCACATATTACTGGGTATTACAACGTGTATAACGCTGCAAGCATACCGCATATTACTGTGTATTAAACCGTTTATATAGCTGAGCACCACATATTACTGTGTATTAAACCGTTTATATCGCTGCATACAAGCCATATGTTACAGTGTATTAAACAGTGTGTATATCGCTGCATACATGCCATATATTACTGTGTATTACAGTGTATAGCACTGTATACAGACCACATATTACTGGGTATTACAACGTGTATAACGCTGCAAGCATACCACATATTACTGTGTATTAAACCGTTTATATAGGTGAGCACCATATATTACTGTATATTACATCGTGACATGTCCAGACCTCATACAGCTCGAGGACTGAGGGCTCACCTCTCCATGTTTTAACGATGATCTAAGAACTAATGACCACAATGAGCCATGAGGTACTACATGCCTCTGTGGCATAACTAGTTAAAAAATTGATGGGCAAAATCATTCATTTTTGGTCGACACGGGCTGCGTTTGTTCGGGTTGATACAGCCGTGATGTATCCACATAGCCAACGGACTATCATTCTTCTTTAGGCTGTTATGTCCGATCGAGGGCGTTGCAAATTGTTCGTTCGCCATTTCAGCGACGGTTGTGCGAATTGTTGTTTTGCCCAATTATGCTAGGACAGTACATTAGCGCATCTGTAACATTGCAACTTGGTAAACTAATAGGATTGATATATATGAATGGAATTGAATGTGAATTAAAAAAACAAAACAAATCAACTCTAGGTAACAGACTATAATAGGTAGCATGTATCACCATCCCAAGTTTGTGATAAACCCCAGGGCAATTCCACTGGATATTTATCCTATAATTTGGTTATAATTTTTAAACAAATAATACTATGTGATCATGGGCAATCTTCCTATCTACACCAGTATTATGTGTTCCAGAATCATAATATATTTGATAAATGTATATCGTTTAAATAAGACACAGATGCATTAAATTGAATAGTAACAATACTCGTATGTTATGTTGGTAATAATGTAACAAGCTATTTTAACATAACAGATCCTATTTAGGAAAATGATGACATGATATGCCTAGTGACCCAAGTTATTAAAACTTTTTACTGTAAATATAATGTTTGTGCACGCATACACCATGAGATATGTACTTCTATTAAGCACAAACAAGCATATTGGCATTCTACTCTAACATTTAGGGTAAAAGATTAGAATGGATCAAGGTAACATAGCTTAAGGACAGATATAGGTTCAGCGGCCTCTTTGACAATCCATGTTATGGATATGAAGTAAACCCACCATTAATAAGCATTAAAAAGGATACCATCCTATAACTTTGGTATAATTTTTAAACAAATACTACTATGTGATCATGTGCAATCTGACTATCTGCACCAGTATTATGTGTTCAAGAAACATAATATATATGATAAATATATAGCGTTTAAATAAGATACCGTATTCTCACACTGACATACATATAAAAACCGATAATAAGCAGTTCCGGCTACTGTAATCCTTTACATGATGATTTTGGTATATACACATATACTACAGGTCACTAAGAAGATATGAATCATGATGTATAAGATCGCTAAACAAAACAAGAGATCTGTAATGATTTCTGACTAACTAGTTAACTCAGTATACAGTAATCATATAGGTCCCTGTGTCGTATAGATATGTGCTTGGCATAAATATTTCCAAATGTTCCTAAATCTAAGATGTTTCATGCATGTTGTAACACTAAATATTGTAAATAGAATATCAACATGACAGATGATATAACTGAATTTTTCATGATGAATCTTATATGTTCCTATATTTTGCTAATGTAATACCCTTATGGGGGTATGAATTTTAAACAAATAATACTATGTGATCATGGGCAATCTTCCTATCTACACCAGTATTACGTGTTCCAGAATCATAATATATTTGATAAATATATATTGTTAAAATAAGACACAGATGCATTAAATTGAATAGTAACAATACTCGTATGTTATGTTGGTAATAATGTAACGGGCTATTTTAACATAACAGATCCTATTTAGGAAAATGATGACATGATATGCCTAGTGACCCAAGTTATTAAAACTTTTTACTGTAAATATAATGTTTGTGCACGCATACACCATGAGATATGTACTTCTATTAAGCACAAACAAGCATATTGGCATTCTACTCTAACATTTAGGGTAAAAGATTAGAATGGATCAAGGTAACATAAAGTAAGGACAGATATAGGTTCAGCGGCCTCTTTGACAATCCATGTTATGGATATGAAGTAAACCCACCATTAATAAGCATAAAAAGGATACCATCCTATAACTTTGGTATAAAATTAAAAAGCGTATTGATTTTAATGGCAATGCATGATTAATGATGACAGCACAAATTTCAAAATGACATTCTCACACGTTATTTTTTGCAAACATATGTAGAAACAGCGTATTTGGTTTTAAATTGAAGAATATTTAAAAAGCTTAACTGTATATTACAACCTATGCTGCATACATGACATATGTTACTGTGTGTTAAATAGCACTAAAAAGTTTATATTTATTATGGCCGATCGCTGAACTTTGATTGCAAGCAGACATGACAAGACTTGTCGGTATTACAGCGTGACATGTCCAGACCTGTATATTAACGATAAAAGATTTACACCAAATACCCCATATTACTGTGTATTAAACCGTTTATATCGATGCATACAGACCACATATTACAGTGTATTACAGAGTGTATAGCACCGTATACAGACCACATATTACAGTGTATTACAACGTGTATAACGCTGCAAGCATACCACATATTACTGTGTATTAAACCGTTTATATAGCTGAGCACCATATATTACTGTATATTACATCGTGACATGTCCAGACCTCATACAGCTCGAGGACTGAGGGCTCACCTCCCCATGTTTTAACGATGATCTAAGAACTAATGACCACAATGAGCCATGAGGTTCTACATGCCTCTGTGGCATAATCATAAATTTTCACCTTTTTGTGATTACTAGTGTGGAATCGTAGAAAGTGTCATGCCAAAGCTTGTAATTTTCTTCATGTTGCTTATATCTCTTTGTGTATTTTTAATGATATACACATGATCCAATATTCGTTTTTAAAAAGCATCTTAGTCGTGCCGATATATTTATAAATGAATGGGCCTATTAAGCAGTAAATTACACCAAATGTGTGGAGCAGTTAATGATTCTTTTTTATTTCTGTTTTATTGTTATTTCTGTCAGAGAACTTCTGAGTGATATGAATATATTGGCATGCTTGACATGGTCCACAGGGATAACAGACAGATAATGATGGGTTTTTCCTCTGATGCTTGGAAAAGTGACTAATAAACAAATTATCCCGTAAATTTGTTGATATCTTCCAGATGATCTGTATGGTCTTATCAAATTCTTTCTTCAGATCATAAACAGTGGTGAGTATATATCGATATTTGTGTAATGACGCATTGATGTGTATCCACTCTTTACAGTATGTAACTATGTATCTTATTTGGCACAAGGTGCGTTCTCTTGTCTTGGATATAAGTAAGGATATACTTGAAGTTTTATTGATGGCATTATAAGATTTCTGCAGGTTCTGTTTTTCATAGACCATCATAGTGTATATCTTTAACTAATCTTGCTCTTTTTCTATAAATTTCAACATCCGATCAATTTCTTCTGGTTCGGATATATTCTCCTTTTGGAATTGATCTCAGAGTGACGGGATAATGGGAACTGATGTGGTGTAAAATGCTGTTGGCGGACGTGGCCTTACGGAAAACAGCGGCGATGATTTCTCCAACGGCTGTTTTGGAAATCTACAAGTCATGAATAGTATTACTATTGTGACTTATATCCGATGTAAGTTTAAGTACTAAGTATAAAGATATTAACACTCTATGGGGGCGGGCAGAGGAAGGTGAGGAATCCACCTCAGATGTTATAGATTACTCGAGATCAATCCTACGGAAAAAAAAAAAAAAAATGTCCCTAGCCCTCAAATATGTACCCAAGTACAGCTATTCACTGAACTATTCTCCAACCAGCGCAATAATTAATATGATATTTAATCTACACAGAGTGCAAAAAAGACACAAAGGTTACCATAGCAAATTATTGGTTGATAGTGTAATCCCATACATTTTATTCAGTATGTCCATGATATCGTGCACATACGATGGATTATCTAATACAAATCTTCGTAAGTGTTTACCCACAAAAATGCTGGGTTTTTCCGTTATATTTTCAATACCAGAGACAAAAGGGGCTACCGGATTGTACATGTACAGTACTAATGTACTTTCGGCAATAAGCACAGCGTAGAAACATTAGGATCAATTACTTTGAGGAAATTAAAATCAGACTTGGTTATAGTTCCACCATTAAAACCTCACTTAATGAGCTTTTCATAGAATATGAGTAAATTGGACGTAGAATTAAATCAGAGTCTCTGGTACGTAGTAGTGTCAGCTAGTTGACTGTATGTCTCCTTCAGTTTTTTTTTCTCCGTAGGATTGATCTCGAGTAATCTATAACATCTGAGGTGGATTCCTCACCTTCCTCTGCCCGCCCCCATAGAGTGTTAATATCTTTATACTTAGTACTTAAACTTACATCGTATATAAGTCACAATAATAATACTATTCATGACTTGTAGATTTCCAAAACAGCCATTGGAGAAATCATTGCCGCTGTTTTCCGTAAGACCACGTCCGCCAACAGCATTTTACACCACATCAGTTCCCATTATCCCGTCACTCTGAGATCAATTCCAAAAGGAAAATATATCCGAACCAGAAGAAATTGATCGGATGTTGAAATTTATAGAAAAAGAGCAAGATTAGTTAAAGATATACACTATGATGGTCTATGAAAAACAGAACCTGCAGAAATCTTATAATGCCAACAATAAAACTTCAAGTATATCCTTACTTATATCCAAGACAAGAGAACGCACCTTGTGCCAAATAAGATACATCGTTACATACTGTAAAGAGTGGATACACATCAATGCGTCATTACACAAATATCGATATATACTCACCACTGTTTATGATCTGAAGAAAGAATTTGATAAGACCATACAGATCATCTGGAAGATATCAACAAATTTACGGGATAATTTGTTTATTAGTCACTTTTCCAAGCATCAGAGGAAAAACCCATCATTATCTGTCTGTTATCCCTGTGGACCATGTCAAGCATGCCAATATATTCATATCACTCAGAAGTTCTCTGACAGAAATAACAATAAAACAGAAATAAAAAAGAATCATTAACTGCTCCACACATTTGGTGTAATTTACTGCTTAATAGGCCCATTCATTTATAAATATATCGGCACGACTAAGATGCTTTTTAAAAACGAATATTGGATCATGTGTATATCATTAAAAATACACAAAGAGATATAAGCAACATGAAGAAAATTACAAGCTTTGGCATGACACTTTCTACGATTCCACACTAGTAATCACAAAAAGGTGAAAATTTATGATTATGCCACAGAGGCATGTAGTACCTCATGGCTCATTGTGGTCATTAGTTCTTAGATCATCGTTAAAACATGGGGAGGTGAGCCCTCAGTCCTCGAGCTGTATGAGGTCTGGACATGTCACGATGTAATATACAGTAATATATGGTGCTCAGCTATATAAACGGTTTAATACACAGTAATATGTGGTATGCTTGCAGCGTTATACACGTTGTAATACCCAGTAATATGTGGTCTGTATATAGTGATATACACTCTGTAATACACAGTAATATATGGCATGTATGCAGCGATATACACACTGTTTAATACACTGTAACATATGGTTTGTATGCAGCGATATAAACGGTTTAATACACAGTAATATGTGGTATGCTTGCAGCGTTATACACGTTGTAATACCCAGTAATATGTGGTCTGTATACAGTGCTATACACTCTGTAATACACAGTAATATATGGCATGTATGCAGCGATATACACACTGTTTAATACACTGTAACATATGGCTTGTATGCAGCGATATAAACGGTTTAATACACAGTAATATGTGGTATGCTTGCAGCGTTATACACGTTGTAATACACTGTAATATGTGGTCTGTATACGGTGCTATACACTCTGTAATACACTGTAATATGTGGTCTGTATGCATCGATATAAACGGTTTAATACACAGTAATATGGGGTATTTGGTGTAAATCTTTTATCGTTAATATACAGGTCTGGACATGTCACGCTGTAATACCGACAAGTCTTGTCATGTCTGCTTGCAATCAAAGTTCAGCGATCGGCCATAATAAAGATAAACTTTTTAGTGCTATTTAACACACAGTAACATATGTCATGTATGCAGCATAGGTTGTAATATACAGTTAAGCTTTTTAAATATTCTTCAATTTAAAACCAAATACGCTGTTTCTACATATGTTTGCAAAAAATAACGTGTGAGAATGTCATTTTGAAATTTGTGCTGTCATCATTAATCATGCATTGCCATTAAAATCAATACGCTTTTTAATTTTATACCAAAGTTATTGGATGGTATCCTTTTTAATGCTTATTAATGGTGGGTTTACTTCATATCCATAACATGGATTGTCAAAGAGGCCGCTGAACCTATATCTGTCCTTACGCTATGTTACCTTGATCCATTCTAATCTTTTACCCTAAATGTTAGAGTAGAATGCCAATATGCTTGTTTGTGCTTAATAGAAGTACATATCTCATGGTGTATGCGTGCACAAACATTATATTTACAGTAAAAAGTTTTAATAACTTGGGTCACTAGGCATATCATGTCATCATTTTCCTAAATAGGATCTGTTATGTTAAAATAGCCCGTTACATTATTACCAACATAACATACGAGTATTGTTACTATTCAATTTAATGCATCTGTGTCTTATTTTAACAATATATATTTATCAAATATATTATGATTCTGGAACACGTAATACTGGTGTAGATAGGAAGATTGCCCATGATCACATAGTATTATTTGTTTAAAATTCATACCCCCATAAGGGTATTACATTAGCAAAATATAGGAACATATAAGATTCATCATGAAAAATTCAGTTATATCATCTGTCATGTTGATATTCTATTTACAATATTTAGTGTTACAACATGCATGAAACATCTTAGATTTAGGAACATTTGGAAATATTTATGCCAAGCACATATCTATACGACACAGGGACCTATATGATTACTGTATACTGAGTTAACTAGTTAGTCAGAAATCATTACAGATCTCTTGTTTTGTTTAGCGATCTTATACATCATGATTCATATCTTCTTAGTGACCTGTAGTATATGTGTATATACCAAAATCATCATGTAAAGGATTACAGTAGCCGGAACTGCTTATTATCGGTTTTTATATGTATGTCAGTGTGAGAATACGGTATCTTATTTAAACGCTATATATTTATCATATATATTATGTTTCTTGAACACATAATACTGGTGCAGATAGTCAGATTGCACATGATCACATAGTAGTATTTGTTTAAAAATTATACCAAAGTTATAGGATGGTATCCTTTTTAATGCTTATTAATGGTGGGTTTACTTCATATCCATAACATGGATTGTCAAAGAGGCCGCTGAACCTATATCTGTCCTTAAGCTATGTTACCTTGATCCATTCTAATCTTTTACCCTAAATGTTAGAGTAGAATGCCAATATGCTTGTTTGTGCTTAATAGAAGTACATATCTCATGGTGTATGCGTGCACAAACATTATATTTACAGTAAAAAGTTTTAATAACTTGGGTCACTAGGCATATCATGTCATCATTTTCCTAAATAGGATCTGTTATGTTAAAATAGCTTGTTACATTATTACCAACATAACATACGAGTATTATTACTATTCAATTTAATGCATCTGTGTCTTATTTAAACGATATACATTTATCAAATATATTATGATTCTGGAACACATAATACTGGTGTAGATAGGAAGATTGCCCATGATCACATAGTATTATTTGTTTAAAAATTATAACCAAATTATAGGATAAATATCCAGTGGAATTGCCCTGGGGTTTATCACAAACTTGGGATGGTGATACATGCTACCTATTATAGTCTGTTACCTAGAGTTGATTTGTTTTGTTTTTTTTTAATTCACATTCAATTACATTCATATATATCAATCCTATTAGTTTACCAAGTTGCAATGTTACAGATGCGCTAATGCACTGTCCTAGCATAATTGGGCAAAACAACAATTCGCACAACCGTCGCTGAAATGGCGAACGAACAATTTGCAACACCCTCGATCGGACATAACAGCCTAAAGAAGAATGATAGTCCGTTGGCTATGTGGATACATCACGGCTGTATCAACCCGAACAACCGCAGCCCGTGTCGACCAAAAATGAATGATTTTGCCCATCAATTTTTTAACTAGTTATGCCACAGAGGCATGTAGTACCTCATTGCTCATTGTGGTCATTAGTTCTTAGATCATCGTTAAAACATGGGGAGGTGAGCCCTCAGTCCTCGAGCTGTATGAGGTCTGGACATGTCACGATGTAATCTACAGTAATATATGGTGCTCACCTATATAAACGGTTTAATACACAGTAATATGTGGTATGCTTGCAGCGTTATACACGTTGTAATACCCAGTAATATGTGGTCTGTATACAGTGCTATACACTCTGTAATACACAGTAATATATGGCATGTATGCAGCGATATACACACTGTTTAATACACTGTAACATATGGCTTGTATGTAGCGATATAAACGGTTTAATACACAGTAATATGTGGTGCTCAGCTATATAAACGGATTAATACACAGTAATATGTGGTATGCTTGCAGCGTTATACATGTTGTAATACCCAGTAATATGTGGTCTGTATACAGTGCTATACACTCTGTAATACACAGTAAAATATGGCATGTATGCATCGATATACACACTGTTTAATACACTGTAACATATGGTTTGTATGCAGCGATATAAACGGTTTAATACACAGTAATATGTGGTATGCTTGCAGCGTTATACACGTTGTAATACCCAGTAATATGTGGTCTGTATACAGTGCTATACATCTTGCAGCGTTATACATGTTGTAATACACAGTAATATGTGGCATGTATGCAGCGATATACACACTGTTTAATACACTGTAACATATGGTTTGTATGCAGCGATATAAACGGTTTAATACCCCGTAATATGTGGTATGCTTGCAGCGTTATACACGTTGTAATACCCAGTAATATGTGGTCTGTATACAGTGCTATACACTCTGTAATACACAGTAATATATGGCATGTATGCAGCGATATACACACTGTTTAATACACTGTAACATATGGTTTGTATGCAGCGATATAAACGGTTTAATACACAGTAATATGTGGTATGCTTGCAGCGTTATACACGTTGTAATACCCAGTAATATGTGGTCTGTATACAGTGCTATACACTCTGTAATACACAGTAATATATGGCATGTATGCAGAGATATACACACTGTTTAATACACTGTAACATATGGCTTGTATGCAGCGATATAAACGGTTTAATACACAGTAATATGTGGTGCTCAGCTATATAAACGGTTTAATACACAGTAATATGTGGTATGCTTGCAGCGTTATACACGTTGTAATACCCAGTAATATGTGGTCTGTATACAGTGCTATACACTCTGTAATACACAGTAAAATATGGCATGTATGCAGCGATATACACACTGTTTAATACACTGTAACATATGGTTTGTATGCAGCGATATAAACGGTTTAATACACAGTAATATGTGGTATGCTTGCAGCGTTATACACGTTGTAATACCCAGTAATATGTGGTCTGTATACAGTGCTATACATCTTGCAGCGTTATACATGTTGTAATACACTGTAATATGTGGCATGTATGCAGCGATATACACACTGTTTAATACACTGTAAAATATGGTTTGTATGCAGCGATATAAACGGTTTAATACCCCGTAATATGTGGTATGCT